>NC_142042.1:48860102-51260102 GCF_982192425.1 Myodes glareolus | reverse complement strand
TGATAGTGAACAATAGCTTGGCTGGGTATTGTAGTCTGGGCTTGCATCCATGGTCTCTTAGTTTCTGCAGTACCTCTATCCAAGGACTTCTGGCTTTCATGGTTTCCATAGAGAAGTCTGGTGTACGTCTGATAGGTTTACCTTTATAAGTTACTTGACCTTTTTTCTTCGCAGCTCTTAACATCCTTTCTTTAATCTGAATACTTTGTGTTTTGATTATTATATGGTGAAGGGATGTTTTTTTCTGATCAAGTCTTCGGTGTTCTGTATGCTTCTTGGACCTTCATAGGAATATCGTACTTTAGGTTGGGAAAGTTTTCTTCTATAATTTTGTTGAATATATTTTCTGGATCTTTGATCTGCAATTCTTTTCCTTCTTCTACTCCTATTATTCTTTGATTTGGTTTTTTTATTATGTCCCAGATGTCCTGAATGTTTTGTGATGAGAATTTGTTGGATTTGCTGTTTTCTTTGGTCAGAGCGTTTATTTTCTCTATGGTATATTCATAACCTGAGATTTGTTCTTCTATCTCTTGTATTCTATCAGTTATGCTTGTTCCTGAAGTCTCTGTTTGTTTACCTAGCTTTTCCATATCCAGCCAGCCCTTGGTTTGTGTTTTCTTCATTGCCTCCATTTCAGTTTTCAATTCTTGAACTGATTCCATTACCTGTTTGATTGTTTTATCTTGGTTTCCCAGGGTATCGTTTACGAATTTACTCATTTCTTCAAACTTTTTGTTATATTTCTCTTCTATTTCTTTACTCATTTTTTCAATCTTTTTGTTATATTTCTCTTCTATTTTTAAGTGAGTTTTTCATACCCTGTTTAAGAGACTCTATTGCTTTCACAATGACACTGTTTTCCACTTTTTCCGGAATAGGGTGTTCAAGTCCTTCTGTTGTAAGATCGCTGGGATCTGGTGTTTTCATGCTGTTTTTCAGATTGTTGGAGGAATTCTTTCCTTGGCGCCTGCCCATCTCTTCCTTCAGATGCTCTCCAATGGCTCTTCCCTTCGCTGGGTATTCTGCTACAGGATCAGTGCCACTTGCTGGTCAGAAATCTCCCTGCCTGCAGTCCTACCTTGCTGCAGGCAGACTATTAAAACAAATGAACACCCTCCCATTTGCGCTCACTGCCCTGTCTCGGTGGTGCCCACCCAGGCTGAGTTGGAGGATTTTATGCCCTGAAAAAGGGAGAGAGGAAGGGAAGGGGTTCCAGGCTGAAAGCAGAGAGTATTTTTAATCTTTTTATGACTTATTTTTCTTTACTCCTTCAATCTATGACTGTCTATACTCTGCTATTGCTTTTAATATTTCTTTAAAGACTTTACTTCTTTTTATTACTGTCTATATTCTTTTTTCTCTCTCCCAAGCCTATGTACATTTTTAAAACACACTGTGTGTTGTTTAGAGGTCTTTTATGTCTTAATCTGTCCTAATGTGTTTCTGAAATCCTTTTCTGACAAGGAGCATTTTAAAATGGTGAGCAGTATGGTTGCAGCAGCCCTGGACTTTTGTGGAGGTATGTTTACTGCTAGCTCTGGGGCTGCTGGATGGGAGCCATGATCACCACCTCAACTCTAGGCAATACTGTGAAGCACACAAACCCTTTTTATATAAGCAAAAGCTAAAACTGCCAGGCGGCATGCCACACAGCCTAGAAATGTCTCCATATAGTGGTGGGAAACAGTCATGTTTTCCTGCCTGTGCACACCTAGCAAATTCCAACCAGCTGTTCACACAGGTGGAGATGCTAAGTGACAGGTGTGCTCTCAGCTACTTTTCTCCTAACTGTTGGGGACTGCACCAGAGTATTGGAATTCCACCAGAGTTGGAGGTTTGGGCCAATTGAGATGGAAGAAGGAGGGACATAGGGTATGCCCTGGGGTTTAGGGCCTAGAGAGTAGGGTAAATTTAGCTGATAGACCAGTAATTAACCTCTTATTCCAACTGATATAGGTGGTATTTGTGCCTATAGGAGCTGCTCATGTTGCTGGGGTAGGTGGGGATGTTTGGCAGATTGGGTCTTGTGGGAAGAGTCCAGTGGGTGGCAGCAGTGGTGGTGCAGACTGCCTATAGGTCTCTCACCTGCTAGTGGGCTACTGGGGTCTGCACCAGAGTAGTGGGGTTCCAACTTATGTTTCTTATTCTTTGTCTATCTCTACTATTTTAAAATGTGTCTTTTGATAATGTCCCAGGTAACCTGCATGTTTTCTGCCAGAAGTATTTTCAATTTAACATTTTTTTCTGACTGATGTATCCATTTATTTTATTGTGTTTCCAATACCTCTGTGTCTTTCTTTCATCTCCTGTATTCTGTTGGTAGTTTGCCTCTGTGGTTTCTGTTCAAGTTCCCAGAATTTTAATTTCCAGATTTGCCTCAATTTGGATGTTCTTCATTGTTTCTATTTCCACTTTTAGGTCTTAAAGGGTTTTATTTATTTCCTTCCACTGTTTGTTTCCATTTTTTTCTGGATTTCTTTAAGGAATTTGTTTCCTCTTTAAGTACCCCTATCATATTCACAAAATTTGTCCTAAGGTCTTTTACTTGAACTTCAAATGTGTTGGGATACTCAGGGCCTGCTGTGGTAGGATAAAAAGGCTCTAGCAGAATTATATTGTTATGCTGACATTAATTGTGTTTTTACTCTGGTGTCTAGGCATCTGAGCTTGGAACGATAGATCTGTAATGATTTATGGGTTTGTCTTTGTTGGGTGTGTGTTCTATTTCTTCATTTCTGGTTCCTCTCTACTTCTTAGGGAGTGTGGTGCTGTGTGTTTCCTGTGGGAAAATCTTCTGGGATCCTGATAGGTATGGCCCCTGGTGGATCCATGTAAAATGTGTTTCTTGTATGAAGACCTTAGATTTAAAAATGAGAATGGGCTATTGTGGTAGAACAATTTTGCAAGACGGAGTAAAGCACAGTTGTCCACTAATATCTACTTAATTAGTCTCCTGAGAATTGTGGCGGTGTATGAAGAGAGGCCAAAACTGAAGGTCTTATGTTGAGTTTGAGATGAACCTGAGGGATTGGTCTTGGAGTACGGGTGGAGAGGTGGGATCTGAAGTTAGCCTCCCTGCTTCCTTGGCAGGAGCAGCCTATGGGGTCCCAGGGATCTCCCTCTGGTGTTGGGGATGGGATGAAGCAACAAGTGGGGTAGGGTGTTCTATAATAGGCAGATCTGTAGAACCCACTGGAGACTGGGAGAAGCACAGACATGTAGTGTATTTTTTTTAAAAAAAAACATTAACACTCGTATTTATTTATTTTTTTCCAATTAAACTTTCAGTGATCTCCTTCCTATTTGAAATATGGCCTCTTCTACATTAATTTTTTCCCTAGAATGACACAGTGGGTTTGATTATTTAAGCTCACATGCATCACAATTATTGCAAGATCACAGATGAAGGGATTTCAGGAGAATTGTCACGTTACTGGTGGGAACATTGTCAAAAGTGTCTCTTCCTTCACCATTGTTTCTGTTGGAACGTGACCCTCCTACATAGGCTTATAGGTTTGAACACTGTTTCAACAGCAGGTGGAAATCTTTGGGAAGTTTGTTGAACTTTTACAAGTTGAATTCTGGAGAGAAAAAGTACATCACCAGGGCTAGTCCTTGCGGTTTTACAGCTCAGCTGTAACTGAATACTTCCTGTTCTTTGGTTCCAGAATGTGACTGCTGTGTGACCAGCAGGTACCTGATGCAATGTTCTCCCTGCACTCTGTCTTTTGAGAACTGTAAGCAAAAGAAACCATACTTCCTCAAGGTTGGTTTTTCTCAGAGTTGTTTAGCAAAACAACAATACAAATAGCTCAGACAACAATTAGCTATCACCATACATGAATTTTCAGTGGAAGGTGGATTCTCATGATGACCCCCATTATTATGAATGATTCCCTATGCGAACTGTTAGTACCTGTAGTATAAAGAATAACCGCAATACAAAAAACTATGGAGAAATAAATAACACCTTTGTTGATTAATAAAGCCTCAAGAGATACTCTTTCAAATTAGCAGAAATTATACACTATATATTATATATATTGTTGACAATGGTTCTTATTGTTCACACAAGGAACATTGGTTAGCCTAGAAACCATATACATACAACAAAATGGACTCACTTGAGCATGCATAAATATAATCAAATGAAATTGGATAGCAGTATGAGAGGTGATAACCCAGGGGAGGGCTTGAGGGAGGATAACTGGTAGGGGTTGGAGGAAGGGCAGGGAGGAGTGAAGTGATATAATGTATCCCGACCAAAAGCACTAAAAACCCCTAAAGAATATAAAACATCAGTTATATTTTGTCTTTTAAATGAATAATAAAGAATGCAAACAATTTTCATGATCTGACAGGCACTGAAGAAAGTGATTGACAGTGTTAACATATTGAGCTGTATGTCAAGGGAAGGCAGCTCATCTTCATCCTCTCCTTATTCATGAGGAAGGAGGCACAGAGAAACCAAAAATCTGAGCTCACAGCCGTAGTTTGTGACAAATCTTGTCACTATCTGATCTATTGTTAATCATTCCACAGTATGGTAAACTTTGGACAACTATGCAAAGTGACCACAACCACCCAAAAAAAGGAGAAAATGTTTAGTTCCTCCAACAGGAGATTCATATATTTATTCTTGCTCAACAGGATGGGCTATGAAGAATTGGAGATTCAATATTTTATGACTATTACTGTGAATTTTTAATAGAGTTGAAGTCAATAAGATGAAAATAAAGGGAAAATAGTGAAACATCTAGTTGTCTGCTCTGTTGTGGTGTTAAAACACTGACAAAGACTATCTTTGAAGAAAAAAGTTTATCTCATCTAATATGTTACAGTGTATTATTAAGGAAGACAAGTTAAGACAAGTTGGATATGAATCAGAGGCCCAAAAGGGACACTGTTTGCAAATTGATACTAAAGGTCTGCTCAGTTACCTCTCTTACATAACCAAGGGCCACTTGCCTAAGGATGCGTTGCCCACTTTGGGCTCACATCAATCAGGAATTACCAAATTATCACACAGACCCATTGTATGGTAGCTCTTTCTCAGCTGTGACCTCCTTTTCCTAGATATGTCTAAATCAGAACTACATCTAACTGCTTGGAAAGCAATATGAGTACAATTTTACTATGACCTGCATGCTGAAGAATAGCTGAGAATCTCAACTGGGAGTGGTTTTGCCATAAACCACCATGGAGAAAAGGTGGATGCAGCCTGATGAGTGAATCCAGATCAGTCAGAAAAGTCAAGGCAGTTAGGACGGAAGATGGCAGCTACTTTTATAATTTCTTCAAGAGGGACTTGTGCTCATGAGAATGCCAAGCAGAACTGCCCATCTTAGAGTCCTGAAGTGTAAGTAACATCTTTCATATGATGGAACTAGACAACAGACTTTTTCTGTAAATGTTCTTATTCTGCCATGTGCCCAAATCAGCAATATTCCTTTCCAGGGTCTTATCCATCATGGCTGTTGACCCAGTTAAATAGAAGCATGTATGACTTTGAATTCAGTTCATCCCCATTAACTGTCTTTCACCTCTCTACACAATGCACAAATGCCATTTTTACATCTGTGACAGAATATAGCAAGCTAAAATTTCAAAGACATAGATTTTGATATCTCATTGTATTCAACAGTGTTAGGAAAGTTTATTTTGTCCTCACAGTGAAGACTGAAGAACCATAAGAAGCCTGGGAAAGGGGACAGGTCAAGTTCGGTTCTGGCTGCACAATCATAGCTTATATTGCACACAATGCCTTCATCACATTTCTCCTGAAATGTGATTCCTGTTAGGTCATTCCAGAAGCTACTGCTGTCACTCTTCATGCAAGTGACACAGAATCAACAGTCCCAAAGTGACAGTTCCTACCTATTCCTCGAGCAGTAGCTACTAACAATACATCAGAACAGAGGGCCTGCAACTGAAATACACATCACAAGGAGCATGGAAGTGAGCTTCCAGTGCCACCAGCTTCTCCAGAAGAAAAGCAACTATGTTTGTGCTGTCTAGAAGAGAGATGTGAGCTATGCCAAGAAGGGTCCCTTAGATGAAGAACTTGAAGCTCTGAAGGTAACTTTCTCTTTTAGAAAGACAGGTTGAAGTTAGATTAGCGTTCAATTCAATAGATTCTGCATGTAGGGTGAGGGTGTCATGAAATTTACACAAAACTGTGCATTTAGCCAGCCTACTGACTGACATAAAGTGGGCCAAGATCCCAAACTTCCTAGTGTAGGCATCTCAATATTTATAAAAACCTACCTAGTAGGAGTGAAACGGAATGTAAGAAGGTCTTTTGAACTCAAATATTCTGACAAGGAAATTATACCCAGAATTTGTGAAAGCCTGTAAAACAAAAGATAAAACTGAAGAGTGAAAGGTGGAAGAAGAGGGAGCTAGGAGAAAGTGGGAAAGAAACAAGAGTTTGTAGGCAGAGACTGTTCGTTTGTTTCCTGCCTGCCCAGACTCTAAATAATCACACAGAAACTATTTTAATTATAATAATGTGTGGCCAGTAACTTGTGTGTTTCTAGCTAGCTATTACATCTTAAATAAACCCATTTCTATTATTTTACTACAAGGCTTGCTGTTTACAGGTAAGGTTTCTGGAGTTTGTGTCCTTCTGCTGCTACACGACATCTCTCTGATTCCACTTTATTTCTCCTAACATTCTTTCCTTCCATAGGCCAAAGGAGATTTATTCATCAATAAAAGTAACACTTATACAAAAGGACTTCCCACACCAAGAGTTTGGTAAAGGGGAAATAACATCAAATAGTGGGAGGTGATGAAAAGATTCTGAGACCCAAGGAGAGATTAAAGAGTGGCCCGGACTTTACTGGTCAGCAAGACATTCATCTTTGCATATGTGCTGTCTTGTAGTCACTGTGACACCTTCTGGAATTTGGTCTCAAACTGAGAGATGTAAATGATCCAAGTCTTCCTTCATCCCTGCACCAATACCAAATGCTTATCTTCCAATCTCCATCCATTAGTCACAAAAATGCTGACAGATAAAAGACTATGAGGTTCATGGCTCTACAACTTCTTAACACATGTCTTCTTGTATTACAGTCCACACAGATACATAGAACTACTGTTTTCACCTGTCCAAAATATTATATTTCTACAATCTCTCTCTCTCTCTCTCTCTCTCTCTCTCTCTCTCTCTCTCTCTCTCTCTCTCTATTTATTTTTCACACAGACACACACACACACGATGAGAGAAATAAAGACTCGTGTTCTGAATGCTGACTTTATTTTAGTAATTTAGGGAAGAGCAAGGGAGCTTTGCAGAAAGCAAAGGTGACTGTTCTGTTCAGAGTAATGAGAAAAGCTGAAAGGCCAAGCTCATGCCATGTCCCCTCATCACAGGTGGATTGAGGACAAGGTCCACTTAAGATTTGTGCAGGTATTAGATTGCATTAAAGCAGTACAGGAAGGCATCTTTATTATTCTCTTGGCACAGAAGGCAGAGAATCCACTGGCTCAGTTGTGTTCTTCTGATTTCCACTCCCACTGTCTAGTGGAGCATTTACCTGATGAAGGTCTGAAGTTGAGACCATGCAACCTGAAAGACACAGCACAACAGGATGAGTAGAAACTTTTATATAAAAAAAACCTTAGGACCTTCAGATTATGGAGATGGTGGGACTGATCTAATGGGAGCTCACCAAGTCCAGCTGGACTGAAACTGAACGAGCATGTGATCAAACCAGATTCTCTGAATGTGACTGACAATGAGAGCAGACAGAGAAGCCACTGATAATGACACTGGATTTTGATTCTACTGCATGTACTGGCTTTTTGGGAGCCTAGTCTGTTTGGATGCACACCTTCCTAGGATGGAGGGGGTTCTGGACTTCCCACAGGGCAGGGCACCCTGACTTCTCTTAGGACTGGAGAGTGAGGGGTTAGGGGGAGTGGAGGGAGTGGGAGGGAAATGGGAGGATGGAAGGAGATGGAAATCTTTAATAAATAAAAAAAAACCTTTCCTAGAAGTGAGGTGTGGACAAGATACACTAGAGAGGAGAGGGATGATTATGTTGTCTTCCTCACATTAGATCAGAAGATTTCTCTACCATCAGATGTTGAAAAGGGATGTCATATTGATTGACCCATGTTCTCATGTGATTGCCTGTCTTTGTATCTTTCTTCAATGACACCCTTTCCATTTAATATTTCTTGCTTTATAAATCATATATGACACTACATGCTGATGAAAGCCACGTATATAAAAGCTTCTTATACAAAAGATCTTGTTATAAACAAAAATTAAAAGGTCATTCCTGTAAAAGAACTAAAGTATTCTTAATTCATTCCTGTCCTGTTTCCCCAGGAAGATAGAGTGAGGAGGTGAAGATGGCCTTCACAAGGAAGCAGATATGTACAGTGAGAGTCAGTACAGTTTTTAAATGTTCCTGCACATCATAAAATTTAGGAATCTCTACATTGTCCTTTGAATGCTAAGATGATACTATTTCTCTTGAGTAATCCAAGACAGTAGCAAGGAACTTTGGGTACCAGACAACATCAGTATATTTATCCTCCTGGGGATGAGCAATGGGATGAAATGGGAAGATTCTCCCCATGCAAGGGTGATACTCATGTCAAGGGTGCCTTTGACTCAGCGAAGGGACATGTTTGTACTATTGCTTAATTTTGCTGTCACTTACTTGCGCTGGTCACCTTGAGGACTTCCTTCACTGTAGAGGTCAGAGGGAACTTTCCCTGGTTACAGAAAGAGCCAGTGAAGTCATCCATGCCAAGGGTCCAGATCATGGCACCTCCAAAATTGTTCTGCTGAAGCCACTGGGCCTGGTTCAGGAGAGAAGGTAAGAGTCACTTGGATTCTTAATTTTGGGGCCTCTGTACTTCCAATGGAATGAACATACCTTGATAAGAAAGCTCTTGACATTGTCATAGCCAACCCACTCATTCCCTTTGTAGGCATAGGGAACTTCCTGAGAGCCATCCCATATCTGAATGGCTCCTCTTGTGAGGAAGGTACAAATCTTAAAAAAAAGACAAGAGGTCAAATTCTTAAAATATTATGCTATGAAAGAAAAATGTATTTTATCTGGTATTCTTTGTGCCTCATTTTAAAATGAGTGTTATTTGTAATTAAAGACATTGAGTTACATTTTAACTGAGCAGTGCTCCCTGTGAGGGAAAATTCTCTACAACTAAACTATATCAAAGGTCCATTTTCTACTTTTATTCTTTCCTTTGTTTACAATTTTCCCCATTTTTTAGTTTTAGGCACAGTCTAGGTCTGTAGAACACAGTAAGTTTACACTATTGTCTCTCCTGCATTTGTGACTTGAAAGATGTTTACAGGTGTGAGGCATCAAAGTTATCAAAATTATTCAGTCACAATTTTTCCCCAAACCCTAGTAAATGAACCCAGTCATTTTCATCAAGAAAAGAGCTGGATCACAGAGAAACACCCAGCTAGTGCTATCTTCAGATGCTCATCTAAGGTTCAGATTTAAGCACAGGATTTAGAGAATCCACATAGTAAGACACATTCTTTAATATAACTTTCCTCTGTGCTAATGCAGACACACATCAGTATGTGGTCTGTTACATGAAGAAATAGTATTTAATGTTAAGCGCTATATATTTGTGTGACTGAAGAAGTATAAATTAAAACATCTTATAAATTTGTAAAGACATTTATTAGATCTAGTAGGAACTGGACAGAATGAATGTTCAAATTCAGCTGATTTCAATCTTCCACCCTCTGGCTATACCCTAGTTCTCAGCCTAAAATTGAAACAGCACAGGAGGGCCAACCCACTGACCTCATAGTAGGCGAAGATCCCAGATTCCTGTGTGTAGGGACCTTCAAGGCCAGGGCTTGAGGTTGGGGCACCAATTCCATTGTTAGAGGGGTCAGTCAGGGAGAAGGTTTGTGCATATGTTGCGAATCCAGCAATAAGCTTCTCAGCTGCAGCTCCATTTTTCACCCAGTACTTCATGATGTAATCCTGAAACACAGCAGGAAATTAAAAGTCCCAGACAGCTGCTGATGACTTGTGGTTATATATGTTAACTTCTCAATAGCACAGATTTGGTGATTAAGATAAATTTTAGAGGTTTTTCAAAAACATATATCTAAATTTATTGTTAAGGATTTATGACCAGTAGTTTGAGAAGCTGGGTATGCTTCTAGTTATTTCTTGTATTAACTTACTCATCATTTATATTGTCTCTAGTATGGTCTGCATTGCATTTTTTCAGGGGTTTACCATATTAAGGAAGGCATTGGTGCCAGTGTCAGTTGGGGATTTGTAGAGAGGACTGTTTTCTCCAGTGTATCTCTCCTTAAAGTCATGAAGATTGTAGGTCATGACCAGGATGTAGTCCGAGAACCTTGAGGAAAAGAGACTCTTAAATAATTTATGATGAATATCTTCCACATTTATTAAGGAAAAAGACATAATTTCCAAAACCTGTACATAAAGCATTGGAGCAACAAGACCCCTAAGGGTTAGGGTCCTCTGACTTAATTCCAAGGGATGAAGAAAGAGTAAGAGGGATCACTTACTGGGATAGCTGGGGTATTTCATATGCAGACTCAATGGTGGAAATGATACCAGCTACTGTAGCAGTGACCATCAGCCTTGGCTTCTTGCTTTGCAGGGATTCTTGCTGAAAAGCTTCAAACATTTCCTACAGAACATTTATGTATACTTCACATTCCTTTTGCCTATTCAAATATATTATGAATGTATACATAATTGTATAATAATTAATAAAATGCTTTTAATATTTTGTCTCTTCTTAACATGATACTGTATCAAAAACTCATGATATATGACATTAAAGAATTTGTCAGTTATTTAATAAACATGGATATTAGAAAATCTAACTATGCTCCACCTCAGTTTCTTATCCAGTCACCTACAAAATGTAGGAGTCCATGTTTCTGGTCAGAGCTTCCCTACCCATCAGTACTCTGCCTGAGAAATTTCACTTGCAAGTTTTTCTCACAGCCAGTTTTCTATGGTGGAAAAAACCTGTTTCTGCTTTCTCAGTAGCTGAACTATGTCATAAGTTCCAGATTTTATGGAATAAAATGTATAGTTAGCATAATCTAAAGAGGAAGTTGGTAAGAAATTGTTCATAAGTATAATTAAGTTACAGAGGAAATCAACATGTATTTAGGTCAGCTCTAATACACAAATTATTTTGTTATGCAAATTACTTTGAACCAATTGCTACAGACATTGCCATTTAGATCAGTGGTCATTTGACTAAGAATTTTTACTGGATGGATAGACCAAATAAAATGGGCTTACCACCTCACCTCAAATAATAAACCCTTACATATTGCATTATATATGTATTGATTTTGTGTTTTTCCAAGGGCAGATCGAGAAGCAAGGACTAGGAATCGTAGCAGTGTCTGGAGGCATGGTTCCCTTGAAAACAGAGGAGTTGTGTTTGATGATTAGTGCTATTAAATAAAAGTAACCTAAGGCTGACTTAGTGTCTTACGTGAAACTATTCAGAGGGGTTGAAGATCTGGCATTGGTGGTGTGAAAAAGAATCTGTCACTGGAAGCATATCCTATTGGCATAACGGTCTGAGTGAAAAATGAAAGACTAGGAAAATAAATCTAGGAAGTAAAGGTTCTGACTTGCAAGGGGATAGATATAACAAAAGCATCTGTAGTCTTAGACTTCACACTATTTACTCATTTTGCTTCCTAATCACCTACGGTTGCTGATACCACCAGTAATGTGCATTATCTCAGGTTCTTTTGCATGAACTCTTAGTTATTATCTATTCAAGATGTTTTGGGCTTCTGGATTTATCACACCCAACAGCTTTATGGATATTCATCAATTTCTACTCAAAAATTTCCTTTTCTGTGTTAACCATCTTACCTAACATTGTAAGGGTCAAATGATCTCAGCAGGAACATGTAGCGCTCAAACTTCTTCACATTAAAATGTTCCCCTGGTCCTATTGATAAGGTCTCTGTTATAGTCTCATGTATCTGACATCCTACCTTTGTGTCAAACCCCTGTTTAGTATGGATTTAACTTTTACATTGTTGACTGACTTCTATGGCTTTCTGTCCTAACATGCCCCCTCAGATTTTTCCATCCTTCATGGTTAATGTCTGAATAAATACCTAAACATACATATGTCACAATTTTACACTCTAATCCTTCAAATAATTCCATAGAATTGGATAAGAATTCCAAATATTTTAATATACACAAAGTGCCCCATGATCAGATGCTAGTCATTTTTGCAAACTCACCTTTTCTATCTTACTCTTTGCTAATGAAGATCCCTATGTGTCATCCTATCCTGATCTAACTGAACACTCCCTGAATTTGTCCAGACTGAGATCAAGCATCAACATGAGAAGTTCTTTCTCATCCTACCATAGCATAGACTTGGGTAAAAACTAGATGCTGAAATTTGGTCCTGTAGGGACTTTTATCAAATCAGTTATTTAAATGAGCTTGTAATTGCAACTATGGCTTCAAGATTCCACCTCAGATATACATTACTCAAATCTAATTATGCTTAGTCATCTCAGTTTTTATATAGTCCAAATATTTTCCATATACCTTCCTTACTTATTAACAACAAACAGTCTAATATAATTGTTGCATGCATTGAATGCTACAATCAGATTTCACTGATGATTATAACATCCAGTGTCTTTGGACTCTTGGATGAGATATTGTCTGCTATAGTTAGTTATTTGTGAAATAAAGACTCATGCTTAAGGTACCTATTTGACAGAAAATATGAAGATGAATCTTGATTGTTGTAAAGCACACAGAGTAATGCCTAGCACATAACTTGCTGCAGTAAGGTGTGGTGATATCTAAGGATCTTGGTAAGCCTAATATTCTCAAATATTCTTAACTCTAAACTCTTTTTAGACTTTGCTCTGCAACAATCCTTAGAAATGATAGGTTTTGTATCTTCTAGGACTCAAAACACTTTATCCTTTTTTTCACCTGCACCAGGACAGTGAAGAGATGCTTGTCCTCAGCATGGCTTCCAGGAGACCCTGGATATTGCCAGTACAAGTTCAGCCCATCAAATCCGTAGTAGCGTAGGAAGTCAATAACTGACTTGATGAAAGTCTTGCGGAACTCAGGAGTGGACACCATGTATGAAAAGCTGAGGAATACCAAAAAATAAGGTAAGACCATGATACAAACACATTAGAATCAAACTTGTGAATAACTCAATCTCTGCCTCTGAGTCCTTCACCTGGCCTCTCTGGTTTTCATCCTGCCTCCTTCCAAAATTGTGACTTTTCTCAGACATGGTACGTTAGTATGGTTTCTTTTTTCTACTCCATGATTCCTGAATTTCGTGTGGTGTTTTCACCAACCAGATATCTGAGCCAACTCTGTTTATTTTTTCAAATGTCTTCTAAATAGAGGGACATTAAAGAAGTCTTCTTATGCATAAGCTTCCCTTTCATTCTTCTTCTTCAGAAGACAGAATAATGGAAAGACATTTGTCACACCTCTGTCCATGACAGTTTTAGAAACAGGATGTTTAAGAGGTACTAACTCACAGCTCAGAGGACCCTGTCCATTTGCATCATTCTAAAATTAAACACGTGAAAGCCAGGGTATCCTTTTCAATATCTTCCATTTACTATTTAGGCTCTAGTGAAAGATTTAACTAAATTTCAAAATTCTTGAAATGACATCTTTAATGCCCATGATAATGTTGTGAAATAACAGACCTCATATAGAATAGAACTAGCTTGTTTTCATATAAATGAACCAGAGACTCTGGACAGAGCACTTACGGGGCAGATCCAGTATTACTGCCTCCAACAGCCAGGAGAGTTATCAGCTCATTGTTCCTTTAAAGAAAAAGTTAAAGATGAGAAATTTTATAGTCTGTGGGTCTCTCTTTTTTAAAAAGTTCAGTTATCTGTACTAAGACTGTTATTATTTGGTGTTGTCTAACATAATCCATCATACTATAGGTTAATAACATTGCATGACTGAAAGATTTATTTATTTATTTATAATATGTACATTATATGCTTTATATATACATATACAAACTAAATATATATTTTAATAAATGCAGTTTAAGCCCCTTATGCCATAATCCAATTTTTGATTTGATTTTCTGGAAGTAGTGAACTGTCAGGTATTTATATTCCTATAACAAAAAAAGTTAAAATTAGCTCCTATTCTCTCCTACAACTAGTTTTGTTGAATTTTCAAATACTGTATACCATAGTAATGTGAAATGTTTTCGAAGTCCTTGTCACCTGATAGTTGACTCCTAAGCCAAAAGGGGTGAGTATTGTATGCAGTAATCTTTCTTGAAATAATGTCTTATGCAATACATAACAGAAAGCTGTCCTTCTGCATCACACCATATGCTAAAATTATTTGAAACTGAAATTATTGAGTAAATATTAGATGTGACTTTATCAAATGATTGCAATAAAGCATGTGGTAAGCTCCATAATAGTGGCTGTGCATGATTTTTCTTGATATCAAATAAAAACAAAGGCAACAAATTTAAAAATGTATACTAGGATTTAATCTGTAAGGCAAAGACACAAAGAGGAACCACAATAATAAAGGATGAAGTTTGGAATGGAAAAAAACTTTTGTAAGCCATACATATAATAAGGGATTATAATAATGATGTGAGGAATATTTGTGATCCAAGTTAGAGGAGGAAAGGTAGTCCCTTGTTGGAGCCCACAGAAGTGGGTCTGCTTCACCTTGACTATAGGTCAGAGAGTTTAAGTCCATTCTTGTTACTTCAAGGTTATGTCAGGAGGTTTGACCCACGGTGTTGCTGCCTGTAGGACATTTGGCCTAAGGTATGGTTGTTGCTTGTTCTGAGTAACAACAGAATAGTAACTCGGGATATAATTACTTGGTGTTTCAGGTATTGAAGAGGTAATTACTCTGTTTGTTCTTTGTATCATGCTAAAAGAAGTCTTTTACCTTCTTCCCCCCTTTTTGATTGGGGTATATAAACATATGGAAAATAAATGTGGGAGGATTCAGTATTTACTGGGTTGCCCTCCCAACAATATTCTGTGTCTTTTTGTTGATTTCTTTTGTACCTCCATTTTTTCTACCTCCCTTTTCTTAATTTTCAGATTTCCCTCTAAGTATGAAGTAATAAGCCGGGTGGGACCCAGCTGATTCTGTCACCTGGATGCGGGATATGGCGGTCCCTCCTCATCTACCATTTGCAAACTCTTATGCTTTTCAGTCTGCTAGAGCTACAGTTCCCATTTAAAGATCAGGACAGGGTCTGTTAGGCAGACCTTCAACACTCAAAACCTATAATCTTTCCTGTCTCCCATAGTCTGCTTGAACCGCTTTTCTTGAGTCAGATAAGATGAGAAAGTCAATCCCTCGAAATTCCATGTCTTTAACTCTGTGGAATGCTGGAGATTACCCACACTAGTGACCCAGCCCATCCCAGATCACAAAACACTTAATGTCCACTTGCAGTGTCTTTTACCCACAATCCCTTTGTGCTTTCACATATTGAAAATTATTGTCTGAATAGAACTCTGGCAACATAGAAAATAAGACCAATAATAAACAAATAAGATTGCAAGAAAGATTCTTATGAGAGAAAACGTTTGCTAGGCATCCATCACTTGGATGACTAGTGACTACAAAAGGCAATGAAAGAAAAAAAGAACAAATCTTAAATTTGAAGAAAATCAAATAGGTTAATTAAACAATGCAAGGGGATTGTTCGTACATACAAAAAGGAATAACAAAGAACCAAGAAACACTTAAAGAAGTGATCAACATCCTTACCCATCAGGAAATGTAGATGAAAACTACTCTAAGCTAGAGCAGTAGTGGTGCAAAGCTGGTGGAGTAAACAACCCATATCTGATTTTATTTAGGACCATGCTATGAGATGAAATCAATCCCCATCATTGGTTAGGTGGCCAACAGCCTGAGACCAGAAAGGTCTGAGACACAAAGGCAAACAAAATACAACTGTTCTGCTAAAGGAATAAAGTCATAAGACAACTAATGACATTCTACTGTACTCATAGGGAAGTGCCTTGATCAATCATCATCAGAGAAGCTTCCTCCTGCAGTAGATGGGAACAAATACAGAGGTACAGAGCTGGACAGTGTGCCCATGTGCAAAGAGTGAGAGACCTTGAAATACTTAGTTCTAAGTAGGATAACCTCATCAAGTTCCTCCCCTCCCCAAACCCCAGGGTAGAGGGAGCCCTGCAGAATAAAGGAAGAAAGTTTGTAAGAGGCAGATGAGATGAAGGACACCAAGGAAGAATGTTTTCTAAACACAGCAGGACTATCAGAGACTGGCAGCATGCTAAGGGACTACACAGGTCTGTAACAGATGGGGTCTTAACACTGAGAGGAGAGGTGGACACAAGCCCCTTCCCTAGCCCAGAAACTATCGTCAATTAATAAATACTCACAAATGAAACTTTAGTTTTCTCCAATGGAGTCTCTCTGGGGCTATATACTACTGTTAAAGATAGGTCCTTTATAGTGTATTTAAAAATACATAATAAATTCAATGGTGTCTTTGGATGTACTTTGACTCATAAAGTTTTGTCATGATATTTTTTTAACCTTACAGGTTTTTAGGATATATAGCATATGATGTTTGGTGGTTTTGTGCATTTACAGTGTTCCTACATATAAGAATGCATGTATCTCTGTGTCTGTATTTGATTCCAGAGTTTTATCTTCCATTCGTTTGTTTTTGTCTATTGTAGTTTGATTGTTTTTGTTTTATCTTATTTTATTTTTTATTATTCTGTAGATGCTTGTTTAATATTTAACAAGAGATGGAAAGGGTGCGAATTTAGATGAGAGGCAAGGTAGACAGGATCTCATAGGACTTAAGGTAGGGGAAACCATGCTCAGATTCAGTGTATGAAAAAAACCTCTATTTTTAATAAAAATTCAATAAATTTCAATAAAAAAGAACTCAATAAAATAGTCTGTAAAAAATTCAGAATGGCTACCATTAAATTATCAAAAGACCAAAAATGATTGTTTTATCTAGCACAATAAAGCAAATATGCACTCCTGGTGTGTATGTAAATTAGTACAGTCAATTTAAAAATTAGACTGATGAGCACAACTTTTCTGTGATTGTGTCTTAAGTAGTCTAGTCTCACTGCAGAGACACTTGCATGTCTGCTTTCCTTAAAACTCTATACTCAATAGCTACATAAAAGAATCCCTTCAAATTCCCTTCAAGTGACAAATGTATAAGTAACATTTTAGGTTGCTATAAAGAAAATGAAAACTGTGAAATTTTGCAGATATCTATAAAAGTGAAAAATTACCAAGAGAAGCAACCCAGGGAGGGTAAGATAAAAGCAACATGTTGTCTTCTGCATGCCGATGTAACTGTTTATTTTCCTTGTGTTTACTATTAATACCTTAGGACACAAGAGAAGAGAAAGTGAATGATTTGGATAATGGGTAAAGCCTGAGAACAGTCCCATGAAGGTTAAATGGCTGTGAAGAGGAATATACGTGTGGTGTAAGCTTTCAGCAGGAGGATGGGTGTAGGTTGAGGAAAAAGGGGGAAACAGAGGAAAGAGGATCAAAAAAAAGTGAAGTGCGTTTGAGAAAGCCACTGTGCAACCTCCTAGTTGGAAACACAGTTAACCATTGGGAGAGTAGGCACACAGAAAACCTACAAGATGAAGCAGCACTTGACTATAGGCAATGAGGCATTAAACAAAACCCATTCCAAGTGTGAGAACAGCTCTACAAGAGCCACTGATGAGAGAGGCCACAGAAGCTGCAAAATAGTGAAAGTTTTGCCAATGTTCTTGGTTCCACTTATAAAACTATATGATGAGACTATTAGGGTAGGTAGGAAAAGAAAGACTAGAAAATTATTATAAGAAAAAAAAATAGGGGCGGGAGATATGACTCAGTGTTTAAGAGTTCTGGCTGCTCTTCTAGAGGTCCTGAGTTCAATCCTCAGCAACCACATGGTGGCTCATAACTATTAGTAATGAAATATGGTGCCCTCTTCTTACCTGTAGGCACACATACAGTCAGAACACTGTTTACATAATAAATAAAAGGTGTTCTCCCTCCCTCCCTCCCTCTCTCTCTCTCCTAAAAAAAAACCACACAAAATAAAAAATAAATAAAGATTGATTCTAGAATACCAAATTGAGAAATTTATCATTGAAATGAGTGTGTATGGATACATGCTAGCCATGACCTGGAACATTCTAGGACATGGACAGGACGTAAATGTTTGTTTTGTGTGGTAAATATATACAGTCTCACTTAAAGCAAATGTAAAAAGATGGCATTGTCTGGGATCACACATTAAAAAATTGCTTCTGAGCCACATTTTAGAAGAAGAGACACTACAGACACCAAACAGATAGTTTTTCCCTTTTCTGACCTGTTTTTCAGTGTATGTAAAATTTGATAGTCAGTCAAGTCACCCATTCTTCTTTGTGTGATTCTGTTGTTCTGAATCTCCGCAAAAGCATAGATGAGGTGAGAACACAAGCAAGGGTCAATATCACCAACACTGAAACTGCCCAGTCCTGGCCTGTCCTGGGCCACATTGTTGTAGTAGCACATCAGCTGGTAGGAAGAACCTGTGGGATGTGAAGAGTAAGAACAACAGTATGCTGCAGGTGACAGTGGGGTCTGCTGACTTTTATTTCTTCCTCTTACCCTTCCTGTATCTCAGGTACCTTTTATCTCTGAGAACCAGATTGTGTGAAGACTCGAGCATGAGTCCAGGGTTTCTAATTCATGCACTAGGCACTCGCTGAGTTTTGTTATTTAGAGTTGGTAGAGGTCCACATTCAGAGCTTGCATGAGTACAGGAGCTCAGTAAGAATTCATGCTCACCATTCCTGAGCTCTACAGTTACCAGTTTCTTAACACTCAGAGGACACTGCTGAAGACAAGACAGATGGCTGAACTAAGAGTCATACCTTAATGACAACCCATCCCTTTCCCCGGTTGGTTTATCTCCTCACACTGTTTTACAACTACACTAATATGGTGGTATCGTGTAGGAGTTCCTTTTGTATGTGTGCTGCTTTCATTGGTTAGTGAATAAAGAAACTGCCTTGGACTAGTTGATAGGGTGAAACTTAGATAGGTGGAGAAAACAGAAATGAATGCTGGGAGAAAGAAGAGCAGAATCAGAGAAGCCATGGATCCTCCACCTGAGATAGATGCTGGTTAGAATCTCCAGTAAGCCACTGCCACATGGTCAAATAAGAAGTTAGAGCTAATGGCCAAGCAGTGTTTTAATTAATACAGTTTCTGTGTGGTTATTTTGGGTGTAAGTAAGCTGGGCAGCTGTGACAAACAAGCGGCCCTCTCTTCCTGCAACAATGGTATAATTTTAAAAGGACACACAATAAGTAGACATATGTTGTAAAAATAAATCTGATAACATGAGGCTTATGGGAGGAAAAGACTTTGTCAACAAAATGAGGTAACATCACTAACTTACCCAGCTGGGCATTCAGCAGAAGTGTCAGACCTACAGAGGGAGAACAAACATGGACTTAGGGGTAGCTGTTGGAATCCTTAGCACTTCTGAGGAGTCTGGGCAATTCTACTAGAAGTTGATCAATATTAAATAAATAAATCTTCACATATCTACCAAGGGCGACCTTTTCAATTACCATACATACATTTCCCTCTACTCTTTATGAATTCAGAAAACACGTAAAGACACTCCTGTTTATCCTTCTGTGTCATAATTGAGGATAATTATTTTCAGAAATCAACTGTCTATACTAGCAACATGCACTAAAAATTTTACAAATTGGTTCTCTTCTGTGACTAACATTCAGAAATACCTGGCTGTCAGAGCCCTTGTGATCCCAGACTTCCAACACTTGAGGTATACTCAAGCATCAACCAATACCCCCTCTAGATGTGTTTTTCTGAGTCATCTTTGAAGGTTTTCCCCCACAGTTAATATGATGCGAGGAGCCACATATCTATTATGGGCTTCAAAAGCAGTATTTGGATTTTTTTAAGTGGGTTTCACCTTTTCTTTTGTTTTTGGCTTTTAACTGGCAATCTCACTATTAGCTCAGACTTTCCTTCACCATTGAACCTCCTAACTCCTGATAGATGAATGGTAGACATCTGACATCACCATGCCATCAGACCACTTGTACTCTAAATCTCTTACACATTGAGCTTAGGGTCATTTGAATATATTCAGTATTTTAGCAAATTTAGAGCAGTTGGTAGATTTTCAATGAAATGGCATAAACAACTACTGACACAATCTCTTTGAATGCCCCAATTCATAAAACTTGCACTTTAATTCACCAAAACTACAGCATGTTCAAGGACAAATGAGAAAAAAACATTCTCCAATGTAAGGGGCAAAGAACACATGGCTAGGTCTAGCTCTTCCCAATCATTTTCATCTCTGTAGAACTCTAGTTTCAAGACACTATCAGATTCATAAGCACAACTCCAAAGTCAGGCAAGAGGTAAACCAAGAGGAGCAGAGAGAATGATTGGCTTGCACCAAGGAGAAAAGAGCATGTGCATTGCACATGAATGAGACTTTCTGCTAGGCCGTGGCATTGACATCAAAGAAGTGTCACAATAGCCCATGGTGGAAGATCATGTGAAATCCTGGTTAAAGAAGAAGAGAAAATAAATAAGAAAATACAATAAATTTAATCATAATAATACTGTACCATGAAATATGCTCCTTGGTTGTCAGATTTTGAGGCAAAAAATAGGCAAGACTGAGGCTCTAAGTCTGATTACCAACTCACCTGTGACAAGAATGAGCCTTGCCATGGTGCCTTTAGGACTGCCCCAGCACAGCCTCCACTGCTTTTTTATGCATTTGAGAGCCTGCTTATCACAGATTTTTCCAGATGAAAAGTAAACACTTTATGGGTTTCTGTGGGGGTAGCCAAAAAATCCAGAAATCTACATACTGACTCAGCTCCTTCAGCATCTCACCACCATCACCTACTTACCTGTCCTTTATTGGAAAAAATGTTATATCTCCTTGCATTATGCTGGACATAATAGCCCTAGAAAACATTCATTTTATCAGTATCTTTGAAGCAGGGGTCTTCTGTATATCAGCTGATCAAATATAAAATTAAAGTTTTGTTGTGGAGATATTTCATATTAGGCATAAAATCACATTCCTCTTGAAAGGCAAACAAAACAATTCTGCAGAATTTATTATCTACTTTCCACATTTTTTCTTCCTGGAATTATTGCCATGGAAGTCTTTAGTACCCACTTGACATAATAAATTCCAAGGAAATTCTTAGAATCATAAGAACATACTTTAAAAACCCTTCACTCCACTAAATTTGAAAGTCTAAAAGAAATGGATAGTTTTCTTGATAGGTACCACGTAGTGAAGCTAAATCAAGATAATATGTGCATTTTGAACAAACTTATTATTCCTAGTGAAATAGAAGCAGTCATTAAAATTTTCTCAACCAAAATCCACCCAGGATCAGATGTTCTTTGTGCAGAATTCTATCTGAATTTCAAAGACAAGTTAATGCCTATACTCTACAAATTAGTCCACAAAATAGAAAGAACACTGATCAATTTTTTCTATGAGGTCTCCATTACCATTATACCCAAACCACATAATGACCCAGCACATAAAGATAATTACAGGCTAAATTCCATAATGGACATATATGCAAAAATACTCAATAAAATACTTGGAAACTGAATCTAAGAACACATCAAAATCATTATCCACTGTCATAGTTAGGGTTTCTATTGTTTTGAAGAGACACTAAGACTCCCTGTGTGTGGCTTAAGCATTCTGAGATCTCAAAATCCACCTTATTTTGACACATTTCCTCCAACAAACCCACACATACTCCAGCAAAGCCATTCCTTATAATATTGACACTCTCTTTGGGGGCCATTTTCTTTCAAACTTCTGCATCCTATTCCCATGTCCCCAAAGATTGTAGTTCTATCATAATGCAAAAATACATTTCATTTAGCTCCAAATTCCCCTTAGTCTATAACAATTTCAAAATGCTTAAAAGTCCAATGTTCAATGTCTTTTCTGAAATTCATGCAATCTCTTAACTGCAGTTTCCTATAAAATCTAAATCAGAAACAGATCACATACTTCCAACATTTAATGACACAGGATATACATTACTATTCCAAAACATAGGGTCAATTTGGCACAAACTTGAGTCATGTGAAGGAAAAAATCTTCAATTAAGAAAATGCCTCTCCTGTAGCAGTGCCGAGGAGTTCTACCCGGAGAGGTGAGTGGGTGCTAGCCTGGGCGGCCAGCATGGGAAGAGAGCACAGCCCCTCCCCCCCTCAGCTTCTGTGGCAGGGTCTTCCCTGTTTCACTGGACCCCTCCCTGCCCCCACTGCCTTGCACTCTTGTCTCCTGGGCCCTGGGAAGACCAGCTACCCCTGTAGCAGTGCCCAGGAGTTCTACCCAGAGAGGTGAGTGGGTGCTAGCCTAGGCGGCCAGCCTGGGAAGAGAGCACAGCCCCTCCCCCCTCAGCTTCTGTGGCAGGGTCTTCCCTGTTTCACCGGACCACTCCCAACCCCCACTGCCACTTTACTCTGGTCCCCTGGGCCCTGAGAAGGCCAGCTATCCCAGCTGCAGTGCTGAGGAGATCTATCCAGAGAGTGCTGAGGAGTTCTACCCAGAGATTGCGGAGGAATTTCACCCAGAGAGGTGGACATGGGCAGGCGCCAATGCAAGAATTCCTCCAACAACCTGAAAGGCAACATGACATCTCCAGAATCCAGGGAGCACGAAATGAGAAGAATTGAACACCCTACTCCAGAAGAAATAGAAGAAATTGACTCTAAGCGGATCTTTATGAAAATAATAGAGGAACTTAAAGAGGAGGTGAAAACCTGCAGGAAAGAAATGGAAGATAAGTATAACAAAAAGATTGAGGAAATGAGTAAAGAAATGGAAGAGAAATATACCAAAATGTTTGAAGAAATGAGTAAATCCGTAAATGAAATTCTGGGAAACCAAGAAAAAACAATCAAACAGGTAATGGAAACAGTTCAAGATTTGAAAACTGAAATGGAGTCAATGAAGAAATCACAAACCGAGGGCCGGCTGGCTATGGAAAATCTGGGTAAATGAACAGAGACTTCAGAAACAAGCATAACCAACAGAATACAAGAGATAGAAGAAAGAATCTCAGACTCTGAGGACACCATAGAGAAATTAAACCCTATGACCAAAGAAAACAGCAAATCCAACAAATTCTCATCACAAAACATTCAGGAATTGTGGGATACAATAAAAAAACCAAATCTAAGAATAATAGGGATTGAAGAAGGAGAAGAATGGCAGATCAAAGGCCCAGAAAATATATTCAACAAAATTTTAGAAGAAAACTTTCCCAATCTAATGAACGATATTCCTATGAAGGTGCAAGAAGCATACAGAACACCGAATAGACTGGATCAGAAAAAAACATCCCCTCGCCATATAATAATCAAAACACAAAACATACAGATTAAAGAAAGAATATTAAGAGCTGCAAAGGAAAAAGGTCAAGTAACTTATAAAGGTAAACCTATCAGGCTTACAGTGGACTTCTCTATGGAAACCATGAAAGCCAGAAGATCCTGGATAGAGGTACTGCAGAAACTAAGAGACCATGGATGCAATCCCAGACTACTATACCCAGCCAAGCTATCATTCACTATAAATGGAGAAAACAAAATATTCCAGGATAAAAATAAATTTAAACAATTTGTAGCCACAAATCCAGCCTTACAGAAAGTAATAGAAGGAAAATTGCAACCCAAGGAATCTAACATTGCCATCACTGCCTACAATAACCCAGACATCTAGCGATCCTTCACAACCACAACTAAAAGAAGAGAAACACACGAACTCTACTACACACACACACACACACACAAAAAGTAATAACTGGAATCAACAACCACTGGTCATTAATATCACTTAATATTAATGGACTCAACTCACCTATAAAAAGGCACAGACTTAGAGATTGGATACGAAAACAGGATCCAACATTCTGCTGTTTACAAGAAACACACCTCAAACACAAAGATAGACATCTACTCAGAGTAAAAGGTTGGGAAAAGGTTTTCCAAGCAAACGGACCTAAGAACCAAGCTGGTGTGGCCATTCTAATATCTAACAAAATTGACTTCAAGCTAAAATCAATCAGAAGAGATGGAGATGGACATTTCATACACATAACAGGAACAATTCATCAGGAGGAAGTCTCAATCCTGAATATCTATGCCCCTAATATAAAAACACCCACTTATGTAAAAGAAAAACTTTTAGAACTCAAGACAGTCATCAAACCACACACACTAATAGTAGGAGACTTCAACACACTTCTCTCACCAAAGGACATGTCAATCAAACAGAAACTCAACAGAGAAATAAGAGAATTACTAGAGGTAATGAATCAAATGAACTTAACAGACATCTATAGAACATTCCACCCAAACAGGAAAGAATATACCTTCTTCTCCACAGCTCATGGAACCTTCTCGAAAATTGACCACATACTGGGTAACAAAGCAAACTTCCACAGATGCAAAAAAATTTTAGTAACCACCTGTGTCCTGTTGGATCACCACGGTATAAAGTTAGAATTCAATAACAATTCGAACACCAGAAAGCCTACAAATGCATGGAAGTTAAACAGTCAACTACTGAATCATTCCTGGGTCAAGGAAGAAATAAAGAAAGAAATTAAAGTCTTCCTTGAATTTAATGAAAATAAAGACACAACATACTCAAACCTATGGGACACAATGAAAGCAGTGCTAAGGGGAAAGTTCATAGCACTAAGTGCACATTTAAAGAAAACGGAGAAAGCACATATTGGAGTCTTAACAGCACACCTGAAAACTCTGGAAAAAAGAGAAGCAGACTCTCCCAGGAGGAGTAGAAGATTGGAAATAATCAAACTGAGGGCTGAAATCAACAAAATAGAAACACAGAAAACAATCCAAAAAATCAACAAAACAAAAAGTTGGTTCTTGGAGAAAATTAATAAGATTGACAAACCCCTAGCCAAACTAAACAAAAAGCAGAGAGAGAACACTCAAATTAATGAGATCAGAAATGAAAAGGGGGACATAACAACAGACACAGAGGAAATTCAGAGAATCATTAGATCTTACTACGAAAGTTTATATGCCAAAAAGTTGGAAAATGTACAAGAAATGGATTGGTTTTTAGATAAATACCATTTACCAAAGTTAAATCAAGACCAGGTGAACAATCTAAATAGACCTGTTAGTTGCGAAGAATTAGAAGCTGTTATCAAAAACCTCCCGACCAAAAAAAAACCCAGGGCCAAATGGTTTCAATGCAGAATTCTACCAGAACTTCCAAGAAGAGCTGATACCTATACTCCTTAAGGTATTTCACAATATAGAAACAGAAGAGTCATTGCCAAAGTCATTTTATGAAGCTACAGTTACCCTGATACCAAAACCACATAAAGACACAACCAAGAAAGAGAATTACAGGCCAATCTCACTCATGAACATTGACGCAAAAATTCTCAACAAAATCCTGGCAAACCGATTCCAAGAACACATTAGAAAAATTATCCATTATGATCAAGTAGGCTTCATTCCAGAGATGCAGGGCTGGTTCACTACGCAAATCTATCAATGTAATCCATCATATAAATAAACTGAAAGAAAAAAAAATATGATCATTTCATTAGATGCTGAAACAGCATTTGACAAAATCCAACATTCTTTTATGATAAAAGTGTTGAAGAGATTGGGGATACAAGGATCATACTTAAATATAATAAAAGCTATTTACAGCAAGCCAACAGCTAACATCAAACTGAACGGACAAAAACTCAAAGCCATTCCATTGAAATCAGGAACAAGACAAGGCTGTCCACTCTCCCCATACCTCTTCAATATAGTGCTAGAAGTTCTAGCAATAGCAATACGACAACATAAGGGGATCAAGGGGATTCAAATTGGAAAAGAAGAAGTTAAACTCTCGTTATTTGTAGACGATATGATAGTATACATGAGCGACCCCAAAAACTCTACCAAAGAACTCCTAGAGCTGATAAACACCTTTAGTAATGTGGCAGGATACAAGATCAACTCTTAAAAAATCAGTTGCCCTCCTATACACAAATGATAAAGAAGCAGGGAGGGAAATCAGAGAAACTTCACCTTTCACGATAGCCACAAATAGCATAAGATATCTTGGGATAACTCTGACAAAGGAAGTGAAAGACCTTTTTGACAAGAACTTTAAGTCTTTGAAGAAAGAAATAGAGGAGGATACCAGAAAATGGAAAGATCTCCCTTGCTCTTGGATTGGGAGGATCAAGATAGTAAAAATGGCAATTCTACCAAAAGCAATCTATAGATTCAATGCAATCCCCATCAAAATCCCATCAAACTTCTTCACAGACCTTGAGAGAACAATAATCAAGTTTATATGGAAAATCAAAAAACCCAGGATAGCCAAAACAATCTTATATAATAAAGGAACTTCTGGAGGTATAACCATTCCTGACTTCAAACTCTATTACATAGCTACAGTATTAAAAACAGCTTGGTACTGGCATAAGAACAGAGAAGTCGACCTATGGAATCGAATAGAAGACCCAAATATTAACCCACAAACCTATGAACACTTGATTTTCAACAAGGGGGCTAAAGGTATGCAATGGAAAAAGGAAAGCATCTTTAACAAATGGTGCTGGCATAACTGGATGTCAACCTGTAGAAGAATGAAAGTAGATCCATATCTATCACCATGCACAAAAATCAAGTCCAAATGTGTTAAAGACCTCAACATTAAATGGACCACTTTGAACCAGATAGAAGAGAAAGTGGGAAATAGTCTACAAGATATAGGCACAGGAGGCCACTTCCTAAGTAGAACCCCAGTAGCACAGACAATAAGAGAATCAATGAATAAATGGGACCTCATGAAACTGAGAAGCTTCTGTAAAGCAAAGGACACCGTCAGTAAGACAAAAAGGCTACCTTCTGACTGGGAGAAGATCTTCACCAACCCCTCATCAGATAAAGGCCTGATCTCGAAAATATACAAAGAACTCAAGAAACTAGACAATAAAACTCTAATCAACCCAATTAAAAAATGGGGTGCTGATCTCAACAGAGAATTCTCAGCAGAAGAACTCCGAATGGCCTAAGACACTTAAAGTCATGCTCAACATCCTTAGCGATCAGGGAAATGCAAATCAAAACAACCATGAGATACCATTTTACACTGGTCAGATTAGCTAAAGTCAAAAACACCAATGATAGCCTATACTGGAGAGGATGTGGAGAGAGGGGAACTCTCATCCATTGTTGGTGGGAATGCAAACTTGTGCAGCCATTGTGGAAATCAGTGTGGCGGTTTCTCAGGAAACTGGGAGTCAATCTCCCTCAAGACCCAGCAATTCCACTCTTGGGAATATATCCAAGAGATGCTCTATCACACCATAAAAGCATTTGTTCAACTATGTTCATAACAGCACTATTTGTAATAGCCAGAACTTGGAAACAACCTAGGTGCCCCTCAATAGAAGAATGGTTAAAAAAGGTGTGGAACATATATACACTAGAGTTTTACTCAGCGGTAAAAAACAATGACATCTTGAATTTTGCATGCAAATGGATGGACATAGAAAACGCTTTACTGAGTGAGGTAAGCCAGACCCAAAAAGAGGAATATAGTATGTATTCACTCATAAGTGGATTCTAGCCATAATTAAAGGTCTTTGAGCCTATTATTCGAGATCCTAGAGAAGCTAAATAAGAATGTGAATGTGAAAAAAATCATGTACTTATCCTCCTGGAGATTGGAAATAGACATGAGTCCCAGGTAACCTCGGGTGCATGTGGGGGTGGGTGGGGAGGTTTTTGGAAGGGGAGAGGGCTAGAGAGAAGGGAGTAGGGGAGGAATGTGGAAAACTCGGGGGACTGAGATGGAGGGAGGGAGGAAGGATGGTTCTGGGAGCAGGGAAGTTTATATCTCAACTAAGGGAGTCATTTTATGATTTACAAAAGACTTGATTATAAATGTGATCCCAGGTCCAAGGAGAGATCCCCAGATTGTTCTCTGGACAGAGGAGAGGGTGCCTGAACCGGCCTTGGCCTATAACCATACTGATGAAGATTTTGCTTATCACCATAGATCCTTCATCCGACGATGGATGGCGATACAGACGGAAACCCACACTGGAGCACTGGACTGAGCCCTACATGGTCCAAATGAGGAGCAGAAGGAGGAAGAACATGAAAAAAAACTCAGGACCGCGAGGGGTGCGATCACCCACTGATACAAGGGAACTGATCTAATGAGAGTTCACCAAGGCCAGTTGGACTGGGACTGAACGAGCATGTGATCCAACCAGATTTTCTGAATGTGGCTGGATTCTCTGAATGTGGCTGGCCTGGAGCCTTTCTGAAAAGCCATTGACAATGACACTGGGACTTGTTTCCTCGACATATACTGGATTTTTGGGATCCAGTCTGTTTCGATACTCACCTTCCTGGACCTGGAGGGAGGGGGGAGGAACTTGAACTTCCCACAGGGCTGGAAGCCCTGACTCCTCTTAGGGATGGAGAGGGAGGAGGAGGGGGACAGGGGGGAGTGGGAGGGTGTTGGGAAGAGGGGCGGAAATGGAAACTTTCATAATTTAATAAACTTTGAAAAAAAAAACGAAAATGCCTCTGTACTATCAGGTTATAAGTAGACCTGTAAAGCATCTTCTTATTTAGTAATTGCTGGGGCAATGAAAAGCTCATTGTGGGTGGTACCATCCCTGGGCTGGTGGTCCTGAGATCTATAAGAATGCAGGCTGAGCAAGTCATGAGGAGCAATCCAGTAAACAACAATATTCCTTGGCCTTGGCCTCATTTTCTGTTTCCAGGCTCATGTTGACAAGGAGTAATATGATGGATCGTTTTAATGCAATTTTCCACAAGTTTGAATCATGTGAAGGAAAGTAGCTTCGATTAAAAAAATATCTTAATCCCATTTGAGTTTCTCTCAAGACTTCCTTCAGCAATGGACTATGATGAGGATGCATAAGCCAGAAAAACTCTTTCCTTTCCAACTTACTTCTGATCATAGTATTTCATTACAGCAATAGAAACTGTAACTAAGTCAAGAGGAAACACTCATTTATTTCAGATGGGTGTGGAACAATGTACATTCACTATGGATATCAGTGTGGAAGTTCTTCAAAAAGATTGGACTTGATCTCTGTCAAGATCCAGTGATACCATTTTGAACACATACCTAAAGGATGTGTCATCCTACCACATAGAGACTTGCTCAACCATGTTCATTGTTTTCCTATTCATAATAGTCATAAATCAGAAACAACCTAGTTGTCCTTCAACAGAAAAATGGATAAACAAGTGGTACATTAACAAAGTGGAATATTACCCAGCCTTTAAAAAGAAAGACAACATGAAATTTGCAGGCTAATTATTGGAACTTAAAACAATATTACCTTGAGAGATAACACACACCCAGAAAGTTAAATATGGTATGAATTCACTTACGTGTGGATATTAACCTTTATGGAATGATAATCAGGCTACAGTCCATAGACCCAGAGAAATTAGGTATAAAGAGTGGGACTTGGGGGACACATAGATCTCCCTAGGATGGGGAAATAGAATGGATTTTAGGGGTCAACAGAGGGCAGGGGGATGAGTATGGGAGGATCTGATGGGGAGGGGCTTAATAGGGGGAAGACTGCCAGAATTGAAAAGTATTTGAGGGGTGATATGTAAACCAAGTGCAACGGAAACTTCCTAAAATATATGAAGGGGATCCTAATGAAGCAACCAAATGATAGGAGAGAAAGAGACCCAATTGGCCATCTCTTGTCAACAAATGAAGCTTCCAGTGCTCGGACTAGTTACATCCAATTGACTTGACCAAAGGTATACCATGGAAATCCCCAAACAACCCAGGCTATTGCCAAGACAAGAGATTGATCTCCACAGAGTGATATGGCTCAAGACCATACCCATACAACTCACTGAGCAATGGAGCGGTCTAGATGGTGCCTGCATAGAACTTTCTCCATATGTTTTAGTGTCTTTGGCATAGAAAGGTACTCTATGACCTTCTAAAAGAGAAACATAAACACCAACCCACTTACAAACACTTTGATCTGCAATGCTTTCCTACTTTCAAGTTATACTAGATCAGTGGTGACACAATGCTTGTCAGAGTAACCAACCAAAGTCTGATTTAACTTAAGGTCTACTCTAATAGATGGGACTCATGCTGACACATCCTGGGTGACCAAGAACCAAGACTGGATATCCCAGAAACCTAGGATAAAACAAACACTACTGATCTTAAAAGATAGTAGTGATAAAATGACTCCTAATGATACTGTGCTATACTCATAGACTAGTGCCTCTTCAGCCATCATCAGAGAAGTACCTCCTGTAGCAGATGAGAGCCAATGCAGAGACCCACAGGCAGACAATATACAGAGAGTGAGAAGCCTTGAAATACACAACTTAAATGGGATGCCTCCATCAAATCAGGGAAGGAGCAGGTGAAAGGAATGTGAGAGCCCGAAGGGATGTAGGACCCAGGAGAGCAAGTACCTCTCAATCAACTGAGCAAAGCTCATGTGAACTCACAGAGACTGAAGCAGCAAGCACAGGGATTCCACAGGGCAGTGCCAGTTCGGCTGCAAATAGATGACGGCTTTTCATTTAGTATTTTCATAGAACTCCCGAGTTTGTGAAGCAGTGAGTCTCTGGATCTTGAACCTTCTCTTCAGCTCTTTTCCTTCTTTTGGTTTGCTTGTCCAATGTCAATGTGATGGTTTTGCTTCATTTTCTTATGCATTGTTGTTATCTTTTAGAAGGCTGTTCTTTTCTAATGATAGATAAAAAGAGAGTGGATCCAGAGGGAAGGCTAGTTGGGGACGATGCAGGACTAGAGGAAGGGGAAACTAGAATAAGGATAATTTATTGTATGAGAAAGAACCTATTTTCAATTTAAAAGGAGAAATATTATAAAACAAAGTAATCACTCAGAAAGCACCAAGTAAACTAGTCTCAGACATGTGCTAAAAAGAAGCAGAAGGCAGGACCCTGTAAGAAATGATCTAATTTTGTTATATTTTTATAACTTTCAAATTATTTTTTATTTTTGAGATTATAATGGTTATAACATTTCTTCTTTCTCTTTACTTTCTCCAAGCCTTCCTTATATCCCTCATTTCTCTGTTTCAAATTCATGGTCCCCCTTTTCATTAATGCTTGTATCATGCAAATATCTATATGTATATACATATATATTCCTAAGTATAACCTGGTTCTCAGTTTGTTAAAAATAAAAGTGCTCACTTGTGGGACCAGTCTCAGGACACCCAACCTGTAGCTGTTCTGTAAAATGACTCCAAAATTGTCTTGCGATAGAATTTAATATCATAATGTAACTTGTAGGTACAAATTATTCATTCTTAGGTCACTTGGAGGCCTCTAGTCTTTGTATCATAATATACAAAGATTTCTGGCAAAGATTCCAGTTGCTTGTAATATATAAAGACAAGTGTAAAACAGACATCAACTATAATGAACCACGGGCATCATTGTAAGACCAGATATGATGAATCTGAAAGAAGAGGAAATGTAGAATAGGCTTGGATTCATTGACACAGGAAAGAACTCTGAACAAAACACTGATAGCCCAAGCATTAAGACCCCAATTACTAAGTGAGGCTTCATGAACCTCAAATACTTTCTACAGAAAAGCACAAGACCATTTGAACAAAGTGGTAGCATACAGCATGGGAAAAACTCGTATTATAATTCTGATAAATGTGAAGTATTTAAATTTGTAAATAAATTTTAAAAACTGAATATCTAGAAAACACAGAACTAAATTTTAAAGAGTTTATAAATCAAAAGGGAAATTTCTTTTTTCTTTTGCATGTTCACAAATTTTTATTTTTAGAGCAAGACAAATTTCATTGGAAAAGGTACCAGGGATATTAGAGGACCTTATGTATCTCTGAAAAAAAATCATTCCTGCCAATACAATTTTATGTCTGTCCCTCCACACTTTGTGAATTTCACTTTAATGGCTCTTCACCAAATCATAGACATAGATATGGTCATTGTTATCAAACTTGATGAAATACATGGGAGGTTTGGTGGGAGCTTGGTAAATGATTTTGCCTGACTTTTGGGTTTCTTTACTTTTGTTGTACTACACAAATTTGCCTGTCAAGACATTCCTGCCTACTTCTGAGATCACCTCTACTGGAGGACACTCTGGCATGATGAGGAGGTTGCCTTCAATGTAGTCATCCAGGAGGTGGTAAATGTACAAGACCGAATCTTTTTCGTTGGTAATGTAGAACCAGATCTTCATGATCGGCACCTCCTCTAGGACCACCCCACTCCACTCAAACTTGGAGCCATTTTTGCCCTCGAATTCATGTTTCACTGCTCTACCAACTATGCTGTTTGTGAAGTGGGTGTCTGTCACCTGAGGAAATGACACCTTATTAGGCAAGGATTTTAAGGTTTAAAATCCTTTCATCGCTGGGAAGCTCCAATCCGTAGACACAATCAATCCCATCATACTTCAGCAAATAGAGGGATTTGGCAGCGGTTGATCTAGAATGATGGCGTTTCACTGAGTGACTGGCTCATTGCTTTCTTTCCATTCATGAGAAATTCTGCAGCTGACAATGTTCTCCAGGGCCTCAAAAGGCCTGCCTGGTTTTTGATTCTGGAGAGATGACCCGTCCTTATTCTGGAAAGGTGGTCCGCCTCTCATACTCAGAGACATCTTCATCATGGCTGTAGACCTAGTGTGGTAGGCCACAGTACTCCTGGTCCACTGTCTTGTGCTTGGGCTTCATAGCTGCCCAATCTCTGGGTCGGAAGAACTTGTCTGTTTAAACCAGAAACAAAGCCGTTGCCTCCACCATGAGTGCCAATAGAAAATGACCTAGTTGTTCAGATTCTGTCCTCTGGATATGTTCAGGAGTCAAAAGCCTGCTGAACAATCATGGGCCTCAGGAGCTGAACTGACCTCCACAGCCGCTGCGAAGATAGTGAACCCACCTTCAAGGGAGTCTAGCGTCCCTAGTGGAACAGATGCACAACCCCGACCCAGGGCTTTGTGACACCACCAAGGCTCTACTTATGTCATAGAACCCCTCATAGGCCGGTTTCTTCACTAGTTACCCACAGAAGAGTCTAGCATCCAGGTCCTAAAAAACTGCTCATACAATCCTCTGGAGATCCAAAATAAAACCCCCACTCATCTTCTCTATTACTTGAGTCACACTCTGGCCCAAACAACTCACTCCCGGTATCTTTATTTTCTGAAAAAGTCTCTGGTTTCTGAGTCAACAACTCACTTGAAGGGTTTTTTTTCCCTAGATCCTATTTCTTCCTTGGTTATCTTTTTTTAAAAATTTTTTATTACCTTGTAAATAATACCATGCAAAATTTCTACTTCCTCCCCTTCTCCCACTTTCCTCCTGCTCCCCCGCTTCCCTTGCTCCCTCCACCTCCAGTCCTAAATGAGGGAAGGGTACCCTGCCCTGTGGGAAGTCCAAGGCCCTCCCCCTTCCATCCAGGCATAGGAGGGCATACATCCAAACAGACTAGGATCCCAAAAAGCTAGTACATGCAGTAGACAAAAATCTCAGTTACCCCAATTGTCAGCCACATTTAGAGGGTCCAGAATGATCCCATGTACCTTCAGTCCCAGTTCAGGTAGAGTTGGTGAGCTCCCACTAGATCAGGCACATCGTTTCAGTGGGTGAACCAACCCCATGTGGTCCTGACTTCCTTGCTCATCTTCTCCCTCCTTCTGCTCTTTAACTGGACCTTGGGAACTCAGTCCAGTGCTTCAATGTGGGTCTCTGTATCTATTTATCATCATTCACCGGACAAAAGTACTATGGTGATATTCAAGATAGTCATCAGTCTGAATACAGGACAAGGCCAGTTCAGGCACCCTCTCCTCCACTGCCCAGGGTCCTAGCCGGGGACATGCCCATGGACACCTGGGAACCCCTCTAGAGCCAAACCTCTTGCCAACCCCAAAATGACTCTCTTAATTAAGATATCTTCTTCCCTGCTTCCATATCTGTCCTTCCTCCATCTCAACCATCCCATTCCTCCAAGCTCTCCATAACCATCCCCTTCTCCCTTCTCTCTCCCCCTCTTCCCTTTCCCCACACCATCCCCATCCCCATGTTCCCAACTTTTTCCTGGCAATATTGTCTGCTTTCAACTTTCAGGAGGATCTATGTATGTTTTACTTTGGGTTCACTTTATTATTTAGCTTCTTTAGAATCACGAATTATAGGCTCATTGTCATCTTTTATGGCTAGAATCCACTAATGAGTGAGTACATACCATATTCTTATTTTTGGGTCTGGGTTATCTCACTCAGGATAGTGTTTTCTATTCTTATTCATTTGCATGCAAAATTCAAGATGTCACTGTTTTTTTTATCACCGAGTAGTACTATAATGTGTATATGTGCCACACTTTCTTTATTCATTCTTCCTTTGAGGGGCATCTAGGTTGTTTCCAGGTTCTGGCTATTACAAAAAGTGTTGCTATGAACATAGTTGAACAAACACCTTTGTAGTATGATTTGGCATCTCTTGGGTATATTTTTAAGAGTGGTATTGCTGGATCCTGAGGTAGTTTGACTCCCTGTTTCCTGAGAAACTACCACACTGATTTCCAGAGTGGTTGCACAAATTTGCATTTCCACTAGCAATGGATGAGTGTTCTAAAGGGAAATTTCTTAAAAGATGAAAAAAAAGTGACTAAGAAAATAGCTGTTGAGAAAATTCAAATTAAACTGCTTTGAGATTTCATTTTCTCTCAGTGGAATGGCCAACATAAATAAAACAGAAAACAGCACATGGTTGTGAAGATGTGGGGAAAGGTAAAATTTTTCCTTAACAATTAGAGTGCAAGATGGGATGTTGCTTATGAACATCAGCATAGAGATTCCTCCAAAAATTTGAAAATTTATCCTCAAAGGAGTCCAGCTATCCTATTCTTGGGCGTTTCTTTAAAGGACTTTCATACTTTCTCATCATGGTTATTGCTGCAATATTCTTAATAGTTCATAACTGGAATCAATCTATACATCCAAAAACTGACAAAAGTATCATGAATATATGGAACATTTCTGGGCAAGTAACTAGACAGAAAAGTCAGTAGTCAGGTGAGCCAGCCAGGCCCATAAACGTCCACACCATGTCCAGCCATTTCTTGAGAGAATTAGAATGGTGTCTGTGGCACATGTTACCACCAAGAGCCATGAAGAAGGCCATGGTCTTTCCTGTAGCCTCAAGCTGTGTATATAGGTTGTGATGCCACCTTGTGTATGTGTATGTGGTGGACATTTTGATGTGAAAAGTTTGACATGCCACCTGAGGCCCTGGAGATGCCCAGATATTTCCTGCCACAGAGAGTCATGTCTTGGCCAATAGTCCTTGAGGAGCTGGGGTCTGTGTTGATGTCATTGGCTTCTGTTACCACCTAAGGCCATGTAGATGCCCACAGTCTGTGCTGTAGCCTGAAACCATGTAGACATTGTGTGCAATCTCCAGGGGTCACATTGTTGTGAGTGGCCTGGGCTGCTATCTTAGGTAATGTTGATGTCTGGTGTTCAAGGAAGCCTTTGAGGTACTTGTTTATGTCCAGGGCTCTACTGTAGCATTAAATCATGTTATAGTCTGTGCCTTTCATATAAATGATGTATAAATCCATGATCCCTGTCTGCTTCTGTTGGCAGTGAAGAGAAAGGAAGCTACTTTTGTTGTGATATTGATGACTGCAGATGCACAGTTGAGAGGGAGGGACATAGAAGGCTTCTGTGACAACCCTTCTTGCAACCCCACCCCCAAGTAAAAGCTTAGACAGGAAACCACCAAATAAAATTCTTAAAAAGTGTGATCAAAATGTTGAAGAGTAGCTCTTCATAACTGATGACATCTGATGAAGTTGAGGGAGAGGATTCGGTCCTATTTAAGGATCAGTCTACTAAGAGTTCAGTCATGCTTCACGAGTTTATAGATAACCCAAAGTGGACTTGTATTTTTGTTCTTTTTTCTTTATTTCTTTATGTTTATATTTAACTTTTTTTGTGAGGAAAGTCAGAAGGGAGAGTGGATATGGAAATAATGGGAAGGAACTGTGATTGGGGTTCATGATGTGAAACTCCCAAGGAGCAAATAAAATGTTATGGGGGAAATAAACAATGAAGAAAGATGGAACATTAAACACAGTGGAATATTATTCAATTTTTAAGAAAAATTAAACTTCAGAAAATAGATGGAGCTACAAACAATCACCCTAAGTGATATTACTCAGACTCTTAAAGACAAATATTGACTTTCCCTATGAACACGGATATTAGCTTTTAAACTTTAGATATATGTGTGTTGCAATCTGAAACCTACCACTATAGAAGCTTCCTAAAATACTCACATACCTTAAGGGAAATTACATAAAGATCTTATGCTACCAAATAAAACTTCCAGAAATGGTTTATATAATTTTGATTCCTTGGGCAAAGGGGTCCCATCGACATCTCCACAAACATCACAATCTATTTCCAAGGCTGTTTGGTTACTCTCCATAACCTGCTGTTAAGACTCTGTTGCTGAAGACACAACATATTTATGCCATGGAATATGGAGAAATTGAAGTTGCTATCCAACTGAAGTTCGACTGTTACTGATAAACATTCATAGTACTGAAAGTCACTTTGTATGCTACTAGAGAAGAAAAGTAATCATCAATAAATATCACACAGCTACAAGCTCTGCAACCTGCAATAGCAACCTGACTGCAGGATATGCTAGTGCAATTGCGGCATAAATGTCATGGGTGTAATCATCAGCTTTAAAATTAGATTTAAAGACCCCTTCATGGAATGCATTCTATATCTGAAACTGCTAAAGCAGGCAACAATTGAAGACAAGATAGTTAATGTGTCCTTTGGGAAAACTTGCAAATATCATTCTGCTAAGGGAACATAGCAAGAAAATGACTTCTAACAACAAATAATTATATCCATAGATCCGAGTATCACTCAATCCTCATCAGTGTAGCTGCTTCTTATACTAGATGGTAATTAACCAAGACATTGCTGTAAAATAAGCTGAGAATAAGAGACTTGGGAGTACTCAGCACTAAAGGTGATGTCTGTATTAAACTCCTCAGTGTTCCCCTCAAGGCTCAGGGATCTATGAAGTAAAAGAAGAGTAAAGGAAAGAGAAGATTAAGATGAAGAAAGGTTGTAATAATCATAGGTGATAGATGACACCAAGTAAACATAGATACTACAGATGCACATAGGAACCTACAGAAACTGTGGCAGCATGGATAAGAACAGCAGAGGGTTTTTTTTTTTTAGCATTTTAAGTTTTATTTTAGTTACTTTACTTTGTGTGTATATATGGATGCTGGTACCTGTGCATTTCCTTTTTTATTACTTTAGAAATAATACCAATCAAAATTCTCACTTCCTCCCCTCCTCCCACTTCCCTCCTGCTCCTCCATACCCCTCCCCCTCCAGTCTTAAGAGAGGGTAAGTTACCCTGCCCGGTGTGAAGTCCAAGGCCCTCCCTCCTACATCCAGGCTTAAGAAGGTATGCATCCAAAGAGAATAGGATCTCCCCAAAAGCCAGTACATGCAGTAGAAGCAAATCCCAGTGCCATTATCATTGGTCCCTCATTCAGAGTGTCCAGTTTGATCTCATGCTCCTTTAGTCCCAGTCCAGCTGGATTTGGTGAGCTCCCATTAGCTCAGGCACACTGTCTCAGTAGGTGGACCAACTCCTCATGATCCTGACTTCCTTGCTTATATTCTCCCTCCTTCTGCTCTTCAACTGGACCTTGGGAGCTCAGTTCACTGCTCCATTGTGAATCTCTGTCTCTATCTCCATCTGTCGCTGGACGAAGGTTCTATGGTGATATTCAAGATAGTCATCAGTCTGGCTACGGTACAAGGCCAATTCAGGTACCTTCTCCTCCACTGCCCAGGGTCCTAGCTGGGGTCATCCCTGTGGACTCCTGGGAATCCCTCTAGAGACAAGTCTCTTCCCAACCCCAGAATGGCTCCCTCAATTAAGATATCTCCTTCCCTGCTCTCATATCTGTCCTTCCTCCATCTCAACTATCCCACTCCCCCAAGCTCTCCCATATCCTCCTCTTCTCCTCTCTTTCTCCTCTCTCCTTTTCCCTATACACCCCCACCCCAACCCCCACGCTCCCAACTTTTGCCAGGCGATCTTGTCTGCTTTCAATTTCCAGGAGGATCTATGTATGTTTTTCTTTGGATTCTCCTGACTTCTTAGCTTCTCTAGAATCATGAACTATAGGCTCAATGTCCTTTTTCTTATGGCTAGAATCCACTTATGAGTGACAGAATAAGAACTCCAGATCAAAGGCCCAGAAAATATAGTCACCAAAATTATAGAAGAAAACTTTCCCAACCTAAAGAAGGATATCCCTATGAAGGTACAAGAAGCTTACAGAACACCAAATAGACTGGATCAAAAAAAATATTCCCTCACCACATAATAATCAAAACATAAAACATATAGAATAAAGAAAGAATTTTAAGATCTGCAAAGAAAAAATGTCAAGTAACATATAAAGGGAAACCTATCAGAATTACTCCTGACTTCTCAATGGAAACTATGAAAACCAGAAGGTCTTAAATAGATGTGCGGCAGACACGAAGAGACCACGGATACAAGCTCAGACTACTATATCCAGCAAAGCTTTCTTTCACCTTTGGTGGAGAAAATAAGATATTCCACAACAAAAACAGATTTAAAAAATGTGTATCCACAAACCCAGCCTTACAGTAAAAGACCCTCAACTCAAGGAAGCTAATGACCCCCACAATAGCACAGTCATCTGATAATCCTCCACCAACACAACTCAAAGAAGGGAAACACACCAACACCATCACCAAAAAATAACTGGAGTTAACAACTACTGGTCATTAATATCACTTAATATCAATGGACTCAATTCACCTATAAAAAGGCACAGGTTAAGAGAATGGATACAAAACAGGATCCAACATTCTGCTGTTTACAAGAAATACACCTCAACTTCAAAGACAGACACTACCTCGGAGTAAAGGGGAAAAGGTTTTCCAATCAAATGGACCTAAGAAACAATCAGGTGTGGCTATTCTAATATCTAATAAAATTGATTTCAAACTAAAACAATCAGAAGAAATGGAGAAGGACACTTTATTCTCATAACAGGAACAATTCATCAAGATGAAGTCTCAGTCCTGAATATCTATGCCCCTAATATAAAAGCACCCACTTATGTAAAAGAAACATTACTAAAAACTCAAAGCACACATCAAAACTCACACACTAATAGTAGGAGATTTCAACACTCCTCTCTCTCCAATGGACAGATCAATTAGACAGAAACCTAGCAGAGAAATAAGAGAACTAACAGAGGCAATGTATCAAATAAACTTAACAGATATCTATAGAACATCCCATCAAACAGAAAAGAATATACCTTCTTCTCAGCGTCTCATGGAACCTTCTCGAAAACTGATCATATACTCAATAATAAACCAAACATCCATAGATACAAAATAATTGTAGTAACCACCTGTGTCATATGGGATCACCATGGAGTGAAGTTAGAATTTAACAGTAGAGATTTTAGAGGTAACTAACAACACTTAAAGGGGTAAAGAAACACTGGTACATGTATCTAACAAAAAGGTACTTGCAATGGCGATTCTCTGACAATGGGAAAAATCAAATCAGCTTTTCCTAATGGTGTAATAAATATACGCCAGGGCAGCCTTTAAGTCAGTAAGTAGTTGACCAACACAAAACAAAATCCATTTGTGCATGGCCTATTTGCTTCACTTTTAGTCATTTTTTGTCTTATTGGGTGTTTTGATTATCATTGTGTTTTATAGAAATATGTTTGAAAGAGAAATAATAAGGAGCTGAGTGGGTTGAGTGGCGAGGACTAGAACGAAGGGAAGGAACATGAACAAAATATAGTGTGTGAAAAACAATCAAATAAAGGAAAATAAACTATTGATCTTTGTATTGATTTCTCTGAGTTTATATATGTTAAATGTAATAAATACTTGATATTTTGAATTAAGATGTGGAATGCATGCATCTTTTATTCTCTGATTTCATAGTCAGCTTTATGTCCTCGAGAGCCACCAATGCTGTTGCTATGCAGTGTTTGCTTTCATTTATAACTCTAGGGCATTGAATTCCTCACAGTTTCTATACAGAACGACATTTGTATTTCAATTTATTTTACTATTTTTTTCCAAAGTAGTCTTATCAATTTTTTGCTAGCAAAAAGAATGTCTTAACATCCATTCTATTCTCCATTTTGACCAAACTCAGTATCACTAGAATGAAATCTATGTCATTGTTGCCTATAATAGGTCATCTGCACCCAGTGAAAGGCTAAACACCTGAGAGCATTTTGATAGCACAAATCGGATGTGTTGGGTTTGAAGAAAGAAAAGATAGCACAGACCTGGGTGTGTAAAGCAGTGGAGTGGACCTGTGAAGAGATAGGGGAAGGGTTAATCAGATCAAAGTGCATTATACAAAATTCTCAAAGAATTACTAATAATGACATAAAATAAAGAAATAATTTATTTGAAAAAACAATAAAATAATTGTACGTCATCAGAAATTTGTGTGTGAGTCATAAATATTGGCATGTAATGGAAATAAATTAGTTGAAGAGAAGACAGAACTTCAAAGGGCATGCCACTGGAGAGATTTCTAGCACATTCTCAGTTGACACAAAAAAGTCACAAGAGCTTAGCTCTGTGTGGAACCTTGGTGTTACATACCAGCTTCTACTGCAGGATTATGTCATGAACTAATTACTAGGTGTTTGGAGGTATTTGATTGCACTGTATAAATATATGTCACTGTTATTTATTTAATAAAAAAACTAAATGTCCAATAGCTAAGCAGGAAGTGTGTCTGGGACTTCTGGATAGAGAGAACTTTAAGAAGAAGAAAGGCAGTGTCACCAATAAGACATAGAGGAAGTCAGATATGTAGGAGGTGAGGTAAAACCGAGGATCCATGCAACAACATATAGATGAACAGAAATGGGTTAAATTATAAGAACTGATTAGAAACAAGCCTAAGATAAGGCCAAGTTTTCACAATCAATAGTAAGTCTCTATGTCATTTTGTGAGCTGAAGTTACTACAAAAATCCATTTACAAATGGCATCCAAAATAAAGTCTCAAATATCCAAACATAGGGTCTGAGGAAGCAAATATAATATCTCAACTAAGGGAGCCATTTTAGGGTTTGCATGAGACTTGATTCTGGAGGGGTTCCCAGGCCCAAGGAGAGGTCCCCAGATTGTTCCCTGGGCAGCAGAAGAGAGGGTGCCTGAACTGGCCTTGGTCCATCCATAACCATGCTGATGAATATTTTGCATATCACCATAGAACCTTCATCTGGCGATGGATGGAGATAGAGACAGAGACACACATTGGAACACTGAACTTAACTCCCTAGGTCCAAATGAGAAGCAGATGGAGAGAGAACGTGTGCAGGGAAGGCAGGATCAGCGGGAACCCTCATCCGACGATGGATGGAGACGGAGACCCACATTGGAGCACTGGACTGAGCCCCCAAGGTCCAAATGAGGAGCAGAAGGAGGGAGATCATGAAAAAGGATGTCAGGACCGCAAGGAGTGCGTTCACCCACTGATACATGGGGACTTATCTAATGAGAGCTCACCAAGGCCAGCTGGACTGGGACTGAAAGAGCATGTGATCAAACCGGGTTCTCTGAATGTGGCTGACATGAGTGCTGACTGAGAAGCCATTGACAATGGCACTGGGTCTTGTTTCGTCTGCATGTATTGGCTTTTTGGGATCCTAGTCTGTTTAGATGCTCACGTTCCTAGACCTGGAGGGAGGGCTGAGGACCTTGAACTTCCCACAGGGCAGGAAACCCTGACTGCTCTTAGGACTGGAGAGGGAGGAGGCGAGGGAGTGGGGGGAATGGGAGGGTATTGAGAGGAGGGGAGAGAGTGGAAATTTTTATAAATAAATAAATAAATAAGTAAAAAAAGAAAAAAAGCTCTGGACAAAGAGCCAGATTTAGCTTCCTAATCCTGTAATTTCTCAGGTGGGTTGGTACTCAGTTGCACAAAGAGGCATGACCACCAGCTGCTGAGTTCAGGCTGGAGCATCTGCCAGCATCATATTCCAGTGCCATGCACTAAGCTGAGCCATGCCAGCAGCTGACATAGCCATTAAAATTTGTCTCACATGGTCAGAGAATATTACAGATGCCTAGTTAGGACAGATCTAGATTAGGGAAAAACTAAACAGGCTACAGTGTGTTTAAAAATAGGAATAGGCTTAGAAAAGAAAAGAAAATGGGCATAGACAGTCATAAAAAATAGTTTATAAATAATAAGATAACGTCTTTAAATAGAGAATAAAATAATGTAAAAAAGATGAACTACATAAAGATAGAGGACACACAGAGTCTGGATCTTATATGATGTGTTAATTTAGAATTTTCTGAATTTGATGTTTCTGAGAGCTGCTGGGAGACTGGATTGTGGAAGGCATTGCTGACCTAAGTCAACATATAAACTTTAGAAATGCTGTAACTTTAAAATGGAAGTCAAAAGTGTTATGTTTGGGAAGAGATTATGCTTTTGTTTCCACAGAAAATAAAAGGCTGTGGTTTCCTCCAGTTTAATAGAGATCAGATATGACTATGGGAGGCCTCTGGGGTATCTTGACTATAGACATGGGGGAGGAATCCAAGAAAAAACTACAGGATAGGTGACATGTAAGCTGATCCTCTGACATGGGAAGAGCTCTGAGCCTGGATGAGACATGATAAATCTTGCTGACTTCAGAGTCCTCATGACTTATTATTACATGCCTTTTCTATAGAAATTTATATTACAGTTTGGTTATATAGTTCAAATGGACTTATAAAGTTGACAAATTCCTTTTATGTTATTCAAGACTAGAACACAAAATTATCTTTAGCTGACTTGTACACAATGCACGCTTCATAATTATGTTAATATAGATAGGTATGTTGCCTTCAAAATTTTGTTTTTTCAGACACCCATGAAAACAGGTGACTTAGGTGATCCGGCATCTCAGAATGTTCCAGTTTCCTCAGAGTTTTATATCCAGAACAGTTTCAAGGCTGCTGTCTGAGATGGTCCAGGTTCACAGATTACTCCAGCCAGACTTCCGATAAGTCCTACAGTTTCCTATCACACCAAGATGAGAAAACAGCTAGCTTTCCCAGGACCTGACCATTATTTTAATTTTCTCAGGGTCTACTAAAGATGTCATAGACCCTAGACAACAGGAAGGAGTCTAGAAAACATGACACTCACATTCCCAAGAGGTGTGGTAGGTAGCTTTTTCGACATTCAGTGGGTTATGGATATTTGTTATCATCTAGGGGGGCTTGGTTATAACCAGCCTAGTTGTTATTGGTCAAGGAGAGGGAGAAAGATAAACATTAGATTCAATAATATCCTTCTCAATGAAGAAAATAGGGATATAGTATAAAAATGATGATATAAAAGGGTGGCTTGTTGAATCTACTTTAGAACAGTCACAAGTCTCTAACAATTTACATTGGTATGGATTGTTGTGTATTGAAACAAATTTAAGGTTATTTTATTATACCATATATATGTCTCTATTCTTGTTGAAGATATTGTACCTATGTAGCTAATTTAAAATAATGTAAACTTTTAGTTCTTTTTTAAAAATATTTATTTACCACTTCATTCATTCATTTATTTATTATGTATATAATATTCTTTCTGTGTGCATGCCCGCAGGCCAGAAGAGGGCACCAGACCCCCTTATAGATAGTTGTGAGCCACCATGTGGTTGCTGGGAACTGAACTCAGGACTTTTGGAAGAGCAGGCAATGCTCTTAACCTCTGAGCCATCTCTCCAGCCCCTTTAAGGGGCTAACTAAGCTTTAGTTCTTAAAAGTTATTTAAGAAAATAAAAATACAGGTTAATATTACATCATCAATCAAACTAACAGTCATGGTAGGTATGTTTTCAAGGTTACATAGAGATATATTCTATATAGATAGGTTATTTTTGAACACTTCAAAGATGCATAGAATATAGCATATAAGTGTTGTAATAACTTAAGGTTTTTTCATAAGAGTGAGACATCGTTGCACCTTGCAGCACTAATTTACTTCAAAAAATGGTGATGGGCATTGAAGAACTACCAAATTGAAATTGGATTCTTGGAGGCAAAAGATAGCTTTTCGTACAAGAAACTGCCTTTGCCTTGATTATTGACACTATGCTATCCAAAGTGTACAAGCAGGACACAAAAGAATGTGACTGCTGAATTTTGCCAAGACAGGGTAGGACAGTACTTCAAAATTCCTTCTTTACTGAAAAGTTTGTCAGATATTTTATGTCTATAGACTAATGATGGATGCCCCAATGTTATAGAGAAACCTTAGGATGACTGTACAAGTCGCTAGATGTCTCTGTCATTTCTTAGTTTTGGAAGTTGCTTGTTGTTCCCTTCCTGTGTTGTCAGGTAATACTATATCCTTCTGGGGTCTTTGACAGAGATGAAGGCTAGATAGCTTAGTTATAACTATCTATATTTAAGAATAGATAACTTAGTTTCCTTAGTTATGATAAAAGGTAAATTAGGTAAAAAAAATTTTGGACTCATCAAGATATAATTAATAATGGAGTATTTTTTATTGAATTTGCCTAATGCAAATGGACTGAACATTGTAAATATAATTTTTACCTGATAATTTCTCTTATTGTATATATGTTTTACTATGCTAGAGTTAAAACATTTTCCTTTTTATTTAGACAAAAGGGGGAAATGTTGAAAGATATTTGATTATCCTGTGTAAAGATATGTCAATTTGACTGTTTTAATAACAAGTTAAATGGCTAATAGCTAGGCAGGAGGTTTAGCCAGCAGTTCTGGACAGAGGGACCTCTGGGAAGAAGAATGGCAGAGTCACCAATGAGACACAGAGGGAATCAGACATGCTGGAGGAGAGGTAAACCAAGATCCATGAAACAGTATGTAGATGAATAGAAATGGATTAATTGAAGTTATAAGAGGCAGTTAGAAACAAGTCTAAGTTAAAGCTGAGTTTTCTTAATTAATAATAAGGCTCTTTATTAATTTTTGTGAGCTAATGCAATCCCAAAATCTATTTACAACTAAAAATTTGGGTCCTTGGCTAAAAAGGTAGTATTGTATTTCCGGAGTAAACAGATTTCTAATTCTCTAAAGCCATAGAATTTGCACCCTACACTGACACCAAACTTTGCAGCATCACAGAAGTCCGCTTAGATACAGAAGAGATGCATACATGAGAATGTTAGAATAGAGGAAAGGTAGCCTTTCCTGACTCCAAAAACACATTCAGTATCTTCAACCCATTTTGTGAGACATTGGATATGAATGCTGCTGCTTCTGTTTATGTAGCACTGAAGTTGAGCAAACTAGCAGCTTCTACTGTAGTACTTCAGTGTATCATGAAGTGGCCTGCTTGTTGGTGTTTTCTGTCCTGCCCAGTTCCCACAGATGTTTAGCCCCAAAGAAAATCACACAGAGGTCTCCATAAGTTATAAACTGATTGCCCCATTAGCTCAGGCTTCTTATTAGCCTTATGATTTATATTAACCCATTATTCTGATCTATTTTAGCCATATGGCTTGGTTCCTTTTTCAACTGGCAGGTCACATACTGCTTCCTTGCTGGTCTGTGTAGGACTGGGGGGAGTCAACTTCCTCCTTCCCAGAATTCTCCTGTTCTCATTGCATCATTTCTACTTCCTGTCTGGTTTTCCTGCCTGTCCAATAAGCATTTATTTAAAACATGATTGACAGAATACAGACAATTCTCCTGCACTTCATTTGCAATACTGGAAATTATTGTCAGTAAGAACACAGTAATTTACATGGATTGCATACTGGTAGTAGACAAGTATTTCTTTATAACTCATATTACAAAACTTTACCTTAAGTGGGATGCTGGTATTGTAAGTTATACAGAATGATCAAAGAAAGGAGATGTTTTAGAATGCAAAGAAGCCCTGAAGGAACAGGGGAAACAGTCTCAAGGATGGAACTCCAAGTAAATTATCAGAAACATGCATTGACTGTTATATAAAAGCTATTTTTAGAGTGAGGCAAGTTCCTTGTTCCAGTGACCCTGACCTAATCTGTGTTTGCTGAAGGAAAACATCAGCTCTGCAATCTCAGCTGCTATTGTACATTGCTTGCAGTATTCAACAGTGCAAGACTTCCTGGTTTGCCAAGAATATACTGTGACTAAGATTGAAAGGCTGTAAAGCTTCTTCAGAAAAACAACTCACAGGAAACAATCACTGCTTATTACTGCACTTATCAATGCAAAGCCTGAGTACATCTAAAAACAATTGCTTCATTTTGATGTTTATACCAGGCCTGACTACTAAATTCCCATTGTAGTGGGATAAAGAAACAACTTCCAAATGAAAGAAAAAAAATTCTGATAGGGCCAAAAAATTTTCACGTATTATTTGGGTAAATCTCCTCTACTTGCACTAACCTCTGTCAAGGAACAGACTTCCTTGACTGTCTTTTCCTTCTGTTCTCTTACACAATGGAGTTACCTCCCTTGTAAATTGATATAAGCAAGAAATTCCCTTGAATCAGTAGGATTATAGAATAAAAGAGGAAGCAATTCTCCATGCTTTGATCAACAGACAAATGGGTGGGGTCACCTCAGATTAGGAGACAGAAACAGAGGTGACAATTACAAAACCCAATCAGTAGATTCCACACCACATGCCAGGCATTGCTGGAAAAGAGGAGGGGAAATATTTGGAATTCCCCCTCAGATAGCAAAGTCCCAGCATAACTCTGCACACAGCTGAAGAGAGTTTAACGCTGGCAGCAAACTGGGCAGCACTATTGTTGTTGGATTGTCAGCCAATACAGTGTACAGACTCTCCTAACCCCCTTAAAACAATGACTTCTACACATGTGCTGCTGCCAGAAACTTGACGGAAAACTGTCCATCTGGCTTTGTCTTTGAGCCCCCTGGGATGCTTTCGAGGCACTAAAGCTCGAGGCCTTAATGTCCTTCTTACAGATTTCCACACATGTCTGTCTTTGTTTGAAAATATGGCCTCATTACCATTTAGATAACAATTTAAAGTGGCCACCTACTGGCACCTTTTATCCCGATATTCTATGGGAGCTTTCTAACTACTGTCAGTGCACAGGCATATGGAATGAGTTTTCTTATATCCAAGCCTTTTACTATCAAAGCTCTAAGTCTGGACCCTCTGTCCTTGTAAGTTGTTCACTGCTCACGTGTTGCTGGCTATGCTATTTGAGCTGGAAGAACATTCTGCTTCCACTCTGGACTCAGCTAATAAAAACCCCACCTTTCTGACCCCAGTGGGCAGCAACTGCTGCTCCTTCAGCTCCTGCTCTGGACCAGCTAACAAACCCCTACCTTTCCAACCTCAGGAGGCAGCTACTTCCACTACTTCACCTCCTACTCTGGGACCCTGCTAAGGTACCCACACCTTTCCAGCCTCAGCAGACAGATTACTTCCACTTCTTTGCCTCCTGCTGGCTCTCTGCCTGCCTTGCCACCACTCCCCTTGGCTTACACCTGTGCAGGCTCTACTGTCCTCTTCAATGAAGAAGGATCAATACAGGCAAAGATCTTAGGAGACCATGGGAAAACCTGATTGAATAAGGAGAGATACATTAAATCATAGAGTCACAACAGAGTTGTAGTGTGAAATTTGCTTTTTAGTTGTCATATCCTGTGTTGAACAAAACCAGGCAAGCCTCTTTGTGCGGGGGTCTCAGAGAACACCATAGTCAGCACAGTAAGCGTCCATAGAAGTCAAAACTAAGTAGCTGGTGATGTTTTAAACTTCAGGAGCTTGACCCCAAGTAGTTTATTTTTCAGCATAATTATTCATAGTACAGCTTGGTGAAAATTTTCCTGTTGATAATTAATTCAGTTCAATAAAGTGTGAATAAATAACCTTAAGGAATAAAGTAAATAAATTAAGAGAAGACATGACTTTCAAAACTCTTTGTAAGTACATTAACACCTTCGATAAAGGTAGAGTTTATAGATTGGCAACATGTAACAACTTCAATAAAAATATGTTCCATAGGTTGACTGAGAAAAACAATTTCCCAATAAGAAACTGACTGAGGGAATGAGTTGGGGGGAATCCTAACCATATAGATAGCATAAAGGTTCTAGTTCTATCTAGGAATCATGTCTGTTCCTAGCCATCTAGATGGGCAACAGATTATGCATTTCTTCCTTTGAAAGAACAATCCTATGTGTTTAACATGCCAGGTTCCGCTAGTGTTTACTCATGAGCGCAAAGACCTATGTGTCCTCTATATCTATGTCTGATTAAAAACTTACTTGTGAAAATAATGAATTTGGCCATGGTGCCTTCTGCACTGCCTCAGCAGAACTTTCTGGTTTTTACCCATCTGAGACCCTGGTAGTCACAAGCTAAGTAAGAAAGTGTTAACCAGGATGTGCATGTGTGGCTCATCAGTAAACCAACAGATTGGCTCACCAACTAACTCAGTTCCTTCAGTATCTTAACACAACATCACCTTTCTTGTCCTTTATGGGCAAAGCAATACTATTATGGTGGATAAAATTACCATGGGAACACTCGCTCACTTACTGCTTTGAGCAGATCTTAGGGCACACAGCACCTGTTCAAATATAACACTTATGTTTTGTTATTTAGGTATTTCATAACTAACATCCAATTACAGTATTACTGGAGATCAAACAGTACAATTCTTCATAGTTGCCCTGAGGCAGGGAAATAGCACAAGTGCAAGCAAGCACATGCAAATTTACAATGAGTAAACAACCTGAGAGCAGACCAAAGGCACCATAACTAATGATACATGCTCCTAGTGAATCACAGCACACCAACAGGGATCGCCGATTTCAAATGGCTCAACCATAAATGTTCCTATGGCGGCTTAATTTCCCTGACCCCATTAAAACCCCTGACATTTTTACAATAAAGAGCTTCTGCATTGGAATCTCTCAGAGGCTATGTCATTGCTTCTTGGTCTTCTCACTCCCTGCCATTCCGCACCCTTAAAACAGGGACTGCATAACAGGCAGCAGCAACAACTCCATAAAAACTCTACAGTCCCACAACTTAGAGTTTTTCATTGCTACAGAAAGCCTCTTCATGCCCTGTATCATTCATTATTAGGAGTCTTTTCTGGGTAACCCTCATAGATTCCACAAAATTTCCACTTTAGTAGGTTACTGTTGTGCCTGAGTCCTAGGACCCCCAAGAAGAACACATGGAGCCACACTTCTGAATGCAAAAGCAAAGTTTCATTTATTAAATACAGGCTAGCACAGGTCTTCTGACTCACAGTTTGACACAGCAGATAGATGGAGGACCCCGTCAATTTTTTAGGGGTTTATAAAGACGAAAACCACAAAGCAGTCACAAGATTATAGTCTCAAAATGTGGATGAATGCTTAAAAATCCCACACTAGCTCAGAATCGATAAATAGATGGTTATTTATCTAGGGGTATACTCACAAATCAGAATCCTCTGCTTGAACGGAGATCAGAAATCAAATCCCACGACCAGAAAAGAGAGGCCGGAAAAGAGGCTGGGCACATGTCCTACACCTACATGTATAGTATGAGAGGCCAAGTACCACTGAGCAGGTAACCATTGGCCGTAAGACTTCCTACAGCATCAAAATACAAAATTACATATCTTATACCATAATTGGCTAAAGGTTAGGTAAAGCTTAGCTGTTATTCTCTGATAGGCTGTCATTGCATAGGGAGGTATATTAACCCATAGCAACTGTCCCCTGGTCATGTCCTCAGAACATCTGCTGACCATTTGCTAACCACAGAGGCTGCTTGGAAACTTAACTGATTGGTCCTTTGTTACTCAACTGATAGAGGAAGTTAGTTGGTTAGCATCTTGTCAGCAGTTTTGTGTAGCTTGGGTTTTTTTTTCTGTTAGCTAATACTTCCTCTAAAGGGGGGCTAGGGACCCCCAGCTTTCCTCAGTGGTGGGCATAAAGTTCAAAGTCCCACAAGATCTCAGTATAAAAAATGTAATCTTTTTCTGGCCTTGCAGTTGCCACATTGCCCACTAAGTGCCCTTTCAATTCTAGTCATCTCTCCCCTTACCCTCTTTCTGAAACCCAATCTCTTCTACACCTTCTTCCCTCTTCCTATCTCCACCTCCCCATTGTTTACCCACAAAACCAGTTCTAGCTCCCCTTCACAGGGAGATACTTGCATCACTCTTAGAGCTCTCCTCTTTTCCTAACTTCTCTAAGTCTGTGGTTTGTAACAGGTCTTTGAACTCCTGACCAATAACAAAGAGACTCTAATTAATTCTTAAAGTTTAGACTTAGCATAAACTTGTTCTCAACTAGCTCTTGGAATTTAATCCACTTATATTAATCTATAATCTGCTACATGGTTTATTACTTCTCCTCAGTCCTGTAAGTCCCACTTTCTTCATGTCTGACCTGTGAATTTCCTGTGCCTCAGATCCAGAGTTTCTATCTCTGCCCAGAAGTCCTGCCTATTCTCTCCAGCCTATCAGATGTTCAGCTCTTAATTAAACTAAGCAGAAGGTGCCTTAGGTGAGGTTAAACAGAGGTGCATCTCCAGAGTGTACAATTTTTCCCAGCAGTGAATTGGAATGTGGTTGTCCTTTATTTAACAGGTAATGTTCATTTTTACATATGTATATATCATATTTATCTTTCTAAGTCTGGGTTGCCTCACTCAGGGTAATTTATTTTAGTTCCATATATTTGTTTGCAAATTCCACTATGACCTTGTCAAATTACAGCTGAGCAATAATCTATCATGTAAATACACCAAGATTTCTTCATCCATTCTATGGTTGAGGGGACGTGTAGGTTGCTTCCAGTATCTGGCTATTTTGAAAAATGCCACTATGAAAATAGTTGAACAGGTGTCCTTGTAGTAGGATGCTGTGTCTTCTGTGTATATGTGCAGTACAGTTGAATTTTGAGAGAGATCAATACTCAAATTTCTGAAGAACCACTACGATAATTTCCAATGTGGAAATATTTGGCTTGCTTGCATACCAAAGATTTCAATATACTCCATTCTACTCCTTAACGTTAGCGTGATTCCCTTTTCTAATTCAAAACTGTATATGCTTTTATAACATTCCTTGTTCTCCTTTATTAAAACCTCCTTTTTCTACTCATCTTTTCTTTCTCAGTTTAATGAGTTACCAATTATGGAATGATGAGAGAAACTGTAGCAACATTAAGCTTTACAAGTGGATTTTGTGTGACTGTTTGTTAGACAGAGGCTTGTTTGCTGTTTATTTGGAACTTAAGAATATCCTGGTATCCCAGTCACCCCATAGACTTGTCTATTAGGCCCTCATGCCAATATTCCTACTTACATCTTAATCTCTGACACTCCAGTCATGACATGCCATGGTGGGGACTTGGAGCATTCAGTACTATAAAAAAGTACTATGTCAAGATTATATATTATGACTTGTGCTATATTATGTTCTTGATACTTCACAGGCATTTTGTTCAATACTCAAGCATGGCTTTCAGAGTTGCATTTGTGTATTAACTTTACAATACCAAAAACTAACATTATAAAACTTCCTGGTGCATACTCCCAATACATATTGTAAGGATTTTGATGTAAGTAGAAGGGTTGATCTCTATAATTCTGAAACCATTCCTGGTTCCATGTTCTGTACCTTTCAGTTCTCCAATAAGTGAAATGATTGGCTGTTTGAATGCTACTAACAAAATTCCAGAGAAACAGATAGTTGTGACAGAGTTTGAACTAAATTTTTAAAAGCAATTATGGGATAAATGAAGAGGTGGGAATATCCATATTCTAAATAGAATGGAAAACTTGAGAAAGCTGAAACTGGAGACATGAAGAATAGATTTATACTAAGGAACTGCAAGGATGTTAGTTCAGAAAAGTGAGTTGATACAAGTTAGTCAATGAGAAAAAAATGCTAAGAAACAGTGGTGGTTTGAATAAGAATAGCCTCCATAGATTCATAGATTTGAATACTTGAGTACCAGTGAGGGGTACTTTTAGAAGGTGTGGTTTTGTTGGAGTAAGTGTGACTTTGTTGGAAAAAGTGTGTGACTGAAGGTAGCCTTTAAGATTTGAAAAGCTGAAGTCAGGCCCACTGTCTCTCGCTGGTGACTGCTGATGCAGATGTAGAACTCTATGCACCTTCCCCAGCACTGTGTCTGTATGATTGCCACACAATGCTTCTTGTCATGATGATAATGGACAAACCCTCCAAAACTATAAGCCAGTGCTAATTAAATGTTTTTACACTATAAGAGCTGCTGTGATACTGGTGTCTCTTCACATCAATATGACACTGACTAAGACAGAAAGCCTCTTCATAAAGAAATGGGGTGTGAATAACCCTTCTACTCACTTACATGAAATAGGGATTACATGTGACTATAAAGGAAGAAAAGGGAAATAAAGAGCTGTCACAGTGAGGCACTAGAGATTCATAAACTTTCATAGAAACTACTAAGAATTTGGCACCACACTTAGCCTGATTCAGGAAGCAGAGGATGTGCCTAGACAGAATTACCACACTGATCATCATCCTAGATATGCTGTTGTAGAATGAAACAGAAGTAAAATGGTTTTGAGATCAAGGAAAGAACAGTGTAATTCGGAGGTTGTAGAAAACAGAGGAAGAAAGAGTTCAGAACAATTTGGTCAGTCTTGAATAAATAGAACTTTGCAGACATTCTGAGAGAGATGAGTGTGAGAAGGAGCTGGTGGCCCTGAGGGAAGAATCATCTGCATGGCATCACATGCAGTTCTCAGGGTCTGATGCTAGCTGTGGTGTTTAGTGCTGAGACCATTATAACCCATTGATATATCACGGGAGGGAATTCACCTGGGATATGAGGAAAGAAGCAAAGCCATTTCAAGAAGTTATGTAAACAGGAACAAGGCATAGGGACAGGAAAAACGACCAAATGAAATGTTTTTAGCATAAAGACAATAGTCTAGAAGAAAATTGGTTCTTAAAATGAGTGTTTAAGTCTCTTCAAAGAATGAATGACTGTGAATATAATCAACATTGTTGCATGAGAGAAATCATCAATTTGTTGATTCTCTATCTTCCTGGACAGTATTCATTATTTACATTACTTCTATCAGTTTTAACTTTTACTCTATTAGCCATTCTGCGATGAAGTTTATCAGTGTGGTTTCTTGGCTTCAGCCCAATGTTTTCTTCTAATAAAGTATAGTCATGAGAATTTTATTTCCTTGTCAATATTGACTTTTCTGAGTGTCTGGACTTTCTTAGCATAGGCAAGAGTAATCTGTAAGAGCAATCAGAGTAAAAGGAGGGATATGGCCCAAGGAAATAAGTAGAATGCTTAAATGCAGACTGGGAGGGTAGCTCCTTCTGAGATACGTAGACACTATTTCTCTCTTTATTAGCATTCAACCATGTGCTTTATGTACCTTTAACTTATCTTCTCTTTTTGGATTTTTTGTTCCTTAAATTTTTCAAATGCAAAACCAATGCTTCTGAAATTACTGCTTTTGAACAGAATCCCAATACAAAAATTCCTTTTCTGTTGATTCTTCTTACACTGTTTTGAAGCCTACCTCTCTTCCACAACATTCAGTGATCTCGTAAATAGGAGTAAATGAGAATGCATTTCCAAAAAGGGCCTGGGAATTTGTCAGCTTCGATGCATTTGGAATTGGTTGAAGGTCTTTTAAAGAAGGAAACATAAAAAAATATTTCTAAAATATGGTCTCTGGTTAACAAAGTGTGCTGTGTAGATGCCTCCCTGCAGATCTAGATCCACTTCTGCCCTGTAGTCAGCTGTTTGAATTCAATGCTGTTGACAGTAGAGTGTGGCTATGTTTTCTAATGACATGTTAGGATATTGTTGCTGGTTTACTTTACTGTCACACTGTGCCTTTCCATTTCAAAGCAATTGTATTTTATTGTTATATATACCAAGTATATACAATTGGATCCATAAACTAAACAGTTCAGTGTTGAAAATAACCATGTGGTGGTCTAAGAATATAAGTTCTCCATGCATGGGGACATGTGTTGAAATGTTAGCATTTGGAAGGTGGAGGTAGGAATGCATGAGTTGCCAGTAATATCAGGATCCATATTGTATTTTGCGGTTACCTGATCTTTAGGGGACCCTTTCTCAAAATAACAACACATGCCTGCTGAAGCATCACTGAGGGTTTTTCATCTTTTAGGAAACAAACTCAGGCTCAAGGCTAGCTGGGTATGGAGAGCAAATTCCATGGCAACCACGTTTAGGCAGTGAATGAAACTATTGAAAACAGAAATCTAATTAGAACATAATTGAATGATGGGACCATGTTCCAGGCTCAGAAAGCAGACAAACTTGACAGAGTAGATTCCATCTTATTGACTTTAGAGTCCATAAGGAATCTCTTTTCAGGGGTAAAGAAAGACACTGAGGCAAAGCATGTGTCAGTCGTGTCCCTAGGAGACCCAGAGAGGCCACTGTGTGAAAATGAGAAGGTGAAACCTGAATTCTCTGGAGATTCCAAGATGTTATAGATGCCAGAGTCATGGGATCCCTGTCAAGAAAAGCTGCTAGCAGGAGGTGGAAACAGCTCAAGAGAGAGTCATGTCTTGCAATGCAACAATGCTGAAAGGAATGGATATCTGAAGAGCATTTTGAAATTGACATGGAGCTGAAGAATTTTGAGTATGTCAAGTGGGTTTCTACATCTTGCTTTGGTCCAGTATTTCCTCACTAAGCTCCCTTCCCTATGTTTTGAAATGGTAGTATATGTCCTGTCCATTATATGTTTGAAGTATTTTATCTCTTTTTAATTTTTATTTATAGGGAATTGCAGTTAAGAAATTTGATGGATCTCAGAAGAGACTTTGAACTTTGGACTTTTAAACATTGTTGAGACTGTGATAGACTATGGAAACTTCTGAAGTTGGATTAAATGCATTTGGCATTATGTCATATCTACCAGTCTATGGGGGGCAGAGAGTGAAATGTGGTGATTTGAGTAGGTAGGGCCCCCATAGCATTATGTATTTGAATGTTTGACCCATAGGGAGTGACACTATTAAGAAGTATGGCCTTGTTAGGGTATAGTCTTGTTGTAGGAAGTATATCACTGTGGGGGCAGACTTAGAAGTCTTATTTGCCAAAACTAAACCCAGTGTGGTTCAGTCTCCTGCTGCCTACAGATCAAGATGGAAAACTTTTAGCTCTTTCTCCAGCACCATGTCTTCATGAAAGCTGCTCTCTCACCATGATGATACTGGATAAAACCTTAAAAACTGGCTTCCATCCAGAGGGCCTTCCGAGTGGTGAGTTGATTCGGGCCACGGCAGGGGCCCCGGCGAGGGGGAGCTAGGACTTTCCCTGACCCCATAGACTCCCAGGTCAGCCTGCCCTGCTGGCTCCACCCTGCTAGCTTCCCGCCAGCCATCCCTGCTTCCATCCAGAGGGCCTTCCGAGTGGTGAGTTGATTCGGGCCACGGCAGGGGCCCCGGCGAGGGGAAGCTAGGACTTTCCCCGACCCCATAGACTCCCAGGTCAGCCTGCCCTGCTGGCTCCACCCTGCTAGCTTCCCGCCAGCCATCCCAGCTTCCATCCAGAGGGCCTTCCGAGTGGTGAGTTGATTCCGGCCACGGCAGGGGCCCCGGCAAGGGGGAGCTAGGACTTCCCCGACCCCATAGACACCCAGGTCAGCCTGCCCTGCTGGCTCCACCCTGCTAGCTTCCTGCCAGCCATCCCAGCTTCCATCCAGAGGGCCTTCCCGAGTGGTGAGTTGATTCGGGCCACGGCAGGGGCCCCGGCGAGGGGAAGCTAGGACTTTCCCCGACCCCATAGACTCCCAGGTCAGCCTGCCCTGCTGGCTCCACCCTGCTAGCTTCCCGCCAGCCATCCCTGCTTCCATCCAGAGGGCCTTCCGAGTGGTGAGTTGATTCGGGCCACGGCAGGGGCCCCGGTGAGGGGGAGCTAGGACTTTCCCCGACCCCATAGACTCCCAGGTCAGCCTGCCCTGCTGGCTCCACCCTGCTAGCTTCCCGCCAGCCATCCCAGCTTCCATCCAGAGGGCCTTCCGAGTGGTGAGTTGATTCGGGCCACGGCAGGGGCCCGGCGAGGGGGAGCTAGGTCTTTCCCCGACCCCATAGACCCCCAGGTCAGCCTGCTCTACCTGCTCCACCCTGCTAGCTTCCCGCCAGCCATCCCAGCTTCCATCCAGTGGGCCTTCGGAGTGGTGAGTTGATTCGGGCCCGCGGCAGGGGCCCAGCGAGGAGGAGCTAGGACTTTCCCCGACCCCATAGACTCTCAGGTCAGCCTGCAGTGCTGTGTCCACACTGCTAGGCTCTCCCGCCTGCCATCCCAGCTTCCATCCAGGTACAAATTTCTATATTTCTCCCCTCCCACTGAGGCCATAAAATTTCCCCAGTTCAGCTGCCTTGCACACTGGGCCTGCTCTGTAGGGGCATCCCGGAAAGAGGGAGTGCCTGTGCTTCAATACCCTGCCTGGGGAAAGGTAGGCATTCTATCAGTGAACTCCCTGCCCAACAAGGGAACCTGACCCGATACCAGAAGCTCCAATAGAGAGCATTGGATCGAAGAGATGGGCAGACGCCAAGGCAAGACCTCCTCCAACAATCTGAAAAACTACATGAAAATATCAGATCCCAACGACCCTACAACAGAAGGATTTGAACACTCTAACCCAGATGAAGTGGAAAAAAGTGCCATTATGAAAGCAATAGAGTCCCTTAAACAGGATATGAATAACTCCCTTAAGGAACTGGTCTAGAAGTATAACAAAAAGTTTGAAGAAATGAGTATAGAAATGGATGAGAAATATAACAAAAAGTTTGAAGAAATAAGTAAATCCGTGAGTGATACCCTGAGAAACCAAGAAAAAAACAATCAAACAAGTAAAGGAAACAGTCCAAGAATTGAAAACTGAAATGGAGGCAATGAAGAAAACACAAAACGAGAACCGGCTGGATATGGAAAACCTAGGTAAACGAGCGGAGACTACAGAATCAAGCATAACCAATAGAATACAAGAGATAGAAGAACGAATCTCAGATTCTGAAGATACCATAGAGAAAATAAATGCTCTGGTCAGAGAAAACGGCAAATCCAACAAATTCTCTTCACAAAACATTCAGGAAATCTGGGACACAATAAAAAAACCAAATCTAAGAATAATAGGGATTGAAGAAGGAGAAGAACTGCAGATCAATGGCCCAGAAAATATATTCAACAAAATTATAGAAGAAAACTTTCCCAACCCAAAGAACGATATTCCTATGAAGGTTCAAGAAGCATACAGAACACCGAATAGATTGGATCAGAAAAAAACATCCCCGCGTCATATAATAATCAAAACACAAAACATAAATATTAAAGAAAAAATTTTAAGAGCTGCAAAGGAAAAAGGTCAAGTAACTTATAAAGGTAAACCTATCAGGCTTACACCGGATTTCTCTATGGAAACCATGAAAGCCAGAAGATCCTGGATAGAGGTACTGCAGAAACTAAGAGACCATGGATGCAAACCCAGACTAATATACCCTGCCAAGCTACTGTTCACTATCAATGGAGAAAACAAAATATTCCAGGATAAAAACAAATTTAAACAATACGTAGCTACTAATCCAGCCTTACAGAGAATATTAGAAGGAAAATCACTATCGAAGGAATCCAACATTCCCAACACGGCCTACAATAACTCGAACATCTAGCGACCATTCACAAGCACAAATTAAAGAAGAAAAACACATATACTCTACTACCAAACAAAAAAAAAATGACCGGAGTCAACAACCACTGGTCATTAATATCACTTAATATCAATGGACTCAATTCACCTATAAAGAGGCACAGACTTAGAGATTGGATACGAAAACAGGATCCAACATTCTGCTGTTTACAAGAAACACACCTCAACCACAAAGACAGACACCTACTCAGAGTAAAGGGTTGGGAAAAGGTTTTCCAAGCAAATGGACCTAAGAAACAAGCGGGCGTGGCCATTCTAATATCTAACAAAATCGACTTCAAACTAAAATCAATCAGAAGAAATGGAGATGGACATTTCATACTCATAACTGGAACAATTCATCAGGAGGAAGTCTCAATCCTGAATATCTATGCTCCTAATATAAAGGCACCCACATATGTAAAAGAAACTCTTCTAGAACTCAAGGCGGTCATCAAACCACACACACTAATAGTAGGAGACTTCAACACTCCTCTCTCACCAATGGACAGGTCAATCAGACAGAAACCAAACAGAGAATTGAGAGACCTATTGGAGGTATTGAATCAAATGGACTTAACAGACATCTATAGAACACTCCACCCAAATAGGAAAGAATATACCTTTTTCTCTGCAGCTCATGGAACCTTCTCGAAAATTGACCACATACTCGGTAACAAAGTAAACTTCCACAGATACAAAAAAATATTAGTAACTACCTGTGTCTTGTCAGATCACCATGGACTAAAAATTAGAATTCAACAACAATGCTCCCCCCAGGAAGCCAACAAACTCATGGAAAGTGAACAGTCAACTACTAAATCACCCCTGGGTCAAGGAAGAAATAAAGAAAGAAATTAAACTCTTCCTTGAATTTAATGAAAACAAAGACACAACATACTCAAACCTATGGGACACTATGAAAGCAGTGCTAAGAGGAAAGTTCATAGCACTAAGTGCCCAATTAAAGAAAGCGGAGAAAGCACACATTGGAGAATTAACAGCACAATTGAAAGATCTAGAAAAAAAAGAAGCTGATTCACCCAGGAGGTCTAGAAGACTGGAAATAATCAAACTGAGGGCTGAAATCAACAAAATAGAAACAGAGAAAACAATCCAAAGAATCAATGAATCAAAAAGCTGGTTCTTGGAGAAAATCAACAAGATTGACAAACCCCTAGCCAAGTTAATCAAACGGCAGAGAGAGAACATGCAAATTAATAAGATCAGAAATGAAAAGGGGGACATAACCACAGACACAGAGGAAATTCAGAGAATCATTAGATCTTACTATGAAAGTTTATATGCCACAAAGTTGGAAAATGTAAAAGAAATGGACATTTTTTTAGATAAGTACCATATACCAAAGTTGAACCAAGAACAGGTGAACAATCTAAATAGACCTGTTAGTCGCGAAGAATTAGAAGCTGTTATCAAAAATCTCCCTACCAAAAAAAGCCCAGGACCAGATGGTTTCAATGCAGAATTCTACCAGAACTTCCAGGAAGAGCTAATACCTATACTCCTTAACGTATTCCACAATATAGAAACAGAAGAGTCATTGCCTAACTCCTTTTATGAAGCTACAGTTACCCTAATACCAAAACCACACAAAGACACAACCAAGAAAGAGAATTACAGGCCAATCTCACTCATGAACATCGACGCGAAAATTCTCAATAAAATACTGGCAAACCGAATCCAAGAGCACATTAGAAAAATTATCCATTATGATCAAGTCGGCTTCATTCCAGAGATGCAGGGCTGGTTCAACATACGCAAATCTATCAATGTAATCCATCATATAAATAAACTGAAAGAAAAAAAACCATATGATCATCTCACTAGATGCTGAAAAAGCATTTGACAAAATTCAACACCCATTTATGATAAAGGTGTTGGAGAGACTGGGGATACAAGGATCATACCTAAATATAATAAAAGCAATATACAGCAAGCCGACAGCTAACATCAAACTGAATGGAGAGAAACTCAAAGCCTTTCCACTAAAATCAGGAACGTGACAAGGCTGTCCACTCTCTCCATACCTCTTCAATATAGTGCTTGAAGTTCTAGCAATAGCAATAAGACAACATAAGGAGATCAAGGGGATTCGAATTGGAAAGGATGAAGTTAAACTTTCGTTATTTGCTGACGATATGATAGTTTACATAAGTGACCCCAAAAACTCTACCAAAGAACTCCTACAGCTGATAAACACCTTTAGTAACGTGGCAGGATACAAGATCAACTCCAAAAAATCAGTGACCCTCCTATACACAAAGGATAAAGAAGCAGAGAGGGAAATCAGAGAAGCATCACCTTTCATGATAGCCACAAATAGCATAAAATATCTTGGGGTTACTCTAACCAAGGAAGTGAAAGACCTATTTGACAAAAACTTTAAGTCTTTGAAGAAAGAAATTGAGGAGGATACCAGAAAATGGAAAGACCTCCCCTGCTCTTGGATTGGGAGAATCAACATAGTAAAAATGGCAATTCTACCAAAAGCAATCTATAGATTCAATGCAATCCCCATCAAAATCCCATCAAACTTCTTCACAGACCTTGAGAGAACAATAATCAAGTTTATATGGCAAAACAAAAAACCCAGGATAGCCAAAACAATCTTATATAATAAAAGAACTTCTGGAGGCATTACCATCCCTGACTTCAAACTCTATTATAGAGCTACAGTATTGAAAACAGCTTGGTATTGGCATAAGAACAGAGAAGTCGACCTATGGAATCGAATAGAAGACCCAGATATTAACCCACAAACTTATGAACACCTAATTTTCGACAAGGGAGCTAAAGGTATACAATGGAAGAAGGAAAGCATCTTTAACAAATGGTGCTGGCATAACTGGATGTCAACCTGTAAAAAAATGAAAGTAGATCCATATCTATCACCATGCACAAAAATCAAGTCCAAATGGATTAAAGACATCAACATTAATCCGTCCACTTTGAACCTGATAGAAGAGAAAGTGGGAAGTAGCCTACAAGATTTAGGCACAGGAGGCCTCTTCCTAAGCAGGACCCCAGCAGCACAGACAATAAGAGAAACAATGAATAAATGGGATCTACTGAAACTGGGAAGCTTCTGTAAAGCAAAGGACACTGTCAGTAGGACAAAAAGGCTGCCTTCTGACTGGGAGAAGATCTTCACCAACCCCTCATCAGACAAAGGTCTGATCTCCAAAATATATAAAGAACTCAAGAAACTAGGCACTAAAACTCTAATTAACCCAATTAAAAAATGGGGTACTGAACTTAACAGAGAATTCACAACAGATGAACTTCGAATGGCCAGAAGACACTTAAGGTCATGCTCAACCTCCTTAGCGATCAGGGAAATGCAAATCAAAACCACTTTGAGATACCATCTTACACCTGTCAGAATAGCTAAAGTCAAAAACACCAACGATAGCCTATGCTGGAGAGGATGTGGGGTGAGGGGAACACTCATCCATTGTTGGTTGGAATGCAAACTCGTGCAGCCACTGTGGAAATCAGTGTGGCGGTTTCTCAGGAAACTGGGAGTCAACCTCCCTCAGGACCCAGCAATTCCACTCTTGGGAATATACCCTAAAGATTCCCTAACATACTACAAAAGCATTTGTTCATCTATGTTCATAGCAGCACTATTTGTAATAGCCAGAACCTGGAAACAGCCTAGGTGCCCCTCAATAGAAGAATGGTTAAAAAAGGTGTGGAACATATACACATTAGAGTTTTACTCAGCGGTAAAAAACAATGACATCTTGAATTTTGCATGCAAATGGATGGAAATAGAAAACGCTTTACTGAGTGAGGTAAGCCAGACCCAAAAAGAGGAACACGGTATGTATTCACTCATAAGTGGATTCTAACCATAATTAAAGGTCTTTGAGCCTATTATTCGTGATCCTAGAGAAGCTAAATAAGAAGATGAACCTGATGAAGATTATTTAGCTATCCACCAGGAGGTAGGAAATAGACAAGAGTCCCAGGTAACCTCGGGTGCATGGGGGGGAGGGAGGGTCGATGGAAGGGGAGAAGGTTAGAGAGAAGGGAGTAGGGGAAGAAAGGGGAAAGCTTGGTGGCCTGGGATGGGGGGGGGAGGGAGGAAGGATGAACAAGGGATCAGGGAAGATTATATTTCAACTAAGGGACCCATTTTAGGGTTTACAGGAGACTTGATTATATATGGGATCCCAGGTCCAAGGAGAGATCCCCCAGATTGCTCTCTGGACAGAGGAGTGGGTGCCTGAATCGGCCGTGGCCCATGTCCATACTGATGTATATTTTGCTTATCACCATAGATCCTGCATCTGACGACGGAGACCTACATTGCAGCACGGGACTGAGCCCCCCGAGGTCCAAATGAGGAGCAGAAGGAGGAAGAACATGAAAAACGAAATCAGTACTGCGAGGGATGCTATCACCCACTGATACAAGGGAACGGATCTGATGAGAGTTTACCAAGGCCAGTTGGACTGGGACTGAAAGAGGACGTGATCTAACTAGACTCTCCGAATTTGGCCGGATTCTCTGACTGTGGCTGACCCGAAGTCTTTCTGAAAAGCCATTGACTATGACACTGGGACCTGTTTCCTCTACATATAATGGATTTTGGGGATCCAGTCTGTTTGGACACTCACCTTCCTGGACCTGGAGGGAGGGGGAAGGAACTGGAACTTCCCACAGGGCAGGAAACCCTGACTGCCCTGGGGGACGAAGAGGGAGGAGTAGGGGGAGTAGGGGGAGTGGGAGGGTGTTGGGCGGGGGGGTGGAAATGGAAACTTTTATAATTTAATAAAATTTACTAAAAAAAAAAAAACCTTAAAAACTGTAATCCAGACTCAGTTAATTGTTTTCCTTTATAAGAGTTGCCATGGTAATGGCATTTCATCACAACAATAAAAACTCTAAGATGTAGATGGTCCTGCAGCTATTCAGAAGGAAAGAAACACACCAAGACTTATATTACTTATAATAATCTGGGCCTATTAGATCAGGTTTATTATTAACTAGGTCTAAAAACTTAAATTAACCTGTAATTCTTATCTAAGTTGAGTCATGCGCCTTGGTACTTTTTCTCAGTTAGGCGTCTTCATCTTGCTTTCTCTGCATCTGGCTTGTGACTACATCTTTGTCTTTCCTCTTCTGAGAATTTTCCTAGTCTGATTGCCCTACATATAATTTCTATCTGGCTACTGGTCAGTCAATGTTTTATTAACCTAATAAGGATGACAAATTTTTACAGTGTACAAGAACATTATCCCATAGCACTAAGATACTGCCAATCTCTGTGTCTTCAGGTGTGATGACATTGATTATTGCCTAAGTTCTCACATGATTGACATCATCCCTGTAGTTTTAAACAAGATCAAAGTATAGCACTTACATAATGTGACTTTCTGCAAAGTATTCAATGACCCCAAGCAAGCATAAATAAAGGAAGAGTTGATGTTTATTGTTTTTAGTGTTCCCAAACAGAATAAGAACTTCATAGTCAACCTCCTGGCCATCATGTCACATAGACTGTCCTACATAGAATTCTTCATGATGCAAAAATGCCATTAAAATTGAGGAAAATGACTGGTTATAAAATGTTGTCCTCAATGTAATTGCAGCTCAGTTGTATAATCCAAATTGCTGATATGCAACAGCTGGAATAAGATAAGGTCCCCCTACTTAATTGCCATATTGATATGGCATTGACATGGAAATGCTGTTTCATAAGGTAGTTATATAATAATAGCAATGTTAAACATAGTTATTACTGTTGTTATTTATTGTTGGTTTTTTCCAGACAGGGTTTCACTCTATAGCCCTGGCTATCCTTAAACTCACTCTGTAGACCAGGCTAGTCTTGAATGCACAGAGATTCACCCGCCTCTTCCTTTAAAATTCAGGGAATAAAGCCATATACCACCAACACTGGTCTATATATTGTTTTAAAGAATAGAAATACTTTTTATGTAGCCAAATTTTCATATTAAATTTTTGTACAGGACTACAATTTGCCACCTTTCTATCTATTGGAGACCCAGGATAGTATTCCATGAAAAGGCCAGTGTCAAAAATGAACTCATTCTCTTTTAGTTGTTGGTCAGTGGGCAGCATAGCCACCTCCACCATCCCATCCTATTGGCACGTTTCCAGGTTACTCTCCAGAATACAGTAGTCATAACCAGATCTTGCATACAATTATTTTGTTTTCTTTTAATTTTTTGAAAGTGAATGAGCTAAGTACAGAAATACATTTCATTGTACAGGCTGTTAAGCAGTAAATATATATATATTTACTTGACTTCAAAATTTGGGTCTAAGGATATGATGCTTTGGAAAAAAAAGCTCTGTTCTCATTTCCACAGTCCACAGAGAATGAGAAACTGTGGTTTCCATCAAGACGAATGTGGCTTGATGAACCAAGATCCCCGAAAGGTCACCTTGAACACCCAAAAATACTTGACCCAACAAAAGCAGGAAGGAGTTTGGAGAGAGCTATGCCCAAATTCCAAAATACTCTTTATAAATGTTTGTTTCCTTTTAAATGATGAAATGTTATAGAGATGACTCCTTTGCATTGGTATGGATCTAGATTTATTGATACAAATTTAAGGTCAATTTTTTTTCTATTTTTTTTGTTCTTGATTAAGGTATTGTGTTTGTTCAGCTCATTAAAAATCCCAGGACACCCAAAACAATCCTATACAACAAAGGAACTTCCGGAGGCATTGTCATCCCTGACATCAAACTCTATTATAGAGCCACAGCAATGAAAACAGCTTTGTATTGGCATAAAAACAGAGATGTTGACCAATGGAATCAAATTGAGGACCCAGATACTAATCCACAAACCTATGAACACCTGATTTTTGACAAAGAAGCTAAAATTATACAATGAAGAAAGAAAGCATCTTTAACAAATGTTGATGGCATAACAGGATATCAACCTTTAGAAGAATGAAAATAGATCCATATCTATCACCATGCTCAAAACTCAAGTCCAAATGGATTAAAGACCTAAATATAATTCCTACCACATAGAACCTGATAGAAGAGAAAGTGGGAAGCAGCCTGCAATACATGGGCACAGGAGACCACTTCCAAAGTAGAACCCCAGTAGCAAAAGCAATAAGTGCAACAATGAATAAATGGGACCTCCTGAAACTGAGAAGCTTCTGTAAAGCAAAGAGCGCAGTCATTAAGACAAAACAGCAACCTACTGAATAGGAAAAGTATTCACCAACTCCACATCAGGCAAATGTCTGATATCCAAAATATATAAAGAACTCAAGAAGCTAGACATGAAAACTCTAAATAATCCAATTAAAAATGGGGTACTGAACTGAACAGAGCATTCTCAACAGAAGAATTCAAATGGCCAAAAGAAATTTAAGGGCATGTTCAAATTCCTTAGCTATCAGGAAAATACAAATCAAAATAACTTTGAGATACCATCTTGCACCTGTCAGAATGGCTAATATCAAAAACGCCAACGATAACCTATGTTGGAGAGGATGTGGAGTAAGGAGAACACTCATCCATTTCTGGTGGGAATGCAAACTTGTGCAACCACTTTGGAAATCAGTGTGGTGGTTTCTCAGAAAACTGGGAATCAACCTACCTCAGGATCCAGCAATAACACTCTTAGGAATATACCCAAGAGATGTCCGATCATACTACGAAAGCATTTCTTCATCTGTGTTCATAGAAGCATTATTTGTAATAGCCAGAACCTGAAAACAACCTATATGCCCCTCAGTGGAAGGATGGAAACAAGGACATCTCGAATTTTGCATGCAAATGGATGGAAATATAAAACACTATCATGAGTGACACAACCCAGACCCAAGAAGATGAATATGGTATATATTTACTCATTAGTGGATTCTAGCCATAAACAAAGGACATTGAGCCTATAGTTAGCGATCCTAGAAAAGCTAGGTAATAAGGAGAACCCAAAGAAAAGATATATAGATCCTCTTGGAAATTGGAAGCAGATAAGATCTCCAGGCAAAAGTTGGGAACGTGAGAGTAGCTTAGGCAGGGGGGATGGGGAGGGGGAGAGAGAAGGGAGAAGGGAAGGGTTGGGGAGAGCTTGGGGGAATTGGATGTTTGAGATGGAGGAAGGACAGATATGGAAGCAGGGAAGAAAATATCTTAATTAAGAGAGCTATTTTACGGACGACAAGAGACTTAGCTTTAGAGGGGTTCCCAGGTGTCCACAGGAATGTCATCAGCTAGGACCCTGGGCAGTGGAGGAGAGGGTTCCTGAAGTAGCCTGATCCCATAGTCAGACTGATGACTGTATTGAATATCACCATATAACCTTCATCCGGCAAAAGGATTGGATCGAGGGGCAAAGACACTTTTGGCACCAATTGGAGGAAGAGATGGGTAGGCATCAATTCAAGAATTCATTCAACAACCTAAAAAGCAACATAGTAACACCAGAAACCTAGTGGTCTTATAACAGAAAAACTTGATTATCTTAACCCAGAAGAAGCAGAAGAAAATGATTTATAACATAACTTTATGAGAATGATGAAGACCTTTAAAGAGGAAATGAAAATTCCCCTAAAGAAATGGAAGAAAAGACAAAAATTGAAAGAACTCAATAAATCTCTCAAAGAAACCCAAGAAAACTAAGGAAAAAAAACCAATCAAACAGGTGGAGCAAACAGTTCAAGACTTGAAGACTGAAATAGAGGCAATAAAGAAAATACAAACAGATGTAATTCTGGACATGGAAAATCTGGGTAAATGAACAGGAACTACAGAGGCAAGAATAACCAACAGAATACAAGAGATGGATGATACTATAGAGAAAATATATTCATCTGTAACACGAGGGCTTGCTTGTTGGGGTTTCTGTCCTGCCCATTTCCCCAACTGCTAAATTCCAAAGAAAAATGACACAGAGTTCTCCATAAGTTATAAACTGTTTAGCCCATTAGCTCATGCTTCTTGCTAACTCTTATAACTTATATCAACCCATTATTTGTATCTATGTTAGCCACATGGCTCAATACCTTTTTCAGCAGGACAGGTTATATCCTGCTTCTTCTGTTTTCTGGGCAGGACTGTAGGAAGAGCTTCCTTCTTCCCAGAATGCTCCTGTTCTCATTGCCCCATCTCTACTTCCTCTCTGGTTGTCCAGCCTATACTTCCTGCCTGGCTACTGGCCAATCAACATTTATTTAAAACATAATTTACAGAATGCAGAATTGTCCCACACTATTCATCAGTCAAAGAAAGTATTAAACCCAATAAATTCTTACTACAATCAAAACCCAAATAAGGGAAACATATAAGCATTAACACCAAAAAATAAGAGGAATTAACAGTTTCTCATCATTAATATCTGTTTATATCAATGGATTTAATTAATCTATAAAAAGACACAGGCTAAGAGAATGGGTCTGATAACAGGATCCAGTCTTCTGCTCTATACAAGAAACATAGCTCATCCTGAAAGACAAACATTACCTCAGACTAAAGAGTTGGGAAAAGGTTTTCAAATTAAATGGACCTAAAAAATAAGTGGATGTAGCTATCCTAATATCTAACAAAAATGATTTCAAACTAAAATCAATCAGAAGAGATAGAGAAGGACACTTTATACTCATAACAGAAACAATTCATCAAGATGAACTCTCAATCCTGAACATCTATGCCCCTAATACAAGGGCACACACATATGTAAAATAAACATTATTGAAGCTTGACATCACATATCAAACCCCACACACTAATAGTAGGAGACTTCAACAGTACACTCTTGCCAATGAACAGGTCAACCAGACAGAAACACGACAGAGAAATGTGAGAACTGAACTAATAGATGTTATGACTCAAAGGAACTTAGGAGACATCTATAGAACATTCCACTCAAACATAATATACCTTTTTTTCTCCAAAGAAAAAAAAATTGAAGTAACACCCTGTATCTAATCAGATCACCATGGTTTAAAGTTAGAATTTAACAACACTTATATTTATTGCAATCACTCATTTGAAAAATAAAATGTAACCATACTGTAGTTTTTATATTGCTTGAAAGTTTCTACTGGAATATACAAGCTGTAAAGAACAAAATAAAGACACAAAAAAAGGAAAACCCCAGGAAATACATAAAAGAAAGACATCAGGATATAGTGTAAAAGGTAGTCATCATGAAAGCAGGAAAAGGGAAGCATAAGTATAGAAAACAACACAAAATGAGTAGAATAAAGAAGAAACAATGAATAATAAAATAGTCTTGACCCCTTTGCTCATAGAATTGCTTTTCCCTCTCTTAGACTTGTCTCTGGAAGCTTAGCCCAGTGCTTTGCTGTGGATCTCTGTATCTATCAATTGCTGGATGAAGGATGTATGATGACAATTAAGTTAGTTATCAGTCTGATTACAGGGAAAGGCCAGTTGAGGCATCCTCTTCACTGTTGCTTGGGGTCTTTGCTGGGGTCATCCTTGTATTCCTGGGAGTTTCCCTAGTGTCATGTTTCTTGTTAGGCCCTTAATGGCTCCCTCAGTCAATATACTTCTTTCATTTCCTTCCCTCCTTGGGCCTCCTATTCTCTCAAGTCTTCCCCCTTCTTCCCCTACTCTCCTCCTCCCTTTCCACCTTGCCTTCTCACTCCCCACTCCCAATTTTCTCAGGAGAACTTGTCTGTTTCCCCTTATCAGGGGGTCCACATATATCTCTCTTAGGGTTCTTCTTTTTACCTAGCTTCTCTTGGATCATGGTGGATATCCTTTGCTTTATGCCTAATATAGACCTATGGATGAGTGTATATCATGTTTGTCTCTGAGTCTGGGTTACCTCACTCAGGATGTTTTTTCCAGTTCTACCAATTTGCATGCAAATTTCAAAATGTATTTTTTTTTTACCACTGAGTAGTACTCCACTGTATCATAGTTTCTTCATTCATTCTTCAATTGAGAAGCACCTATGCTGTTTCCAAGTTCTGGATATTATGAATAATGCTGCTATGAACACAGTTGATCAAATGTCCTTGTTGTATGAATATTCATCGTTTTGGTATGTGCCCAAGAATGATATTGCTGGGTCTTGAGGTAGACTGATTCCAATTTCCTGAGAAATTTCCACACTAATTTCCAAATAGACTGTACATGTGTGCACTCCTACCAGCAATGGTGGAGTGTTCCTCTAACTCTGCATCCTCTCCAGCATAGGCTATCATTGGTGTTTTTTTTTAATCATAGCCATTCTGACTGGCATAAGATGGTATCTCAGAGACATTTTGATTTGCATTTCCCTGATAGCTAAGAATGTTAAGCAATTCCTTTAAGGTCTTTTGCCCATTTGCAATTCTGCTCAGAATCTTCTGTTTAAATTTGTTCCCATTTTTGATTGGACCGTTTAGTAATTTGATGTCTTGTTTTTTGAGTTCTTTTATATTTTGGAGGTCAGTCCACTGTCCAATGAGGGGTTAGTGAAGATCTTTTATCATTCTGTAGGCTGACATCTTGTCTTACTGACTGTGTCCTTTGCCTCACAGAACCCACAGAAACATCTGACCTGAGCTAATGAGAGCTCACTGACTCTGGACTGATAGTGGGGGAACCTGCATGGGACTAAACCAGACCCACTGAATGGGGGGGTCAGTTGTGAGACTTGGGAGGTCTGTGGAGTCACTGGCAGCAGGACCAGGATTTATCACTAGTGTTTGAACTGGCATCTTAGAGCACATTCACTTTGGAGAGATACCTTGTTCAGTCTAGATAAAGAAGTGAGGTACTTGGTCTTGCCTTGAAGTGATGTGTCAGATTTTGTTGGTTGCCCATGGAAAGCCTTACACTTTCTGAGAAGTGAACGGGGAAGGTGAGAGTGGGATAGGAGGTGAGGAGGGAGTGGAAACAAGGAGAGCTATGTAAAATGAGAAAAGAATTTATTTAAAAATGAATTTCTTTAAAAAAGAATAGCATCCTCCTCAATTTCTTTCTTCAAAGACTTAAAGTTCTTGTCAAATAGGTCTTTCACTTCCTTGGTTAGAGTAACCCCAAGATATTTTATGCTATTTGTGGCTATTGTGAAAGGTGATGTTTCTCTGATTTCCCTCTCTGCTTCTTTATTCTTTGTGTATAGGAGGGCAACTGATTTTTTGAAGTTGATCTTGTATCCTGCCACATTACTAAAGGTGTTTATCAGCTGTAGGAGTTCTTTGGTAGAGTTTTTGGGGTCGCTTATGTACACTATCATATCGTCAGCAAGTAATGAAAGTTTAACTTCATCCTTTCCAATTCGAATGCACTTGATCTCCTTATGTTGTCATATTACTATTGCTAGAACTTCAAGCACTATATTGAAGAGGTATGGAGAGAGTGGACAGCCTTGTCGTGTTCCTGATTTTAGTGGAAAGGCTTTGAGTTTCTCTCCATTCAATTTGATGTTAGCTGTAGGCTTGCTGTATATTGCTTTTATTATATTTAGCTATGATCCTTGTATCCCCAGTCTCTCCAACACCTTTATCATAAATGGGTGTTGAATTTTGTCAAATGTTTTTTCAGCATCTAATAAAATGATCATATGGTTTTTTTTCTTTCAGTTTATTTATATGATGGATTACATTGATAGATTTGTGTATGTTGAACCAGCCCTGCATCTCTGGGATGAAGCCTACTTGATCATAATGGATAATTTTTCTAATGTGTTCTTGGATTCGGTTTGCCAGTATTTTATTGGGAATTTTCGCGTCGATGTTCATGAGTGAGATTGACCTGTAATTCTCTTTCTTGGAGGGAGGGGGGAACTTGGATTTCCCACAGGGGAGGAAACCCTGACTGCTCTTGGGAATGGTGAGGGAGGAGGAGAGGGAGTGGGGGGAGCGGGAGGGTATTGGGAGGAGGGGAGGAAGTGGAAAGAGTGTTGTCGGATACTTGAATAAACAACTCTAACTGAAAAAAAAATAAAATTCTAAATAACCAAAAAAAAGAATAGCATACATTCTCTTAACCTGGCCTTCAATTTTTCCTTTTATAATTAATTCAGAGACCTTTCATAAATAAGTTTTTCATTTTGCACTTGGTTTATGTGGTAAAAGATCCATTTGAAGATAATATCCTGCCTCTGCATTAAAATTCCTGTAGGGAAAATTCTGAAAGGCAATATGACTAGAATGCAACTTAGAGTTTGATCCACCAGATCCACTTGTGCCTTCTTTATTTTCTCTTCAAATAAAGTTAATTCTTTATCAGCTTTAGCAGTTAATTCCCTGGGACTATTTAAGTCTTTGTCACTATCTATGTTTTTTTTTTCAATAAGTTATTAGATCAGGGGCTATCCCAATTTCAGGTTATGGATAGGAAATATCTCTAGCAATCTTTGAAAGTAATTAAGAGTCCACAATAGGTCTCTTCTAGTTTGTGCTTTGTGTTCTATTTTTTGTAAACCTATTTTATAATCTAGGTAATTAATAGAATCTTCTTTTTGTAGTTTTTAAGGAACAATTTATAATCCCCATTTAGGAAAATTTTTCTTTACTTCTTCAAGATTTTTCTCTAAAGTATCTGCATTTGAATCAGATAACAAAATATCATCCATGTAATAGCAAATTATAGATTTAGGAACTGTTTATGTATTATTTCAAATGGCTGACTTACAAAAGATCAGCAAGGTAAGCTATTGATCATTTCCTGTGGGAGGATGATCCATTGATATCTCCCAGCAGGCTGAGAATTATTATAAGTAGGAACTGTAAAGGCAAATTTTTCTTTGTTATTTTCTTATAAAGGTGTACTTAACTGAAGAAACAATTTTTTAAATCAATAACTTTACGTAATAGAAAGGCAAAGGAATTGTAGATTGTAGAGGGCCCACAGGTTGAATTATTTTATTATTTTATTGATAACTCCTAAATCTGTCAACATTCTCCATTTTCCAGATTTCTTTTAACAACAAATACAGGAGAATTCCAAAAGATGATGGATTCTTCAATATGGTGAGCATTTAATTGCTCCTGTACTAACTCTTCTAAAGCCTACAGTTTCTCTTCTGTTAAAGGCCATTGTTTAACCCATATGGTTCCTCAGTTAACCATTTTAAAGGTAGGGTCATTGGTACTTTTGAAGGTTGAATAGTTGTCTTGTGTTCTTGTACAGCCTGAATGGCTGGTGACCTGCTTTTAAATTCTGCCAGAAGCATGAGTTTCTGAGACAACAGGAATGTTAATCTGGGTATTCCATTGCCACAGAAGTTCATGACACCATAAATTCACTGCAATATTAGTGACATATGGCCTCAGCCTTTCTCTCTGTCCTTCTGGCCCTATCCATTAAACCTATCTTGTTTCAGTTGAGATAAGGTCTCAATTCCTAGGAATTGAATGTCTGCCTCCTGAAGAGGTCAATTAGATGTCAAGATTTTGGAGTAAGGATAGTTATATCCACACCCATGTTAAGTAATCCTTCAATTACAATGTTATTTATACACATTTTTAGCTTTGGTCGTTGATCATTTATGGAAGTCTGCCAAAATATACATTTCCTATTGGAACTTTTAATTTGTCCTCCATGCTTATTCCATCATCCTGAACAGCACGGCTTTATATACTGAATTTTTAATTTTCTTGGTTGGACTTGACTGGGAATAAAGACCATATGTCACCTGGGGACCTGTGAGATGCCCCCCTAAGGAATTTCCTGATGGTAACAGGTTGACTTGTTTGTCATTGTTGATCTAAATTCATTGGTTCAATGTAGGTCTTCTACATAATCCATGATCTAATAAATTGTCTACATAATCCTGAAGATTGAGACCTTCTATTTTTGTCATTTTCAGAGGAGATAGCATTTCTAGGAATGTCTCATCTATAATCACTTCTTGATTGTCCTATTCTACCACTAGTAAAATATTTGACATTTTGATGTGTCCTAATAACTTTGGAAATTGTTTCTCCAACCCAAGTCTCAGTATTATAGTCACATGCTTCAACATTCATTTTATGTAGGATCTATCCATCCATTGTTGCTGATCTAACCCTTAAAGGCCCTAGTATCTTTTTGCATTCTATGCTGATCGTTTCAAAAGCCAGACACTCAATAAGTATGCATCTAGCTTCTGGGTCTGTACTCTTATTTGCGCAACCTTCATTAATCTTTGTAAAAAGTCACTAAAGGGTTCTCTCTGGCCATGTTTAACCCTAGTATGTGATTAAATTCTTTATCCTAATTCTTGAATTCTGTCCCAAGCATTTAAGGTTGCTGCTGTATGGCATAAGGACAAGATGTGTTCATCATAAAGTGCTTGATGCCATGGGTCAACATAAGTGCCCTTGCCAAGAATTTGTTCTTGGGAAGCCTCAAATCCTCTTGCTCTTTCTTGATACTCTAAATTTTCCCCTCTTCTCCCCTGTAACATTTCCACAGTAACTGTGGTCCTTCTTTAAGGACTGCTGAAACTAATTGAAGCCCATTGTGTGGAGTAGCCATATTGCTTAAAGGTCATGTCTTTACCATATCACTAACAAATGGTGACTGTAAGCCAGAATATACTACTGCTTGCTTAATTTCTTTTAGATCATTTATACCTATAAGTTTCCATCTACATTCTTTGAATTTTTGGGGAGTATTTAGCACTTGATGGTTTGTCAGTGATGATTACAGGGTAAGTATTTCAAACTCTTGGTCAGTCATCTCTGACAAGTTTTTCGATGCTAAATCCTGTCCTTGTACCTATTTTCCCTGCTCATCAGTTTCACTAATTTTCTCAATCATTTCAAATCTCTTTACCACTGTCTTTTTTACAGCCTGAATCTCTTTAGCTGGGAATATTTCTAATGATTTCATTGACTCAAATAACTTATGATCCTCATTCTGCACATACGAGTCCAAGATATAAAATTTCCCATTAATGACAATTCTCGTCCTTGGATATTACTTAGATGGCATGCAGAGTCTTCCTGGTGCTATTTGCTAACTTATCATACCTTTTTAAAAGATCTTGGTTGTCAATTTCAATTGACAAATTGTCAAATTGACAAATTGACAAATTCAAAGTATGAATTCTTTCAGATAATTTCTCAGCACCCTTTTGTAAGGATTTATAAACCATTGACATGGTTTCAATTTTGTCTGTGAAATTGCTGTTATCCTTTTCAATGGTATTAATTTTTTCAACTAACATGATTTTCAGTAGTATAAATTCTGTCAGCTAGCTGTTCATTATTAGTCTGGAAAGACTTTATCATTTATAAAAGTGCCTCATGCTTGACTCTGGTATCGAACCATCTTTTTTTTTTTTTGTAAATTTTATTAAATTATCAAAGTTTCCATTTCCGCCCCCCCTCCCAACACCCTCCCACTCCCCCCACTCCCCCCCTCCTTCCCCTCCATCCCCCAGGGCAGTCAGGGTTTCCTACCCTGTGGGAAGCTCCAGCTCCCTCCCCCTCCCTCCAGGTCCAGGAAGGCGAGCGTCCAAACAGACTGGATCCCCAAAATCCAGCATATGCAGAGGGAACAGGTCCCAGTGTCATAGTCAATGGCTTTTCAGAAAGACCCCGGGCCCCAGCAGCACAGACAATAAGAGAAACAATGAATAAATGGGATCTACTGAAACTGGGAAGCTTCTGTAAAGCAAAGGACACTGTGAGTAGGACAAAAAGGCTGCCTTCTGACTGGGAGAAGATCTTCACCAACCCCTCATCAGACAAAGGTCTGATCTCCAAAATATACAAAGAACTCAAGAAACTAGGCACTAAAACTCTAATTAACCCAATTAAAAAATGGGGTACTGAACTTAACAGAGAATTCACAACAGATGAACTTCGAATGGCCAGAAGACACTTAAGGTCATGCTCAACCTCCCTAGCGATCAGGGAAATGCAAATCAAAACCACTTTGAGATACCATCTTACACCTGTCAGAATAGCTAAAGTCAAAAACACCAACGATAGCCTATGCTGGAGAGGATGTGGGGTGAGGGGAACACTCATCCATTGTTGGTGGGAATGCAAACTCGTGCAGCCACTGTGGAAATCAGTGTGGAGGTTTCTCAGGAAACTGGGAGTCAACCTCCCTCAGGACCCAGCAATACCACTCTTGGGAATATACCCTAAAGATTCCCTAACATACTACAAAAGCATTTGTTCAACTATGTTCATAGCTGCACTATTTGTAATAGCCAGATCATGGAAACAACCTAGGTGCCCCTCAATAGAAGAATGGTTAAAAAAGGTGTCGAACCATCTTTTTAAGGATATATTATGAAGGACAAAACTAAGTCTCAATGCCAGGACAATGGATGTATCAGAAAAAAATCACATGAGCCTTGCAGAACACCACCAATAGTGTAAGCAAAAAGGTTTTAAAATTCCTAGGTGGTGATATTGTCTGTCATAATTTAACTTTAAAATTTATTGATTTATTTATCAATCAAATGAACGTACCTAGTTTTGGGTCTTCAGTAAACTGTTGCAGCTGTAATAATCTTTATTGGCCAGTAGGTGTCACAGTTGTGGGTATGCATGAAAGAAAGACATGAGAGTTCTGGTTGTTTCTGCAGTGGCAGAGCTAGGTTCCACATTGTCAGTGTCTTTATATGTTAAAATATGCAGTTAATTTTATTCTGTACACAGAGAAGGATTTTTGGTGGCCAGACTATCAGGGAACCCAGAGATCTTGAGCCATGAACACAAAGCATGTGTGGGGCAGGTGGTGTGTGGGGCCTGGGTGCCAACTGGAGAGGTTGCAGTGGCTGGTGGGCTGAATAAGATAAGGATTGCTGTAGGGAAAAACATTCTAGGGCTGGCGGACCCTGGGAAGTTGCCAAGTCATAGCACTGGCAAGACGAGTGGGCAGGGGTATCGGCTTCACCTCACATGGTTGGTGGCTCATTCTCTTCTACCCACACTGGGTGCCAGATGCAGTATATCACAATAAACTAGTCCCACACTGTCTCAGAATTGAGTATAGAAAGGGGTTCTTTATTTAGGGGTAGACTCACAGACCATCAGTCCTTTGCATGAACAAGGAACAGGAACCAAATCTAGCCACCAAGAGAGAGAATTCATGTTTCTACATCTGTTTTTATACTACCCCAATAACATGCCCAAAGTGGTCCAGCATCTCAAAAGCCATTGACTGAAGAAGTTCACACAGCAAATGAGAGCTTCTTTTCCTTCTTCCACAATTCTGTCTCTGTGTCTGTGGAGGAGAGAGTTCAGAAAAAACTCTCAGAATACACTCCAGTGACCAAACCCAGAAAGATAAAATTTATTATATATTTGATTTTATCAGTGTGTAGTGCCTACAAGTGAATGTCATTAACTCTATCCCTTCTGAAATTCAAATTTTAATATTGATTATGAATCTAGTTATCTCTGATTTATAGATGCATATATTCTTCTATATTTTTTCTCACTCCACATCACCTATTCTAATCTAAAAGTTTCTGTCTCTAATAACCTAAAGCACATTCTTTTCATTCACTAAAAAGTTTTTTTTATCTCATACAATATATCTTTATTACAATTCCGCCTGTCTCTTTTCCTTCTCCCACTCCATCCTCAAGAATTCACTCCCTTTCTGTATCTCATTAGAAAAGAGTAGACTTATTGCCATTTTCGATGAGAAACCGAAGAGGCATGGATGGTGGAAGGGGGTGAGGGTAGGAGGGGAAGAGGGAGGAGAAACTGCCATCAGGATGTAATATATGACATAAGAATAAATTTTAAAAAAGGAAAAGAGCATGCTTTTAGGAGATAAAAATAAATATGACAGAACAAGATACAAAATAAAACAAGCAAGCATAGCATCAAGGCTGGAAAATGCAACCCGACAGAAGGAAAAGAACCCAAGAACAAGCGCAAGAATCAGAGACTCACTCATTCATACACTCAGGAGTTCCTTAAATATATTAAGATAAAAGCTATAATATATACACAGAAGACCTAGAGAAAAACACCTTCTTCTCCTGGTGTCCTCCATTTTCTATGGTTCTCATACTCTTTCAACTGCCTCTTCTGTAGAGTTTCCTCAGACTTGAGAGGAGGTATTGGATGTCGATGCAACATTTAAACTGTTTATTCCAAGGGCTACTTCTTTCTTTAATGTCTGGCTGTGGGTCTGTGCTTTTGTTAGTAACCAATTGTTTTAGGAATAATCTGAGTTGTTTGGGTATTTCCATTGAACTCCCTTATCCAAGAAGTCAATGGAATACAACTCAGGCCCAGTACTTGAAGCTTCATTTTGACATTTTTTAAATTCTATGAATAGTAATAAACATACAAGCAATGTCATTTCTTCTGTTGATTTATTGAGGTGTTGACATGAGAAAGCAAGACAAAAATGTGTAAATGTACATTGGAAACGTTTAAAAATGTATTATGTTTATTATAAAAGATCTGAAATAGATGTAAGATATACCTACATTGTATATTTTTTGTAGGAAGCACGTGAAGCTTTTGAGCAATAATCCCTTGAGAATGACTTGCCTAGGCCATTAGTTACTGTCACCATATCTGTAGTCTTCACCATCCAGGCTGGTTACAAGTTCCTTGAATGTTCCAAGTAAGTGAGACTCTGTCTTCAGGATTTCTGTGGGAGTTAAGGTAGAAGGCACATTTTTCAAAGCTTTCCTGAGGAAATTGTTTATGGGCATTGTTGTGGCTGTGTTTTTTTTTTTTTTACTTATGCATGAAAAATGGTCTTCAGAACTGATTTTATTTATTTTATAAACACTTTATTCTTTAAATATTTTTGTACATTTGTACAACAAATCTTGATCTTTTGCATTCACCAATATCTTCCTCAAAATCAACTTAATGTCTTTTATATCTATGAATCCCACATTTCCTGTTTTCAGTTCTTGTTTATATTAATACCCCAATACCAATGCTCATATGTGCATGGCTGGAGATCATTGATTGGATCACAGTCAATGGATATTCCCAGGAGAGCCTGAAACTAGTTCCCTCACCAACTATTAAGTAGCAAAAGTTTCTTCACAATGTGTGGGGCTTGGGAGGAAAACTGTTCCACCCATGCTTTAACTCTAGCTGAATCGATATTGTGTGCAGCTCATGCAGGCCACCACAGCTGCTGTTAGGTAATATATTAAACAACTACATTTGATTCAGGAGCTAGCATTACATCAGAGTCATAAGAGAAGCATTTCTCCATCTTCTTTCCTTTCTTTCTTCCTTCCTTCCTCCCTTCCTTCTTTGCTTCCTCCCTTCCTCCCTCCCTCCCTCTCTTCCTTCCTTCCTTCCTTCCTTCCTTCCTTCCTTCCTTCCTCCCTTTCTCCTTCCTTCCTTCTTTTCTTCCTTTCTTCCTTCCTTTCCATCTTTCTTCCTTTCTTCCTTCCTTTAATAGCAATAAATCTTTTTCACTTCCTATACTGCAGAATTCTTTGAGCCTTGATTATAAATGGTGTTAGTAGAGATGCTTCTTCTACAGTTGAGAATTCTGGTTTATTTGGATTATGTATTTTAACCAATAGTGAGTTTACAGATTAATCACTTAACTTTAAAAAGATCGGATTATTTAAAAGAAGTTGGATGAGTATAATATCTATAGACACAAAACATATTTTTAAATCAGTTTAAATAGCATGACAATCTAAAAAGACAACTAGAATTCATCCCCTCTTGGTCCTATGATTTCTTAAGGAATGAACTGTTAGCCAGATTTACAGTATCATTTATGAAATCTATTCCACTACATGCCTCATATCTAATCATGAAGCAGTTTATTGTCTCCAAACCATCATGCCTTTGATGAACAATTTGGCAAGAATGCTGGTATTATAACATGCAGTATCTAGCACTGGGTAAGACCACTGATGTATTTCTCCTCCAGCAGCTTACCCCAAGTTTTTATCACCATTTAGGCTTGCCAAGAAAGAGAGCTTGTAACTTTTAGGTTGATTCTTCTATGTCTAAAGATGATAGATGTGATCAGTTATGTGATTTTGCATCAAGTAACAGTGAGTCTCCTGGACCAATGGGAACATGTTAGATTGTTCTGGGTGCCTGCAGGACAAATAAGTTGTCAGCAAGTGTCCCATGCTTAAAATTTATATTTTAATTTAAAAATCTATGTATTTTTGAAGCAGTATTATACTCATGCACAACACTTCTGTTCAGATGTGTTCTGTATATTGTAATATTAGTTAGATTACAAGCTAATGAAATGACTGGAAGCTATACCATATCATTTATATTGTACTAAGTCACTCTGTAGTCCCTCCTCTCCCAAAATTTCCTGGCTGACTTGAACTTTATAACAATTTAACTCCTGACTCTTTCATTTCACTGTTGTTCTATTATCACTTGGAAATAATGATTTTCCATGGAGAAATGAACATAACTTGGCACATAGTTTTTTTCAATACACTTAGTTACATATAAAATGAAAGAAGAGGAGAATAGGAAAGAAATAATCTTACATGGATATGGACAATTAGAAGTTTTACAAAATTTTAATTTAAATGAAGAGTGATTTTTAAGACTTTCCTTCTTGACTCTGTCTCTTGACTTTATTCAGGTTCAGGGCATATCATTTAATTTCTATGGTTCTCAGGATGGCTACACCATAGCAAATAGTCTCCTTTACAAATTGCCACCTGGCTCTGGAATCAATGCCTACCTCGATATGGTATGACTCTGAAGAGTTTCATAAGGAACAGAGAAATCACCTATATGCTTGGAAATTTGTGCAGGAGCTTATGCCATTTAGCATAGTTGAAAAACAATTACTCAACAATATACTTGGGGAGACAGATCTTATTTATTAGCTATCAACATCACATAATTTAAGCTTTCAGAGCAGGGAATTAACCTATAAAAACTTTGATCTCCCCACATGCTTCACCACTAAATTCTACCTTCTGCCACTACAGGATCACATCATGATCTAGTAGAATTAACACAACTTTAGGTGATCAATCTGTGATAATCTTTGTAACTTAATCTGGTCATGTGACCTACAAGAACATATTGGCTTTTGCTGGGATCCACTTTGTCTCCTGAGAAAGGAGGATAAGAACAGCATGCTCCTTATATGTTGAGCACTATTCCCTTTGCAAACATTCCAAAGAAGACTCAGAAATCAGCACTTGTTATTTGGAGTTGGAGAAGGACCATAGTCAGTTTATTCCTTGACTTTTTCCTTGGCCTATTTCTTCTGTTAATCTTCGTTTTCTTTCAAAGCAACAGCTTCAGGATAAGAATGTCATGCCAAAAAAATAGCAAGTATATTGCTTCACTCCGATTTATCATTCACTTTCTGCTTCCATGTCACAGGCACAGGAAACACAAAGGATATATTTAAGAAGGAATGCCTTCTTATTCTTATTTAGAAGTACCTCCAGTCCATAAAGTCTATTGATGGTTGTAGACACATGGGATAAATACTCCTCATATTGTTCTAGCCTAAAAAAACAGAGAAAGTTATATCAAACCAGAGTCACACAGAGCTTCAAAACCCAATTTAATGGATTAATATTATACATTAGCTCCTACCTCCAAATTTATGCTTTCTTTGTAAATAGCTGTATCAGCTTGGGATCCAGAGTTGCAACCAATGGCCTATGGAGTCAGATCTCATTCAAACTACAATAAGTTTTCATGATGAAAAGCATTATGTTGTATGAATTCAGGCCTTAAGGACAGGATTTCTCTGTTTAAATCAAGGTTGCGATGCTTCTAACTGTGATCTTTGCCATTGATTTCTTTATTTTTCCTTATTATCATCAATGGTAAAAGAGATACTAAAATTGAGTCTGCAAGTAGGGATGATTTGGACTATGCTGCTTTTAAGTGGTAAAATACTAGCAATATAACAAAGGTCACTTAGGCAATTCTAGTCATGCTCACATTGAACACAAACCAAGGTTTACTTCTATGTTGTCAGTAATAAATTTTGAATGGAAAATAGAATGAATAAACATTCATAACATCCAGTGATTCTAAAAAAAAACCCAACTAAGTATGTGTAAGTGTTCTTGATTCTATGATCAAATATCTACTTTTTGCAATAATATGTAAATAAAATACTGACTGCTAAAATGTGTGCCTGCCTGCAACAAAAGCGGGTTTGTTTTGGTTTGGTTTGATTTGGTTTTTTGGGGAATGTGAGATCTTATAGAAAGTCAACTTGGGGAATAATCTTTGAAAGGAACCTTTTAAAGTCACTCCCAAAATTTAAAACCACCCATCTCCAAAAGAATCTTCAGATATTCTTTTTAAGATTTATTTACTCATTTATTGCATTATATGGGTGTTTTGTTTGCATGTATGTCTGCATACCATAAAAGACGGCATCATATCCCACTGAGCTATAGTTATAGATGGTTCTGAACTGCCATGTGGGTGGTGGAAATTGAACTCAGGGCCACAGAGCCATCTGTCCAGTTTCTAAACTGACCATTTCTAAATGAACAGTAAGAGAGTGCTAAAGTGTTATATGAGAACAATGGAAAGTCATTTCAACAGTTAATTGTTTCCATAAGGGAGGAACCGTGAGGTGTTTCATAAGACTTTCACCTTGGTTTATCTCAATTTTCATTCTTATCCCCACATTGTGAGTAGTTAGTCCACATGGGAAGGATATTGTTCTTTAATGTTCCTTAAATTCAATACCCTGGTGGAAAGGTCGTTATTGAGAATATACAATAGTTCATTAGTATCAGCCCTGAGTAGAAGAGAGGCTTCTTTTCAATCTACCCATAGTCAATATCTGTAGATTTTCTTTGACTATTGAAGTGAAATATTTTGAGAGCTATTTCTGTGATGTACTTGTTCTCCCTAATGCTGCTGCTATCTCTACAACAGGCACAAGAAAACTGTGTAGTTCTTTGTGACATGCCTGGCTTCTAGGAGAATGATAAAGAATATCTTGCCTAAATGTTCTTAAAGAAAAAAGTCTCTAAACCTAAATTCTTCTATCCCTTTCTTGTCTGAAGGCCAATTAATGCCTTGTAGATATTCAGATCATTTCATGAGTTCGTCAAAACCTTGTCCCAAATCTCAGGAAAGACACTGATTATGTGAGTACACAGGAGACAGTTGATGTTTTCCAGGGTTAAAAACTCTAGGCCTTGCTTGGGGATAGGGTGTCAACTGGTGGGCAGTGCTTGTAACTTAGAAGGGTATAACAAAGAAATACCTGTGTAGGGATTATAGATTTTTTAAGAAACCACAGATTTCTAAAGAACTTTCCTGGTTGGGGGTAAGAAACAAGAGAAGAAAGCATGAGAACATCAGGCATAAACTTCAGTAAGAAATGCTGGGTATTCTGTGATAAAGATCTCCTTAGACATACCCGCACCCTTACAAGAGAAGCAATTAACTTTAGAAGCCATTGCCTATGGCTAAAATAAATTGCAGACACTGGTAAATTGTGACTTTGCTGTTTCTAAGCACTTTATTATTAGTAGCAATGACTGGTGCTTAATTAGTACGTAATTGCTACTCATTATGAGGAGACTACTTACTATTGTTTCCTTCATTTTATTCACTGGGAAACAAACACTGAAGGGAGATTATATAAGATTACTTGGCTCTTGTTATAACACCCAAACCCCAAAATATGGAAAAATGAACTTGTGACAGGAGTTAAAAGTCTCCATGTTAACTAGAATATGTCATGTAACTCATCTCTGTGTTGGCTAGATGATTGTAAGTTGGGATGGCTAGGTAAAAAAAAAACAAAGACATCTTAAAATTTGCATGTAAATGGATGGAACTAGAAAAAGAATACCTTGAGTGAGGTAAACCAGACTCAGAAAGGTGAGCATGGTATGTAGTCAATTATAAGTGGATACTAGCTATAAAGTAAAGGACAAGGAGCCTATAGTCCATGACCCTAGAGAAGCTAAGTAACAAAGTATACCCTAAGAAAAACATATATAGATCCACCTGGAAAGAGGAAATAGACAAGCTCTCCTGACAAAATTGGGAACATGAAGGTAAGAGGAGAAGGGAGGGCAGAAGGAGAAGAGAGGAATAAAAGGGGAGGGGGAGGAAAACTTGAGGAAACGGGATAGTCAAGATGGAGGAAGGACAGAGATGAGAGCAAGGAATAAGTGATACTTTTAAAGATGCTAAAACACTAGAGAATAACTTGACTCAAGGGCATGGAATATAAATATGTCCTGTTACTGAGTAAACAAGTAGAGATTTGACTTCATGTAGCCTACTTTTACACCCTCTGTCTCCTCTTCTATGTCTTTTCAGATTTTCCTTGAGTTTTATTACTCCATTATATTCATTTTTATGGTGCATACAAAAATCAATACTTTCTGAGAATTCATTATTGTCAGGAAAATAATACTATGTGGATCTTCCTTCAGTAGAAGGAAAAAATTTTTTCCAAACACAGGAATCATATTAACAGGCTGTATTAATGAAATAGCTAACAATTTTAAAGATTATTTATGTACAGTAGACAGCAAGAGAATAAAGGAACTAATTATTTTTTCCACTCTTTGTCAATCAAGCATATTGACTAATGTACCACTCACTCACTCTTATAAGTCACCCGTTTACTCATTAAAGAACATGGTGTTTACTTAAAGAAAACTGTGGGTGGTTGTGACATATTCTTTGTATTCAAGTTTATTACCTCATTTTCTCATTAATTTTCCTATTTATATTCCTCTTCTCTGTTCCAGTCTTTACTCCCAAGTCCTATACTGAGTGATTCTTCATCAATCTACAACATAATTCTACTGGCCACCAGATATTGAGTCTAGTGCATAGTGCAATTGAGATGATTGTTTCTCCTACACCAGAATCTTTTGTTTTAACCACACTTCTGCGAATAACTCCAAAACTGACCAGGTCTCTTAGAATACTATAATCCTATTGACTGTTGTCTTCCTCTGCCCTCTACAAAGGGTTTGTATTTCCCTTCTTCTCATGATTCTTACTTGTGGGTCATGAAATCTATCTTCTTCTCCTGACTCTTACTTGTATTCCCTATCACCAGTGCTCCAAGAAATTATTGTAGTGAAGGTTTGTTCAAGGTTTTTCCTTTTCTTTTCAGTTCTTAATCTAGTCTCCTTCTTGACCCAATTCCATGTGCATGGAGTTGCCATTAATGGATTCCAACTGTCTCATAAAGACAAGTATTTCTCATTTCCTATCATCAAGACTCCATTCAATCCGTCTTTCTAAAGATGTGATGGGAGGAGTAAGAGTTTAAAAAAAGAGTAACTACTGAATGAGCACGTGATCAAACTGGATTCTCTGAATGTGGCCGGATTGTGGACTGTCTGAGAAGCCATTGACCATGGCACTGGGACTTGTTTCCTCTGCATGTTCTAGATTTTTGGGATCCTAGTCAGTTTGGATGCTCACCTTCCTGGACCTGGAGGGAGTGGGGAGGAACTTGAACTTCCCACAGGGCAGGAAACACTGACTGCTCTTAGGGCTGGAGAGGGAGGAGGAGAGGGAGTGGGGGGAATGGGGGAGTATTGGGAGGAGGGGTGGAAGTGGAAACTTTTATAAATTAATAAAAAAAGAGTAACTAACCTTAATCTACTGTCCAGAGGGAAGGTTATCAACTTAGTCTCAGGATAGGGACAGGGTGCTAGCAATTACTTGCCATAGATTTAGGGGGCTAACTTTTGCTTTCTGTAACTTATTCTAGGATGTTTTGTTCTCTTTTTTTGTCAAAGTGAAAAATCCAGTCTGACCTAACACATGGATATGAAGGACATATTAAGTCTGATGTGTTAAGACCAAATTCCTTATTCTAGGGTCAACTTCTTATCTGAAACCACATGGGACACTTTGGCATCAGTGACTACTCTGCAATGATGCCTAAAAAGCATCTGAGCGAGAGTTTAGCAATAAAGGTTCGAACAGTAGTTCTCAACCAGTGGGTCACAAATGTTTTTGGGTCAAATGACTTTCACAGAGGTCATATCAGAGGTCACATATCAGATATCTTTCATATCAGACATTTACATTATAATTCATATCAGTAGCAAAGTCACATTTTTGAAATAGAAATTAAAAGAATTTTGTGGTTGGAGGTCACCACATGAGGAATGATATTAAAGCCTAAAGAAGGTTGAGAACCACTAGTTTAGAAGTTTAAGTTTGTGTGCAGAAAGACAGTAAAGTAAGGAGTTAAAATAGAGAAGAGGCTTGAAGTTGGGAAATAGTTTCAACCTTTTACCATTTTGTTTTGTTGATCTGTGCAAGTCAGGTATCACTCAACCCCCAATCCATCTCTTACTACTGCAAGACACTTTTTCCTGAACTAGCCTACTGTGACCACCAACCCTTGGCCTCTCAGTGCAGGTCCTTTAAGAGGCCAGCAACAGTGTGAGGGCTGGCTGGGTCTGCTGTGCCACAAGTCATTGACTGATCAAGTCACCTGTTCAGGGCTTTGTTGATGGTGTTTTTTCCTACTACTCCATTTGCCTACAAAATCCCTTGCTATTATAGAAACAATACAGAAAAAAATCAGGCCTTTCATCCAAAATACATTGTCAGGGGACTCAAACTCATTCAGCTTACAGACGTAAGGAGTGGAGGTTTCTAACAAGGGATCTAATAATCCTAAATATGATAAGAGAGGAGGAACACTTGGCTCAGTCAAAGGAGCTGGAACAACTTGAGATACTTTGATAACTCTACCATCAAAAATTGAAACTTCCAGCCGAGCTGGGTGTTGATGGCGCACACCTTTAATCCCAGCAACTGGGAGGCAGAGGCAGGCAAATCTCTGTAAATTCGAGGTGAACATGGTCTACAAAGCTAGATCCACGGCAGCTAGTATTGTTACACAGAGCAACTCTGTCTCAAAAAAGAAATTGAAACTTCCTCTTCTTCCTCTGAGATATCATGAAGTGAAAGTAAATTAAAAACTGAAGATGTCCTGCAAGTTTCTTCCTGCTGTGTGCATCTGGCTTCTGGACTCTGGGTTCTAGTCACATTCCTAATGCCATGGCCCCCAAATGGCAATCTGCGCTCCTGCCTCAGTTCAAGAAACCCAAATCGGCTCCTGGGAAACTGGAGGACAAGTCGGCCTCTCCCAGCCTGCGGAAGGGAGAGAAAGAAGAGCAAGAAGCAATTGAACACATTGATGAAGTACAGAATGAAATAGGCAAAAATAATGAACCAGCCAGTGAGGAAATACTGAAAGTAGAACAAAAATATAACAAACTCTGCCAACTGTTTTTTCAGAAGAGGTCAGAAATGATTGCTAAAATCCCAAATTTTGGGGTAACCACCTTGTCAATCATCCACATGTGTCTGCACTACTTAGGGAGGAAGATGAAGAGGCTCTGCATTATTTAACCAGAGCTGAAGTCACCAAATTTGAAGTTATTAAATCAGGTTACAGAGTAGATTGTTATTTTGATGAAAATCCAAAGAATTTTATTTAAATGGGAGTGGTGACCTGTCCTCAAAATTCACTGAAATCAAATGGAAATCTGGAAAGGATTTGACAAAATGCTCGCATCAAACACAGAATAAGCCAGCAGGAAGAGACAGCACAAAGAGCCAGAGAGCTTCTTTACTTGGTTTACTGACCACTCTCATGCAGGTGCGGATGAGTTAGGAGAGGTCATCAAAGATGACATTGGGTCAAACTTCTTGCACAGTACTGTTTGGGTCCTGATATGGACGATGAAGAAGGAGAGGAAGAAGATGATGACGATGATAAAAAAGAAGGCTTGGAAGATATTGATGAAGGGGATGAAGATGATGATGAAGAGGAAGAAGGAGAGGAGGATGAAGGCAAGTATGACTAGCACAGAAGACTGATGGATTCCAACCTCTTTTTAATTTTCTTTTTCTTTTTTAAATTTCTCCAGTCCCTGAGAGCAAGTTTCAGTCACTTCCCCACAGCCACAATCCTGCTTGTGCTCAGTTGCCCTGTTTTTGAGATCTGGCTTCTGAATACCATGATTCTCAACTTATTTTGGGGGAAATGTCTTGAGCAATATAAAATGGGAAAAGAATCTCCATTGCTCTGTTCTCTGTTCTACATTAATTTTTATCCTTTCTTGTTTCAAACTGTGGATTCACCACCACCACAACCACCACCACCATGGTCTGTGCGAAAAAAGAAAAGCCCTCCAGCCCCTTTGACTCTGCTGGAGCCTGGGGGCTGCTAGGCCCCGGTGTAGTAGTGCATAATATTCTAGCTTTTTTCCTTTCTCTGCATATTGGGCTCAGAGATTATACTGTGCCTATGTGAATACAGAAATTTAGCATTTTAACATGTATCTGTCTACTTTCTCTTGTTTAATAAAAAGAAAAAAGAAAAATGGGGGATATAGAAGATCAGCAAGGTTGGTTTTGAGGTGTCTGAGAGAGTAAGTGGGCACTGTGACAACATGGCTTCTCCTTTGGCATGTTTAATTGTGATGTTTAATAGACATCCTCGCAGTTTAAGATGACACATTTAAAATAAAATTCTCTCCTAACGATGACTTGAACCCTGCCAGTCTATGGGAGAATCAGCAGAACCTGTAGGGGTTGATTTGGAGTTCACATTCCCTGTTGTATCTTTATTTTTAATTTTTTTATGTCTAGTTTTTTGGTTTCACTGGAAGGAAAAAGATGCTCACTTTAAATGTTGCAGTGTACAAGTTGTATTGTTACAATAAAACCAATGTGTATGCACGCTCGAACGCGCATGTGCACACACACACACACACACACACACACGCACGCACAAAATGAAGCTGCTTTCTCATCCTAAGGGCCTTTTTTCTACTATTTATTTATTTTCTAATCTTTAGTCCCCCTGTCTCTTTTGGAGAAGATTGTCTGAAGAAACTTTTCACTTTTGGTCTAAGCAATTTCTGATCAAATTCTACAGCACAAATCCATCAACAGGAAACCCATTTTGAACTCACAGGTGATATTTTGTATTTAAACTTTCACTTACAGCAGAGGTGAGCAAGGCATTTGGAAAGAGAAAAGAGGTCATTGTAACCCGACTGTCCAATGATTTACTTATGCTTGTTCTACCGTTTTTTTTTTCTAACAGGTGACTACGAGACTCAATATGTGTGCATATATATATATATATATATATATATATAGAGAGAGAGAGAGAGAGAGAGAGAGAGAGAGAGATAATGGTAATAATCACTCTTTATAATTTCTCATCAATTTGAGCCCCAATTTGGGCATCACTTCACAAATGTCTCAGGGATAAGGGTCCTGAATGGCAGAGGTGCTGAGGGAGCAGTAAGACCAGAGAAGAAAAATAAAGAATTCAAAAGCAAAACCTAGAGCAAGAAAGTTTTGCATAACCTTATGGATTATTCCAAACAAGTTTGAATAAATGTACATCATATATACTTCTTTCTGGGGAAGAATAGGCCAAGGTCAGCAAAGAGCTGAATCAAAAAATGTTGACAAAAACAACAGAGGATACCTAAGACACATTACCTAAGGTGATAAACCAGAAAAATACAGCCACTCATATAGGGGGTCCCAGTTATGGAAACCTTTACTACTTTGAGGCCCTGGCCCCAGCTGCAAACCAAACCTTATCAAGTCTGTCCCTGTTTAAGGCTCTCTCCATCATTTCATCAGGACCTTGGAGAAAGCCTTGGGTTGGTCTGACACCAATAAACGGAAGGTATAGGGTTGAGAATGAGTATCCCAAAACTAAAGATATATGAAGAAACCACCAGTTTATAAAAGAAATTTAAAATATTATATTTAAAGATAGTTTGATCAATATGCATGATCAATCCAAGAAAGCATGAGCTATTTAATGAAAATCTCAGTACTATGCATGTGATCTGTTCCTATGAGTTACTGGTCAGGGGTGTACCAAAGCACCACAAACAATATAGGCTATTATAACTGCTCTTGGTTACTCACCATAACTGAGTGGAATGCTAAGATTCTATCGCCAAAGATACCTGCTTTGTGGGTATCAATTTAAAACTGATCAAAAAACACTCTCCTTGATAGCTAGCTGTCACAGCACTTGAATGTGCCAATTATGCTGCTATAAAGAAAGATACCAGTGGTTCTCCCCAGTAATGGCCCACACATTCGACAATACCAACCTACCAGGCAAGGGGTACCCACTGAAGCAATTATAAGCATAAATGTTCTGGTGTAACAAATGATTGTTTGGTTGTATTTGAGGCCTATACACAGGATAAATTTTTTGTCTGCTATTGTCAATCTTATCAGAAGCCCATTATTGGGTCAAGCATAGACACAAGGGTGATCCTACTGGTGTTGTTTCTTTAGTCATATTGTCAAACTGCCTTCTTAATGTTTATGCTGATAACGGATAATTGTATTCCTTTCAGTCTTCATCAGAGAAAAGCAGAGATGAATTAACTGGCTAAAGTGCTGAAGAAAAGTATTGCTGTGAGTGTTTAGATGTAGAGGGGATATCTGTCTCAACATACTTCTATACAAGACCGAGAACTTTGTGGAAGAGTAGGTATAAAGAATTAAAATCTGGAGGGCTAGGGTCATAGCTATGGCACAATGACTTTTAGATATTGCATTGTGCACATCTATTAACATCAGCTATGGTTGCCTGTACCAAACCTGCAGAAGATCAAAGTAATCAAGATTTCATGTCGATGTGAAAAGGTATCTGTAGGCCCCACATTTCATGGAAGAGCTATCAGTATTTTATGACTGCTGACTGATAATGAATCACTTTCATAAGGATTATGGCAGCCAAGAGGTTGCTCATCTTATGGTGAATAATACATTGCATAGAATCAGAACTAATTACAGTCAGAAAGAATTAAAATAATAGCAACCATAAGAAAAGAAGACATGGGATCAGTAGTGAGAAAGATTGATGGGACCCGAAGAGAGTGGGGGACAAGTAATGTGGCATGGATAAGATAAAAATGAATTGTATAGATCTATGTAATTATCAAATAAAAATAAAAATACTATTTTAAAAAGAATAAATAAATATGAGTTTTTGTTGAATTATCAAATAACTAAAGACACTCATGTTCTGACTGTTGATTTTATTTTAGTATATTGGGTACAATTAAGATGATCTTAGAAAGGGGCTCTGGGAAAGGGTAGCAGATAGTGTTCATGTTTAACTCAGAAGTGTTGACTGGTCTTGATGAGGTATTCTGTCTGGCAGTTCTGGACTATGATTTCATTCAGGAAGAAGCATATGGTATTTCTGTTATTTGCTACTGAGTAGCAACACAGGCTCCAAGATCTCAGAGCTGCTATTCCTTCTTCCAATCACATTGGTTGGAGTAGAAGTTACTTTGCAACCTAAAACATATAATATAAGAAGAAATGAAAGCATAATCTGACTGCTGTGAGACTAGAAGAGAACTGGAATGGGGAGGGAGGGATTATGGTTACAATTAACAAAAGAGTCCCTAGGGTGAGATCACAAATTGCAAACAGTAATTATATCAAGCCTTTCTAGATTACGATTTCAAAAATCATCTCCCTTTGCTGTATAGTTTTATGTCAACCTCACACAAGCTAAAGTCATCTGAGAGGATAGAACCTCATTTAAGAAATTGATTCCATAAGATGTGGCTGTAAGCAAGCATTTTAATTAGTAATTTATGGGGGATGACCCAGTCCATTGTGGGTGGTGCCTTTCCTGGGCTGGTGGTTTTGTATTCTATAAGAAAATATGCAGAGAAAGCCATGGGGAGAAAGTCAATTAGAAGTGTTCCTCCATGGCATCTGCATCAGTTCCTGCTTCCAGATTCCAGCCCTTCATGATTCCCTGCCCTAACTTCCGTAATGAACAATGATGTAGAAGTCTAAAGCCAAATAAATCCTTTCCTTCTTAAGTTGTTTTGAGTCAACCTTAACTAAGACATTTCCCATATAAGTCATATAAGAACTACCCACTGAACTATCCAGTGTATACAAAACCTTCCTGGGGGATGTGGCTATGTGTAATAAAGAAATGCACTTTAAGAAAAAAAAATTCTGACGTTAATATAGACATCAGTAATTTCCATAAGTGATAGTTTAGATTTGTTAAAGCACTGGTTAAGGCTTCCTATTCATTATAAGATGGTAGCTAACCTAGAAACAAACAAATCCTAAGTAGTCCTGACTTCTTGTAGAATATAAAATGACTGGCATAGTGATTAGTAGTTGGGGGAAATGATAAGAATAGCACTGGGAGAGAGCATAGGCATGCCAAGGCTTCCTTTGAGTTGATGAAGGAACACTTAGCTACCCTCATCATGGTTTCACTGCCACTTACTTGCACTGTACACTTTGAGGGCTTTCTTCAAGGTGGAGGTCAGGGGGAATTTGCCCTGACCACAGAAAGAGCCAGTGAAGTCATCCATATCAATAGCCCAGATCATGGCACCTCCAAAACTGTTATTCTTAAGCCACTGAGCCTGGTTAAGGAGAAAGAACAGCAGGAGTCACATTGTTTCCAGGGACTCAGAGTCAGGGCCCACCACATCAGCACCACTGGCCTTACCTTGATATGAAAGCTCTTAATATTGTCATAGCCAACCCACTCGTTACCATGGTAGGCATACGGCACTTGTTGAGCAACATTCCAGACCTGAGTGGCACCGTTGTTCAGGAAAGTGCAAATCTTAAAAAAGTTAAGAATTTCAGATCCTTTAAATATTAATTCCATGTAAGAAAAAGTGTGTATACATAGTTGTTATCTTTCCTTGTCTTATCTCCACAAGACTTTTCCCAATTCTCTAATTGATTACATTTGTAGTTAAGAAGATTCAGATATGCTTTCTTTTGTGTACTGGATATCACATCCAAGGTCTTGCCAGTAGTAAGTGCTTTACCATTGATCTTCATCCTCATTTTTTTTGTTTGAGAGAGGATCTCAATCTGTATAGCTTAGACTCACTTCAAAATGGTGCTACTTCTGCCTCTCTTTATCAAATACAGAGAAAATGAGTGTGAGGCATCATACCTGCCAAATATATGAATAATATATCACTGTGTAATATAAGTCCATTTTTATTTCTCTGATACTGGAGACTGAATCTAGTACTATATATGTCCTAGGAAAGAGATGAACAACTGAGATATATCTCTATCTTAAGATACTTTTTATATGTTCACAGATGATCAAAATTTTAATTTTGTTAATTTTTAGTTCTGGAATTCATAGTAATCTGAGACTTTTGATTGTTTATATATTTATTTATTTATGGAAATATACAAATGTTCTTAAGAATATGGTGTGTAAATTGGAAGGACAGTGTGTTACTAACTTCTTATCATTTTTGGTCACTTAGAGACTATGGTATCAAAATTTAAGTCTTTGAAATAACATTCTGCTTAGTGCAAGTAGGAGATAAAATGAAAGAGTCAGAATATTTTTCAGGTTATGTACAAGAAATTCTCAGGGCACATTAAACCACCTACTGACCTCATAGTAGGCCCAGAGTCCAGTTTTCTTTGTGTAGGGCCCTGGATGGCCACCACGGTTGCTAGGTGCACCAATTCCAGTTTTAGAAGAGTCACTCAGAATGAAGGTGTGTCCATATGCTGGGAATCCAACAATGAGCTTCTCAGGTGCTGCCCCTTTGTTCTTCCAGTTGTCCATGATGTATTTCTGCAGTGGCAAAAGTTAGCTGTAGGATCCAAGCCACTAAACACCTATAATTAGTTATGTTAGATCTTCCTTCTATCAGTTCAAATTTCTCCATGTTAACTTAAAAGTGATTAGGTAGTTTCTTCTAAAAAATATGAATTTATAGTCAATGAGACATTATTTGTGACTTAGGAAGATAACATTTGCATTATTTGTGTTGATGTTTCTTTTTTAACCTAAATCTCGATATGATTTGTCTCTTCACTTATCTGTGTGTTATCTTACTATGTTGTAGAAGGCCTTGATGCCAGTTTCAGTTGGAGATTTGTATAATGGACTGTTTTCTCCAGTGTAGCCTTCCCAAGCTCCATGGAGGTCATATGTCATGACTTGAATATAGTCCAAAGACCTAGGTAAGAGGAAAATTCTTAAAATCATATCATATGACTATTCTCCATACCTATCACTGCAAAGCACCTCTGAGCAAAGACTTTGGGCAGCAAGACATGCTAAGGAAGATAAAACTCTGTTCACACAATATAGTACAGGATAATGTGCATCACTCACTGTGACAGTTGTGGGACCTCATGGCCAGATTTGATTGTGGAAATGGCACCATCAACTGCGGCGGTGACCAACAGTCTGGGCTTTTTATTCTTACTCACCTCCCTCTCAAAAGCTGTACGTATTTCCTACAGAGTAATAAGGTATAGGATGATATCATTGAAACTAATTTAACTCCTTAGAAAATACATGTTAAAGTGCTTTTACATATTTTATCTTAATTTAGTATGTCAGCATATAAATAAAGTCATGAGGGTAAATGGTGTTAATAAACTTTACAGATGCCTAATATTCACAGGTAATAGAGATTTTTCACAAAGTCACACAGAAAGCTAGTAGCCATTTAAAAACTAAGATAAAAGTCTTAAATATCAATCAATGTGCCCCAGCATCATCATGCTCTGGAACTACACTTTCTTTTATAGTCTGGACCCAACTTTCCTTTGTGAATAAAGCTGTTTTAATCTATTCAACAGGTGACCTATTTCATGAAACTGATATCTATTTCAATGTAATGGAGAAGGATAAATAGCTGGAGATCACTTTCAGTACCAGATAATACTCTGTTGATATGTTCTATTAGTCGAATATTATTTAGGATATTAGATTTTACTATTATTACAACTTTAGTTTGGAGTACCAGAGGTATTGTAATAGAATTCCTCAGATAATTGCCTCATAGATAGTAGTTAAAGAGAGTAGAACATTTAGTTTGAAGAAGCAAGGTGTTTCAGTGTCTCCAAATATTGAACCTATATATTTTCAGATGTGTGATTTTATTTTCCATTGTGTCAATGAGGGATATAACCTATGTCTGGAAATTATTAATATGATTGGAGTCATCTTTTAGCCAAGAGTCCAGACACTGGTTTTGATCATTAAAGCTGTTCAACAAAAGTGAATTGCTACTGTGGGAACTTCATAAAATATACACACACATGCACATGAATAAAAATAGTTAAAATGTAGTTATTCATTAAGGGGCAACAATTCCCCTACTAGATACCACCAGATAACAAATTAAAAGAAATATGACAGAAAAGAGTTGTCTTTTTGGGGATTGTTGGCTACTGAACTTGAATAGAATAGTTGCTTTCCCAAGATTATTGGTAAGACCCTATTTCTGAACATATTATGTAAATAAGTCATACAGAGAAATCAAGAACATGGAGAAATCAAGCTGGTACTCTCCAATAAGCCTTATTCTTTCTGACTAGCTTTTGTGGTGCTGGAAAATGCTATAAATACTACTGAAGTGAAAGATAATTATCAATCCTACACAACTGTAAACTCTGAGACTTATAGTAATGACAGAATTGACAAAACATGACTGACAGGCCCAGTGGTATACTTCCTAATTGGATTAGGGCACATTCTACACGATAAAGCACATACTCAGCATCATTATAAAAACAAAGAATTTGTATCTAGACAGTATATTCTAGGGAAGAATATATCCTTATTCAGATAAATTGACATAGTATTAAACCAATTCTAAATTATCTATAATTATACCCAGAGATTAAAATATCTTCCAGACCTCATCAGAGAAGCTTATATTTATAGTAGATGGATTAACACAAAGACCCACGCTAGACCAAAGTGCAAAGAAGAAACTATGTAATGTCCAACCCTAAGTGGGTCATCACAGCCTCTACCCAACAGTTCATAGGTCTTTCCAGAAGTAGGGCCAGGAAGATTATATTAACTCAAAATGGTAGATGACCACAAGGAAACACTGCTTTCTGCACAATAAGGGCAGATATACATATTAATTCATAGAGATTACAGACTATGCATAAGGTCTAAAGAATGCCAAACCAGACAAAATCCCAGGGTACAGAGGGGAGCTAGACCCAAAGTCAAATTCCTAGCTAAAGATCTGTTGGCTAGTGATAAGTGCTGGGATGAGGACAGTCAGTTTTCTCTAAAGGTATAGGTCATAGTAGATTGCTCATGCTCCAAAAAGGGTCACATCCCCAAGATACATAGGCAGAACAAGTTGGAATGAATGAGATTTTAAAAAGTTAGGACAGAAAGTTTGTTGAATAGGAATGGAAGGTGGGTCTTAGGGGAGTTGGTGGGATGGCAAATATGATCAAAGCACATTATATGAAATTCACAAGGAACTAATAAAAGAGAAGAGCCAATGGGGGAAAAGAGTAATCTGGCTTTTCCCATAATGACTGATTACCATTAAACATATTCAGAAGTTGACTGATGATGTGGTGTTTGACCTGTTATAAAAACACGAATCTTGGGCTGGAGAGACCACTTGGAGATTAAGAGCACTGGCTGCTCTTCTATAGGTCTTGAGTTCCATCCCCAGCAACCACATCATGGCTCACAGTTATCTATAACAAGATCTGGTGCCCTTCTCTTGCATGTAAACATACATACAAGCAGAACATTGTATACATAATTAATAAGTAAAAGTCTTTAAAAACATGAATCTATCTTGAAAGAATAGTCACAAAATACACGGCTTCCTTGACTTTTACTATTCCATTTATTTTTTTTCCTTGGTGATAACCTAACTTAGCTGATGACTTCAGTACAATGTGTCTAGTTAAATACTTTGTCATGAACTCCAGGTTGTATTCATCCTATGCATTTAGCTAGTCCAGATATACTATACACATGTTCAGTTATAGGTCCTGTTTACATTCTTCTATTCCTTATTCATTTGTCATTTTACTTAGCATCATCCAATCTATTCTTCAATGTGAGAAACCTGAGACTCCTCTATACTTTAGATTTCAAAATCATTTATTATTCTTGATTATTTTTATTCTCTTTTTATTTTTGTTCATATTCTCCCTTCGGTGTTAGAGCCATTTTTGGGGCCTTCACCACCTTCTACTTGACTTAATTCAAGATCTTTCTTTAATTTACTTACTTCTTCAGTTCTAATTTTGTTCTATGGTGAATATTAAACCATTCGTTCAAACAGAACATTTTCATCATACGTATATACCAAGTACTAAAATTCTTTCATTGTCTTGAGGATAAATTTCAAGGACCTTAACCTAATAACCTAGGTTCCACATAATTTTATTCTTCTCACCTCCTGAGTCTCACAAGCTTGAGTTTCACTTATATGTGTTCACATATTCATCCATCTACATACATGCAGTACCTATCTATCATTAATTGAATAACACCAGACAATTCTTCATCACTGAGATGAAAAATATTTTATTTAGTATAGTGGTTTGAATAAGAAATATTACCCATAGTCATGGGCATTTGAGTAGGTTCCTAGACAGCAATTTGTTTGGAGATGTTAAGGTGGTACAAACTTGCTAGAATATTAAAGTCATTGGGGTGAATCTGAGATTAAAATCTACGTCTACTTCAAGTTTTCTCTCCCTGCTTCATGCTATGGTTCAAGAAGAGCTATGTGAGCTCTCAGAATACTGCCCCAACCACCACTCCTGTTGCCTACTACCATGCTGTCCACACCTTTATGGACTCTAACTTTCTGGATCTGTAAGGGAAATAAAAGCCTTTTAGTTGCTTTGGTCATGGTATTTTATCACAGCAACAACAAACAAATAATAAACATGGAAGCCCTTTTTAATCTTTCTTTGAACATTTATGTAGCCATACTGTTATTTTTGTGCCTTATGTTAATTTGTCATGCCATTTATCAAAATATTCCTTAATTATTATGTTCTAATGATTTTATTTACTCCTTGAAAATTTCACACATTTTAAACATTCATTTCACTCCCCCAACTTCTCCAAGATCCTCCTGCACCTTCCTGTTAATCCATATTCTTATTCTCTTTCACTTTAAACAAAAGAAAGCATAGACTCCAGGTTATAGGCAACCTACTCTTACCATGGAGCCTGCTCTGGAATGTAGTTGATATACCCAGTATCACATCATTAAAGGAAAATAATTTTCTCTCTTCTAGTACCCGTGAATTGCATATAGCTCTTTGGCTTAGGATGAGATTTTACACCCATTTCACTCCTTCTCTGTTGGAATTTTGTCTGGGTTGAGCCTTCGCAGGTCTTGGCATGCTGGCACAGGCCCTGAAAGTGCTTATATATTTATCATTCATGTGTCTAGAAAACTCTATTTTCTCAAAACAATTCACCATCTATGGCTTTTTAAAATAAATATGCCTCCTTCAATTTTGGATTTCTTTGTTAACTACTGCCTACTCCACACAGAAGCTTCCCTTATGAAGCTTAATTAAGCGATACACTGCTCTATGACTATACCAATGTATCATTAGGAGCATAATTTTAGTAACTTGGTTACTAAAATTGTTCACTTGGTGAAATAATTATTGCCTGTTGTCCTATAGGGGCCATGAACTATTTACTTAGGTTCTTGGCCTTTTTAATATTGTCAGGTATGGGTTCTTCCTTATGAAACAGATCTTAAATTAAATCAAGAAGTGTTTGGTTACTCTTATAGCATTCATGTCACTATTGCATCAGTGGAGATAAGCAAGCCACAACAACAATCTGTCTTCAAGATATCTCTACTGATAATTCATACCTGGGTGATATTAATGACTAATTTTCTCCTCTGATGGTTTTCATAGCACCCTCAAGGACTATGAATACTAGCTAGCAGGAATGAATTTCTCATCTGACTACCATCTAGATGTCTCTACATTGTATGACTCAGGTATGTGATACCTTCACCAATAGGGTTTTGCCATAAAGTTGTGAAGGATAACCAATAGCATTGGCAATAGCTTACAATGTTTGGGAAGTTTATGGGAATCATTGGCCAACAACTCAAGAAGTTGTTTCTCATTTCTGATTTGGAAAGGTTGTATTTGGTAGCTTATGATCATAGAGGAGATATTGTATTGTACACTTCCATTATAAAGTAACTCCACTTCATATATGTGGGGGGGTGCTGAGTGTGTGTTTCTAGTACTTGTGGTATCTACATCAAAGAACAAAGAAAATATTGAGATAAAATGAATTGCAGGTCTTAAGATGTATGAGGTCAGGAGCTGAAGGAATGCCTCAACAGTTAGGAGCAATGGTTGCTGTTCCAGAGGTCATGAATTCAATTCGCAGCAACTACATGTTGACTCTCAGCTGTCTATAACTGCAGTCAATGGGATCCATTGCCCTCTTAGTGTACAGAAATACATTAAGACAAAATCCTATGTAAATTTCTTGTGTTTAAAAAAAAATATGTGGTGAAAATGACAAAAATGTGTTTTTTGAATGTAGTAATAATATTTAAGAATCTCTTCAACACAAAGACTATAAATCCAAGTAATGTCTAATTTTGTTGGAAAAAACTTGGAAAGACTATTTCCTCAAAATTATCCACAACGTATGGCAATAAAATGAATATGCCTTCTTCAATTTTGGGTTTCTTGGTTAATTATCATCTACTACAAATAGAAGCTTCTTTTATGAGGGTTAAGTGATGCACTACTCGATGGCTGTAGCAATTTGTCATTAGGAGTCACTTTGTAACTGTGTTCACTTAGTGAAATGATTGTAGTCTGATGTCCCGTCGGGGATATGATTTATTTACTCAGGTTTTTGGCTTCAGTGACATTGTCAGGGGTGGAATCTTTGAAAAGAGAAACCTTCGAATTTTCCAATAACAACAAAAAAAGATTCCTTCTTTCTTTACCTGTATCAGGACAGTAAAGAGATGCTTGTCCCTAGGAGGGCTTCCATGACAGCCAGGATACTGCCAAAATAAGTTCAATCCATCAAAGCCATACTTGCGCAGGAATTTGATAACTGAAGTAATGAAAGACTGCCGACTCTCAGAAGTAGAGACCATGGTAACAAAACTAAGGAATAATTAAAGTAAATCATAGTAATACTTCAAGAATCTGAACACATTAGAATACAAATGTTTTATTGATTAATATCTGCCTCTGAGCCCTTTCTACAGAGTCAATCAATTCTGTGGGTTTCTCTGGACATCCTGCTATAATGCCTGCTCTTGGAAGACATTTCATTTATCTATCCTAATCTATCCAATATCTATCCTAATTTAAACACGAAGTACACACTAGTCTTTTAGTTAGTTTTGAGATTCCAGTATAAACATTCCTTTCTTTCTTTCTTTCTTTCTTTCTTTCTTTCTTCCTTCCTTCCTTCCTTCCTTCCTTCCTTCCTTCCTTTCTTTCTTTCTTTCTTTCTTTCTTTCTTTTTTTTGAGACAGGGTTTCTCTGTAGCTTTGGAGCTTGTCCTGGAAATAGCCCTTGTAGACCAGGCTGGCCTCGAACTCACAGAGATCTGCCTGCCTCTGCCTTCTGAGTCCTGAGATTAAAGGTGTGAGCCACCACCTCCCAGCTAAAACAGTTCTTTAGTTAACATATTTACTTAGTGGTAACCCTTAGTAATTTATGTAACATAGTATAGTGTAAGGTAACGGAGATCATGCTGTTTGTCTTTAGTAGTGAATGAATGAGAATCTCTCTGCAGAGTACTTACGGAGCAGCTCCAAAGTTCCAGCATCCAAGGGACAGGAGGGTTTTCAGCTGGTTGTTCCTTTAGAGCAACAGGAAAAAGAAAACTCAAATCCCAACGGTCCTTCTAGTTAAATGGCACTGTTTGTAGTATTGAGCCTTTTCATCTGATTCATTGTTTGCATGATATGATAAAATAAACCTGTGAAAAATTTTCTCCTCTACTGAAACTTTTATTATGAATTTTTTTGCAATGCCATTATCCTAAAGAACATCAATGCCACTTGTACAAATCTTACATAAGGTACAGATTATTATATATTCATATTTTTATTTTTTGAGATAATAATATAGCCAGGCAGAGGTGGCACATGCCTTTAATCCCAGAAGTCATGGAGGCAGAGGCAGGCACATATTTGTGAATTTGAGGCCAATCTGATCTACAGAGTAAATTCCAGAACAGAGATACAATGAGAAATCCTGTCTCGAAAAACAAAAGAAAACAAAAGTAATTATAAAATAATGACATTTCCCCCTTGTCTTTCCTCTTTCCAAATCCTCCCATATACAGTTCCACACTCTCCTTTAAATTTATGTCCTCTTTTTCACTAATTGTTAATATATGCACATATGTGTATGTTTGTGTGCATATAATATATATAAAAGAATTTTATACACGAGCACTATATCTACATCTCTCCCATCCTTTGCTTTCTGCACTCCAACTCCTCCCGAGCTCCTCTTCCAAAATACTTGCAAATAATGTACTATTTGATATTTTTAGTGCTCACAACTTAATAACACAATTATCTCAAATCCTGTCTAATGAAATAAAATGGTACACCTTAGTTGAGATATTATGTTTTCAGCATTGCTGACACTTAATATAAATTCAGTGGGTTGGAAATATACACATTCTTGGGAATAGCAGTTCAAAATATCAACTTCCAAAGTGCAAGGTTCATAAGAAGACAACACTAAACTTTTAAGTGCATTGATTCCTCCTCCTCAGAATCCTAAGGAGGAAGATTATGCTGGAATAGGTATTCACATATTATCAGGTTATCTGTGATGCGAGAAATCTAAGAGGTTTTTGCCACTATAAATAATAACTTATATTCTTACAGCTGTATGCATGATAGTATCATTAATTATGGTAGAAGTTGCCTGTCTTCCTTGTCTTACACGTTAATATATTTAATAGATCTGTAAATTACAAGTTACCAGGAATTGTTTCATTTTCCACAAAAGATTATTCTATTAGAATGCAGAAAACTCTTCTGATGTGGAATCCCCTTCTGTATGCTGTGAATATGTCTTATTACCACTGGTGATTTGGTCAATAGCCAGGCAGAATACAGCCTGGTGGGAAATCCAAATAGTGAGACAGGGAGAAAGAAGTCAGAGCCTGCGAGTCACCAACAGCCACTGGACAAGCAAGATGTAAGTAACAAGCCATGAGCCTCATGGTAAATATAAACTACTAGAAATGGGTTAATTTAAGATGTTAAACCTAGTTAGTAAGAAGCCTGTGTCATTAGCCAAACAGTTCTTAAATAATATGAAGCCTCAGAGTGGATATTTGGGGACTGGTAGACAGGAAAGAAATCTCTAGTTACAATCTTCTGGTTGTTGGGCTATTTCATGTCTAATTCATAGGATGTTCGACCTCTCCCTTTCTGACACAATTAATTGTTATCATGGTGGTTCTGAGTGATTATAAACACTAAGAAAGGAAAAATAGCTAATATTTAAATACTAAATGGACTAGGTGATATATGTTATGTATATATTTATCTGAAGGTAGAATTGTGAAATTGCACCACTACCTCATATCAAATGTAAAAACCAAACTAATGTAGATTAATGACACAAATGTAAGTTGTGAAACTATAATACCCCCTGAAAGGAGCATGAGTAAGTCTGCACAAATTTGGCCTGAACAGTCATTTTTTTTAAGAAAGATATCCAGAACAACGGAAACAGAAAGAAAGATTTCACTGGGGTTGCATCTTAACACATCTTCTCACAACAAAGCAAACACAATCAGCAGACTAAAAAGACAAAGCTGGAGAACAAGAGGAAATATTTGAAGACCATTTATCTGGTAAAGGGCTATTATGCAATATATATCATAAACCAAAACCTCTGAGAATAAACAACCTGAGTGAAAAATGGGCTAAAATCATGATTGTAAATTTTTAAAAACAAAGCAAAGCACTGGTAAATATATGAGGAAAGTACCTTAAGTTCATACAAACCAAAAATAATTTGATTAAATAATACTGAAATATCACTTTCACTGACTAGAATGACTATAATAAAAATAATAAAACATGACAATGTTGTCAAAGAAATTTATAAAGAAAATATTTAGATGTTATTGATACAGGTATAATTTAATGTTGCCAATAGAGAAAACAATCTAAATAATCCTTTAAATGTTACAAATAGAATTGTCTTTAAATCCAGAAAATTGACAAGTTGATTTCTTTCCAACATATGTGAAATCAATGTGTTGAAGGGATAGTACTGATACTATAAATTTCACAAAAATGTAAGATATAAAATCACTTATTGTGTCCTCAGGTGAATAAGTAGGCAGAAAAGATACACTGTATGTAAGCACTGAAGTTCAATCATAGAAAAAATGAGAAATTTGTTATATATAACAGTGTGCATGAACATAGGGGAGACACTGATAAACAAAATAGGTGACATACAGAAAAACAAGAAGTGTGTGAGTGAACTTTTGAATATTTAAACTCAGATGAAAGAGGACTGGTACTTATCACAGCCTGGTCAGAGAAAAGAGGATTAGGTTAGCAATACATACACGATGTACAAAATCTAATTGATATAGAAAATGCTATTTCAAGATATCACATTTATTCAACGTGTTTTTTATAGTTAATAAATAATAAGCAGCATTTTAGAAGCTTTCAATAGTAGATTTGACTATTAAAAGCAGACTGTTCAAGGGCAGGCAAGATGTCTCAGTGGTTACACGTACTTGCCCTCGAATCTGATAACTTTAGTTCTATTCCCAGTGCCCGCAAATGTAATGAGAGAGCTGATGCTGCAAACTGTCCTCTGACTTCCACATGTGTGCTGTGACATGCTTGTGAACGTTCATTCTCATCTACAGATGCAATAAATAAATGTAATACATTTTATACATGCGTTCAAGGCAACACAAACATTAATAAACACAAGAAAATTTTGTAATACATAAATGTTTCCAACTATTATTGTTTTAGTGATAAAGTATGTCATTTTGTGGAAATAGAAGGCATCAACTGAGTAACCGAGTCTCTACCTCAAATCCATCAACTCTGTACTATTAAGAAGCATTGACATGTGGCAGCTTTTGACCTCATAGACACCAAGTTACACATCATCTCTTTCCCTTACCTTTTCTTTAAGTTATTAAAGCTTTTGTAGTCATCTAAGGCTTTCTTTTTGGTCATGGTGATATTGTTTTTCCAAATTCCAGCAAAGGAATAGATTAAGTGAGTACATAGGCAAGGATCAATGTCATCAGGCTTAATACCTTCCACATCTGACTGATACTGAGCCCAGTTGTTGAAGTAACACATCAGCTGGTAGGAAGAGTCTGTGAGAACTGAGGAATAAGAATAACAGGCTTTTATAGAATCTGATAACCTGTGTTCATAGTCTGTCCCTGCTTCCTTTCTTTCCTATACCTCAGAAGCCTGATTTCTGGTTAGAAGTGATTGTTGTGAGAACTCTCACAGACTGACACATAGTTCAAACATAAGAACAGCAAGTGATTTAAAGTAGGTCATATTCAATTTGGAAAAATTCATTGGGGGAGTTTGAATTCCTTAGACTTGTAATAATAGGGATCCAATTGCATGTGGAGCTAGGTAGATATCAGTTTATAGCTCTCTAGTGATCATGCCATATGTGATAACAGAGATAACAGAACAAACAGTGGACTCTCCACAAAGTTAACCCATTTCCTACTGTATATTACCTCTTGGTCATGTTTTTTCAAAAATAAATATTATAATATAATTAATAATCACCTATATTAAGAATATTGGATTATAAGTAATTTAGGGAGACCTGAGGCTCTGTTAATAATAAAACATAGAGCCAATGACTTACCCAGATGGGCATTCAGTAGGAGGTTGAGACCTAGAAGCAGAAAACACACATTTACCTGCTATTCACTGAGATCTAATTCAGAAGTGTGTAGACCTTCCTGATTATTATAGATTGTCACGTCCTCAGTACTACTTTTCATCTCTGCCAAGTAGTGAGCATTTTAGCAAATACACCACCCAGCCTGTTTTTTCAGTACTCAGAACTAGCCATGAGCCTCTCTTCTACCTTCCATGTTATACTTTTATTGAATATAAAGCCTATAGAAGATGCTGAAAATACTGTAAGAAATGAAATATCAGATATCTTTATACAACAGCTAGTGGGTATTAGCCAGAAAGCAAAATGACAGTTTCAAGAAAAGAAACCATTTCAATGCTTACACAGAGAAGCATATTTTTGGTCTTCAGAATAACAAACACCAAAGCTACATGTGACTGCTTCTCTCTTGCCTCTGTTCTGCATTATTATTTGCTAAATCTGACATAGCTGCATACTTTACTCAGTACATTTAAAGATTTCTTTGGGGCCCCGCAAGAATTCTTTCAGAATTTCATCCAAGTGCTAGTTTAAATGTAATTGTCCCCCATGATCTCATAGGGAGTAGCGATATTCAGAGGTGTGGCTTTGTTGGAGTGGATATGTCCTTGTTGGAGGAAGTGTGTCATTGTGTAGGCAGCTTTGAGGTATTCTATGCTCAGGATACCACCCAGTGTCTCATTGACTTCCTTTTGCCTACAAGGTATATAACTCTTAGTTCCAGCACCTGCCTTCATGGTGTGATGCTCCCTGCCATGATGATAATGGACTGAACCTCTGAAACTGTAAGCAAGTTACCCCAATAAAATGTTTTAATTTTTAAGAGTTGCTATGGTCATAGTGTATTTTCACATCAATAAAAATGCTAACTAAAGAGCCCATAACTCTTTAAAAATTCCCTAACCAATCTTGAGTCTTCTACCCGAAAATTATCATTATTTTTATAAGACCAGTCTGAGAACATTTTACGAAACTTCTTACTGAGCCTAGTGCTAAATTGGTATTCAATGTCTTCTTCTCTCTCCATGATGTTTTAGATCAATGCACTACTTAAGTATAAATGTAACAATGTTTCTTCTTTAGAAGCCATTAACTGGGTTTTAATAAACATTAAAATTATTTTTTTAAAAGAAAAAAATACAAATTCACTCTATTCAGGGATCACATGTTCAAATCTGCCTCTCATTTCAAAGATTGAATGTACTTAGCCTCATGACATACAAAGCATCACCTAAAGCAGAGAATTAAATTTTTCATATGAAGCCTTGATGCTTCTTGAAAAACCCTACGAAGTGATGCCAGAGTAACAATGACTTAAGATTCAAGATGCCTCTACTCAGATTAAACACAGTACAATTTCCTATGGCAATGTCTTACTATGGAACTAAGGCTAGTTATGTCATAGAGTTTCCCCTGTCTCAGTAACTTGAGTCTTGAAATTATAGGCTTGAACCACCATCAAGCTAAACAGATCACTATTGCTCTATTTTATAGATTTGGTTGATGTTTCCATCTTAAAAATTTCTGAAGTTCAACAAAATTTGGAATTACAGATTTATTGCAGCTAATAAGTTTTGTAATTACCTAAAATATCTATAAAATCATGCTGTATGAATGAACTAATTTCTAAGGGTTACACTTTATGTTATTACTGATTTAAAAGACTCTACATGGTGGCTAAGGAATAATTCTACCTAACTTCTTACATAGTTTGGTGACAGTACCACTGGTCTTCATCTTAGACAAATGTATTCTATGGACATAGCCAAGTAAATAAAAATAATACCTAGAAAGAAACTTAGTTCACTCAACAGAGGGAAATCATGACAAGAAACACAGCTAACAACCTAGGGCTAGGGGAGCCTTGGACCTTGGAAAAGAATGTCCAACTTCCACCTTACTAAATCAGCATATTTCCTACATACATAAACATATTTAACCTTCTACCCATAGGTAAATATTGTTCTTACCTCTCATTAAACAAACATCTCCTTGTAGCAGATTGAGACCATTACAGAAAAGCACAACTGGTAACTGATCAAAATTCAGAGAACAATTGACTATGTGGTGTCCAGCCCTAGCTGATGCATCAATATTATAACTCCTGTATCAAAGTCTCAAGTATAATAGTAGAAGATATGGTAGAAAAATCAGAAGAGCTACAGGAACAGGAATATTTCTATGAGATTTTCCCTCGTAGAGATGTGAGATAAACTATACCTGTGAAATCTCATCTGCACTGTGACCAGAAAGGAGCACCAATATCAATATTAACATAAAAGAGGGTAATTTCACTTGTCCTCAACCCTACACAAAGAACTATGGCCAAGTAGCAAATGTTGAGAGTAAGAAAAGTAGTCTTCCCCAAAGCAAGTCCTGAAATTGGTAATCCAATAGCAAGCAGTCATCTCAAACATCATATACATATCAATATCATTACAAAAATAATTATAAAGAAATCAAGTAAGAAGAAGTCTCTAAATCTGATTATATACTCACTAATGATGAGAATGAGCTTGAACATGGTTGCCGTCAGTATTGACCCAGCACAGTCTTGATTAGTTTTATATAATATTTTTGTCCCTAGTAATCACAAAGATTTTCAAAGAAAATGTTTACTAGACTATATGTGTGGCTAATTGGTAAATCAACAGGTCCCTACTCATGATTCCGCTTTTAATGCCATGCCTCCTAGCAGGAGGTAGAGTACACAGTAACACAAAACACTCTCATTTCAATAACCTTTCCCCCACATCCCAAGGCTGGTAAACATCTGTTAAGATACTGCCATCAGGGTTTATTTCACAGAACTTTTATACCTGGCATGAAAGTATGTTTCTATTGGCAGGTAAACAATAAAAACCTTTGGAAGTTATTAGCTTTGCTTGAATAATGGTTGGTTGTTCCTGAAATTATTCACATGTAATTTATATGATCAGTGCTTAAAAACCTTCCTTTTCCCTATTGAGGGGCCACTTTCTCAATATTTCTTTCACATTTGTGTTTTCAGGGTGGTCATGATTTGGGGGATTATGGATTCCAAAGAATGAAAGCTACATGTATAGGGAAAGTAGATATGAAGTGCCAAGAGGTAGAAGGAACAACTCAGGCTGAAAGCATTAGTCAGAAATAGAAATTTAGGAATCATCAGAATAAAATGTATATTTAAGAATGTTTAGTTAAGCCAGGATGAAAACATAATTGTTTAGACTGAGCTCAGGAGCCCTCCCATGTTTAAATACCAGAAAGATGAGAAATCAGACAAGGAACTGATGAACATACAAAAATAGAAAAAGATGAAGTGATTTATGACAGAAGTTTTTTGAAGAATGAGGTAATCAACTAGGTGATGACTCACACCTATAATCCCTGCAATGGGAGGCTTAGGAAAATTTCTATGAGTTTGAGCCAAGCATGGACTACATAGTGAGTTCCAGGGTAGCTTGAACTATAGTACTATCTTGTCTCCAAAACAAAGAAGGAAGAAAGGAAGGGAGGAAGGGAAGAGAGATGTGAGAGAGAGAGACACAGAGAGAGAGAAAAAGAGAGAGAGAAAGAGAGAGAGAGAGAGAGAGAGAGAGAGAGAGAGAGATATTCCCATAATGTCAAATATTATTGACTGATAATATTTCTATATAAGTACATATCTGGCTTATAATTATTTCTAAATGCTTCACATGAAGAAAAGAGCATATGAATGCTGAATGAACAACTGAAAAGGAATAGTTGTGATCACTCACAAAGTATCATCATACTCTCTGCTGCTTCTTTGCTCCAAAACAAGATGGCTGTCCTAAAAAAATGAAGGAACAATAACAACTTCTAAAGTCCTCATATTGGTAGAATAGTCATGCTGAGAAGTATCACTTCATCTATCTAATGTCATATTTATAAACTCCTAGGAAGAAGAATTTCAAAAATTAGAAAGTTGAGGTGAAAGTTTAAGGAAGCAAAAAAAAGCCAGGCAGAAAAAAAGAGATCAGAAATTATTTCTTTGAAAATATTAAAAACATAGATGAATCATGAGGCAGATATACAAAGAAAGAGAGTGTGAGGAGAAAGAATTGCTTGAATAAAAATTAAGTATATTCTTTGCAACCAATTCCATGTAAATAAAATGATGATAAGAATGTACTGTAACAAAAAAGAATGTACTGTAACAGTTGCACAAAAAAGATACTGATTGTCTAAATGTTATAAGTAAATTCCACAAGAAAATGTCCTGAGTTCCTAGGATAAGTTGGTTTTCAAATGCTTTCCCTTTCCCTTTGATGCATAAACACTATAAGAAAATACTCAGGACCATCACTGGCAACTACTATACAAAGGGCAAAATCAAGTTCAACATTTGTTCAGTGTCTGCTCCAACAGGTCTAGAGCCTGTGTGACCAGGAAGTAAGAAAATTGCTCCTTAGTTCTGATGTGGGATTACCTTCTGTACCATTATAAAATGGCACCCACCCTTAGGCACATGGATCCATATAAGACCTAAAAAAGGCTGAAGAAATAAAAGAGAGCTTCTAGACACACAAAACTGTAGCCAAGTAGTCACATTTTTTTTTCAGATAGGTGTTGTTTGCAGGCTACAAACAGAATCACGGCTCCTTTAACAAATGGTCTTCTTGTTCATACTGGCAATATCGATGTCTCTGGTTCTTTCTGGAGGTCTTTCTACAGAGTTCTTAGTGTTTGTGAGCAAAGTGCTACATGTTGCTTAATGACAACATAGACACGCTATGCCCCTGGAGCTAGAACGGTGAACATGACTAGCAAAGTTGGATGTAAATGCACCTCTACCATTTTGAAGGGCTGAGAGGGGCAAAGCAAGTACCCAGAGACACTGAGACCAAGCTCCTTCTTATTTTAAAAGCACTCTGGTCAGAAAGAGATTATAGATATGCAATAAAGACAGATTCAGACAGAAACAAACCTCTGAATGGGTCATAGTGTGTTTTCAAAAATGAACAAAGGTTTGGGAGAGAGAATAAAAAGAGTATAGTCAGTTATGAAAAGAAATAAATAGTTAAAAAAATAAAACAAAGTCTTTAAAGAGACAGTAAAAGTAATATAAAAGAGTATAGACAGTCATAGATTGAAAGAGTAAAGAAAATAATTCACATAAAGATGGGATATTACAGAGAGGCTGGATTATGTATATTGTGTTTTCCTTGAATTTTTTGACTTCAGAGAGACATTTGTTTCTGGGGACTGCTAAGTTAAACCAACATAAAGGTATCTTCACTTCAAAATTTGGGTCTAAGTATATGTTGCTTTGTAAAAGAGGTTCTCCTTTTGTTTCCACAGAAGATAAGAACCTGATAGAACAAGACCCCTGAAAGGTTTCTGTAAATCCTAAATGTACTTCATCCAACAAACAGCAGGAACCAGTTTAGAGAAAACTACACTCAAATTCCCAAAATAATTGTTTATAAATGTTTGCTTTAATTTAAAGGGGATATGATATAGAGATGAATATTTTGCATTGGTATGTATCTTGATATATTAATATAAATTAAGGTCAATTTGTTACAATATGTATATATATATATTTATGCTCTTATTCAAGGTATTATGTTTGTGCAGCTCATTTAAATTGTAATATATAATTAAGAATTACATATTAATAGATACTCATTTATAGTTTTCAAACTTGTAGTCATGTTAGGTTTTCTAGATATACAGAGGTATATTTTGTTAAATAGATAATCATCGACACTTCAAAGACCTACAGAATAAGGCATTTAAAATATCTTCAAAACTTAGACTTTTCATAACAATGAGACATGTCTGTTTCTGGAAGCACCAATTACTTCAGAGGGGATGATGGGCATTAAAGAAACTCATTATGAAATTTGCCTTCAATGTGACAAGGCTAGTCATTTGAGCAAGAAATTGCTCTTTTCCTGACTGTTTGGTGGCATGCTGTATAAACTGAACATGCAGGACCCACTAAAAGTGACTGCTGAAATTTCCAAAAGATAGGATAGTCCTTCATGGTTCTTGCTTCACAGAAGAAAATACCAGACATTCTAAATGACACAGAAGAAAGTGATTGTGTCTTTCTGCCATTCAGAAAGTGACTGACAGACTGCCAATATAGGTGAAACAGTCTTTAAAATTTCCTGCGTCATGGAAAAGTTTGTCGGACTTTATAGGCCTAAAGGCTGAATATGAATGCCACAATATTACAGAAGAACATTGATGACTGTCCAGGAAGCAAGATGTCTCTGTCAATTTTATAGTTTTGGAAGTTGCTTACAATGAACTTCCTATTTACTTATTTAATATTATATCCTCTGTGGACTTTGATGGAGTTGAAGACTATATATTTATAATTATTGTTTTCCTCAGTTATGATAAAAGATAAATTAGATCTAAAGCTTTAGACTCACAAAAAATATTGTAACTGTAATTTTTGCTTGATACTTGTTTTGTTATATGTAATTTTACTATGTTAAAGTTAAAACCTTCCTTTTGATTTACACAGAAAAGGGGACATGATGTGGGATTCTCCTCTGTACCATTGGTTAATAAAGAAGTGGCTTTGGTCAATGGTGGGGCAGAATAAAGTCAGATGGGAGATCCAAAATGAGTTATATAGAGAAAGTAGGCAGAGTCAGAAAGAAGCTATGTATTTGCCAAAGAAAAAGGATGCTGGAACCTTACCAGTAGGCCACAGTCTCATGGTTATACACAGATTAATAGAAATAGGTTAATTTAAAATGTCAGAGCAAGTCAGAAATACACCTAAGTCATTGACCAAAAACTGTTGTAATTAATATAATTTCTGGTGATTATTCAGGTCTGGACAGCTGGGAAACAAACATGCAATTTCTGTCCACATCACTCCTTGCTATGCTTTAGAACCTAAGACTTCGCTGACAGATAATATTGACAGAATCTTGATACAATTCATTGTAATAGTCTAGAAGTATAGAAACATAAGACCAGAAAAGAAGTCAATTAATTTTCTTGAATTATGTTTAATATTGAATTATATTCAATTCTTAACAGTGGTTCACAATCCCAAGAAGATTAATTATGGGGCCTGTATTCACAATCCCAAGAAGATTAATTATGGGACCTGTATTGTCTGAGTTAATTGAGTTAAGAAACTGGTACTACTTGAATAATAATTTTCCTGTGTAAATGGTACAAATATAAGATATTAAGAAGTGTCTCTTCTTGGTTTCAGACTGTTCCTTTTGACTTTCAGGAAAATATTAATTCTTCCCACAATTGTCCATGGCATTTTTTTCAGATCTGAGTTCAGCCCTTAGGTGAGACATCTCACAAACAACTTTCAATTTACAAGATCATGTAATAGTTGATGATTTAATTTGTACTACCCCAGGATGCATAATTATACTCAGAATGTGACAGAGCTTTGATTTCACACAAGAGAAAAATCTAATGACGACTGTAACAGTATTGGTTTCCAGATTTACTATGCACAATTAGCTGGCATAGCATCTTCAATCTTCTGAGTTTCTGACAGACTGCTGTTCCTTGAAATGATTCTATTCCCAGAACTAATAATGTTGGACAAGAAATCTAGTTATATTTGCAGCTGGAAATAAATATCAGACTTAAGCAACTGTATTTAAGAGAATTGCTTCAGCATTCTCTTGCTCCTCCATATTTAATGTAACACATAATGTACTCATGGTATTACATTTGGACAAATAATATAAATATGTAAGTAATATATAATATGTGAGTAATGAGTTAATAGAATTAGCAACTTAAGTGTTTTACAAATATGAAGGTTATATTCAATTAGAAAGTGAATTTTCCTGAGTTATGACAAGAGATTCTAATATTGGATAATAGCAGACATCTATTTCTACTCCACTAATTTAACTATTATTTCAAAGAAATAGGATAAATGTTGAGAAATTCACCTTGTGTTCTAGACATAGATCTTCTTTGATCAGTTCTATTATTTTCCTTCCTTTTTCATTTATCCGGTAATTCCTCACCAACTACTTGTTTTCTTAACCCCAGATAAGAGTCATCATTAATTTCATCATTTTAGAGTCAACAACTAAAATTGTTGGAACAAAGTTTCAAACCTTACAGATAGGTTCCTGGGCTACTGTACATATCAGCTCTTTTCATACCCATAAAATACACTTCTCGTCCAACCAAAACCTACCCCCAACTCACCGTCTCTCCTGATCAACCAAAGACTAGTCAGCTTACCAAAATAACCCCAAACACACTGGTTAGGATGCTACCCAGTCTTTCCCATCATCCTCACTGATGCTAATCTCTTGGTTCTCAGTTTTTAGAATCATTTGTCCAGGAAAAAATGAGTTCATGGACCTCAAGGACAATATACCTCACACTTAAACTAGATAGAGGCTGATCCCTTGACCGAATCCCCATAGAGCAACAACCAGAGTCACCTGTATATTGACTTCTCCAACACCTATTACCTCAGATGGGATTCAAATTTTTAGTTAAAAAAATAACTGGATCACAGTCCCTGCAACCAAGCAGCAAGCAAGTTTCCTGTGGCCTGACCACTCCACCACAATCTCAGCTGCATCTGTGGGTCCTGGAAACACAGGCTTCACCTGCCCTGACAGGAAAAATAGGTGAGCGGCTGCTCTCCCAGTTGGACAGCCCTGTACTCTCTCTCTAGACCCTAGGTCCAGGGGCACTTCCTTCGCCCTTACCAAACCTAACATAGCCTCAATGGCTGGTCAGTCAAGCAAGCCCCCTGTGGCTAGCCTGCTGAAATGCAAGCCCCAGGTGCATCAGAGGGCCCCAGATGCACAGCCCCCACTTGGGCAGATTGGAGAAAGAGGGCACTCCACTACCATTTCCAGTGGCATCATGAACCCCTGGAGGCACAAACCTACCTCAAACTTGGTGTGGGACAATTCTATATTCTGTCAATTATGCTTTAACTAAATGCTGATTGGCCAGTAGCCAGGCAAGAAGTATAAGCAGGACAACCAGACAGGAAGTAGAGGCAGGGCAATGAGAACAGGAGAATTCTGGGAAGAAAGAACTATAGGCTGGTTATTCTTTGCTTTATATCTAATATTCACTTATGAGTGCAATACACACCATGTTGGTCTTTCAGGATCTGGGTTTGGAGGAATAACAGAGAGGAAAGCAAGGAAATAGATATCTTGATTGAGTGAGTCATTATGGGACTAGCAAGAAACATGGCACCAGGAAGATTTCCAGGAATCCACAAAGATGATCCCAGCTAAGATTCTAAGCAATAGTGAAGAGAGTACCTGAGTTCGTCTTCCCATGTAATAGATTGATGATTACATTAATTGTCATCATAGAAGAGTCATCTAGCAACTGATGGAAGCAAATGTAGAGATCCACAGCTAATCATTGGGCTGAGCTTCTAGAGACCAGTCCAAGAGAGTAAGGAGCAATAAATTGAGCGAAAAGGTCAAGACCATAATGGGAACACCATAGAAATGCATGACCTGAACTATTTGGAGCTCACTGACTCAGGATCTGCAGTGGGGGAACTTGCATTGGATTGAACTAGGCCCTAGGAACATGGGAACAGTTGTGTGACTAGGGCAGTGTGTGGGGCCACTGGCAGTGGGGCCAGAACTTATTATTCCTAGTGCTTGAACTGGCATTTTGAAGACCATTCTCTTTGGAGGGATATCTTACTCAGCCTAGATATAGGGGGCCTTTGTCCTGCCCCAACTTGATATGACATACTTTGTTGAGTCCCCATGAAAACCTTTGCCTTTTCTGAAGAGTGGAAAAGGTGTGGGATGGGGGGAAATTAGGGGAAGTGGGAGGAGGGGAGGGTTTGGGAAATGTGACAGTATGTAAATTGAGAAAATTGTTTTTAAATTTAAGAAAAATGAAAGGGAAGTAATCAAGATTTGTTTCCTACATTTTATAGGTGTTCAGTTAGCTGGTGTTTGATGGAGGGATATTTATTGTTGGGCAGATGGCATAAGAGAATGTTAATGCTGAATGCAAGACTGCTATCTCTTCTTTTTAAAGAAAGGAGGTATTAATGATTATACATGACTCTGTGTTTATATCAGGTCTTTGTATACTCATGGGTTATTTTTGAATGAAGCTCTCCAAAGATAATTGATACCTCTTGTCTTAACAATGAGTCCTCAAGAAAAAAGGAATAAGAGAAATTGTAGTATATAATATTGCAAGGAGCCTGATTGACAATCATCAGTTTTTTACTAATAATCCTTAAACATTTTTGAGGTCGTTTGTCTGTGTCTTTACTAGGAATGCTGACATCCATTTGGGTACTACTGTGTGCTATGCTGTACATGGCTGTGGATTCATCTGTCCAGAGGCCTGAGGATGGGACCTGTGCTACAATGCTGTCTGACTTGTCTGCTGCGGAGCTGGCAGATTTCTGAGAAGTGATCCAGTGCCTGGATTCATCCTCTCCAAGCTGCCTCCCCTTGATCTGCCAGTCATTGCTATGATGTCATTGCTGTGCATTGCTATGCTACTGGATTTTTCCTTATCCTATCAGTTGCTTCTGCTGAGCGCTGTGGGTACCTTCAGGGCAGGTTGCAAATGCCATGACCATTCAAATTGAGCTAAATTTATAATTGGATGCTGCAGTTTATTTTACAATTGGTTATGGTTTTTGATCTCTGCTTGGTCAGAATAACTTTTGCTGTTTTTCATGGACCCTGGAATACAAGATTTACTAATTGACTGCTAATTATTACTCTAGTTAGCTATACCAGTGGCTCTTTTCACCAATGCTGAAGTCCTTATTTAAAGAACTCCATTTTGAGCAAACTTTTTAAGGATTGTGCAGGCACAATCCCCTTTAGGAATGATTTCCACAGAGGTTCATTAGAAACACAACAAAACACACGCACACACACACACATATAAAAAAACCAAAATGTTTTAATGTGGTTGACGTGGACACTTAAAAAAGGGAAGTCTGCAAGGAAAGCAGAGTACTCCATAGGTCATGGAGGCTAAGGCCACAGGTTTATATCCTTGTTATAAACAAAGAAACAATTTGTCAAACGAACATATATCTAAGAAGAATAGTGAGTGATGGCCCTTGCTTCATGAAAACTAGGTCAGAAGCATGTTCCAGTTCCCACAAAATGTTGGAGTGCATCCACCAACAGCTCAGACATCCTTAAGAGTAACTGGCAATTTATCACATCTTTTTTCTTTTTCCATTCAAAAATGTATATTTCCTCCCCTCCTCCCATTCCCCACCCACTCCCCCACTGACCCTCCTCCCTCCTTAAGAGAGCGCAGGGAATCCTGACCTGTAGGAAGTTCAAAACCCTCCCCCCTACACCCAGGCCAAAAAAGCTGTGCATCTAAATAGACTAGGGTCCCAAAAAGTCTGTACATGCAGTAGACACAAGTCTCAGTGTCTTTGTCAAGGACTTCTCAGTCAGCCCCCATTGTCAGCCACATTCAAAGGGTCCAGTTTGACCACATGCTCATTCAGTCCCAGTCCAGCTGGATTTGGTGAGCTCCCATTAGAACAGGCAAATAGTCTCAGTGGGTGGACAAACCACTAGCAGTCCTGACTTCCTTGCTCTTCTTCTCCCTCCTTCTGCTCTTCAACTGGACCTTGGAGCTCAGTCCATTGCTCTGATGAAGGTCTCTGTCTCTATCTCCATCCATCACCAGACGAAGGTTCTATGATTATATTTGAGATAATCATCAGTGTAATAGTGGGGCAAGGCCATTTCAGGCACCCTCTCCTCTGCTGCCCAAGGACCTAGCTGGGGACATCCCCATTGACACCTGGGATACCCTCTAGAGCCAAGTCTCTTGCCAACCCCAAATGGCTCCCTTAATGTAGATATCTTCTACCCTCTTCTACCCTGCTCCTATATCTGCCCTTCCTTCATCTCCAACCTCCCTCTCCTTCAAGCTCTCCCCAATCCTGCCCTTCTCCCTTCTCCCTCCCCCTCCCCTCTTCCCCCAACACCACCTTTCACCCTCATACTCCTTACTTTTGCACAGTGATCTTGACTGCTTCCTATTTCCAGGAGGATCTACATATGTTTTTATTAAGATCACCTTGTTATTTTGGCTACTCTAGGCTTGTGAACAATAGGTTTAATGACTTTTGTTTATGACTAGAGTCCAATAATGAGTGAGTACATAGCATATTCATCATTTTGGGCCTGGGTTATCTCACTCAGGAGAGTGTTTTCTATTTCGATCCATTTGCATGCAAAATTCAAGATGTCATTTTTTTAAACGCTGAGTAGTACCCTAATGCATATGTATTCCACACTGCCTTCATTCATTCTTCCATTGAGGGGCATCTAGGTTGTTTTCAGGTTCTGCCTCTTACAAATAATGCTACTGTGAACATAGCTGAACAAATGCTTTTGTAGTATGATAAGGTATCCCTTGGGTATATTCCCAAAAGTGGCATTGCTAAATCCTGGGGTAGGTTGATCCCAAATTTCCTGAGAAACTGTCACACTGATTTCCAAAGTGGTTGCACAAGTTTGCATTCCCACCAACAATGGATGAGTGTTCCCCTTGCTCCACATCCTCTCCAGCAAAGGCTAGCATTGGTGTTTTTGAATTTAGCCATTCTGACAGGTGTAAGATGATATCTCAAAGTTGTTTTGATTTGCATTTCCCTGATCAATAATGAGGTTGAGCATGAACTTAAGCGTCTTTTGTCCATTTGAACTTCTTCAGTTGAGAATTCACTGTTCAGTTCAGTACAAAATTATTTAATTGGATTAATTAGCATTTTAAAGTCTAGTTTCTTGAACAATCTATAGATTCAATGCAAACCCCATCAAAATCCCATGAAAATTCTTCACAGACCTTGAGAGAACAATAATCAACTTTATATGGAAAAACAAAAAAAACCCAGGATAGCCAAAACAATCTTATACAGCAAAGAAACTTCTGGAGGCATTACCATCCCTGACTTCAAACTCTATAACAGAGCTACAGTGTTGAAAACAGCTTGGTATTGGCATAAGAACAGAGAAGTCGACCTATGGAATCAAATAGAAGACCCGGATATTAACCCACAAACCTATAAACACTTGATTTTCGACAAGGGAACTAAAGGTATACAATGGAAGAAGGAAAGCATCATTAACAAAGAGAAAGTGGGAAGTAGTCTGCAAGATATAGGCACAGGAGACCACTTCCTAATAGAACCCCAGTAGCACAGACAATAAGAGAATCAATGAATAAATGGGACCTCCTGAAAATGAGAAGCTTCTGTAAAGCAAAGGACACTGTCAGTAAGACAAAAAGGCTACCTTCAGACTGGGAGAAGATCTTCACCAACCCCTCATCAGACAAAGGTCTGATCTCCAAAATATACAAAGAACTCAAGAAACTAGACACCAAAACTCTAATTAACCCAATTTAAAAATGGGGTACTGAACTGAACAGAGATTTCTCAACAGAAGATCTTCAAATGGCCAAAAGACATTTAAGGTCTTGCTCAACCTCCTTAGAAATCAGGGAAATGAAAATGAAAACAACTTTGAGATATCATCTTACACCTGTCAGAATAGCTAAACTCAAAAACACCAATGATAGCCTACGCTGCAGAGGATGTGGAGTGAGGGGGACACTCATCCATTGTTAGTGGGAATGCAAACTTGTGCAGCTTCTGTGCAAATCAGTGTGGCGGTTTCTCAGGAAACTGGGAGTCAACCTCCCTCAGGACCCAGCAATTCCACTCTTGGGAATATACCCAAGAGATGCCCTATCATCCTACAAAAGCATTTGGTCAACTATGTTCATAGCAGCACTATTTGTAATAGCTAGAACCTGGAAAAAACCTAGGTGGCCCTCAATAGAAGAATGGTTAAAGAAGGTGTGGAACATATATACATTAGAGTTTTTCTCAGCGGCAAAAAACAATGACATCTTGAATTTTGCATGCAAATGGATGGAAATGGAAGACACTTTACTGAGTGACGTAACCCAGACACAAAAATAGGAATATGGTTTGCACTCAGTCGTAAGTGGATTCTAGCCATAGTTAAAGGTCTTTGAGCCTATAAATCGTGAACCTAGAGAAGCTAAATAAGAAGGTGAACCTGAAGGAAATCGTATAGTTATCCTCCTGGATATTGGAAGTAGACAAGAGTGCCAGGCAACATTGGGTGCACGGGGGGGGGGGGGGGAGCGGGAAGATTGAAGGGGAGAGGGTTAGAGAGAATGGAGTAGGGGAGGATTGGGGAAAGCTTGGGGGATTGGAATGAGGGGAGGGAGGAAGGATGGATATGGGAGCAGGGAAGTATATATCTCAACTAAGGGATCCATTTTAGGGTTTATAAGAGACTTGATCCTGGAGGGGTTCCCAGGTCCAAGGAGAGATCCCCAGATTGTTCCCTAGACAGCAGAGGAGAGGGTGCCTGAACTAGCCTTGGCCCATAATGATACTGATGAATATTTTGTATATCACCATAGAACCTTCATCTGGCGATGGATGGAGATAGAGTCAGAGACCCACATTGGAACACTGGACTTAACTCCTTTGGTCCAAATGAGAAGCAGTAGGAGGGAGAACATGAGCTAGGAAGTCTGTATAAGAGGGAACCTTCATCAGACAATGGATGGAGATTGAGACAGAGACCCATATTGGAACACTGGACTGAGCCCCCAAGTTCCAAATGAGGAGCAGAAGGAGGGAGAACATGATCAAGGAAGGCAGGATCGCGAGGGGTATGTTCACCCACTGATACAAGGGTACTGATCTAATGAGAGCTCACCAAGGCCAACTGATATGGAACTGAATGAGCATGTGATCATTCCGGATTCTCTGAATGTGGCTGGCATGGGGACTGTCTGTGAAGCCATTAATAATGGCACTGGGACTTGTTTCCTCTGCATGTACTGGCTTTTTGGGATCCTAGTCTGTTTAAATGCTCACCTTCCTAGACCTGGAGGGAGGGGGGAGGAACTTGAACTTCCCACAGGGCAGGAAAATCTGACTGCTCTTAGGGCTGAAGAGGGAGGAGGAGAGGGAATGGGAAGAGTGGGAGGGTATTGGGAGGAGGGGAGAAAGTGGAAATTTTAATAAATTAATAATAATAATAATAAATACCAAAAAAATAAATAATTAAAAGAAAATCAAGACGTGATATATGTAGTCATGTGGCTTATAAAAATGACAGACTGATACTATGTGTGAGTGCACACATGAGTGTCTGTCTGTGGACACATGCTGTATATTAAGGATTCAGTATATTATTTGTTTTTTGAATTCTAGGAGAAACTCAAGTTGGTATGTATCACAGCCACGGTGGGCTCAACAATGCTTTTTATGAGAGAAGTGTGAGAGATTGTGAGTTTTCATACTAACTATTCTAGCAAGAGCTTGCTTCCTTAGGACGGGTGTGATTTTAGTTCTTCTATTGTCATTAGAGAAAAGACTACATATATACTACTAATATGTCATTGGAGATTACAGTCATGAATAGATTCTGATTATGCCTCAAGCTTAGCAGCCTCCGCTATGAGCAATATATTTGCCTTTCTATGGTAACAGAAAAAAATTAAACCTAGGCATGGATTCTGATTTGTCACCAGGGACAGATTTCTCAAAGATGCAGCTGAGAGCACACCTGGAGTCCCCTGTAATACTGTCCTCCTTTCAGAACACAGGCAAATTATACCTAGAAAACAAGAATATAAATGTGCCAGTGCAACAAAGTATATCAGTCAGCTTAAGCAAAGCCGACATGAAAAACCAGGGTACTGTGAAGAAAATATTGTATTCCATCAAAAAAACACAGCTTAGATAACCAGGGAGTCTTGTTGAAACTGAAAGGTAGGATTGCCCACTGAGTCACACTGTAGTGCGCTCTACAGCAGTGGTGTCCAGGAACAGGATATTAACTATTTTGTAAGGTCCCTATCAAGACACTTATATGTGGATTTTCATTTTGGTTGAGAAATGCCTGGACCTGCCTACAAAAACAGCTTTATGCACAGTGGGCAGGGCAACCAGTCATATAAAGAGGACCTTGACTGTGTGACTATAGACACCTGGTGCTCAAACCCTTGACTCCTCTGGAGAACCTGGTGAGTGTTTCCTGAGTTGGTCTCTCTTTATGATCTGCTTATGTTCTCCTGTCAGTTTGGAGTGACTAAGTGTGATGGGTCCAGATGTCTTCATGGGATGAATAGCAACAACTTAGCAATCAGAAATATAGCAATGGATACAGTTGTTCACAGTGAAATGTAGCTTTTCCTTGTATTTGGTAGGATGTTGACCAGAGTATTTTTCCTTTTCACATGCATCTTTTGGTGTCCCTTTCAGAACCCTAGACATTAGCAGAGATCAGACACTTGGACTTGTATGACCTGTCCCTTATTCTGCCACCTCAGAGGACCTGCTGGGATGTCACAAGGGACAAGGAAGACAGGGATGTGTTATCAAATTCCTCAGGGATCCAGAACTTGAAGCTGTCTGTCTCAAATGCATTTCTGTGTGCAAGGAAAAATTTTCACTGAAATAATGTGTTTATTTCCTGGAATAATGCATGAAACAAAAGTTACTTCCCAAGGCTAGTGCCACAAATTGCTGACAGAAAAGGGAAAAGCCAGTCTGTCCTAAAACATAGGTTGGGGAGTATATACATGTGTGGACAGAGAAGTGGATGTGAGGTTCCTTGTCTCCATCTTTCCTTTCAGTGTGGATCACCCCTAACACTGTCATGTAATGTCTTTCAGATCCTGAGACTTTAGCACAATGTCTTCTCCAGAGCAGCAGTGGCAGCAGCTGAGCCAGACTCCTCCTGTGTTCCCACCCACAAAGTCTCCTGAGCCTTCTCATCCACTGAAGTGCCCACAAGCATGTCCTCCTCCAATGTGCCCTCAGATTTATTTTCCTCCAATGTGCCCACAGACGTGTCCTCCTCCTCCAGTGTGCACTCAGATTTCTACTCCAATATGTCCTCCTCCTTATCCTCTTCCAACGTGGCCATATCCTTGTAGTCGTCGAATGTGAACACAGCCTTGTATCCTCCAAAGTGTCCACAACCATGCCCTCCTCAGTCATGACAGTAGGCGTGTCTTCCTGTGTAACCTCCTCTACCTTGCCAGCAGAAGTAACCACAGAAGAACATGTGAGTGCTGCAGCAGTCACAAGGACCATGAGAAGAGGAGGAAATCTATCTTCCCCCACTTCCACAGAAACACGTCCATATTTCTTAAAACTTTGTCATGGCTGCAGAAGAATTTTGTCCCCCCTTCACCTCCATGTGTCTGTGATGACCCCTTAGAGGGTTGGGATTCTCCTGAGATTCTTCTCCTTCTGCTGTTAAGAGGTGGCTCAGTTTGTTCTTTCCACACCACCTCAGTGTCCCAGATGCTCAGTGATGAGCAGCAGCTTCCACCCTGTGCACTCAGAGGATGTTTCCAAAACCATGAGTTTCCTTGTTAGTGTTATTGTCTCCATGACTTCATTTCCTGAATAAAGTACAATATGGCTGTTAGTACTCATGAGTTCTTTTTTTTCTTCTATAACTGACTCTATGATCTTCCTGATATGCTCCTGTTACATTGTTTTTATTTTTTGATGCCCAGGTCATCCTGTTGTAAGCAGATTTAGACTGTATTTTGGGTCATAACTAAGATGGCTTTGTGTTTGTTTGCTTGAGAGACAGAGTTTCATTATGCACAATGATACACTATCGGGTAGCATGTGCTCTTTTAAGAAGACTATGCTATGCTCAGATATGTATGTGTCACTTAGCACAAATATCCCCGTATACCATGTTTTTCCCCCCACTTGTCCCCTTCATCTGATGTAATAGTTACATAAGTGCATCAACCTACCCTTGTTATATTTTCCTCTTTAATATTTGAAACATCAGTGCCAACCTTGTATTTAAGATTGGATTTATTTTTCTGAACATGATAATATGCAGTTTCATTTAGTTGCCTGCAGAGTACATGTGATCCTTGTTTTATATGACTGATCATTACTCCAGTCCACATAATTGACACCTATTATTATCCCATTCACTTCTGGTGTGCAACTGTACTGACTAATTTACCCTACATGTTAGGGATAGATTTGAAATATAGATTGATATGCTGTATGTAACTTCTTTTACTAAACGCCCAAGGGATAGTGCTGAATCTGTGACCAAAAAGCAACAAAACATTGAGTTGCTTATATTTACAAGACCTTTAAAATGATTACAATTGTAAAAATGAAGAAGTATAAGGCTTTAATATAGCTTTTTGAAATTCCCACGAACTTTGTGTGACTACTTCTTTTCCTTTAATACTTTTCATTCCACTCCCAAAACATTTAATATTTTTATAGAGAACTGTTTTATTTATTGTAATTTTCCCAGGAACCGTAAAGGCCATAGAACATGCCATGGATGTAGTCATGGTACCTGAGCTGAGTAAATAAGTTTATTACACTTTTATGACCATTTCTTATATCTACATATACACTTTCAGAGGCATGAATTTAACAGGAAAATAGAAAGAAGATAAATCTCAGCCTGTATTGTTTGCCATCTCATCATTTCATTAGTGTTGTGTAACAGGAGATCCTGCTTGCTGGGTTTTAGTCCTGCCCAGTTCCTGCCATTCAGTCCCAGAGAAAATCGCACAGAGGCTCTCATTAGATGTGAACTAATTGGACCATTACCTCTGGATTCTTATTATCTCTTGTAGCTTATATAAACCCATTACTCTTACCTATGTTAGTCACGTGGCTCAATAACTTTTTCAGCGGGGCAAATCACATCCTGCTTCTTAAGTGATCTGGGGAGGACTACTACCTATTATTCAAAGCCTGATTAAATTATTTCACAACACACACACACACACACACACACACACCTGCAAATATATATTACTGTCTCTTTCTTCTTTTTCTATTCATACTTTTTTTTTATCAGGATGCAAGATCTCAGCTACTATTCCAGCACCATGACTGCCTGTCTGCTCCTATGCTTCACACCCACATATTTGGGACTTGTGTTCTTGAACCATTCCCAATCATTTGTTTATAGGTTGCCTTGGTTAGAGTGTTGCTTTATAGCAACAGAAAAAACTAAATTATTTATGCTTAAGAGACATTTAAAATAGTTACAGTTTTAATAATGAAAGTGTATAAGGCTGTATTATGGCTTTTAAAAAAAATTCCCACCACCTGTGTATTACTACTTCTTCTCCCTTAATAATTTTAATTCCCCTGTGAAGCCATTGGAAATTTTTATCGAATACTCTTTTATTTAATGTAATCTTTACAAGAACCATAAAGTCCATAGGTCATACCATGATTGTAGTCCTGATACTTAAACTGAGTAAATGTGTTTATAACACATTAATGAGCTTTCTCATATCTACATATACACTGTCAAAAGCAGGGATTTAACAGGAATATTGACTAAAGATAAACCTCTGCCTGTATTAACTGCCATCTTATTATTTCTTCATTGTTGTTAGTTTTTGCCTTCGTGTCCATATCAGTATGCTTCAGTGCCTTCTAAGTCTGTTCTGTGGACTAAAGAAACTTCTTGAAAAGAATAGTTCATGAATGACAGCTCTGTGTGTCATGCAGGTAGACGAATGAGTTCAAGTTATTTCACATGTATTTCTGTCTCTCTAAACTTTTCCTGACTTCTGAACTGGAATTTCATTGAGTAACATCCCCTGGGAATGTCAGTATCTTAAAGACTAATACTATCCTAATGTCAGGAATAAGAAAGATGTAAAGGTCATTGTATCCTTTGTATCTGCCAGAAGTCTAATTAGAAAGGACTTGTTCTAACAATTTTTGAGTATTAAAATACTTTAGACTTTAATGCTTCTATCACTTCCTTTGCTGTTCCATGATGCCAGGAAGGGAGTCAGAGAATTACATTATTTGGCTGTTATCATGTTCTGAATCTCAGAGACAACACCTAGTTAGATTCAAAGTTTGAAAGCTCTGGGTCCAACATGTATTACCCATTCCTTATCAGAGCCTCTGATTCAAAAGAGGTTGAGTAAACATTACATAGAAAGGTCTCTGTTGATCAGAGATACATCAGAAAAGACAAATTTCCTAAGAACTTTCCTTGTTACCTCAGTACTCTCTCACATATCCAACATGCAGTCTGGCTAAAATATCTCCTACTCCCACAAGAGGTGATGCATCTCATTCAGGAAATCCTGGAGGACATAGGCAGAAGAGTCTGGAGTGGCTTGCTGTGTTGGGGCTTCCTTAAGAGCCTCTGGAAAGGGTGTTTTTGGGGTTGGTAAATAGCCATCAGGCAGTAGTATTAGTTCTACTCCATTCCCAGATGTAACACCAGAATCTGTGTTACCATCTCGGTACAGATCGCGCGCCTCTGTACCGATCGCGAGTCTAGGCAAAGGCCTGGGGATTAAAAGAAACACAGAAGATAGTGGGGTCATTCAAAAGGAGATCAGCCGAATGCTGCTTTATTCAGCTTTTTGCAAAACTAATATACTTAGGCTGCTGCAAATGAATTACCTCCCAGGCAGGAGGGAATCTGACTACTGCATAGGGATTTCCTCCCAGGCAGGAGTGAAATTACTATACCAAAGATGAAACAATGCCCTTCAGCTAATCACCAGGCTAAGGCAGAGGGAGCACAGGAACAAACAGGATGCTTTAGTTGGCTGACCAGAACTGCCCTCGAGATGCACTCCAAGGTGCATGGGTAGACTGGGCCCTACACCCAGATCCTTTTTCTTTATTCATGTAATAACTTGAGATCTCCTAGTAGGACATGAAAAAATTGATAACAGTAAGTTATTAAGTTCATGAAAAAAACTTAAAGTAGACTTTGGGTCAGAATCTGAGACATTTGAATATTCATTCAGTCTTCTTCCTATGTGCTCTAAACAGAGCATTGCTCTAAAAGTTGTTAATGATTTTCCAAAACATTTTCGGTAACTAAAATAGAATTCACTTAACAATAAAGTATCACACTAGCAATCATTACTTCATAAAAGGATCTATAAATACATATCTCATTTTATCATGAAGCCCAATATACCAGCACACAAAAAAGAACTTAATGTGAAAATTTAAAAAGAATTAATTTGGACTATGGGTCTGCATCCATTCTATTAGTTGGGTGGCCTGTAGTTCAAACTACAGATCCACAGGGATAAATATCGAATTGTACTATGAAGTGTTATGACCTATATATGGTTTATAGGTGTGGTACCTCATCTCTATAATTGTGGCAAGTAGGTAATAGAGGCAGGTGGATTACTGTTTTGAAGCAATTTTGAGCTACAAATATAAATATTTTCATTGGAATGTCAATAAGGTTTCTTTACTAAAAAAAAGCAATGTTATCCCCTCGTGTGTGGATGGTGCATATTATGCATATAAGGTCCTCAGATTCTTTGACTGCTAGACAATATGAAATACTGGCTTCCATTTTTGGGTTCCTTCACACTGATAACAACTTCTTTTAACTGCTCACCCATTATTCTGAGTCCTATTGAATTTTTTCATATATATTTTCTTATTTACTGTTTCCTTTGTTTTAGAGAGTCTTTGCTGTTTCAGGAGGTCCTATTTACTAATTGATGTTCCTCAGTTTATTCTTTCTCTTGTGATTAAAACTCAGGTCTTCAGGACCAAAGGAAATACTTTCTCTTTTCAGAACTCCTTTGGTCTACATTTCAGGAGTTTCTAGAGTCTTGAATTGATCTGGGTGTTGTTTTGCACTCTAGTCAAGGTCCTGAGATATCATGACTGATATCAATGACAGAGATTACTGACATCCGCTGTGACAACTCAGTATGTCACACGTAAACTTCACAGTGCCTTCTTGAAGATGATGATTTTTGCCAGTAGCAATATTCTGTCCTTTAGAAGAAAGATGTTTTCTTAACAAAAATGTGAAGAAAAATATTACTTTTCCACCCAATGACACCAAAGGGTGACATGGAAGGGAAATGCAGGATGTCTGGAGCAGAAACTGGGATTGAGGAAGATTTCTGACATTTCATAAACTTAACTTTTTTCCTTTCTGAGGAATCACCTCTTCAGGCAAATATCGTTCAGATCCTGAGACTTCAGCATGATGTTTTACCTTCAGCAGCAACACAAGCAGCCCTGCCTGCCTTCTCCTTTGTGCCCATCTGCAAAGTGCTCAGAGCAATTTCCACCCTCAAGCTGCTTTGAGCCTTGTCCTCCTCCACAGTGCACAGACCCTAGGCCTCCCTGAAAGTGTTCTAAAGTGAGCCAACAATGACAAAACACACAAATTTTAATTATTTCTGTCAGTTTTCATGCAGGAATATCTCATTAACAAATATTAGAAAATTGAGAAGTGATATATATATAGTTTGTGGCAGATAAAAATGTCAGACAGATACTATGTGAGAGTGTGCATGCATGAGTGTCTGTCAGTGTACACATGATGTATGTCAAGGATTCAGCATATCGTTTGTTTTTAGAATACTAGTAGTAACTCAAGTTAGTATGTATCACAGCCAAGTGGGCTCAACAATGCTATTCATAAAAGAAGTGTGAGAGATTGTGAGTCTTCATGCTAATTATCCTAGCAAGAGCATGCTTCCTTAGGATAAGCAGTCTTATAGTTGTCATTAAATGAGAGTCTACTAATATGTCATTTGAGATGGCAATCATGAATAGGGTCTGATTATGTCTCAAGCTCAGCAGCCTCCCCCATTAGCAGCCTATTTGACTTTCTACGGTAACAGAAAGAATTAAAACTAGACAGGGATCCTGACTTGTCTCCAGGGACAGGTTTCTCAAAGACGCAGCTGAGAGCACAGCTGGAGTCCCCTGTAATACTGTCCTCCTTTCAGAACACATTATACCTAGAAAACAAGAATATAAATGTGCCAAATGCAACAAGTATATCAGTCAGCCTAAGCAGAGCAAACAAGACACAAGAGAGGTGTAGTCAAGAAAAGAAATATTATCTTCATTCAAAAAAGAAAACTTAGATAACCAGGGAGATCTTGGTGAAACTGATAAGACAGGATGCCCACATGAGGACATGTGATCATTGTTTTATATGACTGATCATAATTTCAGTCCATGTAAGTGTCACCTATTATTATCCCATCCACTTCTGGTGTGCAACTGTACTGACTAATGTACCTTGCATGTAAGGAGTAGATCTGAAATGTAGATGAATATGCAATAATCTCTACTGTATACAGTATGTGACTTCTTTTACCATACACTCAATTGATAGTGCTGAGTCCTATGACAGAAAAGCAACAAAAACTTGAGTTGCTTATATTTAAGAGACATTTAAAATGATTAAAATTGTAAAAATGAAGAAGTATAAGGGTTTAATATAGATAGCTTTTCGAAATTCCCATGATCTTTGTGTTACTACTTCTTTTTTTGTAATTTTATTAAATTATGAAAGTTTCCATTTCCACCCCTCCTCCTACCACCCTCCCACTCCCCCCACTCCCTCTCCTCCTCCCTCTCCATCCCTAAGAGCAGTCAGAGTTTCCTGCCCAGTGAGAAGTTCAAGTTCCTCCCCCCTCCCTCCAGGTCCAGGAAGGTGAGTGTCCAGAATGACTGGATCCGCAAAATTCAGTATATGCAGAGGAAACAAGTCCTAGTGCCATTGTCAATGGCTTTTCAGAAAGACTCCGAGACAGCCACATTCAGAGAATCTGGCCACATTCAGAGAATCTGGTTGGCTTGCGTCCTTGTTCAGTCCCAGTCCAACTGGCCTTGGTAAACTCTCATTAGATCCGTCCCCTTGTATCAGTGGGTGATCACATCCCTCACAGTCCTTATTTCCTTTTTCATTTTCTTCATCCTTCTGCTCCTCATTTGGACCTTGGGGGGCTCAGTCCGGTGCTCCAATGTGGGTCTCCATCTGTATCGCTATCCATCATGGGATGAAGGTTCTCTCTGATCTTGCCGTCTTTGCTCACGTTCTCTTTCCTTTTGCTTCTCGTTTGGACCTAGGGAGTTAAGTTCAGTGTTACGATGTGGGTCTCTGTCTCTATCTCCATCCATCGCCAGATGAAGGTTCTATGGTGATAAGCAAAATATTCATCAGTATGGTTATGGGCCTAGGCTGTTTCAGGCACCCTCTCTTCTGTCCAGAGAACAATCTGGGGATCTCCTTGGACCTGTGATCCCATTTATAATCAAGTCTCCTGTAAACCCTAAGATGACTCCCTTAGTTGAAATATATTCTTCCCTGATCTCTGTGTTACTACTTCTTTTCCCTTAATACTTTTCATTCCACTTTCAAAACATTTAAATTTTTTATGGAGAACTGTTTTATTTAATGTAATCTTCCCAGGAACCATAAAGACCTTAGATCACGCCATGGAGGTAGTCATGGAACTTTAAGTGAGTAAATGGGTTTATAATACTTTTATGAGCATTTCTAATATCTATGCATACACTTTCAAAGGCATAGTTTTAACAGGAAAACTGACTGAAGAATAATCTCAGCCTGAATCATTTGCCATCTCATCATTTCTTCCATGTTTTGTAACAGGAGACCCTGCTTCCTGAGGTTTATGTCCTGCACAGTTCCCCAGCCATTAAGTCCCAGAGAAAATCACACAGAGGGTCTACGTTAGAAGTAAATTGATTGGCCAATTAGTTCACACTTCTTATTAGTTCTTGTAGCTTCTATTAACCTATTACTCTTATCTATGTTAGCCACATGGCTCAGAACCTTTTTCAGCAGGGCAGATCACATCCTTTTTCTTCAGTGATCTGGGAATTACTGGGGAGGAATGGGATTCCTTCCTCCCCATCTTCCTTCCTTCCTTCATCTTCCTTCGAAAATGAACTTCGAAGTTCATCTGTAGTGAATTCTCTGTTCAGTTCAGTACCCCATTTTTTAATTGGGTTAATTAGAGTTTTAGTGTCTAGTTTCTTGAGTTCTCTGTATATTTTGGAGATCAGACCTTTGTCTGATGAGGGGTTGGTGAAGATCTTCTCCCAGTCATAAGGTAGCCTTTTTGTCTTACTGACAGTGTCCTTTGCTTTACAGAAGCTTCTCAGTTTCAGGAGGTCCCATTTATTCAATGATTCTCTTATTGTCTGTGCTACTGGGGTTCTACCTAGGAAACGGTCTCCTGTTCCTATGTTTTGTAGACTGTTTCCCACTTTCTCTTCTATCTGGTTCAAAGTGGTCAGATTAATGTTCAGGTCTTTAATCCATTTGGACTTGATTTTTGTGCATGGTGATAGATATGGATCTACTTTCATTCTTCTACAGGTTGGCATCCAGTTATGCTAGCACCATTTGTTAAAGATGCTCTGCTTCTTCCATTGCATCCCTTTAGCTCCCTTGTCAAAAATCAAGTGTTTATAGATTTGTTGGTTAATATCTGGGTCTTCTATTCGATTCCATAGGTTGACTTCTCTGTTCTTATGCCAATACCAAGCTATTTTCAATACTGTAGCTCTGTAATAGAGTTTGAAGTCAGGGATGGTTTTACCTCCAGAAGTTCCTTTATTATATAAAATTGCTTTGGCTATCCTGAGTTTTTTGTTTTGCCATATAAAGTTGATTATTGTTCTCTCAAGGTCTGTGAAGAAGTTTGATGGGATTTTGATGGGGATTGCATTGAATCTATGGATTGCTTTTGGTAGAATTGCCATTTTAACTATGTTGATCTTCCCAATCCAAGAGCAGGGGAGATCTTTCCATTTTCTGGTATCCTCTTCAATTTCTTTCTTCAAAGACTTAAAGTTCTTGTCAAATAGGTCTTTCACTTCCTTGGTTAGTGTTATCCCAAGATATTTTATGCTATTTGTGACTACCGTGAAAGGTAAAGATTGTCTGATTTCCCTCCCTGCTTCTTTATCTTTTGTTTATAGGAGGGCAACTGATTTTTTGGAGTTGATCTTGTATCCTGTCACATTACTAAAGGCGTTTATCAGTGTTAGGGTTTCTTTGGTAGAATTTTTGGGGTCACTTATGTACACTATCATATCATCTGCAAATAACGAGAATTTAACTTATTCCTTTCCAATTTGAATCCCCTTGATCCCCTTATGTTGTCGTATTGCTATTGCTAGAACTTCAAGCACTATATTGAAGAGGTATGGGGAGAGTGGACAGCTTTGTCGTGTTCTTGATTTCAATGGAATGGCTTTGAGTTTCTCTCCATTCAGTTTGATGTTAGCTGTCACCTTGCTGTAAATAGCTTTTATTATATTTAGGTATGATCCTTGTGTCCCCAATCTCTTCAACACCTTTATCATAAAGTGATGTTGAATTTTGTCAAATGTTTTTTTCAGGATCCAATGAAATGATCATGTGGTTTTTTTTCTTCAGTTTATTTATATGATGGATTACATTGATAGTTTTGCATATGTTAAACAAGCCCTGCATCTCTGTAATGAAGCCTACTTGATCATAATGGATAATTTTTCTAATGTGTTCTTGGGTTCGGTTTGCCAGGATTTTGTTTAGAATTTTTGCTTCGATGTTCATGAGTGAGATTGACCTGTAATTCTCTTTCTTGGTTGTGTCTTTATGTGTTTTTGGTATCAGGGTAACTGTAGCTTCATAAAAAGAATATGGCAATGACTCTTCTGTTTCTATATTGTGAAATACTTTAAGGACTATAGGTATTAGCTCTTCCTGGAAGTTTTGGTAGAATTCTGCATTGAAACCATCCATCTGGTACTGGGCTTTTTTGGTCGGGAGATTTTTGTTAACAGCTTCTAATTCTTGGCGATTAACAGGTCTATTTAGATTGTTCACCTGGTCTTGATTTAGCTTTGGTAAATGGTACTTATCTAAAAACCAATCCATTTCTTGGACATTTTCCAACTTTGTGACATATAAGCTTTCATAGTAAGATCTAATGATTCTCTGAATTTCCTCTGTGTCTGTGGTTATGTCCCCCTTTTCATTTCTGATCTTATTAATTTGAGTGTTCTCTCTCTGCCATTTGATTAGTTTGACTAGGGGTTTGTCAATTTTTTTATTTTCTCCAAGAACCAAGTTTTTGTTTCCTTGATTATTTGGATTGTTTTCTATGTTTCCATTTTGTTGATTTCAGCCCTCAGTTTGATTATTTCCAGTCTTCTACTCCTCCTGGGTGAGTCTACTTTTTTTTTTCTAGAGCTTTCTGGTGTGCTGTTAGTCTCCAATGTGTGGTTCTCTGTTTTCTTTATTGAGCACCTAGTGTTTTGAACTTTCCTCTTAGCACTGCTTTCATTTTGTCCCATAGATTTGAATATGTTGTGTGTTTTTTTTCGTTAAATTCAAGGAAACTTTAATTTCTTTCTTTATTTCTTCCTTGACACAGGGGTGCTTCAGTAGTTGACTGTTCAGTTTCCATGAGTTTGTAGGCTTTCTGGTGTTAGAATTATTATTGAATTCTAAATTTATTCCTTGGTGATCCGATAAGACAGAGGCGGTTACTAATAGTTTTTTGTATCTGTGGAAATTTGCTTTGTTACCAAGAATGTGGTCAATTTTCAGGAAGGTTCCATAAGCTGCAGAGAAGAAGGTATATTTTTTTCTATTTGGGTGGAATGTTCTATAGATATCTGTTAAGTCCATTTGATTCATTACCTCTATTAATTCTCTTATTTCTATGTTGGGCTTCTGTCTGATTGACCTGTCCATTGGTGAGAGAGGTGTGTTGAAGTCTCCTACTATTAGTGTGTGTGGTTTGATGACTGCCTTGAGTTCTAAAAGATTTACTTTTACATAAGTGGGTGCTTTTATATCAGGGGCATAGATACTCAGGATTGAGACTTCCTCCTGATGAATCGTTCCTGTTATGAGTATGAAATGTCCATCTCCATCTCTTCTGATTGATTTTAGTTTGAAGTCAATTTTGTTAGATATTAGAATGGCCACAGACACAAAGTTGAACTGAAAGGATAGAAAGATTTGATCTAGAAGGATATCAGAAAGAATCAGGATTTAATCAAAGCACATTTCAGGAAATTTTCAAAGAACAAAAATTAGAAGAAATAGAATGAGTGTACTTATTCAAATTGAAAGTGAACACTTAAAAAAGCCAATATGGTAAGCTTTATATACATTTTACCACACCAGAATGTGCAAAAGTGTTAGCATGTCCGGTATTAGTGAATGCCAGTGAATCAAACAAAGTAGTAGAAGTATGACTGATGATGGCAGCCACTGTAAGGACTACAACGAGAAGGGCAGTGTCTTCAAAATATCCTCTCTGTCCTGTAATTAAGCATGCTTCCCATGAGGTATTCACTGAAGAGATAGTCCCCAAATTTAGAGGCATAGGAGCTGCTCTAGATTTTATTGATGTGGTAGAATTTCTCAACCATTCATTCAGAGGAAGCCAAGTGTAACTCCCTGTTTTGGAATCCTTGAGTCATCATGGCCTCTTCCTGGCAAGAGTCACTCGGCTATGGATGTTGCCTGTAAACGCCTAATCTTTGCCATGTGACAAATATCATTTTCTACTCAAAGCCTCAGATGAATACAGGTAAGTGTTAGTAGATAGGTTATAGAAGAGTTGACTCCACTAGTTTCTCACAGACTCTCTTCTGAATCTTCCCTATACGGAAGGTGGTGTTTTCTCATCTCGGAAAAGATTCTTTCAGAATGAAGATGTACATGCATGCATGGGCGCACATCAACACAAAAAGAAGGACATCCTCCTATGGACAAGCTCAGGGGAGGCACTCAGACCATGGGGGAATTCAGGGTGAAGGCACAGGAGAAATCAGGATACGGCGAAGGAAAATGACAAACAGACCACTCTCAATTTATTTGAGACATGCTGTTGCATTTCTACTTACTTCAGTGCAGGATTATATATTTTTTTACAATCAAAGAACTTGGCAAAGGCATACATCATCAAATCGTAGAACAGAAAAGAACAGCATAAAACAGTTTACAAAAAGAATCTTTGAAGATGCTTTGACTTGGGCACAAGGACTTCTGATCTCTCACAGTTTGCAAAATAAACTCTCTCCTCTTGCCTTCAGAGAGACCACTGCCCTTGAGCTAGACCATCTTTATCAGCTTGCAGGTGGCTGGTTGATTTGAGCTAAGTGACATTGTGTGCCTGGGTGAGAAAGAAAAAGCTACTATCTCCCTGGGAAAGCTTTCTGCTTGGAAATTTCTAATACATAGTCTTGAATCTCTCTGAAGTTTACTTTATATCACTAACCTCAACTCTCCTCCCTTCTCAATTCTCAGGCTTTGATATTGTCAGCTTAGGTTAGGTCTTTTTCTTCCCACAAGAAAGGTTTCATAGGCCTTCTATTTACAACTGTACATATTTCTCAGGCAAATGCCTAAGGCTCCTAAGGTTTTTCCTAGTAAAATTAACTCCTTTTGTTCCACATCATCAAGGAATTGTCCTAATAATGATTCTGGCAATTCCCAAAACTGGCTACTTTTTTAAGGCTTTAATTAATAGTGGAGCAGAATTCAAAAGTGTCCTCAGCAGTCTTGTTTGTATCCGTAACTGCCTGGAATAGTCTGATCTGTTAGCAATATGCAAGGATCACAAAGGACACAAAGACAAAGAAAAGGACACACATATGGCTTCCAAGTACAGTCAGGTCGAGTCAGTACAAAAGGCGACTCAGGTGGCATTACACCACAACTGATTGCCAAGGGACAGCCCAGGACACATCTTCATGGAGCACGGATCCCAATCCTCCAGCAATCCTTGCGTGCCTAGTCAGCATTTCTGCTACACTGGCGAGACAGCCATGGATGTAGCAACATCCCAGTATTGACTGCAAGTTTTATTTTAGAAACCTTTGTGGGTATTAAAGGACCATTAGAAAAACAGGTTTGCATCCTGTTAACAATGAAGAGAAAACGTAGTCAAGCTCAGGTGCATCTACATCATCACAGCTGTGTCTGTAAACAAGTTTTTGGTTGAAGTTCTGCTCATACGTGACTGCAATCAGCTAGTGACTTGACCTATTCCTCTTATTAATGACAAGGGAGCAATATGGGATATGGAAACTACTGCCAGAAAATTACAGAACTTTCTCTCATCCCCACTGTCTGGATAAGCAATTACTCACTGACAGTAAAAAATAGAAGTCATATAGCTGAAAACACACACCACAAATATCTGAGCAATGAGACTAGTGAAGTAGCTGACTTCTCTGAGGTAAAGTAAAGTAGTCATGGTGGTATAAGAATGTATCTATCTTCTCCAGAGTCCCTCAGTTTGAATGAAAGAGAACTCTGCTCAAGAATTAGAAAAGTTACCATATGAGGACTCTTTTTCTCAGTAATCTTGGATATCCAGTGCCAGTAGCAATGATTCCAGTGTTGGAAAATTTGATATTTTCAAATTTTGACTAGCATTTTCTGATACTTCTTATTTGTAGTACAAGAGAGATTGTGATATATTTCTTTTTGTGGTCCCATCTTTCAAACACAGGGTACTGCCTTGGCAGGTAAAACTATCCAAATGAGCTATACAATCAGTTTTGTGATTTTGAGAGAATATCTAAAGGAAAAGAAAATATATATAGCTCAAAATTGCTACAAAACAGTAATCCACCTGCCTCTAATACCTAAGTGTCTTGTTTATGGTGATGAGGCACCACACCTACAAACCATATTCAGGTCTTATCACTTCACAGGACAATCCAATGTTTATCCCTGTGGTCCTGGACATATAATTAATGCTCCACCAGAATAGGATAGATGCTGATCCACCATGCAAATTAATACTTTTTACACTTTCAAATTAGTTCTTTTTTGTATGCTAGTATATTTGGCTCCAAGATAAAACAAAATATGTATTTTTAGATCATTTACTGTTGTAATAAAATGGATCATAAAAATGTAATATAATTAGTTTTATGATAAATTATTGCTAAGTGCTTCTTATTGTTATTAAATGGAGAAAAGTGATGAAAACATTAAGGAAAATGAGTGCAATGCTCTGTTCAGAGCAGATGGGAATATGACAAAATGAATATTCAGATGTAGGAGATTCTGACACAAAGACTACTTAAAGGTTTTTTCATGAATTTCATAATTTACTGGTATCAGTCTTTTAATGTCCTAATAGGAGATCCTTATTCATAACATAGATAAAGATCAAGGATCTGGGAGTTGGGGGTTAATTTATAATACTTTATATGGCTATTTACAAACTCAAAATAAAGGCCTTCCAAAGGTTCTTAAGAAAGCCCCATCACAGCAAGCCATTCCAGAGTGTTTTGCCTATTCTCCTCCAGGATTTCCAGAATGAGATGTGATATTCCATATGGGAGTAAGAGACATGTAGCCAACTGGATGTTGGATTGTGAAAGGGCACTGAGATAACAAGGAAAGTTCTTTGGATATCTGTCATTACTGATATATCTATCATTAGCAGATACCTTTCTGAGTAATGATTACTTGCCCTCTTTTGAATCATAGTCTCTGATAAGGAATTGTTAAAACATATTGGCCCAAGAGCTTTAAAACTTTGACTTCCAACTAGGTATATTTTCTGAGTTTAACAACAAGATAGCAGCCAAATTATGCAATTCTCTGACTCCCTTCATGGCATGATTGAACTCAAAGAGATGTGATGAAACATAAAAGTTTAAAGAATTTTGATATTCAAAAATTGTTAGAATTTAGCTCTTTCTCTTTGGTCTCCTGGCAGATATGAAGAATAAAATGACCTTTACATTTTTTTCATTCCTGACATGAGAATATTATTAGACTTAAGGAAACTGACATTCACAGGAGATGTTACTGAATGGAATTCAAGTTCAGAACTCAAGAAAAGTTTAGAGAGACAGAAATATGTGTGAAATAACTTGAACTCATTTTTCTACCTGCATGCAATACAGAGCTGTCATTCATGAACTATTCTTTTCAAGAAGGGTCTTTAGTCCATGGAACAGACTTTAGATTGCACTGAAGCATACTGACATGGAACACCTAGACAAAAACCAGCAACACTAAAGAAATGATGAGATGTGAAATAATACAGGATGAGATTTATCTTTAGTCAATATTGATGTTAAATCAATGCCTTTGTAAGTGTATATATAAGTATGAGAAATGGTTTAAAATGTGTTATAAACTCAAACTTTGCAAGACCAGGTGTGAATCAGTGTCCTCTGTGGTGGCAAGCCTGAGCTAGAGACATTTGTTAGAATTGACCCAACCAGTAACATCTGCCAGAGAAGTTTCAAGCCAGGATTTTCAGCAGAAAGAGTCTACATCAGGCAAGTTCCAAGGGAGCAGGCCCAAATAATCCTCAGGATTTCAGAGAAATGCCTGGGAGTATAGTGTGACCTCCAAGAAAACAGAGTGATAACAGTGTGACTGAAAGGGGACTTAATGCATTACACAGATTCAAAAGCTTACCTGAGGTTTGTTTCTACTGGGAACTGGGAGATTGCCCATGAGAGACATCAATTAAACCAATCAGAGCATAAGATAAATAGACAAGGTAAGATGTCACACAACACTAAAAAGTGCAACATGATACAACTAAAAAGAAGTTATCCTACTAGAACAAGGCATTAACAAAGAAATATAGATGAAGTAGAACATAACGACTTAAAATAACTTTAGGAAAATGTTTGAGGCCCTAAAAGCAGAAATGAAATAGTCCCTAAAAAATAAGTGTAAGACTCTGGGCCAGCCACATTCAGAGTCTTACACTTATTTTTAAGGGACTATTTCATTTCTGCTTTTATACTGGATTTTGGGGATCCAGTCTGTTTGGATGCTCACCTTCCTGGACCTGGAGGAAGGGGGGAGGACCTTGAACTTCCCACAGGGCAGGAAACCCTGACTGCTCTTAGGGATGGAAAGGGAGGATGAGAGGGAGTTGGGGGAGTGGGAGGGTGTTGGGAGGAGGGGCAGAAATGGAAACTTTTATAATTTAATAAAATTACTTATTTATACTTAAATATTATATATATTAAATTAAATATATATTAAATAAATAAGTGTAAGAGAAACAAACAAACAAAGAAAAACCGTGGAAGAAATCAAGAAATCCCTTTCCAAAAACAACAATATATAATCATACAGATCAGCATAATATTCAAAAAGTACAAAAGTGAAAAGAGAAAATAAAGAAATCTCAAGCTGAGGGAATTATAGAAAGAGTCACCATGAGAAAATGTTTAGAAAGCAAAAAAGTATGCATTGCCAAAGAATCCAACAGATGGAAGAGAGAATCCCAAGTGCTGAAGATATAATTGAGGAAATATTCTAATCAGTCAAAAAAAACAATAGATATTTATAAAGCTTTGGACAAAATCTCCAGGAAATATGGAACCCAATGATAAGACAAAACCTAAGAATAATAGCTATAGAAGAAAGAGAAAAAAATCAGTCAAAAAAAATAAGTCAAAAAAAATCAGAAAATATATTTAGCAAAATCAGAGAGGAAAACTTTTCCAACCTACAGAAAAATATGACACACACAAATGTACACCAATCATAAATCTGAAGAGTGCTTATCCCTAAGTGTGAAATCCATAGCATACCCTCTCCTCTCAAGAATCGTGGAACATTATACAAAAAGTAAAGAAAACTGTGAACATCATAGTCTGATGGTGACTACTAGTCAACAGCATTTCTAAGTGCAGCAATGAAACTCTATATGTGAATTCACATATATGTATCAACATGTACAAAAAGACCTGCACAAAGTAGACAAAATTAAAGACTGGACACAGGAAGTATGGAGAAAATTCTCACCCCTAGCTCAAGAGCTAATAGCACTTTTCATTAAGAGTGTAGCCATTGGTGAGCCAACAAAGTCTCAGAAAACTATGTGGAATCTACTGCTGTAGGGAGCCACCAGGATGTCACCTTGGTGAGATAGTCCTACAGCCTGGAGGTATACAAATCCTTTGATGCTGCCGTCCAGGCCAGTTTGCTTGGAGCCTTGTTTGCATTTCAGAGAATTGGTTTCCTGACCTGTCCTGTGGCTTTGGGCCCTAGCAGAATGGCATCAACCAATCAGCATTCAAGCCTCTCCACCGTTTAAAAGCAGCTGCCTCTGGGCTCTGCTTCTTCTCTCTAAGCTTTCTCTCCTCCCTGCACTCTCTCTTCCCTTCCCCCAATTTTCCTCAACCAAAGGCTCTGAATAAAGACGTGACAGAGAAGGAGTTCTCGTTTTTAGTGGCGTTCAATCCTGCTGGTCAGGAAGCGCACAGCATACTGCCAGTAAACTGTAGAACTTTCTCATATCCCCACTCTTTGGATAAGCAGTTGCTGACTAGTTGTAAAACATAGACGTCATACAGCCTAAAACACACACCACAAATAGGTCAGCAATGAGACTAGTGATATAACTGGCTTCTCTGTGGTAAAGTAAAACAAAGGAGTCATGGTGGTTTAAGAATTTAGCTATATCCTCCAGAGTCCCTCAGGTTGGATCACAAGTGAACTCTGTTTTCGGGAGTTAGAAAAGTTATCATATCAGGACTCTTTTTCTAATGATGACTGGATAGCCAGTGCTTGTGGCACCAATTCAAGTGTTGAAAGATTTGATGTTTTCAAATTTCTACTAAAATTATCTAATGTGTTTTATTTGTAGTACAAGAGAGATCGCGATATATTTCTTTTTGTGGTTCCATCATTTAAACAAAGGGCTTTGCCTTGGCAGGTAAAGCTTTCCCAGTGGGCTATATAACCAGTTTTATGATTTTGAGAGGATATATAAAAGAAAATCAAATATATATATATATATATATATATATATATATATCTCAAAATTGCATCAAAACAGTAATCCACCTGCCTCTATTACCTAACTGCTGTGATCATAGAGATGAGGCACCATACCTATAAACCATATTCAGGTCATGTCGCTTCACAGTACAATCCCATATTTATCCGTGTGCTCCTGGAGATTGGACTAATAGGATTGATGCTGACCAATAATCTTATGAATTCTATTTTTATTTTCATATTAAGTACATATTTTTGTGATGGAATTTGGGGCTTCATGGTATAAAGAGATACGTATTTATACATCATTTCCTGTTGTAATAAAAAGATCATGAAACTATAATATCATGGCTTAAGGAATATTCTTATTGTTCAGAGCTTTCCATTTTATTAAGCAGAGGAATGTGATGTTAAAACACTAAGAACATTTACAGCAATGTTCTTGTTAGAGCAGATAGGAAGAAGAAAGAATTAATATTCTTTCTCTGGGATTTTCTCTGGGACTGAATGGCTAGAGAACTGGGCAGTACATTTCATGTGTTTGAAAGTGTATATGTAGATATTAGAAATGCTCATAAAAGTGTAATAAACCCATTTAGTCACTTCAAGTACCATGACTACCTTCACGGCATGATCTATGGCCTTTATGGTTTCTGGGAAGGAAAATCACAACCCAAGGAATCCAACATTTCAAACACTGCCTACAATAATTCAGCCAGCTAGCGACCCTTCACAAGGACAACTCAAAGAAGGGAAACACATATACTCTACTATCCCCAAAAGAATAACCAGAGTCAACAACCTCTGGTCATTAATATCACTTAATATCAATGGACTCAGTTCACCTATGAAAAGGCACAGACTTAGAGATTAGATACAAAAAACAAGATCCAACATTGTGCTGTTTACAAAAAAACACACCTAAACCACAAAGACAGACACCTACACAGGGTAAAGTGTTGAGAAAAGGTTTTCCAAGCAAATGGACCTAAGAAACAAGCAGATGTGGCCATTCTAATATCTAACAAAATTGACTTCAAACTAAAATCAATCAGAAGAGACAGAGATGGACATTTCATACTCATAACAGGAACAATCCATCAGGAAGAAGTCTCAATCCTAAATATCCATGCGGCTAATACAAAGTCACCCACTTATGTAAAAGAAACACTTCTAGAACACAAGGTAGTCATCAAACCACACACACTAATAGTAGGAGACTTCAGCACACCTCTCTCACCAATGGACAGGTCAGTCAGACAGAAGCCTAACAGAGAAATAAGAGAATTATTGGAGGTATTGAAGTAAATGGACTTAACAGACATCTATAGAACACTCGACCCAAATAGGAAAGAATAAACCTTCTTCTCTGCAGCTATGTAACCTTCTCAATAATTGACCACATACTTAGTAACAAAGCAAACTTCCACAGATACAAAAAACTATTAGTAACCACCTGTGTCTTATCAGACCACCATGGATTAAAGTTAGAATTCAACAACAATGCTAACCCCAGGAAGCCAACAAACTCATGGAAGTTGAACAGTCAACTATTAAATCACCCCTGGGTCAAGGAAGAAATAAAGAAAGAAATTAAAGTCTTCCTTGAATTTAATGAAAATAAAGACACAACATCCTCAAACAGATGGGACATTATGAAAGCAGTGCTAAGAGGAAAGTTCATAGCACTAATTGCAGATGAAACGCTAGTGTACATAACCGACCCCAAAAACTCTACCAAAAAACACCTACAGCTGATAAACACTTTTAGTAACGTGGCAGGATACAAGATCAACTCCAAAAAGTAAGTTGGCCTCCTATACACAAAGGATAAAGAAGCAGAGAGGGAAATCAGAGAAACATCACCTTTCACGATAGCCACAAATAGCATAAAATATCTTGGGGTAACTCTAACCAAGGAAGTGAAAGACCTATTTGACAAGAACTTTACGTCTTTGAAGAAAGAAATTGAGGAGGATACCAGAAAATGGAAAGACCTCCCCTGCTCTTGGATTGGGAGAATCAACATAGTAAAATTGGCAATTCTACCAAAAGCAATCTATAGATTCAATGCAATCCCCATCAAAATTCTTCACAGACCTTGAGAGAACAATAATCAAGTTTGTATGGCAAAAACAAAAAACCCATGAGAGCCAAAACAATCTTATACAATATAGGAAGTTCTGGAGGCATTACCATCCCTGACTTCAAACCCTATTACAGAGCGACAGTATTGAAAACAACTTGGTATTGGCATAACAACAGAAAATTCGACCTATGTAATCGAATAGAAGACCCAGATATTAACCCACAAACCTATGAACACTTGATTTTCTACAAGAGAGCTAAAGGTATACAATGGAAGAAGGAAAGCATCTTTAACAAATGGTGCTGGCATAACTGGGTGTCAGCCTGCAGAGAAATGAAAGTAGATCCATATCTATCACCATGCACAAAACTGAATTCCAAATGGATTAAAGACATCAACATTAATCTGACCACTTTGAACCAGATAGAAGAGAATGTTGGAAGTAGTCTACAAGATATATTCACAGGAGACCACTTCCTAAGTAGAACCCCAGTAGCACAGACAATAAGAGAATCAATGAATAAATGGGACCTACTGAAACTGAGAAGCTTCTATAAAGCAAAGGACACTATCAGTAAGACAAAAAGGCTACCTTCTGACTGGGAGAAGATCTTCACCAACCCCTCATCAGACAAAGGTCTGATCTCCAAAATATACAAAAAATTCAAGAAACTAGACACTAAAACTCTAATTAACCCAATTAAAAATTGGGGTACTGATCTGATCAGAGAATTCACAACAGATGAACTTCGATTGACCAATAGACACTTAAGGTCATGCTCAACATCCTTAGCGATCAGGGAAATGCAAATCAAAACAACTTTGAGATACCATCTTTCACCTGTCAGAATAGCCAAACTCAAAAACACCAATGATAGCCTATGCTGGAGAGGATGTGGAGTAAGGAAAACACTCATCCATTGTTGGTGGGAATGCAAACTTGTGCAGCCACTGTGGAAATCAGTGTGGCGGTTTCTCAGGAAACTGGGAGTCAACCTCCCTCAGGACCCAGCAATTCCACTCTTGGGAATATACCCAAGAGATGCCCTATCATAATACAAAAGCTTTTGTTCAACTATGTTCATAGCGGCACTATTTGTAGTAGCCAGAACCTGGAAACAGCCTAGGTGCACCTCAATAGAGAAATGATTATAAAAGGTGTGGAACATATATACATTAGAGTTTTACTCAATGGTAAAAAAACATTGACATATTGAATTTTGCATGCAAATGGATGGAAAAAGAAAACGCTCTACTGAGTGAGGTAACCCAGACATAAAAATAGGAATGTGAGGAATGTACTCACTCATAAGTAGATTTTATCCATAATTAAAGGTCTTTGAGCCTATAATTCGTGATCTAGAGAAGCTAAATAAGAAGGTGAACCTGAAGAAAATCATAAAGTTAACCTCCTGAATATTGGAAGTAGACAAGATTTCCAGGCAATCTTGGGTGCAAGGAGGGTGGGTGGTGGATGAAAGGGGAGATAGTTAGAGTGAAGGGAGAGGGAGAATTGGGGATCGCTTGGAGGAATGGGATGGGGGGAAGGATGGATCTGGGAGCCGGGAAGTATATATCTCAACCAAGAGAGCCATTTTAGGGTTTGCAAGAAACTTGATTCTGGAGGGGATCCCAGACCCAAGCAGAGGTCCCCAGATTGTTCCCTGGGCAGCAGAGAAGAGGGTGCCTGAACTGGCCTTGGCCCATAACCATACTGATGAATATTTTGCATATCACCATAGAACCTTCATCTGGCGATGGATGGAGATAGAGACAGAGACACAAATTGGAACACTGGACTTAACTCCCCAGGTTCAAAAGAGAGGCAGAAGGAGGGAGAATGTGAGGAAGAAAGATAGGACCAGAGAGAACCTTCATCTGACGTTGTATGGAGATAGAGACGGAGACCCACATTGGAGCACTGGACTGAGCCCCCAAGGTCCACATGAGGAGGAGAAGGAGGAAGAACATGAAAAAGGAAATCTGGACCACGAGGGGTGTGTTCACCCTCTGATACAAGGGGACTGATCTAATGAGAGCTCACCAAGGCCAGCTGGATTGGGACTGAACAAGAATGTGATCAAACCGGAGTCTCTGAATGTGGCTGACATGGGGGCTGACTTAGAAGCCAGTGACAATGGCATTGAGTATTGTTTTGTCTGCATGTACTTGCTTTTTGGGATCCTAGTCTGTTTGGATGCTCACCTTCCTAGACCTGGAGGGAGAGGGGAGAAAATTGAACTTCCCACAGGGCAGGAAACCCTGACTGCACCTAGGACTGGAGAGGGAGGAAAAAAGGAAGTCGGGGGGAGGAGGAGAGGAAGTAGAGGGAGAGGAAAGAGAGTGGGGGAATGGGAGGGTAAGGGGAGGAGGGGAGGAAGTGGAAATTTTTGTAAACAAATAAATAAAAAGAAATTTAAATGTTTTGGGAGTGGAATGAAGAGTATTAAGGGAATAGAAGTAGTAACACAAGGGTCGTGGGAATTTCAAAAACTATATTAAGCCTTATAGTTCTTGATTTTTACAACTGTAATCATTTTAAAGGTGTCTTCAATATAAGCAACTCAATTTTTTGTTGCTTTTCTGTCAAATGATTCAGCACCATCACTTGGGCGCTTAGTAAAAGAAGTCACATACAGCATACAATGGAGATGCCTGCATATCCATCTATATTTCAGATCTACTCCTAACATGCAAGGTAAATTAGTCAGGACAGTTGCACACCAGAAGTGGATGGGATAAAAATATGTGTCACTTATGTGAAATGGAGCAATGGTCATTCATACAAAAGAAGGATCACATGTACTCTGCAGGCAACTAAATGAAACTGCATATTATCTTGTTCAGGGAAAAAAACCAGTGTTAAATACAAGGTTTGCACTGATGTTTCAAATATTAAAGAGGAAAATATAAGAAGGGGAGGTTGAGGCACATGTGTAACTATTACATCAGATAAAGGGAACAAGTAAGGGGAAATACATGGTATATTGGGATATTTGTGCTAAGTGCTTCATGCATATCTAGAATATCATAATCGTTTTAAAATAGCAGTGCTAACTGATAGCTTGTACTTGTGCATAATGAAAGTCAGTATCTCCAGCACACACTCATTTAGCCATCTTTGTTATGATCCAAAATACAGTCAAAATCAGCTTTCAACAGGATGAGGCAGATATCAAAGAATACAAAGAAGATAACAGGAGCATATCAGTAAGGTCATAGAGTCAGTTATAGAAGAAAAAAAGAACTCATGCATACTAACAGCCATATTGTACTTTATTCAGGAAATGAAGTCATGGAGACAACAACACAAACAAGGAAGCTCATGGTTTTGGAAACATCCTCTGAGTGCACAGGGTGGAAGCTGCTGCTCATCACTGAGCATCTGGGACACTGAGGTGGTGTGGAAAGAACAAACTGAGCCACCACTTAACAGCAGAAGGAGAAGAATCTCAGGAGAATCCCAACCCTCAAAGGGGTCATCACAGACACATGGAGGTGAAGGGGGGACAAAATTCTTCTGCAGCCATGACAAACTGTTAAGCAAATATGGACGTGTTTCTGTGGAAGTGGGGGAAGATAGATTTCCTCCTCTTCTCTTGTCTTGGTGACTGCTGCAGCACTCGCATGTACTTCTGTGGGAACATCTGCTGGCAAGGTGGAGGAGGATGCACAGGAGGGCAATTCTACTCTCATGGCTGAGGGGATCATGGTTGTGGGCACTTTGGAGGATACAAGGCTGTGTTCACATTCGACGATTACAAGGATATGGCCACGTTGGAGGAGGATAAGGAGGTGGACATACTGTAGTACAAATCTGTGTGCACCCTGGAGGAGGAGGACACGGCTGTGGGCACGTTGGAGGAAGATAAGTCTGTGGGCACATTGGAGGAGGACAAGCCTGTGGGCACTTCAGTGGACGAGAAGGCTCAGGAGACTTTGTGGGTGGGCACACAGGAGGAGTCTGGTTCGGCTGCTGGCACTGCTGCTCTTGAGAAGACATTGTGCTGAAGTATCAGGATCTGAAAGACATTACATGACAGTAATCATGAAATAGGGGTGATCTACACTGAAATGAGATATGGAGGTATGGAACCTCCCATCCATTTCTCTGTTCACACATGTACATATTCCCCAAACCCTGTTTTAGGACAGCCTGGCTTTACCCTTTCCTGTCAGCAATTTGTGGCACTAGCTGTGGGAAGTAACCTTAGTTTGATGTGTTATTCCTGGAAATAAACACATTATTTCAGTGAAACAAGGCTCCTTGCACACAGCAAAGCATTTAATACAGATGAATTCAAATTCAAGGAACCCTGAGGAATTTGATAACACATCCTTGTCTCTCCCTGTCTCCCTTGTCCCTTGTGACATCGAAGCAGGTTGTCTGGGGTATCACAATAAAGGACAGCTCAGGCAAGAACCAGAGTTTGATCTCTGCTAATGTCTAGGGTTCTGAGAGGGACACCAAAAGATGCATGTGAAAGAGAAAAATACTCTCCTCAACATCCTACCAAATAAAAGGTGCAGCCACCTTTCACTGTGGCCCATTGTATCCATTACAATATTTCTGATTGCTAAGTTGTTGCTATTCATCCCATGAAGACATCTGGACCGACCCATCACCCTTAGTCCCTCAAAAGTGACAGGAGCACAAAAGCAGAACATAAAGACAGACCAACTCAGGAAACACTCACCAGGTTCTCCAAAGGAGTCCAGGGCTTGAGCACCAGGAGTCTGCAGTCACACAATCAAGGGCCTCTTTATATGACTGACTGCCCTGCCCAGTGTGAGTAGAGCTGTTATTGTGGGCAGGTCCAGGAATTTCCCAACCAAAATGCAAATCCACGTATGACTGACTTAACAGGGACCTTAGAAAATAGGAAATATCCTGTTCCTGAACACCATTACTGTAGAGCCCTGTGACTCAGTGGGCACTCCTGTTTCTTCAGTTTCAGCAAGATCTCCCTGGTTATCTAAGTTGTCTTTCTTGAATGAAGATAGTATTTCTTTTCTTTGTTACACCTCTTTTGTGTCTGATGTGCTCTGCTTAGGCTGACTGATAAAATTTGTTACACTGACACACATATATTCTTGTTTTCTAGGTATAATTTGCCTGTGTTCTGAAAGGAGGACAGTCTTACAGGGGACTCCAGCAGTGCTCTCAGCTGCATCTTTGAACAACCTGTCTCTGGGGACAAGTCAGGATCCCTGCCTAGGTTTAATTCTTTCTGTTACCATAGAAAGTCAAATATGTTGCTCATAGGGGAGGCTGCTGCGCTTAAGTGTTAATCAGACCCTATTCATGACTGCCATCTCAAACGACATATTAGTGGTTGATATATAGACTCCCATCTAATGAAACTATAAGAATGCTTATCACGACAATCGAAGAACTAAAATCACACATATCTTAAGGAAGTATGCTCTTGCTAGAATAATTAGCATGAAGACTCACAATCACTCTCATTTCTCTTATGAAAAGCATTGTTGAGCGCATCTTGGTTGTGTTCATATCATCTTGAGTTTCTTCTAGAACTCAAAAAACAAACAATATGTTGAATCCTTAACATATAACACGTGTGCACAGACACTCATGCATGCATACTCACACATAGTCTGACATTTTTATCTGCCACGTAACTGCATATATCTCTTCTTGATTTTCTAATGCTTGTTAATGAGACATATAATGTTTGTTAATGAGACATATAATGTTGTTAATATTCCTGCATGAAAACTGGCAGAAATAATTAAAAGTTGTGTGTTTTGTCATTGTTGGATGACTTTAGAACACTTTGAGGGAGGCCTAGGGTCTGGGCACTGTAGAGGAGAACAAGGCTCAAAGCAGGATGAGGGTGGAAATTGCTCTTAGCACTTTGCGGGTGGGCACAAAGGAGGAGGCAGGCAGGGCTGCTTGTGCTGCTGCTGCTGATGGTAAGACATCATGCTGAAGTCTCAGGATATGAAAGATATTTGCCAGAAGAGGTGATTCCTCAGAAAGGAAGAAATTTCCGTTTATGAAATATCAGAAATCTTCCTCAAACCCAGTTTCTGCTCCAGACTTCCTGCATTTCCCTTCCATGTCACCTTTTGTTTCATTGGCCTAGAAAAGCAACATTTTTCTTCACATTTTTGTTAAGAAAACATCTTTCTTCCAAAGGACAGAATATTGCTACTTGCAAAAATCATCATCTTCAAGAAGGCACTGTGAAGTTAAAGTGTGACATACTGAGTTGTCACAGTGATGACAATAATCCCTGTCATTGCTATCAGTCATGATATCTCAGGAACTTGACTAGAGTAAAAAACAACACTCAGATCATTTCAAGAATCTAGAAACTCCTAAAAAGTAGATCAAAGGAGTTCAGAAAAATGCAAGTATTCTCTTTGGTCCTGTAAAGCTGAGTTTAAATTGGAGGAGAAAGAATAAACTGAGAAGCAACAATTAGTAAATAGGAACTCCTGAAACAGAGAAGATTCTTAAAAGCAAAGGAAACAGTGAATAAGAATATTATATACATATACTTATATATTTGTGTGTGTGTGTGTATACACACACACACACACACACACACACATATATGTATATATGTGAAAAAATTGAATAGGGCTCAGAATAATGGATCAGCAGTTAAAAGAAATTGTATTCAGTGTGTAGGAGACCCAAAATGGAGGCCTGTATTCCACATTGTCTAGCAGTCAGAGAATCTGAGCACCTTACATGCATACTTAGCACCTTCCACACAGCAGGGGATCACGTTGCTCTTTTGTAGTCAAAGTAAACCTTATTGACATCCCATCAGTGCAAAACTGATTCAATACAGTAATCTACTTGCCTCTATTCCCTAAGTGCCTCAATTGTAGAGATGAGGCACCACACGTATAAACCATATTCAGGTCATATCACTTCACAGTACAATCCCATATTAATCCCTGTATTCCTGGAGATTGAACTAATGACCATCCTCCAAATAGGATAGATGCTGACCTTTAGTTTCAAGTTAATTCTTTTTAAATTTTCACATTAAGTTCTTTTTTGTGTGTGTTGGTAACCTGGGCTCCATGATAAAATGAGATTTGTATTTATAGATCATTTACTGGTGTGAGAAGGGGAGTATAAAACTGTAATGTCATTGGTAGAGTGATACATTATTGTTAAGTGCACTCTCTTTAAGTTAGCAAAAAATGTGATGGAAAATCATTAACAACTTTGAGGGAAATGCGCTGTTAAGAGCACATAGGAAGAAGACAGAATGAATATTCAGATGTAGGAGATTCTGACCCAAAGGCTACTTAAAGGTTTTTTAGGAAACTAATAACTTACTGTTATCAATCTTTTCATGTCCTAGTAGGAGATCTCAAGTTATAACATGAATAAAGAACAAGGATCTGGGAGTTGTAGTAGAACTTATAATACTTCCTGATGGCTCTATCCCAACCCAAAACACAGGCTTTCCAAAGGCTTTTAAGAAAGCCCTATCACAGCAAGCCATTCCAGAGTCTTCTGCCTATTCTCCTCCAGGATTTCCTGAATGAGATGTGTCACTCTTTGTGGGAGTGGGAGATCTTTTAGCCAGACTGGATGATGGATATGTGAGACAGTACTGAGGTAACAAGAAAATTTCTTTGGAAATTTGTCTTTTCTGATGTATCTATGATCAACAGAGACCTTTCTGTGTAATGTTTACTCACCCTTTTTTGAATCAGAGGCTCTGATAAGGAATAGGTAATACATGTTGGGCCCAGAGCTTTCAAACTTTGTCTCAATCTAGGTGTTGTCTCTGAGTTTCAGAACAAGATAACAGCCAAATTATGAAATTCTCTGAGTCCCTTCCTGGCATCATGGAACGGAAAAAGAAGGGATAGAAACATTAAAGTTTAAAGTATTTTAATAGTCAAAAATTGTTAGAACAATGTCTTTCTCATTAGTCTTCTGGTAGATACAAAGGATACAATGACCTTTACATCTTTCTTATTCCTGACATAAGGATAGTATTAGCCTTAAAGAAACTGACATTCCCAGGAGATGTTACTCAGTGGAATTCCAGTTCAGAAGTCAGGAAAAGTTTAGAGAGACAGAAATACATGTGAATTTTTTTTGAAGTGTTTCTTCTACCTGCATGTAACCCATAGCTGTCATTCATGAACTATTCTTTTCAAGAAGGATCTTTAGTCCATGGAACAGACTTTTGCTGCCCCTGAAGCATACTTATATGGGATACCTAGGCAAAAACTAACAATACTGAAGAAATGATGAGATGGCAATTAATATTGGAAGAGTTTTATCTTCAGTCAATATTCCTGTTAAATCACTGCTTTTGAAAGTGTATATGTAGATATGAGAAATGGTCATAAATGTGATATAAACTCATTTACTCAGTTCAAGTATCAGGACGACAATCATGGTATGACCTATGGACTTTATGGTCTTGTAAAGATTACATTAAATAAAAGAGTTCTCAATAAAAATTTCCAACGGCTTTGGAGTAGAATTAAAACTGTTAAGGGAGAAGTCGTAAAATACAGGTGGTGGAAATATTAAAAAAAACCATATTGAAGCCTTATACGTTTTCATTTTTAAGACTGTAACTGTTTTAAATGTCTCTTAAACATAAACAATTTTGCTTTTCTGTTGCTATAAAGTGACACCATAACCAAGGTAACCTATAAAAAAAATTATTGGGCTCATGGTACAAGGAAGCAAGCTCCTAATATGATGTTTGGAATCATAGGAGCAGACAAGCAGTCGTGGTGCTGGAATAGTTGCTGAGGTTTTGAAACTTGATCCAAAAGCATGAGATAGAAGAAGAGAAAGAGACAGTAATATATATCTGTGTGTGTGTCTGTGTTTTTCTGTGTGTGTGTGTGTGTATGTGTGTGTGTGTGTGTGTGTGTGTGTGTGTGTGAGAGAGAGAGAGAGAGAGAGAGAGAGAGAGAAGAGAAAGAGAAAGAGAGAGAGGGAGAGAGTGATTTGAAATAATTTAATTGGGCTTTCAACAATAGGTCAGCAGTTAAAAGTAATTGTTCTCAGTGTATAAGGGCTGAAAATTCCAGAGCAATATTCCACATTTTCTAGCAGTCAGAGAACATGAGTTTCTTATAGGCATAACTTGAACTTTCCACACAGGAGGGGTTTTCATCGCTCTCTTGTCATAAAGCAAACTTATTGCCATCCCAGATTATTTACTGATGTAATAAAAAGGATTATAAAACTGTAATATCATTGATTAAGTGATATTTTTATTATTAAGTGCGTCATATTTAATTCACCAAAATATCTGTTGGAAGAAATTAAGAACATAGAAGACAACGCGCTGTTCAGAATACATAGGAAGAAGGCAGAATGAATCTTCAGAATTAGAAGATTCTGTCCCAAAGGCTACTTAAAGTTTTTTTTCATGAATTTCATAATTTACTGTAATTCAATCTTTTAATGTTTTAGTAGGAGATCTCTAGTTATAACATGGATAAGGATAAAGGAAGTGGAAGTTGTACATATACTATTTTCTGATGGCTATTTCTAAACAAAAATACAATCTTTCCAAAGGCTCTTCAGAAAGACCCATCACAGCAAGCCATTCCAGAGTGTTCTGCCTATTCTCCTCCGGATTTCCAGAATGAGATGTGTCATTCCTTGTGGGAGTGGGTGATATGTTAGCCCGACTGGATGTTGGATATGTGAGAGTGCACTGAGGTAACAAGGAAAGTTCTTTGGAATTTGTCATTTCTGATGTATCTATGATCACAAGAGACCTTTCTGTGTAATGTTTACTTGCTGTCTTTTTAATCATAGTCTCTGATAAGGAATGGGTAATACATGTTGTGCCCAGAGCTTTAAAACTTTGACTCCAAAGTAGGTGTCTCAGGCCCAAATTTCACATTGTCTAGGAGTCATAAAAACTGAGTTACTTGCAGTTATATTTTGAACCTTCCACAAAGGAGGGGAATTCGTTGCTCTCTTGTAGTAAAGCAAACTTATTGCCATCCCAACAGGTTCAGGGACATGCTTATGTAATTCGACTCCTTCCATGGTAAGTATGTGGTCACATAGGATAGGGGCATTTTCAGAAAAACATGACCAAATCGACAAAAGTAATAACAAATAAGAGGGAGTCAGAGACTTCTATAGCAACATGCCCATTCGAGGGATCTCCAGATAACCAGGCCTAGGCCAGTAACACCTACAGAAATAGGTCTAATCTAACAAGCTTTATGGGAGTAGGCCTGAGGTAAACTCCACAGCACTGAGCAAGGTAACTCAATAGGAACAGACCCAAGGCAGTATCCGAACAAGAACAGGCTTGGGCCTGTAACCCCCACTCCCAGATATAAGGGAGCCTCTGCTGATGAAACAGGTCTGAACATGAGACCTTTACCAAACCAGGTGTGAATTAGTGACCTCGGACGTAGCAGTTCTGAGCTAGCAACATTTGTTAGAGTTGACCCAAACCAACAGAACAGGGCCAAGACACGATCTTCAGCAGAAAGAGCCCCAAGAAAGCAATATCCATGGGAGCAGGCCCAAATAATCCTCAGTATTGCAGAGCAACACCTGGGTGCACAGAGCAACCTCCCAGAACACAGATTGACAACAGTGTGACTGAAAGGGGACTGAATATACTACGTGGATCGAAAAGCCTACTTGAGGCTTGATCTACAGGAACATGGAAGATTGATCATGAGAGACACAGACAGGACCAACTACACCAATCAGAGCAAAAGATAAATAATAGACAATGTAAGATGACACACAACACTAAAAAGTGCAACACGATACAACTAAAAAGAATTTGCTCTACAAGAGCAAGGCTTCAGAAAACAAGAATAGATGAAGCAGAAGAAAAAGACTTAAAATAAATCTAGGAAACTGTTTGAGGACCTAAAAGCAGAAATGAAAAATTCTGTCAAAAAATGAGGGAAAGACAAAAAAACTGCAAGAAATCAACAAATTCCTTTTTTTAAAAAAAAACAAGAAAAAATCATTCAGATCAGTAAAATATTCAAGAAGTGCAAACGTGAAATAGAGACAATAATGAAATCCCAAGCCAAGGGAATTATAGAAAAAGTCACCGTGAGAAAATGTTTAGAAAGCAAAAAAGCATGCTTTACAAACAGAATACAAGAGATAGAAGAGAGACTCTCAAGTGCTGAAGATATAGTTGAGGTAATATTCTCACTAGTCAAAGAAAACATTAAATCTTTATAAAGCTTAATTCAAAACATCCAGGAAAAATGGAATCCCATAAAAAGACCAAACCAAAGAATAATAGCTTTAGAAGAAAGAGAAGTCCAACAAAAAAACAGTAAATATATTTAGCAAAATATTAGAGGAATACTTTCCCAAACTAAAAATGATATGACACACATAAATGTTGACTAATTATAACTCTGAAGGGTTCGTATCCCTACATGTGAAATCTATACCACAGCTGCTTCTCTCTGGGACCATTATACAACAAGGAAAGGAAAGATCATAAACATTAGAGGCTGAAGGTGACTACTAGTCAAAAGCATTTCTAAGCACAGCAATGAAACTCTATATATGAATTCACGTAGATGTATCAACATGTACAAGAAAGACCTGCACAAAGTAGACAAAATCATAGCATGGACACAGGAAGTATACCAAAAAATTCCACCCCTAGCTCAAGAGATAATAGCACTTTTTAATAAGAATTTGTCCATTGGAGGGCAAACGAAGTCCCAGTAAAAACACACGTAAGTAAAAAAAAAATATATGAACAATGCCAATTCTCTTGATGAGTTTTAAATAACAGACACAAAGTTGAAGCAAAAGGATATAGATATTTGATCTGGAAGAAGATCAGAAAGAATCAGGATTTAATCAAAGCACATTTCAGGAAGTTTTCAAAGAACAAAAACTAAAAGAAATAGTATTAGCATAAGTATTCAAATTGAAAGCGAGCACTTAAGAAGAGCCAATATGGTAAGCTTTATATTTATTTTACCACACCAGAATGTGCAAAAGTGTTAGCATGTCAGGTATTAGTGAATGCCAGTGAATCAAACAAAGTAGTAGAGGTATGACTGAGGATGGCAGCCACTGCGAGGACAACAATGAGAAGGGAAGTGTCTTCAAAAATATCCTCTCTGTCCTGTAATTAATCATGCTTCCCAGGAGTAGTGCACTGCAGAGGTAGTCCCCAAATTTAGAGGCATAGGAGTTGCTCTAGAATTCATTCGATGTAGGAGAATTTCCCAACCATTAATTTCTAAGCATGCCAAGCATAACTCACTTTTTGGAGTCCTTGAGTCATCATGGCCTCTTCCTGGCAGGAGTCACTAGGTTCTGGATGATGCCTGTAAACCCCTTATTTTTGCCATGTGACAAATAGTCATTTTCTACTCAAAGCCTCAGATGTACACAGGTAAGTGTTATGTGATAGAGGGTTATAGAACAGTTGACTCCTCTAGTTTCTCACAGACTCTCTTCTGTATCTTCACTGTATGCATGGTGGTGTTTTTTCATCTAGGAAAAGATGCTTTCAGAGTGCAGACGTGCATGCGTGCATGAACGCACACACATGCAAAAAGACGGACATCCCAATATTGACTGCAAGTGTTATTTAAAAACCTTTGTGAGGATTAAGTGGCCATTAGAAAAAACAGGTTTGCATCCTGTTAGCACTGGAGTGAAAAAATAGTCAAGCTCAGGTGCATCTACATCATCACAGCTATGTTTGTAAACAAATTCTTGGTTGAAGTTCTGTTCATATGTGACTCCAATCAGCTAGTGACTTGACCGATTCCTCTTATTAATGACAAGGGAGCAATATGGAAACTACTGCCAGAAAATTACAGGACTTTCTCTCATCCCCACTGTCTGGATAAGCAATTACTCACTGACAGTAAAACATAGAAGTCATATAGCTGAAAACACACACCACAAATAGCTGAGCAATGAGACTAGTGAAGTAGCTGACTCCTCTGAGGTAAAGTAAAGTAGTCATGGTGGTGTAAGAATGCTTCTATCTTTTCTAGAGTCCCTCAGTTTGAATGAAAGAGAACTCTGCTCAAGATTTAGAAAAGTTTCCATATGAGGACTCTTTTTCTCAGTATTCTTGGATAGTCAGTGCCAGTGGCAATGATTCCAGTGTTGGAAGATTTGATATTTTCAAATTTTGACAAGCATTTCCTGATACTTTTTATTTGTAGTACAAGGGAGATTGTGATTTATTTCTTTTTGTGGTCCCATCTTTCAAACACAGGGTACTGCCTTGGCAGGTAAAACTATCCCAATGAGCTATACAATCAGTTTTGTGATTTTGAGAGAATATCTAAAGGAAAAGAAAATATATATAGCTCAAAATTGCTACAAAACAGTAATCTACCTGCCTCTAATACCTAAGTGTCTTGTTTATGGTGATGAGGCACCACACCTGCAAACCATATTCAGGTTTTATCACTTCACAGGACAGTCCAATGTTTATCCATGTTTTCTGGACATATAATTATAGGTCCCACAGAATAGGATAGATGTTGATCCACCATCCAAATTAATTCTTTTTAAGTTTTAAGAACCGTAAAGTCCATAGGTCATGCCATGATTGTAGTCCTAATACTTGAACTGAGTAAATGCATTGATAGCTCACTTATGACCATTTCTCATATCTACATAAACATCTCAATGGCAGGGATTTAGCCGGAATATTGATTGAAGATATCTCTCAGCCTGTATTAATTGTCATCTCATCATTTCTTCAGTGTTTTGCCTAGGTGTCCCATATCGGTATGCTTTGGTGCCTTCTAAAGTCTGTACCATGGACTAAAGACCTTTCTTGAAAAGAAGAGTTCATGAATGACATCTTTGTGTTGCATGCAGGTAGAAGAATGACTTCGAAATAGTTCACGTGTATTTCTGTCTCTCTAAACCTTTCCTGAACTCTGAACTGTAATTCCATTGAGTAACATCTCCTGTGAAGGTCATTTTCTTTAAGGCAAATACCTTCTTAATGTCAGGAATAAGTAAGATGTAAAGATAATTGTATTCTTTGTATCTACCAGACGACTAATGAGAAAAGCCTTTTTCAAACAGTTTTTTAATATTAAAATACTCTAAACTTTAATGTTTCCATTATTTCTTTTTCTGTTCTGTGATTCCATGAAGGGAGAGAATTACACAATTTAGCTGTTATCATGTTCTGGAATTCAGAGACAACACCTCGTTTGAGTCAAAGTTTGAAAGCTCTGGGCCCAACATGTATTACCTATTCCTTATCAGAGCCTCTGATTCAAAAGTGGGTGAGTAAACATTACACAGAAAGGTCCCTATTGATTATAGATACATCAGAAATGACAAATTTCCTTAGAACTTTCCTTGTTACCTCAGTACTCTCTCACATATTCAACGTCCAGTCTGACTAAAAGATCTCCCACTCCCACAAGGAGTGATACATCTCATTCAGGAAATCCTTGAGGAGAATAGGCAGAAGACTCTGGAATGGATTGCTCTGATTGGACTTTCTTAAGAGCCTTTGTAGAGCGTGTGTTTGGGGTTGGAAAATAGCCATAGGAAGTATTATAAGTTCCATTACATATCCCAGATTTTACTTCTTTTTCCAAGTTATAACTTGAGATTGCCTACTAGGACATGAAAATATTGAATTACACTGAATTATGAATTTCATGCAAAAAACCTTTAAGTAACCTTTGGGTCAGAATCTCCTACTATTCATTTTGTCTTCTTCCTATCTGTTCTAAACAGAGCATTGCCCTCAAGGTTGTTAATGATTTTCCAACATATTTTTGGTACCTAAAATAGAACACATTTAGCAATAAAATATCACTTAAAGAATGACATTACAGTTATACTGCTTATTATTACATCAGTAAATGATCTATAAATACATATCTCATTTTATCATGAAGGCCAATTTACCAGCACACAAATAAAGAACTTAATTTGGAAATTTAATAAGAATTCATTTGTACTTTGGGTCAGGATCTATCCTATTAGATGGGTGGACATTAGTTCAATCTCCAGGACCACAGGGATAAATATGGGATTGCACTATGAAGTGACATCACCTAAATATGTTTTATTGGTGTGGTGCCTGATCTACATAATCTTGGCACTTATGCAATAGAGGCAGGTGGATTACTGTTTTGAAGCAATTTTGAGCTATATATATAAATATTATCATTGGGATGTCATTAAGTTTTCTTTACTACAAAAGAAAAACGTGATCCCCCCCTTTGTGGAAGGTTTAAATTATGCGTGTAAGGGGTTCAGATTCTCTGACTACTAGACAATGTGGAATACAGGCCTCCAGTTTTGGGCACACACACTGACAACAATTTCTCTAACTGCTGACCCATTGTTCTGAGCCCTACTAAATTTTATTATATATATATATATATATATATATATATATATATATATATATATAATATTTACTAATTGTTGCTCCTCAGTTTATTCTTATTCCTCCGATTAATACTCAGCTTTCCATGACAAGAGAATACTTTCCCCTTTCCCTTTTCTGAACTCCTTAGGTCTACATTTTAGGAGTTTCTAGAACCTTGAAATGATCTGGGTGTTGTTTTGTACTCTAGTCAAGTTCTTGAGATATCATGACTGATAGCAATGACAGAGACTACTGTCATCACTGTGACAACTCAGTATGTCACACTTAAACTTCACAGTGCCTTCTTGAAGATGCTGATATTTGCAAGTAGCTGTATTTTGTCTTTGGAGAAAGATGCGTTCTTACCAAAACTGTGAAGAAAAATGCTGTTTTACTAGGGCAATGAAAGAAAAGGTGGCATGGAAAGCAAATGCAGGAACTCTGGAGCAGAAACTGGGATTGAGGAAGATTTCTGACATTTCATAAACTTAACTTTCTTCCTTTCTGAGAAGTCACCTCTTCTGGCAAATGTCTTTCAGATCCTGAGACTTCAGCACGATGTCTTACCATCAGCAGCAGCAGCACAAGCAGTCCTGCCTGCCTCCTCCTTTGTGCCCACCCGCAAAGTGCTAAGAGCAAATTCTACCCTCAACCTGCTCTGAACCTTGTTCTTCTCGACAGTGCCTGGAACCTAGGCCTCCCTCAAAGTGTTCTAAAGTGAACCAACAATGACAAAACACACAACTTTTAATTATTTCTGCCAGTTTTCATGCAGGAATATCTCATTAACAAAAATTAGAAAATCAAGAAGTGATATATGCAGTTATGTGGCACATAAAAATGTCAAAATATGTGTGAGTGTGCATGCATGAGTGTCTGTGTACACGTGCTTTATGTTAAGTATTCAGTATATTGTTTGATTTCGAATTCTAGGAGAAACTCAAGTTGGTATGCATCACAGCCAAAGTGGGATCAACAATGCTTTTCTTAAGAGAAGTGTGAGAGATTGTGAGTCTTCATGCTAACTATCCAAGCAAGAACATGCTTCCTTAGGACGGGTGTGATTTTAGTTCTTCTATTGTCATGATAAGCAGTGTTATAGTTATCATTTGAGGGGAGTCTAAATATAAACCACTAATATGTCATTTGAGATAGCAGTCATGAATAAGGTCTGATTATGCCTCAAACTCAGCAGCCTCCCCTATGAGCAACATATTTGACTTTCTATGGTAACTGAATGAATTAAACATAGGCAGGGATTCTGACTTGTCTAAGTGGACAGTTTTCTCAAAGATGCAGCTGAGCATACAGCTGGAGTCCCCTTAAGACTGTCCTCCTTTCAGAACACAGGCAAATTATACCTAATAAACAGGAATATCATTATGCCAGTGAAACAAAGTAAATCAGTCACCCTAAACAGAGCAAACAAGATACAAGAGAGGTTTATCAAAGAAAAGAAATATTGTACTTCTTCAATAAAGACAACTTAGATAACCAAAATGTCTTGCTGAAACGGAAAATACAGGAGAGTCCATGGAGTCACAGGTCTCTACAGCAATGGTATCCAGGAACAGGATATTTCCTATTTTGTAAGGTCCCTGTCACGTCAGTCATACATGGATTTGCATTTTGGTTGGGAATTTCCTGGACCTGTCAACAATAACAGCTCTACTCACACTGGACGGGTCAGTCAGTCATATAAAGAGGCCCTTGACTGTGTGACTGCAGACTACTGGTGATCAAGCCCTGGACTCCTTTGGAGAACCTGTTGAGTGTTTCCTGAGTTGGTCTGTCTTTATGGTCTGCTTATGTGCTCCTGTCAGTTTTGAGGGACTAAGTGTAATGGGTTCCAGATGCCTTCATGGGATGAATAGCAACAACTTAGCACTCAGAATATAGCAATGGATACAGTGGTACACAGTGAAAGATGGCATTTTCCTTTTTTTTGCTATTGATATTGAGCAGAGTATTTTTCTCTTTCACACGCATTTTTTGGTGTCAATTTCAGAACCCTAGATATTAGCAGAGATCAGGCCCTAGGACTTGCCTGAGCTCTCCTTTATTCTGCTACCACAGACAACCTGCTCGTATGTCACAAGGGACAAGAAAGACAGGGATGTGTTATCAAATTCCTCGGGGTTCCAGAACTTGAAGCTTGATGGAGGAGGGTTATCTGTCTATTGTGTTATTTTCATTGGTCAATAAAGAGACTGCCTTGGCCTTTGATAGGACAGAAAATTAGGTAGGCAGAGTAAACAGAACAGAATGCTGGGAAGAGGGCAATTGGACAGACGCCATGGAGCCAGCCACCAGGTCAGACATGCTGAATCTTTCCCGGTAAGCCACACCTCGTGATGTGATACAGATTATTAGAAATGGGTTAATCAAGATGTGAGAGTTAGCCAGTAACTAACTCTGTAGAGATAATGGGCCAGGCAGTATTTAAATGAATACAACTTATGTGTTATTATTTCTGGGGCTAAGCTAGCCGTGCGGGAGCCAGGTGAGGCGAAAAGCAGGCCTGCCCGCAGCCCCTCACAACAGAAGCTGTCTGTTTCAAATGCATTTCTGTGTGCACGGAGCCTTGTTTCACTGAAATAATGTGTTTCTTTCCTGCAATAATGCATGAAACAAAGGTTCCTTCCCAAGGCCAGTGCCACAAATTGTTGACAGGAAAGGGAAAAGCCAGGCTGTCCTAAAATAGGGGTTGGGGAATATGTACATAGGAAGACAGAGAAGTGGATGTGTGGTTTCATGTCTCCATCGCTTCTTTTATTGTGGATCACCCCAACACTGTCATGTAATGTCTTTCAGATCTTTGAGAAGACCTCAGCACATTGTCTCCTCAAGAGCAGCAGTGCCAGCAGTCGAGCCAGACTCCTCCTGTGTGCCCACCCACAAAGTCTCCTGAAACTTTTCGCCCACTGAAGTTCCCACAGGCTTGTCGTCCTCCAATGCGCTCACAGATTTATCTTCCTCCAACATGCCCACAGAGTTGTGTTCCTCCTCCAGTGTGCACACAGATTTCTACTCCAATATGTCCATCTCCTTATACTCCACCAATGTTGCCATATCCTTGTAATCATTGAATGTGAACACAGCCTTGTATCCTCCAATGTTCCCACAGCCTTGTCCTCCTCGAAAGTGTGCACAGCCATGCCCCCCTCAGCCATGACAGTAGACATGTCCTGCTGTGCAACCTCCTCCAACTTGCCAGCAGATGTGCCTACAGAAGACCATGTGAGTGCTGCAGCAGTCACCAGGACCTAGAGAAGAGGAGGAAATCTATCTTCCCTCACTTCCATAGAAAACCTTCCATCTTTGCTTCAAAGTCTGTCATGGCTGCAGAAGAATTTTTTTCACCCTTCTCCTCCATGTGTCTGTGATGACCCCATAGAGGGAGGACATTCTCCTGAGATTCTTCTCCGTCTGCTGTCAAGTGGTGGCTGATTTTGTTCCTTCCACACTACCTCAGTGTCCCAGATGCTCAGTGAGGAGCAGTGGCTTCTACCCTGTGCACTCAGAGGATGTTTCCAAAACCACGAATTTACTTGTTTGTGTTGTTGTCTACATGACTTCACTTCCTGAATAAAGTACAATATGGCTATTAGCACTCATGGGTTCTTTTTTTTCTTCTATACCTGACTCCACGATCTTCCTGATAAGCTCATGTTACAATGTTTTTATTCTTTGATGACCAAGTCATCCTTTTGTAGCAGATTTTAATTGTAATTTGGGTCATAACAAAGATTTCTTAGTGATTGTTTGCTTGAGAGACAGAGTTTCATTATGCACAAGTACAAGCTATCAGTTAGCATGTGCTATTTTAAGAAGCTTATGCTATGCTCAGATATGCATGTGTCACATAGCACAAATATCCCCATATACCACGTATTTCCCTCACTTGTCCCCTTCATCTGATATAATAGTTACACGTGTACATCAACCTAGCCTTGTTACGTTTTTCTCTTTACTATTTGAAACTTCAGTGTCAACTTTGTATTTAAGACTGGATTTATTTCCCTGTACATGATGATATGCTGTTTCATTTGTTTTCCTTCAGAGGACACGTGATTATTGTTTTATATGACTGATCATATTTTCAGTCCACATAAGTGATACCTATTATTATCCCATCCACTTCCGGTGTGCAACTGTACTGACTAATGTACCTTGCAAGTTACGGGTAGATCTGAAATATTGATGGGTATGCAGGCATGTCTACTGTATACAGTATGTGACTTCATTTACTAAACACTCAAGTGATAGTGCTGAGTCCTATGACAGAAAAGCAACAAAAACTTGAGTTGCTTATATTTAAGAGACATTTAAATGATTAAAATTGTAAAAATGAAGAAGTATAAGGGTTTAATATAGATAGGTTTTTGAAATTCCCACGACCTTTTTGTTACTACTTCTTTTCCCTTAATACTTTTCGTTCCATTCCCAAAATATTTAAATTTTTATAGAGAACTGTTTTATTAAATGCGATCTTCCAAGGAATCATAAAGTCCACAGATCATGCCATGGAGGTAGTCATGGTACTTGAAGTTAGTAAATGGGTTTATAATACTTTTATGACCATTTCTAATTTACGTATACACTTTCAAAGCTATAGTTTTAACAGAAAAACTGACTAAAGATAAATCTCAGCCTGAATCATTTGCCATCTCATCATATCTTCAGTGTTGCGTAACAGGAGACCTTGCTTGGTGGGGTTTATGTCCTGCCCAATTCCCCAGCCATTTAGTCCCATAGAAAATCACACAGAGGGTCTACGTTAGAAGTAAATTGATTGGCCAATTAGTTCACACTTCTTATTAGTTCTTGTAGCTTCTATTAACCTATTACTCTTATCTATGTTAGCCACATGGTTCAGAACCTTTTTCGGCGGGGCAGATCACATCCTTTTTCTTCAGTGATCTGGGAATTACTGGGGAGGAATGGGCTTCCTCCTTCCTGGAATTCTCCTGTTCTCATTGCCCTACCTTTACTTTTTGTCCTGTTGTCCCACCTATACTTCCTGCCTGGCCAAACAGCATTTATTCAAAACATGATGGACAGAATACAGACAAATCTCCTGCACCAATTTTCCTTCTTTTTTTAAATAAAAAAATCCATAGTCCATTTTTTGGGAATATGGATGTTATATTAAGGCAACTTGCAGCTGGTTGGGCGCAGTGATAATCTTATGGGTCCCTAAAAAAATTTATCAAGTCCTGACTGGAGTATTCTGCCAGGCTTGGTCATTTTAGGCAGCATCTTGAATCTGTTCTGGATGTAGAAATCAGAAACCTAGGTCATCTGTTCCTACCAGAGATTTCTCAGGTAGTGTTCCTTGATCAAACCTGAGTTTTCTTAACACAGAATGAATCCACAGCCTCTCATTTCCTGTGGATACAAAAATAAAATCTCATCTCCAAAGTAGCATAACCTTTGACCTCAATTTTGAAATCAAAGGATTTTCAGAATACTTATCTTGGATTAATTTAGTGGCATTTATAAGGAAATATCTATTAGCAGGCATTGCTTATTCTTCAGCATTCAAACATTTCAAAGAGAGCATAATAATATACAGTGTCATGAATCTCTGTGTCTTTTCCATCTTTAGGTATCTTTATTTTAAACTGTATTTCTTTTATTTTAAGTTTTGACTTTTTTTAAAGTTTATTAAATTATAAAAGTTTCCATTTCTGCTCCTCCTCCCAACACCCTCCCACTTCCCCTACTCCCTCTCCTCCTCCCTCTCTATCCCTAAGAGTAGTCAGGGTTACCTGCCCTGTGGGAAGTTCAAGTTCCTCCCCCCTCCCTCCAGGTCCAGGAATGAGTATCCAAACAGACTGGATCCCAAAAATCCAGTATATGCAGAGGAAACAAGTCCCAGTGTCATTGTCAATGGCTTTTCAGAAAGACTCCGGGCCCGCCACATCCAGGGAATCCGGCCACATTCAGAGAATCTGGTTAGATCACGTGCTCATTCAGTTCCAGTCCAGCTGGCCTTGGTGAACTCTCATTAGATCAGTCTCCTTGTATCAGTGGGTGATGGCGGGCTTCACAGTCCTGATTTCTTTTTTCATTTTCTTCATCCTTCTGCTCCTCATTTGGACCGTAGAGGGTTCCGTCCGGTGCTCCAATATGGGTCTCCGTCTGTATCGCCATCCCACGTCGGATGAAGGTTTCCTCTGCTCTTGCCTTCTTTGTTCACGTTCTCCTTCCTTCTGCCTCTCCTTTGGACCTAGGGAGCTAGGTCCAGTGTTTCGCCGTGAGTCTCCGCCTCCATCTCCCTCCATCGCCAGATGAGGGTTCTATGGTGATATGCAAAATGTTCATCAGTATGGTTGTGGACCAAGGCCGGTTCAGGCACCCTCTCCTCTGTCCAGAGAACAACCTGGGGATCTCTCCTTGGACCTGGGATCCCCTTTATACTCAAGTCTCTTGTAAACCCTAAAATGACTCCCTTAGTTGAGGTATATACTTCTCTGATCCCATATCTATCCATTCTCCCTCTCCCCCATCCCAATCCCCCGATCTTTCCCCATTCCTCCCCTACTCCCTTCTCTCTAACCCTCTCCCCTTCCAACAGCCCCCCCCACCCCCCCAATGCACCCGAGGTTACCTGGGACTCTTGTCTATTTCCAATCTCCAGGAGGATAGCTACATGATTTTCTTATCAAATAGGTCATTCATTTTCTTGGTTAGAGTTACCCCAAGATACTTTCTGCTATTTGTGGCTATCATGAAAGGTGATGTTTCTCTGATTTCCCTCTCTGCTTCTTTATCCTTTGTGTATAGAAGGTCAAGCACTATATTGAAGAGGTATGGCGAGAGTGGACAGACTTGTCGTGTTCCTGATTTTAGAGGAAAGGCTTTGAGTTTCTCTCCATTCAATTTGATGTTAGCTGACGGCTTGCTGTATATTGCTTTTATTATATTTAGGTATGATCCTTGTATCTCCAGTCTCTCCAACACCTTTATCATAAATGGGTGTTGAATTTTGTCAAATGCTTTTTCAGCATCCAATGGAATGATCATATGGTTTTTTTCTTTCAGTTTATTTATATGATGGATTACATTGATAGATTTGCTTATGTTGAACCAGCCCTGCATCTCTGGGATGAAGCCAACTTGATCATAATGGATAATTTTTCTAATGTGTTCCTGGATTCGGTTTGCCAGGATTATATTGAGTATTTTTGCGTCAATGTTCATGAGTGAGATTGGTCTGTAATTCTCTTTCTTGGTCGTGTCTTTGTGTGGTTTTGGTATCAGGGTAACTGTAGCCTCTTAAAAAGAGTTTGGCCATGATTCTTCTGTTTCTATATTGTGAAATGTATTAAGGAGTATAGGTATTAGCTCTTCCTGGAAGTTCTGGTAGAATTCTGTATTGAAAACATCTGGCGCTGGGCTTTTTTTGGTAGGGAGATTTTTAATAACAGCTTCTAATTCTTCACGAATGACAGGTCTGTTTAGATTGTTCACCTGTTCTTGGTTCAACTTTGGTATATGGTACTTATCTAAAAAAAATGTCCATTTCTTTTACATTTTCCAACTTTGTGGCATATAAATTTTCGTAGTAAGATCTAATGATTCTCTAAATTTCCTCTGCATCTGTGGTTATGTCCCTTTTTTCATTTCTGATCTTATTAATTTGCATGTTCTCTCTCTGCCATTTGATTAATTTGGATAGGGGCTTGTCGATCATGTTGATTTTCTCCAAGAACCAGCTTTTTGATTCATTGATTCTTTGGATTGTTTTCTGTGTTTCTATTTTGTTGATTTCAGCCCTCAGTTTGATTATTTCCAGTCTTCTTCTCCTCCTGGGTGAATCAGCTTCATTTTTTTCTAGAGCTTTCAAGTGTGCTGTTAAGTCTCCAATGTGTGCTTTCTCCGTTTTCTTTAATTGGGCACTTAGTGCTATGAACTTTCCTCTTAGCACTGCTTTCATAGTGTCCCATAAGTTTGAGTATGTTGTGTCTTTATTTTCATTAAATTCAAGGAAGACTTTAATTTCTTTCTTTATTTCTTCCTTGACCCAGGGGTGATTCAGTAGTTGACTGTTCATCTTCCATGAATTTGTTGGCTTCCTGGGGGTAGCACTTTTGTTGAATTCTAACTTTAATCCATGGTGGTCTGACAAGACACAGGTGGTTACTAATATTTTTTTCTATCTGTGGAAGTTTGCTTTGTTACCCAGTATGTGGTCAATTTTCGAGAAGGTTCCATGAGCTGCAGAGAAGAAGGTATATTCTTTCCTTTTTGGGTGGAACATTCTATAGATGTCTGTTAAGTCCATTTGATTCAATACCTCCAATAATTCTCTTATTTCTCTGTTAGGTTTCTGTCTGATTGACCTGTCCATTGGTGAGAGAGGAGTGTTGAAGTCTCCTACTCTTAGTGAGTGTGGTTTGATGACTGCCTTGAGTTCTAGAAGTGTTTCTTTTACATAAGTAGGAGGCTTTATATTAGGGGCGTAGATATTCAGGATTGAGACTTCCTACTGATGAATTGTTCCTGTTATGAGTATAAAATGTCCATTTCCATCTCTTCTGATTGATTTTAATTTGAAGTCAATTTTGTTGGAAATTAAAATGGCCACACCTGCTTGTTTCTTAGGTCCGTTTGCTTGAAAAACCTTGTCCCAGCCCTTTACTCTGAGTAGATGTCTATCTTTGTGTTTGAGGTGTGTTTCTTGTAAACAGCAGAATGTTGGATCCTGTTTTCATATCCAATCTCTTAGTCTGTGCCTTTTTATAGGTGAATTGAGTCCATTAATATTAAGTGATATTAATGACCAGTGGTTGTTGACTCCGGTTATTATTATTTTTTGTTTATTTGTTTAATAGAGTTTGTATTTGTCCCTTTTTTGAGTTAAGCTCGTGAAGGGTCTCAAGATGTCTGAGTTTTTGTAGGTAATGTTGGCAATGTTGGATTCCTTGGGTTGCGATTTTCCTTCTATTACTTTCATTAAGGCTGGGTTTGTGGCTACGAATTGTTTAAATTTGTTCTTATCTTGGAATATTTTGTTTTCTCCATTGATAGTGAACGATAGCTTGGCTGGGTATAGTACTCTGGGTTTGCATCCATGCTCTCATAGTTTCTGCAGTACCTCTATCCAGGACCTTCTGGCTTTCATGGTTTCCATAGAGAAGTCCGGTGTAAGTCTGATAGGGTTACCTTTATAAGTTACTTGCCCTTTTTCCTTTGCAGCTCTTAATATTCTTTCTTTAATCTGTATGTTTGTGTTTTGATTATTATATGGCGAGGGGATTTTTTTTTTGATCAAGTCTATTCGGTGTTCTGTATGCATCTTGAACCTTCATAGGAATATCATTCTTTATGTTGGGAAAGTTTTCTTCTATAATTTTGTTGAATATATTTTCTGGTCCTTTGTTTTTTTTTTTTTTTTAAGCGACCCCAAAAACTCTACCAAAGAACTCCTACAGCTGATAAACACCTTTAGTAACGTGGCAGGATACAAGATCAACTCCAAAAAATCAGTGGCACTCCTATACACAAAGGATAAAGAAACGGAGAGGGAAATCAGAGAAACATCACCTTTCACGATAGCCACAAACACCATAAAATATCTTGGGGTTACTCTAACCAAGGATGTGAAAGACCTATTTGACAAGAACTTTAAGCCTTTGAAAAGAGAAATTGAGGAGGATACCAGAAAATGGAAAGACCTCCCCTGCTCTTGGATTGGGAGAATCAACATAGTAAAAATGGCAATTCTACCAAAAGCAATCTACAGATTCAATGCAATCCCCATCAAAATCCCATCAAACTTCTTCACAGACCTTGAGAGAACATTAATCAAGTTTATATGGAAAAACAAAAAACCCAGGATAGCCAAAACAATCTTATACAATAAAAGAACTTCTGGAGGCATTACCATCCCTGACTTCAAACTCTATTATAGAGCTACAGTATTGAAAACAGCTTGGTATTGGCATAAGAACAGAGAAGTCGACCTATGGAATCGAATAGAAGACCCAGATATTAACCCACAAACTTATGAACACCTAATTTTCGACAAGGGAGCTAAAGGTATACAATGGAAGAAGGAAAGCATCTTTAACAAATGGTGCTGGCATAACTGGATGTCAATCTGTAAAAAAATGAAAGTAGATCCATATCTATCACCATGCACAAAAATCAAGTCCAAATGGATTAAAGACATCAACATTAATCCGTCCACTTTGAACCTGATAGAAGAGAAAGTGGGAAGTAGTCTACAAGATTTAGGCACAGGAGGCCTCTTCCTAAGTAGGACCCCAGCAGCACAGACAATAAGAGAAACAATGAATAAATGGGATCTACTGAAACTGGGAAGCTTCTGTAAAGCAAAGGACACTGTCAGTAGGACAAAAAGGCTGCCTTCTGAGTGGGAGAAGATCTTCACCAACCCCTCATCAGACAAAGGTCTGATCTCCAGAATATACAAAGAACTCAAGAAACTAGACACTAAAACTCTAATTTTCTGGTCCTTTGATCTGCAGTTCTTCTCCTTCTTCGATCCCTATTATTCTTAGATTTGGTTTTTTAATTGTGTCCCAGATTTCTTGAATGTTTTGTGATGAGAATTTATTGGATTTGCTGTTTTCTTTGATCAGAGCATTTATTTTCTCTATAGTATCTTCAGACTCTGAGATTCGTTCTTCCATCTCTTGTATCCTATTGGTTATGCTTGATTCTGTAGTCTCTGTTCGTTTACCTAGATTTTCCATATCCAGCCAGGCCTCGTTTTGTGTTTTCTTCATTGACTCCATTTCAGTTTTCAATTCTTGAACTGTTTCCATTACCTGTTTGATTGTTTTTTCTTGGTTTCCCGGTGTATCATTCATGGATTTATTCATTTCTTCGAACTTTTTGTTATGTTTCTCTTCCATTTCTTTACTCATTTCTTCAATCTTTTTGTTGTACTTCTCATCCAGTTCTTTAAGGGAGTTATTCATATCCTGTTTAAGGGACTCTATTGCTTTCATAATGGCATTTTTGTCCACTTCTTCTGAATTAAGAGGTTCAAGACCTTCTATTTTAGGTTCATTGGGTTCTGGTGTTTTCATGTTGTTTTTTTAGATTGTTGGAGGAGTTCTTGCCTTGGCGTCTGCCCATCTCTTCCTTCAAATGCTCTCTATTGGATCTTCTGGTACCATGTCAGGTTCCCTTGTTGGGCAGGGACTTCACTGACAGAAGGTCTACCTTTCGGCAGGTAGTCTATTGAAACACAGGCACTCCCTCCTGCCGAGATGCACTTACAGCCCCAGCCCAGCGCGCAAGGGAGCTGCTCTGGGGAGATCTTGTGGCCCCAGAGGGAAGGGGGGAAGAGAGGAAGGTGTGCCTGGATAAAGACTGGGACAGGATTCGGGAGAGCTCTGCAGGGAGGAGCCTCCTCTGCCTGGTGACCAGAAAGTCAAGGGGGGCGGGGAAAGTCTGAATTCCTCCTAGCCAAAGCCCTCGGGACAGGAGAAAACTCACCCTTCCTCCAATGGATGTCTGCTAGAAGATCACTGTCTCTTGCTGGCCAGGAGTGTGGCTGAGCTGAGACAGAGCTTACCTGTTCTCAGGCAGGCTCTCAAAGCAAAGGAAATGCCCCTGCCGGCCTGAGCCCACAGTCCAGGCCCAGCATGCAAGGGAGCAGCTCTGGGGAGATCTTGTGGCCCCAGAGGGGAGGGTGGAAGAGAGGAAGGTGTACCTGGATAAAGGCTAGGACAGGATTCGGGAGAGCTCCGCAGGGAGGGCCCACCTCTGCCTGGATATAGGCCTGCTCAGTGCTGGGATTAAAGGTGTGCACTACCACACCTTGAATTCACAGAGATCTGTCTGTCTCTGCCTCCCAAGCATTGGCATTGAAGGTGTGTGCTTCCACACCTTGAAGTCACAGAGGTCACTCTACCTCTGTCTGCAAAGTGTTGGGATTGTAAGTGTGTACCACCACACCCAACTACTCTCTTTCTTTCCTTTTTATTTTAAGGACTTTAACCTTTATTTTTTCAATCTTGCATATATTTTTAAACACAAAATAAACCAGTTTTCTTTTTCTCTGAATCTCTCTTTACTGTATATCTCTCTGTTTCTGATCAAAGACGTGGATTTGATGGCTGGATCCAGCCCATTTCTTAGCTTTCTGAGATTCCATCATTTTGACAGAGGTAATGGACAGAGCCATGTTTATTGGCACAACTCTACAGCATTTCAAGGTCCCTACCAAGAAGCAAGCTGCAGCAGTGTGCTCACAAACCACACTCAAATGCTTTGTAGTCAGACTGCCTACCTAAATGTGTCAGACTTTGCCCTGGCAGGACAGCTTCAGTGCCTTCAAAATTCTGTTCCAGAGAGTAATGATCGTTCTTGAGGAGAATAGTTCATCAAGGACTGCTTGTGTTGTATGCAGGTAGAAGAATGTCTACAAATTAGTTCATATATACTTCTATGTCTCTAAACATTTGCTGACTACTGACCTGGAATTCCATTGAGAAATACACCCTGTGAATGTCAGTTTCCTTAAGACTCATGCTATCTTTATGTCAGAAATAGTACAAATATAAGGGTAATTGTATTCTTCTTAATGGCCAGGAGACTAATGAAGAAAACCTTGCTTGAACAATTATTGAGGATTAAAATACTTTAAATTTTACAGTTTCCCTCACTTATTTTATTTTTTTTTTTAGTTCATTGATGTCCTGTAGGGAGGCAGAAAATTTCTTACTTTGGTCGATATCTTGTAGTGAAACTCAGAAAACACCTACTATGGAGAAAGTATGAAAGCTCTTGTCCCAATTGGTAATAACCATTGCTTATCAGAGTCTGTTCTTCAAAAGAGATTGAAAAAACATTACACAGAAAGGACTCTGGTGGTCATAGATAAATTAGAAGCCCTAAATTTCCATTGAATTTTCCCTACTACCTCAGGACTTTCTCACTTATCCAACATCTATTCTGTCTAAAAACTCTCCCACTCCCCCAAGGAGAGATACTTCTCATTCTGGAAATTCAGTAAGAAAATAGACAGAAGACTCTGGAATGGCTTGCTCTGATGGAGCTTTCTTAAAAGCCTTTGGAAAGGGTGTATTTTGGGTACATCAGTAAGTATTATAAGTTCCTTGACAACTCCCAGGTCCTTGGTCTTTGTCCATGTTATAACTTAAGATCTCCTATTATGATTTTAAAAGAGTGAATGACAGTAAGTTTTGAATTTCATGAAAAGAACTTTAAAGTAACCTTCAGGTCAGAGAATCCTACATATGAATATTCATTCTGTCTTCTTCCTATCTGCTCTAAACGAAAAATTGCTGTAAATGTTATTAGCATTTTAAATCATATTCCACTGTTTAATGAACTGGAATGCTCTATACAATAAGAATAGTCCTTAGCCATGATATTATAGCTTCATGATCTTTTTATTACAACAGGAAGTGATGTATAAATACATATCTCATTATACCATGAAGCCCCAAGTTCCATCACAAAAATAAAATAAGAAAATTTAATTAGAATTCATAAGATTATTGGTCAGCATCAATCCTATTACATGGGTTGCCATTAGTTCAATCTCCAGTAGAACACGCATAAATATGGGATTGTACTGTGAAGTGAAATGACCTGAATATTGGTTATATGTGGTGCCTCATCTCCACGATCACAGCAGTTAGGTAATAGTAATTGGATTACTGTTTTGATGCAATTTTGAGCTATATATATTTGATTTTCTTTTATATATTCTCTCAAAGTCAAAAAACAAGTTATATAGCCCATTGGGAGGGTTTTACGTGCCAAGGCAAAGCCCTTAGTTTAAATGATGGGATCAAAAAATGAAATTTATCATAATCTCTCTTTTACTACAAATAAAAGGCATCAGAAAAACATAATAGAAATTTGAAAATATCAAATCTTCCAACATTTGAATTGGTGCCACTAGCACTGACTATCAGTCATCATAAAAAATGAGTCCTAATATGAGAAATTTTCTAATTCCTGAGCATAGAGTTCACTTCTGATCCAACCTGAGGGACTCTGGAGGATATATCTAAATTCTTACACCACCACAACTGCTTTGCTTTACTTTACCTCAGAGAAGCCAGCTACTTCACCAGTCTTATTGATCAGCTATTTGTGGTATGTGTTTTAGGCTGTATGACTTCTATGTTTTATTATCAGTGAGTAACTGCTTGTCCAGACAGTGGGGATGTGAGAAAGTTCAGTAGTTTACTGGCAGTAGATTCCATATTGCTCCCTGTGTCTTTGTTCGTCTGTTGAGAATTCTCTGTTCAGGTCAGTACCCCATTTTCAGATTGGGTTGATTAGAGTTTTAGTGTCTAGTTTCTTAAGTTCTTTGTCTATTTTGGAGATCAGACCTTTGTCTGATTAGGGGTTGGTGAAGATCTTTGCCAGTCAGAAGGTAGCCTTTTTGTCTTACTGACAGTGTCTTTTGCTTTACACAAGCTTCCTAGTTTCAGGTGGTCCCATTTATTCATTGATTTTTTTATTGTCTGTGCTACTGAGGTTCTACCTAGGAAGTTGTCTCCTGTGCTCATGTCTTGTAGATTACTTCCCACTTTCTCTTCTATCAGGTTCAAAGTGGTCAGATTATTGTTGAGGTCTTTAATCCATTTGGACTTCAGTTTTGTGCATAGTGATAGATATGGCTCTACTTTCATTCTTCTACAGGTTGACATCCAGTTATGCCAGCACCATTTGTTAAAGATGGTATCCTTCTTCCATTGTATACCTTTAGTTCCTTTGTTGAAAATCAGGTGTTCATAGGTTTGTGGGTTAATATCCAGGTCTTCTATTCAATTCCATAGGTCGACTTCTCTGTTCTTGTGACAATACCAAGCTGTTTTCAATACTGTAGCTCTGTAATAGAGTTTGAAGTCATGTATGGCTATACCTCCAGAATTTTCCTTATTATATAAGATTGTTTTGGTTATCCTGGGTTTTTTGTTTTTCAATATAAAGTTGATGATTGTTCTCTCAAGTCTGTGAAGAATTTTGATGGGATTTTGAAGGAGATTGCACTGAATCTATAGATTACTTTTGGTAGAATTGCCATTTTAACTATGTTGATCCTCCCAATCCATGAGCAAGGGAGATCTTTCCATTTTCTGGTATCCTCCTCAATTTCTTTCATCAAAGACTTAACATTCTTGTCAAATAGGTCTTTCACTTCCTTGGTAAGAGTAACCCCAAGGTATTTTATGCTATTTGTGGCTATCGTGAAAGGTGAAGTTTCTCTGATTTCCCTCCCTGCTTCTTTATCCTTTGTGTATAGAAGGTCAACCGATTTTTTGGAGTTGATCTTGTACTCTCCCACATTACTAAAGGTGTTTATCAGCTGTAGGAGTTCTTTGGTAGAGTTTTTGGGTCGCTTATGTACACTATCATATCGTCTGCAAATAAGGAGAGTTTAACTTATTCCTTTCCAATTCGAATCCCCTTGATCACCTTATGTTGTCTTATTGCTATTTCTAGAACTTCAAACACTATATTGAAGAGGTATGGAGAGAGTGGAGAACCTTGTCATGTTCCTGATTTTAATGGAATGGCTTTGAGTTTCTCTCCATTCAATTTGATGTTACCTGTCAGCTTGCTGTATATTGCTTTTATTATATTTAGGTATGATCCTTGTGTCCCAAATTTCTTCAAAACCTTTATCATAAAGGGGTGCTGAATTTTGTCAAATGTTTTTTCAGCATTTAATAAAATGATCATATGTTTCTTTTTTTCATTCAGTTTTTTTTTTATATGATGGATTACATTGATAGATTTGTGTATGTTGAGCCAGCCCTGCATCTCTGGGATGAAGCCTACTTGATCATAATGAATAATTTTTCTAATGTGTTCTTGGATTCGGTTTGCCAGTATTTTATTGGGAATTTTTGCGTTAATGTTCATGAATGAGATTGTCCTGTAATTCTCTTTCTTGGTTGTGTCTTTGTGTGGTTTTGGTATCAAGGTAACTGTAGCTTCATAATAATAATTTGGCAATGATCTTCTGTTTCTATATTGTGAAATACATTAAGGAGTACAGGTAGTAGCTCTTCTTGGAAGTTCTGGTAGAATTCTGCATTGAAAACATCTGTTGTTGGGCTTTTTTGGTAGGCAGGTTTTTGAAAACAGCTTCTATTCCTTTGCTACTAACAGGTCTATTTAGATTGTTCACCTGGTCTTGATTTAACTTTGGTAAATGGTACTTATCTAAAAACAAGTCTATTTCTTGTACATTTTCCAACTTTGTGGCATATAAGCTTTTGTAGTAAGATCTAATGATTCTCTAAATTTCCTCTGTGTTTGTGGTTGTGTCCCCCCTTTCATTTCTGATCTTATTAATATGTTTGTTCTCTCTCTGCCATTTGATTAGTTTGGCTATGGGTTTATCAATCTTGTTGATTTTCTCCAAGAACCAGTTTTTTGTTTCATTGATTCTTTGGATTTTATTCTGTGTTTCTATTTTTTTGATTTCAGCCCTCAGTTTGAATATTTCCAGTCTTCTACTCCTCCTGGGTGTGTCTGCTTCTTATTTTTCCAGAGCTTTCAGGTGTGTTGTTAAGTTTCCAATGTGTGCTTTCTGTTTTCTTTAATGGGGCACTTAGTGCTATGAACTTTCCTCTTAGCACTGCTTTCATTGTTTCCCATAGGTTTGAGTATGTTGTGTCTTTATTTTCATTAAATTCAAGGAAGACTTTAATTTCTTTCTTTATTTCTTCCTTGACCCAGGGGGTGATTCATGAGTTGACTGTTCAGCTTCCATGAGTTTGTAGGATTTCTGGGGTTAGAATTTTTTTTTTAGTAATTTTATTAAATTATAAAAGTTTCCATTTCTGCCCCTCCTCCCACCACCCTCCCACTCCCCCCACTCCCTCTCCTCCTCCTTCTCCATCCCTAAGAGCAGCAGTCAGGGTTTCCTGCCCAGTGGGAAGTTCAAGTTCCTCCCTCCTCCCTCCAGGTCCAGGAAGGTGAGTGTCCAGATAGACTGGTTCCGCAAAATCCAGTACATGCAGAGGAAACAAGTCCCAGTGCCATTGTCAATGGCTTTTCAGGAAGACTGCGGGCCAGCCACACTCAGAGAATTCGGCCACATTCAGAAAATCTGGTTGGATTGTGTCCTCATTCAGTCCCAGTCCAACTGGCCTTGGTAAACTCTCATTAGATCCGTCCCCTTGTATCAGTGGGTGATCGCATCCCTTGCAGTCCTGATTTCCTTATTCATTTTCTTCCTCCTTCTGCTCCTCATTTGGACCTTGGGGAGCTCAGTCTGGTGCTCCAGTGTGGGTCTCCATCTGTATTGCCATCCACCTTCGGATGAAGTTTCTCTCTGATCTTGCCTTCTTTGCTCACGTTCTCTTTCCTTCTGCTTCTCGTTTGGACCTTGTGAGTTAAGTCCAGTGTTCCAATGTGGATCTCTGCTCTATCTCCATCCATCTCCAGATGAAGGTTCTATGGTGATATGTATGGTTATGGGCCTAGGCCGTTTCAGGCACCCTCTCTTCTGTTCAGAGAACAATCTGGGGATCTCTCCTTGGACCTGGGATCCCATTTATAATCAAGTCTCTTGTAAACCCTAAAATGACTCCCTTAGTTAAAATATATTCTTCCCTGATCCCATATCCATCCGTCCTCCCTCCCCCCATCCCAGTCCACCTAGCTTTCCCCATTCCTCCCCTACTCCCTTCTAGAAGATCTTCACAAACCCCTCATCAGACAAAGGTCTGATCTCCAAAATATACAAAGAACTCAAGAAACTAGACACTAAAATTCTAATTAACCCAATTAAAAAAATGGGGTACTGAACTGAACAGAGAATTCACAGCAGATGAACTCCGAATGGCCAAAAGGCACTTTAAGGTCATGCTCAACCTCCTTAGTGATCAGGGAAATGCAAATCAAAACAACTTTGAGATATCATCTTACACCTGTCAGAATAGCCAAACTCAAAAACACCGATGATAGCCTATGCTGGAGAGGATGTGGAATGAGGGGAACACTCATCCATTGTTGGTGGGAATGCAAACTTGTGCAGCCACTGTGGAAATCAGTGTGGCGGTTTCTCAGGAAACTGGGAGTCAACCTCCCTCAGGACCCAGCAATTCCACTCTTGGGAATATACCCAAGAGATGCCCTATCATACTACAAAAGCATTTGTTCAACTATGTTCATAGCAGCACTATTTGTAATAGCCAGAACCTGGAAACAACCTAGGTGCCCCTCAATAGAAGAATGGTTAATAAAGGTGTGGAACATATACACATTAGAGTTCTACTCAGTGGTAAAAAACAGTGACATCTTGAATTTTGCATGCAAATGGATGTAAATAGAAAATGCTTTACTGAGTGAGGTAAGCCAGACCCAAAAAGAGGAATATGGTATGTATTCACTCATATGTGGATTCTAACCATAATTAAAGGTCTTTGAGCCTATTATTCATGATCCTAGAGAAGCTAAATAAGAAGGTGAACCTGATGAAAATCATGTAGCTATCTACCTGGAGATTGGAAATAGACAAGAGTCCCAGGTAACCTCCGGTGCATGGGGGGGTGGGAAGGTTGTTGGAAGGGGAGAGCGTTAGAATTGTTTTTGAATTGTAACTTTATTCCATGGTGATCCGGTAAGACACAGGTGTTTACTAATATTTTTTTTATATCTGTGGAAATTTACTGTGATATTGAGTATGTGGTCAATTTTCAAAAAGGTTCCATGAGCTGCAGAGAAGAAGGTATATTCTTTCCTATTTGAGTGGAATGTTCTATAGATATCTGTTAAGTCTATTTGATTCATTACCTCTATTAATTCTCTTATTTCTCTGTTGGGTTTCTGTCTGATTGACCTGTCCATTGGTGAGAAAGTTTAGTTTCTGCAGTACCTCTATCCAGGACCTTCTGGCTTTCATGGTTTCCATAGAGAAGTCCGGTGTAAGTCTGCTAGGTTTACCTTTATAAGTTACTTGATCTTTTTTCTTTGCAGCTCTTAATATTCTTTCTTTAATCTGTATGTTTTGTGTTTTGATTATTATACAGTGAGGGGATTTTTTTTATGCAGTCGATTTGGTGTTCTGTATGCTTCTTGAACCTTCATTGGAATATCTTTCTTTAGGTTGGGAGAGTTTTCTTCTATAATTTTGTTGAATATATTTTCTGCTCCTTTGATCTGCAATTCTTCTCCTTCTTTTGTCCCTATTATTCTTAGATTTGGTTTTTGTTATTGTGTCCCAGATATCTTGAATGTTTTGTGATGATAATTTGTTGGATTTGCTGTTTTCTTTGATCAGAGCGTTTATTTTTTCTATGGTGTCTACAGAATCTGAGATTCGTTCTTCTATCTCTTGTATTCTATTGGTTATGCTTGATTCTGTATTCTCTGTCCATTTACCTATATTTTTAATATCTAACCGGCCCTCGGTTTGTGTTTTCTTCATTGCCTCCATTTCAGTTTTCAATCTTGAACTGTTTCCATTATCTGTTTGATTGTTTTTTCTTGGTTTCCCAGGGTATCATTTACGGATTTACTCATTTCTTCAAACTTTGTTATACTTCTCATCCATTTCTTTACTTATTTCTTCAAACCTTTTGTTATACTTCTCATCCATTCCCTTAAGGGAGTTATTCATATCCTGTTTGTTTGTATTCATATCCTGTATTCATATTGTTTTCATAAAGTCACTTTTTCCCACTTCTTCTAGATAAGGGTGTTGAAGTCCTTCAGTAGCAGGGTGGCTGAAATCTGGTGTTTTCATGTTGTTTTTCAGATTGTTGGAGGAATTCTTGCCTTGGCGTCTGCCCATCTCTTCCTTCAAATGTTCTCTATTGGATCTTCTGGTACCCGGTCAGGTTCCCTTGTTGGGCAGGGTCCTTACTGACAGAAGACCTCCCTTTCCGCAGGCCGGCTATTGAAACAGTAACTCCCTCCTGCCGAGTTGCACTTAAAGCCCAGTCCCAGAGCACAAGGCTGCTGAACTGGGAAATTTTCTTGCCCCAGCAGGAAGAGAAGAATAAAGGAAGGGGTTCCTGAGAGATAGCTGGAATGGGATAGGAGACGAGAGAGCTTAGCAGGGTGGGTCTGCCCCTGCAAAGTGACCAGGGAGTCAAGGGTGTCGGGGAATGTCTGAGCTCCTCCTTCCCGGGCTTCTGCCATGGGTCAGGAGTAAACTCACCCTTCTCATGTATCTTCTGCTAGAGAATCAGTGCCCCTTGCTGGCCAGGAATCTTGCTGAGCTATTATTCTTAGGTTTAGTACATGGGGTTTCATGCTTCCTAGAACTTTTGTCCTAAGTTCTGTGTGAATTTATATATAGTGTTTCATTGGTGCATTTAGACATGCTATTGACTAGTAGTCACTTTCAGCCTCTGATGTTTACATTCTTTCCTTTACTTCTTGTATTATTGTCCCAGATTCTTGAAAGGAGTGGTGTGGTATGGATTTCATACTTAGGTATAAGCACCCTTCACATTTATTATTGGTGCACCTGTGTGTGTCATATCATTTTTACTATGGAAAAGTATTCCCCTATTATTTTGCTAAATATATTTTCTGTTTTTTGTTGGACTTCTCTTTCTTCGAAAGCTGCATTATTTTTAGGTTTAGTTATGGGGTTCCATGCTTCCTAGAACTTTTGTCCTAAGTTTTATTTAGATTAAATGTTTTCTTTGATCGATGAGTCTATTTGCTCAATTGTATCTTCAGCCCTTGAGATTCTCTCTTCCATCTCTTTTATTCAGATGGTAATGCTTTCTATTTTGGTTTCTAAATGTTTTCTCATGATGACTGTTTGTATAATACTTTCGGCTTGAGATTTCTTTATAGTCTCTATTTCACTTTTACAATTCTTAAATAATTTACAGATCTGTAAGATTATTTTGTGATTTTTTTGATAAAAGATTTGATGATTTCTTCCAGTTTTTTCCCCTCATTTTTGCATAAATTTTTCATTTCCTCTATAAGGGCCTCAAACATTTTCCTAAGGTATTTTAGGTTATTTACTTCTGCTTCATTTATATTTGATTGTTGAAGTCTTGCTATTGGAGGGTCACTTGTTTTTAATGGTATTGTTTTGCTCTTTTTAGTGTTGTGTGTGGTCTTACCTTGTCTATTTATCTTATCATTTGATTTGTGTTGTTGGTGCTGTCTATGCCTCTCAATCTTCCAGGTGCCAGTAGATCCCAGCCTCAGATAAGCTTTTGGATCGTATAGTGCATTAAGGACCCCTTTCAGTCACACTGTTGGTCACTCTGTTTTCTTGGTGGTTGTTCTGTGCTCCCAGGGCTTGCTCTGCAATACTGAGGATTGTAACATGAAGGGCCAGCTTGTTGGGGTTTCTGTCCCGACCAGGACCCCACAACCAGCAAGCCCCAAAGAAAATCACAGACAGGACTTCATAATTGTAAAACTGATTGGCCCATTAGCTCAGGCTTCTTATTAACTCTTGTAATTGATATTAACCCATTATTTTGATCTATGTTAGCCATAAGACTTGATACCTTTTTCAGCAGTCAGCTCAAATGGTGCTTCTTGGATAGTCTGGGTAGGAATTGCGGATGGAACTTCCGGCTTCCCAGAATACTCCCATTCTATTGCACCACCTCTATTTCCTGTCTGGTTTTCCTGCCTATACTTTCTGCCTGGCCAATCAGCATTTATTTAAAATATAATTGACAGAATACAGACAATTCTCGTGAACCAAAGGATTATTTGGGCCTGCTCCAATGTTGATTTCTTGATTGGGGCTGTTTCTGCTGAGTTTCCTGTCTTGGGCCTGTTCTGGCAGAGGTTGCTGGTTTGGGTAAACTCTAACAAATGTCGCTAGCTCAGGCCTCCTACCTCAGGGCATAGTATTCCAGGCAACTTGTTGCTGGTTGGGGGAACTGATAATCTTATTGGTCCCTAAGGAAAATTTATCAAGTACTGACTGGAGTATCCTGTGAAGCTTGATCATCTCAGGCAGCATCTTGAATGTCCATTTGGTCACATTAATCTGAAAATTCCTCTTAATTATTGGACCTCATAGTTGGAATGGAAGAAGTGGAATTACATAAGCATATCCCAGCAACTGCTGGCATGGCAATAAGTTTGCTTTACTACAAGAAAAAAACGAATTCCACTCCTGTGTAGAAGGTTCAAATTATGCTGATTGTACCTCAGTTTCTATGACTGCCAGACAATGTGGAATATGGGCCTGAAATTTTTGTCCCATAAACCATGAGAACAATTACTTTTAATTGCTGACTTATTATTCAAAGCCTTATTATATTATTTCCTGTGAGACACACACACACACACATACATATACAGTGATGGTCATAATGAGACTCTTCCTTTTATGTTAATTTATTTGAATGTTTGGGCACCAGTTCAAAGAGGGAAGGATTAAGAGGCCTGATATATCACTGAAGGTAGACTTTCAGGTTTCAAAATCCCTCTCTATTCCTAGTTATCTATTTTTTTTTCTCCCACATACTCTTGGATGAGGATTTAAGATATCAGCTACAACAATAGCACCATGACTGCCTTCTTGCTAGTTTGCTAACTACTATCTAATTAGAGACTCATTTCTGGAACCATGAGCCCAATGAATGTTTATTTATTATGCTGCCTTGCTTATTGTATCAATTTATAGCAACAGAAAAACTACGTTATTTACTTTAAAAATTTTTAAAATAGATACAAAATGTCTAAGGCTTTAATATACCTATTTTTAAATACCCACCACCTGTTTATTACCACTTCTACTCTATTAACAGTTTTCATTCCATTCCTAAAACATTGAAAATTTTTGTTAAGAAATCTATTCCTTAATGTAATCTTCCCAGAAACATAAATTCCGTAGGTCAGGCCAGGATGTAATCCTGACACTTGAACTGAGTAAATGGGATTTTATAACACATTTTGTGGGAATTGCTGCCCCGAGTTACATTTTCCTGCCCCCACCCATTTGAGGTGCTTATCTGCAAAGGAAACATAATAACTTCCCTCTGCTCCTGGAGTTGGATAAGGAAGTTTGAGTGCATGTGATCATTCCGTGATCCCTGTTGGGGTCAGGTAACAGTCCCTGCTTGAATCAGGTGACAGTCCCTCCTGGGGTCAGGTGACAGTCCCTTCGCAGCCCACTCCTCTTTTGGTACTATGGTATAAAAGCTAGCCCCAGCAGAACAATAAACGAGCTGAAGCTGTTCCATCTCAATCTTGTGCTCTGTGGATTCATTCAACCTGGACACCCTCTGCAGAGACTCGTGGTTCCAGACCATGCTGGCGCAGTAATTGAAGGCCCCCCTGAGATTAGAAAGGTGAGGAAAGTGGACCGGGTCATCCTGTAGTCCAGCCAGGATGCATTGGGGATTAAGATATAATTAAGAAATAAGAGATACTTAAGATAATTAAGAGATAATTAAGAGATAAGAGATAATTCAGAAATGGGGAATACCCTGGGTAAATCAGAGCTACAATTTCAGTTAAAGAGGTTGTTGAAAGAGCAGGGAACAGCCGTAAAAACTAAGACTTTGGAAGATTTTCTTAAAACTATAGAAACATGGAGTCCCTGGTTCATCACCAGTGGAGCCCTCGATATTTCTGAATGGGAACAGGTTTGCGGGGATCTTCAAAAAATTTTGAGAAAGGAAGGGCTAGAAGTCCTGCCAATCACCATGTTCTCCCTTTGGAGACTGATCAGGGATGCTTTGCTTACAAAGAAAGCCCGGGTTAAGCAGGTTTTGGAAGCAACAAAAGAGGTGTTATCTGAGATTCAAGATAGTGAGACTAAGGCTTCTCTTTGTTCTGATGTGGCCTCCGACACAGAGGCAGAACCGTTCCCTCAGCCTGCTAAGGGAAAGCCCTGTAAGGTAGAGGAAAGAAAGATTAAAAAGAAAAAACCTCCAGACAGGGAGGATGGAAATGAGTCAGGAGACATAGTTTCCTCTTAGAATTTAGGGGCTCGTCCCAAACTCACAATTTTCACCTACTGGCGTTTTTTGGCAAGGGGAACCCATTTAATGGTTACACTTACCTGCTTCCCCTAAGAAGGTAGTGACCCCATATTATGAAATGGTGCTACAGCTCCTTTGGAAGGCATATGATTTTAGTTTACAAGTGTTTGGCAGGATCCCAAATAAATTTCTAATCCCTTATCAAAAAGAGGAAATAACAAGGCTACAGAGGGTTCAAGATGGATGGACCTTGTTCATCGCAACCACTGGAGCCATTTTTGATAACCATTATCCTGATTCCTGTTTAGTTTCATTTTTTTAAGAATCATCCTGTTATCTTTCCAAGAATTATTAAAACTTCTTCCCTTAAGGGAGTGTGCTCAGTGTTTACTGATGGTTCTTCCAAGGGCTATGCAGTGGTGGTCTCTGATTCAATTAAAGAAAAGCAGCCCCTAGGTCCAATTTCTGCCCAAGCTGCAGAACTCACCCCCTGCCTTATAGCCTTTTCTCTTTTCAAGGATCAACCCTTCAATTTGTATACTGATAGTTTAAATGTGGCAAGGATTGTTGGGCCGTTGGAAACCTCACCATACATATTACCTACTTCTCAGGTTTTCCACCTCTGGTTCAGCTGCAAAGTCTTATATGCCAAAGAGAGTTTCCTGCCTTTGTTGGCCACATTCGGGCCCATACTGATCTGCCAGGGCCCTTGGCAGAGGGAAATAAGCTTGCAGATTCCCTCACCAGCCCAATGGCATTGTTCCTTTCTGAGGAACAACGAGCCCATCATCTTCATGAAAAGTATCATTTAAATGCCTCTTCTCTAAAGTTTCACTCTGGCTGTACTCTAGCCACAGCTACTCAAATCACATCCTAATGTCCAGCTTGTGCTCCATTTCATAATGCCCCCAATGAAGGTGTTAATCCTCGAGGCCTTCATCCTAACCACTTTTGACAGATGTTTGTTACCCATTTGTCTCAAGCTGGCACACTTAAATTTTTACATGTCTCTGTAGACACTTATTCCAAGGTAATTTATGCCTCCCTACATTCAGGAGAAAAGATTAAGGACGTTATTGCTCATTGTCTACAGGCTTTTGCCTATATGGGCATCCCAGATTGTCTCAAAACAGACAATGGACCAGCTTATACCAGCCAACGGTTGGCAAAATTTTGCCAAGAACATCAAATTACACATACCTTTGGAATTCCACATAATCCCACAGGACAGGTCATAATGGAGCGCATGCATGCTACCCTTAAACAATTTTTTTTGTAAAATAAAGAATGGGGAGTATATCACCTCCTCAAATACCCAGTTATCTACAATTTTATACATTTTAACTTTTTTAACAGTAGAAAAACAAGGTCTATCAACAATGGAGAGACGTTGGCAGAAACCTTCCCAATCTCTGGGTTGGGTTAAATGGAAGGATAGTATTATGGGACAATGTCAATCACCCACATCCATTTTTGCTAGGGTGAGGGGGGGCATTTGGGTCTTCCCTCCAGGAACCAAAAAACCCATCTGGGTGCCGGAGCAGAATGTTCGGCCAGTGGAGCCAGGCCCTACTGGTCCTGACAATATGGATTCAAGTGAAGAACATCGAGGGAGCCCTGAGATGGGCACTGGTGAGGAGTCCACCCATACTGATGCCAGTAAGTAAAGTAAGCTCTGTTTTTCCATCCTTTTATTCCACCAATTATACATTGGGGGTTCCTGCAGCAAATACAGCATTAGAAAGATCTCCATTGGGTAGTTTAACATTTGATATATCCCGTGCCCTCTGTTTCCAGAAGATTAGCAATATTTCAGAGATGCCTAGTATCTCTCTATCTGGACCATGTGTGGTCCTTAGTAATTATTATCTGGGACTTTTCTTCTAATTCTTCTGGGCATCCTTGTTTTGAATTGAGAGATATCTTTTACCCAATAAATTTTAAAAGAAATGTTTCTAGACTTCCAACTCCTCCCAGACCAACTTCCTTATGTTGGAAGACGCCACAATCCTTCAGATTGTATTTACCATTATCTTGGGGAAATTGTGCTCCCAAGGAACCATGGAAATTGGAGGGAGATAAATATTTATGGTGGTTTGGTCACCGACCTACCTCTAAAAACTCCTTGAGAGGGGCCTGTGATTATTCCTATAGAAATCCAAATATGGCAGGAGTTTCACCTATGTTCGCAGGCATGCTTCTCTGCGGCCCTCATGCATGTACAGATATCAGGCCTTTAGCCCTTCAAAGGGGCTCAGCTTTTAATGCTACAGCCAGATGGAACACATCAGACATCTTTGAATCATCCCTCCAGATTAATTATGCAGCTGGAATGAATTTCTCTGTTGTCAGCCTAGCTTGTGTTCTGCCTCCCTTTGTATTTGTCTCCTTTAATGTGTCAGTTGGGGAGGATTGTGTCTCTTATTGTTCTTCGAGCTCCTGCTTTTTGAGCAACTGCTGGTCCCTGATGGATGAGTCTGTGCTGATGGTGAAAATTCCTGCTCTGGTTCCCCTCGTGGTAGAAGACCCACATGATGGACGAGAGCTTATCTTGTATCGAGAAAGAAGAGACTTTGGAATCATTGCTGCAGTCATCGCAACCATCGCCATATCAGCCACAGCTGCCACCGTTGCAGAAATCACCGAGTCCTAGACTTCAGCTACTGCAGAGACTGTTAACCCTCTTGCTGCCCATGTTACCCAGACCTTAGAGACTCAAAATACCATTAACTCACATATTCAATTGGGGATGTTAAATTTAAATCAGCAAGCAGCCTTATTACAGAAACAGATTAATGTGTTGTGGATGGTGCAACAAGCCTCTTGTTCTCATTTTTATCATTCTGGCTGTGTGACCCTTATGGAAGTGAAAAATATGTCCTTTGAGGTGCAGCGCCTTAATGCTTACCTTAGGGGGCCTTGGAATGATTCCTTTGTAAATTTTACCCCACTCTTTGGAACATCAAAATATTGTAATTAATGAAACTCGTGTTAAACCTGTATCTGCTGAGGGATGATGGAATGCCATGGCCCAGATTGGGGCCTGGGCACAGCGTTGGGGAGGTGCCTTGTCCCTGGGGATCTTGGGACTACTAGGGGTGGCAGTAGGCCTGCTTTTCTTAAAACGACTCCTAAACACCTTTCACCACGACTGAGCTTGTCCACCATCAGGTGTTGCTCAGTCTGGCCCATGACTCTCCTGGAAGTCATGAGGTATGGCTGCAGATGCTGAAAAAATGAGGGTCTCCAAGGATGGGCAACCTATGAGGAGACCCCCCACCTAAGACAGGGCATCGGGGGCCCTATGATGGGTAAGGGAAGGTACTTCCCTCGCAGGACCTAAGACAGGCCTCCTCATTATAAAATAAAGTAGGGGGAATTGTGGGAATTGCTGCCCCAAGTTACATTTCCCTGCCCCCACCCATTTGAGGTGCTTATCTGCAAAGGAAACATAGTAACTTCCCTCTGCTCCTGGAGTTGGATAAGGAAGTTTGAGTGCACATGATCATTCCTTGATCCCTGCTGGGGTCAGGTGACAGTCCCTTCACAGGCTACACCTCTTTTGGTGCCATGGTATAAAAGCTAGCCCCAGCAGAACAATAAACGAGCTGAAGCTGTTCAATCTAAACCTCGTGCTCTGTAGATTCATTTAACCTGAACACCCTTCACCCAGACTCGTGGTTCCAGACTGTGCTGGTGCAGTAACATTTGAGACCATTTCTCATATCTACATACACTCTTACAAAGGCATGGATTTAACATCAATATTGACTGAAGATAAATCTCATCCTGTACTATTTGCCATCTCGTAATTCCTTAGTGTTGTTGATTTTCTCTAGGTGTCCCATGTCAGTATGCTTCAGTGCCTTCTAAAGTCTGTTCCATGGACTAACGAACGTTCTGGAAAAGAATAGTTCATGAATGTCAGTCTGTGTTGCATGCAGGTAAAAAATGAGTTCAAGTTATTTTACATGCATTTCTGACTTTCTAAACTTTTCTGGACTTCTGAACTGGAATTCCATTGAGTTACATGTCCTGTGAATGTCAGTTTCTTTAAGGCTAATACTACTCTTATGCCAGGAATGAGAAAGATGTAAAGGTCATTGTATTCTTCATATCTAACAGGAGACTAATGTGAAAGACCTAATTTCTAACAATTTTTGAATATTAAAATTTTTTAAACATTTAAGTTTTCATCACTTCATTTTCAGTTCAATGATGCCATGGAGGAAGTCAGAGAATGTCATAATTTGGCTGTTATCTTGTTCTGAAACTCATAGCCAACACTCCTAGTTTGGAGTCAAAGTTTGAAAACTCTTGGTCAAACATGTATTACCAATTCCTTATCAGAGACTATGATTCAAAAGATGGCAAGTAAACATTACTCAGAAAGGTCTCTGGTGATCATATATAGATCAGAAACGACATATTTCCAAAGAACTTTCCTTGTTACCTCAGTACTTTCTCACATATCAAACATCCAGTCTGGCTAAAATATCTCTCACTCCCATAAGGAGTGATACATCTCATTCTGGAAATCCTGGAGGAGAATAGGCAGAAGACTATGGAGTGGCTTTTTGTGGAGGGGCTTTCTTAATAGCCTTTGGAAAGCCTGTATTTTAAATTTGCAAATAGCCATCAGAAAGTATTATAAGTTAACACCAAATCCCAGATCCTTGATTTTTATCTATGTTATGAATTGAGATCTCCTATTAGGACATTAAAGGAGTGATATCAGTAAATTATGAAATTCTTATAAAAAAACTTTATGTATCCTTTGGGTCAGAATCTCCTACATCTGAATATTCATTCAGTCTTTTTCCCATCTGCTCTGAATAGAGCATTGCACTCAATTTCCTTAATGCTTTTCATCACATTTCTCTGTTTAATAACAATAAGAAGCACTTAACAATAAAGTATCAAGTTACCAATGACAATACAGTTTCATGATAAATTTTACTACAACAGTAAATGATTGAAAAATATGTATTTTATTTTATCATGGATGCCAATTTACCAACATACAGAAAAAGAACTAATTTAAAAACTTAAAAATAATTAATATGGACAGTGGACCAGCATCTTTCCTATTATGTGGGGGCCATTAATTATATGTCCAGGACCACAGGGATAAACATTGGATTGTCCTGTGAAGTGATATGATCTGAATATGGTTTATTGGTGTGGTGCCTCATCACCATAAACAAGACACTTAGGTATTAGGGGCAGGTGGATTACTGTTTTTCAGCAATTTTGAACTACATATATTTTCTTTTCCTTTAGATATTCTCTCAAAATCACAAAACTGATTGCATAGCTCAGTGGAATAACTTTACCAGCCAAGGCAGTACCCTGTGGTTGAAAGATGGGACCACAAAAAGAAATATAATACAATCTCCCTTATACTACAAATAGAAAGTATCAGAAAATGCGATTCAACATTCGAAAATATCAAATCTTCCAACACTGGAAACATTTCCACTGGCACTGGCTATTCAAGAATCTTAAGAAAAAGTGTCCTGGTATGGTAATTTTTCTAATTCTAGAGCAGAGTTCTCTTTCATTCAAACTGAGGGACACTGGAGAAGATAGATACATTCTTACACCACCATGACTACTTTACTTTACTTTACCTCAGAGGAGTCAACTACTTCACTAGTCTCATTGCTCAGCAATTTGTGGTGTGTGTTTTCAGCTCTCTGACTTCTATGCTTTACTGTCAGTGAGTAATTGCTTATCCAGACAGTGGGGATGAGGGAAAGTTCTGTAGTTTTCTGGCACTAGTTTCCATATTGCACCCTTGTCATTAATAAGAGTAATCGGTCGGTCAAGTCACCAGCTGATTGGAGTCACAATTGAGCAGAACTTCAACCAAGAACTTATTTTCAAACAGCTGTGATGATGTAGATGCACCTGAGCTTGACTACTTTTTCACTTTATTGCTAACAGGATGTAAACCTGTTTTTTCTAATGGCCATTTAATCCCCACAAAAGTTTCTAAAATAAAACCTGCAGTCAATACTGGGATGTCCTTCTTTTTGTGTTTATGTGTGCCCGTGCATGCATGCACAACTTCACTCTGAAAGAATCTTTTCCTAGATGAAAAAACACCATCTTGCATACAGTGAAGATAGAGAAAAGAGTCTGTGAGAAACTAGTGGAGTCAACTCTTCTATAACCTTCTATCTCCTAACACTTACCTGTTTACATCTGATGCTTTGAGTAGAAAATGACTATTTGTCACATGGCAAAAATAAGGGGTTTTCAGGCAACATACAAAACGTAGTGACTCCTGCCAGGAAAAGGCCATGATGACTCAAGGACTCCAAAACAGGGAGTTATGCTTGGTTTTCTCTGGAATGACTGGTAGGGAAATTCTCCCACATCCAATGAAATCATGAGCAGCTCCTTTGCCTCTGAAATTGGGGACTTTCTCTGCAGTGGACGCCTCATGCGAAGCATGCTTAATTAGAGGACAAAGAGGATATTTTTGAAGACACTGTCCTTCTCGGTGTAGTCCTCGCAATGGTTACCATCTTCAGTCATACTTCTACGTTTTTGTTTGATTCACTGGCATTCACTAACACCAGACATGCCAACACTTTTGCACATTCTGTTGTGGTAAAATGTATATAAAGCTTAACATATTGTCTCTTCTTAAGTGCCCACTTTCAATTAGAATATGTACGCACTTTCTATTTCTTCTAATTTTTGTTCTTTGAAAATTTCCTGAAATGTGCTTTGATTAAATCCTGATTCTTTCTGATCTCCTTCCAGATCAAATCTTTCTATCCTTTTGGTTCAACTTTGTGTCTGTTATCTATAACTCATCAAGACAATTGGCAATGTTCATTATATTTTTACTTATGTGCGTTTTCACTGGGACTTGGTTGGCCCACCAGTGGCTACACTCTTAATGAAAAGTGCTATTATTTCTTGAGCTAGGGGTGGGATTTTTCGGCATATTTCCTGTGCCCATGGTATGATTTTGCCTACTTTGTGTATGTCTTTCTTGTACATGTTGATACATCTGTGTGGATTTATATATAGTGTTTCATTGGTGCATTTAGACATGCTATTGACTAGTAGTCACCTTCAGCCTCTGATGTTTACATTCTTTCCTTTACTTCTTGTATAATTGTCCCAGATTCTTGAAAGGAGTGGTGTGGTATGGATTTCATACTTAGGTATAAGCACCCTTCACATTTATTATTGGTGCACCTGTGTGTGTCATATCATTTTTACTATGGAAAAGTATTCCCCTATTATTTTGCTAAATATATTTTCTGTTTTTTGTTGGACTTCTCTTTCTTCGAAAGCTGCATTATTTTTAGGTTTAGTTCATGGGGTTCCATGCTTCCTAGAACTTTTGTCCTAAGTTTTATTTAGATTAAATGTTTTCTTTGATCGATGAGTCTTTTTGTTCAATTGTATCTTCAGCCCTTGAAATTCTCTCTTCCATCTCTTGTATTCAGTTGGTAATGCTTTCTATTTTGGTTTCTAAATGTTTTCTCATGATGACAGTTTGTATAATTCCTTCGGCTTGAGATTTCTTTATAGTCTCTATTTCACTTTTACAATTCTTGAATATTTTATAGATCTGTATGATTATTTTGTGATTTTTTTTGTAAAGGGATTTGTTGATTTCTTCCAGTTCTTTTCTTTCTTTTTTTTGTCTTTCCCCTCATTTTTGCAGGAATTTTTCATTTCCTCTTTAAGGGCCTCAAATATTTTCCTAAGTTATTTTAAGTCATTTACTTCTTGTTCATTTATATTTGATTGTTGAACTCTTGCTGTTGTAGGGTCACTTGTTTTTAATGGTATTGTTTTGCTCTTTTTAGTGTTGTGTGTGGCCTTTTCTTGTCTATTTATCTTATCATTTGAATGGTGTAGTTCATGCTGTCTGTGTCTCTCAATCTTCCTGTAGCCAGTAGTTCCCAGCCTCAGATAAGCTTTTGAATCATGTAGTGCATTAAGGACCCCTTTCAGTCACACTGCTGGTCACTCTGATTTCTTGCTGGCCATTCTGTGCTCCCAGAGCTTGCTCTGCAACACTGAGGATTATTTGGGCCTGTTCCCATAGAGATTTCTTGATTGGGGCTGTTTCTGCTGAGCTTCCTCTCTTGGGCCTGCTCTGGTAGAGGTTGCTGGTTTGGGACAACTCTACCAAATATCACTAGCTCAGGCCTCCTACCTCAGGTCATAATATTCCAGGCAACTTGCTGCTGGTTGGGGGAACTGATAATCTTATGGGTCTCTGAGAAAAATTTATCAAGTACTGACTGGAGTATCCTGTGAACCTTCATCTCTCAGGCAGCATCTTGAATGACCATTTGGTCACATTGACCTGAAAATGCCTCTTAATTATTTGACCTCATAGTTGGAATGGAAGGAGTGGAATTACATAAGCATATCCCAGCAACTGTTGGTATGGCAATAAGTTTGCTTTACTACAAGAGAAAAATGAATTCCCCTCCTGTGTGGAAGTTTCAAATTATGTCTGCAAGTACCTCAGTTTCTTTGACTGCCAGACAATGTGGAATATGGGCATGAAATTTTTATCTCATAAACCGTGAGAAAAATTACTTTTAACTGCCTTATTATATTATTTCCTGTGACACACAAACACACCCACACACACCCACACATATGTATATAGTGATGGTCATAATGAGACTCTTCCTTGTATGTTAATTTATTTGAATGCTTAGGCACCAGTTCAAAGAGAGAAGGATTAAGAGGCCTGATATATCACTGAAGGTGGTTTTTCGGGTTTCAAAGTCCTTCTCCATTCCTAGTTATCTGTCTTTTTTTTTCTCCCACATACTCTTGGATCAGTATGTAAGATTTCAGCTACTACAATAGCACTATGAATGCCTTCTTGCTTGTATGCTACCTACCATCTAATTAGAGACTGATTTCTGTAACCCTGAGCCCAATAAATGTTTTCTTAACATGTTTCCTTGCTTATCGTGTCAATTTATGGCAATAGAAAAAAACAAATTATTTATTTTTCTTTAATGTAATCTTCCCAGGAAACATAAATTCCATAGCTCAGGTCACGATGTAGTCCTGACACTTGAACTGAGTACATGGCCTGTTATAACACATTTGAGACCATTTCTCATATCTATGTACACTCCTACAAATCATGGATTTAACATCAATTTTGACTGAAGATAAATCTCATCCTGTATTATTTGCCATATCATCATTTCCTTAGTGTTGTTGATTTTTCTCTAGGTGTCCCGTGTCAGTATGCTTCTTCAGTGCCTTCTAAAGTCTGTTCCATGGACTAAAGAACGTTCTGAAAAAAGAAGAGTTCATGAATGACGGCTCTGTGTTACATGCAGGTAAAAGAATGAGTTCATGTTATTTCACATGTATTTCTGTCTTCCTAAACTTTTCCTACTTCTGACCTGTAATTTCATTGAATAACATCTCCTATGAATGTCAGTTTCTTTAAGGAAAATACTATTCTTATGTCTGGAATGACAAAGATATAAAGGTTATTGTATTCTTCAAATCTGCCAGGAGACTAATGAGAAAGACCTAATTTCTAACAATTTTTGAATATTAAAATTCTTTAAACTTTCATGTTTCCATCACTTCTTTTTTTGTCCAATGATGCCAGGAAGGGAGTCAGAGAATGTCATAATTTGGCTGTTATCTTGTCCTGAAACTCAGAGGCAACACCTAGTTTGAAGTCAAAATTTGAAAGCTCTAGGCCCAAAATACGTTACCCATTGCTTATCAGAGCCTACGATTCAAAAGATTTTAGGTAAACATTACACAAATAGATCTCTAGTGATCATAGATACATGAGAAACTAAAAATTTCCAAAGAAAAATCCTTGTTACTTCAGTGTCCTCTCAAATATCCAACATCCAGTCTGGCTACATATCTCCCACTCCCATAAGGAATGATACATTTCATTCTGAAAATCATGCAGGAGAATAACCAGAACACTCTGGAATGGCTTGCTGTGATGGGTTTGGAAATAGTCATGAGAGAGTAGTATAAGTTATCCCACAACTCCAAGATCCTTGATCTTTATCCATGTTATTTCTTGAGATCTCATACTAGGACATGAAAAGATTGATTTACAGTAAATTTAGAATTTCATGAAAAAAACTTGAAGTAGCCTTTGGCTCAGAATCTCCTACATCTGCATATTCATTCTGTCTTCTTCCTATCTGCTCTAAACAGAGCATTGCCCCCAAATTCTTAATGATTTTCTAACATATTTTCTGGTAAATAAAATACAAGGCACTTAACAATAAAATATCACTTAAGCAATGATATTATTGTTTTATACTCGTTTTATTACATCAGTAAATGATCTATGAATACATAACTCATTTTATCATGGAACCCAATTTACCAGCACATGAAAAAAGAACTTAATGTGTAAATTTGAGAATTTAAACTATGGGTCAGTCTCTATCATATTATGTGGGTGGTCATTAGTTCAATCTCCAGGACCACAAGGATAAATATGGTATTATACTGTAAAGAGATATGACCTGAATATGATTTATGGCTATGGTTCTTCATCTCCATGAAAGAGGCATAAATGCAATAGAGAGAGATGAATTACAGTTTTGAAGCAATTTTGAGCTACATATATTTGATTTTCTTTTATGTATTCTCTCAAAAACTCAAAACTGAATATATAGCTCACTGGGAGAGTTTTATCTGCCAAGGAAAAGCCCTGTGTTTGAACAATGGGACCACTAATGAAATATAATCCAATCCCCCTTGTACTATGAATAAAAAGTATCGGAAAATTCTTGTAGAAATTTGAAAATATCAAATCTTCCAACACTGGAATTGGTGCCACTAACACTGGCTATTCAGGGATCCTGAGAAAAAGAGTCCTGATATGGTAACTTTTCTAATTCCTGAGCACAGAGATATCTTCTGATCTACCCTGAGGGACGCTGGAGAAGACAGATGTATTCTTGTTTTTTAACTTTCTTTCTTTCCTTCTTTCTTTCTTTCTTTCTTTCTTTCTTCCTTTCTTTTTTTTATTTCTTAAAAATTTCCACCTTCTCCCCACATCCCTTTTCCTTCACCCTCCCCACCTCCTTCTTTCTTTCTAGTCATAAGAGCAGTCAGGGTTCTCTGCCCCGTGGGAAGTCCAAGGTCCGCTTCCCTCCATCCAGGTCTATAAAGGTGAGCATCCAAACAAACCAGGCTCACACAAAGTTAGTCCATGCAGTAGAATCAAAACCCAGAAGCCACCCACATTCAGAGTGTCCAGTCTGACCCCATGCTCCATCACTCCCAGTCTAGCTGGCCTTGGTGAGCTCTCATTAGAGAAGTCCCACCGTCTCAGTGGGTGGATGCACCCCTCATGGTCCTGACTTCCTTGCTCATGTTCTCTCTTCTTCTGCTCCTCATTTGGACCTTGGGAGCTAAGTACAGTGCTCCAATGTGGGTCTCAGTCTCTATCTCGATCCATTGCCAGATGAAGGTTCTATGGTGATATGCAAGATATTCATCAGTATGGCTATGGCACAAGGCCAGTTCAGGGACCCTCTCCTCTGATGTCCAAGGAACAATGTGGAGACCTCTCCTTGGATCTGGGAACCCCTCTAGAGTCAAGCCCCTTGCAAACCCTAAGAGAAAGTGGGAATTAGTCTACAAGACATGGGCACAGGAGACCACTTTCTAGGTAGAAACCCAGTAGCAGAGACAATAAGAGCAACAATGAATCAATGGGACCTCATGAAACTGAGAAGCTTCTGTAAAGCAAAGGAAACTGTCATTAAGACATAAATGCAACCTACTGATTGGGAGAAGATCTTCACCAATTCCTTATGGTCTGATCTCCGAAATATACCAAGAACTCAAGAAACTAGACACTAAAACTCTAATTAAGCCAATTTAAAAATGGGGTACTGACCTGAACAGAGAATTTTCAACAGAAGAACTTCAAATAACCAAAAGACACTTAAGGTCATGCTCAACCTCCTTAGCGATCAGGGTAATGCAAATCAAAACAACTTTGAAATATCGACTTACACCTGTCAGAATAGCTAAACTCAAAAACACCAATGATAGCCTATGCTGGAGAGGATGTGGAGTAAGGAAATCACTCATCCATTGGTGGTTGGAATGCAAACTTGTGAAGCCACTTTGGAAATCAGTGTGGAGGTTTCTCAGGAAACTGGGAGTCAACCTCCCTCAGGACCCAGCAATTCCACTCTTGGGAATATACCCAAGAGATGCCCTTACATACTACAAAAGCATTTGTTCAACTATGTTCATAGCAGCACTATTTGTAATAGCCAGAACCTGGAAACAACCTAGGTGTTACTACTTCTTTTCCCTCAACACTTTTCATTCCACTTCCAAAAATTTAAATTTTTTTATAGGGAACTGTTTTATTTAATGTAATTTTCCCTGGAACCATAAAGGCCATAGATCATGCCATGGATGTAGTCATGGTACCTGAGCTGAGTAAATGGGTTTATTACCCTTTTATGACCATTTCTAATATCTACATATACACTTTCAAATAAATGAATTTAGCAAGAAAATTGACAGAAGATAAATCTCAGACTGTATTGTTTGCCATCTCATCATGTCTTTAGTGTTGTGTAACAGGAGATCCTGCTTGCTAGAGTTTTAGTCCTGCCCAGTTCCCCAGCCACTTAGTCTCAGAGAAAATCACATAGAGGGTCTCATTAGATATGAACTAATTGGACCATTAGCTCGGGATTCTTATTATCTCTTGAAGCTTATATAAACCCATTACTATTACCTATATTAGCCACTTGGTTGAGTACCTTTTTCAGTTGGGGATATCACTTTCTGCTTCTTCAGTGATCGGGGAGGACTACTGACCTATTATTCATAGCCCGATTAAATTATTTCACAACACACACATGCAAATGTATATTACTGTCGCTTTCCTTTTTTTATTCATGCTTTTGGATCAGGATGCAAGATCTCAGCTATTATTCCAGCACCATGACTGCCTGTCTGCTCCTATGCTTCTCACCATCATATTAGGGACTTGTGTTCTTGAACCATTCCCAATAATTTTTTTATAGGTTGCCTTGGTTAGAGTGTCACTTTATCGCAACAGAAAAAACTAAATTGTTTATGTTTAAGAGACATTTAAAATAGTTACAGTTTTAATAATGAAAATGTATAAGGCTTTAATATGGCTTTTTTTAAATTCCAACCACCTGTGTATTACTACTTCTTCTCCCTTAACAGCTTTAATTCCACTCCCAAGCCATTGGAAATTTTTATCGAGTACTCTTTTATTTAATGTAATCTTTACAAGAACTATAAAGTACATAGGTCATACCATGATTGTAGACCTGATACTTAAACTGAGTAAATGCATTTATAACACATTAATGACCTTTTCTCCTATATACATATACACTTTCAAAAGCAAGGATTTAACAGGAATATTGACTAAAGTTTAATTTTTGCCTGTATTAATTGCCATCTCATCATTTCTTCAGTGTTGTTAGTTTTTGTTTAAGTGTCCACATCAGTATGCTTCAGTGTCTTCTAAAGTCTGTTCCATGGAATAAAGAACCTTCTTGAAACGAATAGTTCATGAATGACAGCTCTGTGTGTTATGCAGGTAAAGAATGAGTTCAAGTTGTTTTACATGTATTTCTGTCTATCTAAACTTTTCCTTAATTCATAACTGGAATTCCATTGAGTAACATCTCTGGTGAATGTCACTTTCCTTAAGGCTAATACTATCCTAATGTCAGAAATAAGAAAGATGTAAAGGTAATTGTATTCTTTGTATCTGCCAGAAGACTAATGAGAAAGGACTTGTTCTAACAATTTTTGAGTATTAAAATACTTTAAACTTTAATGTTTCCATCACTTCTTTTGCTATTCCATAATGCCAGGAAGGGAGTCAGAGAATTTCATAATATGGCTGTTATCTTGTTCTGAAACTCAGGCAACCCCTTGTTTGGAGTCAAAGTTTGAAAGCTCTGGGCCCAACATATATTACCCATTCCCTATCAGAGCCTCTGATTCAAAAGAGGGTGAGTAAACATTACTCAGAAAGGTCTCTGGTGATCAGAGATACATCAGAAACGACAAATTTCCTAAGAGCTTTACTTGTTGCTTCAGAACACTCTCACATATCTAACATCCAGTCTGGCTAAAATATCTCCCACTCCCACAAGGAGTGACACATCTCATTCAGGAAATCCTGGAGGAGAAAAGACAGAAGACTCTAGAGTGACTTGCTGTGTTGGAGCTTCCTTAAGAGCCTCTGGAAAGGGTGTGTTTGGGGTTGGTAAATAGCCATCAGGAAGTAGTATAAGTGTGCAGAATGGAGAAATCAATATATGTCTGCCTTAATAACTGTTTCATTTAAAGTAATATGCAACTCAATTGCCAATTTCAAATCCAAAATTCACTCATTCAACACATAATTGTTTATCACTCCATGCTGTGAACTGGAGATGCTATAACACAGGTGATCAAGCACCTCGTAGTCTAACAAGAAATTCTGTTACTGTGAAGACAGTCAACACTGTTGTGAGGCTCAGGCCTGCAATAGCAGAACTGTCAAGGCCTGAGCAGGAGGGTCACTGGTTGAGGTCAACCCACAGAGAACCCTTCTTTTGGTTCTCTTCTGATAAAGTGCTGATGCAATTCATTTTCCACCTGGCTTGAATTTAACTTGGACAAGAAAAAAAAAATGGAGTCCATGACTTCCCAGATGAACGAAGTTTAGCTTGGCCTGCAAGTCTGCTAATTAGCAGGAAATTTTATATTCTTCAAACAGTCCTCAGTTGCAACAGATAAAAGACTGACTCAAAGGAGCATAAAAAAGACACATAAGAAGAATTTTCATACTTCGTGGAGTTCAAGAGTCCTGACCTAAGGACAGTGAGCCTTGACCCTTTCCAATTTAAGGACATAAAAGGAAATGCCAAAAATTCAAAGAGCCAGTACAGTTAAGATGCCATTTTGCTGTTGTTTTGAGTAGAAGACAATATGTGTTAAATAATTGGGCCTACATCCTTCCGTGTCCTCTGAAATGTTTATAAAAAGATAGATTCTAAGTTCTCACTGTGAAACTACAGGTGGAAGGTAGAAGGAGCTCAACAGTTTGGGCTGTTGCCCACGATGAGGAAGTCTGTAGATTTTCAACCTTTTCCCAAGTTCCAAGGACTTTATGGAAGTGTACCTTTCTTTTTTTAAAAGATACTGATTTGTTTTTTGTTTTGTGTGTTTGGGTTGTTTGTCTGCATGTTTGTCTGTGTATGTTGTGTGTCCAGTGTCTGTGGGAGTTAGAAAAGGATATTGGATCTCTGGAAATGGATGGTTGTAAACTGCCCTGCTGGTACTGGAAACAGAATCGCAGTCCTCTGTAGGAGCAAAGAGTGCTCTTCACTGCTAGACCATGTCTAGAACACAGACATATACTTCTAATGAGAAAACAAAGAGAAATCATGAGAAGGACATGTGAACAACAAGCAAATGAGAATTCAAAACTATAAAGTATATTTAAAATGGCAAATATGCAGGATAGTCTGGACCTCAGATTGACCAATAGAAAATCCAATGACAAAAATTTTAATGATTAATCAATATTATAAAAATATTAAATGTAGTTATATTGTCTGGATTGAAACCAAGGAAATAACAAACAGGAACTCATTCTTTGAAGAATAGAGAACAAAGAATACAACAAAAGTTTTGTCTTCTATTAATGTCTTTAAAGTGCATAAGACTGTTCAAAGAATGATAACATCTGTTATAGAAATTATTATTATATGACTATGTAACAACAATGCAAATGCCAGAAATTGACAAAGGATAGTGTTATCGCATTTTTTTATTTTGTTGAATCTAATGCAAATTAGGTTGAAAAAAACACGAAAATAAGTTGAGGACAATGAGTTATACATTGTAGCACAGTCACTAAAACAACATTAATAGGTTGATCTAAGAAGAGAAGAGGATTTAAAAATTGCAAAATTAAAAGGCATGAACTACTTTGTTTTTATATTGCAAAATAGTAATTAAATTTAAACTTAGATTTGGTAAATTTTAACAGACTAACACCAACTGAAAGGCGAGAATTATTCAATTTGATTTAAAAAAATTTCTCATTACATATTGTATATTCAATATTTGATTGTAATATAACTAGGTCAAGACTAAGAGAACAGGAAAAGAAACATTTAGTAAACAGTTGGTAGAAGACTGACGCTAGATTAATAGCAGACAAATGGATTTAGAAAAAATAAGCATCAAGGGGATCAAAAAATAGTATTTCATATGATCAATATGGAATTCCTTAAAATAATAAAGCAGCAATAAAATGTATATGAGTCAAATAGCACCACTCTAAATTATAAAACAAAAAAAATGTATAAAGCTAAGAAAAGCAAACTCTCTTCTCGCAGCTAGAGATTTGGTCTGAGCTGCTTCATACATCTGTCAAATTCATACATTTTCCAAATAAAAATGGCCTCTTTACCAATAATGTCCAAGTGCCAGAGTAAAATTGAGTTCGAGTTGATCTTAAAACATTAAGTCTAACAAAATATATCCATAATCAAATGAAAGAAACTTAGAAATCAATAAAAACATATGTACAAATCCCCAATGTTTATAAGTGAAACAAATCTTATTTCTGAATAGTCTATAGATTAAATATATAAATAATATTGGAAAGTGTTTCCATCTGTAAGATATGGGATATGTAGAACACTGAGGGAGGTGATCAAGGATTAATAAAAATAGGAGGGGCATTCATGTGCACACTCTAAAATATCCCATTTATAATATTATTCTTGCAGAAAATGTATAATTTTATCAGAGAAATCCACAATGAAAGATATTTTACATGGCAGTTAGCAACTATTCAAAAATGTTAAGAAAGCAAAATAAGTGTTTAGACATTATAGTTCAAAGGAACAGAATGAAAAAAACAAAGAAGCAGAAAATGAAAAACATTGGCTTGTCAGTTGATCATGTATCAATGGTAACTCTAGTTTTGGTACTTACCCTGTGGCTAGAATTTGGTAAGAAAATTAAGAAAAGTTGGGAAATACACATTTCAACTCACTATACTCTGATTTTCAAAATATTTTTAAAGTTTCAATACAATATTTTGTTCTTTCAAAATTTCAAATCTACATGAAATACAATTTGATTATGTTGCCCATCCATCCAACTACCAACTTTTCTGGACATGACAGTATTATTTCACTCATGAACTCACATCAGCTACACTTGCCTGCACAAGACTAGCACAAGATCAAGCCAGTCAACACTCAGCATGGAAAGCAGAGGGGCTAAAAAACCTCCATGTGTGGCTGAGAAGCTATTGACAGTTGATGGCTTCTGGGGATGAAAGAGTCAGTTACCTTTCAGGGCACTATTCTTAGGAAGTGACTACTCCAATATATGACTTCAAACCTAAGAATCTATGGCCTGCATAAACTGTAACCAATGTGTTACGGGGACAGGGGGAGGCACAAACAAAGCTTCCCTTAACCTGAAAATTTGTTCAAAATAAAACCCCCAAAATTAAAATGCATATAAAACTGTTTTGAATGAATTTGTAGCACAGTCTAAAACCTCTTAAGATTTTAAAATCAAGTCAAAATAAAATAATAGAAACCAAAGAAAGTTATAAGACAGAAAATATAACACCAGCATACAAATTTAACAGAGAACAACTTTCTGAATTCTATTTTTTTATATATTAATGAAATCAGACATAAAGGATTTGGGGGGGTAGCTAATGAGTTCTGGTAATTTTGTCTCAGTTTCCACTCTGAATGTAAGCAGAATGGTTACAGTTAGTTGTCCTTAATACAGACTCAAACTCTGCACTTCCCTAATTCATCACTATGGTAGATCCAAATCTGTTTCTTATATACTGGCATCCAGGGTAACCCTGTCGCTATGCAACAACTTATTAGCCAGCTTGTCTTGCTGCATAGTTCTCAAGTCTTGAGAGGACTGAAGCCAGTACTCATGCTCCTTACTGTGAATCCTAGAACTCCTGTCTGCTGGTCTCACTGAGCCTGGCACCTGATCCTACTATTTCATGCTTATTTGAGGCCATGGCTTCTGGTGGAGGATCACAGGAAGAGATATTAATTTGATCATAATAAACTGGACATGTGTCTAATGCCAAGAAGGTTTCTGCCACTATAGACAAAGTTCCTATAAAGGGACACCTGATCACAGTCAGATTTCTGCATTGGGCCATTGAAAGGATAAAGATGTAACGTCCCATGAAAGGTACACAATGAAGTGTCCCAAACCAAATCTCCCTGGGCTCCTTAAAAACATACTTAAGTCTTATATCTATTTTCAAGAGAGAGTTGTTGGTGACTTGAGAACCCTGGCCCCTTAGAATTGCCTTCCTCAGACCCTTTGTCTTCTAGAGTGAAATAACTTGTTTTCCTGCATGAGACCCTCTTGAGTTCGTGATTGCAGGGGAATTATTCCTGGTGGGTTTTACAGCTGAAGATCCTAAGAGCTGGGGCATGGCTATCAATTAAGGGATTCCTATATAAGCTTCCCTGGAGCACAATAAAGTTGGCATTCTTGTATCAAGAAAAAGAAAGAAATAAGACAGATATAAGGGTAATTGTATATGAAGATATTGGCCAGGAGACTAATGAGGAAAGCCTTGAATGAACAATTTTTGAGGATTAAAATAGTTTAAACTTTACAGTTTCCCTCACTTACTTGATTTTCAGTTCATTGATATCGTGTAGGGAGGCAGATAGTTTCATAATTTCGTCGATATCTTGTTCTGAAACTCAGAGAAAACACCTACTTTGGAGAAAAGTATGAAAGCTCGGGCCCAACCTGTAATAACTTTTGCCTATTAGAGCCTGCTAGTCAAAAGAGGGTGAGTAAACATTACAAAGAAAGGACTCGGGTGGTCATAGATAAATCAGGAAATACAAATTTCCAATGAATTTTCCTTGTTACCTCAGGACCTTCTCACTTATTCAACATCCAGTCTGTTTTAAAAAATCTCCCACTCCCCCAAGGAGTGATACATCTCATTCTGGATATTCTGTAAGAAAATAGGCAGAAGATTCTGGAATGGCTTGGTGGTATGGGTCAACAATAAAAAATGTCGCTAGCTCAGGTCTCCTACCTCAGAGATTGCTGATTCACACCGGGTTTGTCAAAGGTCTCATGTTCAGCACTGCTTCATCAGCAGGGGCTCCCTTGTATCTGGCAGCGGGCGTCAATGGACCAAGCATGCTCTTGTGGAGGTTTCTGCCTTGGACCTTCTCCTGTTGAGGTAGCTAGCTCATGCCTGTTCCCTCAGATATTTCTGAATTGGGCCTGCTCTCTCAGGATCCATAAGTAACCCTAGGGTCTACATAGGTCTCTGTTGCTTGTCTGCTCCCTGGGTAGTTGCTCCCTTGTACCTGTTTCTGTGGAGTTTGCCTCAGACCTGCTCTGGTGGAGCCTGTTAGCCCAGACCTATTTCTGTAGATGTCCCTGTTCTGGGCCTGATTCTGTGGAGGTCCCTAGCTTGGGCATGTTCCTGTAGATGTCTCTGTCTCCCTCTCAGTTGTAATTACTTATGTCCATTAGGTCACACTGATCTGAACATGCCTCTTTCCTAGGTCACCTCACACTTACAGTGCATTGGGATGTCAATACGTTTGCTTTACTACAAAAGAGAAACATGACCCCCTCCTGTGTGGAAGGTGTAAATTTGCCTAGAAGTAACTCATGTTCTCTTACTGTTAGACAATGTGGAATATGGACCTGAAATTTTCATCCCTTAAACGCTGAGAACAATTACTGTTAACTGCTGAAATACTGTTCAAAGCGTAAATAAATTACTTCAAAATACACACACGCAGACACATAGACACACAGACACACACAGACACACACACACAGAGTTAAAGAGAGACAGACAGAGAGAGAGAGAGAGAGAGAGAGAGAGAGAGAGAGAGAGAGAGACTGTCTCTTTTTCTTTTGCTATCTCATGCTTTTGGATCAGGATGCAAGAACTCAGCTACTATTCCAGCACCATGACAGCCTGTCTGTTCCTATGCTTCCCACCATCATATTAGGGACATGCTTTCTTGAACTATGAGCCCAATAATTTTTTTTACAGGTTGCCTTAATAATAGTGTCACTTTATAGCAACAGAAAAATCTAAATTGTTTATGTTTAAGAGACATTTAAAATAGTTACTGTTTTAAAAATGAGAAGCCATTGACAATGGCACTGGGTCTTGTTTCGTCTGCATGTAATGCCTTTATGGGTTGTTTGGATGCTCACCTTCCTGGACCTGGAGGGAGGGGGGAGGAACTTGGACTTCCCACAGGGCAGGAAACCCTGACTCCTCTTGGGACTGGTGAGGGTGGAGGAGAAGGAATGGGGGGAGCAGGAGAGGGGGGTATTGGGAGGAGGGGAGGAAGTGGAAATTCTTTAAATAAATAAATAAGGATAAAAAAGTGAAAAAATAAGGCTTTAATATAGCACTTTTAAAATTCCCACCACCTGTGTATTACTACTTCTTTTCCTTAATATTCTTAATTCCACTCCCAAGCCATTGGAAATGTTCATTGAGAACTCTTTTATTTAATGTAATCTTTACAAGAACCATAAAGTCCATGGGTCATGCCATGATAGTAGTCCTAATACTTGAACTGAGTAAATGCATTTATAACTCATTTATGACCATGTCTCATATCTACATAAACATTTCAAAGGCAGGGATTTAACCAGAATATTGATTGAAGATATCTCTCAGCCCGTATTAATTGTCATCTCATAATTTCTTCAGTGTTGTTGGTTTTTGCCAGGTGTCCCATATCAGTATGCTTCAGTGCCATCTAAAGTCTGTACCATGGACTAAAGACCCTTCTTCAAAAGAACAGTTAATGAATGACAGATTTGTGTTCATACTCGTAACTGGAACAATTCATCAGGAGGAAGTCTCAATCCTGAATATCTATGCTCCTAATACAAAGGCACCCACATATGTAAAAGAAACTCTTCTAGAACTCAAGGCAGTCATCAAACCACACACACTAATAGTAGGAGACTTCAACACTCCTCTCTCACCAATGGCCAGGTCAATCAGACAGAAACCAAACAGAGAATTGAGAGACCTATTGGAGGTATTGAATCAAATGAACTTAACAGACATCTATAGAACACTCCACCCAAATAGGAAAGAATATACCTTTTTCTCGGCAGCTCATGGAACCTTCTCGAAAATTGACCACATACTCGGTAACAAAGCAAACTTCCACAGATACAAAAAAATATTAGTAACTACCTGTGTCTTCTCAGATCACCATGGACTAAAATTAGAATTCAACAACAATGCTCCCCCCAGGAAGCCAACAAACTCATGGAAACTGAACAGTCAACTACTAAATCACCCCTGGGTCAAGGAAGAAATAAAGAAAGAAATTAATCTCTTCCTTGAATTTAATGAAAACAAAGACACAACATACTCAAACCTATGGGACACTATGAAAGCAGTGCTAAGAGGAAAGTTCATAGCACTAAGTGCCCAATTAAAGAAAGCGGAGAAAGCACACATTGGAGACTTAACAGCACACTTGAAAGATCTAGAAAAAAAAGAAGCTGATTCACCCAGGAGGTCTAGAAGACTGGAAATAATCAAACTGAGGGCTGAAATCAACAAAATAGAAACAGAGAAAACAATCCAAAGAATCAATGAATCAAAAAGCTGGTTCTTGGAGAAAATCAACAAGATTGACAAACCCCTATCCAAGTTAATCAAACGGCAGAGAGAGAACATGCAAATTAATAAGATCAGAAATGAAAAGGGGGAGATAACCACAGACACAGAGGAAATTCAGAGAATCATTAGATCTTACTATGAAAGTTTATATGCCACAAAGTTGGAAAATGTAAAAGAAATGGACATTTTTTTTAGATAAATACCATATACCAAAGTTGAACCAAGAACAGGTGAACAATCTAAATAGACCTGTTAGTCGCGAAGAGTTAGAAGCTGTTATCAAAAATCTCCCTACCAAAAAAAGCCCAGGACCAGATGGTTTCAATGCAGAATTCTACCAGAACTTCCAGGAAGAGCTAATACCTATACTCCTTAACGTATTCCACAATATAGAAACAGAAGAGTCACTGCCTAACTCCTTTTATGAAGCTACAGTTACCCTAATACCAAAACCACACAAAGACACAACCAAGAAAGAGAATTACAGGCCAATCTCACTCATGAACATCGAAGCGAAAATTCTCAATAAAATCCTGGCAAATCGAATCCAGGAACACATTAGAAAAATCATCCATTATGATCAAGTAGGCTTCATTCCAGAGATGCAGGGCTGGTTCAACATAAGCAAATCTATCAATGTAATCCATCATATAAATAAACTGAAAGAAAAAAACCATATGATCATCTCACTAGATGCTGAAAAAGCGTTTGACAAAATTCAACACCCATTTATGATAAAGGTGTTGGAGAGACTGGGGATACAAGGATCATACCTAAATATAATAAAAGCAATATACACCAAGCCGACAGCTAACATCAAACTGAATGGAGAGAAACTCAAAGCCTTTCCACTAAAATCAGGAACGCGACAAGGCTGTCCACTGTCTCCATACCTCTTCAATAAAGTGCTTGAAGTTCTAGCAATAGCAATAAGACAACATAAGGGGATCACGGGGATTCGAATTGGAAAGGATGAAGTTAAACTTTCGTTATTTGCTGACGATATGATAGTGTACATAAGCGACCCCAAAAACTCTACCAAAGAACTCCTACAGCTGATAAACACCTTTAGTAACGTGGCAGGATACAAGATCAACTCCAAAAATCAGTGGCCCTCCTATACACAAAGGATAAAGAAGCAGAGAGGGAAATCAGAGAAGCATCACCTTTCACGATAGCCACAAATAGCATAAAATATCTTTGGGTTACTCTAACCAAGGAAGTGAAAGACCTATTTGACAAAAACTTTAAGTCTTTGAAGAAAGAAATTGAGGAGGATACCAGAAAATGGAAAGACCTCCCCTGCTCTTGGATTGGGAGAATCAACATAGTAAAAATGGCAATTCTACCAAAAGCAATCTATAGATTCAATGCAATCCCCATCAAAATCCCATCAAACTTCTTCACAGACCTTGAGAGAACAATAATCAAGTTTATATGGCAAAACAAAAAACCCAGGATAACCAAAACAATCTTATACAATAAAAGAACTTCTGGAGGCATTACCATCACTGACTTCAAACTCTATTATAGAGCTACAGTATTGAAAACAGCTTGGTATTGGCATAAGAACAGAGAAGTTGACCTATGGAATCGAATAGAAGACCCAGATATTAACCCACAAACTTATGAACACCTAATTTTCGACAAGGGAGCTAAAGGTATACAATGGAAGAAGGAAAGCATCTTTAACAAATGGTGCTGGCATAACTGGATGTCAACCTGTAAAAAAATGAAAGTAGATCCATATCTATCACCATGCACAAAAATCAAGTCCAAATGGATTAAAGACATCAACATTAATCCGTCCACTTTGAACCTGATAGAAGAGAAAGTGGGAAGTAGTCTACAAGATTTAGGCACAGGAGGCCTCTTCCTAAGTAGGACCCCAGCAGCACAGACAATAAGAGAAACAATGAATAAATGGGATCTACTGAAACTGGGAAGCTTCTGTAAAGCAAAGGACACTGTCAGTAGGACAAAAAGGCTGCCTTCTGACTGGGAGAAGATCCTCACCAACCCCTCATCAGACAAAGGTCTGATCTCCAAAATATACAAAGAACTCAAGAAACTAGACACTAAAACTCTAATTAACCCAATTAAAAAATGGGGTACTGAACTTAACAGAGAATTCACAACAGATGAACTTCGAATGGCCAGAAGACACTTAAGGTCATGCTCAACCTCCTTAGCGATCAGGGAAATGCAAATCAAAACCACTTTGAGATACCATCTTACACCTGTCAGAATAGCTAAAGTCAAAAACACCAACGATAGCCTATGCTGGAGAGGATGTGGGGTGAGGGGAACACTCATCCATTGTTGGTGGGAATGCCAACTTGTGCAGCCACTGTGGAAATCAGTGTGGCGGTTTCTCAGGAAACTGGGAGTCAACCTCCCTCAGGACCCAGCAATACCACTCTTGGGAATATACCCTAAAGATTCCCTAACATACTACAAAAGCATTTGTTCAACTATGTTCATAGCTGCACTATTTGTAATAGCCAGAACATGGAAACAACCTAGGTGCCCCTCAATAGAAGAATGGTTAAAAAAGGTGTGGAACATATATACATTAGAGTTTTACTCGGCGGTAAAAAACAATGACATCTTGAATTTTGCATGCAAATGGATGGAAATAGAAAACGCTTTACTGAGTGAGGTATGCCAGACCCAAAAATAGGAACACGGTATGTATTCACTCATAAGTGGATTCTAACCATAATTAAAGGTCTTTGAGCCTATTATTCGTGATCCTAGAGAAGCTAAATAAGAAGATGAACCTGATGAAGATTATTTAGCTATCCACCAGGAGGTAGGAAATAGACAAGAGTCCCAGGTAACCTCGGGTGCATGGGGGGGTGGGAGGGTCGATGGAGGGGGAGAGGGCTAGAGAGAAGGAAGTAGGGGAGGAACGGGGAAAGCTTGGTGGCCGGGGATGGGGGGGGGAGGAAAGTAGGATGAATATGGAATCAGGGAACAATATATTTCAACTAAGGGAGCCATTTTAGGGTTTACAGGAGACTTGATTATATATGGGTTCCCAGGTCCAAGGAGAAATCCCCCAGATTGCTCTCTGGACAGAGGAGAGGGTGCCTGAATCGGCCGTGGCCCATGACCATACTGATGTATATTTTGCTTATCACCATAGATCCTTCGTCTGGCGAAGGACGGCTATGCAGTCGGAGGCCCACATTGGAGCACCGGATTGAGCCCCCCAAGGTCCGGAGGGGGAGCGGAAGGAGGAGGAACATGAAAGACGAAATCAGTACTGCGAGGGATGCTATCACCCACTGATACAAGGGAACGGATCTGATGAGAGTTTACCAGGGCCAGTCGGACTGGGACTGAAAGTGGACGTGATCTAGCCAGATTCTCGGAATTTGGCCGGATTCTCTGACTGTGGCTGGCCCGGGGTCTTTCTGAAAAGCCATTGACTATGACACTGGGACCTGTTTCCTCTGCATATGCTGTATTTTGGGGATCCAGTCTGTTTGGACGCTCGCCTTCCTGGACCTGGAGGGAGGGGGAGGGAGCTGGAGCTTCCCACAGGGCAGGAAACCCTGACTGCCCTGGGGGACAGAGGGGAAGGAGGGGGGGAGTGGGGGGAGTGGTAGGGTGTTGGGAGGGGGGGCGGAAATGGAAACTTTTATAATTTAATAAAATTTACTAAAAAATAAATAAATAAATAAATAAGGATAAAAAAGTGAAAAAAATAAGGCTTTAATATAGCACTTTTAAAATTCCCACCACCTGTGTATTACTACTTCTTTTCCTTAATATTCTTAATTCCACTCCCAAGCCATTGGAAATGTTCATTGAGAACTCTTTTATTTAATGTAATCTTTACAAGAACCATAAAGTCCATGGGTCATGCCATGATAGTAGTCCTAATACTTGAACTGAGTAAATGCATTTATAACTCATTTATGACCATGTCTCATATCTACATAAACATTTCAAAGGCAGGGATTTAACCAGAATATTGATTGAAGATATCTCTCAGCCCGTATTAATTGTCATCTCATAATTTCTTCAGTGTTGTTGGTTTTTGCCAGGTGTCCCATATCAGTATGCTTCAGTGCCGTCTAAAGTCTGTACCATGGACTAAAGACCCTTCTTCAAAAGAACAGTTAATGAATGACAGATTTGTGTTGCGTGCAGGTAGAAGAATGACTTCAAAATAGTTCACATGTATTTCTGTCTCTCCAAACCTTTCCTGAACTCTGAACTATAATTCCATTGAGTAACATCTCCTGCGCAGGTCAGTTTCTTTAAGGCTAGTACTATCCTAATGTCAGGAATAAGTAAGATGTAAAGATAATTGTATTCTTTGTATCTGCCAGAAGACTAATAAGAAAAGCCTTTTTCTAACAATTTTTGAATATTAAAATACTTTAAACTTCAATGTTTCCGTTATTTCTTTTTTCTGTTCCACGATTCCATGAAGGGAGTCAGAGAATTTCATAATTTGGATGTTATCATGTTTGAAAATCAGAGATAACACCTAGTTTGAGTCAAAGTTTAAAAGCTTTGGGCCCAACATGTATTACCCCTTTCCTATCAGAGTGCCTGATAAGAAGGCTGAGTAAACATTACACAGAAAGGTCCCTGTTGATTATAGATACATAAGAAATGACAAATTTCCTAAGAACTTTCCTTGTTACCTCAGTACTCTCTCACATATCCAGTATCCACACTGGCTAAAATATCTCCCACTCCCACAAGGAGTGATACATCTCATTCAGGAAATCCTGGAAAAAAAAAGGCAGAAGACTCTGGAGTGGCTTGCTGTGATGAGGCTTTCTTAAGAGCCTTTGAAAGAATTTTTTGGGTTGGGAAAGAGCCATCAGGAAGTATTATTAGTTCCATTACATTCCCAGATCCTAGTTCTTTATCCAAGTTATAACTTGAGATCTCCTACTAGGACATGAAAAGATTGAATTACACTAAATTATTAATTTCATGAAAAAACCTTTAAGTAGCCTTTGGGTCAGAATCTGCTAAATCTGAATATTCATTCTTTCTTCTTTCTATCTGCTCTAAACAGAGCATTGCCCTCAATGTTGCTAATGATTTTCCAACACATTTTTGGTACCTAAAATAGAATGCACTTTACAATAAAATGTCACTTAAAGAATGATATTACAGTTTTATACTCCTTATTAAGACATCACTAAAAGATGTATAAATACATATCTCATTTTATCATGTGCCAAATTTTCCAGCACACAAAGAAAGTACTTAATCTGAAAATTTAAGAAAAATTAATTTGGACTATGGGTCAGCATCTATCCTATTACGTGGGTGGACATTACTTCAATTTTCCGAATAACAGGGGTAAATATGGGTTTGCACTGTGAAGTGATATCACCTAAAGAGGGTTTATAGGCGTGGTGCCTGATCTACATAATCGTGGCACTTATGCAATAAAGACAGGTGGATTAATTTTTTAAGCAATTTTGAGCTATAAATATAAATCTTTTCATTGGGATGTCAATAAGTTTTCTTTCCTACAAAAGAACAACGAAATCACCTCCTGTGTGGAAGGTTTAAATTATGCATGTAAGATGTTCAGATTCTCTGACTGCTAGACAATGTGGAATACAGGCCTCCATTTTTGGGCTCCTACACACTGACATCAATTGCTTTTAACTGCTGACACATTGCTCTGAGCACTATTTAATTTTATCATATATATATATATATATATATATATATATATTCTTATTCACTGTTTCCTTTGTTTAAAGAATTTTATCTGTTTCAGGAGGTCCTATTTACTAATTGTTGCTCCTCAGTTTATTCTTATTCCTCCGATTAATACTCCGATTTCCAAGACAAAAAAATACTTTCCCTTTTCTGAACTCCTTTGGTCTACTTTTTAGAAGTTTGTAGAATCTTGAATTGACCTCGGTGTTGCTTTGTACTCTAGTCAAGTTCCTGAGATATTATGACTGATAGCAATGACAGAGATTACTCATCACTGTGACAACTCAGTATGTCACACTTAAACTTCATAGTGCCTTCTTGAAGAAGCTGGTTTTTGCAAGTAGCTGCATTCTGTCCTTGGAGAAAGATGTTTTCTTACCAAAACTGTGAAGAAAAATGTTGCTTTTCCAGGCCAATGACAGAAAAGGCTGACAAGGTAGAAAAATGCAGGAAGTCTGGAGCAAAAATTGGGATTGAGGAAGATTTCTGACATTTCATAAACAGAAATTTCTTCCGTTCTAAGGAATCACCTCTTCAGGCAAATGTCTTTCAAATCCTGAGACTTCAGCACAATGTCTTACCAGCAGCAGCAGCACAAGCAGCCATGCCTGCCTCTTCCTTTGTGCCCACCCGCAAAGTGCTCATAGCAATTTCCACCCTCAAGCTGCTCTTAGCCTTGTTCTCCTCCACAGTGCACAGACCCTAGGCCTCCCTCAAAGTGTTCTCAAGTCAACCAACAATGACAAAATACACAACTTTTAATTACTTCTGCCAGTTTTCATGCAGGAATATCTCATTAACAAACATTAGAAAATCAAGAAGTGATATATGTAGTTATGTGGCAGATAAAAATGTCAGACTGATACTATGTGTGAGTGTGCATGCATGGGTATCGGTCTGAGTACATGTGATGTATATTGGGGATTCAGTATATTATTTGTTTTTTGAAATCTAATAGACATTCATATTGATGCGTATCACTGCCAAGGTGGGCTCAACAATGATTTTTCATAAAATAAGTGTGAGAGATTGTGGTCTTTGTGCCAACTATCCAGGCAAGAGCATGCTTCATTAGGACGGGTATGATTTTAGATCATCTATTATTATGGTAAGCAGTCTTATAGTTATCTTTAGAGGGAAGTCTAAATATATACCACTAATATGTCATTTGAGATGGCAGTCCTGAATAAGGTCTCATTATGCCTCAAGCTCAGCAGCCTCCACTATGAGCAACATATTTTTCTTTCTATGGTAACAGAAAGAATTAAACCTAGGCAGCGATTCTGACTAGTCTCCTGGGAGAGGTTTCTCAAAGATGCAGCTGAGAGCACAGCTGGAATCCCCTGTAATACTGTCCTCCTTTCAGAACACAGGCAACTTATACCAAGAAAACAAGAATATAAATGTGCCAGTGCAACAAAGTACTTCGGTCAGCCTAAGCAGAGCAAAGAAGACAAAATAAAGGTGTAAAAAAGAAAATATTGTATTCCTTTAAAAGAGAAAATCTAGATAACCAGGGAGTCTTTCTGAAACTGAAAAGACGGGAGTGCCCACTGAGTCACAGAGCTCTACAGCAATGATGTCCAGGAATAGGATATTTCCTATTTTCTAAGGTCCCTGATATGTCGGTCATACATGGATTTTCATTTTGGTTGGTAAATTCCTGGACCTGCCCACAATAACAGCTCTACTCACACTGGGCAGGGCAGGCAGTCATATAAAGAGGCCCTTGACTGTGTGACTGCAGACTCCTGGTACTCAAGTCTTGATCTCCTTTGGAGAACCTGGTGAGTGTTTCCTGAGTTGGTCTGTCTTTATGGTCCCCTTATGTGCTCCTGTCAGTTTGGAGTGTCTAAGTGTGATGGTTCCAGGTGTCTTCATGCGATGAATAGCAACAAATTAACAATCAGAAATATAGTAATGGATTCAATGATCCACAGTGAAAGGTGGCTTTTTATTTTATTTGGTTAAACAGAGTATTTTTCTCTTTCACATGCATCTTTTGGTGTCCTTTTCAGAACCCTAGACACTAGCAGAGATTAGACCCGGGGACTTGCCTGAGTTTTTATTCTGCTACCCCAGACAACCTGCAGGGATGCCAGAAGGGACAAGGAAGACAGGGATGTTATCAAATTCCTCAGGGTTCCAGAACTTGACGTTGTCTGAATTAAAAGCATTTCTGTGTGCTAGGTGCCTAGTTTCACTGAAATAATGTGTTTATTTCCTGAAATAGTACACGAAACTAAGATTACTACCCACGGCTAGTGCCACAAATTGCTGACAGGAAAGGTAAAAGTCAGGCTGTCCTAAAACAGGGTTTGGGGAATATGTACGTGTGTGGACAGAGAAGTGGATGTGAGGTTCCATGTCTCCATCTCTACTTTCAGTGTGGATCACCCATAACACTGTCAGGTAATGTCTTTCAGATCCTGAGACTTCAGCACAATGTCTTCTCAAGACCAACAGTGTCAGCAGCCGAGCCAGACTTCTTCTGTGTGCCCACCCACAAAGTCTCCTGAGCCTTCTCGCCCACTGAAGTGCCCACAGGCTTGTCCTCCTCCAATGTGCCCACAGATTTATCTTCCTCCAACGTGCCCACAGACTTGTAGACCTCCTCCAGTGTGCACACAGATTTCTACTCCAATATGTCCACCTACTTATACTCCTCCTACGTGGCCATATCTTTGTAATCGTCAAATGTGAACACAGCCTTGAATCCTCCAATATGCCCACAGACTTGTCCTCCTCCAAATTGCCCACAACCATGACCTACTCAGCCATGACAGTAGGCGTGTCCTCCTGTGCAACCTCCTCCACCTTTTCAGCAGAAGTGCCTACAGAAGAACATGCAAGTGCTACGCAGTCACCAGGACCAAGAGAAGAGGAGAAAATCTATTTTCCCCCACTTCCATAGAAACGCTTGCATCTTTGCTTCATAGCCTGTCATGGCTGCAGAAGAATTTTGTCCACCCTTCACCTCTATGTGTCTGTGATGACCCCTTAGAGGGAGGGCATTCTCCTGACATTCTTCTCCTCCTGCTGTCAAGTGGTGGCTGAGTTTGTTCCTTCCACACTGCCTCAGTGTCCCAGATGCTCAGTGATGAGCAGCAGCTTCCACCCTGTGCACTCAGAGGATGTTTCCAAAACCATGAGTTTCCTTGTTTGTGTTGTTGTCTCCATGACTTCATTTCCTGAATAAAGTACGATATGGCTGTTAGTATTCATGAGGTCTTTTTTTTTTCTTCTATAACTGGCTCAACGATCTTTCTGATATGCTCCTGTTACATTGCTTTTATTCTTTGATTCCTGGGCAATCCTGCTGTAAGCAGAATTTGATTATAATTTGGGTCATAACAAAGATTGCTTAGTGATTGTTTGCTTAAGAGACAGAGTTTTATTATGTACAACTACAAGCTATTAATTAGCATGTGCTATTTTAAGAAGATTTGCAATGCTCAGATATGCATGTGTCACTTAGCACAAATATCCCCGTATACCATGTATTTCCCTCACTTGTCCCCTTCATCTGATGTAATAGTTACACAGGTACATCAACCTAGCCTTGTTATGTTTTCCTCTTTAATATTTGAAACATCTGTGCCAACCTTGTATTTAAGACTGGATTTATTTCCCTGAACATGATTATATGCAATTTCATTTAGTTGCATGCAGAGGACACGTGATGATTGTTTTATATGACTGATCATAATTTCAGTCCACATAAGTATCACCTATTATTATCCCATCCACTTCCGGTGTGCAACTGTACTGACTAATGTACCTTGCAAGTTAGGAGTAGATCTGAAATATAGATGGATATGCAGGCAACGCTACTGTATACAGTATGTAACTTCTTTTACTCAATGCCCAAGTGATAGTACTAATCATATGACAGATAAAAAACAAATAATTGAGTTGCACCAAGCTTGCTCAGTGGAGTTGTTAGCTCAGACCTATTTCTGAAGATGTCCCTGGCCTGGGCTTGATTCTGTGGAGGTCCTTAGCTTGGCCATGTTCCTGTAGATGTCTCTGCATCCCTCTCATTTGTCATTACTTATGTTCATTTGGTCACATTGATATGTAAATGCCTCTTAATTTTTTGACCTCATAATTGGAATGGAAGGAGTGGAGTTACATAAGCATACTCTGGCACCTATTAGGATGGCAATAAGTTTGTTTTACTGCAATGAATAACCCTACTGTGTGGAGGGTTCAAATTATGCCTGTAAGTACCTCAGTGTCTATGAATGCTATACTATATGGAATGTGGGTCTGAAATTTTCAGTCCATAAACCCTGAGAACAATTACTTTTAACTGCTGACCTATTATTTAACGTCCTATTTTGTTATTTCATGTGACATCACACCCATAAAGATACACATGCGCACACACACACACACACACACACACACACACACACACACACACACATATAGTGATGGTCATAATGAGACTATTCACAGTAGGTTAATTTAGTTGAATGCTTGGGCCCCAATTCAAACAGGAAGGATTAAGAGGCCTGAAATATCACTGAAGGTGATCTTTCAGGTTTCAAAGTCACACTTCATTTCTAGTTATCTGTTCATTTTTGTCTCCCACATACTTTTGGATGAGGATATAAGGTCTCTGCTACTCCAATAGCACCATGACTGCTTTCTTGTTAGTATGCTTCCTACCATCATATTATAGATTCATTTCTGGAGCCATGAGCCCAATAAAAGTTTTTCTAATATGTTGACTTGGTTATCTTGTCACTTTATAGCAAAAGAGAAAACTAAATTATTGATTTTTAGAAATTATTATAATAGTGACTATTTGAAAAATGAAAAATTATAAGGCTTTAATATGTTTTTTTTAAATACCCACCACCTGTTTATTAAAACTTCTACTCCGTTAACAGTTTAATTCTACTCCCAAGCCATTGGAAATTTTTACCAAAAAAACTTTTCGTTAAGGTAATCTTCCCAGGAAACATAAATTCCATAGGTCGTGCCATGATGTAGTCCTTACACTTGAATTGAGAAAATGGGATTATAACACATTTATTACAATTTCTCAAATCTATGTACATTCTTACAAAGGCATGAATTAAACATGAATATTGACTGAAGATAAATCATATACTGTATTATTAGCCATCTCATCATTTCTTTAGTGTTATTGATTTTTGTTTTAGGTGTCCGATGTCAGCATGTTTCAGTGACATTTAAAGTCTGTTCCATGGACCAAAGACACTTCTTGAAAAGAATAGTACATGAATGACAGCTCTGTGTTGCGTGCTGGTAAAAGAATGAGTTCAAATTATTTCACATTTATTTCTGTCTCTTTAAACTTTTCCTGACTTCTGAACTGGAAGTCGATTGAGTAACATCTCCTGTGAATGTCAGTTTCTTTAAGGCTAATGCTATCCTTATGTCAGGAATGACAAAAATATAAAGGTCATTGTATTCTTCATATCTGTCAGTAGAATAATGAGAAACACCTAAATTCTATCAATTTTTGAACATTAACATTCTTTATGCTTTAATGTTTCCATCACTTCTTTTTCTGTTCAATGATGCCAGGGAGTCAGAGAATGTCATAATTTAGCTGTTATCTTGTTCTGAAACTCAGAGACAACACCTAGTTTGGAGTCAAAGGTTGAAAACTCTAGGCCCAACATGTATTACCCATTTCTTATCAGAGCCTGTGATTCAAAATATTGTAGGTAAACATTACACTAATAGGTCTCTAGTGATCTTAGATACATCAGAAGAACTTTCATTGTTACCTCACTGCCCTCTCAGATATCCAACATCCAGTCTGGCTAAAATATCTCCCACTTTCACAGGAATGACACATCTCATACTGGAAATCATGGAGGAGAATAGGCAGAACACTCTGGAATGGCTTGCTGTGATGGGGCTTTCTTAAGAGCCTTTGGAAAGCCTGTGTTTTGGGTTTGGAAATAGCCACCAGAGAGCAGTATAAGTTAACCCAAAACTCCAAGATCCTTGATCATTATCCATGTTATAACTTGATATTTTATATGTGGACATGACAAGATTGATTTACAGTAAATAAAGGATTTCAGGAAAAAATACTTTTGATAGCCTTTAAGTCAGAATTTCCTACATCTGAATATTCATTCTGTCTTCTTCCTATCTGATGTAAAGAGAGCATTGCTCCCATGTTCTTTTTTTTTGTTTAATATTTTTTTTATTTAAGTATCCGAAAACACTCTTTCCACTTCCTCCCCTCTTCCCAATACCCTCCCGCTCCCCCCACTCCCTCTCCTCCTCCCTCACCATTCCCAAGAGTAGTCAGGGTTTCCTGTCCTGTGGGGAATCCAAGTTCCTCCCCACTCCCTCCGGGTCCAGGAAGGTGAGCATCCAAACAGGCCAGGATCCCAAAAAGCCAGTTCATGCAGACGAAACAAGACCCAGTGCCATTGTCAATGGTTTCTCAGTCTTCATTTGGACCTCGGGGGCTCAGTCAGCCCCCATGTCAGACACATTCAGAGAATCCGGTTTGATCAAATGCTCGTTCAGTCCCAGTCCAGCTGGCCTTGGTGAGCTCTCATTCCATCAGTCCCCTTGTATGAGTGGGTGAACGCACCCTTCGCGGTCCTGACTTCCAGTGCTCCAATGTGGGTCTCCGTCTCTATCTCCATCCATCGTCGGGTGAAGGCCCCCTAGCCATAGTTAAAGGTCTGTGAGTCTATAATTTGTGATCCTAGAGAAGTTAAATAAGTAGGTGAACCTGAAGAAAATCATATAGTTATCCTCCTGGATATTAGAACTAGGCAAGATTGCCAGGCAAACTCGGGTGCATGGGGAGTGGGGGGGTGGAAGTAGGGGAAGATGGTTAGGGAGAGGGGAGGGGGGGGAATTGGGGATGGATTGGGGGAATGGGAGGGGGGAGGGAAAAAGGATGGCTCTGGGAGCAGGGAAGTTTATATCTCAACTAAGGAAGCCATTTTAGGGTTTGCAAGAGATTTGATTCTGGAGGGGTTCCCAGGCCCAAGGAGAGGTCCCCAGATTGTACTCTGGGCAGCAGAGGAGAGGGTGCCTGAACTGGCCTTGGCCCATAACCATACTGACGAATATTTTGCATGTCACCATAGAACCTTCATATGGCGATGGATGGAGATAGATAGAGACACATATTGGAACACTGGACTTAACTCCCTAGGTCCAAATGAGAAGCAGAGGGAGGGAGATCGTAAGCAAGGAAAGCTCCCATGTTCTTAATGGTTTTCCAACATATTTTTTGGTAAATATAATACAAATGCACTTAACAATAAAAATATCACTTAAGCAATGATATTATAGTTTTATACTCCTTTTATTACATCAGTAAATGATTTATAAATACATATCTCATTTTATCATCAAGCCCAAATTACCAGCACACAATAAAAGAACTTACTGTGAAAATTTAAGAAGAATTAACTTGTACTATGAGTCAGCATCTATCGTATTATGTGGGTGGCAATTAATTCAATCTCCAGGACCACAAGGATAAATAAGGGATTGTACTCTGAAGTGAAATGACCTGAATATGTGTTATGGGTGTAGTGCCTCATCTCCATGAACACGGCATTTGTGTAAAAGAGGCAGGTTGAATACTTGTTTGAAGCAATTTTGAACTATGTATGTTTTCTTTTATATATTCTCTCAAAATCACAAAACTGATTATATACCTCACTGGGAGAGTTTTACCTGCCAAGGCCAAGCCCTGTATTGAACAGTGGGGCCATAAAGTGAAATATAATGCAACCCACCTTTACTATAAATAAAAAGCATCAGAAAATTCTAGTAGAAAAATGAAAATATCAAATCTTCCAACACTTGAATTGGTGTCACTAGCACTGGCTATCCAGGGATAATGAGAAAAAGAGTCCTGATATCGTAACTTTTCTAATTTCTGAGTACAGGGTTCACTTCAGATCCACCCTGAGGGACTCTGGAGAAGACAGATACAATCTTTTTTTTCTTTTTCTTTTTTTCTTTTTTTCTATCTTTTTCCTAAATTTATTTATTTCTAAAAATTTCCAGCTCCTCCTCACCACCTTTATCCCTCCCCCTCCCCACTTTCCCCTTGCTTTCTAATCCTAAGAACAGTCCCAGGTTCCCTACCCCATGGGAAGTCCAAGTTCCTCCCCCCTCCATCCAGGTCTATAAAGGTGAATATCCAAACAAACAAGGCTCACACAAAGCCAGTCCATGAAGTAGAATCAAAACCCTGAAGCCACCAACATTCAGAGTGTACAGTTTGACCACATGCTCCATCACTCCCAATCCAGCTGGCTTTGGTGAGCTCCCATTAGATCAGTCCCACCATCTCAGTGGGTGGATGCAACCCTCGTGGTCCTTACTTCCTTGCTCATGTTCTCCATCCCTCTGTTCCTCATTTGGACCTTGGGAGCTAAGTCCAGTACTCCAAGTGGGTCTCTGTCTCTATCTCCATCCATCGCCAGATGAAGCTTCTATGGTGATAAGCAAGATATTCATCAGTGTGGCTATGGGACAAGGCCAGTTCAGGCACCCTCTCCTCTGCTGCCCAAGGAATAATGTGAGGACCTCTCCTTGGACCCCGTGAAAAGTCCAAACCTAATAATAATAGCTATAGAAGAAAGAGAAGAAGTTTTGCTCAAAGAACAGAAAATATAGTTAGCAAGGTCATAGAGGAAAACTTTCTCGATCTCAAGAAAGATATGACACACACTAATGTGCAACAATCATATATCTGAAGGGTGCTTATTCCAAAGTGTAAAATCCATACCACACCCTCTCCTCTCAATTCTCAGGGACCATCATAAAACAGGGAATAGAAAGAATGGAAACACTAGAAGCTGATGGTGACTACAAGTAAACAGCATTTTCTCAATGCAGCACCGAAACTACATATATGAATTCACATAATTGTATCAACATGTACAAGACCGGCACGAGGTAGACAAAATCACAGCATGGACACAGGAAGAAGGCAGAAAAATATCACCCCTAGCTCAAGAGCTAATAGCAGTTTTCTTTAAGAGTTTAACCACTGGTAGACCATCCAAGTCCCAGTGGTAGGTCACATGATTAAAAATACATGGACAGTGCAAATTGTCCTTGATAAGTTAAAAAAAGAAACAAAGTTAAACAAATTGGGTAGAGAGTTTTGATCCAGAAAGAGGTTAGTAAGAGGATGGATTTGAACAAAGCATAGTAGGAAACTTTCAAAGAACAAAAATTAGAAGAAATATTATGAGCATATCTAATCAAGTTGAACCTGAACACCAAAGAAGAGCAAATATGGTAAGCTTTATATACATATTACTACAACAAAATATGGAAAAGTGTTAATATGTTTGATATTAGTGAATGCCAGTCAATTAAACAAAGTAGTGCCAGTATGACAGATGATATCAGCCACTGCAAGGACTACAATGAGAAGGGCAGTATCTTCAAAAATATCCTCTCTGTCTTGTAGTTAAGCATGCTTCCCATGAGGAGTCCACAGCAGAGATAGTCCACAAACCCCAGAGGTGTAGGAGCTGTAGTTTTCATTGGATGAGGGGGGGATGTCCCGACCATTCATTTCTCAGAAAGCCAACCATAACTCCCTGCTTTGGAGTCCTGAAGTCATCATGGTCTCTTCTTGGCAGTAGTCACTAAGCTCTGGATGTTGCCTGAAAGCACCTTTTCTTTGCCATGCGACAAATATCATTTTCTACTCAAAGCCTCAGATGTATACAGGTAAGTGTTAGTAGATAGAAGGATATACAGGAGTTGACTCCACTAGTTCCTCACACAATCTATTCTATGTTTTCACCCTATGTGAGACTGGTGTTTCTCCATCTAGTAAAAGATCCTTTCAGAGTGCACACATATTCATGCATACACGTGCTCACATACACACAATAAGAAGGACATCACTGTTTTGGCTGCAAGTTTTATTCTAGAAAGTTTTGTGGGGGTTAGATGGTCTTGGGAAAGAAAAGGGTAGGCATCCTCTTAGGACTGGAGGGAGAAAAGTAGTTAAGCTCAGGAACATCTATATCATCACAGCTATGTTTGAACACAATTTCTTGGTTAAAATTATCTCATATGTATTTCCACTCAGGCAGTGACTTGACCAATTAAAGTTATCTATGATAAGGGAGATTTATGGAATCTACTGCCAGTAAACTACCGAGCTTTCTCGCATCCCCACTGTCTGGATAAGCAGTTACTCAATGATAATAAAACCTAGAAGTCACATAGCCTAAAACATACACCAAAAATAGCTGAGCAACAAGACTAGTGAAGTTGCTGGCTTCCCTTAGGTAAAGTAAAGCAAAGCAATTCTGGTGGTGTAAGAAGGTATCTATCTCTTGTAAACCCTAAAATGACTCTCTTAATTAAGATATTTACTTCCCTGTTCCTATATCCACCCTTCCCTCATTCCACCCTACCAAGCTCTTCTGAATTCTCCCCTTCTCACTTCTCTCTACCCATCTCCCCTTACATCCACCCCCCACACCCCCATGCACCCAAGTTTTGTCTGGCAATCTTGTCTACTTCAGATATCCAGGAGGATAACTACATGATTTTCTGTGGGTTCACCACCTTATTTAGCTTCTCTAGGATCACAAATTATAGGCTCAATGTCCGTTAATTATGGCTGAATCCATTTTTTAAATTTACTTATTTATTTATTTATAAAAATTTCCACTTTGTCCCCTCTTCCCAATACTCTCCTATTCACCCCATTCCCTCTCCTCCTCCCTCTCCAGTCCTAAAAGCAGTCAGGGTTTCCTGCCCTGTGGGAAGTTCAAGGTCCTACCCCTTCCTCCAGATCTAGGAAGGTGAGCATCCAAACAGACTAGGATCCCAAAAAGCCAGCACATGCAGATGAAACAAGACCCAGTGCCATTGTCAATGGCTTCTCAGTCAGCCCCCATGTCAGACACATTCAGAGAATCCGGTTTGATTACATTTTTGTTCAGTCTCAGTCCAGTTGGCCTGGTGAGCTCTCATTAGATCAGTCCCCATATATCAGTGGGTGAATGCACCCCTCGAGGTCCTTACATTGTTTGTAATGTACTCCCTACTTCTGCTCCTCATTTGTACCTTGGGGGCTCAGTCCAGTGCTCCAATGTGGGTCTCCATCTCTATCTCCATCCATCGTTGGATGAGAGTTCCCTCTGATCCTGCCTTCTTGCTCACGTTCTCCCCCCATCTGCTTCTCATTTGGATCTAGGGAGTTAAGTCCAGGGTTCCATTGTGTGTCTCTGTCTCTATCTCCATCCATCGCCAGATGAAGGTTCTATGGTGATATGCAAAATATTCATCAGTATGGTTATGGGCCAAGGCCAGTTCAGGCACCCTCTCCTCTGCTGCCCAGGGAACAATCTGGGGACCTCTCCTTGGGCCTGGGAACCCCTCCAGAATCAAGTCTCATGCAAACCCTAAAATGGCTCCCTTAGGTGAGATATATACCTCCCTGCCCCCATAAACATCCTTCCTCCCTCCCCCCATCCCATTCCCTGAAGCTATCCCCAATCCTCTCCATCTCTCTTCTCTCTAGCCCTCTCTCCTTATTTCCACCCCTCCACCCCCCCCCCATACAACCATGTTTGCTTGGCAATCTTGTCTACTTCCAATATCCAGGAGGATAACTATATGATTTTCTTCAGGTTCACCTTCTTATTTAGCTTCTCTAGGATCATGAATTATAGGCTCAAAGACCTTTAATTAAGGCTAGAATCCACTTATGAGTGAGTACATACCATATTCCTCTTTTTGCGTTTGGGTTACCTCACTCAGTAAAGTGTTTTCTATTTGCATGCAAATTTTGAGATGTCATTGCTTTTTACAGCTGAGTAAAACTCCAATGTGTACATGTTCCACACCTTTTTAACCATTCTTCTGTTGAGAGGAACCTAGGTTATTTCCAGGTTCTGCCTATTATAAATAGTGCTGCTATGAACATAGTTGAGCAAATGCTTTTGTAGTATGATAGGGCATCTCTTGGGTGTATGCCCAAGAGTGGAATTTCTAGGTCCAGAGGTACGTTGACTCCCATTTTCCTGAGAAACTGCCACACTGATTTCCACCGTGGCTGCACAAGTTGGCATTCCTAGCAACAATGGATTGGTGTTACCCTTTCTCCCCATCCTCTCCAGCATAGGCTATCGTTGGTGTTTTTTATTTTAGCTATTCTGACAGGTGTAAGATGGTATCTCACAGTTGTTTTGATTTGCATTTCCCTGATTGCAAAGGAGGTAGAGCATGACCTTAATTGTCTTTTGGCTATTCAAACTTCTTCTGTTGAGAATTCTCTGCTCAGTTCAGTACCCCATTTTTTAATTAGGTTAATTAGAGTTTTAGTGTCTAGTTTCTTGAGTTCTTTATATATTTTGGAGATTAGACCTTTGTCTGATGAGGGGTTTGTGAAGATCTTCTCCCAATCAGTAGGCTGCCTTTTTATCTTAATGACAGTGTCCTTTGCTTTACAGAAGCTTCTCAGTTTCAGTAGGTCCCATTGATTCATTGTTGCTCTTATTGTCTGCGCTCCTGGGGTTCTGCTTAGGAAGTGGTCTCCTGTGCCTATATCTTGTAGACTACTTCCCACTTTCTCTTCTATCAGGTTCAAAGTGGTCGGATTAATGTTGATGTCTTTTATCCATTTGGACCTGAGTTTTGTGCATGGTGATAGATATGGATCTATTTTCATTCTTCTACAGGTTGACATCCAGTTATGCCAGCACCATTTGTTAAAGATGCTATCCTTCTTCCATTGTATAGCTTTAGCTCCCTTGTCAAAAATCAGGTGTTCATAAGTTTGTGGTTTAATACCCGGGTCTTCTATTCGACTCCATAGATCGACTTCTCTGTTGTTATGCCAATACCAAGCTGTTTTCAATACTGTTGCTCTGTAATAGAGTTTGAAGTCAGGGATGGTAATGCCTCCAGAGGTTCCTTTATTGTATAAGATTGTTTTGGCTATCCTGGGTTTTTTGTTTTGCCATACAAACTTGATTATTGTTCTCTCAAGGTCTGTGAAGAAGTTTGATGGGATTTTGATGGGAATTGCATTGAATCTATAGATTGCTTTTGGTAGAATTGCCATTTTTAATATGCTGATTCTCCCAATCCAAGAGCAGGGAAGGTCTTTCCATTTTCTGGTATCCTCCTCAATTTCTTTCCTCAAAGACTTAAAGTTCTTGTCAAATAGGTCTTTCACTTCCTTGGTTAGAGTTACCCCAAGATATTTTATGCTATTTGTGGCTATCATGAAAGGTGATGTTTCTCTGATTTCCCTCTCTGCTTCTTTATCCTTTGTGTATAGGAGGGCAACCGATTTTTTGGAGTTGATCTTGTATCCTGCCACATTACTAAAGGTGTTTATCAACTGTAGGAGTTCTTTGGTAGAGTTTTTGGGGTCGCTGATGTACACTATCGTATCGTCTGCAAATAATGAAAGTTACCTTCATCTTTTCCAATTCGAATCCACTTGATCCCCTTATGTTGTCTTATTGCTATTGCTAGAACTTCAAGCACTATATTGAAGAGGAATGGTGAGAGTGGACAGCCTTGTCGTGTTCCTGATTTTAGTGGAAAGGCTTTGAGTTTCTCTCCATTCAGTTTGATGTTAGCTGTCGGCTTGCTGTATATTGCTTTTATTATATTTAGGTATGATCCTTGTATCCCTAGTCTCTCCAACACCTTTATCATAAATGGGTGTTGAATTTTGTCAAATGCTTTATCAGCATCCAATGCAATGATCATATGGTTTTCAACTTTCAGTTTATTTATATGATGGATTACATTGATAGATTTGCGTATGTTGAACCAACCCTGCATCTCTGGGATGAAGCCCACTTGATCATAATGGATAATTTTTCTAATGTATTCTTGGATTCGGTTTGCCAGGATTTTATTGAGAACTTTTGCGTCAATGTTCATGAGTGATATTGGTCTGTAATTCTCTTTCCTGGTTGTGTCTTTGTGTGGTTTTGGTATCAGGGTAACTGTAGCTTCATAAAAAGAGATTGGCAATGATTCTTCTGTTTCTATATTGTGAAATACATTAAGGAGTATAGGTATTAGCTCTTCCTGGAAGATCCGGTAGAATTCTGCATTGAAACCATCTGGTCCTGGGCTTTTTTGGTAGGGAGATTTTTAATAACAGCTTCTAATTCTTCACGCCTGACAGGTCTATTTAGATTGTTTACCTGTTCTTGGTTCAACTTTGGTATATGGTACTATCTAAAAAAATGTCCGTTTCTTTTACATTTTCCAACTTTGTGGCATATAAATTTTCGTAGTAAGATCTAATGATTCTATGAATTTCCTCTGTGTCTGTGGTTATCTCCCCCTTTTCATTTCTGATCTTATTAATTTGCATGTTCTCTCTCTGCCGTTTGATTAATTTGGAAAGGGGCTTGTCGATCTTGTTGATTTTCTCCAAGAACCAGCTTTTTGATTCATTGATTCTTTGGATTGTTTTCTGTGTTTCTATTTTGTTGATTTCAGCCCTCAGTTTGATTATTTCCAGTCTTCTACTCCTCCTGGGAGAGTCAGCTTCTTTTTTTTCGAGAGCTTTCAAGTGTGCTCTTAAGTCTCCAATGTGTGCTTTCTCCGTTTTCTTTAATTGGGCACTTAGTGCTATGAACGTTCCTCTTAGCACTGCTTTCATAGTGTCCCATAGGTTTGAATATGTTGTGTCTTTATTTTCATTAAATTCAAGGAAGACTTTAATATCTTTCTTTATTTCTTCCTTGACCCAGGGGTGATTTAGTAGTTGACTGTTCAACTTCCATGAGTTTGTTGGCTTCCTGGGGGTAGCACTGTTCTTGAATTCTAACTTTAATCCATGGTGGTCTGATAAGCCACAGGTGGTTACTAATATTTTTTTCTATCTGTGGAAGTTTGCTTTGTTACCCAGTATGTGGTCAATTTTCGAGAATGTTCTATGAGCTGCAGAGAAGAAGGTCTATTCTTTCCTATTGGGTGGAATGTTCTATAGATGTCTGTTAAGTCCATTTGATTCAATACCTCCAATAATTCTCTTATTTCTCTATTAGGTTTCTGTCTGATTGACCTGGCCATTGGTGAGAGAGGAGTGTTGAAGTCTCCTACTATTAGTGTGTGTGGTTTGAAGACTGCCTTGAGTTCTAGAAGTGTTTCTTTTACATAAGTAGGAGGCTTTATATTAGGGGCGTAGATATTCAGGATTGAGACTTCCTCCTGATGAATTGTTCCTGTTATGAGTATAAAATGTCCATCTCCATCTCTTCTGATTGATTTTAGTTTGAAGTCAATTTTGTTGGAGATTAGAATGGCCACACCTGCTTGTTTCTTAGGTCCGTTTGCTTGAAAAACCTTTTCCCAACTCTTTACTCTGAGTAGATGTCTGTCTTTGTGGTTGAGGTGTGTTTCTTGTAAACAGCAGAATGTTGGATCCTGTTTTCGTATCCAGTCTCTTAGTCTGTGCCTTTTTATTGGTAAATTGAGTCCATTAATATTAAGTGATATTAATGACCAGTGGTTGTTGACTCCGGTTATTATTATTTTTTGTTTTTTTTGTTTAATAGAGTTTGTATGTGTCCTTTCTTTGAGTTAAGCTCGTGAAGGGTCGCTAGATGTCTGAGTTATTGTAAGCAGTGCTGGCAATGTTGGACTCCTTGGGTTGAGATTTTCCTGCTATTACTTTCTGTAAGGCTGGGTTTGTGGCTGCGAATTGTTTAAATTTGTTCTTATCCTGGAATATTTTGTTTTCTCCATTGACAGTGAATGATAACTTGGCTGGGTATCTTAGTCTGGGCTTGCATCCATGGTCTTGTAGTTTCTGCAGTACCTCTATCCAGGACCTTCTGGCTTTCATGGTTTCCATAGAGAAGTCCGGTGTAAGTCTGATAGGTTTACCTTTATAAGTTACTTGCCCTTTTTCCTTTGCAGCTCTTAATATTCTTTCTTTAATCTGTATGTTTGTGTTTTGATTATTATATGGCGAGGGGATTTTTTTTTTTTTTGATCAAGCCTATTCGGTGTTCTGTATGCTTCTTGAACCTTCATAGGAATATCATTCTTTAGATTGGGAAAGTTTTCTTCTATAATTTTGATGAATATATTTTCTGGTCCTTTGATCTGCAGTTCTTCTCCTTCTTCAATCCCTATTATTCTTAGATTTGTTTTTTTATTGTGTCCCAGAGTTCTTGAATGTTTTGTGATGAGAATTTGTTGGATTTGCTGTTTTCTTTGATCAGAGCATATATTTTCTCTATGGTATCTTCAGACTCTGAGATTCATTCTTCCATCTCTTGTATCCTATTGGTTATGCTTGATTCTGTAGTCTCTGTTCATTTACCTAGATTTTCCATATCCAGTCGGCCCTTGTTTTGTGTTTTCTTCATTGCCTCCATTTCAGTTTTCAATTCTTGAATTGTTTCCATTACCTGTTTGATTGTTTTTTTCTTGGTTTCCCAGTGTATCATTCATGGATTTACTCATTTCTTCGATCTCTTTTTTATATTTTTCATCCATTTCTTTACTCATTTCTTCAATCTTTTTGTTATACTTCTCATCCAGTTCTTTAAGGGAGTTATTCATATCCTGTTTAAGGGACTCTATTGCTTTCATAATGGCATTTTTCCCCGCTTCTTCTGAATTAAGAGGTTCAAGTCCTTCTATTGTAGGTTCATTGGCTTCTGGTGTTTTCATGTTGTTTTTTAGATTGTTGGAGGAGTTCTTGCCTTGGCATCTGCCCATCTCCACTTCAAATGCTCTCTACTGGATCTTCTAGTACCAGGTCAGGTTCCCTTGTTGGGCAGGAACTTCACTGACAGAAGGCCTACCTTTCCTCAGGCAGTCTATTGAAACACAGGCACTCCCTACTACCGGGTTGCACTCACAACCCAGGCCCAGCGCGCAAGGGAGCTGCTCTGGGGAGATCTTGTGGCCCCAGAGGGAAGGGGGGAAGAGAGGAAGGTGTACCTGGATAAAGGTTGGGACGGGATTCAGGAGAGCTCCGCAGGGAGGAGTCGCCTCTGCCCAGTGACCAGATTGTCGAGGGGGGCGGGGAAGACTGACTTCCTCCTAGCTGAAGCCCTCTGGCCAGGAGAAAACTCACCCCTCCTCCAATGGAAGTCTGCTAGAAGTTCACTCTCTCTTGCTGGCCAGGAATGTGATTGAGCTGAGACAGGGCTTGCCTGTCCTCAGGCAGGCTCTCAAAGCACCGGAGCTGCCCCTGCCGGAATGAGCCCACAGTCCAGGCCCAGCGTGCTAGGGAGCAGCTCTGGGGAGATCTTGTGTCTCCAGAGGGGAGGGGGGAAGAGAGGAAGGTGTACCTGGATAAAGGCTGGGACGGGACTCAGGAGAGCTCCGCAGGGAGGAGTCGCCACTGCCCGGTGACCAGATTGTCCAGGGGGGCGGGGAAAGACTGAATTCCTCCTAGCCGAAGCCCTCTGGTCAGGAGAAAACTCACCCCTCCTCCAATGGAAGTCTGCTAGAAGTTCACTCTCTCTTGCTGGCCAGGAATGTGATTGAGCTGAGACAGGGCTTGCCTGTCCTCAGGCAGGCTCTCAAAGCACCGGAGCTGCCCCTGCCGGACTGAGCCCACAGCCCAGGCCCAGCGAGCAAGGGAGCAGCTCTGGGGAGATCTTGTGTCTCCAGAGGGGAGGGGGGGAAGAAAGGAAGGTGTACCTGGATAAAGGCTTGGACGGAGGGACATGCTTTCTTGAACTATGAGCCCAATAAATTTTTTACAAGTCACCTTATTTATAGTGTCACTTTATAGCAATAGAAAAATCTAAATTTTTTATGTTTAAGATACATTTAAAATAGTTACTGTTTTAAAAGTGACAAAAATATAAGGCTTTCATATGACATTTTTAAAATTCCCACCACCTGTGTATTACTACCTTCTTTCTGTAATATTTTTAATTCCACTCCCAAGCCATTGGAAATTTTCATTGAGAACTCTTTTATTTAATGTAATATTTACAAGAACCGTAAAGTCCATAGGTCATGCCATGATATTAGTCCTAATACTTAAACTGAATAAATGCATTTATAACTCACTTATGACCATTTCTCATATCTACGTAAACATTTCAAATGCATGGATTTTCCAGAATATTGATTGAAGATATCTCTCAGCCTGTATTAATTGCCATCTCATCATTTCTTCAGTGTTGTTGGTTTTTGCTAGGTGTCCCATATCAGTATGCTTCAGTGCCTTCCAAATTCTGTACCATCAACTAAAGACCTGCTCTTCAAAAGAGCAGTTCATCAATGAAAGACAGCTTTGTGTTGCGTGCAGATAGAAGAATGACTTCAAAGTAGATCATATGTATTTCTGTCTCTGTAAACCTTTTCTGAACTCTGAACTCTAATTCCATTGCAGGACATTGTAATTTCTGTGCAGGTCAGTTTCCTTAAGGCTAGTACTATCCCAATGCCAGGAATAAGTAAGATGTAAATATAATTGTATTCTTTGTATCTGCCAGAAGACTAATAAGAAAAGCCTTTTTCTCACAACTTTTGAATATTAAAACACTTTTTTAATGTTTCCATTACTTCTTTTTTCTGTTCCATGATTCCATGAAGGGAGTCAGAGATTTTCATAATTTGGCTGTTATCATGTTCTGAAACTCAGAGATAACAACTAGTTTGAGTCAACGTTTGAAACCTCTGGGCCCAACATGTATTACCTATTCCTTATCAGAGCCTTTGATTCAAAAGATAGTGAGTAAACATTACACAGAAAGGTCCCTGTTGATTATAGATACATCAGAAATGACAAATTTCCTAAGAACTTTCCTTGTTACCTCAGTTACCACTCACATATCCAACATCCATTCTGGCTAAAATATCTCCCACTCCCACAAGGAGTGATACATCTCATTCAGGAAATCCTGGAGAAGGATAGGCAGAAGACTCTGGAGTGGCTTGCTGTGATGGGGCTTTCTTAAGAGCCTTTGGAAAGGGTGTGTTTTGGGCTTGGAAATAGCTATCAGGAAGTATTATTAGTTCCATTGCATATCCCAGATCCTAGTTCTTTATCCAAGTTATAACTTGAGATCTCCTACAATGACATGAAAAGATTGAATTACACTAAATTACTAATTTCGTAAAACAAACATTAAAGTAGCCTTTGGGTCAGAAAATCCTACATCTGAATATTCATTCTGTCTTCTTTCTATCCTCTCTAAACAGAGCATTGCCCTCAATGTTGTTAATGATTTTCCAACACATTTTTGGTACCTAAAATAGACTGCACTTAACAATAAAATATCACTTAAAGAATGATATTACAGTTTTATACTCCTTATTATTACATCACTAAAAGATGTATAAATACATATCTCATTTTATCACTGCCCAATTTTCCAGCACACAAAGTAAGTACTTAATGTGAAACTTAAAAGGGATTAATTTGTACTATGGGTCAGCATCTTCCTATTAGGTGTGTGGACATTACTTCAATTTTCAGTACAACAGGGATAAATATGGGATTGCACTGTAAAGTGATATTACCTAAATATGGTTTATGGGTGTGGTGCCTCATCTTCATAATCGTGGCACTCATGCAATAGAGGTAGGTGGAATAATGTTTTAAGTAATTTTGAGCTATAAATATAAATCTTTTCATTGGGATTTCAGTAAGTTTTCTTTCCTACAGAAGAGCAACATGATCACCAACTGTGTAGAAGGTTTAAATTATGTGTGTAAGATGTTCAGATTCTCTGACTGCTAGACAGTGTGGAATACGGGCCTCCATTTTTGGGCTCTTACACACTGACATCAATTGCTTTTAACTGCTGACACATTGCTCTGAGCACTATTAAATTTAAACATATATATTTATATATTCATATATATATTCTTTATTAACTGTTTCCTTTGTTTAAAGAATCTTCTCTGTTTCAGGAGGTCATAACTAATTGTTGCTCCTCAGTTTCTTCTTATTCCTCCGATTAATACTCTGCTTTCCAGGACAAGAGAATACTTTCCCTTTTCTTAACTCCTTTGGTCTACTTTTAGGAGTTTCTAGAATCTTGAATTGACATGGGTGTTGCTTTGAACTCTAGTCAGGTTCCTGAGATATCATGACTGATAGAAATGACAGAGATTACTCATCACTGTGACAACTCAGTATGTCACACTTAAACTTCATAGTGCCTTCTTGAAGAAGCTGTTTTTTTGCAAGTAGCTGTATTCTGTCCTTGGAGAAAGATGTTCTCTTACCAAAGCTGTGAAGAAAAATGTTGCTTTCCAGGCCAGTGACACTAAAGGGTGACATGGTAGGGAAATGCAGGAAGTCTGGAGCAAAAATTGGGATTGAGGAAGATTTCTGACATTTCATAAACTGAAATTTCTTCCTTTATGAGGAACGAACTCTTCAGGCAAATGTCTTTCAGATTCTGAGACTTCAGCACAATGTCTTACCAGCAGCAGCAGCACAGGCAGCCCTGCCTGCCTCCTCCTTTGTACCCACCCACAAAGTGCTCAGAGCAATTTTCACCCTCACCCTGCTCTGAGCCTTGTTCTCCTCCACAGTGCCCAGACACTGGGCCTCCCTCAAAGTGTTCTAAAGTCACCCAACAATGACAAAACACACAACTTTTAATTACTTCTGCCAGTTTTAATGCAGGAATGTCTCATTAACCAACAAGAGAAAATCAAGAAGTGATATATGTAGTTATGTAGCAGATAAAAATGTCAGACTGACACTATGTGTGAGTGTACAAGCATGGGTTTCATTCTGAGTACATGTGTTGTATATTGGGGATTCAGTATATTATTTCTTTTTTGAATTCTAGTAGATACTCACATTGGTGTGTATCACTGCCAAGGTGGGATCAACAGTGATTTTTCATAAAATAAGTGTGAGAGATTGTGGTCTTTATGCCAAATATTCAAGCAAGAGCATGGTTCCTTAGGACAGGTGTGATTTTAGTTCATCTATTATCATGATAAGCAGTCTTATAGTTATCATTAGAGGGGAGTCTACATATATACCACTAATATGTCATTTGAGATGGCAGTCATGATTAGGGTCTGAATATCCCTCAAGCTACGCAACCTCCACTATGAGCAGCATATTTGACTTTCAGTGGTAACAGAAAGAATTTAAACTAGGCAGGGATCCTGACTAGTCTCCTGAAAGAGATTTCTCAAAGATGCAGCTGAGAGCACAGCTGGAGTCACCTGTAATACTCTCCTCCTTTCTGAACACAGCAAATTATACCTAGAAAACAAGAATATCATTGTGCCAGTGCAACTAAGTATATCAGCCAGCTAAACAGAGCAAACAATACACAAAGGGGCTGTAAAAAAGAAAATAAAAATTGTCTTCATTCTAGAAAGACAACTTACATAACCAGGTAGATCTTCCTGAAACTGAAAAGACAGGAGGGCCTACTGAGTCACAGGACTCTGCAGCATGGTGTCCAGGAACAGGATATTTCCTATTTTCTAAGGTCTCTGTTAAGTCAGTCATATGTGGATTTTCATTTTGGTTGGGAAATTCCTGGACCTGCCCACAATAATAGCTCTACTCACACTGGGCGGGGCAGGCAGTCATATAAAGAGGCCCTTGACTGTGGGACTGCAGACTCCTGGTACTCAAGTCTTGAACTCCTTTGGAGAACCTGGTGAGTGTTTCCTGAGTTGGTCTGTCTCTATGGTCTGCTTATTTGCTCCTGTCAGTTTGAAGGGAAAAAATGTGATGGGTTCAGTTGCCTTCATGGAATGAACAGCAACAACTTAACAGTCAGAAATATAGTAATGGACTCAATGATCCACTGTGAAAGGTGGCTTTTCCTTTTATTTGTTAGGATGTTGAGCAGAGTATTTTTCTCTTTCACATGCACCTTTTGTTGTCCCTTTCAAAACCCTAGACATTAGCAGAGATCAGAACCTCGGACTTGCCTGAGCTGTCCTTTATTATGCTACCCCACAACACCTGGGATGTCTCTAGTGATAAGGGAGACAGGGATGAGTTATCAAATTCCTCAGGGTTCCAGAACTTGAATCTGTCCGTTTTAAATGCATTTCTGTGTGCAAGGAGCCTAGTTTCACTGAAATAATGTGTTTATTTCCTGGAATAACGTATGAAACTAAGGTTACTCCCTAAGGCTAGTGCCACATAATACTGAAAGGAAAAGGAAAAGCCAGGATGTCCTAAAATAGGGGTTGGGAAATATATACATGTGTGGACAGAGAAGTGGATGTGAGGTTCCATGTGTCCATCTCTCCTTTCAGTGTGTATCACCCCTAGCACTGTCATGTAATGTCTTTCAGATCCTGAGATTTCAACACAATGTCTTCTCAAAAGCAGCAGTGCCAGCAGGCAGACCAGACTCCTCCTGTGTGTCCACCCACAAAGTCTCCTGAGCTTTCTCGTCCACTGAAGTGCCCACAGGCTTGTCCTCCTCCAATGTGCCCACAGATTTATCTTCCTCCAACGTGCCCACAGACTTGTACTCCTCCTCCAGTGTCCACACAGATTTCTACTCCAACATGTCTATCTCCTTATACTCCTCCAACGTGGCCATATTCTTGTAATCGTCGAATGTGAACACAGCCTTGTATCCTCCAATATGCCCACAGCCGTGGCCTCCTCCAAAGTGCCCACAACCATGTCCCCTTTACCTATGACAGTAAATGGGTCCCCCTGTGCAACCTACTTCAACTTGCCAGCAGAAATGCCCTCAGAAGAACACGCGAGTGCTGCAGCAGTCACCAGGACCAAGAGAAGAGGAGGAAGTCTATCTTCCCCCACTTCCATTGAAGCACTTTCATTTTTGCTTCAAAGCCTGTCATGGCTGCAGAAGAATTTTGTCCACCCTTCACCTCTATGTGTCTGTGATGACCCCTTAGAGGGAGGGCATTCTCCTGAGATTCTTCTCCTCCTGCTGTCAAGTGGTGGCTGAGTTTGTTCCTTCCACACTGCCTCAGTATCCCAGATGCTCAGTGATGAGCAGCACCTTCCACCCTGTGCACTCAGAGGATGTTTCCAAAACCATGAGTTTCCCTGTTTTGTTGTTTTCTCCATGACTGCATTTCCTGCATAAAGTGCAATGTGGCTGTTAGCACTCCTGAGTTCTTTTTTTTCTTCTATTACTGACTCTAAGATCTTCTTTATATGCTTCTGTTACATTGTATTCTTTGATGCCCGGGTCATCCTGTTGTAAGCAGAATTTGCTTGTAATTTGGGTCATAACAGAGATTGCTTAGTGATTGTTTGATTGAGAGACAGAGTTTCATTATGCACAACTACAAGCTATCATTTAGCACGTGCTATTTGAAGAAGATTGTTATGCTCAGATATGCAAGTGTCACTTAGCACAAATATCTCCGTATACGATGTATTTCCCTCACTTTCCCCCTTCATTTGATATAATATTTACGCTTATACATCAACCTAGCCTTGTTATGTTTTCCTCTTTAGTAGTTGAAACATCAGTGCCAACCTTGTTTTTAATACTGGATTTATTTTCCTGAACATGATGATATGCAATTTCATTTGGTTGCCTGCAGAGGACACGTGATCATTGTTTTGTATGACTGATCATAATTTCAGTCCACATAAGTGTCACTATTATTATCCCATCCACTTCTGGTGTGCAACAGTACAGACTAATGTACCTTGCATGTTAGGAATAGTTGCATGCATCTCTACTGTATACAGTATGTGACTTCTTTTACTAAATGCTCAAGTGATAGTGCTGATTCCTATGACCAAAAAGCAACAAAAACTTGAGTAGCTTATATTCAAGAGGCATTTAAAATGATTACAATTTTAAAAATGTAGAAGTATAAGGGTTTAATGTAGATAGTTTTTTTGAAATTCCCATGACCTTTGTGTTACTACTTCTTTTTCCTTAATACTTTTCATTCAACCCCCAAAACATTTGAATTTTTATAGGGAATTGTTTCATTTAATGTAATCTTCCCATGAACAATAAAGGCCATCAACCGTTCCATGGAAGTAGTCATGGAACATGAGATGAATAAATGGGTTTATAACACTTTTATGATCATATGTAATATCTACATTAACACTTTCAAATGCATGGATTTAACAGGAAAATTGACTGAAGATAAATCTCAGTCTGAATTATTTGCCATCTCATCATTTCTTTCGTGTTGTGTAGCAAGAGGGCCTGCTTGCTGGGGTTTATGTCCTGCCCAGTTACCCAGCCATTTAGTACCAGAGAAAGTTACACAGTGGGAATAGATTAGATGTAAACTGATTGGCACATTAGCTTAGGCTTCTTATTTGCTCTTGTAGCTTATATCAACCCATTACCTTTATCCATGTTAGCCAAATGTCTCAGTAACTTTTACAGTGGGGCAGATCACAAACTGCTTGTTAGATGATCTGGGCAAGACTGGCCAATCAGCATTTATTTAAAACAACACGACTGACAGAATACACACAATTCTCCTGCACCAGTACCCCCAATTTTTTTAAAAACAATGGAAAAACTCCATAGTCCATTTTTTAAGAATGTGGGCATAGGTTTCCTGGCAATTGCAGCTAGTTGAGGGCACTGATAATCTTATGGGTCCCTAATGAAAATTTGTCAGGTCCTGACTGGAGTGTCCTGAGAGGCTTGATCATCTCAGGCAGCATCTTGAATCTGTTCTGGATGTAGAACTCAGACATTTAGACCATCTGTTCCTACTGGAGATTTCTCAGGTAGTATTCCTTGATGAAACCTGAGCTTTATTAACTCACAATGAACCCATAGCCTCTCTTTTCTTGTAGAAACAATGCAATATCTCTTCTCCAAGTAACACACCTTTTGACTTCAAGTTTGAATTTAAGGTATTTTCAAAATACCACTCTTGGATTAGTTTAGAGGCATCTATAAGCAAATATCTTTTAGCAGCTGTTGCTCCTTCGTCAGCATTCAAACATTTCACAGAGAGCATAATATCATACAGTATCTAGATTCTCTGTGTGTTTTCCATCTTTAGGTGTCTTTATTTTAAACTCTATTTCTTTTCTTTTTAATTTTTGGCTTTTTGAGAGAGGGTTTCTGTGTATCTTTGTCCAGGAACTCACACTGTACACCAGGTTGTTCTTGAACTGACAAAGATCTTCCCTGCTTCTGTTTCCTCAGTGCTGGGAATAAATGTGTGCACTACCACACCTTGATCTCACAGAACTCTGTCTGTCTCTGCCTCCCAGGCATTGGGACCAAAGGTGTGTTCTACCACACCTTGAAGTCAGTCTACCTCTGTCTCTGAATTGTTGGGATTAAAGGTATGTACCACTATTCCCAAGTACTCTCTTTCCCTTTTTTATTTAAAGGAAATTAACTTTTTTTCAAGCCTGCACATATTTTTAAGCAGACAGTAAACCATTTAGAGGTTTTCTTTGTCTTTTAATATCTCTTTACTGTATATCTCTTTTTTTCTGACCATATGTGTCTTTAATTTACCATACAATATGGGTAGGATCAAAGCCGGGGATTTGATGGCTGAATCCAGCCAATTTCCTAGCTTTCTGAAATGCCAGCATTTTGCCATAGGTACTGGACAGAGACATGTTTATGGCCCTAACTCTACAGCATTTCAAGGTCGCTGCCAGGAAGCAAGCTGCAGCAGTGTACATACAAACCATACTCAAATGCTCCATAGTCAAACCGACTGCCTGAAAGACTCAGAGTTTGCCCTGTCAGGACAGCCTAGAAAGTCAGCATTTTAAAACAGCACAACATTTTCCATTCTATGGCAAAAAAAATGAAAAACATGTAGTCAGCTTTACATCAAAACCATTGAAATGTTTATTCGCAGGACTTCTTTGAAAGACCTGCAAGGTTTTGCAGCTAATGCTGAGTCAGGAAGCCACTCTTAAATGAGAGCACTTGCTTGCCTCTAGCAAACAGAACAGATCCATGAAATTCCTGCTCCCAAGAAAACATGCTTTACTCTATTCTTTCCCAAGCTTTTTCAGGCTTTCTGTGGATGCCGTTATCCATGTAGATACCAGTCAATATCATGAAGGCCTGTTTGTTGTGGTTTATGTCCTGCCCAGTTCCCTAGACATTTGTTTCTGAGAAAGTGTCACAGAGAGTCTACATTAGATATTAACTGTTTGGCCAATTAGGTCAGGTTTTATATTAGATCTTGTTGCTTTTTTTAACCCATTACTCTTATCTATGTTAGTCACATGGCTCAGTACCTTTTTCAGCAGGGCAAATCACAACCTGCTTCTTTAGTGATCTGGGAAAAACTGGGAAGGAATGGGCTTTTTCCTTCCTGGAATTTTCCTGTCCTCATTGCCCTACCTTTACTTCCTGTATGGTTGTCACTCCTGTACTTCCTACCTGGCCAATCAGTATTTATTTAAAACATGACTGACAGAATACAGACAATTCTCCCACACGAATGATGTTAGTTTTTGAATAGGTGTACCATGTCAGTAGGCCTCAGTGCCTTCAAAATTCTGTTGCACTGAATAATGATCCTTCTGGTGGAGAATAGTTCATCAAGGACAGCCTTGTGTTACATTCAGGTAGAAGAGAGTCTACAAATTAGTTCATAAGTATTTCCGTCTCTCTAAACTTTTGCTGACTACTGAACTTTAATTCCATTGAGAAATACACCCTGTGAATATCAGTTTCCCTAAGGTGAATGCTAGCCTTATTTCAGAAATAAGATAGATGTAAGGGTTATTGTAGTCTTCATATCTGCTGGGAGACTAATAAAGAAAGCATTGTTTGAATAATTTTTGAGGATTAAAATATTTTAAACTTTACTGTTTCCCTCATTTCTTTTTCAGTTCATTGATATCATGTAAGGAAGCAGATAATTTCATAATTTTGTTGATATCTTATTCTGAAACTCAGAGAACACACCTGGATCCAACATGTAACAACCATTGTTTATAAGAGCCTGCTCTTCAAAAGAGGAAAAAACTTTTACACAGAAATAAGTCTGATGATCATAGATACATCAGAAACCACAAATTTCCAATGAATTTTCCGTATTACCTCAGGACCTTCTCACTTATCCAACATCCATTCTGTCTAAAAAAAAACCCTATCCCACTCCTTCAAGGAAAAATAAATCTCATTCTGGAAATCCTGTAGGAAAATAGACAGAAGACTCTGGAATGGCTTGCTCTGATGGGGTTTTCTTAAGAGCCTCTGGAAAGGATGTGTTTTGGGTTGGAAAATAGACATCAGGAAGTATTACAAATTCACCTACAACTCCCAGAACCTGCGTCTTTATCCATATTATAACTGAAGATCTCCAACTATGATTTTCAAAGACTGCATGACAGTAAATTATGATCTTCATGTAAAGAACTTACAGTAGCCTTCAGGTCAGAGTGTCCTAGATATGAATATTCATTCTGTCTTCTTCCTATCTGCTCTAACCAGAATATAGCCCTAAAAGTTATTAGCGTTTTTACATCACATTCCTCTGTTATAAAATGGGAAGTACTGAACATTTAGAATATTCCTTAAGCCAAGATATTAGAGTTTTGTGATCTTTTTATTACAACTGGAAATGATGTATAAATAATGTATTATTATTTATATTAATATATAATTATTAATATATTAATAATATAAATATTAATGTATATTATTATATCATTATTAATATATTAATAATATATAAATATTAGTGTGTATTATTAATATATAATTAATTAATATATGATGTATTTATAATACAATTGTCCAATACAATACACAATATGAAGACCCAAATTCCATCACAAAATAAAATCTTAATGAGAAAATTTAAATAGAATTCATAAGATTTTGGGTCAGCATCAATCCTATTACATGGGTGGCCATTATTTCGATCTCCAGTAGCACACAGATAAATATGGGATTGAGCTGTGAAGTGTTATGACCTGAATATGGTTTATAGGCATGTTTTCTCATCTCCACGATCAGGGCAGTTGGGTAATAGAGGCAGATGGATCATTGTTTTGAATCAATTTTGAGCTATATATATTTTCTTTTCTTATATATATTCTTTCAAAATCACAAAACTTATTATATAGCTCATTGGGAGAGTTTTACCTGCTAAGGCAAAGTTCTGTTTTTGAATGATGGAACCACAAAAAGAAATATATCTGAACCCCTCTTGTACTACAAATCAAAAGCATTTGAAAATTCTAGTAGAAATTTGAAAATATCAAATCTTCCAACACTGGAATTGGTGCCACTAGCACTGGCTATCCAGGGATCCTGAGAAAAACAGTCCTGATATGGTAACTTTTCTAATTCCTGGGCACAGAGATCTCTTCTGATCCAACCTGAGGTACTCTGGAGGAGATTGGTACATTCTTACAGCACCATGACTTCTTTGCTTTACATTTGCTAAGAGAAGCCAGCTACTTCACTAATCTTGCTGCTCAGCTATTTGTGGTGTGTGTTTTAGGCTGGAAGACTTCTAGATTTTACTTTCATAACTGCTCACCCAGAGAGTGAATATGCCAGAAAGTTCTAAAGTTTCCTGGCAGTAAATTTCATATTGCTCCCTTGTCAGTGATAATTGCAATCGGTCAAGTCACTGCCTGACTTATATCACATATGAGCAAAACGTCAACCAGGAACTTGTATTCAAACATAGCTGTGATAAATAGATGTGCCTGGGCTTGACTAATTTACTCACTCCATTGCTACCAGGATGCCAAACTACTTTTTCCTAAAGGACTTTAATATCCACAAAAGTGTCTAAAATTAAACTTTCAGTCAATATTGGGATGTCCTCCCTTTTGTGTATATATGTGTTCGTGCATACATGCACATCTGCACTCTGAAAGAATGTGCTCTGAGATGGAAAAACACCACCTTTCATACAGTGAAGATACAGAAGACAGTCTGTGAGGAATTAGTGGAGTCAATTCTTGTAAAACCTTATATCTGCTAACAGTTACCTGTATACATTTGAGGCATTGAGTAGAAAATGACTATTTCGCACATGGGCAAAGATAAGGGGTTTACAGGCAACATCCATTGCCTAGTGACTACTGCCAGGAAGAAGCCATGATGACTCAAGGACTCCAAAACAGAGAGTTATGCTTGACTTGCTCTGGAATGAATGATCGAGAAATTCTCCTACATCCAATGAAAACTAGAGCAGCACCTATACCTCTAAATTTGGGGACTAAATCTGCAGGGGAAACCTCATGAGAAACATGCTTAATTACAGAACAGAGAGGATATTTTTGAAGACACTGCCCTTCTCGTGTAGTCCTCTCACTAGCTGCCATCATCAGTCATACTTCTACTACTTTGTTTGATTCACTGGCATTCACTAATACCAGACATGCTAACTCTGTTGAACATTCTGGTGTGGTAAAATGTATATAAATCTTACCATATTGGCTCTTCTTAAGTGCTCACTTTCAATTTGAATACTTATGCTCATACTGTTTCTTCTAAGTTTTTTGTCTTTGTACTAAAATTACTTTTATTACAGTTGATCTTTTAAACATCTCCTTTGCTAGGATACAAAGGATACTTACAAACAAAATATTACATATAACCTGTTTTCGTTCTTAAGGTTCTGACAACTTGGTAACAGTTTTAAATGCACAATCTATACAATTAATACAGGTTATATATGAACTATTAAGTATGCTGAACCAGATAATACTGACAGTATACTGTACAATAGCCTTACCAGTTAATGCTGTGGACCATTTCTACCAAAAGGAAATGCACACCTGCGGTCACCTTTACCAGCTGGTGTAGACAGAGAGGGAGAGGCTTCTTCTTCTTCACAACCCTTGGGAAGCCTCCACTGTGGGTATCTGTTTAGTCTAAAATTGGAAAGGACTGGGCTTTCTCAAAATTATCCACTGTTACAAATGTCAGGGTACTGTATGTTCAATATGATAATCTCTACATGCTCAAGTGCTTTAGGAAAAGATGAAGTCTGCCAAAAAAGTAGGGAAGAAACCAAGCCAAAAACTGGAATGTGCTATCCACAGTCTATTTCAGTTATTCCCACAAGTCAGTTCCGGATAAATGTGGGTTATCAGCTAACTGATATGTTATCATTGAGGTTCGTCAATGAATTTGTACATTTCTAGTTCCCTTTGGTGAAGGGGAAAGTGATTTTGCAAGACCTAAGTTTTTTTTTTTTGAAAATTTCCTGAAATGTGCTTTGATTAAATCCTGATTCTTTCTGATCTCCTTCCAGATCAAATCTCTCTATCCTTTTGGTTCAACTCTGTGTCTGTTATTTATAACTCATCAGGGCAATTGGCACTGTTCATATATTTTTACTTATGTGCATTTCCACTGGGACTTGGTTGGCCCACAAGTGGGTACATTCTTAATGAAAAGTGCAATTGGCTCTTGAGCTAGGGGTGGGTTTTTCGGAATGATTACTGTGTCCTTGCTGTGATTTTGTCTACCTTCTGCAGGTCTTTCTTGTACATGTTGATATATCTATGTGAGTTTATATATAGAGTTTCATTTATAATTTGTAAATTTATAAATGCTGTTGACTAGTAGTCACCTTCAGGCTCTGATGTTTACAGTCTTTACTTTTCTTGTTGTATAACTGCCCGAGATTCTTGAGAGGAGCAGGTGTAATATGGATTTCACACTTAAATATAAACACCATTCAAATTTATGATTGGTGGACATTTGTGTTTGTCAAATCATTCTTTACATTGCCAATGTTTTCCTCTATAATTTTGCTAAATATATTTTCTGGTTTTTGTTTGATTTCTTCTCTTTCTTCTACAGCTGTTATTCTTAGGTAGTCTTTTCATAGGGTTCCATAATTCCTGGATGTTTTGTCCTAAGTTTTGTAAAGATTTGTAGCATGAGGAAATTGGGCCTGCTTGTTTGGGTTTTTGTCCTGCCCCGTTCCCCCAGCCCTTTAGTCCCCCAGAAAATAACACAGGAGATCTCTATAAGTTATAAAGCTGATTGGCCCATTAGGTCAGGCTTCTTACTGGCTAACTCTCACATCTTGATTAACCCATTTTTCTGATCTCTGTTAGCCACGTTTTTCAGTGGGGCAGCTCACATCCTGCTGCTTAGCTGATCTTGGCAGGAGTGCCCCCACTTCCTCCTCCCCAGAATTCTCCTGCTCTCCTTGCATCATTTCCACTTCCTGTCTGATTTTCCTGCCTACACCTACTGCCTGGCCAATCAGCGTTTATTTAAAACATGATTGACTGAATACAGACAATTCTCCCGCACCAAAGATTGAATGTTTTCTTTGACTGATGAAAATATTTCCTCAATTATATCTTCAGCAGTCAAGATTCTCTCTTCCTGTATATTAATACTTCTACTCCCTTAACATTTTTAATTCTTCTCCCAATCCATTGGAAATTTTTATCGAGAAATCTTTTCTTTAATGTAATCGTCGCAGGAACCAGAAAATGCACAGGTCATGCCCTGATGTAGTCCTGATACATAAACTGAGCAAATAGGTTTATAACACATTTATGATTATTTCTCATATCTACGTATACACATACAAAAGAATAGATCTAATATGAATATTGACTAAAGATAAATCTCATCCTGTATTTGCCATCTCATCATTTCTTTAGTGTTGTTGATTTTTGTCTAGGTGTCCCATGTCAGTATGCGTCAGTGCCTTCTAAATGCTGTTCGATGGACTAAAGACCATTCTTGAAAAGAATAGTTCATGAGTGACAGCTCTGAGTTGAGTACAGGTAGAAGAATGAGTTCAAGCAAGTTCTGAGGTAATTCTGTCTCTCTAAACTTTTACTGACAACTGAACTGGAATTTCCTTGCATAACATCTCCTATGTACGTTGGTTTACTTAAGTGTGATACTATTCTTATGCCAGGAATCAGAAACATGTAAATGTAGTTGAATTCTTCATATCTGCCAGGAGTCTAATGAGAAAGTTCTAATTTCTAACATTTTTTGAATATTAACATTCTTTAAACTTTCATGTTTCCATCACTTTTTTTTCAGTTCAATGAGGCCAGAAAGGGAGTCAGAGAATTTCATAATTTGGTTGTTATCTTATTCTGAAACTCAGAGATAACACCTAGTCTGGAGTGAAAGTTTGAAAGCTCTGGGCCCAACATGTATTACCCATTCTTTATCAGAGCCTCTGATTCAAAGGAGGGTGAGTAAACATTACTCAGAAACGTGTATGGTTATCAGAGATACATCAGAAACAACAAATTTCCAAAGAACCTTCCTTGTTATTTCAGTATGATTTCACATATCCAACATCCAGTCTGGCTAAAATATCTCCCACTTCCACAAGGAGTGACACATCTCATTCAGGAAATCCTGGAGGAGAATAGGCTGTAAACTCTGGAGTAGCTTGCTGTGATGGGGCTTTTTTAAAAGCCTTTGGAAAGCCTGTGTTTAGTGTTGGGAAATAGCCATAAGGAAGTATTTTAAGTTCTACTACAACTCCCACATCCTTGTTTTTTACTCATGTCATAAATTGAGATCTCCTAATAGGACATGAAAGGATTGAATTACACTAAATTATGAATTTCATGAAAAACCTTTAAGTAGCCTTTGGGTCAGAATCTCCCACATTTCAATATTCATTCTGTCTTTTTCCTATCTGCTCTAAACAGAGCATTGACCTCAAAGTTGTTAATTATTTTCCATCACATTTTTTGGTAACTTAAATAGAATGTACTTAACAGTAATGTATCACCTTGGCAATGATATTACAATTTTATACTCCTTTTTATTATATCTGTAAATGATCTTTAAATACATATCTCATTTTATCATGGAGCCCAGTTGACCAGCACACACAAAAAGAACTTAATGTGAAAGTTTAAAAAGAATTAATTTGGACTATGGGTCAGCATCTATCCTATTAGGTGGGTGGTCATTACTTCAATCTACAGGACCACAGGGATAAATAAGAGATTGTACTGTGAAGTGATATGACCTAAATATGGTTTATAGGTGTGGTGCCTCATTTCTATAATTGTGGCAATTAGGTAATAGAGGCAGGTGTATTACTGTTTTGAAGCAATTTTGAGCTATAAATATAAATGTTTTCATTGGGATGTCAATAAGCTTTCTTTAATATAAAAGAGCAATATGATCCCCTCTTTTGTCAAAGGTGTAAATTATGCATGTTAGGTGCTCAGATTCTCTGACTGAACAACAATGTGGAATACGTTTCTCCAGTTTTGGGCTCTGACACACTGAGAACAATTTTTTTAACAGCTGACCCACAATTATGAGCTTATGCAAGTTTTTATATATACATCCATCCATCCATACACACACACACACACACACACACACACACACACACACACACATATTCTTAATCACTGTTTCCTTTGCTTTAAAGAATCTTCTCTGTTTCAGGAGTTCCAATTTACTAATTGTTACCCCTCAGTTTATTCTTTCTCCTCTGATTAAAACTCAGCTTTCCAGAACCAAAGGAAATACTATCTCTTTTCTGAAATCCGTTACTACATTTTAGGAGTTTCTAGAATCTTTAATTGACCTGGGCTTTGTTTTGTACTCTAGTCCAGCTCCTGAGATATCATGACTGATAGCAATGACAGAGATTATTGTCATCACTCTGACAACTCAGTATGTCACACTTAAACTTCACAGTGTCTTCTTGAAGATGTGGTTATTTGCAAGTAGCAATATTCTGTCCTTTAAAGAAAGATGTCTTTTTAACAAACATGTGAAGAAAAACGTTGCTTTTATAGGCCAATGACACAAAAGGTGACATGGAAGGGAAATGCAGGAAGTCGGGAGCAGAAATTGAGATTGAGGAAGATTTCTGACTTTTCAGAAACTGAAATTACTTCCTTTCTGAGGAATCACCTCTTCAGGCAAATGTCTTTCAGATCCTGAGACTTCAGCACGATGTCTTACAATCAGCAGCAGCACAAGCAGCAGTGCTTGCATCCTCCTTTGTGCCCACCAGCTAAGTGCTCAGAACAATTTCTACCCTCACCCTGCTCTAAGCCTTGTTCTCCTCCACAGTGCCCAGAACTGAGGCCTCCCTCAAAGTGTTCTACAGTCACACAACAATGACAAAACACACAACTTTTAATTATTTCTGCCAGTTTTCATGCAGGAATATCTCATTAACAAACATGAGAAAATCAAGAAGTGATACATGTAGTTTTGTGGCAGATAAATATGTCAAACTGATACCATGTGTGAGTGTGCATGCATGAGTGTCTGTCAGTGTACACGTGCTGTATATTAAGGATTCAGTATATTGTTTGTTTATTGAATTCTACTAGTAACACAAGTTGGTATGTATCACAGCCAAGGTCGGCTCAACAATGCTTTTCATAAGAAAGTGTGAGAGATTGTGAGTCTTCATGCTAACTATCCTAGCAAGAGCATGCTTCCTTAGGATAAGCAGTCTTACAGTTACCATTATAGGGGAGTCTACATATATAACCCTAATATGTCATTTGAGATGGCAATCATGAATAGGGTCTGATTACGCCTCAAGCTCAGCAGAGTCCCCTATTAGCAGCATATTTGACTTTCTACGGTGACAGAAAGAATTAAACCTAGACAGGGATCCTGAATTGTCACCGGGGACAGGTTTCTCAAAGATGCAGCTGAGAGCACAGTTGGAGTCCCCTGTAATACTCTCCTCCATTCAGAACACAGGTAAATTATACCTAGAAAACAAGAATATAAATGTGCCAATGCAATAAAGTATATCAGTCAGGCTAATCAGAGCAAACAAGACACAAGAGAGGTTGTAACCAAAAAGAAATATTGTTGTCATTCAAAAAGGAAAATTTAGATAACCAGGGAGATCTTAATGAAACTGATAAGATAGGAGTACACACTGAGTCCCTGAGCTGTACAGAAATGGTGACCAGGAACAGAATTTCCTATTATCTAAGGTCCCTGATAAGTAAGTTATTCGTGGATTTTCATTTTGATTGGAAAATTCCTGGACCTGCCCACAATAACAGCTCTATTCACACTTGGTGTGGCAGCCAGTCATATAAAGAGGCCCTTGACTGTGTGACTGCACACTCCTGGTGCTCAAGCCCTGGACTCCTTTGGAGAACCTGGTGAGTGTTTCCTGAGGTGGTCTGTCTTTATGTTCAGCTTATGTGCTCCTGTCAGTTTTGAGGAACTAAGTGAGATGAGTCCAGTTGTCTTTATGGGATGAACAGCAACAACTTAGCAATCAGAAATATAGCAATGGATACAGTGGTCCACAGTGAAGGTGGCTTTTCCTTTTATTTGGTAGGATGTTGAGCAGAATATTTTTGTCTTTCTGATGCATCTTTTGGTGTCCCTTTCAGAGCCCTAGATATTAGCAGAGATCAGACCCTGGGACTTGCTTGAGCCGTCCTTTATTCTGCTACCCCAGACAATCTGCTGTGATGTCTCAAGGGAGAAGGAAGATAGGGATGTGTTATTAAATTCCTGAGGGTTCCAGAACTTGAAGCTGTCTGTTTAAAATGCATTTCTGTGTGCAAGGAGCCTTGTTTCACTGAAATTATTTATTTGTTTCTTGGAATAATGCATGAAACAAAGGTTACTTCCCAAGGCTAGTGCCACAAATTGCTGACAGGAGTGGGAAAAGCCAGGGTGTCCTGAAACAGGGTTTGGGGAATATGTACATGTCTGGACAGAGAAGTGGATGGAAGGTTCCATGTGTCCATCTCTCCTTTCATTGTGGATCACCCCTAACACTGTCATGTAATGTCTTTCAGATCCTGAGACTTCAGCACAATGTCTTCTCAAGAGCAGCAGTGCCAGCAGCCGAGCCAGACTTCTCCTGTGTGTCCACCCGCAAAGTCTCCTGAGCCTTCTCGTCCACTGAAGTGCCCACAGGCTTGTCCTCCTCCAATGTGCCCACAGATTTATTTTCCTCCAACGTGCCCACAGACTTGTAATCCTCCTCCAGTGTGCACACAGATTTCTACTCCAATATGTCCAGGACCTTATATTCCTCCAACGTGGCCATATCCTTGTAATCGCCGAATGTGAATACAGCCCTGTGTCCTTCAATATGCCCACAGCCTTGTCCTCCTCCAAGTGCCCACAACCATGCCACCCTCAGCCATGACAATAGATGGGTCCCCCTGTGCAACTTCATCTACCTTACCAGCCGAAGTGCCCACAGAAGAACATGTGAGTGCTGCAACATCACCAGGACCAAGAGAAGAGGAGGAAATCTATCATCCCCCACTTCCATTGAAACACTTCCATCTTTGCTTCAAAGCCTGTCATGGCTGCAGAAGAATTTTGTCCACACTTCACCTCCATGTGTCTGTGATGACCCCTTAGAGGGTCGGCAATCCCCTGAGATTGTTCTCCTTCCGCTGTCAAGTGGTGGCTGAGTTTGTTCCTTCCACACCACCTCAGTGTCCCAGATTCTCAGTGATGAGCAGCAGCTTTCACCCTGAGCACTCAGAGGATGTTTCCAAAACCGTGGGTTTCCTTGTTTGTGTTGTTGTCTCCATGACTTCATTTCCTGAATAACGTACAATATGGCTATTAGCACTCATGAGTTCCTTTTTTTCTTCTATAACTTACTCTACGATCTTCCTGATATGGTCCTGTTAAATTGTTTTTATTCTTTAATGCCTGGGTCATCCTGGCTTAGTATCTTTTTCAGTGGGACAGATCACATCCTGCTTTTTCAGTGATCTGGGCAAGATTGGGGAGCAATGGGCTTTCTCTTTCCCAGAATTCTCCTGTTCTGATTGTTCCACTTTTTCTTCCTGTCTGGTTGTCCCTCCAATCCTTTCTACCTAGACAGTCATCATTTATTGAAAACATGATTGAAATAATACAGACAATTCTCCCGTACCAGTGTTATTAGTTTTTGTCTTGGTGTTCCATATCAGTAGGCTTCAGTGCCTTCAAAATTCTGTTCCACATAGTAAAGATCCTTCTTGAGAAGAATAGTTCATCAAGGACTGCTTTGTGTGGCATGATGGTAGAAAAATGCCTACAAATTAGTTCGTATGTATTTCTGTGTTTCTAAACTTTTGGTTACTACTGAACTGGAATTCCATTGAGAAATACACCCTGTGAATGTCAGTTTCCTTAAGGCTAATGCTTTATTTATATCAGAAATAAAACAAATATAAGGGTAATTGTGTTCTTCTTATTGGCCAGGAGTCTAATGAGGAAAGCCTTGCTTGAACAATTTTTGAGGATTAAAATAGTTTAAACTTTACAGTTTCCCTCTCTTACTTCTTTTTCAGTTCATTGATATCATGTGGGAAGGCAAAGAATTTCATAACTTGGTCGCTATCTTGTTCTGAAACTCAGAGAAAACAACTAAATTGGAGAAAAGTATGAAAGCTGTGGGCCCAACCTGTAATAACCATTGCTTGTCAGAGCCTGGTCTTCAAAAAAAGATGAGTAAATATTGCACAGAAAGGACTCTGGTGGTCATAGATAAATCAGAAACCGTATTATCTCAGGACTTTCTCACTTATTCAACATCCAGTCTATCTAAAAAAATCTCCCACTCCCCCAAGGAGTGATACATCTCACTCTTGATATTCTGTAGAAAATAGGCAGAAGACTCTGGAATTGCTTGCTCTGATTAGGCTTTCTTAAGAGCCTTTGGAAAGGGTGTGTTTTGGGTTGGGAAATAGCAATCAGGAAGTATTATAAGTTCACCTACAGCTCCCAGGTACTTTGTCTTCATTCATGTTATAACTTAATATCTCCTACTGTGATTTTAAAAGACTGGATGACAGTAAGTTATGAATTTAATAACTTAATGTAGCCTTCAGGTCAGAGTGTCCTAGGTATGAAAATTTATTCTGTCTTCTTCCTATATGCTCTAACAAGATCATTGCCCTAAATGTTATTATTGTTTTAACAGCACATTCCTCTGCTTAAAAAATGAGAAGCTCTGAGCAATAAGAATATTCCTTAAGCCATGATATTATAGTTTCATGATCTTTTAGTTACAACAGGATATGATGTATAAATACATACCTCGTTATACCATGAAGCCCCAAATTCTCTCACAAAAATAAGAACTTAATATGAAAATTGAAATAGAATTCATAAGATTATTGATCAGCATCTATCCTATTACATGGAAAGTCATTAGTTCAATCTCCAGTAGCACACAGATAAAAATGGGATTGTACTGTGAAGTGATATGACCTGAATATGGTTTATAGGTGTGGTGCCTCATCTCTACGATCATGGCAGTTGGGTAATAGAGGCAGCTGGATAACTGTTTTGATGCAATTTTGAGCTATATATATATATTTGATTTTTTGATATATTCTCTCAAAATCACAAAACTGATTATATAGCTCACTGGGAGAGTTTTACATGCCAAGGCAAAACCCTGTGTTTGAAAGATGGGGACACAAAATGAAATATAATACAATCCCCCTTGTACTACAAATAAAAAAACATCAGAAAAATTCTAGTAGATATTTGAAAATATCAAATCTTCCAACACATGATTTGGTGCCACTAGCACTGGCTATCCAGTCATCATTAGAAAAACAGTCCTGATACGATAACTTATCTAACTCCTAAGCACAGAGTTCACTTCTGATCCAACCTGAGGGACTCTGCAGGATATTGGTCCATTCTTACAACACCATGCCTCCTTTGCTTTACTTTACCTCAGAGAAGCCAGCTCTTTCACTAGTCTCATTGCTCACTTATTTGTGGTGTGTGTTTTAGGCTGTATGACTTCTATGTTTTTCATCTAGTGAGTAACTACTTATCCAGACAGTGGGGAAGAGAAAGTTCTGTCGTTTACTGGCAGTAGATTCCATATTTTCCCTGGGACTTTGGTGGCTCACCAACAGCTACACTCCTAATGAAAAGTGCTATTAGCTCTTGAGCTAGGGGTGAAAATTTCCTCTATATTTCCTGTGTCCATTCTGTAATTTTGTTTATTTGGTGCAGGTCTATTTTTACATGTTGATACATCTATGTGAATTCACATATAGAGTTTCATTGTTGCATTATGAAATGCTGTTGATTATTAGTCATCACTAGCCTATGATGTTCACAGTCTTTATTGACGTGTGGTATAATGTTCCAAGTTTCTTGAGAGGAGAGGGTGTGCTATGGATTTCACACTAAGGGATAAGCACCCTTCAGATTTTACGATTGGTGAACATTTGCGTGTCTCATATTTTTCTGTAGGCTGGAAAATATTTCTTCTATGATTTTGCTAAATATAATTTCTGTTTTTTTTTGTTGGACTTCTCTGTTTTCGATAGCTATTATTCTTAGGTTTTCTCTTAACATGGGGTTCCATATTTCCTGGATATTTTGTCCAAAGCTTTATAAAGATTGAATGTTTTCTTTGACCGATGAGACTAGTTCCTAAATTATATCTTCAGCACTTGAGATTCTCTCTAACATCTCTTGGATTCTTTGGAAATGTTTGCGTTTTTGCTTTCTAAACATTTTCTCATGGTGACTCATTGTGTAATTTCCTCAGCTTGAGATTTCTTTATTTTCTCTTTTCACTTTTGCACGTTTTGAATATTATGCTGATCTGTATGACTAATTATTGTTGGCTTTGGAAAGGGATTTCTTGATTTCTTCCAGTCCTTTTTTGTTTGTCTTTTCCTCATTTTTTAAGGGAATTTTTCATTTCTGTCTTTAGGGCCTCAAATATTTTCCCATAGTTATTTTAAGTCATTCTCTTCTGCTTCATCTATATTTGGTTGTTAAAGCCTTGTTCTTGTAGGGTACCTTCTTCTTAGTTGTATCGTGTTGCACTTTTAATTGTTGTGTGTCTTCTTACCTTGTCTATTTATCGTTTTCTCTGATTGGTTTAGTTGATGTCTCTCATGAACAATCTTCCAGTTGCCAGTAGATCTAAGCCTCAGGTAGGCTTTTGAATCTGTGTAGTGCATTAAGTCCCCTTTCAGTCACACTGTTGTCATTCTGTTTTCTTGAATGTTACTCTATGTTCCCAGGGGTTGGTCTGCAATACTGAGGATTATTTAGGGCTGCTCTCATAGAGCTTTCCTGCTGTGGGCTCTATCTGTTGAAGATCATGGATGGAGCCTTCTTTGGCAGAGGTTGCTGGTTGGGTCAACTCTATCAAATGTCACTAGCCCAGGCCTGCTACCCCAGTGGACCCTGATTCACACATGGTCTTGCAAAGTTTGGGTTCATAACACATTTAAGACCATTTCTCATACCTCGATATACAATTACAAAGTATGGATATAACTTCAATATTGACTGAAGATAATTCTCATCCTATATTAATCAAACGGCAGAGAGAGATCATGCAAATTAATAAGATCAGAAATGAAAAGGGGGACATAACCACAGACACAGAGGAAATTCAGAGAATCATTAGATCTTACTACGAAAATTTATATGCCACAAAGCTGGAAAATGTAAAAGAAATGGACATTTTTTTAGATAAGTACCGTATAACAAAGTTGAACCAAGAACAGGTGAACAATCTAAATAGACCTGTTAGTCGCGAAGAATTAGAAGCTGTTATCAAAAAACTCCCTACCAAAAAAAGCCCAGGACCAGATGGTTTCAATGCAGAATTCTACCGGAACTTCCAGGAAGAGCTAATACCTATACTCCTTAATGTATTTCACAATAAATAAACAGAAGAATCACTGCCAAACTCTTTTTATGAAGCTACAGTTACCCTGATATCAAAACCACACAAAGACACAACCAGGAAAGAGAATTACAGACCAATATCACTCATGAACATTGATGCAAAAATAATCAATAAAATACTGGAAAACCGAATCCAAGAATACATTAGAAAAATTATCCATTATGATCAAGTGGGCTTCATCCCAGAGATGCAGGGTTGGTTCAACATACGCAAATCTATCAATGTAATCCATCATATAAATAAACTGAAAGAAAAAAAACCATATGATCATTTCATTGGATGCTGAAAAAGCATTTGACAAAATTCAACACCCATTTATGATAAAGGTGTTGGAGAGACTGGGGATACAAGGATCATACCTAAATATAATAAAAGCAATATATAGCAAACCGTCAGCTAACATCAAATTGAATGGACAGAAACTCAAAGCCTTTCCACTAAAATCAGGAACACGACAAGGCTGTCCACTCTCACCATTCCTCTTCAATATAGTGCTTGAAGTTCTAGCAATAGCAATAAGACAACATAAGGGGATTAAGGGGATTCGAATTGGAAAAGATGAAGTTAAACTTTCGTTATTTGCAGACGATATGATAGTGTACATCAGCGACCCCAAAAACTCTACCAAAGAACTCCTACAGTAGATAAACACCTTTAGTAATATGGCAGGATACAAGATCAACTCCAAAAAATCGGTAGCCCTCCTATACACAAAGGATAAAGAAGCAGAGAGGGAAATCAGAAAAACATCACCTTTCATGATAGCCACAAATAGCATAAAATATCTTGGGGTAACTCTAACCAAGGAAGTGAAAGACCTATTTGACAAGAACTTTAAGTCTTTGACGAAAGACATTGAGAAGGATACCAGAAAATGGAAAGACCTTCCCTGCTCTTGGATAGGGAGATCAACATAGTAAAAATGGCAATTCTACCAAAAGCAATCTATAGATTCAATGCAATTCCCATCAAAATCCCATCAAACTTCTTTACAGACCTTGAGAGAACAATAATCAAGTTTATATGGCAAAACAAAAAACCCAGGATAGCCAAAACAATCTTATACAATAAAGGAACCTCTGGGTGCATAACCATCCCTGACTTCAAACTGTATTACAGAGCAGCAGTATTGAAAACACCTTGGTATTGGCATAACAACAGAGAAGTCGACCTATGGAATCGAATAGAAGACCCGGGTATTAATCCACAAACTTATGAACACCTGATTTTTGACAAGGGAGCTAAAGCTATACAATGGAAGAAAGATAGCATCTTTAACAAATGGTGCTGGCATAACTGGATGTCAACCTGTAGAAGAATGAAAATAGATCCATATCTATCACCATGCACAAAACTCAGGTCCAAATGGATAAAAGACATCAACGTTAATCCGACCACTTTGAACCTGATAGAAGAGAAAGTGGGAAGTAGTCTACAAGATATAGGCACAGGAGACCACTTCCTAAGCAGAACCCCAGGAGCGCAGACAATAAGAGAAACAATAAATAAATGGGACCTACTGAAACTGAGAAGCTTCTGTAAAGCAAAGGACACTGTCAGTAAGACAAAAAGGCTACCTTCTGACTGGGAAAAGATCTTCACAAACCCTGCAACAGATAAAGGTCTGATCTCCAAAATATACACAGAACTCAAGAAACTAGACACTAAAACTCTAATTAACCCAATTAAAAAATGGGGTACTGAACTGAACAGAGAATTCACAACAGATGAACTTCGAAGGGCTAAAAAGCACTTAAGGTCATGCTCAGCCTCCTTAGCGATCAGGGAAATGCAAATCAAAACAACTTTGAGATATCATCTTACACCTGTCAGAATAGCCAAACTCAAAAACACCACTGATAGCCTATGCTGGAGAGGATGTGGAATGAGGGGAACACTCATCCATTTTTGGTGGGAATGCAAACTTGTGCAGCCACTGTGGAAATCAGTGTGGCCGTTTCTCAGGAAACTGGGAGTCAACCTCCCTCAGGAACCAGCAATTCCACTCTTGGGAATATACCCTACAGATTCCCTAACATAGTACAAAAGCATTTGTTCTACTATGTTCATAGCAGCACCATTTGTAATAGCCAGAACCTGGAAGCAGCCTAGGTGCCCCTCAATAGAAGAATGTTAAAAAAGGTGTGGAACATATACACATTAGAGTTTTACTCAGCGGTAAAAAACAATGACATCTTGAATTTTGCATGCAAATGGATGGAAATAGAAAACGCTTTACTGAGTGAGGTAAGTCAGACCCAAAAAGAGGAACATGGTATGTATTCACTCATAAGTGGATTCTAACCATAATTAAAGGTCTTTGCGCCTATTATTCGTGATCCTAGAGAAGCTAAATAAGAAGATGAACCTGATGAAGATTATTTAGCTATCCGCCAGGAGGTAGGAAATAGACAAGAGTCCCAGAACCCTCATCTGGAGATGGATGGAGATGGAGGCGGAGATCCACGTTGGAACACTGGACCTAGCTCCCTAGGTCCAAATAAGAGGCAGAAGGAAAGAGAATGTGAGCAAAGAAGGCAAGGGCAGAGGAAACCTTCATCCGACGTTGGATGGCGATACAGATGGAGACCCATATTGGAACACTGAACTGAGCACTCCAGGGTCCAAATGAGGAACAGAAAGATGAAGAAAATAAAAAAAGTAATCAGGACTGCGAGGGATGCGATCACCCACTGATACAAGGGAACTGATATAATGAGAGTTCACCAAGGCCTGTTGGACTGGGACTGAACGAGGTCGTGATCCAACAAGATTCTCTGAATGTGGCTGGCCTGGAGCCTTTTTGAAAAGCCATTGACAATGACACTGGGACTTGCTTCCTCTGCATATACTGGATTTTGGCGCTCCAGTCTATTTGGACTCTCACCTTTCCTGGACCTGGAGGGAAGGGGGAGGAACTTGAACTTCCCACAGGGCAGGAAACCCTGACTGCTCTAGGGGATGGAGAGGGAGGAGGAGAGGGAATGGGGGTAGTGGGAGTGTGTTGGGAGGAGGGGCTGAAATAGAAACTTTTATAATTTAATAAAAAAAAGAAAACAAAAAAAAGAATAGTTCATGAATGACAGCTCTGTGTTGCATGCAGGTAGAAGAATGTGTTGAAGTTATTTCCCTTGTATTTCTGTCTCTGTGAACTTTCCCTGACTTCTGAACTGGAAATCAATTGAGTAACATCTCCTGTGAATGCCAGTTTTTTTAAGGCTAATACTATTCTTATGTCAGGAATGAGAAAAATATAAAGGTCATTGTATTCTTCTTATCTGCCAGGAGACTAATGAGAAAGACCTAATTTCTAACAATTTTTGAATATTAAAGTTTTTTAAACTTTCATGTTTCCATCACTTCTTTTTCAGTTCAATGATGCCATGAAGAGAGTCAGAGAATGTCATCATTTCGCTGTTATCTTGTTCTGAAATTCAGAGGCAACACCAAGTTTGGAGTCAAAGCTTGAAAGTTCTTGGTCCAATGTGTATTACCATTTCCTTATCAGAGACTATGATTCAAAAGAGGGCAAGTAAACATTACTCAGAAAGGTCTCTGGTGATCATAGATACATCAGAAATGACATATTTCCAAAGAACATTCCTTGTTACCTCAGTGCCCTCTCACATATCCAACATCCACTCTGGCTACATATCTCTCACTCCCATAAGGAATGACACATCTTCTTCAGAAATTCCTGGAGGAGAATAGGCCGAACACTCTGGAATGTGGCTTTCTTAAGAGCCTTTGGAAAGCCTGTATTTTGAGTTTGGAAATAACCATCAGTTAACCCTCAACTCCCACATCCTTGATCTTTATCTATGTTATGATTTGAGATCTCCAATTAGGACATTAAAAGACTGATACCAGTAAATTATGAAATTCATGAAAAAAACTTTAAGTAGCCTTTGCGTCAGAATCGCCTACATTTGAATATTCATTCTGTCTTCTTCCCATCTGCTCTGAACAGAGCATTGTGCTCAATTTCCTTAATGTTTTTCATCACATTTCCCTTTTTATTAACAATAAGAAGCACTTAACAATAAAGAGTCATGTTACCAGTGATATTACAGTTTCATGATCCATTTTATTACAACAGTAAATGATCTAAAAATATGTATTTTATTTTATCATGGAGCATAATTTACTAGCATACAAAAAAAGAACTAATTTGAAAACTTAAAAATAATTAATTTGGACAGAGGATCAACATCTCTCCTATTACGTGGGGGCCATTAGTTATATGTCCAGGACCACAGGGATTAACATTGGATTGTCCTGTGAAGTGATATGACTTGAATATGGTTTATAGGTGTGGTGCCTCATCACCATAAACAGGACACTTAGGTATTAGAGGCAGGTGGATTACTGTTTTGTAGCAATTTTGAGCTATATATATTTTCTTTTCCTTTAGATATTCTCTCAAAATCACAAAACTGATTGTATAGCTCAATGGGATAGTTTTACCTGCCAAGGCATTACTAGTATTTGAGAGATGGGACCACAAAAAGACATTTATCACAACCTCCCTTGTATTACAAATAAAAAGTATGAGAAAATGCTAGTCAAAATTTTAAAATATCAAATCTTCCAACACTGGGTCATTGCCACTGGCACTGGCTATCCAAGAATCTTAAGAAAAAGAGTCCTGATATGGTAATTTTTCAAATCCTCGAGCAGAGTTCTCTTTCATTCAAACTGAGGGACTGTGGAGAAGATAGATCCATTCTTACACCACCATGACTACTTTACTTTACTTTACCTCAGTGAAGTCAGCTACTTCACTAGTCTCATTGCTCAGCGATTTGTGGTGTGTGTTTTCAGCTATATGACTTCTGTGTTTTACTGTCAGGAAGTAATTGCTTATCCATCCAGTGGGGATGTGAGAAAGTTCTGTAGTCTTCTGGCAGTAGTTTCCATATTCCTCCCTTGGCATTAATAGGAGTAATCGGTCAAGTCACTAGCTGATTGGAGTCACATATGAGCAGAACTTCAACCAAGAACTTGTTTACAAACATAGCTATTATGATGTAGATGAACCTGAGCTTGACTACTTTTTCACTCCAGTGATAACAGGAGGCAAACCTGTGTTTTCTAATGGCCCTTATATCCCCAGAAAAGTTTCTAAAATGAAACTTGAAGTCAATACGGTGATGTGCTTCTTTTTACGTGTATGTGCATCCGTGCATGCATGGACATCTTCACGCTGAAAGAATCTTTTCCTAGTTCAAAAAACACCACCTTGCATACAATGATGATACATAAGAGAGTCTGTGAGAAACTAGTGGAGTCAACTCTTCTATAACCTTCTATCACCAAACACTTACTTGTATACATATGAGGCTTTGAGTTGAAATAGACTATTTCTCACAAGGAAAAGGTAAGGGGTTTACAAGCAACATCCATAGCCTAGTGACTACTGCCAGGAAGAGGCCATGATGACTCAAGGCCTCCAAAACAGGGAGTTATGCTTGACTTGCTCTGGAATGAAAGGTCGGGAAATTCTCCCACAACCAATGAAATCTAGAGCAGCTCCTATGCCTCTAAATTTGGGGACTATCGCTGCAATGCACTCCTCATGGGAAGCATGCTAAATTACAGGACAGAGTGGATATATTTGAAGACTCTGGTCTTCTCGTTGTAGTCCTCACATTGTTTGCCATCATCAGTCATATTTCTACTACTTTGTTTGATTCACTGGCATTCACTAATACCAGACATGCTAACACTTTTGCACATTCTGGCGTGGTAAAATGTATATAAAGCTTAACATATTGGGTCTTCTTAAGTGCTCTCTTTCAATTTGAATACTTACACTCATTCTATTTCTTCTAATTTTTGTTCTTTGAAAATTTCCTGAAATGTGTTTTGATTAAATCCTGATTCTTGCCAAATAGGTCTTTCACTTCCTTGGTAAGAGTAACCCCAAGGTATTTTATGCTATTTGTGGCTATCGTGAAAGGTGATGTTTCTCTGATTTCCCTCTCTGCTTCTTTATCCTTTGTGTATAGGAGGGCAACTGATTTTTTGGAGCTGATCTTGTATCCTGCCACAGTACTAAAGGTGTTTATCTACTGTAGGAGTTCTTGGTAGAGTTTTTGGGGTCAATTATGTACACTATCATATCGTCAGCAAATAACGAAAGTTTAACTTCATCTTTTCCAATTCGAATCCACTTGATCTCTTTATGTTGTCTTATTGCTATGGCTAGAACTTCAAGCACTATATTGAAGAGGTATGGGTAGAGTGGACAGCCTTGTCGTGTCCCTGATTTTAGTGGAAAGGCTTTGAGTTTCTGTCCATTCAATTTGATGTTAGCTGTCGACTTGCTGTATATTGCTTTCATTATATTTAGGTATGATCCTTGTATTCCCAGTCTCTCCAACACCTTTATCATAAATGGGTGTTGAATTTTGTCAAATGCTTTTTCAGCATCCAATGAAATGATCATATGGTTTTTTTCTTTCAGTTTATTTATATGATGGATTACATTGATAGATTTGCATATGTTGAACAAGCCCTGCATCTCTGGAAGAGGATGTGGAGTGAGGGGAACACTCATCCATTGTTGGTGGGAATGCACTCTTGTACAGTCGCTGTGGAAATCAGTGTGGCGGTTTCTCAGGAAACTGGGAGTCAACTTCCCTCAGCTACCAACAATTCCACTCTTAGGAATATACCAAGAGATGCCCTATCATACCACAAAGGCATTTGTTCAACTATGTTCATAGCTGCACTATTTGTAATAGCAAGAACATGGAAACAACCTAGGTGCCCCTCAATAGAAGAATGGTTAAAAAAAGGTGTGGAACATATACACATTAGAGTTTTACTCAGCGGTAAAAAACAATGACATCTTGAATTTGGCATGCCTATGGATGGAAATAGAAAACGCTTTACTGAGTGAGGTAACCCAGACCCAAAAATAGGAATACGGTATATACTCACTCATAAGTGGACTCTAGCCGTAGTTAAAGATCTTTGAGTCTATAATTTGTGATCCTCGAGAAGCTAGATAAGAAGGTGAACCTGAAGAAAATCATGTAGTTATCCTCCTGGATATTAGAAGTAGGCAAGATTGCCAGGCAAACTTGGGTGCACGGACGGTGGGGGGTGGAAGTAAGGGGAGTTGGTTAGGGAGAGGGGTGATTGGGAGGAATGGGGATGGCTTGGGGGAATGGGAGGGTGGAGGTAGGAAGGATGGTTATGGGAGCAGGGAAGTTTATATCTCAACTAAGGGAGTCATTTTAGGGTTTGCAAGAGACTTGATTCTGGAAGGGTTCCCAGGTCCAAGGAGAGGTGCCCAGATGGTACTCTGGGCAGGAGAGGAGAGGGTGCCTGAAGTGGCCTTGGCCCATAACCATACTGATGAATATTTTGCATGTCACCACCGAACATTCATATGGCGATGGATGGAGATAGAGACAGATACACATATTGGAACACTGGACTTGGCTCCCTATGTCCAAATGAGAAACAGAGGGAGGGAGATCGTGAACATGGAAAGCAAAATAAGAGGGGGCCTTCATCCCACGATGGATGGAGATAGAGATGGAGACCCACATTGGAGCACTGTAGGTTGGGACCGCGAGAAGTGCGTTCACCCACTGATACAAGGGGACTGGTTGGATGGGAGCTCACCAAGGCCAGCTGGACTGGGACTGAACGAGCATGTGATCAAACCGGATTCTCTGAACGTGGCTAACATGGGGACTCACTGAACCCCCAAGGTCCAAATGAAGACTGAGAAGCCATTGACAATGGCTCTGGTTCTTGTTTCTTCTGCATGGACTGGCTTTTTGGGATCCTGGCCTGTTTGGATGCTCACCTTCCTAGACCTGGAGGGAGGGGGGAGGATCTTGGATTTCCCACGGGGCAGGAAACCCTGACTGCTCTTGGGAATGGTGAGGGAGGAGGAGAGGGAGTAGGGGGAGCAGGAGTGTATTGGGAGGAGGGGAGGAAGAGGAAAGAGTATTTTCGCATACTTGAATAAACAAATCTGAAAAAAAAATAAATCCTGATTCTTTCTGATCTCCTTCCAGATCAAAGTTTTCTATTCTTTTGGTTCAACTTTGTGTCTGTTATCAACAACTCTTCAAGATAATTGGCACTCTTCATAATAGTTTTACTTATGTGTGTTTTCACTGGGACTTGGTTAGCCCACCAGTGGCTAAACTCTTAATGAAAAGTGCTATTAGCTCTTCACCTTCGGGTGGGATTTTTCAGCATTCTTCCTGTGTCCATGCTATGATTTTGTCTACTTTGTGAAGGTCTTTCTTGTACATGTTGATGCATCTTTGTTAATTCATATATAGAGTTTCATTGGTGCGTTTAGAAATGCTTTTGACTAGTAGTCACCTTCAGCCTCTGATGTTTGAAGTCTTTCCTTTACTTGTTGTATAATTGTCCCAGATTCTTCAGAGGAGCAGTGTGTAAAATTTCACACTTAGGTATAAGCTCCCTTCAGATTTATTATTGGTGCACATGTGTGTATGTGTCATATCTTTTTACTTTGGAAAAGTATTCCTCTATGATTTTGCTAAATATATTTTCTGATTTTTGTTAGACTTCTCTTTTTTCAATAGCTATTATTCTTAGGTTTAGTTTATGGGGTTCCATGCTTCCTAGAACTTTTGTCCTAAGCTTTATTTAGATTAAAAGTTTTCTTTGATCGATGGGTCTATTGCTCAATTGTATCTTCAATCCTTGAGATTCTTCCATCTCTTGTATTAAATTGTTAATGCTTGCTATTTTGGTTTCTAAATATTTACTCATGATGACTATTTGTATAATTCTCTCAGCTTAAGATTTCTTTACTGTATCTGTTTCACATTTATAATTCTTGAATATTCTACAGGTTTGTATGATTATTTTGTGATTTTTTAAAAAGGGATTTGTTGATTTCTTCCTGTTTTTTTGTTATGTTTTGTTTTTGTGTTTTCTCTCATTTTGCAGGAATTTTTTATTTCCTCTTTAAAGGCCTGAAACATTTTCCTAAGGTATTTTAAGTCAATTACTTCTGCTTCATTTATATTTGATTGTTGATGTATTGCTGTTGTAGGGTCACTTGTTTTTAATGGTATTGTGTTGCTCTTCTTAGTGTTGTGTGTGGTCTTTCTTACCTTGTCTATTTATCTTATTGTTTGGTTGGTGTAATTGGTGCTGTCTGTGTCTCTCAATCTTCCAGGTGCCAGTATTTCCCGGCCTCAGATAAGCTTTTGGATTGTGTAGTGCATTAAGGACCCCTTTAGGTCACACTGTTGGTCACTCTGTTTTCTTGGTGGTCATTCTGTGCTCCCTGGGCTTGCTCTGCAATACTAAGGATTATTTGGGCCTGCTCCCTTTGAGATTTCTTGATTGTGGCTGTTTCTGCTGAGCTTCCTCTCTTGGGCCTGCTCTGGCAGAGGTTGCTGGTTTGGGTCAACTCTAACAAATGTAGCTAGCTCAGGCCTCCTAAATCAGGGCACAGTATTCCAGGCAACTTGCTGCTGGTTGGGGGAACTGATAATCTTATGGGTCCCTAAAGAAAATTTATCAAGTACTGACTGCACTATTCTGAAAGGCTTGATCATCTCAGAGAGCATCTTGAATGACCATTTGGTCACATTGACCTGAAAATGTTTCCCAATTTTTTGACCTCATAGTTGGAATGGAAGGAGTGGAATTACATAAGCATATCCCAGCAACTGTTGGTATGGCAATAAGTTTGCAATACTACAAGAGAAAAACGAATTCCCTTCCTGTGTGGAAGGTTCAAATGATGCTTGCAAGTACCTCAGTTTCTGTGACTGCCAGACAATGTGGGATATGGGTCTGAAAATGTTGACCCATAAATGTGAGAACAATTAGTTTTAACTGCTGACCATTATTCAAAGTCCTATCATATTATTTCCTGTGACACACACACATGTACAAACACACACACAAACACACAGACACATGTATATAGTGATGGTCATAATGAGACTCTTCCTTGTACGTTAATTTATTTGAATGCTTGGGCACCAATTCATAGAGAGAAGGATTAAGAGGCCTGATATATCATTGAAGGTGGTCTTTCGGTTTCAAAGTTCCTCTCCATTCCTAGCAGTCTATCTCTTTTTTTCTCCCACATACTCTAGGATCAGGATGTAAGATCTCAGCTACTACAATAGCACCATGACTGTCTTCTTATTAGTATGTTTCCTACCATCTAAATTAGAGACTCATTTTTGGAACTATGAGCCCAATAAATATTTTTTGAATATGGTGTCTTGCTTATCGTATCAATTTATAGCCACAGAAAAAAATTAAATTATTTTTAAAATAATTTTAAAAAGATGCAAAATGTCTAAGACTTTAATATGGCTATTTTTAAATAACCACCACCTGTTTATTACTACTTCTACTCCATTAACAGTTTTAATTCTATTCCCAAGACATTGGGAATTTCTGTGAAGAAATCTTTTCCTTAAAGTAATCCTCCCAGGAAACATAAATTCCGTAGGTCAGGCCATGATGTATTCCTGACACTTGAACTGATTAAATGGGTTTTTATAACACATTTGAGACCATTTCTCATATCTACGTACATTCTTACAAAGGCATGGTTTTAACATCAATATTGACTGAAGATAAATCTCATCCAGTATTATTTCCCATCTCATAATTTCCTTAGTGTTGTTGATTTTTTTCAAAGTTTATTAAATTATGAAAGTTTCCATTTCTGCCCCTCTTCCCAACACCCTGCCACCCCCCCCTCCTCCTCCCTCTCCATCCCTAAGAGCAGTCAGGGCTTCCAGCCCTGTGGGAAGTTCAAGTTCTTCCCCCCTCCCTCCAGGTCCAGGAAGATGAGTATCCAAACAGACTGGATCCCAAAAATCCAGTATATGCAGAGGAAACAAGTCCCAGTGTCATTGTCAATGGCTTTTCAGAAAGGCTCCATGCCAGCCACATTCAGAGAATCCGACCACATTCAGAAAATCTGGTTGGATCACATGCTCATTCAATCCCAGTCCATCTGGCCTTGGTGAACTCTCATTAGATCAGTCCCCATGTATCAGACAAGAGTCCCAGATCCTTCATCCAACAATGGATGGCGATACAGACGGAAACCCACATTGGAGCACAGGACTGATCCCCCCACGGTCCAAATGAAGAGCAGAAGGAGGAAGAACATAAAAAAAAAAACAACTCAGGACCGCGAGGGGTGTGATTACCCACTGATCCAAGGGGACTGATCTAATGATGTTGATTTTTATCTAGGTTTCCCTTGTCAGTATGCTTCAGTGCCTTCTTAAGTCTGTTCTATGAACTAAAGACCCTTCTTGAAAAGAATAGTTAATGAATGACAGCTCTGTGTTCTGTGCAGGTAAAAGAATGAGTTCATGTTATTTCACAAGTATTTCTGTCTTTCTAAACTTTTCCTGAAACTGTAATTCCATTGAACAACATCTCCTGTGAATGTCAGGTTCTTTAAGGCTAATACTATTCTTATGTCAAGAATGAGAAACAGAAAAAGGTCATTGTATTCTTCATATCTGCCAGGAGACTAATGAGAAAGACCTAAATTCTAAAAATTTTGAACATTAAAATTCTTTAAACTTTCATGTTTCCATCACTTCTTTTTCTGTCCAATGGTGCCAGGAAGTGAGTCAGAGAATTTCATAATTTGGCTGTTATCTTGTTCTGAAACTCAGAGACAACACCTAGTTTGGAGTTAAAGTTTGAAAGCTCTAGACCCAAAATATATTACCCATTTCTTATCAGAGCCTAGGATTCAAAAGATTGTAGGTAAACATTACACAAATGGTCTCTAGTGATCATAGATACATGAGAAATTACAAATTTCCAAAGAACTTTCCTTCTTACCTCAGTGCCCTATCACATATCAAACGGCCAGTCTGGCTAAAATATTTCCTACTCCCACAAAGAATGACACATCTCATTCTGGAAATCTTGGAGGAGAATAACCAGAACACTCTGGAATGGCTTGCTGTGATGGGGCTTCTAAAGAGTCTTTGGAAAGCCTGTGTTTGGGGTTTGGAAATAGCCACCAGAGAGTAGTATAAGTTAACCCACAATTCCAAGATCTTTGATCTTTATCCATGTTATAACTTGAGCTCTCCTACTGGGCAGGAAAAGATTGATTTACAGTAAATTTAGAATTTCATGAAAAAACCTTTAAGTAACCTTTGGGTCAGAAACTCCTACATCTGAATATTCATTCTGTCTTCCTCCTATCTGCTCTAAACAGAGCATTGCCCCCAATTTTTTAATGATTTTCCAACATATTTTCTGGTAAATAAAATACAATGCACTTAACAATAAAATATCACTTATGCAATGATATTAGAGTTTTATACTCCCTGTATTACATTAGTAAATAATCTATAAAAACATGTCTCATTTTATCATGGAGCCCAATTTCCCAGCACACAAAAAAAGAACTTAATGTGATAATTTAAGAATTTGGACTATGGGTCAGCATCTATCATATTATGTAGGTGGCCATTAGTTCAATCTCCAGGACCACAGGACCACAAGGAGAAATATGGGAATGTTCTGTGAAATGATATGACCTGAATATGGTTTATGGGTGTGGTTCCTCATCTCAATAAAAGTGACATATATGTAATAGAGGCAGGTAGTTACTGTTTTGAAGCAATTTTGATATATATATATATATATATATATATATATATATATATATATTCTTTTATATATTTTCTCAAAATCACAAAACTGATTGTATAGCTCACTGGGAGAGTTTTACCGGCCAAGGCAAAGCCCTGTGTTTGAACAATGGGACCACAAAAAAAATATAACACAATTCCCCTTGTACTACAAATGAAAAACATCAGAAAATTCTAGTAGAAATTTGAAAATATCAATCTTCCAACACTGGAATTTGTGCCACTAGCACTGGCTATCCATGGATCCTAAGAAGAAGAGTCCTGATACGGTAACTTTTCTAATTCCTGAGCACAGAATTCACTTCTGATCCAACATGAGTGACTCTGGTGGAGAAGCTGCATTCTTACACCACCATGACTCCTTTGTTTTACTTTACCTCCGAGAAGCCAGCTACTTCACTAGTCTCGTTGCTCAGCTATTTGTGGTGTGTGTTTTAGGCTGTATGACTTCTAGGTTTTATTATCAGTGAGTAATTGCTTATCCAGACAGTGGGATGAGAAAAAGTTCTGCAATTTACTGGTACTAGATTCCATGTTGCTCCCTTGTCATTGCTAAGTGCAATCAGTCAAGTCACTGCCTGCCTGGAATGACAAATTGCTGTCAAAACAGGGGTATCCTTTTGTGTGTATATTTGATCAAATGTATGCAAGCACATGTGTGCATTTTGAAAGGATCATTTCCTAGATGGAAAAACACCAGACTCACATAGGGTGAAAACATAGAATAGATTGTGTGAGGAACTAGTTGATTCAACACTTGTATAACCTTCTATCTACTAACACTTATCTGCAAACATCTGAGGCTTTGAGGAAAAAATGATATTTGTCATATGGCAAAGAAAAGGGGTTTTTAGGCAACATTCAGAGCCTAGTGACTACTGCCAAGAAGAGACCATGATGACATCAGGACTCCAAAACACGGAGTTACACTTGGCTTGCTTAAAAATTAACGGTCAGGACATCTCCAATCATTCAATGAAAACTAGAGCAGTTCCTACACCTCTGGGATTTGGGGACTATCTCTGCTTTGGACTCCTCATGGGAAGCATGCTTAAGTACAAGACAGAGAGGATATTTTCGTAGACATTGACACTCTCTTTGTAGTCGTCGCAGTGTCTGACACCATGTGTCATACTTCCACTACTTTGTTTGATTGACTGCCATTCATTAATATCAAACATATTAACACCATCCCATATTCTGATGTAGTAATATATATATAAAGCTTACCGTATTTGCTCTTCTTTGGTGTTCAGTTTCAATTTGATTAGATATGCTCATTATATTTCTTCTAATTTTTGTTCTTTGAAAGTTTTCTACTATTCTTTAATTAAATCGATCCCTCTTTCTGACCACTGTCCAGATCAAAACTCTCTACCCAATTTGTTTAACTTTGTTTCTTTTTGAAACTCATCAAGGACAATTTGCACAGTACATGTATTTTTAATCTTGTGACCATTACAACATTATTTTTTATATGTTTGATTAATTTTTTAAATGAGATTTCTTGATTTCTTCCAGTTCTTCTGTTTGTCTTTTCCCTCATTTTGTGAGAGAATTTTTCATTTCCTCTTTAAGGGCCTCATACATTTACATAAGGCTATGTTATTTTCTTCTACTTCATCTATATTTGTTTGTTCAAGTCTTACTGTTGCAGGGCCACTTGTTTTTAGTGGTATTATTTTGCTTGTTTTGGTGTTGCTTGTGTTCTTACCTTGTCTATTTATCTTTTCTCTGATTGGTGTAAATGAGACTATTTGTGTCCCTAGTGATCAATCTTCCAGGTGCCAGTGGATCCAAGACTCATGTATTGGCTCCTCGTAGTGCATTCAAGACCACAGTTCTAGTCACACTGTTGAAAACTCTGCTCTCTTGGAGAATGCTCTATGATACTAGGTGTTGCTCTGCAATACTGAGAATTGTTTGGGCCTGCTCCTATGAAGATTGCTTACTTGGAGCTGTTTCTGCTAAGGTTTCTGTTTTGGTCCTCCTCTGGCAGAGGTTGGTGGTAGGGGTCAACTCTTACAAATGTTGCTAGCTCAGACTTTCTACCTCAGAGACTGCTGATTCACACCTGGTTTGTCAAAGGTCTCATGTTCAGGACTGCTTCATTTTCAGGGGCTCCCATGTATCTGGCAGTGGGCATCAAAGGACCAAGCATGCTCTTGTGGAGGCTGCTGCCTTGGACCTTCTCCTTTTTAGGTAGCTAGCTCATGCCTGTTCCCTCAGATGTTTCTGACTTGGGCCTGCTCCCTCAGGATCCATGAGTAACACTAGGGTCTACAGAGGACTCTGATGCATGCCTTCTCCTGGGTAGTTGATTCCTTGTACCTGTTTCTGTGGTGTTTGCCTCAGAACTGCTCCGGTGGAGCTTGTTAGCCCAGACCTACTTCTGTAGATGTCCATGTCCTGGGCCTGGTTCTGAGGAGGTCCCTAGCTTGGGCATGTTCCTGTAGATGTCTCCATCTCCCTCTCAGTTGTAATTACTTATGTCCATTAGGTCACATTGATCTGAACATGCCTCTTTCCTAGGTCACCTCATACTTACAGTGCATTGGGATGACAATACGTTTGCTTTACTACAAAAGAGCACCATGATCCCCTCCTGTGTGGAAGGTGCAAATTTTTTCTAGAAGTAACTCATGTACTCTTACTTCTAGACAATGTGGAATATGGACCTGCAATTTTCATCTCTTACATCCTGAGAACAATTATTTTAACTGCTGACCTATTGTTCAAAGCCTACATAAATTGCTTCACAATACACACACACATAGACACACACCCACACACACACCCACACTCACACACACACACAGAGAGAGAGAGAGAGAAAGAGAGAGAGAGAGAGAGAGAGAGAGAGATTACTGTCTCTCTCTCATTTTCTATCTCATGCTTTTGGATCAGGATGCAAGATCTCAGCAAGTATTCCAGCACAATGACTGCCTGTCTGTTCCTATGCTTCCATCATATAGGGATGTGCTTTCTTGAACTAGTAGCCCAATAAATTTTTTTACAGGTTGCCGTATTTATAGTGTCACTTTATAGAAACAGAAAAATCTAAATAGTTTATGTTTAAGAAACATTTAAAATAGTTACTGTTTTAAAAATGAAAAATATAAGTCTTGAATATGGCATTTTTAAAATTCCCACTACTACTTCTTTTCCCTTAGTAGTTTTAATTCCACTCCCAAGCCATTGTAATTTATATTGATAAGTTTTTTATTTAATGTAATCTTTACAAGAACCATGAAGTTCTTAGGTCATGCCAGGATTGTAGTCCTAATACGTGAACTGAGTAAATGCATTTATAACTCACTTATGACTATTTCTGATATCTACATAAACATTTCAAAGGCAGGAATTTAGCAGAAATATTGACTGAATACAAAACTCTGCCGGTATTAATTGCCATCTCATCATTTCTTCGGTGCTGTTAGTTTTTGCCTATGTGTTCCATGTCAGTATGTTTCAGTGCCGTCTAAAGTCTGTTCCATGGACTAAAGACCCTTCTTGTAAAGAATAGTTCATGAATGACAGCTTTGTGTTGCATGCAGTTAGAAAAATGACTTCAAAATTGTTCACATGTATTTCTGTCTCTCTAATGTTTTCCTGAATATGAACTGAAATTCCATGGAATAACATCTCCTGTGAATGTCAGTTTCTTTAAGGATAATACTATCCTAATGTCAGAAATAAGTAAGATGTAAAGGTAATTGAATTCTTTGTAACTGCCAGAAGACTAATGAGAAAAGTCTTTTTCTAACAATTTTGAAATATTAAAATACTTTAAATTTTAATGCTTCCATTACTTCTTTTTCTGTTCTGTGATTCCAGGAAGGGAGTAAGAGAATTTCATAATTTGACTGTTATCATGCTCTGAAACTCAGAGACAACACCTAGTTTGGAGTCAAAGTTTGAAAGCTCTGGGCCCAACATGTATTACCCATTCCTTATCAGAGCTTCTGATTCAAAAGAGGGTGAGTAAACATTACACAGAAAGGTCTCTGTTGATTATAGATACATCAGAAATGACAAATTTCCTAAGAACTTACCTTGTTACCTCAGTTATCACTCACATATCCAACATTCAGTCTGGCTAAAATATTTCCTACTCCCACAAGGAGTGACACATCTCATTCAGGAAATGCTGGAGGAGAATAGGCAGAAGACCCTGAAGTGGCTTGCTGTGATGTGGCTTTCTTAAGAGCCTTTGGAAATGGTGTATTTGGGGTTGGGAAATAGCCATTGGGAAATATTTTAAGTTCCATACATATCCCAGTTCCTAGTTCTTTATCCAAGTTATATCTTGAGATCTCCTACTGAACATAAAAAGATTGAATTATACTAAATTATTAATTTCATGAAACAAACATTTAAGTAGTGTTTGGGTCAGAATCTCCAACATCTGAATATTCATTCTGTCTTCTTTCTGTCTGCTCTAAACATAGTATTGCCCTCAATGTTGTTAAGGATTTTCCAACACATTTTTGGTACCTAAAATAGACTGCACTTAACAATAAAATATCAGTTAAAGATTGGTATTACAGGTTTATACGCCTTATTATTACATCACTAAAAGATGTACAAATATATATCTCATTTTATCATGTGCCCAATTTTCCAGCACAAAAAAAAATACTTATTGTGAAAATTGAAGAAGAATTAATTTGGACAATGGGTCAGCATCTATCCTATTACGTGGGTAGACATTACTTCAATTTTCAGGACCACAGGGATAAATATGGGATTGCACTGTGAAGTGATATCATCTATATATGATTTATGGGTATGGTGCCTCATCTACTTAATCGTGGCATTTATGCAATAGAGGCGGGCGGATTAATTTTTGTAAGTAATTTTGAGCTATAAATAAAAATCTTTTCATTGGGATGTCAATAAGTGTTCTTTCCTACAAAAGAACAACGTGGTCACCTCCTGTGCAGAAGGTTTAAATTATGTGTGTAAGGTGTTCAGATTCTCTGACTGCTAGACAGTGTGGAATACGGGCCTCCATTTTTGGGCTCTGACACTGACACTGACATCAATTGCTTATAACTGCTGACACATTACTCTGAGCACTATTTAATTTTATCAAATATTTATATATATATATATATATATATATATATATATATTCTTATTCACTGTTTCCTTTGTTTAAAGACTCTTCTGTGTTTCAGGAGTTTCTAGAATCTTGAATTGACATGGGTGTTGCTTTGTACTCTAGTCAAGTTCCTGAGATATCATGACTGATAACAATAACAGATTACTGTCAACACTGTGACAACTCAGTATGTCACACTTAAACTTCATAGTGCCTTCTTGAAGAAGCTGGTTTTTTGCAAGTAGCTGTATTCCGTCCTTGGAGAAACATGTTATCTTACCAAAGCTGTGAAGAAAAATGTTGCATTTCCAGGCCAATGACTCAAAAGGGTGACATGGATGGAAAATGCAGGAAGTCTGGAGCCAAAATTGGGATTGAGGAAGATTTCTGATATTTCATAAACAGAAATTTCTTCCATTCTGAGGAATCACCATTTCAGGAAAATGTCTTTCAGATCCTGAGACTTCAGCATGATGTCTTACCATCATCAGCAGCACAAGCAGCCCTGCCTGCCTCCTCCTTTGTGCACACCCACAATGTGCTCAGAGCAATTTCCACCCTCAACCTCTTCTGAGCCTTGCCCTCCTCTACTGTGCTCAGACCCTATGCCTCCCTCAAAGTGTTCTAAAGTCAACCAACAATGACAAAACACACAACTTTTAATTATATCTGCCAGTTTTCATGCTGGAATATCTCATTAACAAACATTAGAAAATCAAGAAGTAATATTAGTAGTTATGTAGCAGATAAAAATGTCAGACTGATACTACCTGTGAGTGTGCATGCATGGGTGTTGGTCTGAGTACATGTGATGCATATTGCGATTTAGTGTATTATTTGCTTTTTAAGTTCTAGAAGATACTCACGTTGGTGTGTATCATTGCTAAGGTGGGCTCAACAATGATTTTTCATAAAATAAATGTGAGAGATTGTGGTCTTTATGCCAAATATCGAAGAAAGATCATGCTTCCTTAGGACGGGTGTAATTTTAGTTCATCTATTGTCATGATAAGCAGTCTTATAGTTTTCATTAGAGGGGAGTCTAAATATATACCACTAATATGCCATTTGAGATGGCAGTCATGAGTAGGACCTGATTATGCCTCAAGCTCAGCAACCTCCACTATGAGCAGCATATTTGACTTTCTGTGGTAACAGAAAGAATTAAACCTAGGCAGGGATCCTGACTAGTCTCCTGAAAGAGGTTTCTCAAAGATGCAGCGGAGAGCACAGCTGGAGTCACCTGTAATACTGTCCTCCATTTCGAACACAGGCAAATTATACCTAAAACAAGAATATAAATGTGCCAATGCAACAAAGTATATCAGTCAACTACACAGAAAGAACAAGACACAAGAGAGGTGTAACAAAGAAAAGAAATATTGACTTCATTCTAGAAAGACAACTAAGATAACCAGGGAGATCTTGCTGAAACTGAAAAGACAGGAGTGGCCACTGAGTCACAGGACCTCTACAGCAATGGTGGTCAGGAACAAGACATTTCCAATTTTTTATGGTCCCTGTTAAGTCAGTCATACATGGATTTTCATTGTGGATGGTAAATCACCGGTCCTGCCCACAATAACAGCTCTAGTCACACTGGGCGGGGCAGCCAGTCATATAAAGAGGCCCTTGACTGTGTGACTGCAGACTCCTGGTGCTCAATTCCTGGACTCCTTTGGAGAACCTGGTGAGTGTTTCCTGACTTGGTCTGTCTTTATGGTCTGCTTATTTGCTCCTATCAGTTTGGAGGGACTAAGAGTGATGGGTCCTGTTGTTTTCATGGGAAGAATAGCAACAATTTAGCAATCAGAAATAATAATGGATACAATGATTCACGGTGAAACGTGACTTTTCCTTTTATTTGTTAGGATGTTGAGCAGAGTATTTTTCTCTTTCACATGCATCTTTTGGTGTCCTTTTCAGAACCCTAGCCATTAGCAGAGATCAGAACCTGGGACTTGCCTGAGCTGTCCTTTATTCTGCTACCCCACAAAACCTGGGATGTCACTAGTGATAATGGAGACAGGAATGTGTTATCAATATTCCTCAGGGTTCTAGAACTTGAAGCTGTCTGTTTTAAATGCATTTCTGTGTTCAAAGTGCCTAGTTTCACTGAAATAATGTGTTTCTATCCTGGAATAATGCATGAAACTATGGTTACTACACAAGGCTAGTGCCAAAAATTGCAGAAAGCAAAGGGAAATTCCAGGCTTTCATACAACTGGGGTGGGGGAATATGTACATGTGTGGACAGAGAAGTGGATGTGACGTTCCATGTCTCCATCTTTCCTTTAAGTGTCGATCACCCCTAACACTGTCATGTAATGTCTTTCAGATCCTGAGACTTCAGCACAATGTCTTCTCAAGAGCAGCAGTGCCAGCAGCCAAGTCAGACTTCTGTGTGCTCACCCACAAAGTCTTCTGAGACTTCTCGACCACTGAAGTGCCCACAGGCTTGTCCTCCTCCAATGTGCCCACAGATTTATTTTCCTCCAACGTGCCCACAGACTTGTACTCCTCCTCCAGTGTGCACACAGATTTCTACTCCAATATGTCCAGGTCCTTATACTCCTCCAACGTGGCCATATTCTTGTAATCGTCAAATGTGAACACAGCCTTTTTTCTTCCAATATGCCCACAGCCTTGTCCTCTTCCAAGGAGCCCACAACCATGCCCCCCTCAGCCATGACAGTGGACTTGTGCTCCTGTGCAACCTCATCCACCTTGCCAGCAGAAGTGCCCACAGAAGAACATGCGAGTGCTGCAGCAGTCTCCAGGACCAAAAGAACAGGAGGAAATCTATCTTCCCCCACTTCCACAGAAACACGTACATCTTTGCTTTACAGTCTGTCATGCTGCAGAAGAATTTTCTCCACCCTTCACCTCCATGTGTCTGTGATGATCCCTTAGAGGGAGGGCATTCTCCTGAGATTCTTCTCCTTCTGCTGTCAAATGGTGGCTGAGTTTGTTCCTTCCACACCACCTCACTGTCCCAGATGCTCAGTGATGAGCAACAGCTTCCACCCTGTGCACTCAGAGGATGTTTCCAAAACCATGAGTTTACTTGTTTGTGTTGTTGTGTCCATGATTTCATTTCCTGAATAAAGTACAATATGGCTGTTAGTACTCATGAGTTCTTTTTTTTCTTCTATAACTGACTCTATGATCTTCCTAATATGCTCCTGTTAAATTGTTTTTATTCTTTAATGCCCGGGTCATCCAATTGTAAGCAGATTTTGACTGTGTTTTTGGTCATAACAAAGATTGCTTAGTGATTGTTTGCTTGAGAGACAGAGTTTCATTATGCACAACTACAAGCTATTAGTTAGTACGTGCTATTTTAAGAATATTACGCTATGCTCAGATATGCATGTGTCACTTAGCACAAATATCCCTATATACCATGTATTTCCCTCACTCGTCCCCTTCATCTGATGTAATAATTATACTTATATATCAACCCAGCCTTGTTATGTTTTCCTCTTTAGTAGTTGAAACATCAGTGCCATCCTTGTCTTTAAGACTGGATTTATTTCCTTGAATATGATGATATGCAATTTCATTTGATTACCTGCAGAGGACACGTGATCTTTGTTTTATATGACTGATCATAATTTCAGTCCACAGAAGTGTCACCTATTATTATCCCATCCACTTCTGGTGTGCAGCTGTACTGACTATTGTACCTTGCATGTTAGGAGTAGATCTGAATCATAGATGGGTTTGCAGGCATCTCTGCTGTACAATATGTGACTTCTTTTACTAAACGGCCAAGTGATAGTACTGAATTCTATGACAGAAAAGCAACAAAAACTTGAGTTGCTTATATTTAAGAGACACTTAAAATGATTACAATTGTAAAAATTAAGAAGGATAATGGTTTAATATAGTTTTTTGAAAATCCCACAAGCTTTGTGTTACTACTTATTTTCCATTATTACATTTCAATCCACTCTCAAAATATTTAAAATTTTTATAGAGAACTCTTTTATTTAATGCAATCTTCCCAGGAACAACAAAGGCCATAGATCGTGCCATTGAGGTAGTCATGGTACTTGAAGTGAGCAAATGGGTTTATAACACTTTTATGACCATATTTAATATCTACATATACACTTTCAAAGGCATGGATTTAACAGGAAAATTGACTGAAGATAAATCTCAGCCTGAATTATTTGCAATCTCATCATTTCTTTAGTGTTGTGTACCAGGAGAGCCTGCTTGCTGGGGTTTATGTCCTGCCCAGTTACCCAGCCATTTAGTACCAGAGAAAGTCACATAGAGGGTATACTTTAGATGTAAACTGATTAGCACGTTAGCTCAGGCTTCTTATTTGCTCTTGTAGCTTATATCAACCCATTACTCTTATCCATGCTAGCCAAATGTCTCAGTAACTTTTTCAGTGGGGCAGATCACATACTGCTTCTTTAGTGATCTGGGCAGAAATGGGAAGGAATGGGCTTCTACCTTCCCTGAATTCTTTTGTTCTCATTGCCCTACCTTTAATTCCTTTCTGGTTGTCCCACCTGTACTTCCTTCCTTGCCAATTAGCATTTATTTAAAACATGACTGACAGAATACACACAATTCTCCTGCACCAGCTCCCCCTCTTTTTTAAAAATCTAAGGAAACAAATCCTGTGGATTTTTTAAGAATGTGGGCATAGTTTTCCAGGCAATTGCAGCGAGTTGAGGGCAGTGATAATCTTATGGGTCCCTAATAAAAATTTGTCAGGTCCTGACTGAGGTGTCCTGAGAGACATGATCGTTTCTCTCAGCATCTTAAATATGTTCTGGATGTAGAACTCAGACATTTAGACCATCTGTTCCTACTGGAGATTTCTCAGGTAGTATTCTTTGATCAACCCTGAGTTTTCTTGACTCAGAATGAACCCACAGCCTCTCATTTCCTGTGGAAGGAAAAGCACAATCTCTTCTCCAAAGTAACATACATTTTGACTTCAAGTTTGCATTTAAAGTATTTTCAAAATACCTATCTTGGGTTAATTTAGACTCATTTATAAGCAAATATCTTTTAGCAGCTGTTGCTCCTTCTTCAGCATTCAAACATTTCACAAGAGCATAATATCATACAGTATCAAGATTCTCTGTGTGTTTTCCACCCTTAGGTGGCTTTATTTTAAACTCTATTTCTTTTATTTTTAATTTTTGGCTTTTTGAGAGAGGGTTTCTGTTTATCTTTGTCCAGGAACTCACACTGTAGACCAGGTTGTTCTTGAACTCACAAAGATCTTCCCTGCTTCTGTCTCCTCAGTTCTGGGATTAAATGTGTGCACTACCACACCTTGATCTCACAGAAATCTGTCTGTCTCTGCCTCCCAGGCTTTGGGATTGACAGTATGTGCTACCACACCTTGAAGTCAGTCTACCTCTCTCTCTGAATTGTTGTGATTAAAGGTATGTACCACCAATCCCAACTACTCTCTTTTTCTTTTTTATTTAAAGGAAATTAACTTTTTTTCAAGCCTGCACATATTTTTAAGCAAACAGTAAACCATTGAGAGGTTTTCTTTGTCTTTTAATCTCTCTTTACTGTATATCTCTCTTTTTCTGACCACATGTGACTTTAATTTACCACGCAATATGGGTAGGATCAAAGCCGGGGATTTGACAACTGCATCCAGTCCATTTCTTAGCTTTCTGAGATGCCAGCATTTTGCCATAGGTACCGGACAGAGACATGTTTATTGCCCTAACTCTACAGCATTTCAAGGTCCCTGCCAGGAAGCAAGCTGCAGCAGTGTACTTACAAACCATACTCAAATGCTCCGTACTCAGTCCGCCTGCCTGAAAGACTCAGAGTTTGCCCTGGCAGGACAGCCTAGAAAGTCAGCATTTTAAAACAGCACAACTTTTTCCATTCTATGGCAAAAAAAATTGAAAAACATGTAGTCAGCTTTACATCAACACCATTTAAATGTTTCTTGGCAGGACTTCTTTGAAAGACCAGGTTTTTGCAGCTAATGCTGAGTCAGGAAGCCCCTCTTAAATGAGAGCACTTGGTTGCCTCTAGCAAACAGAACAGATCCATGAAATTCCTGCTCCCAAGAAAACATGCTTTACTCTATTCTTTCCCAAGCTCTTTCCGGCTTTCTGTGGATGCAGTTATCCATGTAGATACCAATCAATTTCATGAAGGCCTGTTTGTTGTGGTTTATGTCCTGCCCAGTTCCCTGGCCATTTGTTTCTGAGAAAGTGACACAGAGAGTCTACATTAGATATAACTGTTTGGCCAATTAGGTCAGGTTTTATATTAGATCTTGTTGCTTTTTTTAACCCATTACTCTTATCTATGTTAGTCACATGGCTCAGTACCTTTTTCAGCAGGGCGAATCACAACCTGCTTCATTAGTGATCTGGGAAAGACTGGGAAGGAATGGGCTTTTTCCTTCCTGGAATTCTCCTGCCCTCATTGCCCTACCTTTACTTCATGCCTGGTTGTCGCACCTATACTTCCTACCTGGCCAATCAGTATTTATTTAAAACATGACTGACAGAATACAGACAATTCTCCCACACGAATGATGTTAGTTTTTGAATAGGTGTACCATGTCAGTAGGCCTCAGTGCCTTCAAAATTCTGTTCCACTGAATAAAGATCCTTCTGGTGGAGAATAGTTCATCAAGGACAGCTTTGTGCTGCATGCAGGTAGAAGAGAGTCTACAAATTAGCTCATAAGTATTTCCGTCTCTCTAAATTTTTGCTGATTACTGAACTTTAATTCCATTGAGAAATACACCCTGTGAACATCAGCTTCCCTAAGGCGAATGCTAGCCTTATGTCAGGAATAAGATAGATGTAAGGGTCATTGTAGTCTTCATGTCTGCTGGGAGACTAATAAAGAAAGTCTTGTTTGAACAATTTTTGAGGATTAAAATATTTTAAACTTTACTGTTTCCCTCATTTCTTTTTCAGTTCATTGATATCATGTAAGGAAGCAGATAATTTCATAATTTTGTTGATATCTTATTCTGAAACTCAGAGAACACACCTACTTTGGAGAAAAGTATGAAAGCTCTGGATCCAACATGTAACAACCACTGTTTATAAGAGCCTGCTCTTCAAAACAGGAAAAAACTTTTACACAGAAAAAACTCTGGTGGTCGTAGATAATTCAGAAACCACAAATTTCCAATGAATTTTCCGTATTACCTCAGGACCTTCTCACTTATCCAACATCCATTCTGTCTAAAAAATACTCTCCCACTCCCCCAAGGAATAATAAATCTCATTCTGGAAATCCTGTAGGAAAATAGACAGAAGACTCTGGAATGGCTTGCTCTGATGGGGCTTTCTTAAGAGCCTCTGGAAAGGATGTGTTTTGGGTTGGAAAAAAGCCATCAGGAAGTATTATAAGTTCCCCTACAACTCCCAGAACCTGCGTCTTCATCCATATTATAACTGAAGACCTCCAACTATGATTTTCAAAGACTGAATGACAGTAAATTATGATTTTCATGTAAAGAACTTACAGTAGCCTTCAGGTCAGAGTGTCCTAGATATGAATATTCATTCTGTCTTCTTCCTATCTGCTCTAACCAGAATATAGCCCTAAAAGTTATTAGCGTTTTACATCACATTCCTCTGTTATAAAATGGAAAGTACTGAACATTTAGAATATCCCTTAAGCCAAGATATTATAGTTTTATGATCTTTCTATTACAGCAGGAAATGATGTATAAATACATATCACAATACACAACATGTATTTGTGTATTGTGATATGTATTTATAATACAATTGTACAATACAATACACAATATGAAGACCCAAATTCCATCACAAAATAAAATCTTAATGAGAAAATTTAAATAGAATTTTTAAGATTTCGGGTCACCATCAATCCTATTACATGGGTGGCCATTATTTTGATCTCCAGTAGCACACAGACAAGTATGGGATTGAACTGTGAAGTGTTATGACCTGAATATGGTTTATAGGCATGTTTTCTCATCTCCACGATCAGGGCAGTTAGGTAATAGAGGCAGGTGGATTATTGTTTTGAATCAATTTTGAGCTATATATATTTTCTTTTCTTATATATATTCTTTCAAAATCACAAAACTGATTTTATAGCTCATTGGGAGAGTTTTACCTGCTAAGGCAAAGCCCTGTGTTTGAACGATGGAACCACAAAAAGAGATATATCTGAATCCCCCTTGTACTACAAAGCAAAAGCATCAGAAAATTCTAGTAGAAATTTGAAAATATCAAGTCTTCCAACACACGATTTGGTGCCACTAGCACTGGCTATCCAGTCATCATTAGAAATACAGTCCTGATATGGTAACTTTTCTAATTTCTGAGCACAGAGATCTCTTCTGATCCTACCTGAGGGACTCTGGAGGAGATTGCTACATTCTTACAGCACCATGACTACTTTGCTTTACGTTTGCTAAGAGAAGCCAGCTACTTCACTAGTCTTGTTGCTCAGCTATTTGTGGTGTGTGTTTTAGGCTGTATGACTTCTAGATTTTACTTTCATAACTGTTTATCCAGAGAGTGAGGATGCCAGAAAGTTCTGAAGTTTTCTGGCAGTAAATTTCATATTGCTCTCTTGTCGTTGATAATTGTAATTGGTCAAGTCACTGCCTGACTCGTATCACATATGAGCAAAACGTCAACCAGTAACTTGACTTCAAACATAGCTGTGATGATTTGATGTGCCTGAGCTTGACTAATTTACTCACTCCATTGCTACCAGGATGCCAAACCAGTTTTTCCTAAAGGACTTTAATATCCACACAGTGTCTAAAATTAACCTTTCAGTCAATACTGGGATGTCCTTCTTTTTGTGTATATGTGTGTTCGTGCGTGCATGCACATCTGCACTCTGAAAAGACCTTTTCCTAAATGGACAAACACCACCTTTCATACAGTGAAGATACAGAAGACAGTCTGTGAGGAATTAGTGGAGTCAATTCTTGTAAAACCTTATATCTACTAACAGTTACCTGTATACATTTGAGGCATTGAGTAGAAAATGACTATTTCGCACATGGGCAAAGATAAGGGGTTTACAGGCAACATCCATTGCCTAGTGACTACTGCCAGGAAGAGGCCATGATGATTCAAGGACTCCAAAACAGAGAGTTATGCTTGACTTGCTCTGGAACGAATGGTTAAGAAATTCTTCTACATCCAATGAAAACTAGAGCAGCTCCTATACCTCTAAATGTGGGGACTATCTCTGCAGGGGACACCTCATGAGAAACATGCTTAATTACAGGACAGAGAGGATATTTTTGAAGACACTGCCCTTCTCGTGTAGTCCTCTCACTAGCTGCCATCATCAGTCATACTTCTACTACTTTGTTTGATTCACTGGCATTCACTAATACCAGACATGCTAACACTGTTGAACATTCTGGTGTGGTAAAATGTATATAAATCTTACCATATTGGCTCTTCTTAAGTGCTCACTTTCAATTTGAATACTTATGCTCATACTGTTTCTCCTAATTTTTTTTTCTGTGTACTAAAATTACTTTTATTACAGTTGATCTTTTAAACATTTCCTTTGCTAGGATACAAAGGATACTTACAAACAAAATATTACATATAACCTGTTTTCGTTCTTAAGGTTCTGACAACTAGGTAACAATTTTAAATGCACAATCTATACAATTAATACAGGTTATATCCGAACTATAAGGTATGCTGAACCAGAGAATACTGACAGTATACTGTACAATAGCCTTACCAGTTAATGCTTTGGACCATTTCTACCAAAAGGAAATGCACACCTGCGGTCACCTTTACCAGCTGGTGTAGACAGAGAGGGAGAGACTTCTTCCTCTTCACAAGCCTTGGGAAGCCTCCACTGTGGGCATCTGTTTAGTCTAAAATTGGAAAGGACTGGGCTTTCTCAAAATTATCCACTGTTGAAAGCGTCAGGATTATGTATGTTCAATATGATAATCTCTTGCCTTTCCCCCAAAATCTATCCCAGTTTTAAACGACCATAAGTCTTTTGTCCACTACAAAAAGCCTACATGCTCAAGGGCTTTGGGAAAAGATGAAGTCTGCCAAATAAGGAGGCAAGAAACCAAGCCAAAAACTCGAATGTTCTATCCACAGTCTATTTCAGTTATTCCCACAAGTCAGGTCCGGATAAATGAGGGTTATCAGCTAACTGATATGTTATCATTGAGGTTCGTCAATGAATTTGTACATTTCTAGTTCCATTTGGTGAAGAGGAAAGTGATTTTGCAAGACCTAAGTTTTTTTTTTGAAAATTTCCTGAAATGTGCTTTGATTAAATCCTGATTCTTTCTGATCTCCTTCCAGATCAAATCTCTCTATCCTTTTGGTTCAACTTTGTGTCTGTTATTGATAACTCATCAGGACAATTGGCACTGTTCATATATTTTTACTTATGTGCATTTCCACTGGGACTTGGTTGGCCCACAAGTGGGTACATTCTTAATGAAAAGTGCAATTGGCTCTTGAGCTAGGAGTGGGTTTTTCGGCATAATTCCTGTGTCCTTGCTGTGATTTTGTCTACCTTCTGTAGGTCTTTCTTGTACATGTTGATACATCTATGTGAATTTATATAGAGAGTTTCATTTATAATTTGTAAATTTATAAATGCTGTTGACTAGTAGTCACCTTCAGGCTCTGATGTTTACAGTCTTTACTTTTCTTGTTGTATATTTGTTAGAGATTCTTGAGAGGAGCAGGTGTAATATGGATTTCACACTTAAATATAAACACCATTCAAATTTATGATTGGTGGACATTTGTGTTTGTCAAATCATTCTTTAGATTGCCAATGTTTTCCTCTATAATTTTGCTAAATATATTTTCTGGTTTTTGTTTGATTTCTTCTCTTTCTTCTACAGCTGTTATTCTTAGGTAGTCTTTTCATAGGGTTCCATAATTCCTGGATGTTTTGTCCTAAGTTTTGTAAAGATTTGTAGCATGAGGATATTGGGCCTGCTTGTTTGGGATTTTTCCTGCCCCGTTCCCCCAACTCTTTAGTCCCCCAGAAAATAACACAGGAGATCTCTATAAGTTATAAAGCTGATTATCCCATTAGGTCAGGCTTCATACTGGCTAACTCTCACATCTTGATTAACCCATTTTTCTGATCTATGTTAGCCACGTTTTTCAGTGGGGCAGCTCACATCCTGCTGCTTCGCTGATCTGTTCAGGAGTGCCCCCACTTCCTCCTCCCCAGAATTCTCCTGCTCTCCTTGCATCATTTCCACTTCCTGTCTGATTTTCCTGCCTACAACCCCTGCCTGGCCAATCAGCGTTTATTTAAAACATGATTGATTGAATACAGACAATTCTCCCGCACCAAAGATTGGATGTTTTATTTGACTGATGAGAATATTTCCTCAATTATATCTTCAGCAGTCAAGATTCTCTCTTCCTGTATATTAATACTTCTACTCCCTTAACATTTTTAATTCTTCTCCCAATCCATTGGAAATTTTTATTGAGAAATCTTTTCTTTAATGTAATCATCGCAGGAACCAGAAAATGCACAGATCATACCCTGATGTAGTCCTGATACATAAACTGAGCAAATAGGTTTATAACACATTTATGATCATTTCTCATATCTACGTACACACTTACAAAAGAATAGATCTAATATGAATATTGACTAAAGATAAATCTCATCCTGTATTTGCCATCTCATCATTTCTTTAGTGTTGTTGATTTTTGTCTAGGTGTCCCATGGCAGTATGCTTCAGTGCCTTCTAAAGGCTGTTCGATGGACTAAAGACCATTCTTGAAAAGAAAGTTCATGAGTGACAGCTCTGAGTTGAGTACAGGTAGAAGAATGAGTTCAAGCAAGTTCTGAGGTAATTCTGTCTCTCTAAACTTTTACTGACAACTGAACTGGAATTTCCTTGCATAACATCTCCTTTGTATGTTGGTTTACTTAAGTGTGATACTATTTTTATGCCAGGAATCAGAAACATGTAAACGTAGTTGAATTCTTCATATCTGCCAGGAGTCTAATGAGAAAGTTCTAATTTCTAACAATTTTTGAATATTAAAATTCTTTAAACTTTCATGTTTCCAACACTTTTTTTTCAGTTCAATGAGGCCAGAAAGGGAGTCAGAGAATTTCATAATTTAGCTGTTATCTTATTCTGAAACTCAGAGATAACACCTAGTCTGGAGTGAAAGTTTGAAAGCTCTGGGCCCAACATGTATTACCCATTCTTTATCAGAGCCTCTGATTCAAAGGAGGGTGAGTAAACATTACTCAGAAACGTGTATGGTGATCAGAGATACATCAGAAACAACAAATTTCCAAAGAACCTTCCTTGTTATTTCAGTATGATCTCACATATCCAACATCCAGTCTGGCTAAAATATCTCCCACTCCCACAAGGAGTGATACATCTCATTCAGGAAATCCTGGAGGAGAATAGGTTGTAGACTCTGGAGTAGCTTGCTGTGATGGGGCTTTCTTAAAAGCCTTTGGAAAGCCTGTGTTTAGTGTTGGGAAATAGCCATCAGGAAGTATTTTAAGTTCTACTACAACTCCCACATCCTTGTTTTTTACTCATGTCATAAATTGAGATCTCCTACTAGGACATGAAAAGATTGAATTACACTACATTATGAATTTCATGAAAAAACCTTTAAGTAGCCTTTGGGTCAGAATCTCCCACATTTCAATATTCATTCTGTCTTTTTCCTATCTGCTCTAAACAGAGCATTGACCTCAAAGTTGTTAATTATTTTCTATCACATTTTTTGGTAACTTAAATAGAATGTACTTAACAGTAATGTATTACCCTAGCAATGATATTACAATTTTATACTCCTTTTTATTATATCAGTAAATGATCTGTAAATACATATCTCATTTTATCATGGAGCCCAGTTGACCAGCACACACAAAAAGAACTTAATGTGAAAGTTTAAAAAGAATTAATTTGGACTATGGGTCAGCATCTATCCTATTAGGTGGGTGGTCATTACTTCAATCTACAGGACCACAGGGATAAATATGGGATTGTATTGTGAAGTGATATGACCTAAATATGGTTTATAGGTGTGGTGCCTCATTTCTATAATTGTGGCAATTAGGTAATAGAGGCAGGTGTATTACTGTTTTGAAGCAATTTTGAGCTATAAATATAAATGTTTTCATTGGGATGTCAATAAGCTTTCTTTACTATAAAAGCGCAATATGAACCCCTCTTTTGTGGAAGGTGTAAATTATGCATGTTAGGTGCTCAGATTCTCTGACTGAACGACAATGTGGAATACGTTTCTCCAGTTTTGGGCTCTGACACACTGAGAACAATTTTTTTAACAGCTGACCCACTATTATGAGCTTATGCAAGTTTTTATATATACATCCATCCATCCACACACACACACACACACACACACACACACACACACACACACACACACTCTTAATCACTGTTTCTTTTGCTTTAAAGAATCTTCTCTGTTTCAGGAGTTCCAATTAACTAATTGTTACTCCTCAGTTTATTCTTTCTCCTCTGATTAAAACTCAGCTTTCCAGAACCAAAGGAAATACTGTCAGTGAATTCCCTGCCCAACAAGGGAAGCTGACCTTGTATTATTATTGTTTTAACAGCACATTCCTCTGCTTAATAAAATGGGAAGCTCTGAACAATAAGAATATTTCTTAAGCCATGATATTATAGTTTCATGATCTTTTTATTACAACAGGAAATGATGTATAAATACATGCCTCATTATACCATGAAGCCCCAAATTGTATCACAAAAATAAGAACTTAATATGAAAATTGAAATAGAATTCATAAGATTATTGATCAGCATCTATCCTATTACATGGAAAGCCATTAGTTCATTCTCTAGTAGCACACAGATAAATATGGGATTGTACTGTGAAGTGATGTGACCTGAATATGGTTTATAGGTGTGGTGCCTCATCTCTACGATCATGGCAGTTAGGTAATAGAGGCAGCTGGATAACTGTTTTGATGCAATTTTGAGCTATATATACTTGATTGATTTTTTTGATATATTCTCTCAAAATCACAAAACTGATTATATAGCTCACTGGGAGAGTTTTACATGCCAAGGCAAAACCCTGTGTTTGAAAGATGGGGACACAAAATGAAATATAATACAATCCCCTTTGTACTACAAATAAAAAAAACATCAGAAAATTCTAGTAGAAATTTGAAAATATCAAATCTTCCAACACTGGGTCACTGCCACTGGCACTGACTATCCAAGAATCTTAAGATAAAGAGTCCTGATATGGTAATTTTTCAAATCCCCGAGCAGAATTCTCTTTCATTCAAACCGAGGGACTGTGGAGAAAATAGATCCATTCTTACACCACCATGACTACTTTACTTTACCTCAGAGTAGTCAGCTACTTCACTAGTCTTATTGCTCAGCGATTTGTGATGTGTGTTTTTAGCTGTATGACTTCTAGATTTTACTGTCAGTGAGTAATTGCTTATCCATCCAGTGGGGATGAGAGAAAGTTCTGTAGTCTTCTGGCAGTAGTTTCCATATTCCTCCCTTGTCATTGATAGGAGTAATCGGTCAAGTCACTAGATGATTGGAGTCACATATGAGCAGAACTTCAACCAAGAACTTGTTTACAAACATAGCTAGTATGATGTAGATGCACCGCAGCTTGAATACTTTTTCACTCCATTGCTAACAGGTGGCAAACCTGTGTTTTCTAATGGCCCTTATACCCCTAGAAAAGTTTCTAAAACGAAACTTGCAGTCAATACGGTATTTCCTTCTTTTTATATGTATGTGCATCCGTGCATGCATGGACATCTTCACGCTGAAAGAATCTTTTCCTAGTTCAAAAAACACCACCTTGCATACAATGATGATACATAAGAGATTTTGTGAGAAACTAGTGGAGTCAACTCTTCTATAACCTTCTATCACCTAACACTTACTTGAATACATCTGAGGCTTTGAGTTGAAATAGACAATTTTTCACAAGGAAAAGGTAAGGGGTTTACAGGCAACATCCATAGCCTAGTGACTACTGCCAGGAAGAGGCCATGATGACTCAAGGCCTCCAAAACAGGGAGTTATGCTTGACTTGCTCTGGAATGAATGGTCGGGAAATTCTCCCACAACCAATGAAATCTAGAGCAGCTCCTATGCCTCTAAATTTGGGGACTATCTGTGCAATGCGCTCCTCATGGGAAGCATGCTAAATTACAGGACAGAATGGATATATTTGAAGACTCTGCCCTTCTTGTTGTAGTCCTCACAGTGGCTGCCATCATCAGTCATACCTCTACTACTTTGTTTGATTCACTGGCATTCACTAATACCAGACATGCTAACACTTTTGCACATTCTGGTGTGGTAAAATGTATATAAAGCTTAACATATTGGGTCTTCTTAAGTGCTCTCTTTCAATTTGAATACTTACACTCATTCTATTTCTTCTAATTTTTGTTCTTTGAAAATTTCCTGAAATGTGTTTTGATTAAATCCTGATTCTTAAAAATAGGTCTTTCACTTCCTTGGTAAGAGTAACCCCAAGGTATTTTATGGTATTTGTGGCTATCGTGAAAGGTGATGTTTCTCTGATTTCCCTCTCTGTTTCTTTATCCTTTGTATATAGGAGGGTAACTGATTTTGGAGTTGATCTTGTATCCTGCCACATTACTAAAGGTGTTTATCAGCGGTAGGAGTTCTTTGGTAGAGTTTTTGGGGTCGCTTATGTACACTATCATATCGTCAGCAAATAACGAAAGTTTAACTTCATCCTTTCCAATTCGAATCCCCTTGATCTCCTTATGTTGTCTTATTGCTGTTGCTAGAACTTCAAGCACTATGTTGAAGAGGTATGGGGAGAGTGGACAGTCTTGTCGTGTTCCTGATTTTAGTGGAAAGGCTTTGAGTTTCTGTCCATTTAATTTGATGTTAGCTATCGACTTGCAGGATATTGCTTTTATTATATTTAGGTATGATCCTTGTATCCCCAGTCTCTCCAACACCTTTTCATAAATGGGTGTTGAATTTTGTCAAATGCTTTTTCAGCATCCAATGAAATGATCATACGGTTTTTTTCTTTAGTTTATTTATATGATGGATTACATTGATAGATTTGCATATGTTGAACCAGCCCTGCATCTCTGGGAGAGGATGTGGAGTGAGGGAAACACTCATTCATTGTTGGTGGGAATGCAATCTCGTCCAGCCGCTGTGGAAATCAGTGTGGCGGTTTCTCAGGAAACTGGGAGTCAACCTCCCTCAGGACCCAGCAATTCCACTCTTGGGAATATACCCAAGAGATGCCCTAACATACTACAAAAGCATTTGTTCAACTATGTTCATAGCTGCACTATTTCTAATAGCCAGAACATGGAAACAACCTAGGTGCCCCTCAATAGAAGAATGGTTAAAAAAGGTGTGAAACATATCACATTAGAGTTTTACTCAGCGGTAAAAACAATGACATCTTGAATTTTGATGCAAATGGATGGAAATAAAAAACGCTTTACTGAGTGAGGCAACCCAGACCCAAAAAGAGGAATATGGTATGTACTCACTCATAATTGGATTCTAGCCATAGTTAAAGGTCCTTGAGTCTATAATTTGTGATCCTCGAGAAGCTAGATAAGAAGGTGAACCTGAAGAAAATCATGTAGTTATCCTCCTTGATATTAGAAGTAGGCAAGATTGCCAGTCAAACTTGGGTGCACGGGGGGCGAGGGGGGTAGAAGTAAGGGGAGTTGGTTAGGGAGAGGGGAGAGGAGGAGGAATGGGGATGGCTTGGGGGAATGAGAGGGGGGAGGGAGGAAGGATGGTTATGGGGGCAGGGAAGTTTATATCTCAAATAAGGGAGTCATTTTAGGGTTTGTAAGAGACTTAATTCTGGAGGGGTTTCCAGGTCCACGGAGAGGTCCCCAGATTGTACTCCGTGCAGCGGAGGAGAGGGTACCTGAATTGGCCTTGGCCCATAACCATACTGATGAATATTTTACATGTCACCACAGAACCTTCATATGGCGATGGATGGAGATAGAGACAGAGACACATATTGGAACACTAGACTTGGCTCCCTAGGTCCAAATGAGAAACAGAGAGAGGGAGATCATGAACAAGGAAAGCAAAATAAGAGGGGGCCTTCATCCGACGATGGATGGGGATAGAGAAGGAGACCCACATTGGAGCACTGGAGGTCAGGACCGCGAGGGGTACATTCACCCACTGATACAAGGGGACTGCTCGGATGGGAGCTCACCAAGGCCAGCTGGACTGGGACTGAACGAGCATGTGATCAAACCGGATTCTCTGAATGTGGCTGACATTGGGGCTCACTGAGCCCCCAAGGTCCAAATGAAGAATGAGAAGCCATTGACAATGGCTGTGGGCCTTGTTTCGTCTGCATGGACTGGCTTTTTGGGATCCTGGCCTGTTTGGATGCTCACCTTCCTGGACCTGGAGGGACGGGGGAGGATCTTGGATTTCCCATGGGTCAGGAAACCCTGACTGCTCCTGGGAATGGTGAGGGAGGAGGAGAGGGAGTGGGGGGAGCAGGAGGGTATTGGGAGAAGGGGAGGAAGTGGAAAGAGTGTTTTCGCATACTTGAATAAACAAATCGGAAAAAAAAATTCCTGATTCTTTCTGATCTCCTTCCAGATCAAAGCTTTCTAGCCTTTTGGTTCAACTTTGTGTCTATTATTGATAACTCATCAGGACAATTGGCACTGTTCATATATTTTTACTTATGCGCGTTTCCACTGGGACTTGGTTGGCCCACAAGTGGGTACATTCTTAATGAAAAGTGCAATTGGCTCTTGAGCTAGGGGTGGGTTTTTCGGCATGATTCCTGTGTCCTTGCTGTGATTTTGTCTACCTTCTGCAGGTCTTTCTTGTACATGTTGATACATCTATGTGAATTTATATATAGAGATTCATTTATAATTTGTAAATTTATAAATGCTGTTGGCTAGTAGTCACCTTCAGCCTCTGATATTTACAGTCTTTACTTTCCTTGTTTTATAATTGTCCGAGATTCTTGAGAGAAGCAGGTATAGTATGGATTTCACACTTAAGTATAAACACCATTCAAATTTATGATTGGTGGACATTTGTGTTTGTCAAATCATTCTTTAGATTGCCAATGTTTTCCTCTATAATTTTGCTAAATATATTTTCTGGTTTTTGTTTGACTTCTTCTCTTTCTTCTACAGCTGTTATTCTTAGGTAGTCTTTTCATAGGGTTCCATAATTCCTGGATGTTTTGTCCTAAGTTTTGTAAAGATTTGTAGCATGAGGAGATCGGGCCTGCTTGTTTGGGTTTTTGTCGTGCCCCGTTCCCCCAGCTCTTTAGTCCCCCAGAAAATAACACAGGAGATCTCTATAAGTTATAAAGCTGATTGGCACATTAGGCAGGCTTCTTACTGGCTAACTCTCACATCTTGATTAACCCATTTTTCTGATCTCTGTTAGCCACGTGGCTCTGTACCTTTTTCAGTGGGGCAGCTCACATCCTGCTGCTTCGCTGATCTGGGCAGGAGTGGGGGAATCAACTTCCTCCTCCCCAGAATTCTCCTGCTCTCCTTGCATCATTTCCACTTCCTGTCTGATTTTCCTGCCTACAACCCCTGCCTGGCCAATCAGCGTTTATTTAAAACATGATTGACTGACTACAGACAATTCTCCCGCACCAAAGATTGAATGTTTTCTTTGACTGATGAGAATATTTCCTCAATTATATCTTCAGCAGTCAAGATTCTCTCTTCCTGTATATTAATACTTCTAATCCCTTAACATTTTTAATTCTTCTCCCAATCCATTGGAAATTTTTATTGAGAAATCTTTTCTTTAATGTAATTGTTGCAGGAACCATAAAATGTACAGGTCATGCCCTGATGTAGTCCTGATACATAAACTGAGCAAATAGGTTTATAACACATTTATGATCATTTCTCATATCTACGTACACACTTACAAAAGAATAGATTTAATATGAATATTGACTAAAGATAAATCTCATCCTGTATTTGCCATCTCCTCATTTCTTTAGTGTTGTTGATTTTTGTCTAGGTGTCCCATGGCAGTATGCTTCAGTGCCTTCTAAAGTCTGTTCGATGGACTAAAGACCATTCTTGAAAAGAAGAGTTCATGAGTGACAGCTCTGAGTTGAGTACAGGTAGAAGAATGAGTTCAAGCAAGTTCTGAGGTAATTCTGTCTCTCTAAACTTTTACTGACTACTGAACTGGAATTTCCTTGCATAACATCTCCTATGTATGTCAGTTTACTTAAGTGTAATACTATTCTTGTGCCAGGATGAGAAACATGTAAAAGTAGTTGAATTCTTCATATCTGCCAGGAGACTAATGAGAAAGTTCAAATTTCTAACAATTTTTGAATATTAATATTCTTTAAACTTTCATGTTTCCATCACTTTTTTTTCAGTTCAATGAGGCAAGAAAGGGAGTTAGAGAATTTCATAATTTGGCTGTTATCTTATTCTGAAACTCAGAGATCACACCTAGTCTGGAGTCAAAGTTTGAAAGCTCTGGGCCCTACATGTATTACCCATTTCTTATCAGAGCCTCTGATTCAAAAGAGGGCGAGTAAACATTACTCAGAAACGTGTATGGTGATCAGAGATACATCAGAAACGACAAATTTCCAAAGAACTTTCCTTGTTATTTCAGTATGATCTCACATATCCAACATCCAGTCTGGCTAAAATATCTCTCACTCCCACAAGGAGTGACACATCTCATTCAGGAAATCCTGGAGGAGAATAGGCAGAAGACTCTGGAGTGACTTGCTGTGATTGGGGCTTTCTTAAAAGCCTTTGGAAAGCCTGTGTTTAGTGTTGGGAAATAGCCATCAGGAAGTATTTTAAGTTCTACTACAACTCCCACATCCTTGTTCTTTATTCATGTCATAAATTGAGATCTCCGACTAGGACATGAAAAGATTGAATTACACTAAATTATGAATTTCATGAAAAAACCTTTAAGTAGCCTTTGGGTCAGAATCTCCCACATTTCAATATTCATTCTGTCTTTTTCCTATCTGCTCTAAACAGAGCATTGACCTCAAAGTTGTTAATTATTTTGCATCACATTTTTTGGTAACTTAAATAGAATGTACATAACAGTAATGTATCACCCTAGCAATGATATTACAATTTTATACTCCTTTTTATTATTATCAGTAAATGATCTATAAATACATATCTCATTTTATCATGGAGCCCAGCTGACCAGCACACACAAAAAAGAACTTAATGTGAAAGTTTAAAAAGCATTAATTTGGACTATGGGTCAGCATCTATCCTATTAGGTGGGTGGTCATTACTTCAATCTACAGGACCACAGGGATAAATATGGGATTGTACTGTGAAGTGATATGACCTAAATATGGTTTATAGGTGGGGTGCCTCATTTCTATAATTGTGGCAATTAGGTAATAGAGGCAGGTGGATTACTGTTTTGAAGCAATTTTGAGCTATAAATATAAATGTTTTCATTGGGATGTCAATAAGCTTTATTACTATAAAAGAGCAACCTGATCCCCTCTTTTGTGGAAGATGTAAATTATGCGTGTTAGGTGTCAGATTCTCTGACGGAACGACAATGCGGAATACGTTTCTCCAGTTTTGGCTCTGACACACTGAGAACAATTTTTTTTTACATCTGACCCACTATTATGAGCTTATGCAAGTTTTTATATATACATCCATCCATACATCCATCCATACACACATACACACACACACACACACACACACACATTCTTAATCACCATTTCCTTTGCTTTAAAGAATCTTCTCTGTTTCAGGAGTTCCAATTTATTAACTGTTACTCCTCAGTTTATTCTTTCTCCTCTCAGCTGTCCAGGACTAAAGGAAATACTATCTCTTTTCTGAACTCCGTTAATCTACATTTTAGGAGTTTCTAGAATCTTTAATTGACCTGGGCTTTGTTTTGTACTCTAGTCCAGCTCCTGAGATATCATGACTGTTAGCAATGACAGAGATTATTGTCGTCACTGTGACAACTCAGTATGTCACACTTAAACTTCACAGTGTCTCCTTGAAGATGTGGTTTTTTGCAAGTACCAATTTCTATCCTTTAAAGAAAGATGTTTTCTTAACAAAAATGTAAAGAAAAACGTTGCTTTTATAGGCCAATGACACAAAATGTGACATGGAAGGGAAATGCAGGAAGTCGGGAGCAGAAATTCAGATTGAGGAAGATTTCTGACATTTCAGAAACTGAAATTTCTTCCTTTCTGAGGAATCACCTCTTCAGGCAAATGTCTTTCAGATCCTGAGACTTCAGCACGATGTCTTACAATCAGCAGCAGCACAAGCAGCCCTGCATACCTCCTCCTTTGTGCCCACCAGCTCAGTACTCAAGCAATTACCACCCTCACCCTGCTCTAAGCCTTGTTCTCCTCCACAGTGCCCAGACCGGAGGCCTCCCTCAAAGTGTTCTACAGTCACCCAACAATGACAAAACACACAACTTTTATTTATTTCTGCTAGTTTTCATGCAGGAATATCTCATTAACAAACATGAGAAAATCAAGAAGTGATACATGTAGTTTTGTGGCAGATAAATATGTCAAACTGATACCATGTGTGAGTGTGCATGCATGAGTGTCTGTCAGTGTACACGTACTGTATATTAAGGATTCAGTATATTGTTTGTTTATTGAATTCTACTAGTAATACATACATACAAGTAATGATACATACAAGTTGGTATGTATCACAGTCAAGGTGGGCTCAACAATGCTTTTCATAAGAAAGTATGAGAGATTGTGAGTCTTCATGCTAACTATCCTAGCAAGAGCATGCTTCCTTAGGATAAGCAGTCTTACAGTTACCATTAGAGGGAGTCTACATATACAACCCTAATATGTCATTTGAGATGTCAATCATGAATAGGGTCTGATTACGCCTCGAGCTCAGCAGACTCCCCTATTAGCAGCATATATGACTTTCTACGGTGACAGAAAGAATTAAACCTAGACAGGGATCCTGAATTGTCACCGGGGACAGGTTTCTCAAAGATGTAGCTGAGAGCACAGCTGGAGTCCCCTGTAATACTCTCCTCCATTCAGAACACAGGTAAATTATACCTAGAAAACAAGAATATGAATGTGCCAATGCAATAAAGTATGTCAGTCAGCCTAATCAGAGCAAACAAGACACAAGAGAGGTATAACCAAAAAGAAATATTGTTGTCATTCAAAAAGGAAAACTTAGATAACCAGGGAGATCTTAATGAAACTGATAAGACAGGAGTGCACACTGAGTCACTGGGCTGTACAGAAATGGTGACCAGGAACAGAATTTCCTATTATCTAAGGTCCCTGATAAGTAAGTTATTCGTGGATTTTCATTTTGATTGGGAAATTCTTGGACCTGCCCACAATAACAGCTCTACTCACACTGGGTGTGGCAGCCAGTCATATAAAGAGGCCCTTGACTGTGTGACTGCACACTCCTGGTGCTCAAGCCCTGGACTCCTTTGGAGAACCTGGTGAGTGTTTCCTGAGTTGGTCTGTCTTTATGTTCAGCTTATGTGCTCCTGTCAGTTTTGAGGAACTAAGTGAGATGAGTCCAGTTGTCTTTATGGGATGAACAGCAACAACTTAGCAATCAGAAATATAGCAATGGATACAGTGGTCCACAGTGAAGGTGGCTTTTCCTTTTATTTGGTAGGATGTTGAGCAGAATATTTTTGTCTTTCTGATGCATCTTTTGGTGTCCCTTTCAGAACCCTAGGTATTAGCAGAGATCAGACCCTGGGACTTGCTTGAGCTGTCCTTTATTCTGCTACCCCAGACAATCTGCTGTGATGTCTCAAGGGACAAGGAAGACAGGGATGTGTTATTAAATTCCTGAGGGTTCCAGAACTTGAAGCTGTCTGTTTCAAATGCATTTCTGTGTTCAAGGAGCCTTGTTTCACTGAAATCATTTATTTGTTTCATGGAATAATGCATGAAACAAAGGTTACTTCCCAAGGCTTGTGCCACAAATTGCTGACAGGAATGGGAAAAGCCAGGCTGTCCTGAAACAGGGTTTGGGGAATATGTACATGTGTGGACAGAGAAGTGGATGGGAGATTCCATGTCTCCATCTCTCCTTTAGTGTGGATCACCCCTAACACTGTCATGTAACGTCTTTCAGATCTTGAGACTTCAGCACAATGTCTTCTCAAGAGCAGCAGTGCCAGCAGCCGAGCCAGACTTCTCCTGTGTGTCCACCCGCAAAGTCTCCTGAGCCTTCTCGTCCACTGAAGTGCCCACAGGCTTGTCCTCCTCCAATGTGCCCACAGATTTATTTTCCTCCAACGTGCCCACAGACTTGTACTCCTCCTCCAGTGTGCACACAGATTTCTACTCCAATATGTCCAGGTCCTTATACTCCTCCAACGTGGCCATATCCTTGTAATCGTCGAATGTGAACACAGCCCTGTATCCTTCAATATGCCCACAGCCTTGGCCTCTTCCAAAACGCCCACAACCATGCCCCCCACAGCCATGACAGTAGATGGGTCCCCCTGTGCATCCTCATCCACTTTGCCAGCAGAAGTGCCCACAGAAGAACATGTGAGTGCTGCAGCAGTCACCAGGACCAAGAGAAGAGGAGGAAATCTATCTTCCCCCACTTCCACAGATACACTTCCATCTTTGCTTCAAAGCCTGTCATGGCTGCAGAAGAATTTTGTCCACACTTCACCTCCATGTGTCTGTGATGACCCCTTAGAGGGTCGGCAATCTCCTGAGATTCTTCTCCTTCTGCTGTCAAGTGGTGGCTGAGTTTGTTCCTTCCACACCACCTCAGTGTCCCAGATGCACACTAATGAGCAGCAGCTCCCACCCTGTGCACTCAGAGGATGTTTCCAAAACTATGAGTTTCCTTGTTTGTGTTGTTGTCTCCATGACTTCATTTCCTGAATAAAGTACAATATGGCTATTAGCACTCATGAGTTCCTTTTTTCTTCTATAACTGACTCTACGATCTTCCTGATATGGTCTTGTTAAATTGTTTTTATTCTTTAATGCCCGGGTCATCCTGTTGTACGAAGATTTTGCTTGTAATTTGGGTCATAACAGAGATTGCTTAGTGACTGCTTGCTTGAGAGACAGAGTTTCATTATGCACAACTACAAGCTATCAGTTATCACGTGCTATTTGAAGAAGACCGTGCTATGCTCAGATATGCATGTGTCACTTAGCACAAGTATTCCCATATACCATGTATTTCACTTACTTGTCCCCTTCATACGAAGTAATAGTTACACATGTACATCAACCTAGGCTTGTTATGTTTTCCTCTTGAATATTTGAAGCATCAGTGCCAAACTTGTATTTAAGACTGGATTTATTTCCTTAAGCATGATGATATGTTGTTTCATTTGTTTGCCTAAAGTAGACACATGATCATTGTTTTATATGACTGATCATTACTCCAGTCCACATAAGTGTCACCAATTATTATCCCATCCACTTCTGGTATGCAACTGTACTGACTAATGTACCTTGCATGTTCGGAGTAGATCTGAAATATAGATGGATATGCTGGCATCTCTACTGTATACAGTATGTGACTTCTTTTACTAAATGCTCAAGTGATAGTGCTGAATTCTATGTCAGAAAACAACAATAACTTGAGTTGCTTATATTTAAGAGACATTTGAAATGATTACAATTGTAAAAATGAAGAAGTATAAGGGTTTAATAGAGATACCTTTTTGAAATTTCCATGACCTTTTTGTTACTATTTATTTGCCCTTAATACTTTTCATTGCACTCCCAAAACATTTAAAATTATAGAGACCTGTTTTATTTAATGTAATTTTCCCAGGAACCATAAAGGCCATAGATCATGCCATGGAGATAGTCATGGTACTTGAAGTGATTAAATGGGTTTGACCACTTCTAATATCTATATATACACTTTAAAAAGCATGAATTTAACAGGAAAATTGACAGAATATTAATCTCATCCTGTATTTTTGCATCTCATTCTTTCTTTAGTGTTGTGTAACAGGAGAGCCTGCTTGCTAGAGTTTATGTCCTTCCCAGTTCCCCAGACATCTAGTTCCAAAGAAAATCACACAGAGGGTCTAAATTATTTGTAAACTGATTCACCCATTGCTCATGCTTCTTATTAGCTCTTGTAGCTTCTATTAACCCATTACTCTAATCTTTGCTAGCCACGTGACTTAGTACCTTTTTCTGTGGGACAGATCACATCCTTCTTTTTCAGTGATCTGGACAAGATTGGGGAGCAATGGACTTCCTTTTTCCCAGAATTCTCCTGTTCTGATTGTTCCACTTTTTCTTCCTGTCTGGTTGTCCCTCCAATTCTTTCTGCCTAGACAGTCATCATTTATTGAAAACATGATTGAAATAATGCGGATAATTCTCCCGTACCAGTGTTGTTAGTTTTTGTCTAGGTGTTCCATGTCAGTAGGCTTCAGTGCCTTCAAAATTCTGTTCCACAGAGTAAAGATCCTTCTTGAGGAGAATAGTTCATCAAGGACTGCTTTGTGTGGCAGGATGGTAGAAAAATGCCTACAAATTAGTTCTTATGTATTTCTGTGTTTCTAAATTTTGCTAACTACTGAACTGGAATTCTATTGAGAAATACACCCTGTGAATGTCAGTTTCCTTAAGGCTAATGCTATATTCATGTCACTAATAAAACAAATATAAGGGTAATTGTGTTCTTTTTATTGGCCAGGAGACTAATGAGGAAAGCCTTGCTTGAACAATTTCTTTTTGTTCCTATTGCTATTTTATTTTTTTCAAGATACTAGTTTTTTTTAAAGTAATTTTATTAAATTTTAAAAGTTTCCATTTCCGCCCCTCCTCCCAACAACCTCCAAATTCGCCCCACTCCCTCTCCTCCTCCCTCTTCGTCCGTAAGGACAGTCAGGGTTTCCTGCATTGTGGGAAGTTCAAGTTCCTTCCCCCTCCCTCCAGGTCCAGGAAGGAGAGTATCCAAACAGACTGGATCTCCAAAATCCAGTATATGCAGAGGAAACAAGTCACAGTGTCATTGACAATGGCTTTTCAGAAAGATTCCAGGCCAGCCACATTCAGAGAATCCGGCCACACTCAGAGAATCTGGTTGGATCACGTCCTCGTTCAGTCCCAGTCCAAGTGGCCTTGGTAAAATCTCATTAGATCCGTCCTTTTGAATCAGTGGGTGATAGCATCCCTCACAGTTCTTATTTCCTTTTTCATTTTCTTTGTCCTTCTGCTCCTCATTTGGTCCTTGGGGGCACAGTCCAGTGCTCCAATGTGGGTCTCCGTCTGTATCGCCATCCATTGCCAGATGAAGGATCTATGGTGATAAGCAAAATATTCATCAGTATGGTTATGGGCCAAGGCCGGTTCAGGCACCCTCTCCTCTGTCCAGAGAACAATCTGGGGATCTCTCCTTGGACCTGGGATTCCATATATAATCAAGTCTACTGTAAACCCTAACATGACTCCCTTAGTTGAAATATATTCTTTCCTGATCCCATATTCATCCTTCCTCCCTCGCCCCCATCCCGGTCCACCGAGCTTTCCCCATTCCTCCCCTACTCCATTCTCTCTAACCGTTTCCCCTTCCAACACCCCTCCCACCCCCGCCATGCACCCGAGGTTAACTGGGACTCTTGTCTATTTCCTACCTCCTGGCGGATAGCTAAATAATCTTCATCAGGTTCATCTTCTTATTCAGCTTCTCTAGGATCTCGACTAATAGGCTCAAAGACCTTTAACTATGGTTAGAATCCACTTATGAGTGAATACATACCGTGTTCCTCTTTTTGTGTCTGGCTTACCTCACTCAGTAAAGCGTTTTTTTTTTTTTTGAAAGTAAATTTTATTAAATTATAAAAGTTTCCATTTCCGCCCCTCTTCCAAACACCCTCCCACTCCCCCCACTCCCTCTCCTCCTCCCTCTTCGTCCCTTAGGGCAGTCAGGGTTTCCTGCCCTGTGGGAAATTCAAGTTCCTCCCCACTCCCTCCAGGTCCAGGAAGGTGAGTATCCAAACAGACTGGATCCCCAAAATCCAGAATATGCAGAGGAAACAGGTCCCAGTATCATAGTCAATGGCTTTTCAGAAAGTCTTCAGGCCAGCCACATTCAGAGAATCCGGCCAAATTCCGAGAATCTGGTTAGATCACGTCCTCCTTCAGTCCCAGTCCAACTGGCCTTGGTAAACTCTCATTAGATCCGTTTCATTGTATCAGTGGGTGATAGCTTCCCTCGCAGTACTGATTTCGTTTTTCATGTTCTTCCTCCTTCTGCTCCTCATTTGGACCTCAGGGGGCTCAGTCCGGTGCTCCAATGTGGGTCTCCGACTTTATCGCCATCCTTTGCCAGATGAAGGATCTAGGGTGATAAGCAAAATATACATCAGTATGGTTATGGGCCACGGCCAATTCAGGCACCCTCTCCTCTGTCCAGAGAACAATCTGGGGGATCTCTCCTTGGACCTGGGATCCCATATATAATCAAGTCTCCTGTAAACCCTAAAATGACTCCCTTAGTTGAAATATATTCTTCCCTGATCCAATATTCATCCTTCCTCCCCCCCACATCCCAGGCCACCGAGCTTTCCCCATTCCTCTCCTACTCCATTCTCTCTAACCCTCTCCCCTTCCATCAACCCTCCCACCCCCCATGGACCCGAGGTTACCTGGGACTCTTGTCTATTTCCTACCTCCTGGTGGATAGCTAAATAATCTTCATCAGGTTCATCTTCTTATTTAGCTTCTCTAGGATCACGAATAATAGGCTCAAAGACCTTTAATTATGGTTAGAATCCACTTATGAGTGAATACATACCATGTTCCTCTTTTTGGGTCTGGCTTACTTCACTCAGTAAAGCGTTTTCTATGTCCATCGATTTGCATGCAAAATTCAAGATGTCATTATTTTTTACCGCTGAGTAAAACTCTAATGTGTATATGTTCCACACCTTTTTTAACCATTCTTCTATTGAGGGGCACCTAGGCTGTTTCCAGGTTCTGGCTATTACAAATAGTGCTGCTATGAACATAGTAGAACAAATGCTTTTGTAGTATGTTAGGGAATCTTTGGGGTATATTCCCAAGAGTGGAATTGCTGGGTCCTGAGGGAGGTTGACTCCCAGTTTCCTGAGAAACCGCCACACTGATTTCCACAGTGGCTGCACGAGTTTCCATTCCCACCAACAATGGATGAGTGTTCCCCTCACCCCACATCCTCTCCAGCATAGTGATTGTTTTTGAGTTTGGCTATTCTGACAGGTGTAAGATGATATCTCAAAGTGGTTTTGATTTGCATTTCCCTGATCGCTAAGGAGGTAGAGCATGACCTTAAGTGTCTTCTGTCCATTCGAAGTTCATCTGTTGTGAATTCTCTGTTAAGTTCAGTACCCCATTTTTTAATTGGGTTAATTAGAGTTTTAGTGCCTAGTTTCTTGAGTTCTTTGTATATTTTGGAGATCAGACCTTTGTCTGATGAGGGGTTGGTGAAGATCTTCTCCCAGTCATAAAGCAGCCTTTTTGTCCTACTGACAGTGTCCTTTGCTTTACAGAAGCTTCTCAGTTTCAGTAGATCCCATTTATTCATTGTTTCTCTTATTGTCTGTGCTGCTGGGTTCCTACTAGGAAGAGGCCACCTGTGCCTATATCTTGTAGACTACTTCCCACTTTCTCTTCTATCAGGTTCAAAGTGGACAGATTAATGTTGATGTCTTTAATCCATTTGGATTTGATTTTTGTGCATGGTGATAGATATGGATCTACATTCATTATTTTACAGGTTGACATCCAGTTATGCCAGCACCATTTGTTAAAGATGCTTTCCTTCTTCCATTGTATACCTTTAGCTCCCTTGTCGAAAATTAGGTGTTCATAAGTTTGTGGGTTAATATCTGGGTCTTCTATTCGATTCCATAGGTCGACTTCTCTGTTGTTATGCCAATACCAAGCTGTTTTCAATACTGTAGCTCTGTAATAGAGTTTGAAGTCAGGGATGGTAATGCCTCCAGAAGTTCCTTTATTGTATAAGATTGTTTTGGCTATCCTGGGTTTTTTGTTTTGCCATATAAACTTGATTATTGTTCTCTCAAGGTCTGTGAAGAAGTTTGATAGGAATTTTGATGGGGATTGCATTGAATCTATAGATTGCTTTTGGTAGAATTGACATTTTTACTATGTTGATTCTCCCAATCCAAGAGCAGGGGAGGTCTTTCCATTTTCTGGTATCCTCCTCAATTTCTTTCTTCAAAGACTTAAAGTTTTTGTCAAATAGGTCTTTCACTTCCTTGGTTAGAATAACCCCAAGATATTTTATGCTATTTGTGGCTATCATGAAAGGTGATGTTTCTCTGATTTCCCTCTCTGCTTCTTTATCCTTTGTGTATAGGAGGGCCACTGATTTTTTGGAGTTGATCTTGTATCCTGCCACGTTACTAAAGGTGTTTATCAGCTGTAGGAGTTCTTGTGTAGAGTTTTTGGGGTCGCTTATGTACACTATCATATTGTCAGCAAATAACGAAAGTTTAACTTCATCCTTTCCAATCCCAATCCCCTTGATCTCCTTATGTTGTCTTATTGCTATTGCTAGAACTTCAAGCACTATATTGAAGAGGTATGGAGAGAGTGGACAGCCTTGTCGCATTCCTGATTTTAGTGGAAAGGCTTTGAGTTTCTCTCCATTCAGTTTGATGTTAGCTGTCGGCTTGCTGTATATTGCTTTTATTATATTTAGGTATGATCCTTGTATCCCCAGTCTCTCCAACACCTTTATCATAAATGGGTGTTGAATTTTGTCAAATGCTTTTTCAGCATCTAGTGAGATGATCATATGGTTTTTTTCTTTCAGTTTATTTATATGATGGATTACATTGATAGATTTGCGTATGTTGAACCAGCCCTGCATCTCTGGAACGAAGCCGACTTGATCATAATGAATAATTTTTCTAATGTGCTCTTGGATTCGGTTTGCCAGTATTTTATTGAGAATTTTCGCGTCGATGTTCATGAGTGAGATTGGCCTGTAATTCTCTTTCTTGGTTGTGTCTTTGTGTGGTTTTGGTATTAGGGTAACTGTAGCTTCATAAAAGGAGTTAGGCAATGACTCTTCTGTTTCTATACTGTGGAATACGTTAAGGAGTATAGGTATTAGCTCTTCCTGGAAGTTCTGGTAGAAATCTGCATTGAAACCATCTGGTCCTGGGCTTTTTTTGCTTGGGAGATTTTTGATAACAGCTTCTAATTCTTCGCGACTAACAGGTCTATTTAGATTGTTCACCTGTTCTTGGTTAAACTTTGGAATATGGTACTTATCTAAAAAAATGTCCATTTCTTTTACATTTTCCAACATTGTGGCATATAAACTTTCATAGTAAGATCTAATGATTCTCTGAATTTCCTCTGTGTCTGTGGTTATGTCCCCCTTTTCATTTCTGATCTTATTAATTTGTGTGTTCTCTCTCTGCCGTTTGATTAATTTGGATAGGGGTTTGTCGATCTTGTTGATTTTCTCCAAGAACCAGCTTTTTGATTCATTGATTCTTTGAATTGTTTTCTGTTTTCTGTTTTGTTGATTTCAGCCCTCAGTTTGATTATTTCCAGTCTTCTAGACCTCCTGGGTGAATCAGCTTCTTTTTTTTCTAGATCTTTCAAGTGTGCTGTTAAGTCTCCAATGTGTGCTTTCTCCGTTTTCTTTAATTGGGCACTTAGTGCTATGAACTTTCCTCTTAGCACTGCTTTCATAGTGTCCCATAGGTTTGAGTATGTTGTGTCTTTATTTTCATTAAATTCAAGGATGACTTTAATTTCTTTCTTTATTTCTTCCTTGACCCAAGGGTGATTCAGTAGTTGACTGTTCAACTTCCATGAATTTGTCGGCTTCCTGGGGGTAGCACTGTTCTTGAATTCTAACTTTAATCCATGGTGGTCTGACAAGACACAGGTGGTTACTAACATTTTTTGTATCTGTGGAAGTTTGCTTTGTTACCGAGTATGTGGTCAATTTTCGAGAAGGTTCCATGAGCTGCAGAGAAGAAGGTATATTATTTCCTATTTGGGTGGAAGGTTCTATAGATGTCTGTTAAGACTATTTGATTCAATACCTCCAATAATTCTCTTATTTCTCTGTTAGGTTTCTGTCAGATTGACCTGTCCATTGGTGAGAGAGGAGTGTTGAAGTCTCCTACTATTAGTGTGTGTGGTTTGATGACTGCCTTGAGTTCTAGAAGTGTTTCTTTTACATAAGTAGGAGGCTTTATATTAGGGGCATAGATATTCAGGATTGAGACTTCCTACTGATGAATTTTTCCTGTTATGAGTATAAAATGTCCATCTCCATCTCTTCTGATTGATTTTAGTTTGAAGTCAAGTTTTTCGGAAATTAGAATGGCCACACCTGCTTGTTTCTCAGGTCCGTTTGCTTGAAAAACCTTTTCCCAACCCTTTACTCTGAGTAGATGTCTGTCTTTGTGGTTGAGGTGTGTTTCTTGTAAACAACAGAGTGTTGGATCCTGTATTCGTATCCAGTCTCTTAGTCTGTGCCTTTTTATAGGTGAATTGAGTCCATTAATATTAAGTGATATTAATGACCAGTGGTTTTTGACTCCGGTTATTATTATTTTTTGTTTGTTTGTTTAATAGAGTTTGTATGTGTCCCTTCTTTGAGTTAAGCTCGTGAAGGGTCCCTAGATATCTGAGTTATTGTAAGCAGTGCTGGCAATGTTGGATTCCTTGGGTTGCGATTTTCCTTATATTACTTTCTGTAAGGCTGGGTTTGTGGCTACGAATTGTTTAAAATTGTTCTTATCCTGGAATATTTTGTTTTCTCCATTGATAGTGAATGATAGCTTGGCTTGGTATAGTAGTCTGGGTTTTCATCCATGGTCTCTTAGTTTCTGCAGTACCTCTATCCAGGACCTTCTTGCTTTCATGGTTTCCATATAGAGGTCCAGTGTAAGTCTGATAGGTTTACTTTTACAAGTTACTTGCCCTTTTTCATTTGCAGCTCTTAATATTCTTTCTTTAATCTGTATGTTTTGTCTTTTGATTATTATATGGTGAGGGGATTTTTTTTTTATCAAGCCTATTCAGTGTTCTGTATGCTTCTTGAACCTTCTTAAGAATATCATTCTTTCGGTTGGGAAAGTTTTCTTCTATAATTTTGTTGAATCTATTTTCTGGTCCTTTGATCTGCAGTTCTTCTCCTTCTTCAATCCCTATTATTCTTAGATTTGGTTTTTTTTATTGTGTCCCAGATTTCTTGAATGTTTTGTGATGAGAATTTTTTGGATTTGCTGTTTTCTTTGATCGGAGCATTTATTTTCTCTATGGTATCTTCAGACTCTGAGATTCGTTCTTCCATCTCTTGTATCCTATTTGTTATGCTTGATTCCGTAGTCTCTGTTCATTTACCTAGATTTTCCATATCCAGCCGGCCCTAGTTTTGTGTTTTCTTCATTGCCTCCATTTCAGTTTTCAATTCTTGAACTGTTTCCATTACCTGTTTGATTGTTTTTTCTTGTTTTCCCAGTGTATCATTCATGGATTTACTCATTTCTTCGAACTTTTTGTTATATTTCTCATCCATTTCTTTACTCATTTCTTCAATCTTTTTGTTATACTTCTCATCTAGTAATTTAAGGGAGTTATTCATATCCTGTTTAAGGGACTCTATTGCTTTCATAATGGCCTTTTTTTCCCGCTTCTTCTGAATTAAGAGGTTCAAGTTCTTCTATTGTAGGGTCATTGGGATCTGGTGTTTTCATGTTGTTTTTTAGATTGTTGGAGGAATTCTTGCCTTGGCGTCTGCCCATCTCTTCCTTCAAATGCTCTCTATTAGATCTTTTAGTACCAGGTCAGGTTCCCTTGTTGGGCAGGGACTTCACTGACAGAAGGCCTACCTTTCCTCAGGCAGTCTATTGAAACAAAGGCACTCCCTCCTGCCGGGTTGCACTCACAGCCCAGGCCCAGCGCGCAAGGGAGCAGCTCTGGGGAGATCTTGTGGCTCCAGAGTGGAGGGAGGAAGAGATGAAAGTCTACCTGAATAAAGGCTGGGACGGGATTCCGGAGAGCTCAGCAGGGCACTTGAACAATTTTTGAGGATTAAAATAGTGTAAACTTTACAGGTTCCCTCACTTACTTCTTTTTCATTTCATTGATATCATGTAGAAAGCAAATAATTTCATAATTTGTTCGCTATCTTTTTCTGAAACTCAGAGAAAACAACTAATTTGGAGAAAAGTATGAAAGCTGTCTGCCCAACCTGTAATAGCCACTGCTTGTCAGAGCCTGCTCTTCAAAAAAAAGGTGAGTAAATAATACACAGAAAGGACTCTGGTGGTCAAAGATAAATCAGAAACCCTATTAACTCAGGACTTTCTCACTTATTCAACATCCAGTCTATCTAAAAAAAATCTCTCACTCCCCCAAGGAGTGATACATCTCACTCTCAATATTTTGTAGAAAATAGGCAGAAGACTGTGGAATGCCTTGCTCTGATTGGGTTTTCTTAAGAGCCTTTGGAAAGGGTGTGTTTTGGGTTGGGAAATAGCCATCAGGAAGTATTATAAGTTCACCTACAGCTCCCAGGTACTTTGTCTTCATCCATGTTATAACTTAATATCTCCTAGTATGATTTTACAAGACTGGATGACAGTAAGTTATGAATTTCATGTAAAGAACTTTAAAGTAGCCTTCAGGTCAGAGTGTCCTAGGTATGAAAATTTATTCTGTCTTCTTCCTATATGCTCTAACAGGAACATTGCCCTAAATGTTATTATTGTTTTAACAACACATTCCTCTGCTTAATAAAATGGGAAGCTCTGAACAATAAGAATATTTCTTAAGCAATGATATTATAGTTTCATGATCTTTTAATTACAACAGGAAATGATGTATAAATACATACCTCACTATACCATGAGGCCCCAAATTCTCTCACAAAAATAAGAACTTAATATAAAAATTTAAATAGAATTCATAAGATTATTGATCAGCATCTATCCTATAACATGGAAAGTCATTAGTTCATTCTCCAGTAGCACACAGATAAAAATGGGATTGTACTGTGAAGTGATATGACCTGAATATGGTTTATAGGTGTGGTGCCTCATCTCTACGATCATGGCAGTTGGGTAATAGAGGCAGCTGGATAACTGTTTTGATGCAATTTTGAGCTATATATATATATTTGATTTTTTGATATATTCTCTCAAAATCACAAAACTGATTATATAGCTCACTGGGAGAGTTTTACATGCCAAGGCAAAACCCTGTGTTTGAAAGATGGGGACACAAAATGAAATATAATACAATCCCCCTTGTACTACAAATAAAAAAACATCAGAAAAATTCTAGTAGATATTTGAAAATATCAAATCTTCCAACACATGATTTGGTGCCACTAGCACTGGCTATCCAGTCATCATTAGAAAAACAATCCTGATATGATAACTTATCTAACTCCTAAGCACAGAGTTCACTTCTGATCCAACCTGAGGGACTCTGCAGGATATTGGTCCATTCTTACAACACCATGCCTCCTTTGCTTTACTTTACCTCAGAGAAGCCAGCTCTTTCACTAGTCTCATTGCTCACTTATTTGTGGTGTGTGTTTTAGGCTGTATGACTTCTATGTTTTTCATCTAGTGAGTAACTACTTATCCAGACAGTGGGGATGAGAAAGTTCTGTCGTTTACTGGCAGTAGATTCCATATTTTCCCTGGGACTTTGGTTGCCCCCCAACGGCTACACTCCTAATGAAAAGTGCTATTAGCTCTTGAGCTAGGGGTGAGAATATTCTCTATATTTCCTGTGTCCATTCTGTAATTTTGTTTATTTGGTGCAGGTCTATTTTTACATGTTGATACATCTATGTGAATTCACATATAGAGTTTCATTGTTGCATTTAGAAATACTGTTGATTATTAGTCACCACTAGCCTATGATGTTCACTGTCTTTATTGACGTGTGGTATAATGTTCCAAGTTTCTTGAGAGGAGAGGTTGTGCTATGGATTTCACACTTAGGGATAAGCACCCTTCAGATTTACGATTCGTGAACATTTGTGTGTCTCATATTTTTCTGTAGGCTGGAAAATATTTCATCTACCATTTGCTAAATATAATTTCTGGTTTTTTTTCTTGGACTTCTCTGTTTTCAATAGCTATTATTCTTAGGTTTTCTCTTAACATGGGGTTCCATATTTCCTGGATATTTTGTCCAAAGCTTTATAAAGATTGAATGTTTTCTTTGACCGATGAGACTAGTTCCTAAATTATATCTTCAGCACTTGAGATTCTCTCTAACATCTCTTGGATTCTTTGGAAATGTTTGCGTTTTTGCTTTCTAAACATTTTCTCATGGTGACTCATTGTGTAATTTCCTCAGCTTGAGATTTCTTTATTTTCTCTTTTCACTTTTGCACGTTTTGAATATTATGCTGATCTGTATGACTAATTATTGTTGGCTTTGGAAAGGGATTTCTTGATTTCTTCCAGTCCTTTTTTGTTTGTCTTTTCCTCATTTTTTAAGGGAATTTTTCATTTCTGTCTTTAGGGCCTCAAATATTTTCCTATAGTTATTTTAAGTCATTCTCTTCTGCTTCATCTATATTTGGTTGTTAAAGCCTTGTTCTTGTAGGGTACCTTCTTCTTAGTTGTATCGTGTTGCACTTTTAATTGTTGTGTGTCTTCTTACCTTGTCTATTTATCGTTTTCTCTGATTGGTTTAGTTGATGTCTCTCATGAACAATCTTCCAGTTGCCAGTAGATCTAAGCCTCAGGTAGGCTTTTGAATCTGTGTAGTGCATTAAGTTCCCTTTCAGTCACACTGTTGTCATTCTGTTTTCTTAAATGTTACTCTATGTTCCCAGGGGTTGGTCTGCAATACTGAGGATTTTTTAGGGCTGCTCTCATAGAGCTTTCCTGCTGTGGGCTCTATCTGTTGAAGATCATGGATTGAGCCTTCTTTGGCAGAGGTTGCTGGTTGGGTCAACTCTATCAAATGTCACTAGCTCAGGCCTGCTACCCCAGTGGACCCTGATTCACACATGGTCTTGCAAAGTTTGGGTTCATAACACATTTAAGACCATTTCTCATACCTCGATATACAATTACAAAGTATGGATATAATATCAATTTTTACTGAAGATAATTCTCATCCTATATTAATCAAACGGCAGAGAGAGATCATGCAAATTAATAAGATCAGAAATGAAAAGGGGGACATAACCACAGACACAAAGGAAATTCAGAGAATCATTAGATCTTACTACGAAAATTTATATGCCACAAAGCTGGAAAATGTAAAAGAAATGGACATTTTTTTAGATAAGTACCATATACCAAAGTTGAACCAAGAACAGGTGAACAATCTAAATAGACCTGTTAGTCGCGAAGAATTAGAAGCTGTTATCAAAAAACTCCCTACCAAAAAAAGCCCAGGACCAGATGGTTTCAATGCAGAATTCTACCGGAACTTCCAGGAAGAGCTAATACCTATACTCCTTAATGTATTTCACAATATAGAAACAGAAGAATCACTGCCAAACTCTTTTTATGAAGCTACAGTTACCCTGATAGCAAAACCACACAAAGACACAACCAGGAAAGAGAATTACAGACCAATATCACTCATGAACATTGATGCAAAAATACTCAATAAAATACTGGAAAACCGAATCCAAGAGCACATTAGAAAAATTATCCATTATGATCAAGTGGGCTTCATCCCAGAGATGCAGGGTTGGTTCAACATACGCAAATCTATCAATGTAATCCATCATATAAATAAACTGAAAGAAAAAAACCATATGATCATTTCATTGGATGCTGAAAAAGCATTTGACAAAATTCAACACCCATTTATGATAAAGGTGTTGGAGAGACTGGGGATACAAGGATCATACCTAAATATAATAAAAGCAATATACAGCAAACCATCAGCTAACATCAAATTGAATGGAGAGAAACTCAAAGCCTTTCCACTAAAATCAGGAACACGACAAGGCTGTCCACTCTCACCATTCCTCTTCAATATAGTGCTTGAAGTTCTAGCAATAGCAATAAGACAACATAAGGGGATTAAGGGGATTCGAATTGGAAAAGATGAAGTTAAACTTTCGTTATTTGCAGACGATATGATAGTGTACATCAGCGACCCCAAAAACTCTACCAAAGAACTCCTACAGTAGATAAACACCTTTAGTAATATGGCAGGATACAAGATCAACTCCAAAAAATCGGTAGCCCTCCTATACACAAAGGATAAAGAAGCAGAGAGGGAAATCAGAAAAACATTACCTTTCATGATAGCCACAAATAGCATAAAATATCTTGGGGTAACTCTAACCAAGGAAGTGAAAGACCTATTTGACAAGAACTTTAAGTCTTTGAAGAAAGACATTGAGGAGAATACCAGAAAATGGAAAGACCTTCCCTGCTCTTGGATAGGGAGATCAACATAGTAAAAATGGCAATTCTACCAAAAGCAATCTATAGATTCAATGCAATTCCCATCAAAATCCCATCAAACTTCTTTACAGACCTTGAGAGAACAATAATCAAGTTTATATGGCAAAACAAAAAACCCAGGATAGCCAAAACAATCTTATACAATAAAGGAACCTCTGGAGGAATAACCATCCCTGACTTCAAACTGTATTACAGAGCAGCAGTATTGAAAACACCTTGGTATTGGCATAACAACAGAGAAGTCGACCTATGGAATCGAATAGAAGACCCGGGTATTAATCCACAAACTTATGAACACCTGATTTTTGACAAGGGAGCTAAAGCTATACAATGGAAGAAAGATAGCATCTTTAACAAATGGTGCTGGCATAACTGGATGTCAACCTGTAGAAGAATGAAAATAGATCCATATCTATCACCATGCACAAAACTCAGGTCCAAATGGATAAAAGACATCAACGTTAATCCGACCACTTTGAACCTGATAGAAGAGAAAGTGGGAAGTAGTCTACAAGATATAGGCACAGGAGACCACTTCCTAAGCAGAACCCCAGGAGCGCAGACAATAAGAGAAACAATAAATAAATGGGACCTACTGAAACTGAGAAGCTTCTGTAAAGCAAAGGACACTGTCAGTAAGACAAAAAGGCTACCTTCTGACTGGGAAAAGATCTTCACAAACCCTGCAACAGATAAAGGTCTGATCTCCAAAATATACAAAGAACTCAAGAAACTAGACACTAAAACTCTAATTAACCTAATTAAAAAATGGGGTACTGAACTGAACAGAGAATTCACAACAGATGAACTTCGAAGGGCTAAAAAGCACTTAAGGTCATGCTCAGCCTCCTTAGCGATCAGGGAAATGCAAATCAAAACAACTTTGAGATATCATCTTACACCTGTCAGAATAGCCAAACTCAAAAACACCACTGATAGCCTATGCTTGAGAGGATGTGGAATGAGGGGAACATTCATCCATTTTTGGTGGGAATGCAAACTTGTGCAGCCACTGTGGAAATCAGTGTGGCGGTTTCTCAGGAAACTGGGAGTCAACCTCCCTCAGGACCCAGCAATTCCACTCTTGGGAATATACCCTAGAGATTCCCTAACATAGTACAAAAGCATTTGTTCTACTATGTTCATAGCAGCACCATTTGTAATAGCCAGAACCTGGAAGCAGCCTAGGTGCCCCTCAATAGAAGAATGTTAAAAAAGGTGTGGAACATATACACATTAGAGTTTTACTCAGCGGTAAAAAACAATGACATCTTGAATTTTGCATGCAAATGGATGGAAATAGCAAACGCTTTACTGAGTGAGGTAAGTCAGACCCAAAAATAGGAACATGATATGTATTCACTCATAAGTGGATTCTAACCATAATTAAAGGTCTTTGCGCCTATTATTCGTGATCCTAGAGAAGCTAAATAAGAAGATGAACCTGATGAAGATTATTTAGCTATCCGCCAGGAGGTAGGAAATAGACAAGAGTCCCAGAACCCTCATCTGGAGATGGATGGAGATGGAGGCGGAGATCCACGTTGGAACACTGGACCTAGCTCCCTAGGTCCAAATAAGAGGCAGAAGGAAAGAGAATGTGAGCAAAGAAGGCAAGGGCAGAGGAAACCTTCATCCGACGTTGGATGGCGATACAGATGGAGACCCATATTGGAACACTGAACTGAGCACTCCAGGGTCCAAATGAGGAACAGAAAGATGAAGAAAATAAAAAAAGTAATCAGGACTGCGAGGGATGCGATCACCCACTGATACAAGGGAACTGATATAATGAGAGTTCACCAAGGCCTGTTGGACTGGGACTGAACGAGGTCGTGATCCAACAAGATTCTCTGAATGTGGCTGGCCTGGAGCCTTTTTGAAAAGCCATTGACAATGACACTGGGACTTGCTTCCTCTGCATATACTGGATTTTGGCGCTCCAGTCTATTTGGACTCTCACCTTTCCTGGACCTGGAGGGAAGGGGGAGGAACTTGAACTTCCCACAGGGCAGGAAACCCTGACTGCTCTAGGGGATGGAGAGGGAGGAGGAGAGGGAATGGGGGTAGTGGGAGTGTGTTGGGAGGAGGGGCTGAAATAGAAACTTTTATAATTTAATAAAAAAAAGAAAACAAAAAAAAGAATAGTTCATGAATGACAGCTCTGTGTTGCATGCAGGTAGAAGAATGTGTTGAAGTTATTTCCCTTGTATTTCTGTCTCTGTGAACTTTCCCTGACTTCTGAACTGGAAATCAATTGAGTAACATCTCCTGTGAATGCCAGTTTTTTTAAGGCTAATACTATTCTTATTTCAGGAATGAGAAAAATATAAAGGTCATTGTATTCTTCTTATCTGCCAGGAGACTAATGAGAAAGACCTAATTTCTAACAATTTTTGAATATTAAAGTTTTTTAAACTTTCATGTTTCCATCACTTCTTTTTCAGTTCAATGATGCCATGAAGAGAGTCAGAGAATGTCATCATTTCGCTGTTATCTTGTTCTGAAATTCAGAGGCAACACCAAGTTTGGAGTCAAAGCTTGAAAGTTCTTGGTCCAATGTGTATTACCATTTCCTTATCAGAGACTATGATTCAAAAGAGGGCAAGTAAACATTACTCAGAAAGGTCTCTGGTGATCATAGATACATCAGAAATGACATATTTCCAAAGAACATTCCTTGTTACCTCAGTGCCCTCTCACATATCCAACATCCACTCTGGCTACATATCTCTCACTCCCATAAGGAATGACACATCTTCTTCAGAAATTCCTGGAGGAGAATAGGCCGAACACTCTGGAATGTGGCTTTCTTAAGAGCCTTTGGAAAGCCTGTATTTTGAGTTTGGAAATAACCATCAGTTAACCCTCAACTCCCACATCCTTGATCTTTATCTATGTTATGATTTGAGATCTCCAATTAGGACATTAAAAGACTGATACCAGTAAATTATGAAATTCATGAAAAAAACTTTAAGTAGCCTTTGCGTCAGAATCGCCTACATTTGAATATTCATTCTGTCTTCTTCCCATCTGCTCTGAACAGAGCATTGTGCTCAATTTCCTTAATGTTTTTCATCACATTTCCCTTTTTATTAACAATAAGAAGCACTTAACAATAAAGAGTCATGTTACCAGTGATATTACAGTTTCATGATCCATTTTATTACAACAGTAAATGATCTAAAAATATGTATTTTATTTTATCATGGAGCATAATTTACTAGCATACAAAAAAAGAACTAATTTGAAAACTTAAAAATAATTAATTTGGACAGAGGATCAACATCTCTCCTATTACGTGGGGGCCATTAGTTATATGTCCAGGACCACAGGGATTAACATTGGATTGTCCTGTGAAGTGATATGACTTGAATATGGTTTATAGGTGTGGTGCCTCATCACCATAAACAGGACACTTAGGTATTAGAGGCAGGTGGATTACTGTTTTGTAGCAATTTTGAGCTATATATATTTTCTTTTCCTTTAGATATTCTCTCAAAATCACAAAACTGATTGTATAGCTCAATGGGATAGTTTTACCTGCCAAGGCATTACTAGTATTTGAGAGATGGGACCACAAAAAGACATTTATCACAACCTCCCTTGTATTACAAATAAAAAGTATGAGAAAATGCTAGTCAAAATTTTAAAATATCAAATCTTCCAACACTGGGTCATTGCCACTGGCACTGGCTATCCAAGAATCTTAAGAAAAAGAGTCCTGATATGGTAATTTTTCAAATCCTCGAGCAGAGTTCTCTTTCATTCAAACTGAGGGACTGTGGAGAAGATAGATCCATTCTTACACCACCATGACTACTTTACTTTACTTTACCTCAGTGAAGTCAGCTACTTCACTAGTCTCATTGCTCAGCGATTTGTGGTGTGTGTTTTCAGCTATATGACTTCTATGTTTTACTGTCAGGAAGTAATTGCTTATCCATCCAGTGGGGATGTCAGAAAGTTCTGTAGTCTTCTGGCAGTAGTTTCCATATTCCTCCCTTGGCATTAATAGGAGTAATCGGTCAAGTCACTAGCTGATTGGAGTCACATATGAGCAGAACTTCAACCAAGAACTTGTTTACAAACATAGCTATTATGATGTAGATGAACCTGAGCTTGACTACTTTTTCACTCCAGTGATAACAGGAGGCAAACCTGTGTTTTCTAATGGCCCTTATATCCCCAGAAAAGTTTCTAAAATGAAACTTGAAGTCAATACGGTGATGTGCTTCTTTTTACGTGTATGTGCATCCATGCATGCATGGACATCTTCACGCTGAAAGAATCTTTTCCTAGTTCAAAAAACACCACCTTGCATACAATGATGATACATAAGAGAGTCTGTGAGAAACTAGTGGAGTCAACTCTTCTATAACCTTCTATCACCAAACACTTACTTGTATACATATGAGGCTTTGAGTTGAAATAGACTATTTCTCACAAGGAAAAGGTAAGGGGTTTACAAGCAACATCCATAGCCTAGTGACTACTGCCAGGAAGAGGCCATGATGACTCAAGGCCTCCAAAACAGGGAGTTATGCTTGACTTGCTCTGGAATGAAAGGTCGGGAAATTCTCCCACAACCAATGAAATCTAGAGCAGCTCCTATGCCTCTAAATTTGGGGACTATCGCTGCAATGCACTCCTCATGGGAAGCATGCTAAATTACAGGACAGAGTGGATATATTTGAAGACTCTGGTCTTCTCGTTGTAGTCCTCACATTGTTTGCCATCATCAGTCATATTTCTACTACTTTGTTTGATTCACTGGCATTCACTAATACCAGACATGCTAACACTTTTGCACATTCTGGCGTGGTAAAATGTATATAAAGCTTAACATATTGGGTCTTCTTAAGTGCTCTCTTTCAATTTGAATACTTACACTCATTCTATTTCTTCTAATTTTTGTTCTTTGAAAATTTCCTGAAATGTGTTTTGATTAAATCCTGATTCTTGCCAAATAGGTCTTTCACTTCCTTGGTAAGAGTAACCCCAAGGTATTTTATGCTATTTGTGGCTATCGTGAAAGTTGATGTTTCTCTGATTTCCCTCTCTGCTTCTTTATCCTTTGTGTATAGGAGGGCAACTGATTTTTTGGAGCTGATCTTGTATCCTGCCACATTACTAAAGGTGTTTATCTACTGTAGGAGTTCTTGGTAGAGTTTTTGGGGTCAATTATGTACACTATCATATCGTCAGCAAATAACGAAAGTTTAACTTCATCTTTTCCAATTCGAATCCACTTGATCTCTTTATGTTGTCTTATTGCTATTGCTAGAACTTCAAGCACTATGTTGAAGAGGTATGGGTAGAGTGGACAGCCTTGTCGTGTCCCTGATTTTAGTGGAAAGGCTTTGAGTTTCTGTCCATTCAATTTGATGTTAGCTGTCGACTTGCTGTATATTGCTTTCATTATATTTAGGTATGATCCTTGTATTCCCAGTCTCTCCAACACCTTTATCATACATGTGTGTTGAATTTTGTCAAATGCTTTTTCAGCATCCAATGAAATGATCATATGGTTTTTTTCTTTCAGTTTATTTATATGATGGATTACATTGATAGATTTGCATATGTTGAACCAGCCCTGCATCTCTGGGAGAGGATGTGGAGTGAGGGGAACACTCATCCATTGTTGGTGGGAATGCACTCTTGTACAGTCGCTGTGGAAATCAGTGTGGCGGTTTCTCAGGAAACTGGGAGTCAACTTCCCTCAGCACCCAGCAATTCCACTCTTAGGAATATACCAAGAGATGCCCTATCATACTACAAATTATTTGTTCAACTATGTTCATAGCTGCACTATTTGTAATAGCAAGAACATGGAAACAACCTAGGTGCCCCTCAATAGAAGAATGGTTAAAAAAATGTGTGGAACATATACACATTAGAGTTTTACTCAGCGGTAAAAAACAATGACATCTTGAATTTGGCATGCCTGTGGATGGAAATAGAAAACGCTTTACTGAGTGAGGTAACCCAGACCCAAAAATAGGAATACGGTATGTACTCACTCATAAGTGGACTCTAGCCGTAGTTAAAGATCTTTGAGTCTATAATTTGTGATCCTCGAGAAGCTAGATAAGAAGGTGAACCTGAAGAAAATCATGTAGTTATCCTCCTGGATATTAGAAGTAGGCAAGATTGCCAGGCAAACTTGGGTGCACGGACGGTGGGGGGTGGAAGTAAGGGGAGTTGGTTAGGGAGAGGGGTGATTGGGAGGAATGGGGATGGCTTGGGGGAATGGGAGGGTGGAGGTAGGAAGGATGGTTATGGGAGCAGGGAAGTTTATATCTCAACTAAGGAAGTCATTTTAGGGTTTGCAAGAGACTTGATTCTGGAAGGGTTCCCAGGTCCAAGGAGAGGTGCCCAGATGGTACTCTGGGCAAAGGAGAGGAGAGGGTGCCTGAAGTGGCCTTGGCCCATAACCATACTGATGAATATTTTGCATGTCACCACCGAACATTCATATGGCGATGGATGGAGATAGAGACAGATACACATATTGGAACACTGGACTTGGCTCCCTAGGTCCAAATGAGAAACAGAGGGAGGGAGATCGTGAACAAGGAAAGCAAAATAAGAGGGGGCCTTCATCCCACGATGGATGGAGATAGAGATGGAGACCCACATTGGAGCACTGTAGGTTGGGACCGCGAGAAGTGCGTTCACCCACTGATACAAGGGGACTGGTTGGATGGGAGCTCACCAAGGCCAGCTGGACTGGGACTGAACGAGCATGTGATCAAACCGGATTCTCTGAACGTGGCTAACATGGGGACTCACTGAACCCCCAAGGTCCAAATGAAGACTGAGAAGCCATTGACAATGGCTCTGGTTCTTGTTTCTTCTGCATGGACTGGCTTTTTGGGATCCTGGCCTGTTTGGATGCTCACCTTCCTAGACCTGGAGGGAGGGGGGAGGATCTTGGATTTCCCACGGGGCAGGAAACCCTGACTGCTCTTGGGAATGGTGAGGGAGGAGGAGAAGGAGTAGGGGGAGCAGGAGTGTATTGGGAGGAGGGGAGGAAGAGGAAAGAGTATTTTCGCATACTTGAATAAACAAATCTGAAAAAAAATTAAATCCTGATTCTTTCTGATCTCCTTCCAGATCAAAGCTTTCTATTCTTTTGGTTCAACTTTGTGTCTGTTATCAACAACTCTTCAAGATAATTGGCACTCTTCATAATAGTTTTACTTATGTGTGTTTTCACTGGGACTTGGTTAGCCCACCAGTGGCTAAACTCTTAATGAAAAGTGCTATTAGCTCTTCACCTTCGGGTGGGATTTTTCAGCATTCTTCCTGTGTCCATGCTATGATTTTGTCTACTTTGTGAAGGTCTTTCTTGTACATGTTGATGCATCTTTATTAATTCATATATAGAGTTTCATTGGTGCGTTTAGAAATGCTTTTGACTAGTAGTCACCTTCAGCCTCTGATGTTTGAAGTCTTTCCTTTACTTGTTGTATAATTGTCCCAGATTCTTCAGAGGAGCAGTGTGTAAAATTTCACACTTAGGTATAAGCTCCCTTCAGATTTATTATTGGTGCACATGTGTGTATGTGTCATATCTTTTTACTTTGGAAAAGTATTCCTCTATGATTTTGCTAAATATATTTTCTGATTTTTGTTAGACTTCTCTTTTTTCAATAGCTATTATTCTTAGGTTTAGTTTATGGGGTTCCATGCTTCCTAGAACTTTTGTCCTAAACTTTATTTAGATTAAAAGTTTTCTTTGATCGATGGGTCTATTGCTCAATTGTATCTTCAATCCTTGAGATTCTTCCATCTCTTGTATTAAATTGTTAATGCTTGCTATTTTGGTTTCTAAATATTTACTCATGATGACTATTTGTATAATTCTCTCAGCTTAAGATTTCTTTACTGTATCTGTTTCACATTTATAATTCTTGACTATTCTACAGGTTTGTATGATTATTTTGTGATTTTTTAAAAAGGGATTTGTTGATTTCTTCCTGTTTTTTTGTTATGTTTTGTTTTTGTGTTTTCTCTCATTTTGCAGGATTTTTTTATTTCCTCTTTAAAGGCCTGAAACATTTTCCTAAGGTATTTTAAGTCAATTACTTCTGCTTCATTTATATTTGATTGTTGATGTATTGCTGTTGTAGGGTCACTTGTTTTTAATGGTATTGTGTTGCTCTTCTTAGTGTTGTGTGTGGTCTTTCTTACCTTGTCTATTTATCTTATTGTTTGGTTGGTGTAATTGGTGCTGTCTGTGTCTCTCAATCTTCCAGGTGCCAGTATTTCCCGGCCTCAGATAAGCTTTTGGATTGTGTAGTGCATTAAGGACCCCTTTAGGTCACACTGTTGGTCACTCTGTTTTCTTGGTGGTCATTCTGTGCTCCCTGGGCTTGCTCTGCAATACTAAGGATTATTTGGGCCTGCTCCCTTTGAGATTTCTTGATTGTGGCTGTTTCTGCTGAGCTTCCTCTCTTGGGCCTGCTCTGGCAGAGGTTGCTGGTTTGGGTCAACTCTAACAAATGTAGCTAGCTCAGGCCTCCTAAATCAGGGCACAGTATTCCAGGCAACTTGCTGCTGGTTGGGGGAACTGATAATCTTATGGGTCCCTAAAGAAAATTTATCAAGTACTGACTGCACTATTCTGAAAGGCTTGATCATCTCAGAGAGCATCTTGAATGACCATTTGGTCACATTGACCTGAAAATGTTTCCCAATTTTTTGACCTCATAGTTGGAATGGAAGGAGTGGAATTACATAAGCATATCCCAGCAACTGTTGGTATGGCAATAAGTTTGCAATACTACAAGAGAAAAACGAATTCCCCTCCTGTGTGGAAGGTTCAAATGATGCTTGCAAGTACCTCAGTTTCTGTAACTGCCAGACAATGTGGGATATGGGTCTGAAAATGTTGACCCATAAATGTGAGAACAATTAGTTTTAACTGCTGACCATTATTCAAAGTCCTATCATATTATTTCCTGTGACACACACACATGTACAAACACACACACAAACACACAGACACATGTATATAGTGATGGTCATAATGAGACTCTTCCTTGTACGTTAATTTATTTGAATGCTTGGGCACCAATTCATAGAGAGAAGGATTAAGAGGCCTGATATATCATTGAAGGTGGTCTTTCGGTTTCAAAGTTCCTCTCCATTCCTAGCAGTCTATCTCTTTTTTTCTCCCACATACTCTAGGATCAGGATGTAAGATCTCAGCTACTACAATAGCACCATGACTGTCTTCTTATTAGTATGTTTCCTACCATCTAAATTAGAGACTCATTTTTGGAACTATGAGCCCAATAAATATTTTTTGAATATGGTGTCTTGCTTATCGTGTCAATTTATAGCCACAGAAAAAAATTAAATTATTTTTAAAATAATTTTAAAAAGATGCAAAATGTCTAAGACTTTAATATGGCTATTTTTAAATAACCACCACCTGTTTATTACTACTTCTACTCCATTAACAGTTTTAATTCTATTCCCAAGACATTGGGAATTTCTGTGAAGAAATCTTTTCCTTAAAGTAATCCTCCCAGGAAACATAAATTCCGTAGGTCAGGCCATGATGTATTCCTGACACTTGAACTGATTAAATGGGTTTTTATAACACATTTGAGACCATTTCTCATATCTACGTACATTCTTACAAAGGCATGGTTTTAACATCAATATTGACTGAAGATAAATCTCATCCAGTATTATTTCCCATCTCATAATTTCCTTAGTGTTGTTGATTTTTTTCAAAGTTTATTAAATTATGAAAGTTTCCATTTCCGCCCCTCTTCCCAACACCCTGCCACCCCCCCCTCCTCCTCCCTCTCCATCCCTAAGAGCAGTCAGGGCTTCCAGCCCTGTGGGAAGTTCAAGTTCTTCCCCCCTCCCTCCAGGTCCAGGAAGATGAGTATCCAAACAGACTGGATCCCAAAAATCCAGTATATGCAGAGGAAACAAGTCCCAGTGTCATTGTCAATGGCTTTTCAGAAAGGCTCCATGCCAGCCACATTCAGAGAATCCGACCACATTCAGAAAATCTGGTTGGATCACATGCTCATTCAATCCCAGTCCATCTGGCCTTGGTGAACTCTCATTAGATCAGTCCCCATGTATCAGACAAGAGTCTCAGATCCTTCATCCAACAATGGATGGCGATACAGACGGAAACCCACATTGGAGCACAGGACTGATCCCCCCACGGTCCAAATGAAGAGCAGAAGGAGGAAGAACATAAAAAAAAACAACTCAGGACCGTGAGGGGTGTGATTACCCACTGATCCAAGGGGACTGATCTAATGATGTTGATTTTTATCTAGGTTTCCCTTGTCAGTATGCTTCAGTGCCTTCTTAAGTCTGTTCCATGAACTAAAGACCCTTCTTGAAAAGAATAGTTAATGAATGACAGCTCTGTGTTCTGTGCAGGTAAAAGAATGAGTTCATGTTATTTCACAAGTATTTCTGTCTTTCTAAACTTTTCCTGGAACTGTAATTCCATTGAATAACATCTCCTGTGAATATCAGGTTATTTAAGGCTAATACTATTCTTATGTCAAGAATGAGAAACAGAAAAAGGTCATTGTATTCTTCATATCTGCCAGGAGACTAATGAGAAAGACCTAAATTCTAAAAATTTTGAACATTAAAATTCTTTAAACTTTCATGTTTCCATCACTTCTTTTTCTGTCCAATGGTGCCAGGAAGTGAGTCAGAGAATTTCATAATTTGGCTGTTATCTTGTTCTGAAACTCAGAGACAACACCTAGTTTGGAGTTAAAGTTTGAAAGCTCTAGACCCAAAATATATTACCCATTTCTTATCAGAGCCTAGGATTCAAAAGATTGTAGGTAAACATTACACAAATTGTCTCTAGTGATCATAGATACATGAGAAATTACAAATTTCCAAAGAACTTTCCTTCTTACCTCAGTGCCCTATCACATATCAAACGGCCAGTCTGGCTAAAATATTTCCCACTCCCACAAAGAATGACACATCTCATTCTGGAAATCTTGGAGGAGAATAACCAGAACACTCTGGAATGGCTTGCTGTGATGGGGCTTCTAAAGAGTCTTTGGAAAGCCTGTGTTTGGGGTTTGGAAATAGCCACCAGAGAGTAGTATAAGTTAACCCACAATTCCAAGATCCTTGATCTTTATCCATGTTATAACTTGAGCTCTCCTACTGGGCAGGAAAAGATTGATTTACAGTAAATTTAGAATTTCATGAAAAAACCTTTAAGTAACCTTTGGGTCAGAAACTCCTACATCTGAATATTCATTCTGTCTTCCTCCTATCTGCTCTAAACAGAGCATTGCCCCCAATTTTTTAATGATTTTCCAACATATTTTCTGGTAAATAAAATACAATGCACTTAACAATAAAATATCACTTATGCAATGATATTAGAGTTTTATACTCCCTGTATTACATTAGTAAATAATCTATAAAAACATATCTCATTTTATCATGGAGCCCAATTTCCCAGCACACAAAAAAAGAACTTAATGTGATAATTTAAGAATTTGGACTATGGGTCAGCATCTATCATATTATGTAGGTGGCCATTAGTTCAATCTCCAGGACCACAGGACCACAAGGAGAAATATGGGAATGTTCTGTGAAATGATATGACCTGAATATGGTTTATGGGTGTGGTTCCTCATCTCAATAAAAGTGACATATATGTAATAGAGGCAGGTAGTTACTGTTTTGAAGCAATTTTGATATATATATATATACATATATATATATATGTATATATATATATATATTCTTTTATATATTTTCTCAAAATCACAAAACTGATTGTATAGCTCACTGGGAGAGTTTTACCGGCCAAGGCAAAGCCCTGTGTTTGAACAATGGGACCACAAAAAGAAATATAACACAATTCCCCTTGTACTACAAATGAAAAGCATCAGAAAATTCTAGTAGAAATTTGAAAATATCAATCTTCCAACACTGGAATTTGTGCCACTAGCACTGGCTATCCATGGATCCTAAGAAGAAGAGTCCTGATACGGTAACTTTTCTAATTCCTGAGCACAGAATTCACTTCTGATCCAACATGAGTGACTCTGGTGGAGAAGCTGCATTCTTACACCACCATGACTCCTTTGTTTTACTTTACCTCCGAGAAGCCAGCTACTTCACTAGTCTCGTTGCTCAGCTATTTGTGGTGTGTGTTTTAGGCTGTATGACTTCTAGGTTTTATTATCAGTGAGTAATTGCTTATCCAGACAGTGGGATGAGAAAAAGTTCTGCAATTTACTGGTACTAGATTCCATGTTGCTCCCTTGTCATTGCTAAGTGCAATCAGTCAAGTCACTGCCTGCCTGGAATGACAAATTGCTGTCAAAACAGGGGTATCCTTTTGTGTGTATATTTGATCAAATGTATGCAAGCACATGTGTGCATTTTGAAAGGATCATTTCCTAGATGGAAAAACACCAGACTCACATAGGGTGAAAACATAGAATAGATTGTGTGAGGAACTAGTTGATTCAACACTTGTATAACCTTCTATCTACTAACACTTATCTGCAAACATCTGAGGCTTTGAGGAAAAAATGATATTTGTCATATGGCAAAGAAAAGGGGTTTTTAGGCAACATTCAGAGCCTAGTGACTACTGCCAAGAAGAGACCATGATGACATCAGGACTCCAAAACACGGAGTTACACTTGGCTTGCTTAAAAATTAACGGTCAGGACATCTCCAATCATTCAATGAAAACTAGAGCAGTTCCTACACCTCTGGGATTTGGGGACTATCTCTGCTTTGGACTCCTCATGGGAAGCATGCTTAAGTACAAGACAGAGAGGATATTTTCGTAGACATTGACACTCTCTTTGTAGTCGTCGCAGTGTCTGACACCATGTGTCATACTTCCACTACTTTGTTTGATTGACTGCCATTCATTAATATCAAACATATTAACACCATCCCATATTCTGATGTAGTAATATATATATAAAGCTTACCGTATTTGCTCTTCTTTGGTGTTCAGTTTCAATTTGATTAGATATGCTCATTATATTTCTTCTAATTTTTGTTCTTTGAAAGTTTTCTACTATTCTTTAATTAAATCGATCCCTCTTTCTGACCACTGTCCAGATCAAAACTCTCTACCCAATTTGTTTAACTTTGTTTCTTTTTGAAACTCATCAAGGACAATTTGCACAGTACATGTATTTTTAATCTTGTGACCATTACAACATTATTTTTTATATGTTTGATTAATTTTTTAAATGAGATTTCTTGATTTCTTCCAGTTCTTCTGTTTGTCTTTTCCCTCATTTTGTGAGAGAATTTTTCATTTCCTCTTTAAGGGCCTCATACATTTACATAAGGCTATGTTATTTTCTTCTACTTCATCTATATTTGTTTGTTCAAGTCTTACTGTTGCAGGGCCACTTGTTTTTAGTGGTATTATTTTGCTTGTTTTGGTGTTGCTTGTGTTCTTACCTTGTCTATTTATCTTTTCTCTGATTGGTGTAAATGAGACTATTTGTGTCCCTAGTGATCAATCTTCCAGGTGCCAGTGGATCCAAGACTCATGTATTGGCTCCTCGTAGTGCATTCAAGACCACAGTTCTAGTCACACTGTTGAAAACTCTGCTCTCTTGGAGAATGCTCTATGATACTAGGTGTTGCTCTGCAATACTGAGAATTGTTTGGGCCTGCTCCTATGAAGATTGCTTACTTGGAGCTGTTTCTGCTAAGGTTTCTGTTTTGGTCCTCCTCTGGCAGAGGTTGGTGGTAGGGGTCAACTCTTACAAATGTTGCTAGCTCAGACTTTCTACCTCAGAGACTGCTGATTCACACCTGGTTTGTCAAAGGTCTCATGTTCAGGACTGCTTCATTTTCAGGGGCTCCCATGTATCTGGCAGTGGGCATCAAAGGACCAAGCATGCTCTTGTGGAGGCTGCTGCCTTGGACCTTCTCCTTTTTAGGTAGCTAGCTCATGCCTGTTCCCTCAGATGTTTCTGACTTGGGCCTGCTCCCTCAGGATCCATGAGTAACACTAGGGTCTACAGAGGACTCTGATGCATGCCTTCTCCTGGGTAGTTGATTCCTTGTACCTGTTTCTGTGGTGTTTGCCTCAGAACTGCTCCGGTGGAGCTTGTTAGCCCAGACCTACTTCTGTAGATGTCCATGTCCTGGGCCTGGTTCTGAGGAGGTCCCTAGCTTGGGCATGTTCCTGTAGATGTCTCCATCTCCCTCTCAGTTGTAATTACTTATGTCCATTAGGTCACATTGATCTGAACATGCCTCTTTCCTAGGTCACCTCATACTTACAGTGCATTGGGATGACAATACGTTTGCTTTACTACAAAAGAGCACCATGATCCCCTCCTGTGTGGAAGGTGCAAATTTTTTCTAGAAGTAACTCATGTACTCTTACTTCTAGACAATGTGGAATATGGACCTGCAATTTTCATCTCTTACATCCTGAGAACAATTATTTTAACTGCTGACCTATTGTTCAAAGCCTACATAAATTGCTTCACAATACACACACACATAGACACACACCCACACACACACCCACACTCACACACACACACAGAGAGAGAGAGAGAGAAAGAGAGAGAGAGAGAGAGAGAGAGAGAGAGATTACTGTCTCTCTCTCATTTTCTATCTCATGCTTTTGGATCAGGATGCAAGATCTCAGCAAGTATTCCAGCACAATGACTGCCTGTCTGTTCCTATGCTTCCATCATATAGGGATGTGCTTTCTTGAACTAGTAGCCCAATAAATTTTTTTACAGGTTGCCGTATTTATAGTGTCACTTTATAGAAACAGAAAAATCTAAATAGTTTATGTTTAAGAAACATTTAAAATAGTTACTGTTTTAAAAATGAAAAATATAAGTCTTGAATATGGCATTTTTAAAATTCCCACTACTACTTCTTTTCCCTTAGTAGTTTTAATTCCACTCCCAAGCCATTGTAATTTATATTGATAAGTTTTTTATTTAATGTAATCTTTACAAGAACCATGAAGTTCTTAGGTCATGCCAGGATTGTAGTCCTAATACGTGAACTGAGTAAATGCATTTATAACTCACTTATGACTATTTCTGATATCTACATAAACATTTCAAAGGCAGGAATTTAGCAGAAATATTGACTGAATACAAAACTCTGCCGGTATTAATTGCCATCTCATCATTTCTTCGGTGCTGTTAGTTTTTGCCTATGTGTTCCATGTCAGTATGTTTCAGTGCCGTCTAAAGTCTGTTCCATGGACTAAAGACCCTTCTTGTAAAGAATAGTTCATGAATGACAGCTTTGTGTTGCATGCAGTTAGAAAAATGACTTCAAAATTGTTCACATGTATTTCTGTCTCTCTAATGTTTTCCTGAATATGAACTGAAATTCCATGGAATAACATCTCCTGTGAATGTCAGTTTCTTTAAGGATAATACTATCCTAATGTCAGAAATAAGTAAGATGTAAAGGTAATTGAATTCTTTGTAACTGCCAGAAGACTAATGAGAAAAGTCTTTTTCTAACAATTTTGAAATATTAAAATACTTTAAATTTTAATGCTTCCATTACTTCTTTTTCTGTTCCGTGATTCCAGGAAGGGAGTAAGAGAATTTCATAATTTGACTGTTATCATGCTCTGAAACTCAGAGACAACACCTAGTTTGGAGTCAAAGTTTGAAAGCTCTGGGCCCAACATGTATTACCCATTCCTTATCAGAGCTTCTGATTCAAAAGAGGGTGAGTAAACATTACACAGAAAGGTCTCTGTTGATTATAGATACATCAGAAATGACAAATTTCCTAAGAACTTACCTTGTTACCTCAGTTATCACTCACATATCCAACATTCAGTCTGGCTAAAATATTTCCTACTCCCACAAGGAGTGACACATCTCATTCAGGAAATGCTGGAGGAGAATAGGCAGAAGACCCTGAAGTGGCTTGCTGTGATGTGGCTTTCTTAAGAGCCTTTGGAAATGGTGTATTTGGGGTTGGGAAATAGCCATTGGGAAATATTTTAAGTTCCATACATATCCCAGTTCCTAGTTCTTTATCCAAGTTATATCTTGAGATCTCCTACTGAACATAAAAAGATTGAATTATACTAAATTATTAATTTCATGAAACAAACATTTAAGTAGTGTTTGGGTCAGAATCTCCAACATCTGAATATTCATTCTGTCTTCTTTCTGTCTGCTCTAAACATAGTATTGCCCTCAATGTTGTTAAGGATTTTCCAACACATTTTTGGTACCTAAAATAGACTGCACTTAACAATAAAATATCAGTTAAAGATTGGTATTACAGGTTTATACGCCTTATTATTACATCACTAAAAGATGTACAAATATATATCTCATTTTATCATGTGCCCAATTTTCCAGCACAAAAAAAAATACTTATTGTGAAAATTGAAGAAGAATTAATTTGGACAATGGGTCAGCATCTATCCTATTACGTGGGTAGACATTACTTCAATTTTCAGGACCACAGGGATAAATATGGGATTGCACTGTGAAGTGATATCATCTATATATGATTTATGGGTATGGTGCCTCATCTACTTAATCGTGGCATTTATGCAATAGAGGCGGGCGGATTAATTTTTGTAAGTAATTTTGAGCTATAAATAAAAATCTTTTCATTGGGATGTCAATAAGTGTTCTTTCCTACAAAAGAACAACGTGGTCACCTCCTGTGCAGAAGGTTTAAATTATGTGTGTAAGGTGTTCAGATTCTCTGACTGCTAGACAGTGTGGAATACGGGCCTCCATTTTTGGGCTCTGACACTGACACTGACATCAATTGCTTATAACTGCTGACACATTACTCTGAGCACTATTTAATTTTATCAAATATTTATATATATATATATATATATATATATATATATATTCTTATTCACTGTTTCCTTTGTTTAAAGACTCTTCTGTGTTTCAGGAGTTTCTAGAATCTTGAATTGACATGGGTGTTGCTTTGTACTCTAGTCAAGTTCCTGAGATATCATGACTGATAACAATAACAGATTACTGTCAACACTGTGACAACTCAGTATGTCACACTTAAACTTCATAGTGCCTTCTTGAAGAAGCTGGTTTTTTGCAAGTAGCTGTATTCCGTCCTTGGAGAAACATGTTATCTTACCAAAGCTGTGAAGAAAAATGTTGCATTTCCAGGCCAATGACTCAAAAGGGTGACATGGATGGAAAATGCAGGAAGTCTGGAGCCAAAATTGGGATTGAGGAAGATTTCTGATATTTCATAAACAGAAATTTCTTCCATTCTGAGGAATCACCATTTCAGGAAAATGTCTTTCAGATCCTGAGACTTCAGCATGATGTCTTACCATCATCAGCAGCACAAGCAGCCCTGCCTGCCTCCTCCTTTGTGCACACCCACAATGTGCTCAGAGCAATTTCCACCCTCAACCTCTTCTGAGCCTTGCCCTCCTCTACTGTGCTCAGACCCTATGCCTCCCTCAAAGTGTTCTAAAGTCAACCAACAATGACAAAACACACAACTTTTAATTATATCTGCCAGTTTTCATGCTGGAATATCTCATTAACAAACATTAGAAAATCAAGAAGTAATATTAGTAGTTATGTAGCAGATAAAAATGTCAGACTGATACTACCTGTGAGTGTGCATGCATGGGTGTTGGTCTGAGTACATGTGATGCATATTGCGATTTAGTGTATTATTTGCTTTTTAAGTTCTAGAAGATACTCACGTTGGTGTGTATCATTGCTAAGGTGGGCTCAACAATGATTTTTCATAAAATAAATGTGAGAGATTGTGGTCTTTATGCCAAATATCGAAGAAAGATCATGCTTCCTTAGGACGGGTGTAATTTTAGTTCATCTATTGTCATGATAAGCAGTCTTATAGTTTTCATTAGAGGGGAGTCTAAATATATACCACTAATATGCCATTTGAGATGGCAGTCATGAGTAGGACCTGATTATGCCTCAAGCTCAGCAACCTCCACTATGAGCAGCATATTTGACTTTCTGTGGTAACAGAAAGAATTAAACCTAGGCAGGGATCCTGACTAGTCTCCTGAAAGAGGTTTCTCAAAGATGCAGCGGAGAGCACAGCTGGAGTCACCTGTAATACTGTCCTCCATTTCGAACACAGGCAAATTATACCTAAAACAAGAATATAAATGTGCCAATGCAACAAAGTATATCAGTCAACTACACAGAAAGAACAAGACACAAGAGAGGTGTAACAAAGAAAAGAAATATTGACTTCATTCTAGAAAGACAACTAAGATAACCAGGGAGATCTTGCTGAAACTGAAAAGACAGGAGTGGCCACTGAGTCACAGGACCTCTACAGCAATGGTGGTCAGGAACAAGACATTTCCAATTTTTTATGGTCCCTGTTAAGTCAGTCATACATGGATTTTCATTGTGGATGGTAAATCACCGGTCCTGCCCACAATAACAGCTCTAGTCACACTGGGCGGGGCAGCCAGTCATATAAAGAGGCCCTTGACTGTGTGACTGCAGACTCCTGGTGCTCAATTCCTGGACTCCTTTGGAGAACCTGGTGAGTGTTTCCTGACTTGGTCTGTCTTTATGGTCTGCTTATTTGCTCCTATCAGTTTGGAGGGACTAAGAGTGATGGGTCCTGTTGTTTTCATGGGAAGAATAGCAACAATTTAGCAATCAGAAATAATAATGGATACAATGATTCACGGTGAAACGTGACTTTTCCTTTTATTTGTTAGGATGTTGAGCAGAGTATTTTTCTCTTTCACATGCATCTTTTGGTGTCCTTTTCAGAACCCTAGCCATTAGCAGAGATCAGAACCTGGGACTTGCCTGAGCTGTCCTTTATTCTGCTACCCCACAAAACCTGGGATGTCACTAGTGATAATGGAGACAGGAATGTGTTATCAATATTCCTCAGGGTTCTAGAACTTGAAGCTGTCTGTTTTAAATGCATTTCTGTGTTCAAAGTGCCTAGTTTCACTGAAATAATGTGTTTCTATCCTGGAATAATGCATGAAACTATGGTTACTACACAAGGCTAGTGCCAAAAATTGCAGAAAGCAAAGGGAAATTCCAGGCTTTCATACAACTGGGGTGGGGGAATATGTACATGCATGGACAGATAAGTGGATGTGACGTTCCATGTCTCCATCTTTCCTTTAAGTGACGATCACCCCTAACACTGTCATGTAATGTCTTTCAGATCCTGAGACTTCAGCACAATGTCTTCTCAAGAGCAGCAGTGCCAGCAGCCAAGTCAGACTTCTGTGTGCTCACCCACAAAGTCTTCTGAGACTTCTCGACCACTGAAGTGCCCACAGGCTTGTCCTCCTCCAATGTGCCCACAGATTTATTTTCCTCCAACATGCCCACAGACTTGTACTCCTCCTCCAGTGTGCACACAGATTTCTACTCCAATATGTCCAGGTCCTTATACTCCTCCAACGTGGCCATATTCTTGTAATCGTCAAATGTGAACACAGCCTTTTTTCTTCCAATATGCCCACAGCCTTGTCCTCTTCCAAGGAGCCCACAACCATGCCCCCCTCAGCCATGACAGTGGACTTGTGCTCCTGTGCAACCTCATCCACCTTGCCAGCAGAAGTGCCCACAGAAGAACATGCGAGTGCTGCAGCAGTCTCCAGGACCAAAAGAACAGGAGGAAATCTATCTTCCCCCACTTCCACAGAAACACGTACATCTTTGCTTTACAGTCTGTCATGCTGCAGAAGAATTTTCTCCACCCTTCACCTCCATGTGTCTGTGATGATCCCTTAGAGGGAGGGCATTCTCCTGAGATTCTTCTCCTTCTGCTGTCAAGTGGTGGCTGAGTTTGTTCCTTCCACACCACCTCACTGTCCCAGATGCTCAGTGATGAGCAACAGCTTCCACCCTGTGCACTCAGAGGATGTTTCCAAAACCATGAGTTTACTTGTTTGTGTTGTTGTGTCCATGATTTCATTTCCTGAATAAAGTACAATATGGCTGTTAGTACTCATGAGTTCTTTTTTTTCTTCTATAACTGACTCTATGATCTTCCTAATATGCTCCTGTTAAATTGTTTTTATTCTTTAATGCCCGGGTCATCCAATTGTAAGCAGATTTTGACTGTGTTTTTGGTCATAACAAAGATTTCTTAGTGATTGTTTGCTTGAGAGACAGAGTTTCATTATGCACAACTACAAGCTATTAGTTAGTACGTGCTATTTTAAGAATATTACGCTATGCTCAGATATGCATGTGTCACTTAGCACAAATATCCCTATATACCATGTATTTCCCTCACTCGTCCCCTTCATCTGATGTAATAATTATACTTATATATCAACCCAGCCTTGTTATGTTTTCCTCTTTAGTAGTTGAAACATCAGTGCCATCCTTGTCTTTAAGACTGGATTTATTTCCTTGAATATGATGATATGCAATTTCATTTGATTACCTGCAGAGGACACGTGATCTTTGTTTTATATGACTGATCATAATTTCAGTCCACAGAAGTGTCACCTATTATTATCCCATCCACTTCTGGTGTGCAGCTGTACTGACTATTGTACCTTGCATGTTAGGAGTAGATCTGAATCATAGATGGGTTTGCAGGCATCTCTGCTGTACAATATGTGACTTCTTTTACTAAACGGCCAAGTGATAGTACTGAATTCTATGACAGAAAAGCAACAAAAACTTGAGTTGCTTATATTTAAGAGACACTTAAAATGATTACAATTGTAAAAATTAAGAAGGATAATGGTTTAATATAGTTTTTTGAAAATCCCACAAGCTTTGTGTTACTACTTATTTTCCATTATTACATTTCAATCCACTCTCAAAATATTTAAAATTTTTATAGAGAACTCTTTTATTTAATGCAATCTTCCCAGGAACAACAAAGGCCATAGATCGTGCCATTGAGGTAGTCATGGTACTTGAAGTGAGCAAATGGGTTTATAACACTTTTATGACCATATTTAATATCTACATATACACTTTCAAAGGCATGGATTTAACAGGAAAATTGACTGAAGATAAATCTCAGCCTGAATTATTTGCAATCTCATCATTTCTTTAGTGTTGTGTACCAGGAGAGCCTGCTTGCTGGGGTTTATGTCCTGCCCAGTTACCCAGCCATTTAGTACCAGAGAAAGTCACATAGAGGGTATACTTTAGATGTAAACTGATTAGCACGTTAGCTCAGGCTTCTTATTTGCTCTTGTAGCTTATATCAACCCATTACTCTTATCCATGCTAGCCAAATGTCTCAGTAACTTTTTCAGTGGGGCAGATCACATACTGCTTCTTTAGTGATCTGGGCAGAAATGGGAAGGAATGGGCTTCTACCTTCCCTGAATTCTTTTGTTCTCATTGCCCTACCTTTAATTCCTTTCTGGTTGTCCCACCTGTACTTCCTTCCTTGCCAATTAGCATTTATTTAAAACATGACTGACAGAATACACACAATTCTCCTGCACCAGCTCCCCCTCTTTTTTAAAAATCTAAGGAAACAAATCCTGTGGATTTTTTAAGAATGTGGGCATAGTTTTCCAGGCAATTGCAGCGAGTTGAGGGCAGTGATAATCTTATGGGTCCCTAATAAAAATTTGTCAGGTCCTGACTGAGGTGTCCTGAGAGACATGATCGTTTCTCTCAGCATCTTAAATATGTTCTGGATGTAGAACTCAGACATTTAGACCATCTGTTCCTACTGGAGATTTCTCAGGTAGTATTCTTTGATCAACCCTGAGTTTTCTTGACTCAGAATGAACCCACAGCCTCTCATTTCCTGTGGAAGGAAAAGCACAATCTCTTCTCCAAAGTAACATACATTTTGACTTCAAGTTTGCATTTAAAGTATTTTCAAAATACCTATCTTGGGTTAATTTAGACTCATTTATAAGCAAATATCTTTTAGCAGCTGTTGCTCCTACTTCAGCATTCAAACATTTCACAAGAGCATAATATCATACAGTATCAAGATTCTCTGTGTGTTTTCCATCCTTAGGTGGCTTTATTTTAAACTCTATTTCTTTTTTTTTTAATTTTTGGCTTTTTGAGAGAGGGTTTCTGTTTATCTTTGTCCAGGAACTCACACTGTAGACCAGGTTGTTCTTGAACTCACAAAGATCTTCCCTGCTTCTGTCTCCTCAGTGCTGGGATTAAATGTGTGCACTACCACACCTTGATCTCACAGAAATCTGTCTGTCTCTGCCTCCCAGGCTTTGGGATTGACAGTATGTGCTACCACACATTGAAGTCAGTCTACCTCTCTCTCTGAATTGTTGTGATTAAAGGTATGTACCACCAATCCCAACTACTCTCTTTTTCTTTTTTATTTAAAGGAAATTAACTTTTTTTCAAGCCTGCACATATTTTTAAGCAAACAGTAAACCATTGAGAGGTTTTCTTTGTCTTTTAATCTCTCTTTACTGTATATCTCTCTTTTTCTGACCACATGTGACTTTAATTTACCACGCAATATGGGTAGGATCAAAGCCGGGGATTTGACAACTGCATCCAGTCCATTTCTTAGCTTTCTGAGATGCCAGCATTTTGCCATAGGTACCGGACAGAGACATGTTTATTGCCCTAACTCTACAGCATTTCAAGGTCCCTGCCAGGAAGCAAGCTGCAGCAGTGTACTTACAAACCATACTCAAATGCTCCGTACTCAGTCCGCCTGCCTGAAAGACTCAGAGTTTGCCCTGGCAGGACAGCCTAGAAAGTCAGCATTTTAAAACAGCACAACGTTTTCCATTCTATGGCAAAAAAAATTGAAAAACATGTAGTCAGCTTTACATCAACACCATTTAAATGTTTCTTGGCAGGACTTCTTTGAAAGACCAGGTTTTTGCAGCTAATGCTGAGTCAGGAAGCCCCTCTTAAATGAGAGCACTTGGTTGCCTCTAGCAAACAGAACAGATCCATGAAATTCCTGCTCCCAAGAAAACATGCTTTACTCTATTCTTTCCCAAGCTCTTTCCGGCTTTCTGTGGATGCAGTTATCCATGTAGATACCAATCAATTTCATGAAGGCCTGTTTGTTGTGGTTTATGTCCTGTCCAGTTCCCTGGCCATTTGTTTCTGAGAAAGTGACACTGAGAGTCTACATTAGATATAACTGTTTGGACAATTAGGTCAGGTTTTATATTAGATCTTGTTGCTTTTTTTAACCCATTACTCTTATCTATGTTAGTCACATGGCTCAGTACCTTTTTCAGCAGGGCGAATCACAACCTGCTTCATTAGTGATCTGGGAAAGACTGGGAAGGAATGGGTTTTTTCCTTCCTGGAATTCTCCTGCCCACATTGCCCTACCTTTACTTCATGCCTGGTTGTCGCACCTATACTTCCTACCTGGCCAATCAGTATTTATTTAAAACATGACTGACAGAATACAGACAATTCTCCCACACGAATGATGTTAGTTTTTGAATAGGTGTACCATGTCAGTAGGTCTCAGTGCCTTCAAAATTCTGTTCCACTGAATAAAGATCCTTCTGGTGGAGAATAGTTCATCAAGGACAGCTTTGTGCTGCATGCAGGTAGAAGAGAGTCTACAAATTAGCTCATAAGTATTTCCGTCTCTCTAAATTTTTGCTGACTACTGAACTTTAATTCCATTGAGAAATACACCCTGTGAATATCAGCTTCCCTAAGGCGAATGCTAGCCTTATGTCAGGAATAAGATAGATGTAAGGGTCATTGTAGTCTTCATGTCTGCTGGGAGACTAATAAAGAAAGTCTTGTTTGAACAATTTTTGAGGATTAAAATATTTTAAACTTTACTGTTTCCCTCATTTCTTTTTCAGTTCATTGATATCATGTAAGGAAGCAGATAATTTCATAATTTTGTTGATATCTTATTCTGAAACTCAGAGAACACACCTACTTTGGAGAAAAGTATGAAAGCTCTGGATCCAACATGTAACAACCACTGTTTATAAGAGCCTGCTCTTCAAAACAGGAAAAAACTTTTACACAGAAAAAACTCTGGTGGTCGTAGATAATTCAGAAACCACAAATTTCCAATGAATTTTCCGTATTACCTCAGGACCTTCTCACTTATCCAACATCCATTCTGTCTAAAAAATACTCTCCCACTCCCCCAAGGAATAATAAATCTCATTCTGGAAATCCTGTAGGAAAATAGACAGAAGACTCTGGAATGGCTTGCTCTGATGGGGCTTTCTTAAGAGCCTCTGGAAAGGATGTGTTTTGGGTTGGAAAAAAGCCATCAGGAAGTATTATAAGTTCCCCTACAACTCCCAGAACCTGCGTCTTCATCCATATTATAACTGAAGACCTCCAACTATGATTTTCAAAGACTGAATGACAGTAAATTATGATTTTCATGTAAAGAACTTACAGTAGCCTTCAGGTCAGAGTGTCCTAGATATGAATATTCATTCTGTCTTCTTCCTATCTGCTCTAACCAGAATATAGCCCTAAAAGTTATTAGCGTTTTACATCACATTCCTCTGTTATAAAATGGAAAGTACTGAACATTTAGAATATCCCTTAAGCCAAGATATTATAGTTTTATGATCTTTCTATTACAGCAGGAAATGATGTATAAATACATATCACAATACACAACATGTATTTGTGTATTGTGATATGTATTTATAATACAATTGTACAATACAATACACAATATGAAGACCCAAATTCCATCACAAAATAAAATCTTAATGAGAAAATTTAAATAGAATTTTTAAGATTTCGGGTCACCATCAATCCTATTACATGGGTGGCCATTATTTTGATCTCCAGTAGCACACAGACAAGTATGGGATTGAACTGTGAAGTGTTATGACCTGAATATGGTTTATAGGCATGTTTTCTCATCTCCACGATCAGGGCAGTTAGGTAATAGAGGCAGGTGGATTATTGTTTTGAATCAATTTTGAGCTATATATATTTTCTTTTCTTATATATATTCTTTCAAAATCACAAAACTGATTTTATAGCTCATTGGGAGAGTTTTACCTGCTAAGGCAAAGCCCTGTGTTTGAACGATGGAACCACAAAAAGAGATATATCTGAATCCCCCTTGTACTACAAATCAAAAGCATCAGAAAATTCTAGTAGAAATTTGAAAATATCAAGTCTTCCAACACACGATTTGGTGCCACTAGCACTGGCTATCCAGTCATCATTAGAAATACAGTCCTGATATGGTAACTTTTCTAATTTCTGAGCACAGAGATCTCTTCTGATCCTACCTGAGGGACTCTGGAGGAGATTGCTACATTCTTACAGCACCATGACTACTTTGCTTTACGTTTGCTAAGAGAAGCCAGCTACTTCACTAGTCTTGTTGCTCAGCTATTTGTGGTGTGTGTTTTAGGCTGTATGACTTCTAGATTTTACTTTCATAACTGTTTATCCAGAGAGTGAGGATGCCAGAAAGTTCTGAAGTTTTCTGGCAGTAAATTTCATATTGCTCTCTTGTCGTTGATAATTGTAATTGGTCAAGTCACTGCCTGACTCGTATCACATATGAGCAAAACGTCAACCAGTAACTTGACTTCAAACATAGCTGTGATGATTTGATGTGCCTGAGCTTGACTAATTTACTCACTCCATTGCTACCAGGATGCCAAACCAGTTTTTCCTAAAGGACTTTAATATCCACACAGTGTCTAAAATTAACCTTTCAGTCAATACTGGGATGTCCTTCTTTTTGTGTATATGTGTGTTCGTGCGTGCATGCACATCTGCACTCTGAAAAGATCTTTTCCTAAATGGACAAACACCACCTTTCATACAGTGAAGATACAGAAGACAGTCTGTGAGGAATTAGTGGAGTCAATTCTTGTAAAACCTTATATCTACTAACAGTTACCTGTATACATTTGAGGCATTGAGTAGAAAATGACTATTTCGCACATGGGCAAAGATAAGGGGTTTACAGGCAACATCCATTACCTAGTGACTACTGCCAGGAAGAGGCCATGATGATTCAAGGACTCCAAAACAGAGAGTTATGCTTGACTTGCTCTGGAACGAATGGTTGAGAAATTCTTCTACATCCAATGAAAACTAGAGCAGCTCCTATACCTCTAAATGTGGGGACTATCTCTGCAGGGGACACCTCATGAGAAACATGCTTAATTACAGGACAGAGAGGATATTTTTGAAGACACTGCCCTTCTCGTGTAGTCCTCTCACTAGCTGCCATCATCAGTCATACTTCTACTACTTTGTTTGATTCACTGGCATTCACTAATACCAGACATGCTAACACTGTTGAACATTCTGGTGTGGTAAAATGTATATAAATCTTACCATATTGGCTCTTCTTAAGTGCTCACTTTCAATTTGAATACTTATGCTCATACTGTTTCTCCTAATTTTTTTTTTCTGTGTACTAAAATTACTTTTATTACAGTTGATCTTTTAAACATTTCCTTTGCTAGGATACAAAGGATACTTACAAACAAAATATTACATATAACCTGTTTTCGTTCTTAAGGTTCTGACAACTAGGTAACAATTTTAAATGCACAATCTATACAATTAATACAGGTTATATCCGAACTATAAGGTATGCTGAACCAGAGAATACTGACAGTATACTGTACAATAGCCTTACCAGTTAATGCTGTGGACCATTTCTACCAAAAGGAAATGCACACCTGCGGTCACCTTTACCAGCTGGTGTAGACAGAGAGGGAGAGACTTCTTCCTCTTCACAAGCCTTGGGAAGCCTCCACTGTGGGCATCTGTTTAGTCTAAAATTGGAAAGGACTGGGCTTTCTCAAAATTATCCACTGTTGAAAGCGTCAGGATTATGTATGTTCAATATGATAATCTCTTGCCTTTCCCCCAAAATCTATCCCAGTTTTAAACGACCATAAGTCTTTTGTCCACTACAAAAAGCCTACATGCTCAAGGGCTTTGGGAAAAGATGAAGTCTGCCAAATAAGGAGGCAAGAAACCAAGCCAAAAACTCGAATGTTCTATCCACAGTCTATTTCAGTTATTCCCACAAGTCAGGTCCGGATAAATGAGGGTTATCAGCTAACTGATATGTTATCATTGAGGTTCGTCAATGAATTTGTACATTTCTAGTTCCCTTTGGTGAAGAGGAAAGTGATTTTGCAAGACCTAAGTTTTTTTTTTTTTTCTGAAAATTTCCTGAAATGTGCTTTGATTAAATCCTGATTCTTTCTGATCTCCTTCCAGATCAAATCTCTCTATCCTTTTGGTTCAACTTTGTGTCTGTTATTGATAACTCATCAGGACAATTGGCACTGTTCATATATTTTTACTTATGTGCATTTCCACTGGGACTTGGTTGGCCCACAAGTGGGTACATTCTTAATGAAAAGTGCAATTGGCTCTTGAGATAGGGGTGGGTTTTTCGGCATGATTCCTGTGTCCTTGCTGTGATTTTGTCTACCTTCTGTAGGTCTTTCTTGTACATGTTGATACATCTATGTGAATTTATATAGAGAGTTTCAATTATAATTTGTAAATTTATAAATGCTGTTGACTAGTAGTCACCTTCAGGCTCTGATGTTTACAGTCTTTACTTTTCTTGTTGTATAATTGTTAGAGATTCTTGAGAGGAGCAGGTGTAATATGGATTTCACACTTAAATATAAACACCATTCAAATTTATGATTGGTGGACATTTGTGTTTGTCAAATCATTCTTTAGATTGCCAATGTTTTCCTCTATAATTTTGCTAAATATATTTTCTGGTTTTTGTTTGATTTCTTCTCTTTCTTCTACAGCTGTTATTCTTAGGTAGTCTTTTCATAGGGTTCCATAATTCCTGGATGTTTTGTCCTAAGTTTTGTAAAGATTTGTAGCATGAGGATATTGGGCCTGCTTGTTTGGGATTTTTCCTGCCCCATTCCCCCAGCTCTTTAGTCCCCCAGAAAATAACACAGGAGATCTCGATAAGTTATAAAGCTGATTGGCCCATTAGGTCAGGCTTCTTACTGGCTAACTCTCACATCTTGATTAACCCATTTTTCTGATCTATGTTAGCCACGTTTTTCAGTGGGGCAGCTCACATCCTGCTGCTTCGCTGATCTGTTCAGGAGTGCCCCCACTTCCTCCTCCCCAAAATTCTCCTGCTCTCCTTGCATCATTTCCACTTCCTGTCTGATTTTCCTGCCTACAACCCCTGCCTGGCCAATCAGCGTTTATTTAAAACATGATTGATTGAATACAGACAATTCTCCCGCACCAAAGATTGGATGTTTTATTTGACTGATGAGAATATTTCCTCAATTATATCTTCAGCAGTCAAGATTCTCTCTTCCTGTATATTAATACTTCTACTCCCTTAACATTTTTAATTCTTCTCCCAATCCATTGGAAATTTTTATCGAGAAATCTTTTCTTTAATGTAATCATCGCAGGAACCAGAAAATGCACAGATCATACCCTGATGTAGTCCTGATACATAAACTGAGCAAATAGGTTTATAACACATTTATGATCATTTCTCATATCTACGTACACACTTACAAAAGAATAGATCTAATATGAATATTGACTAAAGATAAATCTCATCCTGTATTTGCCATCTCATCATTTCTTTAGTGTTGTTGATTTTTGTCTAGGTGTCCCATGGCAGTATGCTTCAGTGCCTTCTAAAGGCTGTTCGATGGACTAAAGACCATTCTTGAAAAGAATAGTTCATGAGTGACAGCTCTGAGTTGAGTACAGGTAGAAGAATGATATCAAGCAAGTTCTGAGGTAATTCTGTCTCTCTAAACTTTTACTGACAACTGAACTGGAATTTCCTTGCATAACATCTCCTTTGTACGTTGGTTTACTTAAGTGTGATACTATTTTTATGCCAGGAATCAGAAACATGTAAACGTAGTTGAATTCTTCATATCTGCCAGGAGTCTAATGAGAAAGTTCTAATTTCTAACAATTTTTGAATATTAAAATTCTTTAAACTTTCATGTTTCCAACACTTTTTTTTCAGTTCAATGAGGCCAGAAAGGGAGTCAGAGAATTTCATAATTTGGCTGTTATCTTATTCTGAAACTCAGAGATAACACCTAGTCTGGAGTGAAAGTTTGAAAGCTCTGGGCCCAACATGTATTACCCATTCTTTATCAGAGCCTCTGATTCAAAGGAGGGTGAGTAAACATTACTCAGAAACGTGTATGGTGATCAGAGATACATCAGAAACAACAAATTTCCAAAGAACCTTCCTTGTTATTTCAGTATGATCTCACATATCCAACATCCAGTCTGGCTAAAATATCTCCCACTCCCACAAGGAGTGATACATCTCATTCAGGAAATCCTGGAGGAGAATAGGTTGTAGACTCTGGAGTAGCTTGCTGTGATGGGGCTTTCTTAAAAGCCTTTGGAAAGCCTGTGTTTAGTGTTGGGAAATAGCCATCAGGAAGTATTTTAAGTTCTACTACAACTCCCACATCCTTGTTTTTTACTCATGTCATAAATTGAGATCTCCTACTAGGACATGAAAAGATTGAATTACACTACATTATGAATTTCATGAAAAAACCTTTAAGTAGCCTTTGGGTCAGAATCTCCCACATTTCAATATTCATTCTGTCTTTTTCCTATCTGCTCTAAACAGAGCATTGACCTCAAAGTTGTTAATTATTTTCTATCACATTTTTTGGTAACTTAAATAGAATGTACTTAACAGTAATATATTACCCTAGCAATGATATTACAATTTTATACTCCTTTTTATTATATCAGTAAATGATCTGTAAATACATATCTCATTTTATCATGGAGCCCAGTTGACCAGCACACACAAAAAGAACTTAATGTGAAAGTTTAAAAAGAATTAATTTGGACTATGGGTCAGCATCTATCCTATTAGGTGGGTGGTCATTACTTCAATCTACAGGACCACAGGGATAAATATGGGATTTTACTGTGAAGTGATGTGACCTAAATATGGTTTATAGGTGTGGTGCCTCATTTCTATAATTGTGGCAATTAGGTAATAGAGGCAGGTGTATTACTGTTTTGAAGCAATTTTGAGCTATAAATATAAATGTTTTCATTGGGATGTCAATAAGCTTTCTTTACTATAAAAGCGCAATATGATCCCCTCTTTTGTGGAAGGTGTAAATTATGCATGTTAGGTGCTCAGATTCTCTGACTGAACGACAATGTGGAATACGTTTCTCCAGTTTTGGGCTCTGACACACTGAGAACAATTTTTTTAACAGCTGACCCACTATTATGAGCTTATGCAAGTTTTTATATATACATCCATCCATCCATACACACACACACACACACACACACACACACACACACACACTCTTAATCACTGTTTCCTTTGCTTTAAAGAATCTTCTCTGTTTCAGGAGTTCCAATTAACTAATTGTTACTCCTCAGTTTATTCTTTCTCCTCTGATTAAAACTCAGCTTTCCAGAACCAAAGGAAATACTGTCAGTGAATTCCCTGCCCAACAAGGGAAGCTGACCTTGTATTATTATTGTTTTAACAGCACATTCCTCTGCTTAATAAAATGGGAAGCTCTGAACAATAAGAATATTTCTTAAGCCATGATATTATAGTTTCATGATCTTTTTATTACAACAGGAAATGATGTATAAATACATGCCTCATTATACCATGAAGCCCCAAATTGTATCACAAAAATAAGAACTTAATATGAAAATTGAAATAGAATTCATAAGATTATTGATCAGCATCTATCCTATTACATGGAAAGCCATTAGTTCATTCTCTAGTAGCACACAGATAAATATGGGATTGTACTGTGAAGTGATATGACCTGAATATGGTTTATAGGTGTGGTGCCTCATCTCTACGATCATGGCAGTTAGGTGATAGAGGCAGCTGGATAACTGTTTTGTTGCAATTTTGAGCTATATATACTTGATTGATTTTTTTGATATATTCTCTCAAAATCACAAAACTGATTATATAGCTCACTGGGAGAGTTTTACATGCCAAGGCAAAACCCTGTGTTTGAAAGATGGGGACACAAAATGAAATATAATACAATCCCCTTTGTACTACAAATAAAAAAAAAATCAGAAAATTCTAGTAGAAATTTGAAAATATCAAATCTTCCAACACTGGGTCACTGCCACTGGCACTGACTATCCAAGAATCTTAAGATAAAGAGTCCTGATATGGTAATTTTTCAAATCCCCGAGCAGAATTCTCTTTCATTCAAACCGAGGGACTGTGGAGAAAATAGATCCATTCTTACACCACCATGACTACTTTACTTTACTTTACCTCAGAGTAGTCAGCTACTTCACTAGTCTTATTGCTCAGCGATTTGTGATGTGTGTTTTTAGCTGTATGACTTCTAGATTTTACTGTCAGTGAGTAATTGCTTATCCATCCAGTGGGGATGAGAGAAAGTTCTGTAGTCTTCTGGCAGTAGTTTCCATATTCCTCCCTTGTCATTGATAGGAGTAATCGGTCAAGTCACTAGCTGATTGGAGTCACATATGAGCAGAACTTCAACCAAGAACTTGTTTACAAACATAGCTAGTATGATGTAGATGCACCGGAGCTTGAATACTTTTTCACTCCATTGCTAACAGGTGGCAAACCTGTGTTTTCTAATGGCCCTTATATCCCTAGAAAAGTTTCTAAAACGAAACTTGCAGTCAATACGGGATTTCCTTTTTTTTATATGTATGTGCATCCGTGCATGCATGGACATCTTCATGCTGAAAGAATCTTTTCCTAGTTCAAAAAACACCACCTTGCATACAATGATGATACATAAGAGATTTTGTGAGAAACTAGTGGAGTCAACTCTTCTATAACCTTCTATCACCTAACACTTACTTGAATACATCTGAGGCTTTGAGTTGAAATAGACAATTTTTCACAAGGAAAAGGTAAGGGGTTTACAGGCAACATCCATAGCCTAGTGACTACTGCCAGGAAGAGGCCATGATGACTCAAGGCCTCCAAAACAGGGAGTTATGCTTGACTTGCTCTGGAATGAATGGTCGGGAAATTCTCCCACAACCAATGAAATCTAGAGCAGCTCCTATGCCTCTAAATTTGGGGACTATCTCTGCAATGCGCTCCTCATGGGAAGCATGCTAAATTACAGGACAGAATGGATATATTTGAAGACTCTGCCCTTCTTGTTGTAGTCCTCACAGTGGCTGCCATCATCAGTCATACCTCTACTACTTTGTTTGATTCACTGGCATTCACTAATACCAGACATGCTAACACTTTTGCATATTCTGGTGTGGTAAAATGTATATAAAGCTTAACATATTGGGTCTTCTTAAGTGCTCTCTTTCAATTTGAATACTTACACTCATTCTATTTCTTCTAATTTTTGTTCTTTGAAAATTTCCTGAAATGTGTTTTGATTAAATCCTGATTCTTAAAAATAGGTCTTTCACTTCCTTGGTAAGAGTAACCCCAAGGTATTTTATGCTATTTGTGGCTATCGTGAAAGGTGATGTTTCTCTGATTTCCCTCTCTGTTTCTTTATCCTTTGTATATAGGAGGGTAACTGATTTTGGAGTTGATCTTGTATCCTGCCACATTACTAAAGGTGTTTATCAGCGGTAGGAGTTCTTTGGTAGAGTTTTTGGGGTCGCTTATGTACACTATCATATCGTCAGCAAATAACGAAAGTTTAACTTCATCCTTTCCAATTCGAATCCCCTTGATCTCCTTATGTTGTCTTATTGCTATTGCTAGAACTTCAAGCACTATGTTGAAGAGGTATGGGGAGAGTGGACAGTCTTGTCGTGTTCCTGATTTTAGTGGAAAGGCTTTGAGTTTCTGTCCATTCAATTTGATGTTAGCTATTGACTTGCTGTATATTGCTTTTATTATATTTAGGTATGATCCTTGTATCCCCAGTCTCTCCAACACCTTTTCATAAATGGGTGTTGAATTTTGTCAAATGCTTTTTCAGCATCCAATGAAATGATCATATGGTTTTTTCTTTAGTTTATTTATATGATGGATTACATTCATAGATTTGCATATGTTGAACCAGCCCTGCATCTCTGGGAGAGGATGTGGAGTGAGGGAAACACTCATTCATTGTTGGTGGGAATGCAATCTCGTCCAGCCGCTGTGGAAATCAGTGTGGCGGTTTCTCAGGAAACTGGGAGTCAACCTCCCTCAGGACCCAGCAATTCCACTCTTGGGAATATACCCAAGAGATGCCCTAACATACTACAAAAGCATTTGTTCAACTATGTTCATAGCTGCACTATTTCTAATAGCCAGAACATGGAAACAACCTAGGTGCCCCTCAATAGAAGAATGGTTAAAAAAGGTGTGAAACATATCACATTAGAGTTTTACTCAGCGGTAAAAACAATGACATCTTGAATTTTGCATGCAAATGGATGGAAATAAAAAACGCTTTACTGAGTGAGGCAACCCAGACCCAAAAAGAGGAATATGGTATGTACTCACTCATAATTGGATTCTAGCCATAGTTAAAGGTCTTTGAGTCTATAATTTGTGTTCCTCGAGAAGCTAGATAAGAAGGTGAACCTGAAGAAAATCATGTAGTTATCCTCCTGGATATTAGAAGTAGGCAAGATTGCCAGTCAAACTTGGGTGCACGGGGGGCGAGGGGGGTAGAAGCAAGGGGAGTTGGTTAGGGAGAGGGGAGAGGAGGAGGAATGGGGATGGCTTGGGGGAATGAGAGGGGGGAGGGAGGAAGAATGGTTATGGGGGCAGGGAAGTTTATATCTCAAATAAGGGAGTCATTTTAGGGTTTGTAAGAGACTTAATTCTGGAGGGGTTTCCAGGTCCACGGAGAGGTCCCCAGATTGTACTCCGTGCAGCGGAGGAGAGGGTACCTGAACTGGCCTTGGCCCATAACCATACTGATGAATATTTTACATGTCACCACAGAACCTTCATATGGCGATGGATGGAGATAGAGACAGAGACACATATTGGAACACTAGACTTGGCTCCCTAGGTCCAAATGAGAAACAGAGGGAGGGAGATCGTGAACAAGGAAAGCAAAATAAGAGGGGGCCTTCATCCGGCGATGGATGGGGATAGAGAAGGAGACCCACATTGGAGCACTGGAGGTCGGGACCGCGAGGGGTGCATTCACCCACTGATACAAGGGGACTGCTCGGATGGGAGCTCACCAAGGCCAGCTGGACTGGGACTGAACGAGCATGTGATCAAACCGGATTCTCTGAATGTGGCTGACATTGGGGCTCACTGAGCCCCCAAGGTCCAAATGAAGAATGAGAAGCCATTGACAATGGCTGTGGGCCTTGTTTCGTCTGCATGGACTGGCTTTTTGGGATCCTGGCCTGTTTGGATGCTCACCTTCCTGGACCTGGAGGGACGGGGGAGGATCTTGGATTTCCCATGGGTCAGGAAGCTCTGACTGCTCCTGGGAATGGTGAGGGAGGAGGAGAGGGAGTGGGGGGAGCAGGAGGGTATTGGGAGGAGGGGAGGAAGTGGAAAGAGTGTTTTCGCATACTTGAATAAACAAATCGGAAAAAAAAAATTCCTGATTCTTTCTGATCTCCTTCCAGATCAAAGCTTTCTAGCCTTTTGGTTCAACTTTGTGTCTATTATTGATAACTCATCAGGACAATTGGCACTGTTCATATATTTTTACTTATGCGCGTTTCCACTGGGACTTGGTTGGCCCACAAGTGGGTACATTCTTAATGAAAAGTGCAATTGGCTCTTGAGCTAGGGGTGGGTTTTTCGGCATGATTCCTGTGTCCTTGCTGTGATTTTGTCTACCTTCTGCAGGTCTTTCTTGTACATGTTGATACATCTATGTGAATTTATATATAGAGATTCATTTATAATTTGTAAATTTATAAATGCTGTTGGCTAGTAGTCACCTTCAGCCTCGTATATTTACAGTCTTTACTTTCCTTGTTTTATAATTGTCCGAGATTCTTGAGAGAAGCAGGTATATTATGGATTTCACACTTAAGTATAAACACCATTCAAATTTATGATTGGTGGACATTTGTGTTTGTCAAATCATTCTTTAGATTACCAATGTTTTCCTCTATAATTTTGCTAAATATATTTTCTGGTTTTTGTTTGACTTCTTCTCTTTCTTCTACAGCTGTTATTCTTAGGTAGTCTTTTCATAGGGTTCCATATTTCCCGGATGTTTTGTCCTAAGTTTTGTAAAGATTTGTAGCATGAGGAGATCGGGCCTGCTTGTTTGGGTTTTTGTCCTGCCCCTTTACCCCAGCTCTTTAGTCCCCCAGAAAATAACACAGGAGATCTCTATAAGTTATAAACCTGATTGGCCCATTAGGCAGGCTTCTTACTGGCTAACTCTCACATCTTGATTAACCCATTTTTCTGATCTCTGTTAGCCACGTGGCTCTGTACCTTTTTCAGTGGGGCAGCTCACATCCTGCTGCTTCGCTGATCTGTTCAGGAGTGGGGGAATCAACTTCCTCCTCCCCAGAATTCTCCTGCTCTCCTTGCATCATTTCCACTTCCTGTCTGATTTTCCTGCCTACAACCCCTGCCTGGCCAATCAGCGTTTATTTAAAACATGATTGACAGAATACAGACAATTCTCCCGCACCAAAGATTGAATGTTTTCTTTGACTGATGAGAATATTTCCTCAATTGTATCTTCAGCAGTCAAGATTCTCTCTTCCTGTATATTAATACTTCTAATCCCTTAACATTTTTAATTCTTCTCCCAATCCATTGGAAATTTTTATCGAGAAATCTTTTCTTTACTGTATTTGTTGCAGGAACCATAAAATGCACAGGTCATGCCCTGATGTAGTCCTGATACATAAACTGAGCAAATAGGTCTATAACACATTTATGATCATTTCTCATATCTACGTACACACTTACAAAAGAATAGATTTAATATGAATATTGACTAAAGATAAATCTCATCCTGTATTTACCATCTCCTCATTTCTTTAGTGTTGTTGATTTTTGTCTAGGTGTCCCATGGCAGTATGCTTCAGTGCCTTCTAAAGTCTGTTCGATGGACTAAAGACCATTCTTGAAAAGAATAGTTCATGAGTGTCAGCTCTGAGTTGAGTACAGGTAGAAGAATGAGTTCAAGCAAGTTCTGAGGTAATTCTGTCTCTCTAAACTTTTACTGACTACTGAACTGGAATTTCCTTGCATAACATCTCCTATGTATGTTGGTTTACTTAAGTGTAATACTATTCTTGTGCCAGGATGAGAAACCTGTAAACGTAGTTGAATTCTTCATATCTGCCAGGACACTAATGAGAAAGTTCTAATTTCTAACAATTTTTGAATATTAACATTCTTTAAACTTTCATGTTTCCATCACTTTTTTTCAGTTCAATGAGGCAAGATAGGGAGTCAGAGAATTTCATAATTTGGCTGTTATCTTATTCTGAAACTCAGAGATCACACCTAGTCTGGAGTCAAAGTTTGAAAGCTCTGGGCCCTACATGTATTACCCATTTCTTATCAGAGCCTCTGATTCAAAAGAGGGCGAGTAAACATTACTCAGAAACGTGTATGGTGATCAGAGATACATCAGAAACGACAAATTTCCAAAGAACTTTCCTTGTTACTTCAGTATGATCTCACATATCCAACATCCAGTCTGGCTAAAATATCTCTCACTCCCACAAGGAGTGACACATCTCATTCAGGAAATCCTGGAGGAGAATAGGCAGAAGACTCTGGAGTGACTGCTGTGATTGTGGCTTTCTTAAAAGCCTTTGGAAAGCCTGTGTTTAGTGTTGGGAAATAGCCATCAGGAAGTATTTTAAGTTCTACTACAACTCCCACATCCTTGTTCTTTATTCATGTCATAAATTGTGATCTCCGTCTAGAACATGAAAAGATTGAATTACACTAAATTATGAATTTCATGAAAAAACCTTTAAGTGGCCTTTGGGTCAGAATCTCCCACATTTCAATATTCATTCTGTCTTTTTCCTATCTGCTCTAAACAGAGCATTGACCTCAAAGTTGTTAATTATTTTCTATCACATTTTTTGGTAACTTAAATAGAATGTACTTAACAGTAATGTATTACCCTAGCAATGATATTACAATTTTATACTCCTTTTTATTATTATCAGTAAATTATCTATAAATACATATCTCATTTTATCATGGAGCCCAGTTGACCAGCACACACAAAAAAGAACTTAATGTGAAAGTTTAAAAAGCATTAATTTGGACTATGGGTCAGCATCTATCCTATTAGGTGGGTGGTCATTACTTCAATCTACAGGACCACAGGGACAAATATGGGATTGTACTGTGAAGTGATATGACCTAAATATGGTTTATAGGTGTGGTGCCTCATTTCCATAATTGTGACAATTAGGTAATAGAGGCAGGTGGATTACTGTTTTGAAGCAATTTTGAGCTATAAATATAAATGTTTTCATTGGGATGTCAATAAGCTTTATTACTATAAAAGAGCAACGTGATCCCCTCTTTTATGGAAGATGTAAATTATGCGTGTTAGGTGTCAGATTCTCTGACGGAACGACAATGTGGAATACGTTTCTCCAGTTTTGGCTCTGACACTCTGAGAACAATTTTTTTTTAAAAGCTGACCCATTATTATGAGCTTATGCAAGCTTTTATATATACATCCATCCATACATACATACATACACACATATACACACACACACACACACACACACACATTCTTAATCACCATTTCCTTTGCTTTAAAGAATCTTCTCTGTTTCAGGAGTTCCAATTTATTAACTGTTACTCCTCAGTTTATTCTTTCTCCTCTCAGCTGTCCAGGACTAAAGGAAATACTATCTCTTTTCTGAACTCCGTTAATCTACATTTTAGGAGTTTCTAGAATCTTTAATTGACCTGGGCTTTGTTTTGTACTCTAGTCCAGCTCCTGAGATATCATGACTGTTAGCAATGACAGAGATTATTGTCGTCACTGTGACAACTCAGTAAGTCACACTTAAACTTCACAGTGCCTTTTTGAAGATGTGGTTTTTTGCAAGTACCAATTTCTATCCTTTAAAGAAAGATGTTTTCTTAACAAAAATGTAAAGAAAAACGTTGTTTTTATAGGCCAATGACACAAAACGTGACATGGAAGGGAAATGCAGGAAGTCGGGAGCAGAAATTCAGATTGAGGAAGATTTCTGACATTTCAGAAACTGAAATTTCTTCCTTTCTGAGGAATCACCTCTTCAGGCAAATGTCTTTCAGATCCTGAGACTTCAGCACGATGTCTTACAATCAGCAGCAGCACAAGCAGCCCTGCATACCTCCTCCTTTGTGCCCACCAGCTAAGTGCTCAAGCAATTACCACCCTCACCCTGCTCTAAGCCTTGTTCTCCTCCACAGTGCCCAGACCCGAGGCCGCCCTCAAAGTGTTCTACATTCACCCAACAATGAAAAAACACACAACTTTTATTTATTTCTGCTAGTTTTCATGCAGGAATATCTCATTAACAAACATGAGAAAATCAAGAAGTGATACATGTAGTTTTGTGGCAGATAAATATGTCAAACTGATACCATGTGTGAGTGTGAAAGCACGAGTGTCTGTCAGTGTACACGTGCTGTATATTAAGGATTCAGTATATTGTTTGTTTATTGAATTCTACTAGTAATACATACTTACAAGTAATGATACATACAAGTTGGTATGTATCACAGCCAAGGTGGGCTCAACAATGCTTTTCATAAGAAAGTATGAGAGATTGTGAGTCTTCATGCTAACTATCCTAGCAAGAGCATGCTTCCTTAGGATAAGCAGTCTTACAGTTACCATTAGAGGGAGTCTACATATACAACCCTAATATGTCATTTGAGATGGCAATCATGAATAGGGTCTGATTACGCCTCAAGCTCAGCAGACTCCCCTATTAGCAGCATATATGACTTTCTACAGTGACAGAAAGAATTAAACCTAGACAGGGATCCTGAATTGTCTCTGGGGACAGGTTTCTCAAAGATGTAGCTGAGAGCAAAGCTGGAGTCCCCTGTAATACTCTCCTCCATTCAGAACACAGTTAAATTATACCTAGAAAACAAGAATATAAATGTGCCAATGCAATAAAGTATATCAGTCAGCCTAATCAGAGCAAACAAGACACAAGAGAGGTATAACCAAAAAGAAATATTGTTGTCATTCAAAAAGGAAAACTTAGATAACCAGGGAGATCTTAATGAAACTGATAAGACAGGAGTGCACACTGAGTCACTGGGCTGTACAGAAATGGTGACCAGGAACAGAATTTCCTATTATCTAAGGTCCCTGATAAGTAAGTTATTCGTGGATTTTCATTTTGATTGGGAAATTCTTGGACCTGCCCACAATAACAGCTCTACTCACACTGGGTGTGGCAGCCAGTCATATAAAGAGGCCCTTGACTGTGTGACTGCACACTCCTGGTGCTCAAGCCCTGGACTCCTTTGGAGAACCTGGTGAGTGTTTCCTGAGGTGGTCTGTCTTTATGTTCAGCTTATGTGCTCCTGTCAGTTTTGAGGAACTAAGTGAGATGAGTCCAGTTGTCTTTATGGGATGAACAGCAACAACTTAGCAATCAGAAATATAGCAATGGATACAGTGGTCCACAGTGAAGGCGGCTTTTCCTTTTATTTGGTAGGATGTTGAGCAGAATATTTTTGTCTTTCTGATGCATCTTTTGGTGTCCCTTTCAGAACCCTAGGTATTAGCAGAGATCAGACCCTGGGACTTGCTTGAGCTGTCCTTTATTCTGCTACCCCAGACAATCTGCTGTGATGTCTCAAGGGACAAGGAAGACAGGGATGTGTTATTAAATTCCTGAGGGTTCCAGAACTTGAAGCTGTCTGTTTCAAATGCATTTCTGTGTTCAAGGAGCCTTGTTTCACTGAAATCATTTATTTGTTTCATGGAATAATGCATGAAACAAAGGTTACTTCCCAAGGCTAGTGCCACAAATTGCTGACAGGAATGGGAAAAGCCAGGCTGTCCTGAAACAGGGTTTGGGGAATATGTACATGTGTGGACAGAGAAGAGGATGGGAGATTCCATGTCTCCATCTCTCCTTTAGTGTGGATCACCCCTAACACTGTCATGTAATGTCTTTCAGATCTTGAGACTTCAGCACAATGTCTTCTCAAGAACAGCACTGCCAGCAGCCGAGCCAGACTTCTCCTGTGTGTCCACCCGCAAAGTCTCCTGAGCCTTCTCGTCCACTGAAGTGCCCACAGGCTTGTCCTCCTCCAATGTGCCCACAGATTTATTTTCCTCCAACGTGCCCACAGACTTGTACTCCTCCTCCAGTGTGCACACAGATTTCTACTCCAATATGTCCAGGTCCTTATATTCCTCCAACGTGGCCATATCCTTGTAATCGTCGAATGTGAACACAGCCCTGTATCCTTCAATATGCCCACAGCCTTGGCCTCTTCCAAAACGCCCACAACCATGCTGTGCATCCTCATCCACTTTGCCAGCAGAAGTGCCCACAGAAGAACTTGTGAGTGCTGCAGCAGTCACCAGGACCAAGAGAAGAGGAGGAAATCTATCTTCCCCCACTTCCATTGAAACACTTCCATCTTTGCTTCAAAGCCTGTCATGGCTGCAGAAGAATTTTGTCCACACTTCACCTCCATGTGTCTGTGATGACCCCTTAGAGGGTCGGCAATCTGCTGAGATTGTTCTTCTTCTGCTGTCAAGTGGTGGCTGAGTTTGTTCCTTCCACACCACCTCAGTGTCCCAGATGCTCAGTGATGAGCAGCAGCTCCCACCCTGTGCACTCAGAGGATGTTTCCAAAACTATGAGTTTCCTTGTTTGTGTTGTTGTCTCCATGACTTCATTTCTTGAATAAAGTACAATATGGCTATTAGCACTCATGAGTTCCTTTTTTTCTTCTATAACTGACTCTACGATCTTCCTGATATGGTCTTGTTAAATTGTTTTTATTCTTTAATGCCCGGGTCATCCTGTTGTACGAAGATTTTGTTTGTAAATTGGGTCATAACAGAGATTGCTTAGTGACTGTTTGCTTGAGAGACAGAGTTTCATTATGCACAACTACAAGATATCATTTATCACGTGCTATTTGCAGAAGATTATGCTATGCTCAGATATGCATGTGTCACTTAGCACAAATATTCCCGTATACCATGTATTTCCCTCACTTGTCCCTTCATCTGAAGTAATAGTTACACACGTACATCAACCTAGCCTTGTTATGTTTTCCTCTTTAATATTTGAAACATCAGTGCCAAACTTGTATTTAAGACTGGATTTATTTCCTTAAGCATGATGATATGCAGTTTCATTTGTTTGCCTAAAGTAGACACATGATCATTTTTTTATATGACTGATCATAACTCCTGTCCACATAAGTGTCACCTATTATTATCCATTCCACTTCTGGTGTGCAACTGTATTGACTATGTACCTTGCATGTTAGGAGTAGATCTGAAATATAGATGGATATGTTGGTATCTCTACTGTATACAGTATGTGACTTCTTTTACTAAACTCTCAACTGATAGTGTTGAATCCTATGTCAGAAAAGCAACAAAAACTTGAGTTGCTTATATTTAAGAGACATTTAAAATGATTACAATTGTAAAATAGAGGAAGTATAAGGGTTTAAGAGAGATACCTTCTTGAAATTCCCATGACCTTTTTGTTACTACTTATTTGCCCTTAATACTTTTCATTGCACTCCCAAAACATTTAAAATTATAGAGACCTGTTTCATTTAATGTAATATTCCCAGGAACCATAAAGGCCATAGATCATGCCATGGAGATAGTCATGGTACTTGAAGTGAGTAAATGGGTTTGACCACTTCTAATATCTATATATGCACTTTAAAGGCATGAATTTAACAGGAAAATTGACAGAATATTAATCTCATCCTGTAATTTTGCATCTCATTCTTTCTTTAGTGTTGTGTAACAGGAGAGTCTGCTTGCTGGAGTTTATGTCCTTTCCAGTTCCCCAAACATCTAGTTATAGAGAAAATCACACAGATAGTCTAAATTATTTGTAAACTGATTCACCCATTGCTCATGCTTCTTATTAGCTCTTGTAGCTTCTATTAACCCATTACTCTAATCTATGTTAGACACGTTCCTTAGTACCATTTTCAGTGCGACAGATCACATCCTGCTTTTTCAGTGATCTGGGCAAGATTGGGGAGCAATGGGCTTCCTCTTTCCCAGAATTCTCCTGTTCTGATTGTTCCACTTTTTGTTCCTGTCTGGTTGTCACTCCAATCCTTTCTGCCTAGACAGTCATCATTTATTGAAAACATGATTGAAATAATACAGACAATTATCCCGTACCAGTGTTGTTAGTTTTTGTCTAGGTGTTCCATGTCAGTAGGCTTCAGTGCCTTCAAAATTCTGTTCCACAGAGTAAAGATCCTTCTTGAGGAGAATAGTTCATCAAGGACTGCGTTGTGTGGCATGATGGTAGAAAAATGCATAGAAATTAGTTCATATGTATTTCTGTGTTTCTAAACTTTTGATAACTACTGAACTGTAATTCCATTGAAAAATACACCATGTGAATGTCAGTTTCCTTAAGGCTAATGCTATCTTTATGTCAGAAATAAAACAAATATAAGGGTAATTGTGTTCTTCTTATTGGCCAGGAGACTAATGAGGAAGCCTTGCTTGAACAATTTTTGAGGATTAAAATAATTTTAACTTTACAGCTTCCCTCACTTACTTCTTTTTCAGTTCATTGATATCATGTAGGAAGGCAAATAATTTCATAATTTGGTCACTATCTTGTTCTGAAACTCAGAGAAAACAACTACTTTGGAGAAAAGTATGAAAGCTGTGGGCCCAACCTGTAATAACCATTGTTTGTCAGAGCCTGGTCTTCAAAAAAAGGTGAGTAAATAATACACAGAAAGGACACTGGTGGTCATAGATAAATCAGAAACCCTATTACCTCAGGACTTTCTCACTTATTCAACATCCAGTCTGTCTAAAAAAATCTCCCACTCCCCCAAGGAGTGATACATCTCACGCTCGATATTCTGTAGAAAATAGGCAGAAGACTCTGGAATGGTTTGCTCTGATTGGGCTTTCTTAAGAGCCTTTGGAAAGGGTGTGTTTTGGGTTGGGAAATAGCCATCAGGAAGTATTATAAGTTCACCTACAGCTCCCAGGTACTTTGTCTTCATTCACGTTATAACTTAATATCTCCTACTGTGATTTTAAAAGACTGGATGACAGTAAGTTATGAATTTCATGTAAAGAACTTTAAAGTAGCCTTCAGGTCAGAGTGTCCTAGATATGAAAATTTATTCTGTCTTCTTACTATATGGTCTAACAGGAACATTGCCCTAAATGTTATTATTGTTTTAACAGCATATTCTTCTGCTTAATAAAATGGGAAGCTCTGAGCAATAAGTATATTTCTTAAGCCATGATATTATAGCTTCATGATCTTTTAGTTACAACAGGAAATGATGTATAATACATACCTTATTACACCATGAAGCCCCAAATTCTCTCAAAAATAAGAACTTAATATGAAAATTGAAATAGAATTCATAAGATTATTGATCAGCATCTATCCTATTACATGGAAAGCCATTAGTTCAATCTCCAGTAGCACACAGATAAATATGGGATTGTACTGTGAAGTGATATGACCTGAATATGGTTCATAGGTGTGGTGCCTCATCTCTATGATCATGGCAGTTAGGTAATAGAGGCAGCTGGATAACTGTTTTGATGCAATTTTGAGCTATATATATTTGATTTTTTATATATTCTCTCAAAATCACAAAACTGATTATATAGCTCACTGGGAGAGTTTTACATGCCAAGGCAAAACCCTGTGTTTGAAAGATGGGGACACAAAATGAAATATAATATAATCCCCCTTGTACTACAAATAAAAAAACATCAGAAAATTCTAGTAGAAATTTGAAAATATCAAATCTTCCAACACATGATTTGGTGCCACTAGCACTGGCTATCCAGTCATCATTAGAAAAACAATCCTGATATGATAACTTATCTAACTCCTAAGCACAGAGTTCACTTCGGATCCAACCTGAGGGACTCTGCAGGATATTGCTATATTCTTACAACACCATGCCTCCTTTACTTTACTTTACCTCAGCTCTTTCTCTAGTCTCATTGCTCACTTATTTGTGGTGTGTGTTTTAGGCTGTATGACTTCTATGTTTTTCATCTAGTGAGTAACTGCTTATCCAGACATTGGGGATGAGAAAGTTCTGTCGTTTTCTGTCAGTAGATTCCATATTGTTCCCTGGGACTTTGGTGGCTCACCAACGGCTACACTCTTAATGAAAAGTGCTATTAGCTCTTGAGCTAGGGGTGAGAATTTTCTCTATATTTCCTGTATCCATTCTGTAATTTTGTTTATTTGGTGCAGGTCTTTTTGTACATGTTGATACATCTATGTGAATTCACATATAGAGTTTCATTGTTGCATTTGGAAATGCTGTGGATTATTAGTCACCCTTAGCCTATGATGTTCACAGTCTTTCTTTACGTGTGGTATAATGTTCCAAGTTTCTTGAGAGGAGAGGGTGTGCTATGGATTTCATACTTAGGGATAAGCACCCTTCATATTTACGATTGGTGCACATTTGTGTGTGTCTCATATTTTTCTGAAGGCTGGAAAATATTTCTTTTATGATTTTGGTAAATATAATTTCTGGTTTTTTTTCTTGGACTTCTTCTCTTTTTTCGATAGCTATTATTCTTAGGTTTTCTCTTAACATGGGGTTCCATATTTCCTGGATATTTTGTCCAAAGCTTTATAAAGATTGAATGTTTTGTTTGACCGATGAGACTAGTTCCAAAATTATATCTTCAGCACTTGAGATTCTCTCTAACATCTCTTGGATTCTTTGGTAATGTTTGCTTTTTTGCTTTCTAAACATTTTCTCATGGTGACTCATTCTATAATTTCCTCAGCTTGAGATTTCTTTATTTTCTCTTTTCACTTTTGTTATGTTTTTAATATTATGCTGATCTGTATGACTAATTATTGTTGGTTTTAGAAAGGGATTTCTGCCAGTCTTTTTTTTTTCGTTGTTTTTTCCTCATTTTTTTTTCTTTTTTTTTTCGATACTATAATTTAAGAGTTTCATTTAATACTTCTCTTAACTTTCAGCATCTAATATGTTTTTTTTTAATTTTTTTTTTCAGTTTTATTTTTTTTTGTAATTTTATTAAATTATAAAAAGTTTCCATTTACGCCCCTCCTCCCAACGCCCTCCAACTCCCCCCCTCCCTCTTCTCCTCCCTCTTTGTCCCCAAGGGCAGTCAGGGTCTCCTGCCCTGTGGGAAGTCCAAGTTCCTCCCCCCTCCCTCCAGGTCCAGGAAGGTGAGCATCCAAACAGACTGGATCCCAAAAATCCAGTATATGCAGAGGAAACCAGTCCCAGCGTCATTGTCAATGGCTTCTCGGAAAGACTGCAGGCCAGCCACACTCAGAAAATCCGGCCACATTCAGAGAATCTGGCTGGATCACATGCTCGCTCAGTCACGGTCCATCTGGCCTTGGCAAACTCTCATTAGATCCGACCCCTTGTATCAGTGGGCGATAGTATCCCTCGCAGTCCTTCGTCATTTTCTTCCTCCCTTTGCTCCTCGTTTGGATCTTGGGGGGCTCATTTCGGTGCTCCAACGCGGGCCTCCATCTGTATCGTCATCCAACGCCAGATGAGGGATCTATAGTGATAAGCAAAATATTCATCAGTATGGTCACGGGCCAAGGCCGGTTCAGGCACCCCCTCCTCTGTCCAGAGAACAATCTGGGGATCTCTCCTTGGACCTGGGATCCCACATCTAATCAAGTTTCCTGTAAACTCTAATATGACTCCCCTAGTTGAAATATATTCTTCCCTGATCCCACATTCATCCCTATTCCCCTCTCCCCATCCCGGTCAACCGAGCCCTCTCCATTCCTCCCCCACTCCCCTCTCTCTAACCCTCTCCCCTTCCATCAACACTCCCACCCCCCCCCATGCACCCAAGGTTACCTGGGACTCTTGACTATTTCCTACCTCCTGGCGGATAGGTAAATAATCTTCATCAGGTTCGTCTTCTTATTTAGCTTCTCTAGGATCACGAATAATAGGCTCAAAGACCTTTAATTATGGTTAGAATCCACTTATGAGTGAATACATACCGTGTTCCTCTTTTTGGGTCTGGCTTACCTCACTCAGTAAAGCGTTTTCTATGTCCATCCATTTGCATGCAAAATTCAAGATGTCATTATTTTTTACTGCTGAGTAAAACTCTAATGTGTATATGTTCCACACCTTTTTTAACCATTCTTCTATTGAGGGGCACCTAGGCTGTTTCCAGGTTCTGGCTATTACAAATAGTGCTGCTATGAACATAGTTGAACAAATGCTTTTGTAGTATGTTTGGGAATCTCTAGGGTATATTCCCAAGAGAGGAATTGCTGGGTCCTGAGGGAGGTTGACTCCCAGTTTCCTGAGAAACCTCCACACTGATTTCCAAAGTGGCTGCACAAGTTTGCATTCCCACCAACAATGGATGAGTGTTCCCCTCATTCCACATCCCCTCCAGCATAGGTTATCATTGGTGTTTTTAACTTTAGCTATTCTGACAGGTGTAAGATGGTATCTCAAAGTGGTTTTGATTTGCATTTCCCTGATCGCTAAGGAGGTTGAGCATGACCTTAAGTGTCTTCTGGCCATTCGAAGTTCATCTGTTGTGAATTCTCTGTTCAGGTCAGTACCCCATTTTTTAATTGGGTTAATTAGAGTTTTAGTGTCTAGTTTCTTGAGTTCTTTGTATATTCTGGAGATCAGACCTTTGTCTGATGAGGGGTTGGTGAAGATCTTCTCCCAGTCAGAAGGCAGCCTTTTTGTCTTACTGACAGTGTCCTTTGCTTTACAGAAGCTTCTCAGTTTCAGCAGGTCCCATTTATTCATTGTTGCTCTTATTGTCTGTGCTGCTGGGGTCCTACTTAGGAAGTGGCCTCCTGTGCCTATATCTTGTAGACTACTTCCCACTTTCTCTTCTATCAGGTTCAAAGTGGACAGATTGATGTTGATGTCTTTAATCCATTTGGACTTGAGTTTTGTGCAAGGTGATAGATATGGATCTATTTTCATTCTTCTACAGGTTGACATCCAGTTATGCCAGCACCATTTGTTAAAGACGCTTTCCTTCTTCCATTGTATACCTTTAGCTCCCTTGTCAAAAATTAGGTGTTTGTAGGTTTGAGGGTTAGTATCTGGGTCTTCTATTCGATTCCATAGGTCGACTTCTCTGTTCTTATGCCAATACCAAGATGTTTTCAATACTGTAGCTCTGTAATAGAGTTTGAAGTCAGGGATAGTAATGCCTCCAGAAGTTCCTTTATTGTATAAGATTGTTTTGGCTATCCTGGGTTTTTTGTTTTTCCATATAAACTTAATTATTTTTCTCTCAAGGTCTGTGAAGAAGTTTGATGGGATTTTGATGGGGATTGCATTGAATCTGTAGATTGCTTTTGGTAGAATTGCCATTTTTACTATGTTGATTCTCCCAATCCAAGAGCAGGGGAGGTCTTTCCATTTTCTGGTATCCTCCTCAATTTCTCTTTTCAAAGGCTTAAAGTTCTTGCCAAATAGGTCTTTCATATCCTTGGTTAGAGTAACCCCAAGATATTTTATGGTGTTTGTGGCTATCGTGAAAGGTGATGTTTCTCTGATTTCCCTCTCCGTTTCTTTATCCTTTGTGTATAGGAGTGCCACTGATTTTTTTGGAGTTGATCTTGTATCCTGCCACGTTACTAAAGGTGTTTATCAGCTGTAGGAGTTCTTTGGTAGAGTTTTTGGGGTCGCTTATGTACACTATCATATCGTCTGCAAATAACGAAAGTTTCACTTCATCCTTTCCAATTCGAATCCCCTTGATCCCCTTATGTTGTCTTATTGCTATTGCTAGAACTTCAAGCACTATATTGAAGAGGTATGGAGAGAGTGGACAGCCTTGTCGTGTTCCTGATTTTAGTGGAAAGGCTTTGAGTTTCTCTCCATTCAATTTGATGTTAGCTGTCGGCTTGCTGTATATTGCTTTTATTATATTTAGGTATGATCCTTGTATCCCCAGTCTCTCCAACACCTTTATCATAAAAGGGTGTTGAATTTTGTCAAACGCTTTTTCAGCATCCAATGAAATGATCATATGATTTTTTTCTTTCCGTTTATTTATATGATGGATTACATTGATAGATTTGCGTATGTTGAACCATCCCTGCATCTCTGGGATGAAGCCTACTTGATCATAATGGATGATTTTTCTAATGTGTTCTTGGATTCGGTTTGCCAGTATTTTATTGAGAATTTTCGCATTGATGTTCATGAGTGAGATTGGCCTGTAATTCTCTTTCTTGGTTGTGTCTTTGTGTGGTTTTGGTATTAGGGTGACTGTAGCTTCATAAAAGGAGTTTGGCAGTGACTTTTCTTTTTCTATATTGTGGAATACATTAAGGAGTATAGGTATTAGCTCTTCCTGGAAGTTCTGGTAGAATTCTGCATTGAAACCATCTGGTCCTGGGCTTTTTTTTGGTAGGGAGATTTTTGATAACAGCTTCTAGTTCTTCACGACTAACAGGTCTATTTAGATTGTTCACCTGGTCTTGGTTCAACTTTGGTATATGGTACTTATCTAAAAAAATGTCCATTTCTTTTACATTTTCCAACTTTGTGGCATATAAACTTTCATAGTAAGATCTAATGATTCTCTGTATTTCCTCTGTGTCTGTGGTTATGTCCCCCTTTTCATTTCTGATCCTATTAATTTGCAAGTTCTCTCTCTGCCGTTTGATTAGTTTGGATAGGGGTTTGTCAATCTTGTTAATTTTCTCCAAGAACCAGCTTTTTGCTTCATTGATTCTTTGAATTGTTTTCTGTGTTTCTATTTTGTTGATTTCAGCCCTCAGTTTGATTATTTCCAGTCTTCTACTCCTCCTGGGTAAATCAGCTTCTTATTTTTCTAGAGCTTTCAAGTGCGTTGTTAAGTCTCCAATGTGTGCTTTCTCTGTTTTCTTTAGGTGGGCACTTAGTGCTATGAACTTTCCTCTTAGCACTGCTTTCATTGTGTCCCATAGGTTTGAATACGTTGTGTCTTTGTTTTCATTATATTCAAGGAAGACTTTAATTTCTTTCTTTATTTCTTCCTTGACCCAGGGGTGATTTAGTAGTTGACTGTTCAACTTCCATGAGTTTGTTGGCTTCATGGGGGTACCATTGTTGTTGAATTCTAATTTTAATCCATGGTGATCTGACAAGACACAGGTGGTCACTAATATTTTTTTGTATCTGTGGAAGTTTGCTTTGTTACCAAGTATGTGGTCAATTTTCGAGAAGGTTCCATGAGCTGCAGAGAAGAAGGTATACTCTTTCCTATTTGGGTGGAGTGTTCTATAGATGTCTGTTAAGTCCATTTGATTCAGTACCTCCAGTAAATCTCTTATTTCTCTGTTAGGTTTCTGTCTGTTTGACCTGTCCATTGGTGAGAGAGGAGTGTTGAAGTCTCCTACTATTAGTGTGTGTGGTTTGATGACTGCCTTGAGTTCTAGAAGAGTTTCTTTTACATATGTGGGTGCTTTTATATTAGGGGCATAGATATTCAAGATTGAGACTTCTTCCTGATGAATTGTTCCTGTTATGAGTATGAAATGTCCATCTCCATCTCTTCTGATTGATTTTAGTTTGAAGTCGATTTTGTTAGATATTAGAATGGCCACACCCGCTTGTTTCTTAGGTCCATTTGCTTGGAAAACCTTTTCCCAACCCTTTACTCTGAGTAGGTGTCTGTCTTTGTGGTTGAGGTGTGTTTCTTGTAGACAGCAGAATGTTGGATCCTGTTTTCGTATCCAATCTCTAAGTCTGTGCCTCTTTATAGGTGAGTTGAGACCATTGATATTAAGTGATATTAATGACCAGTGATCGATGACTCCGGTCATTTTTTTGGGTAGTAGCGTGTATGTGTTTTCCTTCTTTGAGTTGTGCTTGTGAAGGGTCGCTAGATGTCTGAGTTAATGTAGGCAGTGTTGGGAATGTTGGATTCCTTGGGTTGTGATTTTCCTTCTAGTATTCTCTGTAAGGCTGGATTAGTAGCTACGTATTGTTTAAATTTGTTTTTATCCTGGAATATTTTGTTTTCTCCGTTGATAGTGAACAATAGCTTGGCTGGGTAAAGTAGTCTGGGTTTGCATCCATTGTCTCTTAGTTTCTGCAGTACCTCTATCCAGGACCTTCTGGCTTTCATGGTTTCCATCGAGAAGTCTGGTGTAAGTCTGATAGGTTTACCTTTATAAGTTACTTGACCTTTTTCCTTTGCAGCTCTCAATATCCTTTCTTTAGTCTGAATGCTTTGTGTTTTGATTATTATATGACGAGGGGATGCATGGGGGGTGGGGTGGGAGGGTTGTTGGAAGGGGAGAGGGTTAGAGAGAAGGGAGTAGGGGAGGAATGGAGAAAGCTCTGTTGACCGGGATGGGGGGAAGGGAGGAAGGATGAATGTGGGATCAGGGAAGAATATATTTCAACTAAGGGAGTCATATTAGAGTTTACAGGAAACTTGATTATATATGGGATCCCAGGTCCAAGGAGAGATCCCCAGATTGTTCTCTGGAGAGAGGAGGGGGTGCCTGAACCGGCCTTGGCCCGTGACCATACTGATGAATATTTTGCTTATCACCATAGATCCCTCATCTGGCGTTGGATGACGATACAGATGGAGGCCCGCGTTGGAGCACGGAACTGAGCCCCCCAAGATCCAAATGGAAGGAAGAAAATGACGAAGGACTGCGAGGGATACTATCACCCACTGATACAAGGGGTTGGATCTAATGAGAGTTTACCAAGGCCAGATGGACCGTGACTGAACGAGCATGTGATCCAACCAGATTCTCTGAATGTGGCCGATTTTCTGAATGTGGCTGGCCTGCAGTCTTACTGAGAAGCCATTGACAATGACACTGGGACTGGTTTCCTCTGCATATACTGGATTTTTGGGATCCAGTCTGTTTGGATGCTCACCTTCCTGGACCTGGAGGGAGGGGGGAGGAACTTGGACTTCCCACAGGGCAGGAGACCCTGACTGCCCTTGGGGACAAAGAGGGAGGAGAAGAGGGAGGGGGGAGTGGGAGGGCGTTGGGAGGAGGGGCGTAAATGGAAACTCTTTATAATTTAATAAAATTACTTTAAAAAAAATGAGGAAATAGCCCTGTTGCCCTGCTGAGCAGTTCTTCCCAGAGAGGTGAGTGGGTGCTAGCCTGGGCAGCCTGCCTGCCTGTCTGGGAAGGGAGCACAGCCCTCCCCGCCTCAGCTTCTGCGGCAGGGTCTTCGGTGTTCCAAGGGACCCCTCCCCTCCCCCCACTGCTGCGGGCCCTTTGTCTCCTGAGTCCTGGGAAGACCAGCTAGCCCTGTTGTCCTGCTGAGCAGTTCTTCCCAGAGAGGTGAGTGGGTGCTAGCCTGGGCAGCCTGCCTGCCTGTCTGGGAAGGGAGTACAGCCCTACCCGCCTCAGCTTCTGGGGCAGGGTCTTCGGTGTTCCAAGGGACCCCTCCCCTCCCCCCACTGCTGCGGGCCCTTTGTCTCCTGAGTCCTGGGAAGACCAGCTAGCCCTGTTGCCCTGCTGAGCAGTTCTTCCCAGAGAGGTGAGTGGGTGCTCACCACTGCCCAGGAAGAGAGCACAGCCCCCCCCCCAGCATCTGCAGCAGGGTCTTTGGTGTTCCAAGGGACCCCTCCCCTCCCCCCACTGCTGTGGGCCCTTTGTCTCCTAAGTCCTGGGAAGACCAGCTAGCCCTGTTGTCCTGCTGAGCAGTTCTTCCCAGAGAGGGCTGAGGAGCTCTATCCAGAGAGTGCTGTGAAGTCCTACCCAGAGAGTGCTGAGGAGTTCTATCCAGAAAGTGCTGAGGAGTTTCATCCAGAGTGGAAGAGATGGGAAGGCGCCAATGCAAGAATTCCTCCAACAACCTGAAAGGCAACATGACACCGCCAGAATCCAGGGAGCTCGAAACTAGAAGAATTGAACACCCTACGCCAGAAGAAATAGAAGAAATTGACTCTAAGTGCTTCTTTATGAAAATAATAGAGGAAATTAAACAGGAGGTGAAAATCTGCCGTAAAGAAATGGAAGATAAGTATAACAAAAAAATTGAGGAAATGAGTAAAGAAATGGAAGAGAAATATACCAAAAAGTTTGAAGAAATGAGTAAATCCGTAAATGAAATTCTGGGAAACCAAGAAAAAACAATCAAACAGGTAATAGAAACAGTTCAAGATTTGAAAACTGAAATGGAGTCAATGAAGAAATCACAAACCGAGGGCCGGCTGGCTATGGAAAATCTGGGTAAACGAACAGAGACTTCAGAAACAAGCTTAACCAATAGAATACAAGAGATAGAAGAAAGAATCTCAGACTCTGAGGACACCATAGAGAAATTAAACACTCTGTCCAAAGAAAACAGCAAATCCAACAAATTCTCATCACAAAACATTCAGGAACTGTGGGACACAATAAAAAAACCAAATCTAAGAATAATAGGAGTAGAAGAAGGAGAAGAATTGCATTTCAAAGGTCCAGAAAATATATTCAACAAAATTATAGAAGAAAACTTTCCCATCCTAAAGAACGATATTCCTATGAAGGTTCAAGAAGCATACAGAACACCGAATAGACTGGATCAGAAAAAAACATCCCCTCGTCATATAGTAATCAAAACACAAAGCATTCAGACTAAAGAAAGGATATTGAGAGCTGCAAAGGAAAAAGGTCAAGTAACTTATAAAGGTAAACCTATCAGACTTACACCAGACTTCTCGATGGAAACCATGAAAGCCAGAAGGTCCTGGATAGAGGTACTGCAGAAACTAAGAGACAATGGATGCAAACCCAGACTACTTTACCCAGCCAAGCTATTGTTCACTATCAACGGAGAAAACAAAATATTCCAGGATAAAAACAAATTTAAACAATACGTAGCTACTAATCCAGCCTTACAGAGAATACTAGAAGGAAAATCACAACCCAAGGAATCCAACATTCCCAACACTGCCTACATTAACTCAGACATCTAGCGACCCTTCACAAGCACAACTCAAAGAAGGAAAACACATACACGCTACTACCCAAAAAAATGACCGGAGTCATCGATCACTGGTCATTAATATCACTTAATATCAATGGTCTCAACTCACCTATAAAGAGGCACAGACTTAGAGATTGGATACGAAAACAGGATCCAACATTCTGCTGTCTACAAGAAACACACCTCAACCACAAAGACAGACACCTACTCAGAGTAAAGGGTTGGGAAAAGGTTTTCCAAGCAAATGGACCTAAGAAACAAGCGGGTGTGGCCATTCTAATATCTAACAAAATCGACTTCAAACTAAAATCAATCAGAAGAGATGGAGATGGACATTTCATACTCATAACAGGAACAATTCATCAGGAAGAAGTCTCAATCTTGAATATCTATGCCCCTAATATAAAAGCACCCACATATGTAAAAGAAACTCTTCTAGAACTCAAGGCAGTCATCAAACCACACACACTAATAGTAGGAGACTTCAACACTCCTCTCTCACCAATGGACAGGTCAAACAGACAGAAACCTAACAGAGAAATAAGAGATTTACTGGAGGTACTGAATCAAATGGACTTAACAGACATCTATAGAACACTCCACCCAAATAGGAAAGAGTATACCTTCTTCTCTGCAGCTCATGGAACCTTCTCGAAAATTGACCACATACTTGGTAACAAAGCAAACTTCCACAGATACAAAAAAATATTAGTGACCACCTGTGTCTTGTCAGATCACCATGGATTAAAATTAGAATTCAACAACAATGGTACCCCCATGAAGCCAACAAACTCATGGAAGTTGAACAGTCAACTACTAAATCACCCCTGGGTCAAGGAAGAAATAAAGAAAGAAATTAAAGTCTTCCTTGAATATAATGAAAACAAAGACACAACGTATTCAAACCTATGGGACACAATGAAAGCAGTGCTAAGAGGAAAGTTCATAGCACTAAGTGCCCACCTAAAGAAAACAGAGAAAGCACACATTGGAGACTTAACAACGCACTTGAAAGCTCTAGAAAAAAAAGAAGCTGATTTACCCAGGAGGAGTAGAAGACTGGAAATAATCAAACTGAGGGCTGAAATCAACAAAATAGAAACACAGAAAACAATTCAAAGAATCAATGAAGCAAAAAGCTGGTTCTTGGAGAAAATTAACAAGATTGACAAACCCCTATCCAAACTAATCAAACGGCAGAGAGAGAACTTGCAAATTAATAGGATCAGAAATGAAAAGGGGGAGATAACCACAGACACAGAGGAAATTCAGAGAATCATTAGATCTTACTACGAAAGTTTATATGCCACAAAGTTGGAAAATGTAAAAGAAATGGACATTTTTTTAGATAAGTACCATATACCAAAGTTGAACCAAGACCAGGTGAACAATCTAAATAGACCTGTTAGTCGTGAAGAACTAGAAGCTGTTATCAAAAATCTTCCTACCAAAAAAAGCCCAGGACCAGATGGTTTCAATGCAGAATTCTACCAGAACTTCCAGGAAGAGCTAATACCTATACTCCTTAATGTATTCCACAATATAGAAAAAGAAAAGTCACTGCCAAACTCCTTTTATGAAGCTACAGTTACCCTAATACCAAAACCACACAAAGACACAACCAAGAAAGAGAATTACAGGCCAATCTCACTCATGAACATCGATGCGAAAATTCTCAATAAAATACAGGCAAACCGAATCCAGGAACACATTAGAAAAATCATCCATTATGATCAAGTAGGCTTCATCCCAGAGATGCAGGGATGGTTCAACATATGCAAATCTATCAATGTAATCCATCATATAAATAAACTGAAAGAAAAAAACCATATGATCATTTCATTGGATGCTGAAAAAGCGTTTGACAAAATTCAACACCCATTTATGATAAAGGTGTTGGAGAGACTGGGGATACAAGGATCATACCTAAATATAATAAAAGCAATATACAGCAAGCCGACAGCTAACATCAAATTGAATGGAGAGAAACTCAAAGCCTTTCCACTAAAATCAGGAACACGGCAAGGCTGTCCACTCTCTCCATACCTCTTCAATATAGTGCTTGAAGTTCTAGCAATAGCAATAAGACAACATAAGGGGATCAAGGGGATTCGAATTGGAAAGGATGAAGTGAAACTTTCGTTATTTGCTGACGATATGATAGTGTACATAAGCGACCCCAAAAACTCTACCAAAGAACTCCTACAGCTGATAAACACCTTTAGTAACGTGGCAGGATACAAGATCAACTCCAAAAAATCAGTGGCACTCCTATACACAAAGGATAAAGAAATGGAGAGGGAATTCAGAGAAACATCACCTTTCACGATAGCCACAAACACCATAAAATATCTTGGGGTTACTCTAACCAAGGATATGAAAGACCTATTTGACAAGAACTTTAAGCCTTTGAAAAGAGAAATTGAGGAGGATACCAGAAAATGGAAAGACCTCCCCTGCTCTTGGATTGGGAGAATCAACATAGTAAAAATGGCAATTCTACCAAAAGCAATCTATAGATTCAATGCAATCCCCATCAAAATCCCATCAAACTTCTTTTCCTCATTTTTTAAGGGAATTTTTCATTTCTGCCTTTAGGGCCTCAAATATTTTCCTATAGTTATTTTAAGTCATTCTATTCTGCTTCATCTATATTTGGTTGTTAAAGCCTTGTTCTTGTAGGGTACCTTCTTTTTAGTTGTATCATGTTGCACTTTTTATTGTTGTGTGTCATCTTACCTTGTCTATTTATTGTTTTCTCTGATTGGTTTAGTTGATGTCTCTCATGAACAATCTTCCAGTTGCCAGTAGATCTAAGCCTCAGGTAGGCTTTTGAATCTGTGTAGTGCATTAAGTCCCCTTTCAGTCACACTGTTGTCATTCTGTTTTCTTGAATGTTACTCTATGTTCCCAGGGGTTGGTCTGCAATACTGAGGATTATTTAGGGCTGCTCTCATAGAGCTTTCCTGCTGTGGGCTCTATCTGCTGAAGACCGTGGATTGAGCCTTCTTTGGCAGAGGTTGCTGGTTAGGTCAACTCTAACAAATGCCACTAGCTCAGGCCTGCTACCTCTGTGGACCCTGATTCACACCTGGTCTTGCATAGTTTGGGTCCCTAACACATTTAAGACCATTTCTCATACCTCCATACACAATTACAAAGCAAGGATATAACATCAATTTTGACTGAAGATAATTCTCATCCTATATTATTTCACTTCTCATCATTTCTTTAGTGTTGTTGGTTTTTGTCTAGGTTTTCCATGTCAGTATGCTTCAGTGAAATCTAAAGTCTGTTCCATGGACTAAAGAAGCTTCTTGAAAAGAATAGTTCATGAATGACAGCTCTGTGTTGCATGCAGTTAGAAAAATGTGTTGAAGTTATTTCCCTGGTATTTCTGTCTCTGTGAACTTTCCCTGACTTCTGAACTGGAAATCAATTGAGTAACATCTCCTGTGAATGTCAGTTTTTTTAAGGCTAATACTATTCTTATGTCAGGAATGAGAAAAATATAAAGGTCATTGTATTCTTCATATCTACCAGGAGACTAATGAGAAAAACCCAATTTCTAACAGTTTTTTGAATATTAAAGTTTTTTAAACTTTCATGTTTCTATCACTTCTTTTTCAGTTCAATGATGCCATGAAGAGAGTCAGAGAATGTCATGATTTCACTGTTATCTTGTTCTGAAACTCAGAGGCAACACCAAGTTTGGAGTCAAAGCTTGAAAGTTCTTGGTCCAATGTGTATTACCATTTCCTTATCAGAGACTATGATTCAAAAGAGGGCAAGTAAACATTACTCAGAAAGGTCTCTGGTGATCATAGATACATCAGAAATGACATATTTCCAAAGAACTTTCCTTGTTACCTCAGTGCCCTCTCACATATCCAACATCCACTCTGGCTACGTATCTCTCACTCCCATAAGGAATGATACATCTTCCTCTGGAAATCCTGGAGGAGAATAGGCCGAACACTCTGGAATGGCCAGCTGTGATGTGGCTTTCTTAAGAGCCTTTGGAAAGCCTGTATTTTGAGTTTAGAAATAATCATCAGTTAACCCTCAACTCCCACGTCCTTGATCTTTATCTATGTTATGATTTGAGATCTCCAATTAGGACATTAAAAGATTGATACCAGTAAATTACGAAATTCATGAAAAAAACTTTAAGTAGCCTTTGCGTCAGAATCGCCTACATTTGAATATTCATTCTGTCTTCTTCCCATCTGCTCTGAACAGAGCATTGTGCTCAATTTCCTTATTGTTTTTCATTACATTTCCCTGTTTAATAACAATAAGAAGCCCTTAACACTAAAGTATCATTTTGCCAATGATATTAATTTCATGATCCATTTTACTACAACAGTAAATGATCTAAAAATATGTATTTTATTTTATCATGGAGCATAATTTACTAGCATACAAAAAAAGAACTAATTTGAAAACTTAAAAATAATTAATTTGTACAGAGGATCAGCATCTATCCTATTATGTGGGGGCCGTTAGATATATGTCCAGGACCACAGGGATTAACATTGGATTGTCCTGTGAAGTGATATGACTTGAATATGGTTTATAGGTTTAGTGCTTCATCACCATAAACAGGACACTTTGGTATTAGAGGCAGGTTGATTACTGTTTTGTAGCAATTTTGAGCTATATATATTTTCTTTTCCTTTAGATATTCTCTCAAAATCACAAAACTGATTGTATAGCTCATTGGGATAGTTTTACCTGCCAAGGCAGTACCTTGTATTTGAGAGATGGGACCACAAAAAGACATTTATCACAACCTCCCTTGTACTACAAATAAAAAGTATGAGAAAATACTAGTCAAAAATTTAAAATATCAAATCTTCCAACACTGGGTCATTGCCACTGGCACTGGCTATCCAAGAATCTTAAGAAAAAGAGTCCTGATATGGTAATTTTTCAAATCCTCGAGCAGAGTTCTCTTTCATTCAAACTGAGGGACTGTGGAGAAGATAGATCCATTCTTACACCACCATGACTACTTTACTTTACTTTACCTCAGTGAAGTCAGCTACTTCACTAGTCTCATTGCTCAGCGATTTGTGGTGTGTGTTTTTAGCTGTATGACTTCTATGTTTTACTGTCAGGAAGTAATTGCTTATCCATCCAGTGGGGATGAGAGAAAGTTCTGTAGTCTTCTGGCAGTAGTTTCCATATTCCTCCCTTGTCATTAATAAGAGTAATCGATCAAGTCACTAGCTGATTGGAGTCACATATGAGCAGAACTTCAACCAAGAACTTGTTTACAAACATAGTTATTATGATGTAGATGAACCTGAGCTTGACTACTTTTTCACTCCATTGCTAACAGGAGGCAAACCTGTGTTTTCTAATGGCCCTTATATCCCCGGAAAAATTTCTAAAATGAAACTTGCAGTCAATAAAGGGATGTCCTTCTTTTTATGTGTATGTTCATCCGTGCATGCATGGACATCTTCATGCTGAAAGAATTTTTTCCTAGTTCAAAAACACCGCCTTGCATACAATGATGATACATAAGAGATTCTGTGAGAAACTAGTGGAGTCAACTCTTCTATATCCTTCTATCATCTAACACTTACTTGAATACATTTGAGGCTTTGAGTTGAAATAGACTATTTCTCACAAGGAAAAGGTAAAGGGTTTACAGGCAACATCCATAGTCTAGTGACTACTGCCAGGAAGTGGCCATGATGACTCAAGGCCTCCAAAACAGGTATTATGCTTGACTTGCTCTGGAATGAATGGTCGGGAAATTCTCATACATCCAATGAAATCTAGAGCAGCTCCTATGCCTCTAAATTTGGGGACTATCTCTGCAATGCACTCCTCATGGGAAGTATGCTAAATTACAGGACAGAGTGGATATATTTGAAGACTCTGCCCTTCTCGTTGTAGTCCTCGCAGTGGCTGCCATCATCAGTCACACCTCTACTACTTTGTTTGATTCACTGGCATTCACTAATACCAGACATGCTAACACTTTTGCACATTCTGGTGTGGTAAAATGTATATAAAGCTTAACATATTGGGTCTACTTAAGTGCTCACTTTCAATTTGAATACTTATACTCATTCTATTTCTTCTAATTTTTGTTCTTTGAAAATTTCCTGAAATGTGCTTTGATTAAATCCTGATTCTTTCTGATCTCCTTTCAGATCAAAGCTTTCTATCCTTTTGGTTCAACTTTGTGTCTGTTATCAACAACTCTTCAAGATAATTGGCACTCTTCATAATAGTTTTACTTAAGAGCGTTTTCACTGGGACTTGGTTAGCCAACCAGTGGCTAAACTCTTAATGAAAAGTGCTATTAGCTCTTGACTTTGGGGTGGGATTTTTCAGCATTCTTCCTGTGTCCATGCTTTGATTTTTGTCTACTTTGTTCAGGTCTTTCTTGTACATGCTGATACATCTTTGTTAATTCATATATAGAGTTTCATTGGTGCATTTAGACATGCTTTTGACTAGTAGTTACCTTCAGAATCTGATGTTTGCAGTCTTTCCTTTACTTGTTGTATAATTGTCCCAGATTCTTCAGAGGAGCAGTGTGTAAAATTTCACACTTAGGTATAAGCTCCCTTCAGATTTATTATTGGTGCACATGTGTGTATGTGTCATATCTTTTTAGTTTGGAAAAGTATTCCTCTATGATTTTGCTAAATATATTTTCTGATTTTTGTTAGACTTCTCTTTTTACGATAGGTATTAATCTTAGGTTTAGTTTATGGGGTTCCATGCTTCCTAGAACTTTTGTCCTAAACTTTATTTAGATTAAAAGTTTTCTTTGATCGATTGGTCTATTTGCTCAATTGTATCTTCAGTCCTTGAGATTCTTCCATCTCTTGTATTAAATTGGTAATGCTTGCTATTTTGGTTTCTAAATATTATCTCATGATGACTATTTGTATAATTCTCTCAGCTTAAGATTTCTTTACTGTATCTGTTTCATATTTATAATTCTTGAATATTCTACAGGTTTGTATGGTTATTTGTGATTTTTTTAAAATGGGATTTGTTGACTTCTTCCTGTTTTTTTGTTATGTTTTGTTTTTGTCTTTTCCCTCATTTTGCGGGAATTTTTTATTTCCTCTTTAAAGGCCTTAAACATATTCCTAAGGTATTTTAAGTCAATTACTTCTGCTTCATTTATATTTGATTGTTGATGTCTTACTGTTGTAGGGTCACTTGTTTTTAATGGTATTGTGTTTCTCTTCTTAGTGTTGTGTGTGGTCTTTCTTACCTTGTCTATTTATCTTATTGTTTGGTTGGTGTAATTGGTGCTGTCTGTGTCTCTCAATCTTCCAGGTGCCAGTAGTTCCCGGCCTCAGATAAGCTTTTGGATCGTGTAGTGCATTAAGGACCCCTTTAGGTCACACTGTTGGTCACTCTGTTTTCTTGGTGGTCGTTCTGTGCTCCCTGGGCTTGCTCTGCAATACTAAGGATTATTTGGGCCTGCTCCCTTTGAGATTTCTTGATTGGGGCTGTTTCTGCTGAGCTTCCTCTCTTGGGCCTGCTCTGGCAGAGGTTGCTGGTTTGGGTCAACTCTAACAAATGTAGCTAGCTCAGGCCTCCTAAATCAGGGCACAGTATTCCAGGCAACTTGCTGCAGGTTGGGGGAACTGATAATCTTATGGGTCCCTAAAGAAAATTTATCAAGTACTGACTGCACTATCCTGAGAGGCTTGATCATCTCAGGGAGCATCTTGAATGACCATTTGGTCACATTGACCTGAAAATGCCTCTCAATATTTTGACCTCATATTTGGAATGGAAGGAGTGGAATTACATAAGCATGTCCTCGCAACTGTTGGTATGGCAATAAGTTTGCAATACTACAAGAGAAAAATGAATTCCCCTCGTGTGGAAGGTTCAAATTATGCTTGCAAGTACCTCAGTTTCTGTGACTGCCAGACAATGTGGGATATGGGCCGGAAAATGTTGACCCATAAATGTGAGAACAATTAGTTTTAACTGCTGACCATTATTCAAAGCCCTATCATATTGTTTCCTGTGACAAACACACATGTACAAACACACACACAAACACACAGACACATGTATATAGTGATGGTCATAATGAGACTCTTCTTTGTACGTTAATTTATTTGAATGCTTGGGCACCAATTCATAGAGAGAAGGATTAAGAGGCCTGATATATCATTGAAGGTGGTTTTTCGGTTTCAAAGTCCCTCTCCATTCCTAGCAGTCTATCCCTTTTTTTTCGCACATACTCTAGGATCAGGATATAAGATCTCAGCTACTACAATAGCACCATGACTGCCTTCTTGCTTGTATACTACCTACCATCTAATTAGAGACTCATTTCTGGGACTGTGAGCCCAATAAATATTTTTTGAATAGGTTGCCTTGCTTATTGTGTCAATTTATAGCCACAGAAAAAAACTAAATTATTTTAAAAAATTTTTAAAAAGATGTAAAACATCTAAGACTTTAATATGGCTATTTTTAAATACCCACCACCTGTTTATTACTACTTCTATTCCATTAACAGTTTTAATTCTATTCCCAAGACATTGGGAATTTCTGTGAAGAAATCTTTTCCTTAAAGTAATCCTCCCAGGAAACATAAATTCCGTAGGTCAGGCCATGATGTATTCCCGACACTTGAACTGATTAAACGGGTTTTTATAACACATTTGAGACCATTTCTCATATCTACGTACATTCTTACAAAGGCATGGATTTTACATCAATATTGACTGAAGATAAATCTCATCCAGTATTATTTCCCATCTCATAATTTCCTTAGTGTTGTTGATTTTTATCTAGGTGTCCCATGTCAGTATGCTTCAGTGCCTTCTTAAGTCTGTTCCATGAACTAAAGACCCTTCTTGAAAAGAATAGTTAATGAATGACAGCTCTGTGTTCCGTGCAGGTAAAAGAATGAGTTCATGTTATTTCACAAGTATTTCTGTCTTTCTAAACTTTTCCTGGAACTGTAATTCCATTGAATAACATCTCCTGTGAATATCAGGTTATTTAAGGCTAATACTAGTCTTATGTCAGGAATGAGAAACAGAAAAAGGTCATTGTATTCTTCATATCTGCCAGGAGACTAATGAGAAAGACCTAAATTCTAAAAATTTTTGAGTATTAAAATTCTTTAAACTTTCTTGTTTCCATCACTTCTTTTTCTGTCCAATGGTGCCAGGAAGTGAGTCAGAGAATTTCATAATTTGGCTGTTATCTTGTTCTGAAACTCAGAGACAACACCTAGTTTGGAGTCAAAGTTTGAAAGCTCTAGACCCAAAATATATTACCCATTTCTTATCAGAGCCTAGAATTCAAAAGATTGTAGGTAAACATTACACAAATGGTCTCTAGTGATCATAGATACATGAGAAATTACAAATTTCCCTCGCAGTCCTTCGTCATTTTCTTCCTCCTTTTGCTCCTCGTTTGGAACTTGGGGGGCTCAGTTCGGTGCTCCAACGCGGGCCTCCATCTGTATCGTCATCCAACGCCAGGTGAGGGATCTATGGTGATAAGCAAAATATTCATCAGTATGGTCACGGGCCAAGGCTGGTTCAGGCACCCCCTCCTCTGTCCAGAGAACAATCTGGGGATCTCTCCTTGGACCTGGGATCCCATATATAATCAAGTTTCCTGTAAACTCTAATATGACTCCCTTAGTTGAAATATATTCTTCCCTGATCCCACATTCATCCTTCCTCCCTTCCCCCCATCCCGGTCAACCGAGCTTTCTCCATTCCTCCCCTACTCCCTTCTCTCTAACCCTCTCCCCTTCCAACAACCCTCCCACCACCCCCCCCCCCCCGTGCACCCAAGGTTACCTGGGATTCTTGACTATTTCCTACCTCCTGGCGGATAGGTAAATAATCTTCATCACCCACTGATACAAGGGGTCGGATCTAATGAGAGTTTACCAAGGCCAGATGGACCGTGACTGAAAGAGCATGTGATCCAACCAGATTCTCTGAATGTGGTTGGATTTTCTGAATGTGGCTGGCCTGCAGTCTTTCCGAGAAGCCATTGACAATGACACTGGGACTGGTTTCCTCTGCATATACTGGATTTTTGGGATCCAGTCTGTTTGGATGCTCACCTTCCTGGACCTGGAGTGAGGGGGGAGGAACTTGGACTTCCCACAGGGCAGGAGACCCTGACTTCCCTTGGGGACAAAGAGGGAGGAGGAGAGGGAGGGGGGAGTGGGAGGGCGTTGGGAGGAGGGGCGTAAATGGAAACTTTTTATAATTTAATAAAATTACTAAAAGAAAAAAAAAAAGAAATTACAAATTTCCAAAGAACTTTCCTTGTTACCTCAGTGCCCTCTCACATATCAAACAGCCAGTCTGACTATAATATTTCCCACTCCCACAAAGAATGACACATCTCATTCTGGAAATCTTGGAGGAGAATAACCAGAACACTCTGGAATGGCTTGCTGTGATGGGGCTTCTAAAGAGTCTTTGGAAAGGCTGTGTTTGGGGTTTGGAAATAGCCACCAGAGAGTAGTATAAGTTAACCCACAACTCCAAGATCCTTGATCTTTATCCATGTTATAACTAGAGCTCTCCTAATAGGCAGGAAAAGATTGATTTACAGTAAATTTAGAATTTCATGAAAAAACCTTTAAGTAACCTTTGGGTCAGAAACTCCTACATCTGAATATTCATTCTGTCTTCTTCCTATCTGCTCTAAACAGAGCATTGCCCCCAATTTTTTAATGATTTTCCAACATATTTTCTGGTAAATAAAATACAATGCACTTAACAATAAAATATCACTTATGTAATGATTTTAGAGTTTTATACTCCCTGTATTACATTAGTAAATAATCTATAAAAACATGTCTCATTTTATCATGGAGCCCAATTTCCCAGCACACAAAAAAAGAACTTAATGTGATAATTTAAGAATTTGGACTATGGGTCAGCATCTATCGTATTATGTAGGTGGCCATTAGTTCAATCTCCAGGACCACAGGACCACAAGGAGAAATATGGGAATGTTCTGTGAAATGATATGACCTGAATATGGTTTATGGGTGTGGTTCCTCATCTCAATAAAAGTGACATATATGTAATAGAGGCAGGTAGTTACCGTTTTGAAGCAATTTTGAGATATATATATATATATATATATATATATATATATATATATATATTCTTTTATATATTTTCTCAAAATCACAAAACTGATTGTATAGCTCACTGGGAGAGTTTTACTGGCCAAGGCAAAGCCCTGTGTTTGAACAATGGGACCACAAAAAGAAATATAACACAATTCCCCTTGTACTACAAATGAAAAGCATCAGAAAATTCTAGTAGAAATTTGAAAATATCAATCTTCCAACACTGGAATTTGTGCCACTAGCACTGGCTATCCATGGATCCTAAGAAGAAGAGTCCTGATACGGTAACTTTTCTAATTCCTGAGCACAGAATTCACTTCTGATCCAACATGAGTGACTCTGGTGGAGAAGCTGCATTCTTACACCACCATGACTCCTTTGTTTTACTTTACCTCCGAGAAGCCAGCTACTTCACTAGTCTCGTTGCTCAGCTATTTGTGGTGTGTGTTTTAGGCTGTATGACTTCTAGGTTTTATTATCAGTGAGTAATTGCTTATCCAGACAGTGGGATGAGAAAAAGTTCTGTAATTTACTGGTACTAGATTCCATGTTGCTCCCTTGTCATTGCTAAGTGCAATCAGTCAAGTCACTGCCTGCCTGGAATGACATATGAGCATAACTTTAACCAAGAAATTGTATTCAAACATAGCTGTGATGATGCAGATGTGCCTGAGCTTGACTAATTTTCTCCCTCCAGTCTTAAGAGGATGCCCATCCTGTTCTTTCCCAAGGCCATCTAACCCCCTCAAAACTTTCTTGAATAAAACTTGCTGTCAAAACAGGGGTGTCCTTTTGTTGTGTATATATGATCAAATGTATGCAAGCACATGTGTGCACTCTGAAAGGATCATTTCCTAGATGGAAAACTTCAGACTCACATAGGGTGAAAACATAGAATAGATTGTGTGAGGAACTAGTGGAGTCAACTCTTGTATAAACTTCTGTCTACTAAAACTTATCTGCAAACATCTGAGGCTTTGAGGAAAAAATGATATTTGTCATATGGCAAAGAAAAGGGGTTTTTAGACAACATGCAGAGCCTAGTGACCTCTGCCAAGAATAGACTATGATGACTTCAGGACTCCAAAACACGGAGTTACACTTGGCTTGCTTAAAAATTAATGGTCGGGACATCTCCCCTCATCCAATGAAAACTAGAGCAGTTCCTACACCTCTGGGATTTGGGGACTATCTCTGCTGTGGACTCCTCATGGGAAGCATGCTTAAGTACAAGACAGAGAGGATATTTTTGTAGACACTGACCTTCTCATTGTAGTCCTCACAGTGTTGACACCATGTGTTATCCTTCCACTACTTTGCTTGATTGACTGCCATTCATTAATATCAAACATATTAACACTATCCCATATTCTGTTGTAGTAATATGTATATAAAGCTTACCATATTTGCTCTTCTTTGGTGTTCAGTTTCAATTTGATTAGATATGCTCATTATATTTCTTCTAATTTTTGTTCTTTGAAAGTTTTCTACTATGTTTTAATTAAATCGATCCCTCTTTCTGACCACTTTCCAGATCAAAATTCTCTACCAAATTTGTTCAACTTTGTTTCTTTTTTTAACTCATCAAGGACAATTTGCACAGTACATGTACTTTTAATCTTTTGACCATTACTGGGACTGGGATGGCCCACCAGTGACTAAACTCTTAAAGATAACTGATATTAGCTCTTGATCTAGGGGTGAGATTTTTTTGCATTCTTCCTGTGTCTAAGATGTGATTTTGTCTACCTCGTGCAGGTCTTGTACATGTTGATACAACTATGTGAATTTATATATGTATTTTTGTTGCTGCATTAAGAAATGCTGTTTATTTTTAGTCACCATCAGCCTCTGGTGTTTCCAGTCTTTCTAGTCCTGTTGTATAATGGTCCCTGAGAATTGAGAGGAGAGGGTGTAGTATGGATTTCACACTTTCAGATAAGCACCCTTCAGATTTAGGATTGTTGCATATTAGTCATATCATTCTTGAGATTGGGAAAGTTTCTCTCTATGATTTTTCTAAATATATTTTCTGTGCTTTGACGTGGACTTCTCTTTATTCTATAGCTATCATTGTTAGGTTTGGTCTTTTCACAGGGTTCTTTATTTCCTGGATATTTTGTGCTAAGTGTTATTTTTGATTTAATGTTTTCTTTGACCGAAGAATCTATTCCCTCAATTGTATCTTCAGTCCTCTAGATTCTCTCTTCCATTTCTTGTATTCTGTTGTTAATTCTTGCTTTTGTGGTTTGCAATCCTTTTCTCAATATTACTGTTTCTATAATTCCCTGGGCTTGAGATTTCTTTATTGTCTTTTTTTCTCTTTTTCAAGTCTTGAACATTGTTTTTCATATGTTTGATTAATTTTTTAATGAGATTTCTTGATTTCTTCCAGTTCTTCTGTTTGTCTTTTCACTCATTTTGTGAGAGAATTTTTCATTTCCTCTTTAAGGGCCTCATACATTTACGTAAAGCTATGTTATTTTCTTCTACTTCATCTATATTTGTTTGTTCAAGTCTTCCTGTTGCAGAGCCACTTGTTTTTAGTGGTATAATGTTGCTCGTTTTGGTGTTGCTTGTGTTCTTACCTTGTCTATTTATCTTTTCTCTGATTGGTGTAATTGAGACTGTCTGTGTCCCTAGTGATCAATCTTCCAGGTGCCAGTGGATCCAAGACTCATGTAGTGGCTCCTCGTAGTGCATTTAAGACCACAGTTCTAGTCACACTGTTGGAAACTCTGCTCTCTTGGAGAACGCTCTGTGCTACTAGGTGTTGCTCTGCAATACTGAGAATTGTTTGGGCCTGCTGGTACGAAGATTGCTTACTCGGGGCTGTTTCTGCTAAGGTTTCTGTTTTGTGCCTGCTCTGGCAAAGGTTGGTTGTATGGGTCAACTGTAACAAATGTTTCTAGCTCAGGCCTCCTACCTCAGAGACTGCTGATTCACACCTGGTTTGTCAAAGGTCTCATGTTCAGGACTCCTACATCAGCAGGGGCTCACATGTATCTGGCAGTGGGCATCAATGGACCAAACCTGCTCTTGTGGAGGTTGCTGCCTTGGTCCTTCTCCTGTTGAGGTAGCTAGCTCATGCCTGTTCCCTCAGATGTTTCCGGCTTGGGTCTGCTCTCTCAGGATCCATGAGTAACCCTAGGGTTTACAGAGGTCTCTGATGCATGCCTGCTCCCTGTGTAGTTGCTTCTTTGTACCTGTTTCTGTGGAGTGTGCCTCAGACCTACTCCGGTGGAGCTTGTTAGCCCAGACCTACTTCTGTAGATGTCCCTGTCCAGGGCCTGGTTCTGTGGAGGTCCCTAGCTTGGGCATGTTCCTGTAGATGTCTCCATCTTCAACTCAGTTGTAATTACTTATGTCCATTAGGTCACATTGATCTGAACATGCCTCTTTCCTAGGTCACCTCATACTTACAGTGCATTGGGATGACAATACATTTGCTTTAATACAAAAAAGCACCATGATCCCCTCCTGTGTGGAAGGTGCAAATTTTGTCTAGAAGTAACTCATGTACTCTTACTTCTAGACAATGTGGAATATGGACCTGCAATTTTTATCTCTTACATCCTGAGAACAATTACTGCTAACTGCTGACCTATTGTTCAAAGCCTACATAAATTGCTTCACAATACACACACACACTCACACTCACACACACACACACACACACACACACACACACAGAGTGAGAGAGAGAAAGAGAGAGAGAGAGAGAGAGAGATTACTGTCTCTCTCTCTTTTTCTATCTCATGCTTTTGGATCAGGATGCAAGATCTCAGCAAGTATTCCAGCACAATGACTGCCTGTCTGTTCCTATGCTTCCATCATATAGGGACCTGCTTTCTTGAACTAGTAGCCCAACGAATTTTTTTACAGGTTGCCGTATTTATAGTGTCACTTTATAGCAACAGAAAAATCTAAATAGTTTATGTTTAAGAAACATTTAAAATAGTTACTGTTTTAAAAATGAAAAATATAAGTCTTGAATATGGCATTTTTAAAATTCCCACCACCTGTGTACTACTACTTCTTCTCCCTTAATAGTTTTAATTACACTCCCAAGCCATTTCTAATTTATATTGATAAGTCCTTTATTTAATGTAATCTTTACAAAAACCATAAAGTTCAAAGGTCATGCCATGATTGTAGTCCTAATACTTGAACTGAGTAAATGCATTTATAACTCACTTATGACCATTTCTGATATCTACATAAACATTTCAAAGGCAGGGATTTAACAGGAATATTGACTGAAGACAAAACTCTGCCAGAATTCATTTCTTCAGTGTTGTTAGTTTTTGCCTATGTGTTCCATTTCAGTATGCTTCAGTGCCTTCTAAAGTCTGTTCCATGGACTAAAGACCCTTCTTGTAAAGAATAGTTCATGAATGACAGCTTTGTGTTGCATGCAGTTAGAAAAATGACTTCAAAATAGTTCACATGGATTTCTGTCTCTCTAATGCTTTCCTGAATTATGAACTGGAATTCCATTGAATAACATCTCCCGTGATTGTCAGTTTCTTTAAGGCTAATACTATCATAATGTCAGAAATAAGTAAGATATAAAGGTAATTGTATTCTTTGCAACTGCCAGAAGACTAATGAGAAAAGCCTTTTTCTAACAATTTTGAAATATTAAAATATTTTGAATTTTAATGCTTCCATTACTTCTTTTTCTGTTTTGTGTTTCCAGGAAGGAAGTCAGAGAATTTCATAATTTGGCTGTTATGATGTTCTGAAACTCAGAGACAACACCTAGTTTGGAGTCAAAGTTTGAAAGCTCTGGGTCCAACATGTATTACCCATTCCTTATCAGAGCTTCTGATTCAAAAGAGGGTGAGTAAACATTACACAGAAAGGTCTCTGTTGATTATAGATACATCAGAAATGGCAAATTTCCTAAGAACTTACCTTGTTACCTCATTTACCACTCACATATCCAACATTCAATCTGGCTAAAATATTTCCTATTTTCACAAGGAGTGACACATCTCATTCAGGAAATCCTGGAGGAGAATAGGCAGAAGACCCTGGAGAGGCTTGCTGTGATGTGGCTTTCTTAAGAGCCTTTGGAAATGGTGTGTTTGGGATTGGGAAATAACCATCAGGAAATATTATAAGTTCCATACTTATCCCAGATCCTAGTTCATTATCCAAGTTATATCTTGAGATCTCCTACTAAACATAAAAAGATTGAATTATACTAAATTATTAATTTCATGAAACAAACATTTAAGTAGCCTTTGGGTCAGAATCTCCTACATCTGAATATTCATTATGTCTTCTTTCTATCAGCTCTAAACAGAGCATTGCCCTCAATGTTGTTAATGATTTTCCAACACATTTTTGGTACCTAAAATAGAATGCACTTAACAATAAAATATCACTTAAAGAATGATATTACAGTTTTATACTGCTTATTGTTACATCCCTAAAAGATGTACAAATACTTATCTCATTTTACCATGTGCCCAATTTTCCAGCACAGAAAGAAAGTATTTAATGTGAAAATTGAAGAAGAATTAATTCGGAAAATGGGTCAACATCTATCCTATTACGTGGGTAGACAATACTTCAATTTTCAGGACCACAGGGATAAATATGGTATTGTACTGTGAAGTGATATCATCTAAACATGATTTATGGGTGTGGTGCCTCATCTTCATAATCATGGCACTTATGCAGTAGAGGCAGGTGGATTAATTTTTTAAATAATTTTGAGCTATAAATAAAAATATTTTCATTGGGATGTCAATAAGTTTTCTTTCCTACAAAAGAACAACGTGATCACCTCCTGTGTGGAAGGTTTAAATTATGTGTGTAAGGTATTCAGATTCTCTGACTGCTACACAATGTGGAATACGGGCCTCCATTTTTGGGCTCTGACACTGACACTGACATCAATTGCTTTTAACTGCTGACACATTGCTCTGAGCACTATTTAATTTTATCAAATATATATATATATATATATATATGTATATATATATATATATATATATATATATATATATATTCTTATTCACTGTTTCCTTTGTTTAAAGACACTTCTCTGTTTCAGGAGGTCCTATTTACTAATTGTTGCTCCTCAGTTTATTCTTATTCCTCTGACAATACTCTACTTTCCAGGACAAGAGAATACTTTACCTTTTCTGAACTCGTTTGGTCTACTTTTAGGAGTTTCTATTATCTTGAATTGACGTGGGTGTTGCTTTGTACTTTAGTCAAGTTCCTGAGAAATCATGAGTGAGAGCAATAACAGAGATTACTGTCATCACTGTGACAACTCAGTATGTCACATTTAAACTTCATAGTGCCTTCTTGAAGAAGCTGTTTCTTGCAAGTAGCTGTATTCCGTCCTTGGAGAAACATGTTATCTTACCATAGCTGTGAAGAAAAATGTTGCATTTCCAGGCCAGTGACACAAAAGGGTGACATGGATGGGAAATGCAGGAACTCTGGAGCCAAAATTGGGATTGAGGAAGATTTCTGATATTTCATAAACAGAAATTTCTTCCATTCTGAGGAATCACCATTTCAGGCAAATGTCTTTCAGATTCTGAGACTTCAGCATGATATCTTACCATCATCATCAGCACAAGCAGCCCTGCCTGCCTCCTCCTTTGTGCACACCCGCAATGTGCTCAGAGCAATATCCACCCTCAACCTCTTCTGAGCCTTGTCCTCCTCTATTGTGCTCAGACCCTATGCCTCCCTCAAAGTGTTCTAAAACCAACCAACAATGACAAAACACACAACTTTTAATGATATCTGCCAGTTTTCATGCTGGAATATCTCATTAACAAACATTAGAGAATCAAGAAGTTATATTAGTAGTTATGTGGCAGATAAAAATGTCAGACTGGTACCACCTGTGAGTGTGCATGCATGAGTGTCGGTCTGAGTACATGTGATGCATATTGAGATTTAGTATATTATTTGTTTTTTAAATTCTAGCAGATACTCACCTTGGTGTGTATCATTGCCAAGGTGTGCTCAAAAATGATTTTTCATAAAATAAGTGTGAGAGATTGTGGCCTTTATTCCAAATATCCAAGAAAGATCATGCTTCCTTATGATGGGTGTAATTTTAGTTCATCTATCGTCATGATAAGCAGACTTATAGTTATCATCAGAGTGGAGTCTTAATATATACGACTAATATGATATTTGAGATGGCAGACATGAATAGGGTCTGATTATCCCTTAAGCGCAGCAGCCTCCCCTATGAGCAACATATTTGACTTTCTAAGGTAACAGAAAGAATTTAACCTAGGCAGGGATCCTGACTAGTCTCCTGAAAGAGGTTTCTCAAACATGCAGCTGAGAGCACAGTTGGAGTCACCTGTACTACTGTCCTCCATTCCAAACACAGGCAAATTATACCTAGAAAACAAGAATATAAATGTGCCAGTGCAACACAGTATATCAGTCAACTAAACAGAACGAACAAGACATAAGAGAGGTGTAACAAAGAAAAGAAATATTGACTTCATTCTAGAAAGACAACTTAGAAAACCAGGGAGATCTTGCTGAAACTGAAAAGACAGGAGTGGCCACTGAGTCACAGGGCTCTACAGCAATGGTGTCCAGGAACAAGACATTTCCTATTTTCTATGGTCCCTGTTAAGTCAGTCATAAATGGATTTTCATTGTGGATGGGAAATTCCTGGACCTGCCCACAATAACAGCTCTAGTCACACTGGGCAGGGCAGCCAGTCATATAAAGAGGCACTTGACTGTGTGACTGCACACTCCTGGTGCTCAAGTCCTGGACTCCTTTGGAGAACCTGGTGAGTGTTTCCTGAGTTGGTCTGTCTTTATGGTCTGCTTATTTGCTCCTGTCAGTTTGGAGGGACTAAGAGTGATGGGTCCAGTTGTTTTCATGGGAAGAATAGCAACAACTTAGCAATCAGAAATATAATAATGGATTCAATGATCCACGGTGAAACGTGGCTTTTCCTTTTATTTGGTAGGATGTTGAGCAGAGGATTTTTCTCTTTCACATGCATCTTTTGGTGTCCTTTTCAGAACCCTAGACATTAGCAGAGATCAGAACCTGGGACTTGCCTGAGCTGTCCTTTATTCTGCTACCCCACAAAACCTGGGATGTCACTAGTGATAATAGAGACAGGAATGTGTTATCAATATTCCTCAGGGTTCCAGAACTTGAAGCTGTCTGTTTTAGATGCATTTCTGTGTTCAAGGTGCCTAGTTTCACTGAAATAATGTGTTTCTATCCTGGAATAATGCATGAAACTAAAGTTACTACACAAGGCTAGTGCCACAAATTGCTGACAGGAAATGGAAATTCCAGGCTGTCACACAACTGGGGTTGGGGAATATGTACATGTGTGGACAGAGAAGTGGATGTGACGTTCCATGTCTCCATCTTTCCTTTCAGTGACGATCACCCCTAATACTGTCATGTAATGTCTTTCAGATCCTGAGACTTCAGCACAATGTCTTCTCAAGAGCAACAGTGCCAGCAGCCAAGTCAGACTTCTCCTGTGTGCTCACCCACAAAGTCTTCTGAGACTTCTCGACCACTGAAGTGCCCACAGGCTTGTCCTCCTCCAATGTGCCCACAGATTTATTTTCCTCCAACATGCCCACAGACTTGTACTCCTCCTCCAGTGTGCACACAGATTTCTACTCCAATATGTCCTGGTCCTTATACTTCTCCAACATGGCCATATTCTTGTAATCGTCGAATGTGAACACAGCCTTGTATCCTCCAATATGCCCACAGCCTTGTCCACCTCCAAAGTGCCCACAACCATGCCCCCCTCAGCCATGACAGTGGACTTGTGCTCCTGTGCAACCTCATCCACCTTGCCAGCAGAAGTGCCTACAGAAGAACATGCGAGTGCTGCAGCAGTCACCAGGACCAAGAGAAGAGGAGGAAATCTATCTTCCCCCACTTCCACAGAAACACGTACATCTTTGCTTTAAAGTCTGTCATGGCTGCAGAAGAATTTTGTCCACCCTACAGGTCCATGTGTCTGTGATGATCCCTTAGAGTGAGGGCATTCCCCTGAGATTGTTCTTCTTCTGCTGTCAAGTGGTGGCTGAGTTTGTTCCTTCCACACCACCTCAGTGTCCCAGATGCTCAGTGATGAGCAGTCGCTTCCACCCTGTACACTCAGAGGATGTTTCCAAAACCATGAGTTTACTTGTTTGTGTTGTTGTGTCCATGATTTCATTTCCTGAATAAAGTACAATATGGCTGTTAGTACTCATGAGTTCTTTTTTTTCTTCTATAACTGACTCTATGATCTTCCTGATATGCTCCTGTTATGTTGTTTTTATTCTTTGATGCCCGGGTCATCCTGTTGTAAGCAGATTTTGACTGTGTTTTGGGTCATAACAAAGATTGCTTAGTGATTGTTTGCTTGAGAGACAGAGTTTCATTATGCACAACTACAAGCTATCAGTTAGCATGTGCTATTTTAAGAATATTATGCAATGCTCAAATATGTATGAGTCACTTAGCACAAATACCCTGTATACCATGTATTTCCCTCACTCGTCCCCTTCATCTGATGTAATAGCTACACTTATACATCAACCTAGCCTTGTTATGTTTTCCTCTTTAGTAGTTGAAACATCAGTGCCAACCATGTATTTAAGACTGGATTTATTTCCCTGAATATGATGGTATGCAATTTAATTAGATTACCTCCAGAAGACACGTGATCTTTGTTTTATATGACTGATCATAATTTCAATCCACATAAGTTTCACCTATTATTATCCCATCCACTTCTGGTGTGCAGCTGTACTGACTATTGTACCTTGCATGTTAGTAGTAGATCTGAAACATAGATGGGTATGCAGACATCTCTACTGTATACAATATGTGACTTCTTTTACTAAACGCACAAGTGATAGTACTGAATTCTATGACAGAAAAGCAACAAAAATTTGAGTTGCTTATATTGAAGAGACACTTAAAATGATTACAATTGTAAAAATGAAGAAGGATAAGGGTTTAATATAGATAGTTTTTTGAAAATCCCACGAGCTTTGTATTACTACTTCTTAATCCATTAATACTTTTCAGTCCACTCCCAAAATATTTAAAATTTTTATAGAGAACTCTTTTATTTAATGTAATCTTCCCAGGAACAACAAAGGCCATAGATCGTGCCATTGAGGTAGTCATGGTACTTGAAGTGAGTAAATGGGTTTATAACACTTTTATGACCATATTTAATATCTACATATACACTTTCAAAGGCATGGATTTAACAGGAAAATTGACTGAAGATAAATCTCAGCCAGAATTATTTGCAATTTCATCATTTCTCTAGTGTTGTGTAACAGGAGAGCCTGCTTGCTAGGGTTTATGTCCTGCCCAGTTACCCAGCTATTTAGTACCAGAGAAAGTCACATAGAGGTTCTACTTTAGATGTAAACTGATTAGCACGTTAGCTCGGGCTTCTCATTTGCTCTTGTAGCTTATATCAACCCATTACTCTTATTCATGCTAGCCAAATGTCTCAGTAACTTTTTCAGTGGGGCAGATCACATACTGATTCTTTAGTGATCTGGGCAAAAATGGGGAGGAATGGGCTTCTTCCTTCCCTAAATTCTTTTGTTCTTATTGCCCTACCTTTAATTTCTTTCTGGTTGTCCCACCTGTACTTCCTTCCTGGCCAATTAGCATTTATTTAAAACATGACTGACAGAATACATACAATTCTCCTGCACCAGTTCCCCCTCTTTTTTATAAAACAAAGGAAACAAATCCTGTGGATTTTTAAAGAATGTGGGCATAGTTTTCCTGGCAATTACAGCTAGTTAAGGGCGGTGATAATCTTATGGGTCCTTAATAAAAATTTGTCAGGTCCTGACTGAGGTGTCCTGAGAGTCTTGATAATTTCTCTCAGCATCTTGAATATGTTCCGGATGTAGAACTCAGACATTTAGACCATCTGTTCCTACTGGAGATTTCTTAGGTAGTATTCTTTGGTCAAACCTGAGTTGTCTTGACTCAGAATGAACCCACAGCCTCTCATTTCCTGTGGAAAGAAAAGCACAATCTCTTCTCCAAAGTAACATACATTTTGACTTCAAGTTTGAATTTAAGGTATTTTCAAAATACCTATCTTGGGTAAATTTAGACTCATTTATAAGCAAATATCTTTTAGCATCTGTTGCTCCTTCTTCAGCATTCAAACATTTCACAGAGAGCATAATATCATACAGTATCAAGATTCTCTGTGTGTTTTCCATCCTTAGGTGGCTTTATTTTAAACTCTATTTCTTTTATTTTTAATTTTTGGCTTTTTGAGACAGGGTTTCTGTGTATCTTTGTTCAGGAACTCACACTGTACACCAGGTTGTCCTGAATTCAAAATCATCTTCCATGTTTCTGCCGCCTCAGTGCAGGGTTTAAATGTGTTCACTGCCACACTTTGAACTCACAGAGATCTGTCTGTCTCTGCCTCCCATGCATTGGTATTGAAGGTGTGTGGTACTACACCTTGAAGTCAGTCTACCTTTGTTTCTGAAGTGTTGGGATTAAAGTATGTACCACCACACCCAACTACTCTCTTTTTTTCTTTTTTCTTTAAAGGACTTTAATCTTTTTTTCCCCAAGCCTGCACATATTTTTAAGTACACAGTAAACCTTTTAGAGGTTTCCTTTGTCTTTGAATCTCTCTTAACTGTGCATCTCTCTTTTTATGAACACACGTGTCTTTAATTTACCAAGCAACATGGGTAGAATCAAAGCCGGGGATTTGACAACTGCATCCAGACCATGTCTTAGCTTTCTGAAATTCCAGCATTTTGCCAAAGGTACCGGACAGAGCCATGCTTATTGCCCCAACTCTACAGCTTTTCAAGGTCTCTACCAGGAAGCAAGCTGCAACAGTGTGCTTACAAACCATACTCAAATGCTCCATAGTCAAACCGCCTGCAAGAAAGACTCAGAGTTTGCCCTGGGAGGACAGCCCTGAAAGCCAGCATTTTAAAAGAGCACAACTTTTTTCATGCTACGGCAAAAAACTGAAAAGCATGTAGTCAGCTTTATGTCAACATCATTTAAGTGTTTCTTGGCAGGACCACTTTAAAAGAGCTGCAATGTTTTGCAGCTAAAGCTGAGTCAGAAAGCCTCTCTTAAATGAGAGCACTTGTTTGCCTCTAGCAAACAGAACAGACCCAAGAAATTCCTGCCCCCAAGAAAATATGCTTTACTCTATTCTTTCCCATGCTTTTTCAGGATTTCTATGGATGCAGTTATCCATGTGGATACCATTCAATATCATGAAGGCCTGTTTGTTTATTTCCTGCACAGTTCCCTGGCCATTTGTTCCTGAGAAAGTGACACAGAGAGTTTACATTAAATATAAACTGATTGGCCCATTAGGTCAGGTTTTATATTAGATCTTGTTGCTTTTGTTAACCCATTACTCATCTATGTCAGCCACCTGGCTCAGTATCTTTTTCAGCAGGGCAGATCACAACCTGCTTCTTTAGTGATCTTGGCAGGACTGGGAAGGAATGGGCTTCTTCCTTCCCAGAATTCTCCTGTACTCATTGCCCTACCTTTACTTCCCATTTGGTTGTCCTACTAATACTTCCTGCCTGGCAAATCAGTATTTATTTAAAATATGACTGACAAGTTCCTCTCCCCTCCCTCCAGGTCCAGGAAGGTGAGTGTCCAGACAGACTGAATCCCCAAAATCCAGTATATGCAGAGGAAACAAGTCCCAGTGTCATTGTCATTGGCTTTACAGAAAAACTCCGGGTCAGCCACATTCAGAGAATCCAGCCACATTCAGAGAATCTGGTTGGATCGCATCATCGTTCTGTCCCAGTCCAACTGGCCTTGGTAAACTCTCATTAGATCCTTCCCCTTGTATCAGTGGGTGATAGCATCCCTTGCAGTCCTGATTTCCTTGAACTTCCCACAGGGCAGGAAACCCTGACTGCTCTTAGGGATGGAGAGGGAAAAGGAGAGGGAGTGGGGGGAGTGGGAGTGTGTTGGCAGGAGGGGCAGAAATGGAAACTTTTATTATTTAATAAAATTACTTTCTCATAAAAAATAAAATAAAATAATATAAAATAAAACATGACTGACAGAATACAGACAATTCTCCTGCACACATGTTGCTAGTTTTTGACTAGGTGTACCATGTCAGTAGGCCCCAGTGCCTTCAAAATTCTGTTCCATTGAATAAAGATCCTTCTTGTGGAGAATAGTTCATCAAGGACAGCTTTGTGCTGCATGCAGGTAGAAGAGAGTCTACAAATTAGCTCATAAGTATTTCCGTCTCCCTAAATTTTTGCTGACTTCTGAACTTTAATTCCATTGAGAAACACATCCTGTGAATATCAGTTTCCCTAAGGCAAATGCTAGCCTTATGTTAAAAATAAGATAGATGTAAGGGTCATTGTAGTCTTCATATCTGCTGGGAGACTAATAAAGAAAGTCTTGTTTGAACAATTTTTGAGGATTAAAATATTTTAAACTTTACTCTTTTCCTCACTTCTTTTTCAATTCATTGATATCATGTAGGGAAGCAGATAATTTCATAATTTTGTTGATATCTTGTTCTGTAACTCAGAGAAAACACCTACTTTGGAAAAAAGTATGAAAGCTCTGGGCCCAACATATAATACTCATTGTTTATAAAAGCCTGGTCTTCAAAAGAGGAAAAAACTTTTACACAGAAATAACTCTGGTGATCATACATACATCAGAAACCACAAATTTCCAATGAATTTTCCCTGTTACCTCAGGACCTCCTCACTTATCCAACATTCATTCTGTCTAAAAAACTCTCCCACTCCCCCAAGGAATAAGACATCTCATTCTAGAAATCCTGTAGGAAAATAGACAGAAGACTCTGGAATGGCTTGCTCTGATGAGACTTTCTTAAGAGCCTCTAGAAAGGGTGTGTTTTGGGTTGGAAAAAAGCCATCAGGAAGTATTATAAGTTCTCCTACAACTCCCAAAACCTGGGTCTTTATCCATATTATAACTGAAGATCTCCTACTAAGATTTTAAAAGACTAAATGACAGTAAATTATGAATTTCATGAAAAGATCTTACAGTAGCCTTCAGGTCAGAGTGTCATAGATATGAATATTCATTCTGTCTTCTTCCTATGTGCTCTAACCAGAATATAGCCCTAAGTGTTATTATTAGTGTTTTGACATCACATTCCTCTGTTATAAAACAGAAAGTACTGAACAATAAGAATATTCCTTAAGACAAGATATTATAGTTTCGTGATCTTTTTATTACAACAGGAAATGATGTAAAATACATATCACAATACCATGAAGCCCCAAATATCATTACAAAATCAGAACTTAATGAGAAAATTTAAATAGAATTTATAAGATTATGGGTCAGCATCAATCCTATTACATGTGTGGCCATTAATTCAATCTCAAGTAGCTCACTGATAAATATGGGTTTGTACTGTGAAGTGATATGACCTGAATATGGTTTATAGGCATCCAGCTCATTGGGAGCATCTTACCTGCCATGGCAAAGCACTGTGTTTGAATGATGGGACGACAAAAAGATATTTAACACAACCCCCCTTCTACTACAAATAGAAAGCATCAGAAAATTCTAGTAGAAACTTGAAAATATCAAATCTTCCAACACTGGAATTGGTGCCACTAGCACTGGCTATCCAAGCATCCGTAGAAAAAAGATTCCTGATATAGGAACTTTTCTAACTCCTTAGCACAGAGTTCTCTCTGCTCCAACCTGAGGGACTCTGGAGGCGATCGTTACATTCTTACACCACCATGACTACTTTGCTTTACTTTTGCTCAGAGAAGCCAGCTACTTCACTAGTCTCATTGTTCAGCAATTCGTGGTGTATGTTTTCAGCTATATGACTTCTATGTATTACTTTCAGCGAGTAATTGCTTATCCAGACAGTGGGGATGAGAGAAAGTTCTGTAGTTTTCTTGTAGTAGATTCCATATTCCTCCCTTGTCATTAATAAGAGTCAAGTCACTAGCTGACTGCAGTCACATATGAGCAGAAATTCAATCAAGAACTTGTTTTCAAACAGCTGTTATGATGTAGATACACCTGAGCTTGACTGTTTTTCACTACATTGCTAACAGTAGGCAAACCTGTTTTTTTCTAATGGTCCTTTAATCCCCACAGAATGTTTCTAAATTAAAACTTGTAGTCAAAACTGGGATGTCCTTCTTTTTGTGTTTATGTGTGCCCGTGCATGCACGCGCATCTGCACTCTGAATCTTTTCCTAAACGAAAAAATACCACCTTGTATACAGTGGAGATACAGAGAAGAGTCTGTGAGAAACTAGTGAAGTCATCTCTTGTATAACCTTCTATCTACTAATACTTACCTGTATACATCTGAGGCTTTGAGCAGAAAAAGACTATTTGTCACATGGCAAAGATAAGGGGTTTACAGGCAACATCCATAGCCTAGTAACTACTTCCAGGAAGAGGCCATGATGAATCAAGGACACCAAAACAGGGAGTTACGCTTGTGTGCTCTGGAATGAATGATCAGGAAATTCTCCCACATCCAATGAAATCTAGAGCAGCTCCTATGCCTCTAAATTTGGGGACTATCTCTGCAGTGGATGCCTCATTGGAAGCATGCTTAATTACAGGACAGAGAGGATATTTTTGAAGACACTGCCCATCTCGTGTAGTCCTCTCACTAGCTGCCATCATCAGTCATACATCTACTACTTTGTTTGATTCACTGGCATTCACTAATACCAGACATGCTAACACTTTTGCCATTCTGGTGTTGTAAAATGTATATAAAACTTACCATATTGGTTCTTCTTAAGTGTTCACTTTCAATTTGAATACTTATGCTCATTCTATATCTTCTAATTTTTGTTCTTTGACAATTCCCTGAAATGTGCTTTGATTAAATTCTGATTCTTTTGATCTCCTTCCAGATCAATTCTCTCTATCCTTTTGGTTCAACTCTGTGTCTGTTATCTAAAACTCATAAAGACAATTGGCAATGTTCATTATATTTTTACTTATGTGTGTTTTCACTGGGACTTTGTTGGCCCACCGGTGGCTACACTCTTAATGAAAAGTGCTTTTGGCTATTGAGCTACGGGTGGGGTTTTCTGCATGATTCCTGTGTCCATGCTGTAATTTTCTACCTTTTGCAGGTTTTTCTTGAACATGTTGATAAATCTAGGTGAATTCAAATATAGAGTTTCATTGCTGCATTTATAAATACTGTTTACTAGTAGTCACCTTCAGCCTCTGATGTTTACAGTCTTTTCTTTCCTTGTTGTATACTTGTCCCAGATTCTTGAGAGGAGAGGGTGTGATATGGATTTCACACTTAGGCATAAACACCCTTCAGGTTTATGATTGGTGGACATTTGTGTTTGCCATATCTTTCTTTAGGCTGCCAATGTTTTCTTCTATAATTTTCTAAATATATTTTCTGTTTTTTTGATTGACTTATTCTCTTTCTACTATAGCTGTTATTCTTAGGTTTAGTCTTTTCATAGGGATCCATATTTCCTGGATGTCTGTCCTAAGTTTTAAAAATATTGAATGTTGTCTTTTACTGATGAGAATATTTCCATAATTATATCTTCAGCTGTTAAGATTCTATCTTCCTGTGTATTAATACTTCTACTACCTTAACATTTTTAATTCTTCTCCCAAGCCATTGGAAATTTTTATTGAGAAATCTTTTTTTAATGTAATCTTCGCAGGAACCATAAAATGCATAGGTCATGCCATGATGTAGTCCTGATACATAAACTGAGCAAATAGATTTATAACACAGTTATGATCATTTTTCATGTCTACATACACACTTACAAAGGATTAGATTTAACATGAATATTGACTGAAGATAAATCTCATTCTGTATTTGCCATCTCACCATTTCTTTAGTGTTCTTAACTTTTGTCTAGGTGTCCCATGTCAGTATGCTTCAGTGGCTTCTAAAGTCTGTTCCATGGACTGAAGACCCTTCTTGAAAAGAATAGTTCATGAGTGACAGCTTTGTGTTGAGTACAGGTAGAAGATTGAGTTCAAGCAATATCTGAGGTAATTCTGTCTCTCTAACCTGTTCCTGACTACTGAACTGGAATTTCATTGCATAACATATCCTATTTATGTCAGTTTCCATAATTTTAATACTATTCTTATGCCAGGAATGAGAAAGATGTAAACATAGTTGAATTCTTCATATCTGCCAGGAGACTAATGAGAAAGATCTAATTTCTAACAATTTTTGAATATTAAAATTCTTTAAACTTTCTTGTTTCCATCACTTTTTTTCAGTTCAATGAGGCCAGAAAGGGAGTCAGAGAATGTCATAATTTGGCTGTTATCTAATTCTGAAACTCAGAGATAACACCTAGTTTGGAGTCAAAGTTTGAAAGCTCTGGGCTCAACATGTATTTCCCATTCCTTATCAGAACTTATGATTCAAAAGACGGCAAGTAAATATTACACAGAAAGGTCTCAGGTGATCATACATACATCAGAAATGACAAATTCCAAAGTACTTTCCTTCTTACCTCAGTGCCCTCTCACATATCCAACATCCAGACTGGCTAAAACATCCCCCACTACCACAAGGAAAGACACATCTCATTCTGGAAGTCCTGGAGGAGAATAGTCAGAACACTCTGGAATGGCTTGCTGTAATGGGTTTTTCTTAAGAGCCTTTGGATATATTGTGTTTTGGTTTGGAAATAGTCATCAGAAAGTATTATATGCTAACCCACAACTCCCAGATCTTTGATCTTTGTCCATGTTATGACTTGAGATCTCCTAGTAGAACATTAATAGATTGAATTACAATAAATTATGAAATGCATGAAAAAAAACTTTAAGTAGCCTTTGGGTCAGAACCTTCTAATTCTGAATATTCATTCTGTCTTATTTCTATGTACTCTGAGCAGCTCAATGCCTTCTATGTTATTAATTTTTTCCAACACATTTTTTGGTGAATTAAATATAATGCACTTAACAATAAAAATATCATTTAAGCAATGATATTACAGTTTTATAATCCTTTTTATTACATCAGTAAATGTTCTGCAATGACAATAAGTTTGCTTTACTACAAGAGAACAATGAAATCCCCTCCTTTGTGGATGGTTCAAATTAGGCCTGTAAGCAAATCATGTTCTCTGACTGATAGACAATGCGTAATATTGGCCTGGAATTTGCAGCCATTTTACCCTGAGAGCAATTACTTTTTAATGCAGCCCTATTGTTCAAAGTCTAATTAAATTATTTCACAACACTCACACATACAGACACACAGGCACACGCACATACACACACAGAGATATATATTTCTGACTCTTTCTCTTTTTCTATTCATGCTTTTGGATCAGGATGCAAGATCTCAGCTACTATTCCAGCACCATGACTGCCTTTCTGCTCTAAGATTCCCATCATCAAATTAGGCACTTGCTTTCTTGAACCATGAGCCCAATAATTTTTTTATAGGTTGCCTTGGTTATGGTGTCACTTTATAGCAACAGAAAAAACTAAATTGTTTATTTTAAGAGACATTTAAAATAGTTACAGTATTAAAAATGAAAGAGTTTAAGGCTTTAATATGGCTTTTTAAAAATTCCCACCATCTGTGTATTATTACTTCTTCTCCCTTAATAATTTTAATACCACTCCAAAGCCATTGGAAATATTTATCGAGGACTCTTTTATTTAATGTAATCTTTACAAGAACCATAAATTCCATAGGTCATGCCATGATTTTCGTCCTGATACTTGAACTGAGTAAATGCATTTATAACACATTTATCATTATTTCTCATACGTACCAATACATTTTCAAAAGCAGGGATTTAACAGGAATATTGACTGAAGATATCACTCCACTTGTGTTATTTGCCATCCCATCATCTCTTCAGTGTTGTTACTTTTGGCCTATGTGTCCCGTATCAGTATGCTTCAGTGCCACCAAAAGTCTGTTCCATGGACTAAAGACCCTTCTTGAAAAGAATAGTTCATGAATGACAAATTTGGGTTGCATGCAGGTAGAAGAAACACTTCAAAATATTTCACAAGTATTTCTGTCTCTCTAAAATTTTCCTGACTTCCGAACTTTAATTCCATTGAGTAACATCTCCTCTGAATGTTAGTTTCTTTAAGACTAATACTATCCTATGTCAGGAATAAGAGAGATGTAAAGGCCATTGTATTCTTTGTAACTGCCAAAAGAATAATGAGAAAGGCCTTTTTCTAACAATGTTTGAATATTAAAATACTTTAAACTTCAATGTTTCCATCATTTCCTTTTCTTTTCCATGAAGCCATGAAAGGAATCAGAGAATTTCATAATATGGTTATTATCTTGTTCTGAAACTCAGAGACAACAGCTAGTTTGGAATCAAAGTTTGAAAGCACTGGGCCCAACATGTATTACCCATTCCTTATCAGAGCCTCTGATTCAAAAGAGGGCATGTAAACATTACTCAGAAAGGTGTCTGGTGATCAGAGATACATCAGGAATGACAAATTTCCAAAGAACTTTCCTTGTTACTTCAGTACCCTCTCACATATCCAACATCCAGTCTGGCTAAAATATTTCCCACTCCCACAGGCGTGATACATCTCATTCAGGAAATACTGAAGGAGAATAGGCTGAAGAATCTGGAGTGGCTTGCTGTGATGGGGCTTTCTTAAAATCCTTTGGAAAACCTGTGTTCAGGGTTATGAAATAGCCATCAGGAAGTATTATAAGTTCTACTACAAATCCCAGATCCTTGTTCTTTTTTCATGTCATAAATTGAGATCTCCTACTAGGACATGAAAAGATTGAATTACACTAAATTATGAATTTCATGAAAAAACCTTTAAATAGCTTTTGTGTCAGAATCTCCTAAATCTGAATATTCATTCTGTCTTCATCCTATCTTCTCTAAACAGAGCATTGCGCTCAAAGTTGTTAATTATTTTTCAATACAATTTTTCGTAACTTAAATAGAATGCACTTAACAATAATGTATCACCCTAGCAATGATATTACAGTTTTATACTCTTTTTTATTATATCAGTAAATGATCTATAAATACATATCTTATTTTATCATGGAGCCAAATTTACCAGCACACACAAAAAAGAACTTAATGTGAAAATTTATAAAGAATTAATTTGGACTATGGGTCTGCATCTATCCTATTAGGTGGGTGGTCATTACTTCAATCTACAGGACCACAGGAATAAATATGGGATTGTACTGTGAAGTGATATGACCTAAATATGGTTTATAGGTGTGGTGGCTCATTTCCATAATTGTGGCAATTAGGTAATAGAGGCAGGTGGATTACTGTTTTGAAGCAATTTTGAGCTACAAATATAAATATTTTCATTGGGATATCAGTAAGATTTCTTTACTACAAAAAAGCAACATGATCCCCTCCTGTGTGAACCATCCAAATTATGCATATAAGGTTCTCAGATTCTCTGACTGCTAGACAATGTGGAATACTGACCTCCATTTTTGGGTTCCTGCACACTGATAACAATGTCTTTTAACTGATCACTCATTATTCTGAGCCCTATTGAACTTTTTCATATATATTTTCTTATTCACTGGTTCCTTTTCTTTAAAAAGTCTTCTGTGTTTCAGGAGGTCCTATTTACTAATTATTTCTCCTCAGTTTATTTTTTCTCCTCCGATAAAAACTCAGCTCTCCAGGACCAAAGGAAATACTTTCTCTTTTCTGAACTCCTTTGGTCTACTTTTTAGGAGTTTCTAGAATCTTGAATTGATCTGGGTGTTGTTTTGCACTCTAGTCAAGTTCCTGAGATATCATGACTGACAGCAATGATGGAGATTACTGTCATCACTGTGACAACTCAGTATGTCACACTTAAACTTCACAGTGCCTTCTTGAAGATTCCATTTTTACAAGTACCAATATTCTGTCCTTTAAAGAAAGATGTTTTTTAACAAAAATGTGAAGAAAATGTTACTTATTCAGGACAATGACACAAAAGGGTGACCTGGAAGGGAAATGCAGAAAGTCTGGAGCAGAAATTGGGATTGAGGAAGATTTCTGACATTTCATAAACTGAAATTTCTTCCTTTCTGAGGAATCACCTCTTCAGGCAAATGTCTTTCAGATACTGAGACTTCAGCACGATGTCTTACCATCATTAGCAGTACAAGCAGCCCTGCCTGCTTCCTCCTTTGCCCATCCACAAAGTGCTCATAGCAATTTCCACCCTCAACCTTCTTTGAGCCTTGTACTCCTCCACAGTGCCAGACCCTAGGCCTCCCTGAAAGTGTTCCAAAGTCAACCAACAATGACAAAACACAAACTTTTAATTATTTCTGCCAGTTTTCATGCAGGAGTATCTCATTAACACACATTAGAAAATCAAGAAGTGATACGTGTAATTTGTGGCAGATAAATGTGTCCTTCTAGACAGAGGAGAGGGTGCCTGAACCGGCCTAGGCCCATAACCATACTGATGAATATTTTGCTTATCACCATAGAACCTTCATCTGGCGATGGATGGAGATAGAGACAGAGACCCACATTGGAAGACTGGACTTAATTCCCTAGGTCCAACCGAGAAGCTGAAGGAAAGAGAACGTGAGCAAAGAAGGCAAGACCAAAGGGAACCTTCATCCGACGATGGATGGCGATACAGACGGAAACCCACATTGGAGCACCGCTCTGAGCGCCCCAAGGTCCATATGAGGAGCAGAAGAAGGAAGAACATGAAAAAGGAAATCAGGACCGCGAGGGGTGCGATCACCCACTGATACAAGGGGACTGATCTAATGAGAGTTCACCAAGGCCAGTTGGACTGGGACTGAACGAGGACGTGATCCAACCAGATTCTCTGAATGTGGCTGGCCTGGAGTCTTTCTGAAAAGCCATTGACAATGACACTGGGACTTGTTTCCTCTGCATATACTGGATTTTTGGGATCCAGTCTGTTTGGATGCTCACCTTCCTGGACCTGGAGGGAGGGGGGAGGAGCTTGAACTTCCCACAGGGCTGGAAACCCTGACTGCGATTATGGATAAAAAGGGAGTGGGGGGAGTGGGAGTGTGTTGGGAGATGGGGCGGAAATGGAAACTTTTATAATTTAATAAACTTTGAAAAAAAATGTCAGATTGATACTATATGTGAGTGTGCACACATGAGTGTCTGTCAGTGAACACATGCTGTATATTAAAGATTCAGCATATTGTTTGTTTTTTGAATACTAGTAGTAACTAACGTTAGTATGTATCACAGCCAAGTGCGCTCAACAATGCTTTTCAGAAAAGAAGTGTGGGAGATTGGGAGTCTTCAGGCTAATTATCCTAGCAAATGCATGCTTCCTTGGGATAAGCAGGCTTATAGTATCATTAGAGGAGTGTCTACATATATATCACTAATATGTCATTTGAGATGGCAGTCATGAATAGGGTTTGATTATTCCTCAAGCTCAGCAGCCTCCACTATGAGTAGCATATTTGACTTTCTATGGTAACAGAACAAATTAATCCTAGGCAGGGATCCTGACTTGACTCCCGGGACAGGTTTCTCAAAGATGCAGCTGTGAACACAGCTGGAATCCCCTGTAATACTGTCCTACTTTCAGAACACATTATACCTAGAAAACAAGAATATAAATGTGCCAGTGCAACAAAGTATATCAGTCAACCTAAGCAGAGCAAACAAGACACAAGAGAGATGTAACCAATAAAAGAATTATTGACTTCATTCAAGAAAGAAAACTAAGATAAGCAGGGAGATCTTAATGAAACTGATAAGACAGGAGTGCCCACTGAGTCACAGGGCTCTAGAGCAATGGTGTCCAGGAACAGGATATTTCCTATTTTCTAAGGTTCCTGTTAAGTCATTTATACGTGGATTTTCATTTTGGTTGGGAAATTCCTGGACCTGCCCACAAAAACAGCTCTACTCCAACTGGGTGGGGAAGCCAGTCATATAAAGAGGCCCTTGAGTGTGTGACTGCAGACTCCTGGTGCTCAAGCCCTGGACTACTTTGGAGAACCTGGTGAGTGTTTCATGAAATGGACTGTCTTTATGGTATGCTTATGTGCTCCTGTCAGTTTGGAGAGACTAAGTGTGATGGGTCCAGATGTCCTCGTGGGATGAATAGCAACAACTTAGCAATCAGAAATATAGCAATGGATATAGTGGTCCACAGTGAAAACTGGCTTTTCCTTTTATTTGGTAGGATGTTTAGCAGAGTATTTTTCTCTTTCACATGCATCTTTTGGTGTCCCTTTCAGAACCCTAGACATTAGCAGAGATCAGACCCTGGTACTTGCCTGAGCTGTCTTTATTCTGCTTCCCCAGACAACCTGCTGGGATGTCACAAGGGACAAGGAAGACAGGGATGTTTTATCAAATTCTTGAGGGTTCCAGAACTTGAAGCTGTCTGTTTCAAATGCATTTCTGTGTGCAAGGAGCCTTGTTGCTCGGAAATAATGTGTTTGTTTCCTGGAATAATGCATGAAACAAAGGTTACTGCCCAATGCTAGTGCCACAAATTGCTGTCAGGAATGGGAAAAGCCAGGCTGTCTTAAAACAGGGGTTGAGGAAGTGTACATGTGTGGTCCTAGAAGTGGATGTGAGGTTCCATGTGTCCATGTTTCTTTCATTGTGGATCACCCCTAACACTGTCATGTAATGTCTTTCAGATCCTGAGACTTCAGCACAATGTCTTCTCAAGAACAGCAGTGCCAGCAGCCGAACCAGACTCCTCCTGTGTGCTCACCCACAAAGTCTCCTGAGCCTTCTCGTCCACTGAAGTGCCCACAGGCTTGTCCTCCACCACTGTGCCCACAGATTTATTTTCCTCCAACGTGCCCACAGACTTGTTCTCCTCCTCCAATGTGCACACAGATTTCTACTCCAATATGTCCAGGTCCTTATACTCCTCCAGCGTGGCCATATCCTTGTAATCGTCAAATGTAAACACAGCCTTGTATCCTCCAATGTGCCCACAGCCTTGTCCTCCTCCAAAGTGTCCACAATCATGCCCCCCTCAGCCATGATAGTGGACGTTTTCTCCTGTGCAAACTCCTCCAACTTGCCATCAGAAGTGCCCACAGAAGAACATGCAAGTGCTGCAGCAGTCTCCAGGACCAAGAGAAGAGGAAGAAATCTATCTTCCCCCACTTCCATAGAAAACACTTCCATCTTTGCTTCAAAGTCTGTCATGGCTTCAGAAGAATTTTCTCCACCCTTTATCTTCATGTGTCTCTGATGATCCCTTAGAGGGAAAGCATTCTCCTGAGATTGTTTTCTTTCTGCTGTCAAGTGGTGGCTGAGTTTGTTTCTTCCACATCACCTCAGTGTCCCAGATGCTCAGTGATGATGAGCAGATTCCACCCTGTGCACTCAGAGGATGTTTCCAAAACTATGAGTTTCCTTGTTTGTGTTGTTGTCTCCATGACTTCATTTCCTGAATAAAGTACAATATGGCTATTAGCACTCATGCATTCTTTTCTTTCTTCTATAACTGACTCTACGATCTTCCAGATATGCTTCTGTTATGTTGTTTTTATTCTTTGATGCCTAGGTCATCCTGTTGTAAGCAGATTTTGATTGTAATTTGGGTCATAGCAAAGATTGCTTAGTGATTGTTTGCTTGAGTGACAGAGTTTCATTATGCACAACTACAAGCTATCGGTTAGCACGTGCTATTTTAAGAAGATTATGCTATGCTCAGATATGCATGTGTCACTTAGCACAAATATCCCCGTGTACCATGTATTTCCCCTCACTTCTTCCCCTATCTCATGTAATATTTACACATGTACATCAACCTAGCCTTGTTATATTTTCCTCTTTAGTAGTTGAAACATCAGAGCCAACCTTATATTTAAGACTGGATTTATTTCCCTGATCATGACGATATTCAGTTTCATTTGGTTATCTGCTGAGGACATGTGGCCATCGTTTTATTGTTACTTTTTTAAAATTTTTATTATTCCATTCCATTATTTACACTTCTTTCCCTCCTCCCAGTACCATCCCACTTCTCCACACTCACTCCTCCCTCCTCTGCCCTGCTTTAAAGAGGGCCTGGAACCCTGCCCTGTGGGAAGTCCAAGGCCCTCCCCACTATATCCAGGCTTTGGTAGCTGTGTATCCATATAGACTAGGATAACAAAAAGCCTCAACATGTTGTACAAACAAGTCCCAGTGCCTTTATCAATGACTTCTCAGTCAGCCCCCATTGTCAGTCACAATCAGAGAATTTGCTTTGTTCACATGCTCATTCAGACCCGGTACAGCTGGATTTGGTGATCTCCCATTAGAACAGGCACACTGCCACAGTTGGTGGACCAACCCCCTGGGGTCCCTACTTCCTTACTCATCTTTTCCCTCCTTCTGCCTTTCAACTAGACCTTGGGAGCTCAATCCATTGCTCTTATGAGGGTCTCTGACTCTATAGACATCTGTTGCCAGACAAGATTCTAAGGTGATATTCGAGATAATCATCAGTGTGATAGTTGGACAAGGACCGTTCATGTACCCTTTCCTCTGATGTCCAAGGACCTAACTGGGGACATTCTGTGGACACCTGGGATCCCCTCTAGAGGCAAATCTCTTGCCAAACCTAAAATGGATCCCTTACAGTAGGTATCTTCTTCCCTGCTCTTATATCCACCCTTTCTCCATCTCCACCCTCCCACTCGTCCAAGGTCTCGCCAGGCCTTCCCTTCTCCCTTCCCTTTCCACCTATCACCTTCCCCCAAACTCATTTCCATCCCTGCTCAAACCCTCATTTTCACAGCTTTTGCCCTACAATCTTGTTTGCTTAAAATTTCCCGGAGGATCTATATATGGTTTTCTTTGGGTTCACCGTTTTATTTGACTTCTCTGGGCTTGTGAACTATGGGCTTAATGACCTTGGTTTATGGCTAGAGTCTACAAATGAATAAGTACATACCAAATTCATCTTTTTGGGTCTGAGTTATCTCACTCAGGATAGTGTTTTCTATTTCCATCCATTTGCATGCAAAATTTTAGATGTCATTGTTTTTTACTGCTGAGTAGTACTCTACTGTGTATATATTCCACACTTTCTTTATCCAATCTTCCATTAAAGGACATCTAGGTTGTTTTTAGTTTCTTGCTATTACAAATAATGCTGTTATAAACATTATTGAACAAATGCTTTTGTAGTATGATTGGGCATCTCTTGGCTACATTCCCAAGAGTGGTATTACTGGATCCTGAGGTAGGTTGAAGCTGAATTTCCTGAGAAATGGCGACACAGACTTATCAAGTGGTTGCTCAAGTTTGCATTCCCATCAGCAATGAATGATGTTCCCATTGCTCCACATCCTCTCCAGCAAAGGCTATCATTTGTGTTTTTGATTTTAGTCATTCTGATAGGTAGAAGATGGTATCTCAAAGTTGTTTTGATTGGCATTTTCCTGATTGCTAAGGAAGTTGAACATGACCTTTAGTGTCTCTTGGCCATTTGGACTTCTTCTGTTGAGAAGTCTCGGTTCAGTTCAGTGCCCCATTTTTTAATTGGATTAATTAGAATTTTAAAGTCTAGTTTCTCGAGTTCTTTATATATTTTGGAGAGCAGAACATTGTCTGATGCAATCTAGGTGAAGATCTTCTCCCATTCAGTAGGATGTCTTTTTGTCTTAATGACTGTGTCCTTTGTTTTACAAAAGCTTCTCAGTTTTAGGAGGTCCCATTAATTCACTGTTGCCCTTATTGTCTGCGCTACTGGGGTTATAGGTAGGAAGTGGTTTCCTGTGCCCATGTGTTGCAGTCTACTTCCTCTTTCTCTTCTATCAGGTTCAGTGTGGTCAGATGTATATTGAGGTATTTAATCCATTTGGACTTGAGATTTGTGCATGGTGATAGATATGGATCTATTTCCATTCTTCTGCAGGTTGACATCCAGTTATGCCTCCACCATTTGTTGAAGATGCTTTTTTTATTCCATTGTATACTTTTAGCTCCTTTGTCAAAAATCAGGTTTTCATAGGTTTGTGGGTTAATATCCAGGTCTTCGATTCAATTGCATTGTTCGACTTCTCTGTTTTTATGTCTGTAACAAGCTGTTTTCATTACTGTAGCTATGTAATAGAGTTTGAAGTCAGGGATGTAATGCCTCCAGAGGTTCTTTTATTGTATAAGATTGATTTGGCTATCCTGGGTTTTTAGTTTTTCCATATAAAGTTGATTATTGTTCTCTCAAGGTCTGTGAAGAATTTTGTTGGGATTTTGATAGGGATTGCATTGAATTTATAGACTACCTTTGGTAGAATTTCCATTTTTACTACATTGATCCTACCCATCCAAGAGCATGGGAGATCCTTCCATTTTCTGGTGTACTCTTTAATTTCTTTCTTCAAAGATTTAAAGTTCTTGTCAAATAGATCTTTCACTTCCTTGGTTAGGGTTACCCCCAAGATACTTTATGCTATTTGTTGCTATCATAAAAGGTGAAGTTTCTCTTATTTCCCTCTCTGTTTCTCCATTTTTGGGTATAGAGTTGATCTTGTACTGCCACATCACTGAAGGCATTTGTCAGCTGTAGGAGTTCTTTGGTAGAGTTTTTGGGCTCACTAATGTACACTATCATATCATCTGCAAATAACAAAATTTTGAATTCTTCCTTTCTGATTCGAATCTTCTTGATCACCTTATATTGTGTTATTGCTATTGCTAGAACTTCAGGTGCTATGTTGAAGAGATTGGATTAATTTCCCTGAACATGATGATAGGCAGTTATATTTGCTTGTCTTCAGAGGACATGTGATCATTGTTTTATATGACTGATCATTACTCCAGTCCACATAAGTGCCACATATTATTATCCCATCCACTTCTGGTGTGCAACTGTACTGACTAATGTACCTTGTATGTTAGGAGTAGATCTGAAATATAGATGAATATGCACGCATCACCATTGTTTGCTGTATGTGTCTTCTTTTACTAAACACCCAAGTGATAGTGTTGAATCATATGACAGAAAAGCAACAAAAATTGAGTTGTTTATATTTAAGAGATCTTTAAAATGATTACTATTGTAAAAATGAAGAAGTATAAGGCTTTAATATAGATTTTTGAAATTTCCGTGACCTTTGCGTTACTTTTTTTCCCTTAATACTTTTAATTACACTCCCAAAACATTTGAAATTTTTATAGAGAACTGTTTTATTTAATGTAATCTTCCCAGGAACCATATACCATAGATCATGCCAAGGATGTAGTCATGGAACTTGAGCTGAGTAAATGGGTTTATAACAATTTTATGAGCATTTCTAATATCTACATATACACTTTCAAAGGGATAGATATAACAGGAAAATTGACAGAAGATAAATCTCAGCCTGTATTATTTGCCATCTCATCACTTCTTTAGTGTTGTGTAACATGAGAGCCTGCTTGCTGGGGTTTTCATCCTGCCCACTTACCCAGCCATTTAGTCCCAGAGAAAATCACACAGAGGGTCTCATTAGATATGAACTAATTGGATCATTAGCTCAGAATCTTATTATCTCTTGTAGCTTATATAAACCCATTACTTTTATCTATGTTAGCCAGGTAGATCAATACCTTTTACAGTGGGGCAGATCACATCCTGCTTTTTCAGTGATCTGGGTGGGACTGCTGAGCTATTGTTCAAAGCCCAATTAAATTATTTCACAACACACACACACACACACACACACACACACACACACACACACAAATATATATTGCTCTCTCTTTCCTCTTTTTCTATTCATGCTTTTGGATCAGGATGCAAGATCTCAGCTACAATTCCACCACCATCGCTGCCTATCTGCTCCTATGCTTCCCTCCATCATATTAGGGACTTGTGTTCTTGAACCACTCTCAGTAATTTTTTTTTATAGGTTGCCTTGGTTAGAGTGTCACTTTGTAGCAACAGAATAAACTAAATTGTTTGTGGTTAAGAGACATTTAAAATAGTTACAGTTTTAATAATGAAAAAGTATAAGACTTTAATATGGCTTTTTTTAAAAAAAATCCCACCACCTGTGTATTACTACTTCTTCTCCCTTAACAGCTTTAATTCCACTCCCAAGCCATTGAAAATTTTTATTGAGTACTCTTTTATTTTATGTAATCTTTACAAGAACCATAAAATCCATAGGTCATTCCATGATTGTAGTCCTGATACTTAAACTGAGTAAATGCGTTTATAACACATAAATGAGCTTTTCTCATATCTACAATTTTAAAAGCAGGGATTTAACAGGAATATTGACTGAAGATGAATCTCTGCCTGTATTAATTGCCATCTCATCATTGCTTCAGTATTGTTAGTTTTTCCTTAGGTGTCCATATCAGTATGCTTCAGGGACATGAAAAGTCTGTTCCATGGACTAAAGACCCTTCTTGAAAAGAATAGTTCATGAATGACAGCTCTGTGTGGCATGCAGGTGGAAGAATGAGTTTAAGTTATTTCACATCTATTTCTGTCTATCTAAATTTTCCCTTACTTCTGAACTGGAATTCCACTGAGTAACATTTCTGGTGAATGCCAGTTTCCTTAAGGCTAATACTATCCTAATGTCAGAAATAAAAAGATATAAAGGCAGTTGCATTATTTGTATCTGCCAGAAGACTAATGAGAAAGGACTTGTTCTAACAATCTTTGAGTATTAAAATACTTTAAACTTTAATGTTCCCATCATTTCTTTTGTTGTTCCATGATGCCTTGAAGGGAGTCAGACAATTTCATAATTTGGCTATTATCTTGTTATGAAACTCAGAAATAACACCTAGTTTGGAGTCAAAGTTTGAAAGCTTTAGACCCAACATGTATTACCCATTCCTTATCAGAGCCTCTGATTCAAAAGAGGGTGAGTAAACATTACTCAGAAAGGTCTCTGTTGATCAGAGATACTTCAGAATTGACAAATTTCCAAAGAACTTTCCTTGTTATTTCAGTATGATCTCACATATTCAACATTCAGTCTGGCTAAAATATCTCCCACTCCCACAAGGAGTGATGCATCTCATTCAGGAAATCCTGGAAGAGAATAGGCAGAAGACCCTGGAGTGGCTTGTTGTTATGGGGCTTTCTTAAGAGCCTTTGGAAAGCCTATGTTTTGGCTTGGGAAACAGCCTTCAGGAAGTATAAGTTAACCCACCACTCCAAGATCCTTGATCTTTATCCATGTTATGACTTAAGATCTCGTACTAGGACATGAAAAGATTGATAACAGTAAGTTATTAAGTTCATAAAAAAAACTTAATGTAGACTTTGGGTCAGAATCTCCTACATCTGAATATTCATTCTGTCTTCTTCCTATCTGTTCTTAACAGAGCACTGCCCACAAATTTGTTAATGATTTTCCAATACACTTTTTGTTATCTTAAATAGAATGCACTTAAGAATAAAGTATCATGCTAACAATGATATTACAATTTAATACTCCATTTCATTACATCAGTAAATGATCTAAAAATACATATCTCATTTTATCATTGAGCCCAATATACCAGAACCCAGGAAAAAAAACTTAATGTGAAAATTTATAAAGAATTAATTTGGACTATGGGTTTGCATATATCCTATTAGGTGGGTGGCCTTTAGTTCAATCTACAGGATCACAGGTAAAAATAAGGGATTGTACTGTGAAGTTATATGACCTAAATATGGTTTATAGGTGTGCTGCCTCATCTCCATAATTGTGGCAATTAGGTAATAGAGGCAGGTGGATTACTGTTTTGAAGCAATTTTGAGCTACAAATATAAATATTTTCATTGGGATGTCAATAAGTTTTCTTCACTACAAAAAAGCAACGTGATCTCCTACTGTGTGGAAGGTGAAAATTATGCGTATAAGGTCCTCAAATTCTCTGTCTGCTAGACAATGTGGAATACTGGCCTCCATTTTTGGGTTCCTGCACACTGACAACAACTTCCTTTAAATGCTGACCTATTATTCTGAGCCAATTTTAATTTTTTCGTATAAATTTTCTTATTCACTGTTTTCTTTGCTTTAAAGAGTCTTCGGTGTTTCAAGAGGTCCTATTTACTAATACTTGCTCCTCAGTTTATTCTTTCTCCTCTGATTAAAACTCAGCTTTCCAGGATCAAAGGGAATACTTTCTCTTTTCTGAACTCCTTTGGTCTACTTTTTAGGAGTTTCTAGAATCTTGAATTGATCTGGGTGTTGTTTTGTACTTTAGTCAAGTTCCTGAGATATCATGACTGTTAGCAATGACAGAGATTATTGTCGTCACTGTGACAACTCAGTATGTCACATTTAAACTTCACAATACCTTCATGAAAATGCTGGTTTGTTGCAAGTAGCAGTATTCTGTCCTTTGGAAGAATGATGTTTTATTACCAAAAATGTGAAGAAAGTTGTTACTTTTCAGGGCAATAACACAAAAGAGTGGCATGTAAGTGAAATGCAGGAAGTCTGTAGCACAAATTGGGATTGAGGAAAATTTCTGGTATTTCATAAATTTAAATTGCTTTCTTTCTGAGGAATCACCTCTTCAGGCAAATGTCCTTCAGATCCTGAGACTTCTGCATGATTTCTAACCAGCAGCAGCAGCACAAGCAGCCCTGCCTGCCTCCTCCTTTGTGCCCACATGCAAAGTGCTCAGAGCAATTTCCACCCTCAACCTGCTCTGAGCCTTGTAGCAATCTACAGTGACCAGACCCTAGGCCTCCCTCAAAGTTTTCCAAAGACAACCAACAATGACCAAACACACAACTTTTAATCATTTATGCCAGTTTTCATGCAGGAATATTTCATTAACAGACATTAGAAAATCGAGAAGCGATATATGAACTGATGTGGCAGATAAAAATGTTAGACTGATACTATGTGTGAGTGTACATACATGATTGTCTGTCAGTGTACACATGCTGTATATTAAGGATTGAGTATATTATTTGTTTCTTTAATTCTTGTAGAACCTCAAGTTGGTATGTATTACAACCAAGGTGGGCTCAACAATCCTTTACATAAGAGAAGTGTGAGAGATTGTGAGTCTTCATGCTAACAGTACTAGTAGGAGCCTACTTCCTTAGGACTGGTGTGATTTTAGTTCTTCTATTGTCATTAGAGGAAAGAGTAAATATATACCGCTAATAAGTCATTTGAGATGGCAGTCATGAATAGGGTCTGATTATGTCTCACACTCAGCAGCCTACACTATGAGCAACATATTTGACATTCTATGGTAACAGAACAAATTAAACCTAGGCAGGGAATCCCATGTAATACTATCCTCCTGTCCGAACACAGGCAAATTATACTTCGAAAACAAGAATATAAATGTGCCAGTGCAACAAAGTATGTCAGTCAGTCTAAGCAGAGTAAACAAGACACAAAAGAGGCATAACAAAGAAAAGAATTATTGTCTTCATTCAAGAAAGTCAACTTAGATAACCAGGAAGATCTTGTTGAAACTAAAAAGGCAGGAGTGCCCACTGAGTCCCAGGGCTCTATAGCAATGGTGTCCAGGAACAGGATATTTCCTATTTTGTAAGGTGTCCATAAAGTCAGTCATCCGTGGATTTGCATTTTGGTTGGAAATTTCCTGGACCTGCCCACAATAATAGCTCTACTCCCAGTGGGCGGGACAGCAAGTCATATAAAGTGGCCCTTGACTGTATGACTGCAGAAACCTGGTGCTCAAGCCCTGGACTCCTTTGTAGAACCTGCTGAGTGTATCCTAAGTTGGTCTGTCTTTATGGTCTGCTTATGTGCTCCTGTCAGTTTGGAGGAACTAAGTGTGATGGGTCCAGATGTCCTCGTGGGATGAATAGAAACAACTTAGCAATCAGTAATATTGCAATGGATACAGTGGTCCACAGTGCAAGGTGGCTTGTCCTTTTATTTGGTAGGATGTTGAGCAGAGTATTTTTCTCTTTCACTTGCATCTTTTGTTCTCCCTTTCAGAACCCTAGACATGAGCAGAGACCAGACCCTGGGACTTGCCTGAGCTGTCCCTTTTTTCTACTACCATAGGCAAACTGCTGGGATGTCAGAAGGGACAAGAGAGACCGGGATATGTTATCAAATTCCTCAGGGTTCCAGAACTTGAAGCTGTCTGTTCAAATGAATTTCTGTGTGCAAGGAGCCTTGTTTGACTGAAATAACGTGTTTGTTTCCTGGAATAATGCATGAAATAAAGGTTACTTCCCAAGGCTAGTGCCACAAATTGCTGACAGGAAAGGAAAAAGCCAGGCTGTCCTAAAACAGGGGTTTGGGGAATATGTACATGTGTGGACAGAGAAATTGAAGTGAGGTTCCATGTGTCCATCTCTCCGTTCAGTGTTGGTCTCCCCTAACACTCTCATGTAATCTCTTTCAGATCCTGAGACTTCAGCACAATGTCGTCTCAAGAGCGGCAGTGCCAGCAGCCGAACCAGACTCCTCCTGTGTGCCCACCCACAAAATCTCCTGAGCCATCTCGTCCACTGAAGTGCCCACAGGCTTGTCCTCCTCCAATGTGCCCACAGATTTATTTTCCTCCAACATGCCCACTGACTTGTACACCTCCTCCAGTGTGCACACAGATTTCTATGCCAATATGTCCACCCACTTATACTCCTCCAACGTGGCCATATCCTTGTAATAGCCAAATGTGAACACAGCCTTGTTCAGAAAGGTTTCTGATGATCATAGATACATCAGAAAAGACAAATTTCCAAAGAACTTTCCTCGTTACCTCAGTGCCCTCTCACATGTCCAACATCCAGTCTGGCTACATATTGCTCACTCCCATAAGGAATGACATCTCATTCTGGAAATCATGGAGGAGAATAGGCAGAATACTGTGGAATGGCTTGCTGTGATGGGGCTTTCTTAAGAGCCTTTAGAAAGCCTGTAATTTGAATGTGGAAATAGCCATCAGAAAGTGTGATAAGTTAATCCCCAACTCCCACATCCTTGATCTTTATCTATGTTATGAATTGAGATCTCCTACTAGGACATTAAAAGATTGATAACAGTAAATTATGAAATTCATGAAAAAATCTTTATTTAGCCTTTGGGTCAGAATCACCTATATCTGAATATTCATTCTGTCTTCTTCCCATCTGCTATGAACAGATCATTGCGCTAAATTTCCTTAATGTTTTTTATCACATTTCTCTGTTTAATAACAATAAGAAACACTTAACAAAAAAATCACTTAACCAATGATATTATAGTTTCATGATCTATTTTACTACAACTATAAATGATCTAAAGATATACATATTATTTTATCATGGAACCCAATTTACTAGCATACAAAAAAAAGAACAAATTTGAAAACTAAAAAAGAATTAATTTGGACAGTGGATCAGCATCTATCCTATTATGTGGGGGCCATTAGTTATATGTCCAGGGCCACAGGGATAAACTTTGGATTGTTCTCTGAAGTGATATGACCTGAATATGGTTTATACGTGTGGTACTTCATCACCATAAATAAGACACTTAGGTATTAGAGGCAGGTGGATTACTGTTTTGTAGCAATTTATATATATTCTTTTCCTTTAGATATTCTCTCAAAATCACAAAACTGATTATATAGCTCATTGGGATAGTTTTACCTGCCAAGGCAGTACCCTGTGTTTGAAAGATGGAACCTCAAAAAGTAATATATCACAATCTCCCTAGTACTACAAATAAAAAGTATCAGAAAATGCTAGTCAAAATTTGAAAATATCAAAACTGGAATCATTGTCACTGGCACTGGCTATCCAAGAATCTTAAGAAAAAGAGTCCTGATATGGTTATATTTCTATTTCTCGAGCAGAGTTTTCTTTCTTTCAAATTGAGGGACTCTGGAGAAGATAGATGCATTCTTACACCACCATGACTACTTTACATTACTTTATATCAGAGAAGTCAGCTACTTCACTAGTCTCATTTTTCAGCTGTTTGTACTGTGTGTTTTCAGCTGTATGAGTTCTGTCTTTTACTGTCAGTGAGTAATTGCTTATCCAGACAGTGAGGATGAGAGAAAGTTCTACAGTTTTCTGGCAGTAGTTTCCATATTCCTCCCTTGTCATTAATAGGAGCAATCAGTCAAATCACTAGCTGATTGGAGTCACATATGAGCAGAACGTCAACCAAGAACTTGTATACAAGCATAGCTGTGATGATGTAGATGAACCTGAGCTTGACTACTTTTTCACTCCATTGCTAACAGGGTGCAAACCTGTTTTTTCTAATGGACATTTAATTCATATAAAAGTTTCTAAAATAAAACTTACAGTCAATACTGGGATGTCCTTCTTTTTGTGTTTATGTTCGGCCGTGCATGCATGCACATCTGCACTCTGAATCAATCTTTTCCTAGGTGAAAAAACACCACCTTGCATACAGTGAAGATACAGAAGAGAGTGTGTGAGGAACTAGTAAAGTCAACTCTTCTATAACCTTTTATCTACTAACATTTGCCTGTATACTTCTGAGGCTTTGTGTAGAACATGACTATTTGTCACATTGCAAAGATAAGGGGTTTACAGGCAACATCCAGAGCCTAGTGACTACTGCCAGTAAGAGGCCATAATGAATCAAGGACTCTGAAACAGGGAGTTATGCTTGACTTGCACTGGAATGATTGGTCAGGAAAATCTCCCACTTCCAATGAGATCTACAGCAGCTCCTAAGACTCTAAATTTGGGGACTATCTCTGCAGTGGACACCTCATGGGAAGCATGCTTAATTACAAGACAGAGAGAATATTTTTGAAGACACTGTCATTCTTGTTGTAGTTCACAGTGGATGCCATCATCAGTCATACTTCTACTACTTTGTTTGATCACTGGCATTCACTAATACAAGACATACTAACTCTTTTGCACATTCTGGTGTGGTAAAATGTATATAAAGCTTACCATATTGGCTCTTAAGTGCTCACTTTCAATTTGAATACTTTCGCTCATTCTATTTCTTCTAATTTTGGTTCTTTGAAAATTTCCTGAAATGTACTTTGATTAAATCCTGATTCTTTCTGAACACATTCAGGATTGAATCTTTCTATCCTTTTGGTTCAACTTTGTGTCTGTTGTCTATAACTCATCAAAACAATTGGCACTGTTCATTATATTTTTACTTATGTGGTTTTCACTGGGACTTGGTTGGCCCACCAGCGTCTACACTCTTAATGAAAATTGGTAATAGCACTTTAGCTAGAGTGGGATTTTTTGGCACGACCATGACTCCTTTGCTTTACTTTACCTCAGAGAAGCCAGCTACTTCACTGGTCTCATTGCCCAGCTATTTGTGGTGTGTGTTTTAGGCTGCATGACTTCTAGGTTTTATTATCATTGAGTAACTGCTTATCTAGATGTGTGGTGTGAGAAAGTTCTGCAGTTTACTGGTAGTAGATTCCATGTCGCTCCCTAGTCATTGATAAGTGCAATCAGTCAAGTCACTGCCTGACTGGAATGACTTATGAGCATAACTTTAACCGTGAAATTGGATTCAAACAAAGCTGTGATGATACAGATGTGCCTGAGCTTAACTAATTTTTCTCCAGCCCTAATAGGATACCTACCCTGTTCTTTTGCAAGGCCATCTAACCCTCAAACAACTTTCTAGAAAAAAAGTGTGCTGTCAAAACAGGGATATCCTTTTGTTGTGTGTATGTGAGCACGTGTATGCATTCACATGTGTGCACTCTGAAAGGATCTTTTCCTAGATGGAAGAACACCAGACTCACTTCGGGTGAAAGCACATAATAGATTGTATGAGGAACAAGTAGAGTCAATTCTTGTATTATCTTCTATCTGCTAACACTTATCTGTACACATCTGAGGCTTTGAGTAGAAAATGATATTTGTAACATGGCAAAGATAAGGGGTTTGCAGGCAGCATCCAGAGCCTAGTGACTGCTGCCAAGAAGAGTCCATGATTGGTGTGGGAGAATTATCTGTATTCTGTCAATCTGTCAATCATATTATAATAAAACATTGATTGGTCAGGTAGGCAGTATAGGCAGAAAAACCAGATAGGAAGTAGAGGTGGAGCAAAGAGACTGGGAGTATGCTAGGAAGCTCCCTCTGCCATTCCTTCCCAGACCACCGAAGAAGCAGCATGTAACCTGCCCAGCTGAGAAATGTACTGAGCCGTGTGGCCAACGTAGATAAGGATAATGAGATAACATAAGTTATAAGAACTAATAAGTAGCCTGACCTAATGAGCCAATCAGTTTATAATCTTATGGAGTCCTGTGTGTGATTTTCTTTGGGATTTGCTGGTTGTGAGGTACTGGGTGGGACAGAAACCCCAGCAAGCTGGCCACTCATGTTACATATGGCACCCACGTGGATAACTGAATCCACAGAAAGCCATAGAAAGTTTGGAAAAGAATAGAGTAAAGCATGTTTTCTTGGTAGTAGCAAACTACTTGCCTTGGTAGAGGCAAGCAAACGCTCTCATCTAAGAGAGGCTTTCTGACTCAGCTTTAGGTGCAAAACTTTGCAGCTCCATTGAGAAGTTCTGCCGCGAAAAACTTAGACAGTGTTGATGAAAAGCTGAATGCATGAATTTTGGGTTTTCAGCTTTAGCAGGAGAAAAGCTGTGCTGTTTTAAAATGCCAGCTTTCTGGGCTGTCCTATCAGAGCAAACTCTGACTCTTTCAGGCAGGCAGTCCGACTGAGTGTGGTCTGTGAGCAGAATGCTGCATCTTGCTTTCTGGCAGGGACCCTGAAACACTGTAGAGCTGTGACAATAAACATGGCTCTGGCGGTACCTTTGCAATGAAGCTGGAAAACTAAGGAATGGGCTGGATCCAGTCATCAAAGTCACAGCTTTATCCTCTCCTTAAAGACTCATGTGGTCAGAAAAAGAGAGATATACAGTAAAGAAAGATTCAAAGACGAAGAAAACCTCTAAATGATTTATAGTGTGTTACAAATAAATGCAGGATAAAAGTTAAAGTTCTTAAAGTAAAAAGAGAGTAGTTAGGTGTGGTGGTACACACCTTTAATCCCAATGCCCAGGAGGTAGAAGTAGATTGACCTCTGAGACTTCAAGTTGTGGTAGCACACACCTTTAATCCCAATGCCTGGGAGGCAGAGCAGACAGATCTCTGTGAGTTCAAGGTGTGGTAGCATACATCTTTGAGCCCATCACTGGGGAGGCAGAGACAGGTGGATCTCTGTGAGTTCAAGGACAGCCTGGTCTACAGAGTTATTCCAAGACAAAGATATACAGAGAACCTGTCTCAGAAAGTAAAAGTAAAAATAAAAGAAATAGAGGTTAAAATAAAGATGGAAAATATAAAGAGAATCTTGATATTGTATGCTATTATGCTCTCTTTGAATTGTTTGAATGCTGAGGAAGGAGCAATAGCTGCTAAAAGACTTTTGTTTATAAATGCTGCTGAACTAACCCAAGATAGTTATTTTGAAAATACCTTGGCTTCAAAACTGAAGTCAACAGGTATGTTACTTTGGAGAAGAGATTTTGCTTTTGTTTCCACAGAAAATGTGAGGTTGTGGATTTATTCAGAGTTAAGAAAAATCACCTTTGATCAAGGAAGGCCTCCTGAAAAATCTCTGGTAGAAACAGATGGTCCAGATGTCTGAATTCTACTTTCAGAACAGACTGAAGACTGCAACTGAGATGATCAAGACTCCCAGGATACTTCAGTCAGAACTTGATTATAACACTAAATTTTCTTTAGGTCCCCATAAGATTATCAGCGCCCCCAACCAGCAGGAAGTAGCCTGAAATACTACGACCACATTCCCAACAAATAGACTATGGGTATTTTCCTTTTCTTTTTTTTTAAAAGAAGGAAATGGTACGGGAGAATTATCCATATTCTGTCAATTTGTCAATCATATTTTAATAAAACGCTGATTGGCCAGGCAGGCAGTATAGACAGGAAAGCCAGACAGGAAGTAGAGGTGGAGCAAAGAGACTGGGAGTATTCTAGGAAGCTCCCTCTGCCATTCCTGCCCAGACCACCGAAGAGGCAGCATGTAACCTGCCCAGCTGAGAAAGGTACTGAGCCGTGTGGCTAACGTAGATAAGGATAATGGGATAACACAAGTTATAAGAGCTAATAAGTAGCCAGAGCTAAAGGCCAATCAGTTGAAAATCTTACAGAGTCTCTGTGATTTTTCTTTGGGATTTGCCGGTTGTGGGGTACCAGGCGGGACAGAGACCCCTACAAGCCGGCCCCTCATGTTACACATGATGACTTCAGGACTTCAAAGCAGGGAGTTATTCTTGGCTTGCTAAGGAATGAATGTTCGGGACATCCCCCTCATCCAATGAAAACTAGAGGAGCTCCTACACCTCTGGGATTTGTGGAATTTCTCTGCAGAGGTCTCCTCATGGGAGTCATGCCTAGTTACTGGTCAGAGAGGATATTTTTGTAGACACTGCCCCTTATTGTAGTCCTCGCAGTGGCTGCCATTATCTGTCATACTTCTACTACTTTGTTTGATTGACTGGCATTCACTAATATCAGACATATGAAGAATTTTCTACATTCTATTGTAGTAATATTGTATATAAAACTTACCATATTTCCTCTTCTTTGGTGTTCAGTTTCAACTTGATTAGATGTGCTCATAATATTTCTTCTAATTTTTGTTTGTTGAATGTTTCCTACTATGTTTTGATTAAATTCATCCCTTTTCCTGACCTCTTTCCAGATCAAAACTCTCTACCCAATTTGTTTAACTTTGTTTCTTTTTGTAACTCATCAATGACAGTTTTCACTCTACATATATTTTTACTCATGTGACCTTCCACTGGAACTTGGTTGACCCACTGGTGGCTACACTCTTAAAGAAAACTAGTATTAGCTCTTAAGCTAGGGGTGACATTTTTCTACATACATGCTGTGATTTTGTCTACCTCCTACAGGTCTTGTACATGTTGATAAAATTATGTTATTCAAATATGTAGTTTCGTTGCTGCATTGAGAAATATTGTTTATTTGTAATCACCGTCAGCCTCTGGTGTTTACAGTCTTACTATTCCCTGTTGTATAATGGTTCCTGAGACTTGAGAAGAGAGGGTGTGGTATGGATTTCACACTTAGGTATAAACACCCTTCGTTTTCTGATTGCTGCACATTTGTGTGTCATATCTTTCTTGAGGTAGGAAAAGTTTTCATCTATGATTTTGATAAATATTTTTTCTGTGCTTTTCAGCTGGACTTCTCTTTCATTTATACTTAATATTCTTAGGTTTGGTCTTTAAATGGGGTTACATATGTCCTGGAAATTTGGTGCTAAGCTTTATTTAGATTTAATATTTTCTTTGACCCGTGAGTCTTTTCATCAATGGTATATTTAACAATTGGGATTCTCTCTTCTGTCTCTTGTACTCTGTTGTTAATGCTGGAATCTTCCTTTGTGGCCACTGGCAAAGTACTCCAAGCAATTTCCACCCTCAACCTGCTCTAAGCATTGTCCTCCTCCATAGTGCCAAGACCCTAGGCCTCCCTCAAAGTGTTCTAAAGTCAACCAAAAATGACAAAACACACAACTTTTAATTACTTCTGCCAGTTTTCATGCAGGAATATATCATTAACAAAAGTTAGAAAATAAAGAAGTGATATATGTAGTTATGTGGCATGTAAAATGTCAGACTGATACTATGTGTGAGTGTGCACACATGAGTGACTGTCTGTGAACACATGCTGTATATTAAGGATTCAGTATATTGTTTATTTTTCGAATTCTAGGAGAAACTAAAGTTGGTATATATCACAGTCAAGGTGGGCTCAACAATGCTTTTCGTAAGCGAAGTGTGAGAGATTGTGAGTCTTCATGCTAACTATTCTAGCAAGATCATACTTCCTTAACACAGATGTGATTTTAGTTCTGCGATTTTCATGATAAGCAGTCTTATAGTTATCATTAGAGAGAAGTCTGAATATATACCACTAATATGTCATTTGAGATGGCAGTCATGAATAGGGTCTTATTATGCCTCAAGATCAGCAGCCACCCCTATGAGCAGCATATTTGACTTTCTATGTGGACAGATAGAATTAAACCTAGGCAGTGATGCTGAAATGTCTCCTGGGACAGGTTTCTCAAAGATGCAGCTGGGAGCACAGCTGGAGTCCTATGTAATACTGTCCTCCTTTCAGAACACATGCAAATTATACCTAGAAAACAAGAATATAAATGTGCCAATGAAACAAAGTTTATCAGTCAGCCTAAGCAGAGAAAACAAGACAAAAGAGAGCTATAACAAAGAAAATATTGTATTCCTTCTAAAAAGTCAACTTAGATAACCAGGGAGTCTTGTTGAAACTGAAAAGAAAGGAGTACCCACCTACTCAGTGGGCTCTACTGCAGTGGTGTCCAGGAACAAGATGTTTCCACTTTTGTAAGGTCCCTGTTAACTCAGTCATACGTGGATTTTCATTTTGGTTGGGAAATTCCTAGACCTGCCCACAAAAACAGCTCTACTCCAACTGGGTGGGGCAGTCAGTCATATAAAGAGGCCCTTGAATGTGTGACTGCAGACTCCTGGTGCTCAAGCCCTGGACTACTTTGGAGAACCTGGTGAGTGTTTCCTGAAATGGACTGTCTTTATGGTATGCTTATGTGCTCCTGTCAGTTTGGAGAGACTAAGTGTGATGGGTCCAGATGTCCTCGTGGGATGAATAGCAACAACTTAGCAATCAGAAACATAGCAATGGATACAGTGGTCCAGAGTGAAAGGTGGCTTTTCCTTTTATTTGGTAGGATGTTTATTTTTTTTTTTCTTTTTTTTTTTTTGAAAGTAATTTTATTAAATTATAAAAAGTTTCCATTTACGCCCCTCCTCCCAACGCCCTCCCACTCCCCCCTCCCTCTTCTCCTCCCTCTTTGTCCCCAAGGGCAGTCAGGGTCTCCTGCGCTGTGGGAAGTCCAAGTTCCTCCCCCCCTCCCTCCAGGTCCAGGAAGGTGAGCATCCAAACAGACTGGATCCCAAAAATCCAGTATATGCAGAGGAAACCAGTCCCAGTGTCATTGTCAATGGCTTCTCAGAAAGACTGCAGGCTAGCCACATTCAGAAAATCCGGCCACATTCAGAGAATCTGGTTGGATCACATGCTCGTTCAGTCACGGTCCATCTGGCCTTGGTAAACTCTCATTAGATCCGACCCCTTGTATCAGTGGGTGATAGTATCCCTCGCAGTCCTTCGTCATTTTCTTCCTCCTTCTGCTCCTCATTTGAATCTTGGAGGGGCTCAGTTCGGTGCTGCAACACGGGCCTCCATCTGTATCGCCATCCAATGCCAGATGAAGGATCTATGGTGATAAGCAAAATATTCATCAGTATGGTCACGGGCCTAGGCCGGTTCAGGCACCCCCTCCTCTGTCCAGAGAACAATCTGGGGATCTCTCCTTGGACCTGGGATCCCATATATAATCAAGTTTCCTGTAAACTCTAATATGACTCCCTTAGTTGAAATATATTCTTCCCTGATCCCACATTCATCCTTCCTCCCTTCCCCCCATCCCGGTCAACCGAGCTTTCTCCATTCCTCCTCTACTCCCTTCTCTCTAACCCTCTCCCCTTCCAACAACCCTCCCACCCCCCCATGCACCCAAGGTTACCTGGGACTCTTGAGTATTTCCTACCTCCTGGTGGATAGCTAAATAATCTTCATCAGGTTCGTCTTCTTATTTAGCTTCTCTAGGATCATGAATAATAGGCTCAAAGACCTTTAATTATGGTTAGAATCCACTTATGAGTGAATACATACCGTGTTCCTCTTTTTGGGTCTGGCTTACCTCACTCAGTAAAGCGTTTTCTATGTCCATCCATTTGCATGCAAAATTCAAGATGTCATTATTTTTTACCGCTGAGTAAAACTCTAATGTGTATATGTTCCACACCTTTTTTAACCATTCTTCTATTGAGGGGCACCTATGCTGTTTCCAGGTTCTGGCTATTACAAATAGTGCTGCTATGAACATAGTTGAACAAACGCTTTTGTAGTATGTTTGGGCATCTCTAGGGTATATTCCCAAGAGAGGAATTGCTGGGTGCTGAGGGAGATTGACTCCCAGTTTCCTGAGAAACCGCCACACTGATTTCCAAAGTGGCTGCACAAGTTTGCATTCCCACCAACAATGGATGAGTGTTCCCCTCATTCCACATCCTCTCCAGCATAGGCTATCATTGGTGTTTTTAACTTTAGCTATTCTGACAGGTGTAAGATGGTATCTCAAAGTGGTTTTGATTTGCATTTCCCTGATCGCTAAGGAGGTTGACCAAGACCTTAAGTGTCTTCTGGCCATTCGAAGTTCATCTGTTGTGAATTCTCTGTTCAGATCAGTACCCCATTTTTTAATTGGGTTAATTAGAGTTTTAGTGTCTAGTTTCTTGAGTTCTTTGTATATTCTGGAGATCAGACCTTTGTCTGATGAGGGGTTGGTGAAGATCTTCTCCCAGTCAGAAGGCAGCCTTTTTGTCCTACTGACAGTGTCCTTTGCTTTACAGAAGCTTCTCAGTTTCAGCAGGTCCCATTTATTCATTGTTGCTCTTATTGTCTGTGCTACTGGGGTCCTACTTAGGAAGTGGACTCCTGTGCCTATATCTTGTAGACTACTTCCCACTTTCTCTTCTATCAGGTTCAAAGTGGACAGATTGATGTTGATGTCTTTAATCCATTTGGACTTGAGTTTTGTGCATGGTGATAGATATGGATCTATTTTCATTCTTCTACAGGTTGACATCCAGTTATGCCAGCACCATTTGTTAAAGATGCTTTCCTTCTTCCATTGTATACCTTTAGCTCCCTTGTCGAAAATTAGGTGTTCATAAGTTTGTGGGTTAATATCTGGGTCTTCTATTCGATTCCATAGGTCGACTTCTCTGTTCTTATGCCAATACCAAGCTGTTTTCAATACTGTAGCTCTGTAATAGAGTTTGAAGTCAGGGATAGTAATGCCCCCAGAAGTTCCTTTATTGTATAAGATTGTTTTGGCTATCCTGGGTTTTTTGTTTTTCCATATAAACTTGATTATTGTTCTCTCAAGGTCTGTGAAGAAGTTTGATGGGATTTTGATGGGGATTGCATTGAATCTGTAGATTGCTTTTGGTAGAATTGCCATTTTTACTATGTTGATTCTCCCAATCCAAGAGCAGGGGAGGTCTTTCCATTTTCTGGTATCCTCCTCAATTTCTCTTTTCAAAGGCTTAAAGTTCTTGCCAAATAGGTCTTTCACATCCTTGGTTAGAGTAACCCTAAGATATTTTATGGTGTTTGTGGCTATCGTGAAAGGTGATGTTTCTCTGATTTCCCTCTCCATTTCTTTATCCTTTGTGTATAGGAGTGCCACTGATTTTTTGGAGTTGATCTTGTATCCTGCCACGTTACTAAAGGTGTTTATCAACTGTAGGAGTTCTTTGGTAGAGTTTTTGGGGTCGCTTATGTACACTATCATATCGTCAGCAAATAACGAAAGTTTAACTTCATCCTTTCCAATTCGAATCCCCTTGATCCCCTTATGTTGTCTTATTGCTATTGCTAGAACTTCAAGCACTATATTGAAGAGGTATGGAGAGAGTGGACAGCCTTGTCGTGTTCCCGATTTTAGTGGAAAGGCTTTGAGTTTCTCTCCATTCAATTTGATGTTAGCTGTCGGCTTGCTGTATATTGCTTTTATTATATTTAGGTATGATCCTTGTATCCCCAGTCTCTCCAACACCTTTATCATAAATGGGTGTTGAATTTTGTCAAACGCTTTTTCAGCATCCAATGAAATGATCATATGGTTTTTTTCTTTCAGTTTATTTATATGATGGATTACATTGATAGATTTGCATATGTTGAACCATCCCTGCATCTCTGGGATGAAGCCTACTTGATCATAATGGATGATTTTTCTAATGTGTTCTTGGATTCGGTTTGCCAGTATTTTATTGAGAATTTTCGCATCGATGTTCATGAGTGAGATTGGCCTGTAATTCTCTTTCTTGGTTGCGTCTTTGTGTGGTTTTGGTATTAGGGTAACTGTAGCTTCATAAAAGGAATTTGGCAATGACTCTTCTGTTTCTATATTATGGAATACATTAAGGAGTATAGGTATTAGCTCTTCCTGGAAGTTCTGGTAGAATTCTGCATTGAAACCATCTGGTCCTGGGCTTTTTTTGGCAGGGAGATTTCTGATAACAGCTTCTAATTCTTCACGACTAACAGGTCTATTTAGATCTTTCACCTGGTCTTGGTTCAACTTTGGTATATGGTACTTATCTAAAAAAATGTCCATTTCTTTTACATTTTCCAACTTTGTGGCATATAAACTTTCGTAGTAAGATCTAATGATTCTCTGAGTTTCCTCTGTGTCTGTGATTATATTCCCCTTTTCATTTCTGATCCTATTAATTTGCATGTGCTCTCTCTGCTGTTTGATTAGTTTGGATAGGGGTTTGTCAATCTTGTTGATTTTCTCCAAGAACCAGCTTTTTGATTCATTGATTCTTTGGATTGTTTTCTCTGTTTCTATTTTGCTGATTTCAGCCCTCAGTTTGATTATTTCCAGTCTTCTACTCCTCCTGTGTGAATCAGCTTCTTTTTTTTTGAGAGCTTTCAAGTGTGCTGTTAGGTCTCCAATGTGTGCTTTCTCCGTTTTCTTTAATTGGGCACCTATTGCTATGAACTTTCTTCTTAGCACTGCTTTCATAGTGTCCCATAGGTTTGAGTATGTTGTGTCTTTATTTTCATTAAATTCAAGGAAGACTTTAATTTCTTTTTTAATTTTGTCCTTGACCCAGAGGTGATTTAGTAGTTGACTGTTCAACTTCCATGAGTTTGTTGACTTCCTGGGGGTAGCATTGTTGTTGAATTCTAATTTTAATCCATGGTGATCTGACAAGACACAGTTGGTTACTAATATTTTATTGCATCTGTGGAAGTTTGCTTTGTTACCGAGTATGTGGTCAATCTTCAAGAAGGTTCCATGAACTGCAGAGAAGAAGGTATATTCTTTCCTATCTGGGTGGAGTGTTCTATAGATGTCTGTTAAGTCCATTTGATTCAATACCTCCAATAAATCTCTTAATTCTCTGTTTGGTTTCTGTCTGATTGACCTGTCCACTGGTGAGAGAGGAGTGTTGAAGTCTTCTACTATTAGCGTGTGTGGTTTGATGACTGCCCTGAGTTCTAGAAGAGTTTCTTTTACATATGTGGGTGCCTTTATATTAGGGGCATAGATATTCAGGATTGAGACTTCTTCCTGATGAATTGTTCCTGTTATGAGTATGGAATGTCCATCTCCATCTCTTCTGATTGATTTTAGTTTGAAGTCGATTTTGTTAGATATTAGAATGGCCACACCTGCTTGTTTCTTAGGTCCATTTGATTGGAAAACCTTTTCCCAACCCTTTACTCTGACTAGGTGTCTGTCTTTGTGGTTGAGGTGTGTTTCTTGTAAACATCAGAATGTTGGATCCTGTTTTCGTATCCAATCTCTAAGTCTGTGCCTCTTTATAGGTGAATGGAGTCCATTGATATTAAGAGATATAAATGACCATTGGTTGTTGACTCCAGTCATTTTTGGGGGGGGGTAATAGAGTGTATGTGTTTTCCTTCTTTGAGTTGTGCTTGTGGAGGGTCACTAAATGTCTGAGTTAATGTAGGCAGTGTTGGGAATGTTGGATTCCTTGGGTTGTGATTTTCCTTCTAGTATTCTCTGTAAGGCTGGATTAGTAGTTACGTATTGTTTAAATTTGTTTTTATCCTGGAGTATTTTGTTTTCTCCGTTGATAGTGAACGAAAGCTTGGCTGGGTATAGTAGTCTGGACTTGCATCCATGGTCCCTTAGTTTCTGCAGTACCTCTATCCAGGACCTTCTGGCTTTCATGGTTTCTATAGAGAAGTCTGGTGTAAGTCTGATAGGTTTACCTTTATAGGTTACTTGACCTTTTTCCTTTGCAGCTCTTAATATTCTTTCTTTAATCTGAATGCTTTGTGTTTTGATTATTATATGGTGAGGGGATGTTTTTTTCTGATCCAGTCTATTCGGTGTTCTATATGCTTCTTGCACCTTCATAGGAATATCACTCTTTAGGATGGGAAAGTTTTCTTCTATAATTTTGTTGAATATATTTTCTGGACCTTTGATCTGCAATTCTTCTCCTTCTTCTACTCCTATTATTTTTAGATTTGGTTTTTTTTATTATGTCCCATATTTCCTGAATGTTTTGTGATGAGAATTTGTTGGATTTGCTGTTTTCATTGGTCAGGGCGTTTATTTTCTCTATGGTGTCTTCATAATCTGAGATTCGTTCTTCTATCTCTTGTTTTCTATTGGTTATGCTTGATTCTGTAGTCTCCGTTCGTTTACCTAGATTTTCCATATCCAGCCGGCCCTCGGTTTGTGTTTTCTTCACTGCCTCCATTTCAGTTTTCAATTCTTGAACTGATTTCATCACCTGTTTGATTGTTTTTTCTTGGTTTCCCAGGGTATCATTTACGAATTTACTCATTTCTTCAAACTTTTTGTTATATTTGTCTTCCACTTCTTTACTCATTTCTTCCATCTTTTTGTTATATTTCTCTTCTATTTCTTTAAGTGAGTTATTCATACCCTGTTTAAGAGACTCTATTGCTTTTATAATGACACTGTTTTCCATTTCTTCCAGAATAGGGCGTTCAAGTCCTTCTGTCGTAAGATCACTGGGATCTGTTGTTTTCATGTTGTTTTTCAGATTGTTGGAGGAATTCTTGCCTTGACGCCTGCCCATCTCTTCCTTAAGATGCTCTACAATGGCTCTTCCCTCCTCTAGGTCTTCTTCTACTGGATTAGTGCCCCTTGCTATCCAGGAATCACTTTGCCTGCAGCCTTAGCTTGCTGCAGGCAGGCTATTAGAGCAAAAAGACTTCCTTCCCTTTGCACTCACCACCTGTCCCGACCCGCGGTGCCCACCCTGGCTGAGATGGAGGAATTTAAGCCCCTAAAAAGGGAGAGGGGAAGGGTAGAGGTTCCAGGCAGAAAGCTGGGATGGCGTAGCAGGAGACAGGGATTAGCTGGGGGAAGCTGCCCCTTTGGAGTAGCCAGGGAGATAAGGATGGCGGGAATATTGTGTGTTCCCTAACCGGACTTGTGTGGCGGTCAACACACTTACCCCTCCACAGGATCAGAGCCCCTCGCTGGTCAGAAGTCTCCCTGCCTGCAGTCTTAGCTTGCTGCAGGCAGGCTATCAGAACAAAAGGACTCCCGTCCCTTTGCACTCACCACCTGACCCGGCCCGTGGTGCCCACTCTGGCTGAGATGGAGGAATTTAAGCCCCGAAAAAGGGACTCCCGTCCCTTTGCACTCACCACCTGACCTGGCCCGCGGTGATAGGTTTACCTTTATAAGGTATTTGACCTTTTTCCTTTGCAGCTCTTAATATTATTTCTTTAATCTGTATGTCTTGTGCTTTGATTATTAAATGGCAAGGGGATGGTATTTTTTTGGATCCAGTGTATTCGGTGTTCTGTATGCTTCTTGAACCTTCATAGGAATATCATTATTTAGATTGAAAAAGTTTTTTTCTATACTTGTGTAGCACATGCTATTTTAAGAAGATTGTGCTATGTTCAGATATGCATGTGTCACTTAGCACAAATGTCCCTGAATGCCATTTATTTCCCTCATTCATCACCTTCATCTGATGTAATAGTTACATATATATATCAACCTAGCCTTGTTATGTTTTCCTCTTTAATATTTTAATCATCTGTGCCAACCTTATATTAAAGACTGAATTTTTTTCCCTGAACATGATGAAATGCAGGTTCAGTTGGTTGCCTGTAGAGGACATGTGGTCATTGTTATATATGACTGATTATTACTCCAGTCCACATAAGTGTCACCAATTATCATCCCATCCACTTCTGCTGTGCAACTGTACTGACTAATGTACCTTGCATATTAGGAGTAGATCTGAATTATAGATGGGTATGCAGGCATCTCTACTGTATACAGTATGTGACTTCTTTTACTAAATGCTCAAGTGATAGTGTTGAATCCTATGACAGAAAAGCAACAAAAACTTGAGTTGCTTATATTTAAGAGACATTTAAAATGATTACAATTGTAAAAATGAAGAAGGATAAGGGTTTAATATAGATAGTTTTTGAAATTCCCACAACCTTTGTGTTACTACTTCTTTTCCCTTAATACTTTTCATTCCACTCACAAAACATTTAAAATATTTATAAAGAACTTTTTTATTTACTATAATCTTCCCAGGAACCATAAAGTCCATAGATCATGCCATGGAGGTAGTCCCAGTACTTGAATCGATTAAATGGGTTTAGTATACATTTATGACCTTTTCTAATACCTACATATACACTTTCAATCGCATGAATTTACCAGGAAAATTGAGAGAAGATAAATCTCAGCCTGAATTATTTGCCATCTCATCATTTCTTTAGTGTTATGTAACAGGAGAGTCTGCTTGCTCGGGTTTATGTCCTGCCAAGTTCCCCAGCAATTTAGTCCCAGAGAAAATCATACAGAGGGTCTACATTATATGTAAACTAATTCACCCATTAGCTCACGGTTCTTATTAGCACTTATAGCTTCAGTTAACCCATTACTCTTACCTATGTTAGCCACATGACTCAGTAACTTTTTAGTGGGTCAGATCACATCCTGCTTCTTCAGTGGTCAGGGCAGCACTGGGAAGGAATGTGCTTCCTCCTTCCAATTATTCTCCTCTTCCAATTGCTCCACTTTAACTTCCTGTCTGGTTGTCCTACCAATCCTTTCTGATTGAAAATTAGCATTTATTTAAAACCCCTCATCAGACAAAGGTCTGATCTCCAAAATATACAAAGACTCAAGAAAGTAGACACTAAAACTCTAATTAACTCAATTAAAAAATGGGGTAGTGAACTGAACAGAGAATTCAAAACAGATGAACTTCGAATGACCAAAACACACTTACGTTCATGCTCAACCTCCTTAGCGATCAGGGAAATGCAAATCAAAACCACTTTGAGATACCATCTTACACCTGTCAGTATGCCTAAACTCAAAAACACCAATGATAGTCTATGCTGGAGAGGATGTAGAGTGAGGGGAACACTCATCCATTGTTGGTGGGAATGCAAACTTGTGCAGCCACTGTGGAAATCAGTGTGGTGGTTTCTCAGGAAACTGGGAGTCAACCGCCCTCAGGACCCAGCAATTCCACTCTTGGGAATATATCCAAGTGATGCTGTATCATACTACAAAAGTATTTGTTCAACTATGTTCATAGCTGCACTATTTATAATAGCCAGAACCTGGAAACAACCTAGGTGCCCCTCAATAGAAGAATGGTTAAAGAAGGCGTGGAACATATACACATTAGAGTTTTACTCAGCAGTAAAAAACAATGACATCTTGAATTTTGCATGCAAATGGATGGAAATAGAAAACGCTTTACTGGGTGAGGTAACCCAGACCCAAAAAGAGGAATATGGTATGTACTCACTCATAAGTGGATTCTAGCCATAGTTGAAGGTCTTTGAGTATATAATTTGTGATCGTCGAGAAGCTAGATATGAAGGTGAACCTGAAGAAAATCATGTAGGATATTAGAAGTAGGCAAGATTTCCAGGCAAACTTGGGTACACCGGGGGTGGATGTTTGGAAGTAAGGGGAGATGGTTAGGGAGAGGAGAGGGGGAGGATTGGGGATGGTGTGGGGGAATGGGAGGTTGGGGAGGGAGGAAGGATGGTTATGGGAGCAGGGAAGTATATATCTCAACTAAGGGAGCCATTTTAGGGTTTGCAAGAAACTTGATTCTGAAGGGGTTCCCAGGCCCAAGGAGAGGTCCCCAGGTTGTTCCCTGGGCAGCAGAGGAGAGGGTGCCTGAACTGGCCTTGGCTCATAACCACACGGATGACTATTTTGCATGTCACCATAGAACCTTCATCTGCCAATGGATGGAGATAGAGACAGAGACACATATTAGAACACTGGACTTAACTCCCTAGGTCCAAATGAGAAGCAGATGGAGGGAGAACGTGAGCAAGGAAGGCAGAACCAGAGGGAGCCTTCATCCGACGATGGATGGAGATAGAGACGCAGACCCACTTGGAGCACTGGACTGAGCCCCCAAGTTCCAAATGAGGAGCAGAAGGAGGGAGAACATGAAAAAGGAAGTCAGGACCGCGAAGGGTGCATTCATCCACTGATACAAGGGGACTGATCGGATGAGAACTCACCAAGGCCAGCTGGACTGGGACTGAACAAGCATATGATAAAACTGGATTCTCTGAATGTGGCTGACATGGGGTCTGACTGAGAAGCCATTGACAATGTCACTTGGTCTTGTTTCTTCTGCATGTACTGGCTTTTTGGGATTCTTGTCTGTTTGGATGCTCACCTTCTATTACCTGGAGGGAGGGGGGAGGAACTTGAACTTCCCACAGGGCAGAAAACCCTGACTGCTCTTAGGACTGGAGAGGGAGGAGGATAGGGAGTGGGAGGAGGGGAAGGTTATTGGGATGAGGGGAGGAAGTAGAAATTCTTATAAATAAATAAATAAGTAAATTAAAAAATAAAGTATAAAATAAAATAAAATAAATCATGATTGACATAATACAGACAATTCTATCACACCATTGTTGTTAGTTTTTGACTGGGTGTTCCATATCAGTAGGCTTCAGTGCCTTCAAAACTCTATTCCACAGAGTAAAGATTCTTCTTCAGGGGAATAGTTCATCAAGAACTGCTTTGTGTTGCATGCAGGTAGAAGAATATCTACAAATTAGTTCCTTTGTATTTCTTTATCTCTAAATGTTTTCTGACTACTGAACTGAAATTCTATTGAGTAATACACCCTATGAATTTTAGTTTCCTTAAGGATAACACTATCTTTATATCAGAAATAAGACAGATATATGAATACTTGTATTTTTCTTATTGTCCAGGAGACTAATGGAGAAAGCCTTGCTTGAGCAAGTTTTGAGGATTAAAATATTTTAAACTTTACAGTTTCCCTCACTTACTTCATTTTAACTTCACTGATATCATGTAGGGAGGCAAATAATTTCATAATTTGGTCGATATCTTGTTCTGAAATTTAGAGAAAACTTTGGAGAAAAATATGAAAGCTCTGGATCCAACTTGTAATAACCATTGCTTATCAGAGCCTGGTCTTCTAAAGAGGGTGAGTAAACATTACACTGAAAGAACTTTGGTGGTCATAGATAAATCAGAAACCCTAAATTTCCAATGAGTTTTCCCTGTTACCTCAGGACCTTCTCACTTATCCAACATCCAGTCTGTCTAAAAAAATCTTTCACTCCCACAAGCAGTGATAATTCTCATTCAGGAAATTCTGTAAGAAAATAGGCAGAAGACTCTGGAATGGCTTGCTCTGATTGGGTTTTCTTAAGAGCCTTTGGAAAGGGTGTGTTTGGGGTTGGGAAATAGCCATCAGGAAGTATTATAAGTTCCCCTACAACTCCCAGGTCCTTGGTCTTTGTCCTTGTTATAACTTAAGATCTCCTATTATGATTTTAAAAGACTGAATGACAGTAAGTTATGAATTCTGTGAAAAGAACTTTAAAGTAGCTTTTGGGTCAGAATCTCCTACATATGAATATTCGTTCTGTCTTCTTCTGGTCTGCTCTAACAAGAACATTGCCATAAATATTCTTAGTGTTTTAACATCACATTCCTCTTCTTAATAAAATGGAAAGCTCTGAACATAAGAATATTCCTTAAGCCATGATATTATAGTGGCTTTTCATGATCTTTTTATTACAACAGGAAATGATGTATAAATATGTATCTTATTATACCATAAAGCCACAAATTACACCACAAAGATAAATACTTGATATGAAAATTTAAATAGAATTCATAAGATTATTGGTCAGCATCAATCCTATTACATGCACAGCCATTAGTTCAATCTCCAGTAGCACACAGATAAATATGGAATTGTATTGTGAAGTGACATGACCTGAATATGGTTTGTAGATGTGTTGCCTCATCTCTATGATCATGACAGTTAGGTAATAGAGGCAGATGGAAAACTATTTTGATGCAATTTTGAGCTATATATATTTTCTTTTCTTTTATACATTCTCTCAGAATCACAAAACTGGTTATATAGCCCATTAGGAGAGTTTTACCAGCCAAGGTAAAGCCCTTTGTCTAAATGATGGTACCACAAAAAGTAAATATATCGCAATCTCTCTTGTACTACAAATAAAAAGCATCAGAAAATTTTAGTAGAAATTTGAAAATATCAAATATTCCAACACTTGAATTGGTGCTATCCAGTAATCATGAGAAAAAGAATCCTGATATGATAACTTTTCAAACTCCTGAGCACAGAATTCACTTCTGGTCCAACCTGAGGGACTCTGTAGGATATAGCTAAATTCTTATACCACCAAGACTCCTTTGCTTTACTTTACCTCAGAGAAGCTAGCTAGTTCACCAGTCTTATTGCTCAGCTATTTGTGGTGTGTGTTTTAGTCTGTATGACTTCTATGTTTTACATCTAGTGGGTAACTGCTTATCCAGAGAGAGGGATGTTAGAAACTTTGGTAGTTTACTGTCAGTAGATTCCATTGTGTTCCCTGGGACTTTGCTGACCCACCAATGGCTACACTCTTAATGAAAAGTGCTATTAGCTTTGGAGCTAGGGGTGAGAATTTTCTCTATGCTTCCTGTGTCCCGTCTGTAATTTTCTCTAATTTGTGCAGGTCTTTTTGTAAATGTTGATACATCTATGTGAATTGATATATAGAGTTTCATTGCTGCGTTTAGAAATGCTGTTTACTAGAAGTCACCTTCAGGCTCGGATGTTTACAGCCTTTATATTGCTTGTTGTATAATGGTCCCCCATTCTTGAGAGGAGAGGGTGTCGTATGGATTTCACACTTAGGGATAAGCACCCTTCAGATTTATGACTGGTGTACATTTGTGTGTCATATTTTTCTGGTAGTTTCCTCTATGATTTTGCTAAATATATTTTCTGTTTTTTTTTTGTTGGACTTCTACTCTTTCTTCTACAGCTATTATTCTTAGGTTTTGTCCTATAATGGGGTTCCATATTTCCCTGATATTTTGACCAAAGATTTATGAGGATTGAATGTTTTCTTGTATCAATGAGAATATTTCTTTAATTATATCTTCAGCACTTGAAATTCTCTCTTCCATCTCTTGGATTCTTTGGTAATGCTTGCTTTTTTGTTTTCTAAACATTTTCTCATCATGACTTTTTCTATAATTCCCTCAGCTTGAGATTTCTTGATTTTATCTTTTCAGTTATGTATTTTTTGAAAATTATGCTGATCTGTATGATTAATTATTGTTGGTTTTAGAAACGGATTTCTTTATTCCAGTTTTTTTTTGTTTGTTTGTCTTTCCTTCATTTTTAAGGGAATTTTTCATTTCTGCTTTTAGGATTTTAAACATTCTCCTAAAGTTTTTGTAAGTTATTTTCTTCTGTTTCATCTATATTTGTTTGTTAAGGCCTTGTTCTTGTAGGGTACTTTCTTTTTAGTTGCATCATGTTTCACTTTTTAGTGTTGTGTGTCATCTTACCTTGTCTATTTTTCGTTTTCTCTGATTGATTTAGTTGATGTCTCTCATGAACAATCTTCAAGTTGCCAGTAGATCCAAGCCTCAGGTAGGCTTTTGAATCTGTGTAGTGCATTAAGTCCCTTTAAGTCACACTGTTGTCACTCTGTTTTCTTGGAGGTCACTTTGTGCTCCCAGGGGTTGGTCTGCAATACTGAGGATTATTTAGGGCTGCTTCCATAGAGCTTTTCTGTTGTGGGCTCTTTCTGCTGAAGATCCTGGCTTGAGCCTTCTCTGGCAGAGGTTGTTGGTTGGGTCAACTCTAACAAATCTCCTATATCAGAATATTTATTCCGTCTTCTTCCTATCTGCTTTAAAGAGAGCATTGACCCCAAGGTCTTAATGATTTTCCAACATATTTTTTAGTAAATGAAATACAATGCTCTTAACAATATAATATCACTTAAGCAATGATATCACAATTTTATACTCTTTTTGTTACATCAGTAAATAATTTATAAACACATATCTCATTTTATCATGGAGCCAATTTAAAAGCACACCAAAAAGGAACTTAGTGTGAAAATTTCAGATTTTGAACTATGGGTCAGCATCTATCATATTATGTTGGTGACTCTTAGGTCAATCTCCAGGACCACAAATATAAATATGGGATTGCACTGTGACAAGATATCACCTGAATATTGTTTATGGGTGTGGTTCCTCATTTCCATGATAGTGGCATATATGTAACAGATGTAGGTGGATTACTGTTTTGAAGCAATTTTGAGCCATATATATTTTCTTTTCTTTTATATATTCTCTCAAAATCACAAAACTGATTATATAGCTCACAGGGAGAGTTTACCGGCCAAGGCAAATCCCTGTGTTTGAACAATGGGACCACAAAAAGAAGTATAACACAACCCCCCTTGTACTATGAATAAAAAGCATCAGAAAATTCTAGTAGAAATTTGAAAATATCAAATCTTCAAACCCTGGAATTCGTGCCACTAGCACTGGCTATCCAGGGATCCTGAGAAAAATGAGTCCTGATATGGTAACTTTTCTAATTCCTGAGCACAGAGATCTTTTGTGATCCAACCTGAGGGACTCTGGAGGAGATAGCTGCATTCTTTTACCACCATGACTCCATTGCTTTACTTTACCTCAGAGAAGCCAGCTACTTCACTAGTCTCGTTGCTCAGCTATTTGTGGTATGTGTTTTAGGCTGTATGATGTCTAGGTTTTATTATCAGTGAGTAACTGCTTAACCAGATGTTGGGTGCGAGAAGTTCTGCAGGTTACTGGTAGTAGATTCCATGTCACTCTCTTGTCATTGCTAAGTGCATTAGTCAAGTCACTGCAAGAATGAAATGACATATGAGCATATCTTTAACCAAGAACTTGTCACATGGCAAACATAAGGGGTTTGCAGGTAACATGCAGAGTCTAGTGACTGCTGCCAAGAAGAGACCATGATGACTTCAGGTCTCCAAAACAGGGAGTTATGCTTGACTTGCTTAGGAATGAATGGTTGGTGTAACATGATAGGGGCTGGTTTGTTTGTGTTTCTGTCCCGCCCGACCCCCAGCTGTTTAGTCCCAGAGAAAAATCACACTGAGATCTCTACAAGTTATAAAGCTGATTGGCCTGTTATCTCTAGCCTCTTACTGGCTAACTCTCACATCTTGATTAACCCATTTTTCTGATCTATTTTAGCCATGTGGCTCAGTACCTTTTTCAGTGGGGCAGATCACAACCTGCTGCTTCGGTGATCTGGGCAGGAGTGTGAGTAATCAACTTCCCCCTCCCCAGAATTCTCCTGCTCTCCTTGCATCATTTCTACTTTCTGTCTGGTTTTCCCACCTACACCTCCTGAATGGCCAATCAGCGTTTATTTAAAACATGATTGACAGAATACAGACAATTCTCCCGCTCCACTTCCCCCTCTTTTTTAAAAAAAAAAACAAAGGAAAATATCCATAGTCCACTTTTTGGGAATGTGGGCGTAGTATTCCATGCTACTTCCTGCTGGTTAGGGGCGCTGACAATCTTATGGGGACCTAATAGAAATTTAGAGTTACGATCCAGTCCTGATTGAAGTATTCTGTGAGTCTTGATCATCTCAGGCAGCAATCTTAAACCTGTTCTGGATGAAGAATTCTGATACCTGGCCATCTGTTCCATCTGGAGATTTCTCAGGTGGCCTTCCTTGATCAAAGGTGATTTTTCTTAACTCTAAATAAATCCAGAGTCTCTCATTTTCTGTGGAAACAAAAGCAAAATCTCTTCTCTAAAGTAACATACCTTTTGACTTCAATTTTGAAGCCAAGTTATTTTCAAAATACCTTTCTTGGATTGATTCTGCAGCATTTACAAGCAAATATATTTTAGCAACTGTTGCTCCTTCCTCAGCATTTAAACAATTCAAAGAGAGCATAATAGCATACAGTATCAAGATTCTCTGCATATTTTCCATCTTTACATGGTTTTATTTTAACCTCTATTTCTTTAATTTTTACTTTTAACTTTTGACTTTTTGAGACAGGTTCTCTATATATCTTTGTCCTGGAATAAATCTGTAGACCAGGCTATCTTTGAACTCCCAGAGATCCATCTGTCTCTGCCTCCCAGGCTACTCATTATTTCTTTCTTTTCTTTTTTTTTAATTTGAGAACTTTAACCTTTAAACTGTATACAATTTTAACACAATGCAAACCATTTAGAGGTTTTCTTACTCTTTGAATCTCTCTTTACTTTATATCTCTTTTTCTGACCACATGGGTCTTTAATTTACTAAGTAATCTGGAGAAAACAACACAAAAAAGCTCCTATGGCATTTCAAGGTCCTTGCCAGGAAGCAAGCTGCAACATTGTATCCATTGGGACAGCCTGCTTGAAAGAGTTAGAGTTTTCCCTGGCAGAACAGCCCAGAAATCCAGCATTTTAAAACAGCACTGCTTTTTTCCTGCTATGGCTGAAAACTGAAATGCTTTACTCTAGTCTTCCCCAAGCTTTCTTAGGCTTTGTGTGTTTAGAGTTATCTATGTGGGTGCTGTTCTGTAGCATGTAGGCCCTGGCATGTTTGTGTTTTCTGTCTTGCCTGGCCCCCCAGCTGTTTAGTCTCAGAGGAAAATCATACTGAGATCTGTACAAGTTATAAAGCTGATTGGCCTGTTATCTCTAGTCTCTTACTGGCTAACTCTCACATCTTGATTAACCCATTTTTCTGATCTATTTTAGCCATGTGGCTCAGTACCTTTTTCAGTGGGGCAGATCACAACCTGCTGCTTCGGTGATCTGGGCAGGAGTGTGAGTATTCAACTTCCCCCTCCCCAGAATTTTCTTGCTCTCCTTGCATCATTTCTACTTTCTGTCTGGTTTTCCCACCTACACCTCCTGAATGGCCAATCAGCATTTATTTAAAACATGATTGACAGAATACAGACAATTCTCCCACAGAAGGTTGGGACATCCTTCAACTCCATTGAAAACTGGAGCAGCCCCTATACCTCTGGGATTTGTGGAATTTCTCTGCAGAGGCCTCCTCGTGGGAGTCATGCCTAGTTACTGGTCAGAGAGGATATTTTTGTAAACACTGCCCATTTCATTGTAGTCCTTGCAGTGGCTGCCATTATCTGCCATACTTCTACTACTTTGTTTGATTCACTGGTATTCACTAATATCAGACATATGAACACTTTTCTACATTCCGTTGTAGTGATATGTATATAAAGCTTACCATAATTGCTCTTCTTTGGTGTTCAGGTTCAATTTGATTAGAGATGCTTATAATATTTCTTTTAATTTTTGTACTTTGAAAGTTTTCTACTATGCTTTGATTAAATCCATCCCTTCTCCTGACCTCCTTCCAGATCAAAACTCTCTACCAAATTTGTTTAACTTTGTCTCTTTTTGTAACTCATCAAGTACAGTTTGCACTCTACATGCATTTTTACTCATGTGACCTTTCACTGGGACTTGGTTGACCCACCAGTGGCTAAACTCCTCAAGAAAACTGGTATTAGCTCTTGAGCTAGGGATTACATTTTTCTACATACATGTTGTGATTTTATCTATCTTCTACAGGGTCTTCTACATGTTGATAAAACTATGTTAATTCGCTCAGTGCTGTGGAGTCCTATCCAGAGAGCTGTCCCTGTTTCAGTACTGAGGAGTTCTATCCAGAGAGGTGAGTGGGTGCTGGCCGGGTCGGTCTGTCCCGGAAGAGAGCAGAGCCCCCTCCTGTCAGCTTCTGCAGCAGGGTGTTCAGTGTTCCAAGGGACTCCTGTCTGCCCCCACTGCCACCCTTTTGTCTCCTCTGTCCTTGGAATAACAGCTGTCCCGGTTTCAGTGCTGAGGAGTTCTATCCAGAGAGGTTAGTGGGTGCTGGCCAGGGCGGTCTGTCCCAGAAGAGAGCACAGCCACCCCCCAGCATCAGCTGCAGGGTCTTCGGTGTTACACGGGATGCTTCCCTGCCCCCACTGTCATCTTTTGGTCTCCTGTGTCCTTGGAGAACCAGCTGTCCCTGCTTCAGTGCTGAGGAGTTCCATCCAGAGAGGGGAGATGGGCAGGCGACAAAGCAAGAATTCCTCCAAAAATCTGAAAGGCAACATGACATCACCAGAATCCAGGGAACATGAAATTAGAAGAATTGAACACCCTACTCCAGAAGAAATAGAAGAAATAGACTCTAAGCAGAACTTTATGAAAGTAATAGAGGAACTTAAACAGGAGGTGAAAATCTGCCATAAAGAAATGGAAGATAATTATAACAAAAACATTGAAGAAATGAGTAAGAAATGGAAGAGAATTATAACAAAAAGATTGAAGAAATGAGTAAATCCATAAATGAAATTCTGGGAAACCAAGTAAAAACAATCAAATAGGTAATGGAAACAGTTCAAGATTTGAAAACTGAAATGGAGGCAATGAAGAAAACACAAACCGAGGGCCTGCTGGCTATAGAAAACCTAGGTAAACAGACAGAGACTTCAGAAACACGCATAAACAGGAGAATACAAGAGACAGAAGAATGACTCTCAGACTCTGAAGACACCATAGAGAAAATAAATGCTCTGACCAAAAAAAACAGTAAATCCAACAAATTCTCATCACAGCACATTCAGGAAATGTTGGACACACACAAAAACAAAAACAAATCTAAGAATAATAGGGGGAGAAGAAGGAAAAGAATTGCAGATCAAATCCAGAAAATATATTCAACAAAATGATAGAAGAAAACTTCCCCAACCTAAAGAATGATATCCCTATGAAGGTTCAAGAAGCATAGAGAACGCCGAATAGATTGGATCAAAAAAAAATCCCCTCACCATATAATAACCAAAACACAAAACATTCATATTAATGAAAGAATATTAAGAGCTGCAAAGGAAAAAGGTCAAATAACTTATAAAGGTAAACCTATCAGACTTAAACCGGACTTCTCTATGGAAAACATGAAAGCCAAAAGGTCCTAGATAGAGGTACTGCAGAAACAAAAGACCATGGATGCAAGCCCAGACTACTATACCTAGGATAAAAACAAATTTAGACAATATGTAGCCACAAATCCAGACTTACAGAGAATATTAGAAGGAAAATCACAACCCAAAGAATCCAACATTTCCAACACTGCCTACAATAACTCAGACATCTAGCAACCCTTCACAAGCAAATCTCAAAGAAGGGAAACACATACTCTACTACCCCCCAAAAGGAAAATATCCAGAGACAACAACCACTAGTCATTAGTATCAATTAATATCAATGGACTCAATCCACCAATAAAAAGGCACAGACTTAGAGATTGGATACAAAAACAGGATCCAACATTCTGCTGTTTACAAGAAACACACCTCAACCACAAACAGATAACTACTCAGAGTAAAGGTTTGGGAAAAGGTTTTTCAGGCAAACCGACCTAAGAAACAAGTGGGTGTGGCCATTCTAATATCTAACAAAATTGACTTCAGACTAAAATCAATCAGAAGAGATGGAGATGGACATTTGATACTCATAACAGGAACAATATATCAGGAGGAAGTCTCAATCCTGAATATCTATTCCCACTTATGTAAAAAGGCACCCACTTATGTAAAAGAAACACTTCTAGAACTCACGGCAGTCATCAAACCACACACACTAATAGTAGGAGACTTCAACACACCTCTCTCACCAATAGAGAGGTCAATCAGAGAGAAACCTAACAGAGAAATAAGAGAATTATTGAAGGTATTGAATCAAATGGTCTTAACAGACATATATAGAACCTTCCACCCAAATAGGAAAGAATATACCTTCTTCTCTGCAGCTTATGGAATCTTCTCGAAAATTGACCACATACTCGGTAACAAAGCAAACTTCCACAGATACAAAGGAATATTAGTAACCACCTGTGTCTTGTCAGATCACTATGGATTAAAGTTAGAATTCAATAACAATGCTACCACCAGGAAGCCAACAAACCTATGGAAGATGAACAGTCAATTACTGAATCACACCTGGGTCAAGGAAGAAATGAAGAAAGAAATTAAAGTCTTACTTGGAATAATGAAAATAAAGACACAACATACTCAAACCTATGGAACACTATGAAAGCAGTGCTAAGAGAAAAGTTCATAACACTAAGTGCCCAATTAAAAAAAACAGAGAAAGCACACATTGAAGACTTAACAGCACACCTGAAAGCTCTAGAAAAAAAGAAGCAGATTCACCCAGGAGGAGTAGAAGACTGGAAATAATCAGACTGAGGGCTGAAATCAACAAAATAGAAACATAGAAAACAGTCCAAAGAATCAATGAAACAAAAAGTTGGTTCTTGGAGAAAATCAACAAGATCGAAAAACCCCTAGCCAAACTAATCAAATGGCACAGAGAGAACATGCCAATTAATAAGATTACAAATGAAAAAGGGGGCATAACCACAGACACAGAGGAAATTCAGAGAATCATTAGATCCCACTACAAAAGCCTGTATGCCACAAAATTAGAAAGTGTAAAAGAAATGGACATTTTTTAAATAAGTACCATATACCAAAGTTGAAACAAGACCAGATGAACAATTTAAATTGACCTGTTAGTTGCGAAGAATTAAAAGCTGTTATCAAAAATCTCCCTACCAAAGAAAGCCCAGGACCATATGGTTTCAATGCAGAATTCTACCAGAACTTCCAGGAAGAGATAATACTTATACTCCTTAATGTATTTCACATTATAGAATCAGAAGAGTCATTGCCAAACTCCTTTTATGAAGCTACAGTTACTCTGATACCTAAACCAAACAAAGACAAAACCAAGAAAGAGAATTACAGATCAATCTCACTCATGAACATCGAAGCAAAAATTCTCAACAAAATCCTGGCAAACCAAATCCAAGAACACATTAGAAAAATTATCCATTATGATCAAGTAGGCTTCATCCCAGAGATGCAGTACTGGTTCAACATATGCAAATCTATCAATGTAATCCATCATATAAATAAACTGAAAGAAAAAACCATATGAACATTTCACTGGATGCTGAAAAAGCATTTGTCAAAATTCAACACCCCTTTATGATAAAGGTGTTGGAGCGATTAGAGATACAAGGATCATACATAAATATCATAAAAGCTATATAGAGGAAGCCGACAGCTAACATCAAATTGAATGGAGAGAAACTCAAAGCCTTTCCACTAAAATCAGAAACACCACAAGGCTGTCCACTATCTCCATACCTCTTCAATATAGTGCTTGAAGTTCTCGCAATAGCTATAAGACAACATAAGGGGATCAAGAAGATTTGAATTGGAAAGGCTGAAGTTAAACTGTCGTTATTTGCAGATGATATGATAGTGAACATAAATGACCGCAAAAACTCTACCAACGAACTCCTAGAGCTGATAAACACCTTTATTAATGTGGCAGGATACAAGACCAACTCCAAAAAATCAGTTGCCCTCCTATACACAAAGGATAAAAAAAAGAGAGAGATGTTCAGAGAAACATCACCTTTCACGATAGCCACAAATAGCATAAAAAATATTGGATAACTCTAACCAAGGAAGTAAGAGACCTATTTGACAAGAACTTTAAGTCTTTGAAGAAAGAAATGGAGGAAGATAACAGAAAATGGAAAGATTTCCCTTGCTCTTGTATTGGGAGGATCAACATAGTAAAAATGGCAATTCTAACAAACGCAGTCTATAGATTCAAAGCAATCCCCATCAAAATACTATCAAACTTCTTCACAGAACTTGAGATACCAATAATCAAGTATATATGGAAAAGAAAACCCAGGAAAGCCAAAACAATCTTATTCAATAAAGGAACATCTGGAGGAATTACCATCCCTGACTTCAAACTCTATTACAAAGCTACAGTATTGAAAACAGCTTGGTATTGGCATAAGAGCAGAGAAGTAGTCCTATGGAATCAAATAGAAGCCCCGGATATTAACCCACAAACCTATCAACACCTGATTTTCGACAAGGGAGCTAAAGGTATACAAAGGAAAAAGGAAAACATCTTTAACAAATGGTGTTGGCATAACTGAATTTCAACCTGTAGAAGAATGAAAATTGATCCATATCTATCACCATGCACAAAACTCAAGTTCAAATGGATTAAGGACATCAATATTAATTCGTCCACTTTGAACCAGATAGAAGAGAAAGTGGGAAGTAGTCTACAAGACATAGGCACAGGAGACCACTTCCTAAGTAGAACCCCAGTAGCACAGACAATAAGAGAATCAATGAATAAATGGGACCTCCTGAAACTGAGAAGCTTCTGTAAAGCAAAGGAGACTGTCAGTAAGACAAAAAGGCTATATTCTGACTGGGAGAAGATCTTCACCAACCCCTCCTCCGATAAAAATGTTATCTCCAAAATATACAAAAATCACAAGAAACTAGCCACTAAAACTCTAATTAACCCAATTAAAAAATGGGGTACTGAACTGAAAAGAGAATTCACAACAGATGAACTTCGAAAGACCAAAACAGACTTAAGCTCATGCTCAACCTCCTTAGCGATCAGGGAAATACAAATCAAAACAACTTTGAGATACCATCATACACCTGTCAGACTAGCTAAACTCAAAAACATCAATGATAGCCTATGCTGGAGAGGATGAGGAGTGAGGGGAACACTCATCCATTGTTGGTGGGAATGCAAACTTGTGCAGCCACTGTGGAAATCAGTGTGGGGGTTTCTCAGGAAACTGGGAGTCAACCTCCCTCAGGACCCAGCAATTCCACTCTTGGGAATATACCCAAGAGATGCCCTATCATACTACAAAAGCATTTGTTCAACTATGTTCATAGCAGCACTATTTCTAAGAGCCAGAACCTGGAAACATCCTAGGTGCCCCTCAATAGAAGAATGGTTAAAAAAGGTGTGGAACATATACACATTAGAGTTTTACTCAGCGGTAAAAAACAATGATATCTTGAATTTTGTATGCAAATGGATGGAAATAAAAAATGCTTTACTGAGTGAGGTAACCCAGACCCAAAATGAGGAATATGTTATGTACTCACTCATAAGTGGATTCTAGCCTTAAGTAAAGGTCTTTGATCCCATAATTCGTGATCCTAAAGAAGCTAAATACGAAGGTGAACCTGAAGAAAATCATATAATTATCCTCCTGGAAATTGGAATTAACAAGATTTCCAGGCAAACTTGGGTGCATGGGGCATGGGGGTGTGGATGTAAGGGGAGATGGTTGCAGAGAAGGGAGAGTGGGAGGATTGGAGATGGTTTGGGGGAATGGGATGTGGGGGAGGGAGGAAAAATGGATGTGGGAGCGGGGAGGTGTGTATCTCAACTAAGGGAACCATTTTGGGGTTTGCAAGAGACTTGATTCTGGAGGGCTTCCCAGGTCCAAGGAGAGGTTCCCAGATTGTTCCCTGGGAAGCGGAGGAGATGGTGCCTGGACTGGCCATAGCACATAACCATACTGATGAATATTTTGCATATCACCATAGAACCTTCATCTGGCGATGGATGGAGATAGAGACAGAGACACACATTGTAACACTGGAATTAACTCCCTTGGTCCAAATGAGAAGCAGATGGAGGGAGAGCATGAGCAAAAAGGCAGGATCAGAGGGAACCTTCATCCGATGATGGATGGTGATAGAGACAGAGACCCACATTGGAGCACTGGACTGAGCCCCCATGGTCCAAATGAGGAGTGGAAGGAGGGAGAACATGAAAAAGGAAGTCATAACCGTGAGGGATGAGTTCACCCAGTGATACAAGGAGACTGGTCTGGTGGGAGTTTACCAGGGCCAGCTGGACTGGGACTGAATGAGCATGTGATTGGGCTGGATTCTCTGACTGTGGCTGATATGGAGGCTGACTGCGAGGCCAGTGGCAATGGCACTGGGTCTTGTTTTCATCTGTATGTGCTGGCTTTCTGGGATCCTGGTCTGTTTGGATGCTCACCTTCCTGGACATGGAGGGAGAGGGGAGGAACTTGGACTTCCAGCAGGGCAGGAGGTCCTGACTGCTCTTGAGACTGGAGAGGGAGGAGGGGAAGAAGTGGGGGGAGTAGGAGGGTATTGGGAGTAGGGCAGTGCTGCTCGCACTTTTCTGTGTAACCTCCCTTTCCTGGCACAGGGCACGCTTCCTGTACTAGGCCATGTATCTGGATCAATATTGGTGGAGTTGAACAGACACACACACAGAGAGATCGGATCATTTGCCCAAAGGGTAAATGTCAAACTTTATTCAGCACATGTAGGCTTATATACTTGAAGGCAAGAGGCTGAGAGTCCCCCTCCCACCTGGGAGTGAGATCATAGTGTTGACCACCTGGTGCCAGTGGCCTGAGCCTCCATGCAGGGGGTAACGAGCTGGGAACCCTGACAGACAGATGGGAGGAGATTTAGGGCACCTGTGAGGACCTTTTTAGCAGGTGAAATTATCATAGCAATGACAGAAACAAGACTCTGGCTGGCAGAATGAGCAGGGGAAGCTAAGCTGGTTAGTGTAAACAATTCTTCCATCCTGTGTTTTGTCCTCTAGGAACAGGGAAGACAGGGCCCTATATGTCCCCCTTTTATATAAAATATGATGACAGTTGCTTGTCTTAGGCATTGCTGGGAGCCAGTCTAATCTCTGACCCGTCAACAGGATGACTTCCAGGTCCAGACGCACCCCATGTCTTAGGTTGGAAATGCCTGCCCATGCAAATTAAACCCGTCTTTGGCTAAATGTCATGCACCAGCAAGTTTAGTCGGTTTTAAGCTGAAAGATACTCTGAGGCGAATGCCTACTAGGACCAGCCCATGGTGGACCTGAAAGCCACTGGCCAAGTGAAGATGCTCCAGCACACATATAAGCATTCCCAAAGGAAATTGCACCCGCACAATTCCTGAAAAATCTGCTCAGAATAGAGCCCCTGAGTAGGGCTACAGCACCAGTGAATGGAGCCCCTGGAATAACTAACCAGACTAAATGACAGCCAATTAGCGAATTTGTATTCCAGGGTCCAAGAAAAAGCAGCAAAAATCTTTTTCTGTGACCAACAGAGGTTAAAAATCCACACCCAGTTCGTGAAGATTAACTACAGTATCCAATTGTGAATTTAGCTTAAATTGAATGGCCATGGCATTTCAGCCTGTGTTGAGAAGTTACTCATAGTGCCCAGAATCAGTTGACAGGATAAGAAAAACTGATAGCAAGCAATAACTGACAAATCAAGGGGAAATCCAGTAGTACAGCAATTGTACAGTAACAACAATGCAGCAATGACTGATAGATCAAGGGTAAATCCAGTAGTACAGCAATTGTACAGCAACAACAACACAGCAATGACTGATAGATCAAGGGTAGGGAGCTGGGGGAGGATGAATCCAGGCGTTGGATAGGTTTTCAGGAATCTGTCAGCTCCACAGCAAACAGGTTAGACAGCTGCACAGCAGAGGCTTTGTCCTCAGGCTTCTGGACAGATGTACAGCACAGCAGTACCCAAATGACTGGATCTCTCGGAGAGACATAAACAAACTCTTCTCCCAGGCTAATACTTAAGAGTAAATAAAACTCAGGTTAAAATTTAGTAAGTCAGTATTGGAGGTAGACTGGTCTTGAACTTATAGAGACCTATAGGTCTCTGCTCCAAAGAGCAAATCCTATTGGCCTGAACCACTGCAGCAGGCCTTAGTATTGAGCTGAATAGCCAACCTCAAAACATCTTTAGAATCAGCTCCACCTGGAACTTTTCCAGGGGCAGAAAATAATTATCTGATCCAGTCTGTGAGCATTTATATAACTGGATAGAATTATTTAAATTTTTATCTTTATGGGGGCATATTGTCTCCCACCAAAATTAGAGAAATAATTAATAGGATCTTTATTACTGAGAAGCTTTCGTATAGCACAGGAAAGTCAACAAGACATATCTGGCTATATACTTGGAAAATCTTTATCAGTCATCAATCCATATAAAAAAACATAAGGACTCCAGAAAAGTCCTCCAGAGAATAATTAATTAAATAAAAATATATGTAATAAACCTAAACCGAAAACTCTCAATAGATGAACTTAAAATGACTGAAAGACATTTAAAAAAACTCTTGAGACTCCATCTTATTTTAATGACATGACTAAGATCAAATATTGTTTATAACTTATATTTAAGAGTATTTTTCTCTATCACATGCATCTTTTGGTGTCCCTTTCAGAACACTAGACATTAGCAGAGATCAGACCCTGGAACTTGCCTGAGCTGTCCTTTATTCCACACATGTACATATTCCCCAACCCCTGTTTTAGGACAGCCTGACATTTTCCTTTCCTGTCAGCAACTTGTGGCACTAGCCTTGGGAAGTAACCTTTATTTCATGCATTATTCCAGGAAATAAACACATGATTTCAGTGAAACAAGTCTCCTTGCACACAGAAATGCATTTGAAATAGACAGCTTCAAGTTCTGGAACCTTGAGGAATTTGATAACACATCCCTGTCTTCCTTGTCCCTTGTGATACCCCAGTAGGTTGTCTGGGGTAGCAGAATAGTAGCCATGATTGCCTACGCAGGGTAGAGGTAGGAAACCAATGTGCCTACCCAGTCATCTTTAAAAACACCATAGACGTGTCTTCTAGAAGTGACTTTGAAGTGAAATTGTTTAGGCTACCTCTTGAAAGACCCCTGGAGCAATACTCATCCATGTTTATTCAATAGGTTACAGGACCCAGCTGGAGGAAGAAGAGGTCCGGACCCAGATTGGTTGTGTGAAGAAGACGTCTTTTTTTTCCTGTTGTATTGTGTACACATTTTGTTCATTTCTCAACCCCTGCCCCTGTTTGTGTGTGTGTGTCAATTTCGAGTGTTTTTTGGAACTGTCTTTCTAAATGCTCTAAAGTGCCTGACGTATTTTATAAGTAGTGGTAGGAAAACAACACATTATGTAAATACGTTTTTGTTAGGATTCATTTGAAATATTGTTTGGTGAGAAAGAGCCAAACTCCTCCTGAGTTAACCACATTGTGTTTGTGCCCTGGTTCCCAGGGGAAGGAAACCTGGAGCTCAGAGCCATTGTGCTCCATTGTGTTTGGGTTTGCTGTGTACATAGCATATATAAACGACAAAGGAGTCCTAATTTACGACATCTAGTCACTCTAGGTGTCAAAGAGGTTGCCAGTGTATGACAAAGCAGAGGTAGTAGAATACATTTTTTATTTTTTATGTTAAAAATTTTTCTTTTTGTGTTAAAATTGTTTTAATTACTACTCTTGTTACACGTGTGCCATTACTGGACTGCTGTGCACACAGTGGACAATAGTCCTTACTTGGAACATCTGGTCTATCTAGATGTTTAGAAGTGCCCAACGTATGTTAGATGTATAGGTAGTAAAATATCGCTTTGTAAATATCTTTTTGCTAAAATTCATGAAGCGCTGTCTTTTGGGAGTAGAATTCTGGAGCCCTCTATGAGCAGTACTGTCTGTACTTGCTCAGGGTCTGGAGGAAGTAATGGGAAGCAACACAGTCATGTACTGGTGTGTTTATACGGGACCTTTTCAGATGTCATTGCTATATATTTGCCTTTAGTTTTGTTGTGTGTAGTCTGTATATAATGGACACATGCCTAAAATTTTCAGCTTCTCATCTCTAGATGGTGTAGAAGCTGCCAATGTATCACAAAGTAGTAAAATTAGAACATTGTATACATTGTTAATTTATAGGAAAGATTGCTCTGTTAATGATTTGGGGATATGAATTTATTCAACTATTTCTAGGCATCACGTATGTCTATGTTTGTCTGCTGGCTTGAAGGCAGAGAAGGGAGAAGAAAATGGGTCACAACCCGGATGGTTATATTTAGAAGATACCTCAGATAACAACCATTGCTTTGCATATAATTTTATTTGCCAGTGCAGTGTGGATAGCAGATAAGTTCTTACATGAGATACCTGGTCTGTCTAGGTATTTTCAGTGTTTGATACATTTAAAAGTAGAAGTAGTAGAATGATACTTTATGTAAATAGATTTGAAAAACTGGAGACACTATATTTAGAAGTAGAATTGCTAACCCACCTCCCAGAACAGTGCACTGGCTGGACTTGTCCAGTGGACTGAGGGGGTGGGAGGGAAGGAAGTGCAAAATGATCCCATTAGTGTGCTAGACCTTTTTAGCTTCCCATCACCCTGTGTGTTATATACATTTAACTTTGCTATGCTGTACATACTGGACATACTGGACAAAGGAGTCCTCATTATATGATACCTAGTTTCTAGGTATTAAATTGCCAGCATATGACAAAAGCAGAGTTAGTAGTAAACTAACACCTTCTGTGTACTCCGTGTTAAAATTCACAGCAAGGTTGTCTTCTGAAGAGTTGTGAAAGTATCATTCAAGTGACAGGTGCCTGTGTCTTGGGATACAGGAGAGGGGTTGAAGAAAAAGGTCGGAGACCAGAATCCTCTCAGCAGAAGACAGTTTGAGATCTAATCATTGTTACATGTGTGTGGTTTCCACACTACTATGTATATAGGGGACAAAGTTATGTTCTCACATGAAACATCTAGTCCTTCTAGGTGTTTAGAAGTGCACAAAGTATGTTAAAGGTAGATGTAGTAAATAATACATGTTGTAGATTCTCCTGTTTAAACTCATGGTGAAATGCCGTCTTTTGGAAATGGAATGATAAAATCACTTCTGAACAATACAGACTTGTGCTGGATTGGGAAGGAGGAAGAAAGAAAATGTATGAAGACCTAATAGTAATGTAAGATTAGCCATTGTCCCTTTCTTCTGTGCTTATTCTGCAGTATATCATGTATGCAGAAGACAGACGAGTCCAAATATGCAGCACCTAGTCTTTTAGAAGGGAAAGAGGCTAGTAATATGTGACGAAGTAGAGTAGTGTTTTAAAGCTGTGTTAAAATTCATAGGAAAGAACTCTTAAAACCATGTAGGAAGTGAAGTTGTTATTATACCCACAAAACCATGACAGATTAAGAGAGGAGGGAGGTTCTAGACCAGAGCGATGCTCTCATAGATCTGTTAGGGATGCACGGGTTATTCTCTGCCCCGCACTGTACATGTGCTGGGGACATGGAAATATTACTAGAAACATCTCATCTTTAAACTTTTCAGTCCTAGATTGAGGCAGGTGGAACTTGTGAGTTCCAGGCCAACCAGAGCGACAAGCCAGGGCATTGTCTATCACAGTAAGAAAATGTGCACAATGGTGGCTCAGAAGGTAAAGGTGCCTGCCGCAAACTGGTGACCCGAATGTGATCTTCAGGATTCACATAAAAGGAGGAAACTGATCCACAAATTATCTTCTAGCCTCCATACAAATAAAGTGGCATCATGTGCCTACACTAATTCATAAAGTAAAAAATGCACACACAGTAAAAATAGCGGGTTAACAGCGCTTTTTAAGGATTATTATTTCATAGGAATGGTTAAACTGGGGTTGGAACTGTTAGACATGCTCTTTGAGCAGATGCTGTTCCCAGGCAGTGGAGGAGGGCAGGGAAAAGAATAGTGCTGAGTAAGGTGCTGTGCCTGTTGGCTGGTTCCCGGTTGTCCTGCCATTGTTCCCGTCTGCATTTCCGTTAATGTTGCCAAGTATTAGAGGGTAAGTCCCAGTGCCCAAAGTGTGTTAGAAATAGAACAGTCAATATAAATGTCCAGCTGGTCTTTTGGAAGGACTGTCTTCTGGAGGTGGCACTTGTCATACTTGACTAGCATCATCCTGAACTGGAGTTGGACAGAGAAGAGGACAGATGAGGGAAGAGCTCTTGACTAGGACCACCACATCTAGAAGAAAATTTCACCTGTACCCCAGGAATCCATATGTGCATAGATGCTTGTGTTCATTGTGTTCAAAGTTCATTCCACAACATCTGAACTTCAAAAATGACCTAAAGGAGTGGATATGGTTAAAGATATAGCTTGACAGAATAACAGAAAAGGTTCCTCTTGAACATGGAATTGTTGAACCGTGTCTGGACATATTGCTAGGTTGACTGTGGAGGGACAGAGGGAGGCTCACAGATGAGGTCTGCAGCTCTGTGCTGTGTTGAGAATGACATCCTGAGAACCCCTGCCATAGGTGCATCTTCAGTGCTCCATAGGAATACATGTATTGAGTAGGAACATGCCCTCACATTTTAGTGTGTAAATCTGAAGATAAACTTAGGAATGCTGTGATTAGTGTGCTCTGTTGCTTTGTGTTTCCCTGTAAGCTGAGCATCAAGGGAATGCAGAATTTTAATTGTAACTTCGCCAGCACTTCTATTCAGAGGCCTGCTGCCATTTTTGACTTCTTTGAAATTTTTGTTGCCAAGGAAGACAGGATTACAGCTTTGTCTGACAGATTGAGATGGTGTGGTGTATTCTTGGTTATCAACATACTCATGTAGTGTGGGGTTTTAGATGGTGAAGAATAACAGTATGGGGGCAAGCGTGATACATACTGTGTAACCTCAATTGCCTAATGTATGCACACTTGCGGCATCCAGAGGGGCACAGCAAGCTGAGCTGCATGTGACTGGGTGACTGATCTTGGCTTCTTGTGTTTTGTTTCCTGTAATGCACATGCTACAAAATGAATAATAGCTTCTTTTCAAACTTTAAAAAAATTGAGTTTCTTATATTTAAGAGACATTTAAAATTATTACAATTGTAAAAATGAAGAAGTATAAGGCTTTAATATAGCTTTTGAAATTCCCACGACCTTTGTGTTACTACTTCTTTTCCTTTAATACTTTTCATTCCACTCCCAAAACATTTAAAATTTTTATAGAGAATTGTTTTATTTAATGTAATCTTCCCAGGAACCATAAACCATAGATCATGCCATGGATGTAGTCATGGTACCTGAGCTGAGTAAATGGGTTTATAACACTTTAATGACCATGTCTAATATCTGCAAATACACTTTTAAAGGCATGAATTTAACAGGAAAACTGACAGAAGAAAATCTCAGAGTGTATTGTTTGCCATCTCATCATTTCTTTAGTGTTGTGTAACAGCAGAACCTACTTGCTGGGGTTTTAGTCCTGCTCAGTTCCCCAGCCATTTAGTTCCAGAGCAAATCACATGGACGGTCTCATTAGATATGAACTAATTGGACCATTAGCTCAGGATTCTTATTATCTCTTGTAGCTTATATAAACCCATTACTCTTACCTATGTTAGCCACGTGGCTCAGTACCTTTTACAGAAGAGAAGATCACATCCTGATTCTTCTGTGATCTGGGTAGGACCTATTATTCAAAGCCTGATTAAATTATTTCACAACACACACACACACACACACACACACACACACACACATGCAAATATATATTACTGTCTCTTTCCTCTTTTTCTATTCATGTTTTTGTATCATGATGCAAGATCTCAGCTACTATTTCAGCACCATGACTGCCTGTCTGCTCCTATGCTTCCCACCATCATACTAGGGACTTGTGTTCTTGAGTCATTCCCAATAATTTTTTATAGGTTGCCTTGGTTAGAGTGTCGCTTTATAACAACATAAAAACTAAATTGTTTATGTTTAAGAGAAATTTAAAATAGTTACAGTTTTAATAATGAAAAAGTATAAGGCTTTAATATGGCTTTTTAAAAAAATTCCCACCACCTGTGTATTACTACTTGTTCTCCCTTAATAGTTTAAATTCCCCTCCAAAGCCATTGGAAATTTTTATCGAGTACTCTTTTATTTAATGCAATCTTTACAAGAACCATAAAGTTCATAGATCATACCATGATTGTAGTCCTGATACTTAAACTGAGTAAATGCATTTATAACACATTAATGACCTTTTCTCATAACGATTAATACACTTTCAAAAGCAGGGATTTAACAGGAATGTTGACTAAAGATAAATCTCTGCCTGTATTAATTGCCATATCATCATTTTTTCAGTGTTGTTAATTTTTGCCTAGGTGTCCATATCAGTATGCTTCAGTGTCTTCTAACGTCTGTTCCATGGACTAAAGACCCTTCTTGTAAAGAATAGTTCATGAATGACAGCTCTTTTTGGCATGCAAGTATAAGAATGAGTTTAAGTTATTTCACATGTATTTCTGCCTCTCTAAACATTTCCTTTATTCTGAACTGGAATTCCATTGAGTAACATCTCTAGTGAATGTCCGTTTCCTTAAGGCTAATGCTATCCTACTGTCAGAAATAGAAAGATGTAGAGGTAATTGTATTCTTTGTATCTGCTGGAAGAGTAATCAGAATGGACTTGTTCTAACAATTTTTGAGTATTAAAATACTTTAAACTTTAATGTTTCCATCACTTGTTTTGCTGTTCTGTGATACCAGGAAGGAAATCAGAGAATTTCATAATATGGCTGTTATCTTGTTCTGAAACTCAGAGACTACACCTAGTTTGGAGTCAAAGTTTGAAAACTCTGGGCCCAACATGTATTACCCACTCCTTATCAGAGTCTCTGATTCAAAAGAGGGTGAGGAAACATTACACAGAAAGGTCTCTTTTGGTCAGAGATACATCAGAAATGACAAATTTCCTAAGAACTTCCCTTTTTACTTCAGTATGCTCTCACACATCCAACATCCAGTCTGGCTAAAATATCTCCCACTGCCACAAAGAGTGATGCATCTCATTCAGGAAATCCTGATGGAGAATAGGCTGAAGACTCTGGAGTGATTTGATATGTTGGAGCTTCCTTATGAACCTTTGGAAAGAGTGTTTGGGGTTGGGAAATAGCTATCAGGATGTACTATAAGTTCTACTTCAACACCCAGATCCTTTTTCTTTATTCATGTAATAACTTGAGATCTCCTACTAGGACATGAAAAGATTGATAACAGTAAGTTATTAAGTTCATGAAAAAAACATTTAAGTAGCCTTTGGGTCAGAATCTCCTACATCTGTATATTCATTCTGTCTTCTTCCTATCTGCTCTAAACAGAACATTGCTTGCAAGTTCTTAATGATTTTCCAACACATTTTTTTTGGTAAATAAAATAGAATTTACATAACAGTAAAGTATCACTCAAGCAATGATATTACAATTTTATACTCCATTTCATTACATCAGTAAAGGATCTATGAATACATATCTCATTTTATCATGAAGCCCAATATAAGAGCACACACACAAAAAAAGAACTTAATGTGAAAATTTGAAAAGAATTAATTTGGACTATGGTTCTGCATATCTCCTATTAGGAAGGTGGACTTTAGTTCAATCTCCAGGATCACAGGGATAAATATTGGATTGTACTGCGAAGTGATATGACCTAAATATGGTTTATAGGTGTGGTTCCTCATCTCCATAATTGTGACAATTAGGAAATAGAGGCCGGTGGATTACAGTTTTGAAGCAATTTTGAGCTACAATTATAAATATTTTCATGGGGATGTCAATAAGTTTTCTTCACTACAAAAAAGCAACGTGATCCCCTCCTGTGTGGACGGTGCAAATTATGCGTATAAAGTCCTCAGATTTTCTGACTGCTAGACAATGTGGAATACTGGCCTCCATTTTTGGGTTCCTGCACACTGACATCAACTTCTTTATCTGTTGACGCATTATTCTGAGCCCTATTGAATTTTTTTCATATGTATTTTCTTATTCATTGTTTCCTTCGCTTTAAAGAGTCTTCTCTGTTTCAGGAGTTCCTATTTACTAATTGTTGCTTCTCAGTTTATTCTTTCTCCTCCACTTAAAACTCAGCTCTCCAGGACCAAAGGAAATAGTTTCTCTTTTCTGAACTCCTTTGGTCTACTTTTTAGGAGTTTCTAGAGTCTTGAATTGATCTGGGTGTTGTTTTGCACTCTAGTCAAAGTCCTGAGATATCATGACTGATAGCAATGACAGAGATTATTGTCGTCACTGTGACAACTCAGTATGTCACATTTAAACTTCACAGTGCCTTCATGAAGATGCTGTTTTTTGCAAGTAGCAGTATTCTGTCCTTTGGAAGAATGATGTTTTATTACCAATAATGTGAAGAAATTGTTACTTTTCCAGGCCAATAACCCAAAAGGGTGACATGGAAGGGAAATGCAGGAAGTCTGGAGCAGAAATTGGGATTGAGGAAAGTTTCTGACATTTCATAAATTTAAATTGCTTTCTTTCTGAGGAATCACCTCTTCAGGCAAATGTCCTTCAGATCCTGAAACTTCAGCATGATTTCTAACCAGCAGCAGCAGCACAAGAAGCCCTTCTTGCCTCCTACTTTGGGTCAACCCACAAAGTGCTCAGAACAGTTTCAATCTTCAACCTGCTCTGAGCCTTGTCCCCCTCCACAGTGCCCAGGCCTTAGGCCTCCCTCAAAGTGTTCCAAAGTCAATCAACAATGTCCAAACACACAACATTTAATTTTTTCTGCCAGTTTTCATGAGGGAATATCTCATTAACAAACAATAGAAAATCGAGAAGTGAAATATGAAGTTATGTGGCAGACAAAAATATTAGACTGGTACTATGTGTGAGTGTGCAAGCAGGAGAGTCTGTCCGTGTACACGTACTGTATATTAATGATGGAGTATATTGTTTTATTTTTTGAATTCTTGTAGAAACTCAGGTGGTATGTATCACAACCACGGTGGGCTCAACAATGCTTTTCATAAGAGAAGTGTGAGAGATTGTGAGTTTTCATGCTAACTATACTAGTAAGAACCTGCTTCCTTAGGATGGGTGTGATTTTAGTTCTTCCATTGTCATGATGAGCAGTCTTATAGTTATCACTACAGGGGAGTGTAAATATATACCACTAATATGTCATATGATATGGTAGTCGTGAATAGGGTCTGATTATGTCTCAATCACACCAGCCTACATTATGAGCATTATATTTGACTTTCTATGGTAACAGAAAGAATTAAACCTAGTCAGGGATCCTGACTTGTCTCCAGGGACAGGTTTCTCAAAGATGCTTATGTGAGCACAGCTGAAATCCCCTGTAATACTGTTCTCCTTTCAGAACACAGGCAAATTATATCTAGAAAACAAGAATATAAATGTGCCACTGCAACAAAGTATATCAGTCAAGCTAAGCAGAGCAAACAAGAATAGCAACAACTTAGCAATCACAAATATAGCAATGGATACAGTGGTTCAGTGTGAAAGGTGGCTTTTCCTTTTAATTGGTAGGATGTTGAGCAGAGTATTTTTCTCTTTCACATGCATCTTTTGGTGTTCCTTTCAGAACCCTAGACATTAGCATAGATCAGACCCTGGGACATACCTGAGCTGTCCTTTATTCTGCTACTCCAGACAACTTGCTTGGGTGTCACAAGGGACAAGTAAGCCAGGGATGTGTTATCAAATTCCTCTGGGTTCCAGAACTTGAAGTTGTTTGTCTCAAATGCATTTCTGTGTGGGCGGAGCCATGTTTCACTGAAATAATGTGTTTATTTCCTGGAATAATTCATGAAACAAAGTTTACATCCCAAGACCAGTGCCACAAATGCTGACAGGACAGGGAAAAGCCAGACTGTCTTAATACAGGGGTTGGGGAATATGTACAAGTGTGGACAGAGAAGTGGATGTGACGTTCCATGTCTCCATCTCTCCTTTCTGTGTGGATCTCCCCTAACACTGTCATGTAATGTCTTTCAGATCATGAGACTTCAGCGCAATGTTTTCTCAAGAGCAGCAGTGCCAGCAGCCAAGCCAGACTCCTCCTGTGTGCTCATCCACAAAGTCTCCTGAGACTTCTTGTCCACTGAAGTGCCAACAGGCTTGTCCTCCTCCAAGTGCCCACAGATTTATTTTCCTCCAACGTGCCCACAGACCTGTTCACCTCCTCCAGTGTGCACACAATTTTCTACTTCAATATGTTCATCTCCTTATACTCCTCCAACATGGCCATATCCTTGTAATCATTGAATGTGAACACAGCCTTGTATCCTCCAATATGCCCACAGCCTTGTCCTTCTCCAACGTGCAAACAACCATGCCCACCTCAACCATGATAGTAGACGTGTCTTCCTGTGGAACCTCCTCCACCTTGCCAACAAAAGTGCCCACAGAAGAACATGTGAGTGCTGCAGCAGTCACCAGGACCAAGAGAAGAGGAGGACATCTATCTTCCCCCACTTCCATAGAAACACTTCCATCTTTGCTTCAAAGCCTGTCATGGCTACAGAAGAATTTTGTCCACCATTCCCCTCTATGTCTGTGATGAACCCTTAGAGGGAGGACATTTTCCTGAGATTCTTCTCCTTCTGCTGTCAAGTGGTGGTTGAGTTTGTTCCTTCCACACCACCTCAGTGTCCCGGATGCTCAGTGATGAGCAGCAGATTCCACCCTGTGCACTCAGAGGATGTTTCCAAAACCATGAGTTTCCTTGTTTCTGTTGTTGTCTCCAAGACTTCATTTCCTGAATAAAGGACAATATGTCTGTTAGCACTTATGAGTTCTTTTTTTGGGGTTTATAACACTTTTACGACCATTTCTAATATCTACATAAATAGATTTAACAGGAAAATTTGCTGAAGATAAATCTCAGCCTGAATTATTTGCCATCTCATCATTTCTTTTTGTTTGTGTAACAGCAGACCCTGCTTGTTGGGGTTTATGTCTTGCCCAGTTGCCCAGCCATTTAGTCCCAGAGAAAATCACACAGATGGTCTACGTTAGAAGTAAACTGAATGGCCCATTTTTTCACAATTCTTATTAGCTCTTGTAGTTTCTATTAACACATTACTCTTATCTATGTTAGCCACATGGTTCAGTACCTTTTTCAATGGGGCAGATCACATCCTGCTTCTTTAGTGGTCTGGGCAGGACTGGGTAGAAATGGGCTTTCTACTTCATAGAATTCTGTTCTCATTGCCCTACCTTTATTTCCTGTCCTGTTGTCCCAGCTACACTTCCTGCCTGGCCAATCAGCATTTATTTAAAACATGATTGATAGAATTAAGACAAATCTCCTGCACCACTTTCCCCTGATTTTTTTTTACACAATGGAAAATATCCATAGTCCAATTTTTGGGAATATGGGTGTTGTATCCTAGGCAATTTGCAGCTGGTTGGGGGCACTGATAATCTTATGGGTCCCTAAAGAAAATCTATCAAGTCCTAACTGGAGTATCCTGTGAGGCTTGATAATCTGAAGCAGCATTTGAATCTCTTCTGGATGTAGAAATCAGACATCTAAGTCATCTGCTCCTACAGGGGATTTCTCAAGTGATATTTCTTGAAGAAACCTTAGTTTTCTTAACTCAGAATGAATTCACAGCCTCTCATTTTCTGTGGATACAAAAATTAAATCTCTTCTCCAAAGAAATATAACTTTTGACTTTAATTTTGAAATCAAAGAATTTTCAGAGTAAATATCTTGGATTAATTTAGTGGCATTTATAAGCAAATATGTATTAGCAGCTGTTGCTTATTCTTCAACATTCAAACATTTCAAAGATAGCATAATAATATACAGTATCATGATTCTCTGTGACTTTTCCATCTCTAGGTGTCTTTATTTTAAACTGTATTTCTCTTATTTTTAATTTTGACTTTTGAGAGTATGTTTCTGTGTATCTTTGTTCTGGAACTCACTCTATAGACCAGGATGTTCTTAAACTTAGGGAGATCGGCCCTGCTTCTGCCTCCTCAGTGCTGGGATTAAAGGTGTGCCCTACAACACCTTGAATTCACAGAGATCTGTCTGTCTCTGCCTCCCAAGCATTGGGATTGAAGATGGGTGTTTCCATACCTTGAAGTCACAGAGGTCAATCTACCTCTGTTTGCAAAATGTTTGATTAAAAGTGTGTACCACAACACCAAGCTACTCTCTTTCATTCATTTTTAAGAACTTTAACCTTTATTTTTACAATCTTGCATGTATTTTTAAACACACAATAAATTATTTAGAGGTTTTCTTTGTCTTTGAATCTCTCTTTACTGTATGTCTCTCTTTTTCTGACCACATGTGTCTTTAATTTACCAAGCAATATGGGTAGGATGAAAGACGTGGATTTGATGTATGGATCTAGCATATTTTTTAGCTTTCTGAGATTCCAACCTTTTGCCAGAGGTACCAGACAGATCCATGTTTATTGCCACAACTTTACACCATTTCAAGGTCCCTCTAAAGAAACAAGCTGCAGCAGTGTGCTCACAAACCACACTCAAATGCTTTGTAGTCAGACTGCCTACGTGAAAGATTCAGAGTTTGCCCTGGCACGACAGCCCAGAAAGCTGGCATTTTGAAAGAGCACAACTTTTTCACTGTTATGACTGAAAACTGAAAAGCATTTGGTCACCTTTACATCACCACCGTTTAAGTGCATCTTGGAAGGACTTCTTTAAAAGAGATCCAAGGTTTTGCAGCTAAAGCTGAGTCAGGAAGCCTCTCTTTAATGAGAGAGCTTGCTTGTCTCTAGCAAGGAGAGTAGACCCCATAAATTGCTGCTACCAAGAAAACAGGCCTTACTCTATGCTTTCCCAAGGCTTTCAGGCTTTCTGTGGATGCAGTTATTCATGTGGGTGCCAGTCTGTATCACGAAGGCCTGTTTGTTGTGGTTTATTTCCTGCCCAGTTCCCCAGCCATTTAATCCAGAGGAAGACACAAAGAGAGTCAATATTAGACTATATTAGATATACAATTAGTCTATATTATATATAAACTGATTGATATAAACTGATTAGATATAAATCATTAGCTCAGGTTTCATATTAACTCTTGTTGCTTATATTAACTCATTGCTCTTATCTAGTTTAGCTACTTGGCTCAGTCCTTTTTCAGCGGACAGATCACATCCTGTTTTTTCAATGATTTTGGCAGGACTGTTGAGGAATCGACTTCCTCCTTCCCAGAATTTTCCTGTTCTGAATGCTCAACTTTTACTTCCTATCTGCTTGTCCCACCAATCCTTTCTGCCTAGGCAATCAGTCTTTATTTAAAACATGATTGACAGAATACAGACAATTCTCCAGCACCAGTGTTGTTAATTTTTGGCTACTTTTTCCATGTAAGTAATCTTCAGTGCCTTCAAAATTCTGTTTCACAGAGTGAAGATCCTATTGAGGGGAGTATTTCATCAAGGAAAGCTTTGTGTTGCAAGCAGGTTGAATAATGTCTACAAATTAGTCCATATGTATTTTTGTCTCTCTAAACTTTTGCTGACTACTGAACCAGAATTCCATTGAGAAATATTCCCTGTGAATGTCAGTTTCCTTAAGGCTAATGCTGTCTTTATGTCAGAAATAGGACAGATATAAGGGTAATTGCATTCTTCTTATTGGCCAGGACACTAATGAGACAAGCCTTGCTCGAAAAAATTTTGAGAATGAAAATATTTTAATCTTTGAGTTTCCCTAACTTACTTCTTTTTCAATTCATTGATATCATGTAGGGATGCAGATGGTTTCTTACTTTGGTCAATTTCGTGTATTCATACACAGAGAAAACACCTACTTTGGAGAAAGTATGAAAGCTCTGGGCACAATCTGTAATAATCATTGCTTATTAGAGTCTGCTTTTCAAAAGATAATGAGAAAACATTACACGGAAAGTACTCCGGTGGTCATAAATACATCATGAAACACAAATTTCCAATGAATTTTCCCTGTTACCATAGGACCTTCTCACTTATCCAACATCCAGTCTGTCTAAAAAGATCTCCCACTCCCCAAAGGAGGGATACATCTTATTCTGGAAATTCAGTAAGTAAATAGGCAGAAGACTCTGTAATGGCTTGTTCTGATGGGCTTTTTTAAGAGCCTTTGGAAAGTGTATGTTTTGGTTTGGGAAATAGCCATCAGGAAGTATTATAAGTTCCTCTTCAAGTCCAAGATCCTTGGCCTTTGTCCATGTTATAACTTAAGATCTCCTACTATGATTTTTAAAGACTGAATGACAATAAGTTATGAACTTCATGAAAAGAACTTTAAAGTATCCCTCAGTTCAAGTCTCTAACATATGCATATTCATTCTGTCTTCTTCCTATCTGCTCTAACTGGAACATTGCCCTAAATGTTCTTAGTGTTTTTAAACCACATTCCACTGCTTAATTAAATGGAAAGCTCTGAACAATAAGAATATTCCTTAAGCGATGATATTATAGTTTCATGATCTTTTTATTACAATAGGAAATGATGCATAAATACATATCTCATTATACCATGAAGTCCCGAATTCAATCACAAAGATAAGAATTTAATAAGAAAATTTAAATAGAATGCATAAGATTATTGTTCAGTATCAATCCTATTACATGGGCAGCCATTATTTCAATCTTCAGTAGCACACAGATAAATATGGGATTGTACTGTGAAGTGATATGACCTGAATATGCTTTATAGGTGTGGTGCTTCATTTCTCAAATAAAGGCAGGTAGGTAATAGAGGCAGGTAGATTACTGTTTTGATGCAATTTTGAATTATAAATATTTTCTTTTCTTTTATATATTCTCTCAAAATCACAAAGCTGGTTATATAGTCCATTGGGAGCATTTTACCTGCTGAGGCAAAGCCTTTTGTTTAAATGATGGGACCTCAAAAATAAATATATTGCAATCTCTCTTGTACTACAAATAAAAAGCATCAAAAAATTCTCGTAGAAATTTGAAAATATTAAATCTTCCAACACTGAAATTGATGCCACTAGCACTGGCTATCCAGTCATAATTAGAAAAAGACTCCTGATATGATAACTTTTCTAACTTCTGAGCACAGAATTCACTTCTGATCCAATCTGAGGGACTCTGGAGGAGATAACTACATTCTTACACCACCAAGACTCCTTTGCTGTACTTTACCTCAGAGAAGCCAGCTACTTCAACAGTCTCAGTGCTCAGCTATTTGTGGTGTGTGTTTTATGCTGTATGACTTGTATGTTTTATTATCAGTGAGTAACTGCTTATCCAGACAGTGGGGATGCGAGAAATTTCGGTAGTTTACTAGCAGTAGATTCCATATTGCTCCCTGGGACTTTGTGGCCCACCAATGTCTACACTCTTAATGAAAAGTCCTATTGGCTCTTGAGCCAGGGGTAAGAATCTTCTCTATTGTTCCTTTGTCCAGTCTGTGATTTTGGCTACTTTGTTCAGGTCTTTTTGCACATGTTAATACATCTATGTGAATTCATATATAGAGTTTCATTGCTGCATTTAGAAATGCTTTGGACTAGGACTCACCACCAGCATTTGAAGTTCACAGTCTTTCTTTACTTTTTGTATAATAGTCCCAGATTCCTGAGAGGGTGTGGTATGGATTTCACACTTAGGGATAAGAACCCTTCAGATTTATTATTGGTGCACATTTGTGTGTATCATATTTTTCTGTTGGTTTGAAAAGTTTTTCTCTATGATTTTGCTAAATATATTTTCTGGTTTTTATTTGACTCCTTCTCTTTCTTCTATAGGTATTGTTCTTAGGTTTTTTCTTAATATGGGGTTCCTAATTTCCTGGATATTTTGTTCAAAGCTTTATAAAGATTTAAGGTTTTCTTTCACTGATGAGACTATTTCCTCAACTATATCTTCAGCACTTGAGATTCTCTCTTCCATCTCTTGGATTCTTTGGTAATGCTTGCTTTTTGCTTTCTAAACATTTTCTCATAGTGACTCTTCCTAAATTCCCTCAGCTTGAGACTGTTTTTATTTTCTCTTTTCACTTTTGTACTTTTTGAATATTATGCTGATTTGTATTATTAATTATTGTTGGTTTTAGAAAGGGATTTCTTCATTTCTTCCAGTTTTTTGTTTGTTTGTTTGTCTTTCCCTCATTTTTTAAGAGAATTTTTCATTTCTGCCTTTAGGGCCTCAAATGTTTTCCTAAAGTTATTTTAAGTCATTTTCTTTTGCTTTATCTATATTTGCTTGTTAAATCCTTGTTCTTGTAGGGTACCTTCTTTTTAGTTGTATCATCTTGTACATTTTAGTATTGTTTGTCATCTTCCCTTGTCCATTTATCGTTTTCTCTGATTGGTTTAGTTGATGTCTCTCATGAACATTCTTCCAGCAGCCAGTAGATTTAAACCTTAGGTAGGCTTTTGAATCTGTGTAGTGCATTAAGTCCCCTTTCAGTCACACTTTTGTCACTCTGTTTTCTTTGAGTCACTCTGTGCTTCCAGGGGTTGTTCTGCAATACTGAGGATTATTTAGGGCTGCTCCCATAGAGCTTTCCTGCTGTGGTCGCTTTCTGCTGAAGATGCTGGCTTGAGTTTTCTCTGGCAGAGGTTGCTGGTTGGGTCAACTCTAACAAATATCACTAGCTCAGGCCTGCTACCTTAGAGGACAGTGATTCACACCTTATCTTGCAAAGTTTGGGTTTATAAATCATTTAAAACCATTTCTTATAAATACATACACACTTACAAAGGCATGGATTTAACATCAATATTGACTGAAGATAAACCTCATTCTGTATTATTTCCCATCTCGTCATTTCTTCAGTGTTTTTGGGTTTTGTCTAGGTTTCCCAAGTCCATATGATTCACTGCAATCTAAAGTCTCTTCCATGGACTAAAGACCCTTCTTGACAAGAATAGGTCATGAATGACACAGCTCTGTGTTCTGTGTAGTTAGAAGAATGTGTTGAAGTTATTTCACATGTATTTCTGTCTCTGTAAACTTTTCCTGACTTCTGAACGGGAAATCAGTTGAGTAACATCTCCTGTGAATGTCAGTTTCTTTAAGGCTAATACTATTCTTATGTCAGGAATGAGAAAGTTATAAAGGTCATGTATTCTTCGTATCTGCCAGGAGACTAATGAGAAAGACATAATTTCTAACAATTTTTGAATATGAAAATTTTTTAAACTTTCATGTTTCCATCACTTCTTTTTCAGTTCAATGATGCCATGAAGGGAGCCAGAGACTATCATAATTTGGCTGTTATTTTGTTCTGAAACTCAGAGGCAACACCTAGTTTGGAGTCAAAATTTGAAAGCTCATGGCCCAACATGTATTACCAATTCCTTATCAGAGACTATGATTCAAAAGAGGGCAAGTAAACATTACTCAGAAAGGTCTCTAGTGATAATAGATACATCAGAAATGACATATTTCCAAAGAACTTTCCTTGTTACCTCAGTGCCCTCTCACATATCTAATATCCAGTCTGCCTGCATATCTCTAACTCCCATAAGGAATGACACATCTCATTCTGGAAATCATGACACTCCTGGAAGTTCTGGAAATCCTGGAAATCTTGTCTCTAGATGCATTCCCTGGTCCAAGGAGAGGTCCCCAGATTGTTTCTTTGGCAGCAGAGGAGAGGGTGCCTGAACTGGCCTTGTCCCATAGCTTTACTAATGAATATCTTACATATGACCATAGAACCTTCATCTGGTGATGGATGGAGATAGAGACAGAGACCCACACTGGAGCACTGGATTTATCTCCCAAGGTCAAAATTAGGAGCAGGAGGGAGAACCTTAGCAAGGAAGTCAGGACCATGAGGAGTGCGTCCACCCACTGAGACGGAGGGCCTGATCTAATGTGAGCTCTCCAAGGCCAGGTGGAATGGGAGTTATGGAGCGTGTGATCATACTGGACACTCTGAACGTTGCTTACAATGAAGGCTGACTGAGAAGTCAAGGAAAAAGGCACTGGGTTTTGATTCTACTGCATAGATTGACTTTGTGGGAGCCTGGTTTGTTCGAATGCTCACATTTACAGACCATGATGGAGGGAGCAGGACCTTGGACTTCCCACGGGACTGGGAACCCTGACTGCTCTTAGGACAAGAAAGGGAGGGGGATGTTGGGAGGGGGAAAATGGAGGCAGGTAGGAGGTGGAAATTTTTAATAAAGAAATAAATAAATTAAAAAAAATCTAACTGCATGCTTTTTGTTTTTCAGCCGTAGCAGGAAAAAAGCTGTGCTATTGCAAAATGCCAGCTTACTGGGCCATCTTGCCTGGGAAAACTCTGACCCTTTCAGGCAGGCAGGTCATGTGGTTAAGCACACTGATGCAGCTTGCTTGCTGGCAGGAACCTTGAAACACCATAGAGTTGTGGCAATAAATGTGGATACAGTCTGTATCTCTGCCATGAGGCTGAAAAGCTAAGGAATTAGCTGGATCCAGCCATCAAAGCCACAGCTTTAATCCTCTCCATACTGCTTAGTAAATTAAAGGCTCATGTGGTCAGAAAAAGAGAGAGAGTTACAGTAAAGATAGATTCAACAATAAAGAAAATCTCTTCTTGGTTTAGTAAGTGTTAAAATATATGCAGGAAAAAGGTTAAAGTTCTTCAAGTAAGACAAGAAAGAAAGAGAAGAGTTGGGTGTCGTGGTACACACTTTTAATTCCAACATTTGGGAGGCAGAGGTAGATTGACCTCTGTGACTTCAAGGAGCAGAGGTAGATTGATCTCTGTGACTTTAAGATGTGGTAGCACACAACTTTAATCCCAATGTCTGGGAGGCAGAGAAAGACAGATCTCTGTAAATACAAGGTGTGGTGGCAGACACCTTTAATCCCAGCACTGGGTTGGCAGAGAGCTCTGTGAGTTCAAGGACAACCTGGTCTATAAAGTTATTCAAGAACAAAGATATACAGAGAACCTGTCTCAAAAAGTAAAAGTAAAAATAAAAGAAATAGAGGTTAAATAAAGGCGCACAAAGATGAAATTACACAGAGAATCTTGATACTGTATACTATTATGCTTTGAATTGTTTGAATGCTGAGGAAGGGACAATAGCTGCTAAAAGATATTTGTTTATAAATGCTGCTGAATTAATTCAAGATAGGTATTTTGAAAATACCTTGACTTCAAAATTGAAGTCAAAAGGTATGTTACTTTTGAGAAGAGATTTTGATTTTGTTTCCACAGAAAATGAGAGGCAGTAGATTCATTCTGAGTTAAGAAAATTCTAATTTGATAAAGGAAGACCATCAGAGAAATCTCCAGTAGGAACAGATGGCCTGGATGTTTGAGTTCTACATCCAGAACAGGAGATGATCTAGACTCACAGGATACTACAGTCAGGACTTGATCATAATTCTAAATTTTCTTTTGGTCCCCATAAGATTATCAGTGCCCCTAATCAACCGGAAGTAGCCTGGAAATCTATGCCCACATTCTCAAAAAATGGACTAGGGATAATTTCCTTTGTTAAAAAAAAAGAGGGGGGCATAAGTGGTGTGGAGAGAATTGTCTGTATTCTGCCAATCATATTTTAAATAAATGCTGATTGGCCAGGCAGGAAGTATAGGTGGGTCAACCAGACAGGAAGTAGAAGCAGCTCGAGGACAAAAGGAATATTCTGGGAAGAAGGAAGCCCATTCACCCCCTTCCTGCCCAGACCACTGAGAACAAAGGTGTAATCTGCCCGGGTGAGAAAGGTACTGAGCAATGTGGCTAGCATGGATAAGAACAATGGGTTACTATAAGCTACAAGAGCTAATAAGTAGCCTGAGCTAATGAGCCAAGCAGTTTTATAACATGCAAATTTTAGAAAACCCCCAAAAAAACTAATTTGAAAACTTAAAAAGTATTAATTTGGACAGTGGATCAGCAAGTATCCTATTATGTGGGGGCCATTAGTTATATGTCCAGGACCACAGGGATTAATATTGGATTGTCCTATGAAGTGATATGACCTGAATATGGTTTATACGTGTGGTGCCTATCACCATAAACAAGACACTTAGGTATTAGAGGCAGGTGGATTACTGTTTTGTAGCAATTTGAGATATATGTATTTTATTTTCCTTTAGATATTCTCTCAAAATCACAAAACTGATTGTATAGCTCATTGGGATAATTTTACCTGCCAAGGCAGTACACTGTGATTGATAGATGGGAACACAAAAAGACATATATCACAACCTCCCTTGTACTACAAATAAAAAGTATCAGAAAATGCTAGTCAAAATTTGAAAATATCAAATCTTCCAACACTGGAATCATTGCCACTGGCACTGGCTATCCAAGAATCCTGTGATAAAAAGGTCTGATATGGTAACTTTTCAAATTCTCGAACAGACTTGTCTTTGCATCCAACCTGAGGAACTCTGGAGAATATAGATACATTCTCATACTACCATGACTACTTTCCTTATACTACCTAAGAGAAGTCAGCTACATCAATAGTCTCACAGCTCAGCTATTTGTGGTGTGTGTACGGCTGTATGACTTCTTCTATGTTTTACTGTCAGTGAGTAATTGCTTATCTAGACAGGGGGGATGAGAGAAAGTTCTGTAGTTTTCTGGCAGTAGTTTCCATATTGCTCCCTTCTCATAAATAAGAGTAATTGGTCAAGTCACTAGCTGATTGGAGTCATATATGAGCAAAACTTCAACCAAGAACTTGTTTTCAAACATAGCTCTTATGATGTAGATGCAGATGAGCTTGACTACTTTTTCACTCCATTGCTAACAGGATGCAAACCTGTTTTTTCTAATGACTATTTAATCCCCACAAAAGTTTCTAAAATGAAACTTGCAGTCAATACTGGGATGTCCTTCTTTTTGTGTTTTTGTGTGCCCGTGCATGCATGCACATCTGCACTCTGAAGGAATCTTTTCCTAGATGAAAATACACCACCATGCATACAGTGAAGATACAGAAGAGAGTCTGTGAGAAACTAGTGGAGTCAACTCTTGTATAACCTTCTATCTACTAACACTTACCTGTATACATCTGAAGTTGGAGAAGAAAATGACTATTTGTCACATGGCAAAGATAAGGGGTTTACAGGCAACATCCATAGCCTAGTGACTACTGCCAGAAAGAGGCCATGATGACTCAAAAACCCCAAAACAGGGAGTTTCACTTGGCAGGCTCTGAAATGAATGATCAGGAAATTCTCCCACATCCAATGAAGTCTAAAGCACCTTCTATGCCTCTAAATTTGGGGACTATCTATGCAGTGGACTCCTCATGGGAAGCATGCTTAATTACAGGACAGAGAGGATATTTTTGAAGACACTGTCCATCTCATTGTAGTCCTCGCAGTGGCTGTCATCACCAGTCATACCTCTACAACTTTGTTTGATTCATTGGCATTCACTAATACCAGACATGCTAACACTTTTGCATATTCTGGTGTGGTAAAATGTATATAAAGCTTATGATCTTGGCTCTTCTTAAGTGCTCACTTTTAATTTGAATACTTACGATCATTCTATTTCTAATTTTTGTTCTTTGAAAATTTCCTGAAATGTGGGTTGATTATATCTGGATTCTTTCTGATATTCTTCGAGATCAAATCTTTCTATCCTTTTGTTTCAACTTTGTGTCTGTTATCTATAACTCATCAAGACAATTGGCACTGTTCATTATATTTTTACTTATTTGCGCTTTAACTGGGACTTGGTTGGCCCACCCGTAGTTACACTCTTAATGATAAGTGCTATTCGCTCTTGAGCAAGCAGTGGGATTTTACCGCATACTTCCTGTGTCCATGCTATGATTTTGTCTACTTTGTGAAGGTCTTTCTTGTATATGTTGATACTTCTATGTGAATTCATATATAGAGTTTCATTAGTGCGTTTAGAAATGCTGTTGACTAGTAGTCACATTCAGCCTCTGATGTTTACATTCTTTCCTTTACTTGTTGTATAATTTTTCCAGATTCTTGATAGGAGCGGTGTGGTATGGATTTCACAGTTAGGTATAAGCACCCTTCAGATTTATTATTGATGCACATGTGTGTATGTGTCATATCTTTTTTAGTTTGGAAAAGTATTTCTCTATTATTTTGCTAAATATATATTCTGTTTTTTGTTGGACTTCTCTTTCTTCGATAGCTATTATTCTTAGGTTTAGTTCATGGGGTTCAATGCTTCCTAGAACTTTTGTCTTGAATTTTATTTAGAATAAATGTTTTCCTTGATCAATGAGTCTATTTGTTTCATTGTTCCTTCAGCCCTTGAGATTCTCTCTTCCATCTCTTGTATTCAGTTGGTAATGCTTGCTACTTTGGTTTCTAAATGTTTTCTCATGATGACTGTTTGTATAATTCTCTCATCTTGAGATTTCTTTATTGTCTCTATTTCACTGTTACAATTCTTGAATATTTTACTGGTCTGTATGATTATTTTGTGATTTTTTTTTGAAAAGGGATTTGTTCATTTCTTCCAGTTTTTTTTTTTTTTTTTTTGTATTTTCCCTCAATATTGCGGGAATTTTTCCTTTCCTCTTTAAGGGCTTCAAACATTTTCCTAGGTTATTTTAAGTCATTTACTTCTGCTTCATTTATATTTGATTGTTGAAGTCTTGCTGTTGTAGGGTCACTTGTTTTTAATGGTATTGTGTTGCTCTTCTTAGTGTTGTTTGTGGTCTAACCTTATCTATTTATCTTTTCATTTGATTGGTATATTTGGTGCTGTCTGTGTCTCTCAATCTTCCAGTTACCAGTAGATCCAGGCCTCAGAAAAGCTTTTGGATCGTGTAGTGCATTAAGGACCCCTTTCAGTCACACTGTTGGTAAATCTGTTTTCTTGGTGGTCGCTCTGTACTCCCAGGGCTTGCTCTGCAATACTGAGGATTATTTGGACCTGTTCCCATGGAGATTTCTTGATTGGGGCTGTTTCTGCTGAGCTTCCTGTGTTGGGCCTGCTCTGGCAGAGGTTGCTGGTTTGGGTCAACTCTAACAAATATCGCTAGCTCAGGCCTCTTACCTCAGGGCATAGTATTCAAGGCCACTTGCTGCTGGTTGGGGGAACTGGTAATCTTATAGGTGTCTGAAGAAAATTTATCAAGTACTGACTGGAGTATCCTGTGAGGCTTGATCATCTCAGGCAGCATTTTGAATGTCCATTTGGTCATATCGACCTGAAAATGCCTCTCAATTATTTGACCTAATAGTTGGAATGGAAGGATTGGAATTACATAAGCATATCCCAGCAACTGTTGGCATGTCAATAAGTTTGCTTTATTACAAGAGAAAAATGAATTCCCCTTCTGTGTAGAAGGTTCAACTTATGCCTGCAAGTGCCCCAGTTTCTATGACTGCCAGACAATGTGGATTATGGGCCTGAAATTCTTGGAGCATAAACTGTGAGAACAATTACTTTTAACTGCTGACCTATTATTTAAAGCCCTATTATATTATTTTCTGTGACACACAACAGGCACAAACATACACACACGCAGGCACAAACACACACCCACCCACACATATGTATTTAGTGATGGTCATAATGAGACCCTTCCTTGTATGTTAGTTTATCTTAATGCTTGGGCACCAATTCAAAGAGGGAAGGATTAAGAGGCCTGATATATCACTGAAGGTGTTCTTTCAGGTTTCAAAGTCCCACTCCATTCCTAATTATCTATCTTTTTTATTCTCCCAGTTTTCTTGGATCACCATGTAAGATTTCAGCCACTCCAATAGCTCCATGACTGCCTTCTTGCTAGTATGCTACCTACCATCATATTATAGACTCATTCCTGGAACCATGAGCCCAATAAATGTTTTTTTAATATGCTGCCTTACTTATCATGTCAATTTATAGCAACAGAAAAAACTAAATCATTGATTTTTAAAAATTATTAAAGTAGTGACTATTTGAACAATGAAAAATTGTAAGGCTTTAAAATGGGTTTTTTAAAATAACCACCACCTGTTTATTGACACTTCTACTCCATTAACAGTTTAATTCTACTCTCAAGACATTGGAAATATTTATCAAAAACTTTTTTCGTTAACATAATCTTCCCAGGAAACATAAATTCCATAGGTCATGCCATGATATAGTCATGAAGGCATAAGTCACAAACAATCCCACACCAGTTTGGAATTATGATTAATAGAATGGCTATTTATTCAAAGGGGAAAAAACTTACAGATTACTGTCCCAGACAACAGCTCCTCTGCGCAAACAGGAAAAGAGTCTAGGAGCCAGAAAGCCAGAGAGAGAGTGGAGGACAGCGGCCGCTTTTTGAAAGAGAGATAGACCATGCCCCAATGGGCTGGTAGCTCAGTGACTATTGGCTGAAGGAGCAGAAGCAGCTCCCTCAGCATCTTCCCCTTTTGTTTAAGTAAGAGAGCCCTAAGCCTACTATGAAATTGTATACAATAAGTACAAACCTACAATATTATATACAATAAATACAAATATCCTATTCTAACTAGCTGAAGTCTTTTATAACAAATAACTTGGCCAAATCATGAGAGGAAAGCAACTACAATTATATAATCTTCAGTCCCATCAAAGATCTGAGTCATTAAGAAGTGCAATCAAACAGCTTCCAGAACATGTAACAAATCACAGAGACAACTGGCTACCTAGGCAAACACCCAAAATCACGTTTGTAACGTTGAAACACCAAACTTTGGCTAAGGCCTGACATAACTGACATACCATTTTCAAAGGCAAGAAACTTTTCAAAACTGTCTTATCCTGTCTTGGCAGGATATGACAGTCTTGTTTCATCCATTTACGGATACTCTGTAACTCTGTCAGTAGTTGAGGTATGGGCTTTTTTTACCCAAAGGCCAATTCTGGCAAGAAGAAAGGCTCCAGGTGGAGTGTCTTTGGTGCTCAACATTCTCTCGGGAATAGATCGTTGTTGCCAGGAGCGATTGTGTCTCACTATCACAGAACTCTGAATTAGATTAAAGACCATTTTCTACAGCTCTTTGAAGAGGTTGAAGATTATCTATCTATACTGAATATAATCTCTATATATCTAAAGAACCTGATTAGTCTAATTATAAATGACAAACTTAGATGAATATTTATCTATATAATTCTCAATACCTATCAAACTTAAAGACTGAGCCAATAAACAACTGTGCAATAAATGAGGACAATATGACCTCCAAATATAAACAATGTGCAAGTATACATTGCAATATGGTAAATATACATCAATACATAAACAATATATAAGTATCTTAATAAGAGGTAGAATTGTACAGTGCAATATGGTAAATATACATATATCAATACTATATATATATTAATAAATAAAAATGTTTTAAACAGAGGTAGAAGCATGTACACAATAGTCAACATAATTTAACTTTGTATCAATATATAAGAATCGATAACAATATATTTGTCTAATAACAATAACTCATAAGTACAAATCTACTATTCCATAATCCAGTTATCTCTCTTTTTTTTAATGATTCCTGGGCTTATAAAATTTCTCCCCCAACTCGCAATCGTATACTAATTATAATCAACCTCTAAATGATGTCCCTAAACCCAAGAACAAACTTTACTGGGAGAGTGGAGATCTTTCTCTAGAATTACTTTCTGGGGGATCCTGTGAAAGTTAAATGATGGTTAAATTTCAAGATCAATGTCTTTTAAAGTTGCAAATAGTCTCTGAGTATTTTGTGGAGGTCTGGCCAGAATGTTGTACAAGATGTGCACCATTTCAGCTAACCATGTTGGAACCGTCTTGTGCAGCTGGTACCCAAAACAGGTCTTGTAGTAGTGCTATCAGCATCATGATGTCATATCAACCGGGTGGAGTTGTTGTTATGGGGTCCCATCTTTTTCCTGGAAACTTCAAATGTCACTGCAGGAAAAACTCATTGTTCATTGTGGAAAACTTAAACAGTAATCAAATAGACATATACAGACGTACATATATTCAATGAAAGGTATGATAGATATGAAGAAATGTAAAGATGCTTTCTAAACTCATATTTCTTTCTGTCCCATATCATGGCTCTTAACATGAGACAGAAACTCCAGAAACTCTGGGTTTTTCTTTTAACAACAGTCTTGGAATTAGAGAGGGACTGAACCAGAGTTCAACTCCAAAACCAGCTCTATACGTTTAGAAATATGATTTAGTATATTTTACTTACAGAACCTATTCAGTTTTCTTGATAGTCCCTATTGGGCCGTTATTTTCCATCTGTCAGTATTCAAATATCCAGGGTCCCTTGAATTTTTCAAAGATGAGTGATTTCCTGTGGAGATAAGAACAGAACCCTGCCCCCATTCTATATGTTTTCCTTAACACCTGTATGAATATCGTCATTGTAGATGAGCTGTCATTTCTCCTTTCCAAGAGGTTTCTCCTCTTCAATCAAACCTTTATTAATTTTGATGGTATCCACAATTTTTCTTCTCCTGTGGAAATATGAGCAAAACCCCTTCCCCAACATAGTACATCTCCTGACTTCCATTGAGAGGTCAGCACATCTTTGAAATAAACAGGTTGGTTTAGTTCAGAAGTTTTTTCCATTGTCCAATGTCTTTCTGCTGCTGTTGTTCCTTTCTCATTAGCATCAAGAAAATTCAAGGTTAATAAAGCATTAAGGAATCTATTTCTGGGGGTATCTTTCATTCCTTTCTGTTTGTTCAGCAATCCTTTAGAGTACAATTTGATCTTTCTATAGCACCCTGATCTGTAGGATTATTTGGTATACCTGTAATGTGTTTTATATTATAATAAGCAAAAAAGCATTTCATTTTCTTAGATACATATGCTGAACCATTATCTGTCTTTATTTGTGCAGGTATACCCATGATGGCCATAACTTCCAATAAATGTGTGATTACCGAATCAGCCTTTTCTGAGCTCAGGGCAGTTGCCCATTGAAAACCTGAAAACGTGTCTATGGTGTGGTGTACATATTTTAATTTACCAAATTCCATAGAGTGGAACACATCCATCTGCCAGATTTCATTCCTTTGAGTACCCTTTGGGTTGTTCCCTGCAGGCAACGATGTTTGACTATAGAAAGAACAAGTAGTCCATGGTGATCTGACAAGACACAGGTAGTTACTAATTTTTTTTGTATCTGTGGAAGTTTGCTTTGTTACCGAGTATGTGGTCAATTTTCGAGAAGGTTCCATGAGCTGCAGAGAAAAAGGTATATTCTTTCCTATTTGGGTGGAGTGTTCTATAGATGTCTGTTAAATCCATTTGATTCAATACCTCCAATAAATCTCTTAATTCTCTGTTTGGTTTCTGTCTGATTGACCTGTCCATTGGTGAGAGAGGAGTGTTGAAGTCTCCTACTATTAGTGTGTGTGGTTTGATGACTGCCTTGAGTTCTAGAAGAATTTCTTTTACATATGTGGGTGCCTTTATATTAGGAGCATAGATATTCAGGATTGAGACTTCCTCCTGATGAATTGTTCCAGTTATGAGTATGAAATGTCCATCTCCATTTCTTCTGATTGATTTTAGTTTGAAGTCGATTTTGTTAGATATTAGGATGGCCACACCCGCTTGTTTCTTAGGTCCATTTGCTTGGAAAACCTTTTCCCAACCATTTACACTGAGTAGGTGTCTGTCTTTGTGATTGAGGTGTGTTTCTTGTAAACAGCAGAATGTTGGATCCTGTTTTCGTATCCAATCTCTAAGTCTGTGCCTCTTTATAGGTGAATTGAGTCCATTGATATTAAGTGATATTAATGACCAGTGGTTGTTGACTCCGGTCATTTTTTTTTTTAGATAGTAGAGTGTATGTGTTTTTCTTCTTTGATTTGTGCTTGTGAATGGTCACTAGATGTTCGAGTTATTGTAGTCCGTGTTGGGAATTCTACCAGAACTTCCAGGAAGAGCTAATACCTATACTCCTTGACGTATTCCACAATATAGAAACAGAAGAGTCATTGCCTAACTCCTTTTATGAAGCTACAGGTACCCTAATACCAAAACCACACAAAGACACAATTAAGAAAGAGAATTAAAGGCCAATCTCACTCATGAACATCGACGCGAAAATTCTCAATAAAATACTGGCAAACCGAATCCAAGAATACATTAGAAAAATTATCCAGTATGATCAAGTCTGCTTCATTCCAGAGATGCAGGGCTGGTTCAACATACACAAATCTATCAATGTAATCCATCATATAAATAAACTAAAAGAAAAAAAAACATATGATCATCTCACTAGATGCTGAAAAAGCATTTGACAAAATTCAACACCCATTTATGATAAAGGTGTTGGAGAGACTGGGGATACAAGGATCATACCTAAATATAATAAAAGCAATATACAGCAAGTCGACAGCTAACATCAAACTGAATGGAGAGAAACTCAAAGCCTTTCCACTAAAATCAGGAACACGACAAGGCTGTCCACTCTCTCCATACCTCTTCAATATAGTGCTTGAAGTTCTAGCAATAGCAATAAGACAACATAAGGAGATCAAGGGGATTTGTATTGGAAAGGATGAAGCTAAACTTTCGTTATTTGCTGACGATATGATAGTTTACATAAGTGACCCCAAAAACTCTACCAAAGAACTCCTACAGCTGATAAACACCTTTAGTAACGTGGCAGGATACAAGATCAACTCCAAAAAATCAGTGGCCCTCCTATACACAAAGGATAAAGAAACAGAGAGGGAAATCAGAGAAACATCACCTTTCATGATAGCCACAAATAGCATAAAATATCTTGGGGTTACTCTAACCAAGGAAGTGAAAGACCTATTTGACAAAAACTTTAAGTCTTTGAAAAAAGAAATTGAGGAGGATACCAGAAAATGGAAAGAGCTCCCATGCTCTTGGATTGGGAGAATCAACATAGTAAAAATGGCAATTCTACCAAAAGCAATCTATAGATTCAATGCAATCCCCATCAAAATCCCATCAAACTTCTTCACCGACCTTGAGAGAACAATAATAAAGTTTATATGGCAAATCAAAAAACGCAGGATAGCCAAAACAATCTTGTACAATAAAAGAACTTCTGGAGGCATTACCATCCCTGACTTCAAACTCTATTATAGAGCTACAGTATTGAAAACAGCTTGGAATTGGCATAAGAACAAAGAAGTCGACCTATGGAATCGAATAGAGGACCCAGATATTATCCCACAAACTTATGAACACCAAATTTTAGACAAGGGAGCTAAAGGTATACAATGGAAGAAGGAAAGCATCTTTAACAAATGGTGCTGGCATAACTGGATGTCAACCTGTAAAAAAATGAAAGTAGATCCATATCTATCACCATGCAGAAAACACAAGTCCAAATGGATTAAAGACATCAACATTAATCCGTCCACTTTGAACCTGATAGAAGAGAAAGTGGGAAGTAGTCTACAAGATATAGGCACAGGAGGCCTCTTCCTAATTAGGAACCCAGTAGCACAGACAACAAGAGAAACAATGAAAAAATGGGATCTACTGAAACTGAGAAGCTTCTGTAAAGCAAAGGACACTGTCAGTAGGACAAAAAGGCTGCCTTCTGACTGGGAGAAGATCTTCACCAACCCCTCATCAGACAAAGGTCTCATCTCCAAAATATACAAAGAACTCAAGAAACTAGACACTAAAACTCTAATTAACCCAATTAAAAAATGGGGTACTGAACTGAACAGAGAATTCACAACAGATGAACTTCGAATGGCTAAAAAGCACTTAAGGTCATGCTCAACCTCCTTAGCGATCAGGGAAATGCAAATCAAAACCACTTTGAGATACCATCTTACACCTGTCAGAATAGCTAAAGTCAAAAACACCAAGGATAGCCTATGCTGGAGAGGATGTGGGGTGAGGGGAACACTCATCCATTGTTGGTGGGAATGCAAACTCGTGCAGCCACTGTGGAAATCAGTGTGGTGGTTTCTCAGGCAACTGGAAGTCAACCTCCCTCAGGACCCAGCAATTCCACTCTTGGGAATATACCCTAGAGATTCCCTATCATACTACAAAAGCATTTGTTCTACTATGTTCATAGCAGCACTATTTGTAATAGCCAGAACCTGGAAACAGCCTAGGTGCCCCTCAATAGAAGAATGGTTAAAAAAGGTGTGGAACATATACACATTAGAGTTTTACTCAGCGTAAAAAACAATGACATCTTGAATTTTGCATGCAAATGGATGGAAATAGAAAACGCTTTACTGAGTGAGGTAAGCCACACCCAAAAAGAGGAACACGGTATGTATTCACCCATAAGTGGATTCTAACCATAATTAAAGGTCTTTGAGCCTATTATTCATGATCCTAGAGAAGCTAAATAAGAAGATGAACCTGATGAAGATTATTTAGCTATCCACCAGGAGGTAGGAAATAGACAAGAGTCCCAGGTAAACTCGGGTGCATGGGGGGGTGGGAGGGTTGATGGAAGGGGAGAGAGTTAGAGAGAATGGAGTAGGGGAGGAATGGGGAAAGCTCGGTGGCCTGGGATGGGGGGGAGGGAGGAAGGATGAATATGGGATCAGGGAAGAATATATTTCAACTAAGGGAGTCATTTTAGGGTTTACAGGAGACTTGATTATATATGAGATCCCAGGTCCACGGAGAGATCCCCCAGATTGTTCTCTGGACAGAGGAGAGGTTGCCTGAACCGACCTTGGCCCATAACCATACTGATGTATATTTTGCTTATCACCATAGATCCTTCATCTGGCGAAGGACGGCGATACAGACGGAGACCCATATTGGAGCACCGGACTGAGCCCCCTGAGGTCCAAATGAGGAGCAGAAGGAGGAAGAACATGAAAAAGGAAATCAGGACTGCGAGGGATGCTATCACCCACTGATACAAGGGAACGGATCTAATGAGAGTTTACCAAGGCCAGTTGGACTGGGACTGAATGAGGACATGATCTAACCAGATTCTCGGAATTTGGCCGGATTCTCTGAATGTGGTTGGCCCAAAGTCTTTCTGAAAAGCCATTGACTATGATACTGGGACTTGTTTCCTCAGCATATACTGGATTTTGGGGATCCAGTCTGTTTGGATACTCACCTTCCTGGACCTGGAGGGAGTGGGGAGGAACTTGAACTTCCCACAGGGCAGGAAACCCTGACTGCCCTAAGGGACAAAGAGGGAGGAGGAGAGGGAGTGGGGGGAGTGGGAGGTTGTTGGGAAGAGGGGCGGAAATGGAAACTTTTATAATTTAATAAAATTTACTTTCAAAATAAAATAAAATAAAATAAAACACTGGAACTCTGGGAAAAAAAGAAAGAACAGTAGGACATCTCTATATAATGTCCTTAGCTTGTTGCCATGTAATGGAAAACTCTTTCTTTAAGCCTTTACTATTGACGTGATGTTTTTTATGAAATTCTGAGGCCTGCAGAACACTTCCATTCAATAATTGGTCAATTTCAGCGTTACCTTGTGCTATAGGGCCAGGCAGACTGGTATGAGACCAAATGAGTGTTATGTACATTGGACAAAGCCTATTCCTAATTATGTCCTGTACCTGGATAAACAATAAAGTCAACTCTGTGTCATCTGGTATGAATTCAGTGGTTTCAATATGCAAGATAACTCTTTCTGCATATTGTGAATCTGTAACTATATTAAGAGGTTCTTTAAAATCCCTTAGCACCATAAGAAAAGCATATAATTCTGCCTTCTGGAAAGAATTATAAGGGCTTTGTTCCACCTTACTCAATTCTTCTGATTTATAACCTGCTTCTTCTGATTTATTTGTATCAGTATAAAATGTCCAGGCTCCAGTTATTGAAGAATCACATACAATTCTATGAAGAATCCAAGAAGTTCTCTTTATGAGGTTAAGTATATCACTTTTGGGATAGTTGCTGTTAATTTCTCCCAAAAAAATTAGCAAAAGCTCTTTGCCATGGTTCATTATCTTCTCATAACTTTCTTATTTCCTCAGTAGTAAAAGGCACTATAATTTCTGCTGGGTCTATACCTGCTAGTTGACAAAGTCTCAGTTTACCTCTTATAATTAATTCAGAGACCTTTTCTACATATGTTTTTAATTTTTTACTTAATTTATGAGGTATTATAAATATCCACTCTAAAATAATATCTTCCCTCTGCATTAAAATCCCTGTAGGAGAAATTCTGAAAGGCAGTATGACTAGGAATCTGAGTATGAACTAAGATTCAGGTTCACCCTATCCATATGTGCCTCCTGTAATTTTTCCTCACTCATTGTCAGTTCCTTTTCTGCTTCAGCTGTCAATTTTCTGGTACTATTCAAATCTTTAACACCATCTAAGGTTTTGTTTAAATGAACTATTAGATCAGGTGTTATCCCAACAGCAGGTTGTAGACTGGAAATGTCCCCTAACAATCTTTGGAAGTCATTAAGAGTCCGTAACCGGTTCTCCTAATTTGTGCGTTTTGCATTCGAATTTTCTCTAACCCTATTCTGTAACCTAGTTAATTAATAGAATCTCCTCTTTGAATCTTTTCAGGGGCAATTTGTAATCCCCACCGAGGCAAGACTTTCTTTACTTCTTCAGACATACCTTCCAAAGTATCTTTATTTGAATCAGATAATAAAATGTCATCCATGTAATGATAAATTATGGACTTGGGAAATTGCTTATGAATTATTTCCAATGGCTTATTAACAAAATATTGGCACAATGTGAGACTATTGAGCATCCCCTGTGGGAGGACAGTCCATTGATATCTCCTAGTAGGCTGAGAATTATTATAAGTTGGAACTATGAAGGCAAATTTTTCTCTATCCTTTTCTAGCAAAAAGATAGTGAAAAAACACTCTTTCAAATCAATAACTATAAGAGGACATCCTCTTGGTAATAGAGAAGGCAAAGGAATTCCAGATTGTAGCGGACCCATAGGTTGAATTACCTTGTTGACAGCTCTTAGATCTGTCACCATTCTCCATTTACCAGATTTCTTTTTTTACAACAAACACAGGAGAATTCCAAGGGCTGGTTGATTCTTCAATATGGTTAGCATCTAGTTGTTCTTGTACCAGCTGTTCCAAAGCCTGTAATTTATCTTCAGCTAGAGGCCACTGCTTGATCCATATTGACTTCTCAATTAGCCATTTTAAAGGTAGGGCTGTTGGTACCTCTAAAGGTTTACTATTGGCTGTATATTCTTGTACAGCCTGAATGGCTGGTGACCTTTTTCCATAATACCTCATTATATCCTTCCCAGAATTGTGAGTTCCTGGAAATACAGGAATGTTAATCTGGGTATTCCATTGCTGTAGCAGGTCACAGCCCCATAAATTTATTGCAGTCTTGACTATATATGGCCTTAGTCTTCCTATTTGCCCTTCAGGTCCTATGCATTCCACCCATCTTGTGCATTGTTTTACATGAGATAGGGTTCCAATTCCCAGGAACTGAACATCTACCTCTTGAAGAGGCCAAATCGGATGCCAAGATTCTGGAGTAATGATACTTACATCCGCACCTGTGTCTAATAAGCCTTCAATAAAAATGCCATTTATACAGACTCTTAGCTTTGGTCTTTGTTCGTGAAGAGAAGTCTGCCAAAATATACATTTACTCTGTCCTACTGAGTTTTTTGACTCATTCTCCCCATGTAATTCATCCTTTAGACCAGTATTACTTTTTACGACAGACATTGGAGCTTTCAATTTTCTTGGTGAGACACATTTTCCACTGTAACTGGGAATGACTGGGCCACTTTTGGCTTGGGGGCCTGCGAGAGGTCCCTCAAGGAGTTTCCCGATGGTATCGGGTTGCCTTGTCTGTCTGTTGTTGACCTGCATTCGTTGGACCAATGTCGGCCTTTACCGCATCTCCTACATATACCTGAAGGCTGAGGTCTCCTACCTTTGTCATTCCCAGAGGAGATATTATTCCTATAATTTCTTTGCCTGCAATCCCTTTTCAGATGTCCTAATTTACCACAATTAAAACACCTGGTAGTTTGATGTATCCTCATAGCTTTGGAAATCGCTTCTCCTACCCAGGATTCATCATTATAGCTAAACGTCTCAACATTCATTGTATGTTGTATCCATTTTTCCATAGGTGTTGATCTAGATCTTAAAGGTCCAATTATCTTTTTATATTCAGTATTTGCATTTTCAAAAGCTAGAGATTCAAGAAGTATTCATCTAGCTTCTGGGTCTGTTACCCCTATGTCCAGAGCCTTAATTAATCTTTGCACAAAGTCAGTAAAGGGTTTTCTCTGTCCCTGCCTAACCCTGGTATATGATTCTACCCTTTTTGCTGGATCTTGTATTCTATGCAAAGCATTCAAGGCTGCTTTGTGACATAAGGACAGCACTTCTTCATCATAAAGAGCTTGGACCTGTGGATCAGCATATGCTCCTACACCAAGAATTTGATCTTGGAAAACCTCCACACCTTTTGCTCTTCCTTACTGTTCCATATGTTTGGATTCTTCTCTGAAATAAATTCCAAACATCAAGGAAGGTCCATCATCTAAAACTGCAGACACTAGCTGAGAGAAATCATAGGGGTAGCTCTGACATTAGAAGACCAAGTCCTTATTTCCTTAACAAATGCGGAGGGCAAGCCATAATTAACGACAGCTTGCTTAATTTCTTTTAAATCATTCATTGCTATTGGTGTCCATCTATCTTCTTTAACTCCTTTTGAGCCTTTAGAAGTTGAGGCTTTGTCAGAACAAATTACAGGGTATGTGGTTAGAACCCTGGATAAGCCAGTTCTAACAGCTGGTGGTGGCATTGTATCCTGTCCTTGTGCTTTCTTACTCTGTTCACAAGCTTCAGTGATTTCTTCAATCATTTCTAATCTTTTTATTATTGTCTCCCTTAAATCCTGAATCTCCTGACCTACCCGTGTTTCTAGGAATTTCACTAAGGTATCAGTTTTTTGGTTCCCATTCTGGAGGTACATTCTATCTGTTACCTTATCAAAACATTGTGGTAACATCTGAATGTCAAATTCAAAAGCCTGAACCCTTTCACATAACTTTCTAGTACCCTTGAATATGGAGTCAATTTTGTCTATCATAGTATCCACTTGTTCAGACAACCCCTGATTTTCAATAATTTTAATCCTTTCAACTAATTGTTCATTATTCGTCTGTAAAAATCATATCTTCTGTAATGATAAAATGTTGAAAAGAAAACTGAAACCTAGCAACAAGTAAATTAATGTATCCCCATAGTCATATAAACCTTGCATGACATAATCCATTGTATTAATAAAGAAAACAGTAAAATTGGTGTTGGAAACAAAAACTGCCATATTATCTCTTGTCTAGTAAGTGGCACTGTTGCCAAGTTGAGACTAGAACCACTGCAAAGGTGATGGAAACAGGGTTCTGTTTCAGTATCTGCCTTAATATTTGTTAAAAACTAAGAAATATAAGTTGCTCAACAAAGAAAATGTAATTAAATCAATTTCATATACGGAACCAGAAACCCAGAATAAAGGGGTAGAAAAGAGCAACCTGGAAGCCGCGTATGCCTCCCTGTGACCCAGTCGCCCCGAGGGGTTGCAGCTTTTGGCAACTTCTTGCGTTCTGATTCATGCCACTCAAGCGCTGCACTTACAAGGGAAATTTTAAAACAGTCAGATAAGAGCAAACCAGGCAGACAGAGACTAACCCAAGCCTGTGGAACTTGGGAGGTGTGGGGTTTAATTGAACTGCTGACTCCACACACAGGACGCAGGCCACAGCTGAGGGAGGGCTCGTGACTAGCCGAGCTGGCAGCAAGCAGTAGAGTGGGGAGGAAGGGAGGGTTCTACAACCAAACGTGGGGTGCCAGATGAAGGTGTAAGTCACAAACAATCCCACACCAGTTTGGAATTATGATTAATAGAATGGTTATTTATTCAAAGGGGAAAAAACTTGCAGATTACCGTCCCAGTCAACAGCCCCTCTGCATGAACAGGAAAGGAGTCTAGGAGCCAGAAGCGAAGCAGGAAGCCAGAGAGAGAGTGGAGGACAGTGGCTGCTTTTTAATGAGAGAGAGACCATGCCCCAATGGGCTGATATCTCAGCAGCTATTGGCTCAAGGAGTGGAAGGAGCTCCCGCAGCATAGTCCTAACACTTGAACTGAGTAAATGGGTTTATAACACATTTATGACGATTTCTCAAATCCACATACACTCTTACAAAGGCACAAATTAAACATGAATATTGACTGAAGATAAATCATATTCTGTATTATTTGCCATCTCATCATTTCTTTAGTGTTTTTGATTTTTGTCTTAGGTATCCAATCTCAGCATGTTTCAGTGACTTTTAAAGTCTGTTCCATGGACCAAAGACCCTTCTTGACAAGAATAGGTCATGAATGACAGCTCTGTGTTGTGTGTTGGTAAAAGAATGAGTTCAAGTTATTTCACATGTATTTCTGTCTCTCTAAACTATTCCTGACTTTGGAACTGGTATTCAATAAAGTAACATCTCTTTATTGAATGTCAGTCTCTTTAAGGCTAATACTATTCTTATGTTGGGAATAAGAAAGATATAAAGGTCATTGTATTCTTCATATCTGACAGAAGACTAATGAGAAACACCTAAATTCTAACAATTTTTGAATATTAACATTCTTTATACTTTCATGCTTCAATCACTTCTTTTTCTGTTCAATGATGCCATGGAGTCAGAGAATGTCATAATTTGACTGTTATCTTGTCCTGAAACTCAGAGACAACACCTAGTTTGGAGTCAAAGTATGAAAGCTCTTGGCCCAACATGTATTATCCATTCCTTATCAGAGCCTCTGATTCAAAATGTTGTAGGTAAACATTACACAAATAGGTCTCTAGTGATCATAGATACATCAGAAATAACAAATTTACTAAGAACTTTCATTGTTTCCTCACTGCCCTCTCACATATCTAACATCCAGTCTGCCTAAGATATCTCCCACTTCCACAGGAATGACACATGTCAGACTGGAAATCATGGAAGAGAATAAGCAGAACACTCTGGTATGGCTTGCTGTGATTGGACTTTCTTAAAAGCCTTTGGAAAACATGTGTTTGGGGTTTGGAAATAACCACCAAAGAGTAGTATATGTTAACCCACAACTCCAAGATCCTTGAACTTTATCCATGTTATGAATTGAGATTCTGTACCAGGACATGAAAAGATTGATTTACAGTAAATAAAGAATTTCAAGAAAAAAAAAATTTTTATTGCCTTTGGGTCAGAATCTCCTACATCTGAATATTCATTCTGTCTTCTTCCTATCTGCTCTAAAGAGAGCATTGCTCCCATGTTCTTAATGATTTTCCAACATCTTTTTGATAAATAAAATACAGTGCACTTAACAATAAAATATCACATAAGCAATGATATTACAGTTTTATACTCCTTTTATTACATCAGTAAATTATTTATAAACATATCTTATTTTATCATAGCCAGCACACACAAAAAAGACTTACTGTGAAAATTTAAGAAGAATTAATTTGGACTATGGGCCAGCATCTATTGTATTATGTGGGAGGCCAGTAGTTCAATCTCCAGGACCACAGGGATAAATATGGGATTGTACTTTGAAGTGAAATGACCTGTATATGGTTTATGGGTGTGGTGTCTCATCGCCACGAACATGGTATGTATGTAATAGAGGCAGGTGGACTACTGTTTTGAAGCAATTTTGAACTATATATGTTTACTTTTATATATTCTCTCAAAATCGTGAAACTGATTATATAGCTCCCTGGGAGAGTTTTCCCTTCCAAGACAAAGGCCTGCATTGAACAGTGAGGCTACAAAATGAAATATAATGCAATCCCTCTTGTACTACAAATAAAAAGCAGCAGAAAATTCTAGTAGAAAGTTGAACATATCAAATTTTCAAACACTTGATTTGGTGCATCTAACATTGGCTATCCAGTGGTCCTGAGAAAAAGAGTCCTGATATGGTAACTTTTCTAATTCCTGAGCACAGAGTTCTCTTCGGATCCACCCTGAGGGAATCTGGAGAAGACAGAGATATTACTTTTTATCTTTTCTTTTTTCCTTTTTCTTTCTTTCTTTCTTTTCTTTCTTTCTTAATTTGTTTATTTCTTTAAAATTTCCACCTCCTCCCCACCTCCCTTTCCCTCCCCCTCCCCACCTTCCGCTCCCTCTCTAGTACTAAGAGCAGTCAGGGTACTCTGCCTCATGGGAAGTCCAAGGTCCTCCCCCCTTCATCCAGGTCTAAAAGGTGAGAATCCAAACAAGCCAGGCTCCTCATGGGAAGCATGCTTAATTATAAGACCGAGAGGATATGTTTGTAGACACTGCCATTCTCATTGTAGTCCTTGCAGTGCCTGACTTCATTTGTTATACTTCCACTACTGTTTGATTGACTGGCATTCACTAATATCAAACATATTAACACTTTTCCATATTTTGTTGTAGTAATATGTAAATGAACCTCACCATATTTGTTCTTCTTTGGCATTCAGGTTCAATTTGATTAGATATGCTCTTAATATTTCTTCTAATTTTTGTTCTTTGAAAGTTTCCTACTATGCTTTGATTAAATCCATCCCTCTTCATGACCTCTTTCTAGATCAAAACTCTCTACCCAATTTGTTTAACTTTGTTTAGTTTTTTTTAACTCATCAAGGACAATTTGCACTGTATATGTATTTTTAATCATGTAACCTTACCACTGGGACTTGGATGGTCCAGCAGTGGCTACACTCTTAAAGAAAACTGCTATTAGTTCTTGAGCTAGAGGTGAGATTTTTCTGCATTCTTCCTGTGTCCATGCTGTGATTTTGTCTACCTCGTGCAGATCTTGTACATGTTGATACAATTATGTGAATTCATATGTAGTTTTGTGGCTGCATTGAGAAATGCTGTTTACTTGTAGTCACCATCAGCCTCTGTGTTTCCAGTCTTTTTATTCCCTGTTGTATAATGGTCCCTGAGAATTGAGAGGGGAGTGTGTAGTATGGATTCGACACTTTGGAATAATCACCCTCAGATTTAGGATTGTTGCACATTAGTGTATGTCATATCATTCTTGAGATCAGGAAAGTTTTCCTCTATGAATTTCTGTGCTTTGAGCTGGGCTTGTTCTTTTTCTTCTATAGAAATTATTCTTAGGTTTGGTCTTTTCATATGGTTCTATATTTCCTGGATATTTTGTGCTAAGTGTTATTTTGATTTAATGCTTTCTTTATCCGAAGAATATATTTCCTCAGTTGTATGTTCAACCATTGAGATCCTCTCTTCCATCTCTTGTATTCTGTTGTAAATTCTTGCTTTTTTGGTTTCCAATCCTTTTCCCAATATTACTGTTTCTATAATTCCCTGAGCTTGAGATTTCTTTATTGTCTCTATTTCTCTTTTTCAAGTCGTGAATATTATTTTTCATATGTTTGAATAAGTTTTTTGTTTTTAAATGAGATTTGTTGATTTCTTCCAGTTCTTCTGTTTGTCTTTTCCCTCACTTTTCTGCTTTTTTATTATTATTAATTTATAAAAATTTCCACTTCCTCCACTCCTCCCAATACCCTCCCACTACCCCCACTCCCTCTCCTCCTCCCTCTCCAGTCCTAAGAGCAGCTAGGGTTTCCTTCCCTGTGGGAAATTCAAGTTCCTCCCCTCTCACTTCAGGTATAGGAAGATGAGCATCCAAACAGACTAGGATCCCAAAAAGCCAGTACATGCAGATGAAGAAAGTCCCAGTGCCATTATCAATGGCTTTTCAGACAGCCCCCATGTCAGCCACATTCAGAGAATCTGGTTTGATCAAATGTTCCTTCAGTCCCAATCCAACTGGCCTTGCTGAGCTCTCATTAGATCAGTCTCCTTGTATCAGTGGGTGAACGCACCCTTCACAGTACTGACTTCCTTGTTCATGTTCTCCCTCCTTCAGCTCCCCATTTGGACCTTGGGGGATCAGTCCAGTGCTCCAATGTGGGTCTCTGTCTCAATCTACATCTATCGTCGAATGAACGTTACCTCTGATCTTGACTTCCTTTCTCAAGTTCTCCCTCCTTCTGCTTCTCATTTGGACCTAGGGAGTAAAGTACTGTTTTCCAATGTGGATATCTGACTCTATCTCCATCCATCACCAGATGAAGGTTCTATGGTGATATGCAAAATATACATCAGTATGGTTATGGACCAAGTCCAGTTCTGGCTCCCTCTCCCCTGCTGTCCATGGAACCTCTCCTTAGACCTGGGAACCCCTCTAGAATCAAATCTCTTGAAAACCCTAAAATGGCTGCCTTAGTTGAGATATATACTTCCCTGCTTCCATATCCATCCTTCCTCCCACCCCTCCCATTCCCTCAACCTATCCCCCATCCTCCCCTTCTCACGTCTCTCTAACAATCTCCCCTTACTTCTACCCCCCACTCCCCGTACACCCAAGTTTGTCTGGCGATCTTGTCTACTTCCCATATCCAGGAGGATAACTACATGATTTTCTTTGGGTTCACCTTCTTATTTAGCTTCTCTAGGATCACAAATAATAGACTCAAAGACCTTTAATTATGGCTGACCAGCAGGGGCCCTGACTTCTAGGAGAGGGCCTTCTGTGGAGTGAGCTTGCTTCGGGCTGTGGCAGGGTCCCGGCGAGGAGGAGCTTGGGCATTCCCCAACCCCATAGACGCCCAGGTCACCCTGCAGTGCTGGCTACCCCCTCCCGCCTGCCATCCCGGCTCCCATCCAGCAGGGGCCCTGACTTCTAGCAGAGGACCATCAGTGGGGTGAGTTTGCTTCGGGCTGTGGCACGGTCCCGGTGAGGAGGAGCTTGGGTGTTCCCCAACCCCATAGACGCCCAGGTCGCCCGGCAGTGCTGGCTACCCCCTCCCACCTGCCATCCTAGCTCCCATCCAGGTACGAATTCCTATATTTCTCCCTTCCCCCTGGGGCCATAAAATTTCCCCAGCTCAGCTGCCTTGCAAGCTGGGCCTTGGCTGTAGGCGCAGCTCGGCTCGAGGCAGTTCCTGGGTCCTAAAGGCCTCCCTGAGGACAGCTGGTCCAGGTGCCAGCTCAGCCACATTCCTGACCAGCAGGGGCCCTGACTTCTAGCAGAGGGCCTTCTGTGGGGTGAGCTTGCTTCGGGCTGTGGCAGGGTCCTGGCGAGGAGGAGCTCGGGCATTCCCCAACCCCATAGACACCCAGGTCGCCCTGCAGTGCTGGCTACCCCCTCCCGCCTGCTATCCCGGCTCCCATCCAGCAGGGGCCCTGACTTCTAGCAGAGGACCATCGGTGGGCTGAGTTTGCTTCGGGCCGTGGCAGGGTCCCGGTGAGGAGGAGCTTGGGTGTTCCCCGACCCCATAGACGCCCAGGTGGTCCTGCAGTGCTGGCTACCCCTCCCGCCTGCCATCCCAGCTCCCATCCAGGTACGAATTCCTATATTTCTCCCTTCCCCATGGGGCCATAAAATTTCCTCAGCTCAGCTGCCTTGCGAGCTGGGCCTGGGCTGTAGGCACAGCCCGGCTCGAGGCAGTTCCTGGGTCTTAAAGGCCTCCCTGAGGACAGGTGGACCAGGTGCCAGCTCAGCCACATTCCTGACCAGCAGGGGCCCTGACTTCTAGCAGAGGGCCATTGGAGGGGTGAGTTTTCTTCGGGCCTTGACAGGGTCCTGGTGAGGAAGAGCTTTGGCGTGCCCCGACCCCACAGTTGTCCAGGTCGCCCTGCAGTGCTGGCTACCCCCTCCCGCCTGCCATCCCAGCTCCCATCCAGGTACGAATTCCTATATTTCTCCCTTCCCCCTGGGGCCATAAAATTTTCCCCAGCTCAGCTCCTTTCAAACTGAGCCTGCATTGTAAGCGCATCCAGGAAAGAGGGAGTGCCTGTGCTTCAATAGCCTGCCCGAGGAAAGGTGGGCATTCTGTCAGTGAACTCCCTGCCCAAGAAGGGAACCTGACCCGGTAACAGAAGTTCCAATAGAGAACATTTGAAGTAAGAGATGGGCAGATGCCAAGGCAAGACCTCATCCAACAATCTGAAAAACAACATGAAAACACCAGATCCCAAGGACCCTACAACAGAAGGGCTTGAACACATTAACCCAGAAGTGGAAAAAAGTGCCATTATGAAAGCAATAGAGTCCCTTAAACAGGATATGAATAACTCCCTTAAAGAATTGGATGAGAAATATAACAAAAAGTTTGAAGAAATGAATATAGAAATAGATGAGAAATATAACAAAAAGTTTGAAGAAACAAGTAAATCCGTGAATGAGACCCTGAGAAACCAAGAAAAAACAATCAAACAAGTAAAGGAAACAGTGCAAGAATTGAAAACTGAAATGCAGGCAATGAAGAAAACACAAACGGAGAACCAGCTGGATATGGAAAACCTAGGTAAACGGACAGAGACTACAGAATCAAGCATAACCAATAGAATACAAGAGATAGAAGAACGAATCTCAGAATCTGAAGATACCATAGAGAAAATAAATGCTCTGGTCAAAGAAAACGGCAAATCCAACAAATTCTCTTCACAAAACATTCAGGAAATCTGGGACACAATAAAAAAAACCAAATCTAAGAACAATAGGGATTGAAGAAGGAGAAGAACTGCAGATCAAAGGCCCAGAAAATATACTCAACAAAATTATAGAAGAAAACTTTCCCAACCTAAAGAACAATATTCCTATGAAGGTTCAAGAAGCATACAGAACACCGAATAGACTGGATCAGAAAAAAACATCCCCTCGCCATATAATAATCAAAACACAAAACATAAATATTAAAGAAAAAATTTTAAGAGCTGCAAAGGAAAAAGGTTAAGTAACTTATAAAGGTAAACCTATCAGGCTTACACCGGATTTCTCTATGGAAACCATGAAAGCCAGAAGATCCTGGATAGAGGTACTGCAGAAACTAAGAGACCACGGATGCAAACCCAGACTACTATACCCAGCCAAGCTATTGTTCACTATCAACGGAGAAAACAAAATATTCCAGGATAAAAACAAATTTAAACAATATGTAGCTACTAATCCAGCCTTAGAGAGAATATTAGAAGGAAAATCACTACCGAAGGAATCCAAGATTCCCAACACGAACTACAATAACTCGAACATCTAGCGACCATTCACAAGCACAAATCAAAGAAGAAAAACACATACACTCTACTACCTAAAAAAAAAAAAGAAAAAAATGACCGGAGTCAACAACCACTGGTCATTAATATCACTTAATATCAATGGACTCAATTCACCTATAAAGAGGCACACACTTAGAGATTGGATACGAAAACAGGACCCAACATTCTGCTGTTTACAAGAAACACACCTCAACCACAAAGACAGACACCTACTCAGAGTAAAGGGTTGGGAAAAGGTTTTCCAAGCAAATGGACCTAAGAAACAAGCGGGCGTGGCCATTCTAATATCTAACAAAATCGACTTCAAACTAAAATCAATCAGAAGAAATGGAGATGGACATTTCATACTCATAACTGGAACAATTCATCAGGAGGAAGTCTCAATCCTGAATATCTATGCTCCTAATATAAAGGCAACCACATATGTAAAAGAAACTCTTCTAGAACTCAAGGTGGTCATCAAACCACACACACTAATAGTAGGAGACTTCAACACTCCTCTTTCACCAATGGACAGGTCAATCAGACAGAAACCAAACAGAGAATTAAAAGATTTATTGGAGGTATTGAATCAAATGGACTTAACAGACATCTATAGAACACTCCACCCAAATAGGAAAGAATATACGTTTTTCTCTGCAGCTCATGGAAACTTCTCGAAAATTGACCACATACTCGGTAACAAAGCAAACTTCCACAGATACAAAAAAATATTAATAACTACCTGTGTCTTGTCAGATTACCATGGACTAAAATTAGAATTTAACAACAATGCTACCCCCAGGAAGCCAACAAACTTATGGAAACTGAAGAGTCAACTACTAAATCACCCCTGGGTCAAGGAAGAAATAAAGAAAGAAATTAAACTCTTCCTTGAATTTAATGAAAACAAAGACACAACATACTCAAACCTATGAGACACTATGAAAGCAGTGCTAAGAGGAAAGTTCATAGCACTAAGTGCCCAATTAGAGAAAGCAGAGAAAGCACACATTGGAGACTTAACAGCACACTTGAAAGATCTAGAGAAAAAAAAAGCTGATTCACCCAGGAGGTCTAGAAGACTGGAAATAATCAAACTGAGGGCTGAAATCAACAAAATAGAAACAGAGAAAACAATCCAAAGAATCAATGAATCAAAAAGCTGGTTCTTGGAAAAAATCAACAAGATTGACAAACCCCTATCCAAATTAATCAAACGGCAGAGAGAGAACATGCAAATTAATAAGATCAGAAATGAAAAGGGGAACATAACCACAGACACAGAGGAAATTCAGAGAATCATTAGATCTTACTATGAAAGTTTATATTCCACAAAGATGGAAAATGTAAAAGAAATGGACATTTTTTTAGATAAGTATCATATACCAAAGTTTAACCAAGAACAGGTGAACAATCTAAATAGACCTGTTAGTCATGAAGAATTAGAAGCTGTTATCAAAAATCTCCCTATCAAAAAAAGCCCAGGACCAGATGGTTTCAATGCAGAATTCTACCAGAACTTCCAGGAAGACCTAATACCTATACTCCTTAACGTATTCCACAATATAGAAACAGAAGAGTCATTGCTTAACTCCTTTTATGAAGCTACAGTTACCCTAATACCAAAGCCACACAAAGACACAACCAATAAAGAGAATTACAGGCCAATCTCACTCATGAACATAGACACGAAAATTCTCAATAAAATACTGGCAAACCGAATCCAAGAGCACATTAGAAAAATTATCCATTATGATCAAGTCGGCTTCGTTCCAGAGATGCAGGGCTGGTTCAACATACGCAAATCGATCAATGTAATCCATTATATAAATAAACTGAAAGAAAAAAAACATATGATCATCTCACTAGATGCTGAAAAAGCATTTGACAAAATTCAACACCCATTTATGATAAAGGTGTTGGAGAGACTGGGGATACAAGGATCATACCTAAATATAATAAAAGCAATATACAGGAAGCCGACAGCTAACATCAAACTGAATGGAGAGAAACTCAAAGCCTTTCCACTAAAATCAGAAACGTGACAAGGCTGTCCACTCTCTCCATACCTCTTCAATATAGTGCTTGAAGTTCTAGCAATAGCAATAAGACAACATAAGGAGATCAAGGGGATTCGTATTGGAAAGGATGAAGTTAAACTTTCGTTTATTTGCTGACGATATGATAGTTTACATAAGTGACCCCAAAAACTCTACCAAAGAACTCCTACAGCTGATAAACACCTTTAGTAATGTGGGAGGATACAAGATCAACTCCAAAAAATCATTGGCCCTCTTATACACAAAGGATAAAGAAATGGAGAGGGAAATCAGAGAAACATCACCTTTCACGATAGCCACAAACACCATAAAATATCTTGGGGTTACTCTAACCAAGGATGTGAAAGACCTATTTGGCAAGAACTTTAAGCCTTTGAAAAGAGAAATTGAGGAGGATACCAGAAAATGGAAAGACCTCCCCTGCTCTTGGATTGGGAGAATCAACATAGTAAAAATGGCAATTCTACCAAAAGCAATCTACAGATTCAGTGCAATCCCCATCAAAAACCCATCAAACTTCTTCACAGACCTTGAGAGAACAATAATCAAGTTTATATGGCAAAACAAAAAACCCAGGATAGCCAAAACAATCTTATACAATAAAGGAAATTCTGGGGGCATTACTATCCCTGACTTCAAACTCTATTACAGAGCTACAGTATTGAAAACAGCTTGGTATTGGCATAAGAACAGAGAAGTCGACCTATGGAATCGAATAGAAGACCCAGATATTAACCCACAAACTTATGAACACCTAATTTTCGACAAGGGAGCTAAAGGTATACAATGGAAGAAGGAAAGCATCCTTAACAAATGGTGCTGGCATAACTGGATGTCAACCTTTAGAAGAATGAAAGTAGATCCATATCTATCACCATGCACAAAAATCAAGTCCAAATGGATTAAAGACATCAACATTAATCCGTCCACTTTGAACCTGATAGAAGAGAAAGTGGGAAGTAGTCTACAAGATATAGGCACAGGAGGCCTCTTCCTAAGTAGGACCCCAGCAGCACAGACAATAAGAGAAACAATGAATAAATGGGATCTACTGAAACTGAGAAGCTTCTGTAAAGCAAAGGACACTGTCAGTAGGACAAAAAGGCTGCCTTCTGACTGGGAGAAGATCTTCACCAACCCCTCATCAGACAAAGGTCTCATCTCCAAAATATACAAAGAACTCAAGAAACTAGGCACTAAAACTCTAATTAACCCAATTAAAAAATGAGGTACTGAACTTAACAGAGAATTCACAACAGATGGACTTCGAATGGCCGGAAGACACTTAAGGTCATGCTCAACCTCCTTAGCGATCAGGGAAATGCAAATCAAAACCACTTTGAGATACCATCTTACACCTGTCAGAATAGCTAAAGTCAAAAACACCAAGGATAGCCTATGCTGGAGAGGATGTGGGGTGAGGGGAACACTCATCCATTGTTGGTGGGAATGCAAACTCGTGCAGCCACTGTGGAAATCAGTGTGGTGGTTTCTCAGGAAACTGGGAGTCAACCTCCCTCAGGACCCAGCAATTCCACTCTTGGGAATATACCCTAAAGATTCCCTAACATACTTCAAAAGCATTTGTTCAACTATGTTCATAGCAGCACTATTTGTAATAGCCAGAACCTGGAAACAGCCTAGGTGCCCCTCAATAGAAGAATGGTTAAAAAAGTTGTGGAACATACACACATTAGAGTTTTATTCAGCGGTAAAAAACAATGACATATTGAATTTTGCATGCAAATGGATGGAAATAGAAAATGCTTTACTGAGTGAGGTAAGCCAGACCGAAAAATAGGAACACGGTATGTATTCCCTCATAAGTGGATTCTAACCATAATTAAAGGTCTTTGAGCCTATTATTCGTGATCCTAGAGAAGGTAAATAAGAAGATGAACCTGATGAAGATTATTTAGCTATCCACCAGGAGGTAGGAAATAGACAAGAGTCCCAGGTAACCTCGGGTGGATGGGGGGTGGGAGGGTTGATGGAAGGAGAGAGGGTTAGAGAGAAGGGAGTAGGGGAGGAATGGGTAAGCTCGGTGGCCCGGGATGGGGGGGGAAGGATGAATATGTTATCAGGGAAGAATATATTTCAACTAAGGGAGTCATTTTAGGGTTTACAGGAGACTTGATTATATATGGGATCCCAGGTCCAAGGAGAGATCCTCCAGATTGTTCTCTGGACAGAGGAGAGGGTGCCTGATTCGGCCGTGGCCCATAACCATACTGATGTATATTTTGCTTATCACCATAGATCCTTCATCTGGCGAAGGACAGCGATACAGTCGGAGACCCACATTGGAGCACCGGACTGAGCCCCCACGAAGGTCCAAATGAGGAGCAGAAGGAGGAAGAACATGAGAAACGAATTCAGTACTGCGAGGGATGCTATCACCCACTGATACAAGGGAACGGATCTAATGAGAGTTTACCAAGGCCAGTTGGACTGGGACTGAACGAGGACGTGATCTAACCAGATTCTCGGAATTTGGCCGGATTCTCTGAATGTGGCTGGCCCGAAGTGTTTCTGAAAAGCCATTGACTATGATACTGGTACCTGTTTCCTCTGCATATACTGGATTTTGGGGATCCAGTCTGTTTGGACACTCACCTTCCTGGTCCTGGAGGGAGGGCGGAGGAACTTGAACTTCCCACAGGGCAAGAAACCCTGACTGCCCTAAGGGACGAAGAGGGAGGAGGAGAGGGAGTGGGGGGAGTGGGAGGGTGTTGGGAAGAGGGGCGGAAATTGAAACTTTTATAATTTAATAAAATTTACTTTCAAAAAAAAGAAAAAATTATTTAGAAGAAACCACTCCAATTCATTATGAACCATGAGGTTCCTAATGTGAAAACATTTCAATGTTATTTTACCCTGTTGTACAATGTTCCTTTCACAACACTATGAAGAAGTTGTCTTATCTTTCATGTAAAAAAAATAAAAATCATTAAGAGCAAAAAAAAAAAAAGACCTTTAATTATGGCTAGAATCTACTCATGCTTGAGTACATACCATATTCCTCTTTTTGGGTCTTGGTTACCTCGCTTAGTAAAGCATTTTCTATTGCCATCCATTTGCATGCAAAAATCAAGATGTCATTGTTTTTTATTGAGAATTTTTGCGTCGATGTTCTTGAGTGAGTTTGGCCTGTAGTTCTCTTTCTTGGTTGTGTCTTTGTGTGGTTTTGGTATCAGGGTAACTGTAGCTTCATAAAAAGAATTTGGTAATGACTCTCCTGTTTCTATATTGTGAAATACATTAAGGATTATAGGTATTAACTCTGTTTGGATGTTCTGGAAGAGTTCTGAATTGAAACCATCTGGTCCTCGGTTTTTTTTTTTTTTTTTTGGTAGGGAGGTTTTTGATAACAGCTTCTATTTCTTTGCTATTAACAGGTCTATTTAGATTGTTCACCTGGTCTTGATATAACTTTGGGAAATGATACTTATCTATAAACAAGTCCATTTCTTGTACATTTTCCAACTTCTGTGGCATATAGGCCTTTGTAGTAAGATCTGATGATTCTCTAAATTTCCTCTATGTCTGTGGTTATGTCCCCCTTTTCAATTCTGATCTTATTAATTTGTATATTCTCTCTCTGCCATTTGATTAGTTTGGATAGGAGTCTGCCAATCTTGTTGATTTTCTCCAAGAACCATCTTTTTGTTTTCTTGATTCTTTGGATTGTTTTCTGTGTTTCTATTGTGTTGATTTCAGCCCTCAGTTTGATTATTTTCTGTCTTCTACTCCTCCTGGGTGAGTCTTCTTCTTTGTTTCCAGAGCTTTCAGGTGTGCTGTTAAGTTTCCAATGTGTGCTTTCTCCATTTTCTTTGATTGGGCACTTAGTGCTAGGAACTTGCCTCTTAGCACTGCTTTCATAGTGTCCCATAGGTTTGAGTATGTTATTTATTTATTTTCATTAAATTCAAGGAAGACTTTAATTTCTTTCTTTATTTCTTCCTTCACCGAGGGATGATTCAGTAGTTGACTGTTCAGCTTTCCTGAGTTTGTAGGCTTTCTGGGCTTGGAATTGTTGTTAAATTCTAAATTTAATCCATGGTGATCTGACAGGACACAGGTGGTTACTAATATTTTTTGTTATCTGTGGAAGTTTGCTTTGTTACTGAGTATGGGGTCAATTTTTGAGAAGGTTCCATGAGCTGCAGAGAAAGAGGTATATTCTTTCCTATTTGGGTGGAATTTTCTATAAATATCTGTGAAGTCCATTTGATTCATTACCTCTATTAATTCTCTTATTTTTCTGTTAGGTTTCTGTCTGATTGACCTGTCCATAGGTGAGAGAAGTGTGTTGAAGTCTTCTTCTGTTAGTGTGTGTGGTTTGCTGACTGCCTTGGGTTCTAGAAGTTTTTCTTTTACATAAGTGGGTGCTTTTATATTAGGGGCAAAGACATTCAGGATTGAGACTTCCTCCTGATGAATTGTTCCTGTGATGAGTATGAAATGTCCATCTCCATCTCTTCTGATTGATTTTAGTTTGAAGTCAATTTTGTTGGAAATTAGGATGGCCACACCCACTTGTTTCTTAGGTCCATTTGCTTGAAAACCCTTTTCCCTACCCTTTTCTCTGAGTAGATGTCTGTGTTTGTGGTTGAGGGATGTTTCTTGTAAACAGCAGAATGTTGGATCCTGTTTACATATCCAATCTCTTTCTCTGTGCCTTTTTATAAGTGAGTTGAGTCCATTAATATTAAGTGATATTAATGACAAATTGTTTTTGATTCCGGTTATTTATTTATTTATTTATTTGTTTATTTATTTGTGTAGTAGAGTATGTGTTTTTCCCTTCTTTGTGTTGTGGTTGTGAAGGGTCGCTAGATGTCTGAGTTATTGTAGGCAGTGTTGGCAATGTTAGATTCCTTGGGTTGCAATTTTCCTTCTATTTCTTTCTGTAAGGTTGGATTTGTGGCTATGAATTGTTTAAGTTTGTTTTTATCCTGGAATATTTTGTTTTTTCCATTGATAGTGAACGACAGCTTGGCTGGGTATAGTAGTCTGGGCTTGCATCCATGGTTTCTTAGTTTCTGCAGTACCTCTGTCCAGGACGTTCTGGCTATCATGGTTTCTATAGAGAAGTTCGGTATAAGTCTGATAGGTTTACCTTTATAACCTTTTTCCTTTGCAGCTCTTAATATTCTTATTTAATCTGTACGTTTTGTGTTTTGATTATTATATGTTGAGGGGATGATTTTTTTTGATCCAGTCTATTTGTTGTTCTGTATGCTTCTTGAACCTTCATAGGAATATTTTTCCTTAGGTTGGGAATGTTTTCTTCTATACTTCTGTTGAATATATTTTCTGGGCCTTTGATCCACATTTCTTCTCCTTCGACTCCTATTATTCTTAGGGTTGGTCTTTTTATTTTGTCCCAGATTTCTTGAATGTTTTCTGATGAGAATTTGTTGGATGTGCCATTTTCTTTGATCACAGCGTTTTTTTTTCTCTATGGCGTCTTCAGAATCTGAGATTCATTCTTCTATCTCTTGTATTCTATTGGTTATGCTTGATTCTGTAGTCTCTGTTTGTTCACCTAGATTTTCCATATCCAGCCGGTCCTCGGTTTGTGTTTTCTTCATTGCCTCCATTTCCGTTTTCAATTCTTGAACTGTTTCCATTACATGTTTGATTGTTTTTTTCATGGTTTACCAGGGTATCATTTATGGATTTACTCATTTCTTCAATCTTTTTGTTATACTTCTTTTCCATTTCTTTACTCATTTCTTCAAACTTTTTGTTATGCTTCTCATCTATTTCTTTAAGGAAGTATTCATATCCTGTTTTAGGGACTCTATTGCTTTCATAATGTCACTTTTTCCTACTTCCTCTGGATTAGAGTGTTCAAGTCCCACTGTTGTATGGTCGCTGGGATCTAGCGTTTTTCTGTTATTTTTCAGATTGTTGGAGGAATTCCTGCCTTGGCATATGCACATCTCTTCCTTCCAATGTTCTCTAATGGATCTTCTGGTACCGGGTCAGGTTCCCCCCTTTGATGAATCTTCTGCTACAGGATCAGTACCTCTTACTGGCTAGGAATCTTGCTGAGATGACACAGGGCTTACCTTTCCACCAGCAGGCTATTGAAACACAGGAACTCCTTTCTGCCCGGTTGAACTTCCAGCCCTGTCCCAGCATGCAAGTAGGCTGAGCTGGGTGATTTTATGGCCCTGAGGAGGAAGGGAGGAATAAAGTAAGGGGTTTCTGGGTGAAAGGTGGGATGGGATAGGAGGCGAGAGAACTTAGCCCCTGCAGAGTGGCCAGGGAGTCAAGCAGGACAGGGAATGTCTGAGCTCCTACTTGCCGGGCTTCTGCCGCTGGTCAGGAGCAAACTCACCCCTCTGATGAATCTTCTGCTATAGGATCAGTGCCCCTTGCTGGCCCGGAATCTTGCTGAGCTGACACAGGGCCTACCTTTCCACCAGCAGGCTATTGAAACACAGGTACTCCCTCCTGCCGGTTGCACTTCCAGCTCAGTCCTAGCATTGTCTTTTCACTCATTTTTTGAGGGAATTTTTCATTTTCTCTTTAAGGGCCTCATACATTCACATAAAGCTATGTTATTTTCTTCTACTTCACCTATATTTTTTGTCCAAGTCTTGTTGTTTCAGGGCCACTTGTTTTTAGTGGTATCCTGTTGCTGGTTTTGGTGTTGCTTGTTTTCTTATCTTGGATATTTATCTTTTCTCTGATTTGTGTAATTGAGGCTGTCAATGTCCCTAGTGATCAATCTCTCAGGTGCCAGTGGATCCAAGACTCAGGTAGTGGCTCCTCATACTACATTCAAGACCACAGTTCTAGTCACACTGTTGGACACTCTTCTCTCTTAAAGGTTACTCTCAGGTGTTGCTTTGCAATACTGAGGATTGTTTGGGCCTGCTCCTATGGAGATTGTTTACTTGTGGCTGTTTCTGCTGAGGTTTCAGTCTTGAGCTTGCTCTGGCAGAGGTTGGTGGTATGGGTCAATTCTAAAAAATATTGCTAGCTCAGGTCTCCTACCTCAGAGATTGCTGATTCACACCTGGTTTGTCAAAGGTCTCATGTTCAGGACAGCTTCATCAGCAGGGGCTTCTTCATATCTGGCAGTGGGCATCAATGGACCAAGCATGCTCTTGTAGAGGTTGCTGTCTTGGAACTTCTCCTGTTGAGGTAGCTAGCTTATGCCTTTTCTCTCAGATGTTTCTGGGTTGGGCCTGCTCTCTCAGGATCCATGAATAACCCTAGGGTCTACAGGGGTCTCTGATGTATGCCTGCTCCATGGGTAGTTGCTCCCTTGTACCTGTTTCTGTGAAGTTTTTCTCAGACCTGTTCCAGTGGAGCTTGTTAGCCCAAACCTACTTCTGTTGATATCCCTGTCCTGAGCCTGGTTCTGTGGAGGTCCCTAGCTTGAGCGTGTTCCTGTAGATGTCTCTGTCTCGCTCTCAGTTGTAATTGCTTATGTCCATTAAGTCACATTGATCTGAACATGCCTCTTTCCTAGGTCACCTCATGCTTACAGTGCATTGGAATGTCAATATGTTTGCTTTACTACAAAAGAGCAACATGATCCCCTCCTGTGTGGAAGGTGCAAATTCTGCCTAGAAGTAACTCACGTTCTCTTACTGCTAGGCAATGTGGAATATGGACCTACAATTTTCATCCCTTAAACCCTGAGAATAATTACTGTTAACTTCTGACCTATTGTTCAAAGCCTAAATAAATTACTTTACAACACACACACACAAATACACACAAACACACACACACACACACACATAGACACCCATACACAAACACACATACAGAGAGAGAGAGAGAGAGAGAGAGATTACTGTCTCTTTCTCTTATTCTATCTCATGCTTTTGGATCAGAATGCAAGATCTCAGCTACTATTCCAGCACCTTACTTTCTGTCTGTGCCTATGCTTCCCACCATTATATAAGGAACATGCTTTCTTGAACTATGAGTCTAATAAATTTTTTTACAGGTTGCTTTATTTATACTGTCACTTTATAGCAACAGAAAAATCTAAATTGTTTATGTTCAAGAGACATTTAAAATAGTTACTGTTTTAAAAGTGAAAAAATATAAGGCTTTAATATGGCATTTTTAAAATTCCCACCATCTATGTATTACTAATTCTTTTCCTTAATATTTTTTAATTCCACTCCCAAGACATTGGAAATTTTTATTGAGAACTCTTTTATTTAATGTAATCTTTACAAGAACCATAAAGTCCATAGGTCATGCCATGATTGTAGTCCTAATACTTGAAATAAGTAAACGCATTTATAAGTCATTTATGACCATTTATCATACCTACATAAACATTTGAAAGGCAGGGATTTAACAGGAATATTGACTGAATATATCTCTCAGACTGTTTTAATTGTCATCTCATCATTTCTTCAGTGTTGTCAGTTTTTGCCTAGGTGTCCCATATCAGTATTCTTCACTGCATTCTAAAGTCTGTAACATGGACTAAAGACCCTTCTTGAAAAGACCAGTTCATGAATGACAGCTTTATGTTGCGAGCAGGAAGAAGAATGACTTCAAAATAGTTCACATGTATTTCTGTCTCTCTAAACCTTTTCTGAACTCTGAACTATAATTCCATTGAGTAACTTCTTCTGTGAAGGTCAGTTTATTTAAAGTTAATACTATCCTAATGTCAGGAATAAGTAAGATGTAAAGATAATTGTATTCTTTGTATCTGCCAGAAGACTAATGAGAAAATTCTTTTTCTAACAATTTTTGAATATTAAAATACTCTTGTCTGAATTTTCTTCAGGTTCACCTTCTTATTTAAAATACTTTAAACTTTAATGTTTCCATTACTCCTTTTTTTGTTCCTTGATTCCATGAAGGGAGTGAGAGATTTTCATAATTGGGCTGTTATCATGTTCTGAAACTCAGAGACAACACCTAGTTTGAGTCAAAGTTTGAAAGCTCTGGGCCCAACATGTGTTACCCATTCCTTATCAGAGCCTCTGATTCAAAAGAGGGTGAGTAATCATTACACAGAAAGGTCTCTGTTGATCATAGATACATCGGAAATGACAAATTTCCTAAGAACTTTTCTTATTACTTCAGTACCCTCTCACACATCCAACATCCAGTCTGGCTAACATATCTCCCACTCCCACAAGGAGTGATAAATTTCATTCAGGAAATCCAGGAGAAGAATAGACAGAAGACTCTGGAGTGGCTTGCTGTGATGGGGCTTTCTTAAGAGCCTTTGAAAGGGTGTGTTTTGGGTGGGAAATAGACATCAGGAGGTATTATAAGTTCCATTATATATCCCAGATCCTAGTTCTTTATTCAAGTTATAACTTGAGCTCTCCTACAATGACATGAAAATATTGAATTACACTCAATTATGAGTTACATGAAAAAAACCTTTAAGTAGCCTTTGGGTCAGAAAATCCTACATCTGAATATTCATTCTGTCTTCTTCCTATCTGCTCTAAACAGAGCATTGCTTTCAATACTGTTAATGATTTTCCAACACATTTTTTGGTACCTAAAATAGAATGCACTTAACAATAAAATATCACCTAAGCAATGATATTACAGTTTTATAGTTTTATACTCCTTATTATTACTTCAGTAAATGATCTCTAAATTCATATCTCATTTTATCATGGAGCCCAATTTACCAGTACACAAAGAAAGAACTTAATGTGAAAATCTACAAAGAATTAATTTGTACTTTGGGTCAGCATCTATCCTATTAGGTGGGTGGACATTAGTTTAATCTTCAGGACCACAGGGATGAATATGCTATTGTTCTGTGAAGTGATATTATTTAAATATGGTTTATAGGTGCATAGTCGTGGCACTTATGCAATACAGGCAGGTGGATTACTGTTTTGAAGCAATTTTGAGCTATAAATGTTAATATTTTCATTGGGATATCAATAAATTTTCTTTACTACATAAGAACAATGTTATCCCCTCCTGTGTGGAAGGTTTAAATTATGCATGTAAGGTGTTCAGATTCTCAGACTGCTAGACAATGTGAAATATAGGCCTCCATTTTTGGGTTCCTACACACTGACAACAATTTCTTTAAACTGCTGACTCATTGCTCTGAGCCCTACTAAATTTTATCATATATATATATTTATATTATATATATTAAATATATATTCTTACTTACTGTTTCCTTTGTTTAATTAATCTTCTCTGTTTCACAGCATCATATTTACTAATTGTTGCTCCTCAGTTTATTCTTATTCCTCTGATTACTACTGAGTTTTCCAGGACAAGAGAAAAATTACTCTTTTCTGAACTCAATTGGTCTACTTTTTAGGAGTTTCTAGAATCTTGAATTTAACTGGGTGTTGTTTTGCATTCTAGTCAAGTTGCTGAAATATCATGACAGATAGCAATGACAGAGATTACTGTCATCACTGTGACAACTCAGTATGTCACACTTAAACTTCACAGTGCCTTCTTAAAGATGCTGATTTTTGCAATTAGCACTATTCTGTTCTTTCGAAGAAAGATATTTTCTTCCCAAAAATGTGAAGAAAAATGTTGCTTTTAAAGGCCAATGAAACAAAACGTGACATGGAAGGAAAATGCAGGAAGTCTGGAGGAGAAACTGGGATTGAGGAAGATTTCTGACATTTCATAAACTTAAATTTCTTCCTTTCTGAGGAATCACCTCTTCAGGCAATTGTCTTTCAGATCCTGAGACTTCAGCATGATGTCTTACCATCATCAGCAGCACAAGCATCCATGCCTGCCTCCTCCTTTGTACCCATCAGCTAAGTGCCCAGAGCAATTTCCACTGTCACCCTGCTCTGAGCCTTGTTCTCTTCTACAGTGCCCAGATCCTAGGACTCACTCAAAGTGTTCTAAAGTCACCCAACAATGACAAAACACACAACTTTTTATTATTTCTGCCAGTTTTCATGCAGGAATATCTCATTAACAAACATTAGAAAATCAAAAAGTGATATATATAGTTTTGTAGCAGACAAAAATGTCAGACTGATAAAATGTGTGAGTGTGCATGCATGAGTGTCTGTCAGTGTACACATGCTGTATAGTAAGGATTCAGCATATTGTTTTTATTTCGAATACTAGTAGTAACTCAAGTAGTATGTATCACAGCCAAGGAGGTATCAACAATAATTTTTCATAAATGAAGTGTGAGAGATTGTGAGTCTTCATGCTAATTATCCTAGCAAGAGCAGGCTTCCTTAGGATAAGCAGTCTTATAGTTATCATTAGAGGGGAGTCTAAATATAAATCACTAATATGTCATTTGAGATGGCAGTCATGAATAGGGTCTGTTTATCCCTCAAGCTCAGCAGCCTCCCCTATTAGCAGCATATTTGACTTTCTATGGTAACAGAAAGAATTAAAACTAGGCAGGGATCCTGACTTGTCTCCAGGGACAGGTTTCTCAAAGATGAAGCTGAGAGCAAAGCTGGAGTTCCCTGTAATACTGTCTCCTTTCAGCACACATTATACTTGGAAAGAAAGAATATAAATGTGCCAGTGCAACAAAGTATAACAGTCAGCCTAAGCAGAGCAAACAAGACAAAAGAGAGGTGTAACCTAGAAAAGGAATATTGTCTTCATTCAAAAAGGACAACTTAGATAACCAGGGAGTTCTAGGTGAAACTGATAAGACAGGAGTTATAGGGCTTGAGTCATAGGGCTTTACAGCAATTGTGTCCAGGAACAGGATATTTCCTATTTTCTAAGGTCCCTGTTAGTCAGTTATACATGGATTTTCATTTTGGTTGGGAAACTCCTGGGCCTGGCCACAATAACAGCACTACTCACACTGGGTGGGGCAGGCAGTCATATAAAGAGGCCCTTGACTGTGGGATTGCAGACTCCTTGTGCTCAAGCCCTGGGCTACTTTGAAGAAGGTGGTGAGTGTTTCCTGAGTTGGTCTGTCTTTATGGTCTGCTTATGTGCTCTTGTCAGTTTGGAGGGACTCATTGTGATGGGTCCAGTTGTCTATATGGGATGAACAGCAACAATTTAGCAATTTGAAATACTGAAAAGGGTACAATGTTCCACTGGGAAAGGTGTCTTTTCCTTTTATTTGGTAGGATGTTGAACAGAGTACTTTTCTCTTTCACATGCATCTTTTGGTGTCCCTTTCAGAACCCTAGACATTAGCAGAGATCAGACCCTGGGACTTGCCAGAGCTGTCCTTTATTCTGCTACCACAGACAACCTGCAGGGATGTCACAAGGGACAAGGAAGACAGGGATGTGTTATCAAATTCCTCAGGGTTCCATAATTAGATGTATGTTTCAAATGTATTTCTGTGTGGAAGGAGCCTTGGTTCACTGAAATAATGTGTTTGCTTCCTAGAATAATGCATGATACAAAGGTTACTTCCCTAGGCTAGTGCCACAAATTGCTGACAGGAAAGGGAAAGCCAGGCTGTCCAAAAACAGGGGTTGGTGAAAATGTACATGTGTGAACAATGAAGTGAATGTGAGGTTCCATGTGTCCATCTCTCCTTTCAGTATGGATCACCTCTAACACTGTCATGAAATGTCTTTCAGATCCTGATACTTCAGCACAATGTCTTCTCAAGAGCAGCAGTGCCAGCAGCCAAGCCAGACTCCTCCCGTGTGTCCACCCACAAAGTCTCCTGAGCCTTCTCGTCCACTGAAGTGCCCACAGGCTTGTCCTCCTCCAATATGCTCACAGATTTATCTTCCTCCAACGTGCCCACAGACTTGTACTCCTCCTCCAGTGTGCACACAGATTTCTACTCCAATATGTCCACCTCCTTATACTCCTCCAACATGGCCATATCCTTGTAATCGTCGAATGTGAACACAGCCTTGTATCCTCCAATATGCCCACATCCTTATCCTACTCCAAAGTGCCCACAACCATGCCCACCTCAGCCATGACAGTAGACATGTCCTCCTGTGCAACCTCTTCCACACTGACAGTAGAAGTTCCCACAGAAGAACATGCGAGTGCTGCAGCAGTCTCCAGGACCAAGAGAAGAGGAGGACATCTATCTTCTCCCACTTCAATAGAAACACTTCCATCTTTGCTCAAAGCCTGTCACGGCTGCAGAAGAATTTTGTACACCCTTCACCTCTGTGTGTTTGTTATGACCCCTTAGATGGTAGGCAATCTCCTGAGATTGTTCTCCTTCTGCTGTCAAGTGGTGGCTGAGTTTGTTCCTTTCACACCACCTCAGTGTCCCAGATGCTCAGTGATGAGTAGCTGATTCCACCCTGTGCAATCAGAGGATGTTTCCAAAACGATGAGTTTCCTTGTTTGTATTGTTGTCTCCATGACTTAATTTCCAGAATAAAGAACAATATGGTTGTTAGCACTAATGAGTTCTTTTTTTTCTATAACTGACTCTACAATCTTCCTGATATGGTCCTGTTACACTGTTTTTATTATTTCATGTATGAAGATTTTGATTATAATTTGGGTCATAACAAAGTTTCTTTAGTGATTGTTTGCTTGAGAGACAGAGTTTTATTATACACAACTACAAGCTATTATTTAGCACATGCTATTTTAAAAAGATTATGCTTTGCTCATGTATACATGTTTCACTTAGTTCAAATATCCCCTTAAGCCATATATTAACCCTCACTTGTCCCCTTCATCTGATGTAATAGTTACTCATGTATATCAATCTATCCTTGCTATGTTTTCCTGTTTAATATTTGAAACATCAGTACCAACCTTGTATTTAAGACTGGATTTATTTCCCTGAACATGATGATATGCAGTTTCATTTGGTTGCTTGCAGAGGACATGTGATCAATGTTTTATATGAATGATCATAATTTCAGTCCACATAAGTGTCACTTATTATTTTCCCAACTCTTTCTGGTGTGCAACTGTACTTACTAATGTTATCTGCATGTTAGGAGTAGACCTGAATTATAGATGGGTATTTAGGCATCTCAACTGTATACAGTATGTGACTTCTTTTTCTAAAAGCTCAAGTGATAGTGCTGAATCCTATGACAGAAAAGCAACAAAAACTTGAGTTTTTTATATTTAAGGGATATTAGATAACTTTTTGAAATTCCCATGACCTTTGTGTTGCTACTTCTTTTCCCTTAATACTTTTAATTCCACTCCAAAAACATTTAAATTTTAATAGAGAATTGTTTTATTTAATGTAATCTTCCCAGGAACCATAAAGGCCATAGATCATGCCATGGAGGTAGTCATGGTACTTGAGGTGAGTAAATGGGTTTATAACACCTTTATGACCTTTTCTAATATCTACATATACACTTTCAAATGCATGAATTTAATAAGAAAATTGACAGAAGAAAAAATCTCAGCCTGTAATAATTGCCATCTCATCATTTCTTTAGTGTTGTGTAACAGGAGATCCTGCTTGCCGGGGTTAATGTCCTGCCCAGTTCCCCAGCCATTTAGCCCCAGAGAAAATCACACAGACAGTCTACATCATATGTAAACGGATTCACCCATTAACTCATGCTTCTTATTAGCTCTTGTAGCTTCAATAAACCCATTATTCTTATCTAAGTTAGCCACATGACTGACTACCATTTTCAGCATGACAGATCACATCTTGCTTCTTCAGTGATTTGGACAGTACTGGAAAGGGATGAGCTTCCTCCTTCTCAGAATTTTCCTATTATGATTACTCCTCTTTACTTCCTATCTGATTGTCCCACCAATCTTTCTGTCTAGACAGTCAGCATTTATTTAAATCATGATTGACATAATACAGACAATTCTCTTTCACCAGTGTTGTTAGTTTTGGGCTAGGTGTTCCATGTCAGTAGGCTTCAGTGCCTTCAACATTATGTTCTACAGAGTAAAGATCTTTCTTGAGGGGAATAGTTCATCAAGGACTGCTTTCTTTGCATGCAGGTAGAAAATGTCTACAAATTAGTGCCTATGTATTTCTGTGTCTCTAAACTTTTGCTGACTACTGAACTGGAATTCCATTGAGAAATTCACCCTGTGAATATCAGTTTCCTTAAGTCTAATGCTATCTTTTTGTCAGAAATGTGATAGATATAAGGGTAATTGTATTCTTCTTATTGGCCAGGAGACTAATGAGGAAAGCCTTGCTTGAACAATTTTTGAGGATTTAAATAATTTAAATTTTACAGTTTCCCTCATGTACTTCTTTTTAAGTTCATTGATATTCCATATGGAGGCAAATAATTTCATAATTTGGTTGATATCTTGTTCTGAAACTCAGAGAAAACACCTACTTTGGAGAAAAGTATGAAAGCTCTAGGCCCAACCTGTATTAACTATTGCTTTTCAGAGCCTGCTCTTGAAAACAGTGTTATGACCTGAATATGGTTTATAGGTGTGGTGCCTCATCTCTACGATCATGGCAGTTAGGTAATAGAGGCAGGTGGATTACTGTTTTGATGCAATATTGAGCTATATATTGTCAACGTCTAGAGCATCGGGGTTCCTGGGTAAGAGTGTCGAACAAACCAGAACACAGGGGAGGCAGTGTGGAAAAACAACATTTGCAAGCTGTACGCTGTGTGTTTATTAAGTAATCCTTTTATACGCTTTGGAAACAATTGCTTCAGTCAACAGTTTAAGGAGGAAATATAGATCATGAGTAAACCAAGGACTTATTTAGATTATGCACACAAAGCAACTTAATGTAGCAAGGGTGGTCTGGGGGCTTGCCTATTTTAAACAAGGGTCTCCAGAGACATTTTCTCTCTGTTCCAATCTATTCTAAGACTTCCTTCAGTGAGCAGAACAGCTGCTTCAAGCTGAGACTGTGGCCTCGGAACAGTGACTTCCGCAAACCACAGGGTATGTGATACTTGCTCTTAGAATTAAAAGTCAGAGGAATTGTCACTCTGAAATGTCCCATAGCATTCCAAGGAACTTCTCTTAGATTCCAAGGCAGTACTCAACAACTCTCCTGGCGCAGGTGGCAAGATCCCTGCATTTTATAATACAGTCTCCAAATCTCAACAATATATATTTTATTTTCTTTTATATATTTTCTTTTATATATTGTCTCAAAATAGCAAAACTGGTTATATAGCCCTTTGGGGGAGTTTTACACTTTAAGCCTTTGTTTAAATAATGAGACCACAGAAATAAATATATCACAACCTCTCTTGTACTACAAATAAAAAGCATCAGAAAATTCTAGTAGAAATTTTAAAATATCAAATCTTCCAACACTTGAATTGGTGCCACTAGCACTGGCTATCCAGTCATCACTAGAAAAATAGAACTAATATGATAACTTTTCTAATTCCTGAGCACAGAATTCACTTCTGATCCAACCTGAGGATCTCTGGAGGAGATAGCTACATTCTTACACCACCTCGACTCCTTTTCTTTACTTTACCTCAGAGAAGCCAGCTACTTCACTAGTTTCATTGCTCCGCTATTTGTGGTGTGTGTTTTCAGCTGTATGACATCTATGTTTTACATCTAGTGAGTAATTGCTTATCCAGACAGTGGGGATGTGAGTTAGTTCTATAGTTTACTGGCAGTAGATTCCATATTGTTCCCTGGGACTTTGTTGGCCCACCAAATGTCTCAAACATAATGAAAAGTGCTATTAGCTCCTGAACTAGGGGTGAGAATTTTCTCTATACTTCCTGTGTCCACTCTGTAATTTTGTCTACTTTGTGCAGGTCTTTTTGTACATGTTGATACATCTATGTGAATTCTCATATAGAGTTTTATTGTTGCATTTAGAAATGCTTTTGGTTGCGATTTTCCTTCTACTACTTTCTGTAAGGCTGGATTTGTGGCTACGAATTGTTTAAATTTTTTTTATCCTGGAATATTTTGTTCTTTCCACTGGTAGTGAATGATAGCTTGGCGGGGGATAGTAGTCTGGATTTGCATCCACGGTCTCTTAGTTTCTGAAGTACCTCTCTCCAGGACCTTCTGGCTTTCATGGTTTTCATAGAGAAATCTGGCATAAGTCTGATAGGTTTACCTTTCTAAGTTACTAAACCTTTTCCCTTTGCAGCTCTTAATATTCTTTCTTTAATCTGTATGTTTTGTGTTTTGTTTATTATACGGCAAGGACATGGTTTTTTTTTCATCAAGTCTATTTGATGTTCTGTATCCTTCTTGGACTTTCATAGGAATATCATTCTTTAAGTTGGGAAAGTTTTCTTCTATAGTTTTGTTGAATATATTTTCTGGGTCTTTTATCTGCAATTCTACTCCTTCTTCAATCCCTATTATTCTCTCAAATTTGGTTTATTTTGTGTCACAGATTTCTTGAATGTTTTGTGAAGAGAATTTGTTGGATTTGCCTTTTTTTTTTAATCAGAGCGTTTATTTTCTCTATGGTATCTTCAGAATCTGATATTCATTCTTCTATCTCTTGTATTCTATTGTTATGCTTGATTCTGTAGTCTCTGTTTGTTCACCTAGATATTCCATATCCAGCTGGCCCTCGGTTTGTGTTTTCTTCATTGCCTCCATTTCAGTTTTCAATTCTTGAACTGTTTCTATTACCTGTTTGATTGTTTTTTTCTTGGTTTTCCAGGGTATCATTTACAGATTTACTCATTTCTTCAAATGTTTTGTTATACTTCTCATTCATTTCTTTACTCATTTCTTCAAACTTTTTTGTTATACTTCTCATCTAATTCTTTAAGGGAGCTATTCATATCCTGTTTAAGGAACTCTACTACTTTCATAATGACACTTTTTTCCACGTCTTCTAGATTAAATTGTTCAAGTCCTTCTATTGTAGGGTTGATGGAATCTGGGGTTTTCATGTTGTTTTTCAGATTTTTGGAGGAACTCGTGCCTTGGCGTCTGCCCATCTCTTCCTTCAAATGTTCTCTAATGGATCTTCTGATACCGGGTCAGGTTCCCTTGTTGGGCAGGGACTTCACTGACAGAAGGCCTACCTTTCCTCAGGAAGGCTATTGAAACACAGGAAATGCCTCCTGCTGGGATGCGCTTACAGCCCAGGCCTAGTGCACAAGGCAGCTGAGCAGGGGAAATTTTATGACCCTAGGGGGAAAGGATGAATAGAGGAAGGTGTACCTGGGTGAAAGCTGGCATGGGAGGTGGGAGAGCTTAGCAGGGTGGAGCCACCCCCGCAGGGTGACCAGGGAGTCAACGGGGTCAGGGAAGTTCTGAACTCCTCCTTGCTGGGCTTCTGCCATGAGCCAGGAGCAAGCTCACCCCTCCGATGGATGTCTGCTAGAGGATCAGTGGCCCTTGCTGGCCAGGAATGTCACTGAGCTGACACAGGGCCTCAGGCAGATTATTGGAACACAGGAACTGCCTCCTGCCAGGTTGTTCTTACTGCCCAAACCCAGCGCACAAGGCAGCTGAGCTGGGGAAATTTTATGGCCTCAGGGAGAAGGGAGGAATAGAGGAAGGTGTACCTGGGTGAAAGCTGAGATGGGAGGCGAGAGAGCTTAGCAGGGTGAAGCCACCCCTGCAGGGTGACCAGGGAGTCAAGAGGGTCAGGGAAAGTCTGAACTCCTCCTTGCCGGGCTTCTGCTGTGAGCCATGAACAAATTTACCCCTCCGATGGATGTCTGCTAGAGGATCAATCGGGACTTGCTTTCTTGAACCATGAGCCCAATAAATTTTTTATAGGTTTGCCTTGGTTATGGTGTCACTTTATAGCAAGAGAAAAACTAAATTGTTTATTTTTAAGAGATATTTAAAATACTTACAGTATTAAAACTGAAAGAGTTTAAGGTTTAATATGGCTTTTTAAAAATTCCCACCACCTGTGTATTACTACTTCTTCTTCCTTAATAGTTTTAATACCACTTTAATGTAAACTTTACAAGAACCATACTGCCCATAGGTCATGCCATGATTTTCGTCTTGATACTTGAACTGAGTAAATGCATTTATAACAGATTTATGACTATTTCTCATATGTACCAATACACTTTCAAAAGCAGGGATGTAGCAGGAATATTGATTGAACATATATCTCCACCTGTGTTATCTGCCATCTCATCATTTCTTCAGTGTTGTCATTTTTTGCCTATGTGTCCATATCAGTATGCTTCAGTGTCATCAAAAGTCTGTCCCGTGGACTAAAGACCATTGTTGAAAACCATAGTTCATGAATGACAAATGTGGGTTGCATGCAGGTAGAAGAAACACTTCAAAATATTTCACATGTATTTCTGTCTCTCTAAACATTTCCTGACTTCTGAAATGGAATTCCATTGAGTAACATTTCTAGTGAATGTCAGTTTCTTTAAGACTAATACTATCCTTATGTCAGGAATAAGAAAGATGTAAAGGTCATTGAATTCTTTGTAACTGCCAGAAGACTAATGAGAATGGCCTTTTTCTAACAATGTTTGAATGTTAAAATACTTTAAACTTCAATGTTTCTACCACTTCTATTTCTTTTCCATGAAGCCATGAAAGGAGTCAGAGAATTTCATAATTTGTCTGTTACCTTGTTCTGAAACTCAGAAGCAACACCTAGTTTGGAGTCAAAGTTTGAAAGCTCAGGGTCCATTCCTTATCAGAGCCTCTGATTCAAATGGGGGCAAGTAAACATTACTCAGAAACGTGTCTGGTGATCAGAGATACAACAGAAATGACAAATTTCCAAAGAGCTTTCCTTGTTAATTCAGTATACTCTCACATATCCAACATCCAGTCTGGCTAAAATTCCTGTTAAATTCCCACTCCCACAGGAATGACACAACTCATCCAGGAAAACCTCAAGGAGATTAGACTGAAAACTCTGGAGTGGATTGCTATAATGGTGCTTTCTTAAAATCCTTTAGAAAGCCTGAGTTTAGGGTTGGGAAATAGCCATCAGGAAGTAGTATGAGTTCTACTACAACTCCCAGATCCTTGTTCTTTATTCATGTCATAAATTGAGATCTCCTACTAGGACATGAAAAGATTGAATTACACTAAATTATTAATTTCATGAGAAAACCTTTAAGTAGCCTTTGTGTCACAATCTCCTACGTCTGAATATTCATTGTGTCTTTTTCCTATCTGCTCTAAACAGAGCATTGCCCTCAATGTTGTTAATGATTTTCCAATATACTTTTTGGTAACTTAAATAGAATGTACTTATCAATAATGTATCACCCTAGCAATGATATTACACTTTTATATTCCTTTTTATTATATCAGTAAATGATCTATAAATACATATCTCATTTAATCATGGAGCCCAATTGACCAGCACACACAAACATGAACTTAATGTGAAAATTTAAAAAGAATTAATATGGACTATGGGTCAACATCTATCCTATTAGGTGGGTGGCCATTAGTTCAATCTACAGGACCACAGGGATAAATATGGGATTGTACTGTGAAGTGATATGACCTAAATATGGTTTATAGGTGTGGTGCCTCGTTTCCATAATTGTGGCAATTAGGTAATAGAGGCAGGTGGATTACTGTTTTGAAGCAATTTTGAGCTACAAATATAAATATTTTCTTTGGGATGTCAATAAGCTTTCTTTTCTACAAAAGAGCAACGTGATCTCCTCTCTTGCGGAAGGTGCAAATTATGAGTGTTAGGTGCTCAGATTCTCTGACTGAATGACAATGTGGAATACGGGTTTCCAGTTTTGGACTCTGACACACTGAAAACAATTTCTTTTAACTGCTCACCCACTATTCTGAGCCATATTCAAGTTTTTATATATCCGTATATACACACACACACATACACACACACACACATATACATATATATGTATATATTCTTAATCACTGTTTTCTTTGCTTTAAAGAATCTTCTCTGTTTCAGGAGTTACTATTTACTAATTGTTGCTCCTCAGTTTATTCTTTCTCCTCCACATAAATCTCAGCTTTCCAGGACCAAAGGGAATACTTTCTCTTTTCTGAACTCCTTTAATCTACTTTTTAGGAGTTTCGAAAATCTTGAATTGACCTGAGAATTGTTTTGTACTCTAGTCAAGCTACTGAGATATCATGACTGATAGCAATGACAGAGATTACTGTTATGACTGTGACAACTCAGTATGTCACACTTAAACTTCACAGTGCCTTTTTGAAGATATCGTTTTTTGCAAGTAGCAATATTCTGTCCTTTAAGGAAAGAAGTTTTCATCCCAAAAATATAAAGAAAAACGTTGCATTCATAGGCCAATGACACAAAAGAGTGATATGGAAGGGAAATGCAGGAAGTCTGGAACAGAAATTGGGATTGAGGAAGATTCTGACATTTCATAAACTTAAATTTCTTCCTTACTGAGGAGTCACCACATCAGGAAAATGTCTTTCAGATCCTGAGACTTCAGCGTGATGTCTTACCATCAGCAGCAGCACAAGCAGCCCTGACTGCCTCCTCCTTTGTGCCCACCCACAAAGTGCTCAGAGCAGTTTCCACCCTCAACCTGCTCTGAGCCTTGTCCTCCTCCACAGTGCCCAGACACTAGGCCTCCCTCAAAGTGTTCTACAGTCAAACAACAATGACAAAACACACAACTTTTAATTATATCTGCCAGATTTCATGCAGGAATATCTCATTAAGAAAACTTAGAAAATCAAGAAGTGATATATGTAGTTTTCTGGCAGATAAAAATGTCAGACTGATACTATGTGTGAGTTTGCATGCATGAGTGTTTATAAGTGTACACATGATGTATATTAAGGATTCAGCATATTGTTTGTTTTTTGAATACTAGTAGTAGCTAAAGTAGTATCACAGCCAAGTGGGCTTAACAATGCTTTTCAGAAAAGGAGTATGAGGGATTGTGAGTCTTCATGCTAATTATCCTAGAAAGAGCATGCTTCCTTAGGATAAGCAGTCTTACAGTCACCATTAGAGGGTAGTCTACATATATAACCCTAATATGTCATTTGAGATGGCAGTCATGAATAGGGTCTGATTATGCCTCAAGCTCAGCAGACTCCCCTATTAGCAGCATATTTGACTTTCTCCGGTGTCAGAAAGAATTAAACCTAGACAGGGATCCTGACTTGTGTCCGGGGACAGGTTTCTCAAAGATGCAGCTGAGAGCACAGTTGGAGTCCCCTGTAATACTGTCCTCCGTTCAGAACACGGGCAAATTATACCTAGAAAACAAGAATATAAATGTGCCAACGACACAAAGTATATCAGTCAGCCTAAGCAGAGCAAACAAGACACGAGAGAGGTGTAACCAAGAAAAAATATTGTTTTCATTCAAAAGGAAAACTTAGATAATCAGGGAGTTCTTGGTGAAACTGATAAGACATGAGTGCACACTGAGTCACCGGGCTGTACAGAAATGGTGACCAGGAACAGAATTTCCTATTATCTAAGTTCCCTGATGAGTCAGTTATTCATGGATTTTCATTTTGATTGGGAAGTGCCTGGACCTGCCCACAATAACAGCTCTACTCTCACTGGGCTGGGCAGCCAGTCATATAAAGAGGCCCTTGACTGTGTGATTGCACACTCCTGGTGCTCAAGCCCTGGACCCCTTTGGAGAACCTGGTGAGTGTTTCCTGAGGTGGTCTGTCTTTATGTTCAGCTTATGTGCTTCTGTCAGTTTTGAAGAAGTAAGTGAGATGAGTCCAGTTGTCTTTATGGGATGAACAGCACCAAATTAGCTATCAGAAATATAGCAATGGATACAATGATCCACTGTGAAAGGTGTCTTTCCTTTTATTTGGTAGGATGTTGAGCAGAGTATTTTTCTCTTTCACATGCATCTTTTGTTGTCCCTTTCAGAACCCTAGACATTAGCAGTGATCAGACCCTGGGACTTGCCAGAGCTGTCCTTTATTCTGCTACCCCAGACAACCTGCTGGAATGTCACAGGGGACAAGGAAGACAGGGATGCGTTATCAAATTCCTCAGGGTTCAAGAACTTGAAGCTCTTTGTCTCAAATGCATTTCTGTGTGGAATTAGCCTTGTTTCACTGAAATAATGTGTTTGTTTCCTAGAATAATGCATGATACAAAGGTTACTTCCCTAGGCTAGTGCCACAAATTGTTGACAGGAAAGGGAAAAGCCAGGCTGTCCTAAAAGAGGGGTTGGGGAAAATGTACATGTGTGAACAATAAAGTGGATGTGAGGTTCCATGTGTCCATCTCTCCTTTCAGTATGGATCACCTCTAACACTGTTATGTAATGTCTTTCAGATCCTGATACTTCAGCACAATGTCTTCTCAAGAGCAGCAGTGCCAGCAGCTGAGCCAGAATCCTCCTGTGTGTCCACCCACAACGTCTCCTGTGCCTTCTCGTCCATTGAAGTGCCCACAGGCTTGTCCTCCTCCAATGTACCCACAGACTTATCTTCCTCCAACATGCCCACAGACGTGTCCTCCTCCTCCAGTGTGCACACAGATTTGTACTACAGTATGTCCACCTCCTTATCCACCGCCAACGTGGCCATATCCTTGTAGTCGTCGAATGTGAACACAGCCTTGTATCCTCCAATATGCCCACATCCTTGTCACCCTCCAAAGTGCCCACAACCATGCCCACCTCAGCCATGACAGTAGACATGTCCTAGTGTGCACCCTCATTCAACTTGCCAGCAGAAGTGCCCACAGAAGAACATGTGAGTGCTGCAGCAGTCACCAGGACCAAGAGAAGAAGAGGAACTCTTTCTTCCCCAACTTCCATGGAAACACTTCCATCTTTGCTTCAAAGCCTGTCATGGTTGCCGAAGAATTTTGTCCACCCTCACCTCCATGTGTCTGTGATGACCCCTTCGAGGGAGGGCATTCTCCTGAGATTCTTCTCCTGCTCTTGTCAAGTGGTGGCTGAGTTTGTTCCTTCCACACCACCTCAGTGTCCCAGATGCTCGTTGATAAGCAGCAGCTTTCACCCTGTTCAATCAGAGGATGTTTCCAAAACCGTGGGTTTCCTTGTTTGTGTTGTTGTCTCCATGACTTCATTTCCTGAATAAAGTACAATATGGCTTCTAGTACTCATGAGTTCTTTTTTTCTTCTATAACTGGCTCTACAATCTTCCTAATATGTCCCTATTACATTATTTTTATTCTTTGGTGTCAGGGTCATCAGGGTAAGCAGATTTTGATTGTAATTTGGGTCATAACAAAGATTGCTTAGTGATTGTTTGCTTGAGAGACAGAGTTTCATTATGCACAACTACAAGCTATCAGTTAGCACACTCTATTTTAAGAGCATTATGCTATGCTCAGATATGCATGTGTGACTTAGCACAAATATCCCTGTATACCATGTATTTCCCCTCACTTGTCCCTTTCATCTGATATAATAGTTACATATGTGCATCAACCTAGCCTTTTTCTGTTTTCCTCTTTAATAGTTGAAAAATTAGTGCCAACCTTGTATTTAAGACTGGATTTATTTCCCTGAACTTGATGATATGCAGTTTCATTTGGTTGCCTGCAGAGGACATGGGATCATTGTTTTATATGACTGATCATAATTTCAGACCACATAAGTGCCACATATTATTATCCCATCCACGTCTGGTGTGCAGCTGTAATGAATAATGTACCTTGAATATTAGGAGTAGATCTGAAATATAGATGGATATGCAGGAATCTCTATTGTATGCTGAATGTGACTTCTTTTACTAAACGTCCAAGTGATAGTGCTGAATCGTATGAGAGAAAAGCAACAAAAACTTGAGTTGCATCAAACTTGCTCAAGTGGAGTTGTTAGCTCAGACCTATTTTTGAAGATGTTTCTGGCCTGCGCCTGGTTCTGTGGAGGTCCTTAGCTCGGGAATGTTTCTGTATATGTCTCTGCCTCTGTCTCATTTGTAATTACTTATGTCCATTTGGTCACATTGACCAAAAATGCCTCTTAATTATTTGACCTCATACTTGGAATGGAAGGAGTAGAATTACATAAGCATATCCTGGCACCTATTAGGATGGCAATAAGTTTGCTTCACTACAAGAGAACAACGAATTCCCCTCCTGTGTGAAAGGTTCAAATTACGCCTGTAAGTACCTCAGTGTCTATGACTGCTGGACAATGTAGAGTATGGGCCTGAAATTTTCAGTGCATAAACCATGAGAACAATTACTTTTAACTGCTGACCTATTATTCAAAGTCATATTATGTTATTTCATGTGGCATCACATTCACAAACACACACACACACACACACACACATATGTATATAGTGATGGTCATAATGAGACTATTCCCTGTAGGTTATTTAAGTTGAATGCTTGGGCCCCAATTCAAAGAGGGAAGGTTTAAGAGGTCTGATATATCATGGAAGGTGGTCTTTCAGGTTACAAATTCCCACTTCATTCCTAATTATCTGTCTCTTTTTTTCTCCCACATACTTTTGGATCAGGATGTAAGATCTCAGCTACTAAAATAGCACCATGACTGCTTCCTCACTAGTATGCTACCTATCATCATATTATATACACATTTCTGGTACCATGAGCCCAAGAAAAGTGTTTTTAATATGTTGCCTTACTTATCGGATCACTTTATAGCAAAAGAAAAAACCTAAATTTTTGAATTTTAGAAATTAATATAGGAGTGACTATTTGAAAAATAAAAAACTATTAGGCTTTAATATGGGTTTTTTAAAATACCCACCACCTGTTTATTAACTCTTCTATTCTATTAACAGTTTAATTCTACTCCCAAGTCATTGGAAATTTTTATCAAAAAATCTTTTCGTTAACGTAATCATCCCAGGAAACATAAATTCCATTCATCAGGACGTGATGTAGTCCTGACACTTTAACGGAGTAAATGGGTTTATAACATATTTATGACAATTTCTCAAATCTACCTACACTCTTACAAAGGCATGAATTAAACATGAATCATGACTGAACATAAATCATATCCTGTATTCTTTGCCATCTCATCATTTCTTTAGTGTTGTTCATTTTTGTCTTAGGTGTCTGATGTCATAATGTTTCAGTGACTTTTTAAAATCTGTTCCATGGAACATAGACCCTTCTAGAAAAGAATAGTACATGAATGACAGCTCTGTGTTGTGTGCTGGTATAATATTGAGTTCAAGTTATTTCACATGCATTTCTGTCTCTCTAAATTTTCCTGACTTCTGAACTGGAATTCCATTGAATAACATCTCTTGTGAATGTCAGTTTCTTTAAGGCTAATACTATTCTTATGTCAGGAATGAGAAAGATATAAAGGTCATTGTATTCTTCATATCTGACAGAAGACTAATGAGAAACACCTATATTCTAACAATTTTTGAATATTAACATTCTTTATACTTTCATGTTTCCATCACTTCTTTTTCTGTTCAATGGTGCCATGGAGTCAGAGAATGTCATAATTTAGCTGTTATCTTGTTCTGAAACTCAGAGACAATACCTAGTTTGGAGTCAAAGTTTGAAAGCTCTGGGTCAAACATGTATTACCCATTCCTTATCAGAGCCTCTGATTCAAAATGTTGTAGGTAAACATTACACAAATAGGTCTCTAGTGATCATAGATACATCAGAAGAATTTTCATTGTTATTTCAGTGCCCTGTCACGTATCCAATTTCCAGTCTGCCTAAAATATCTCCCACTCCCACAAGGAATGACACATCTCATACTGGAAATCATGGAGTAGAATAAGCAGAACATTCTGGAACATTTTGCTGTAATACGGCTTTCTTAAGAGCCTTTGGAAAACCCGTGTTTTGGGTTTGGAAATAGTCACCAGAGAGTAGTATAAATTCACCCACAAATCCAAGATCCTTGATCTTTATCCATGTTATAACTTGAGTTTTCATACTAGGACATGAAAAGATTGATTTACAATAAATAAAGAATTTCAAGAAAAAAAAACTTTTAATAACCTTTAGGTCAGAATCTTCTACATCTGAATATTCATTCTCTCTGCTTCCTATCTGCTCTAAAAAGAGCATTGCTCCCATTTTCTTAATGATTTTCCGACATATTTTTTGGTAAATAAAATACAATGCAATTCAAAATAAAAATATCACTTAAGCAATGATATTACAGTTTTATACTCTTTTTATTACATCAGTAAATTATTTATAAATACATATCTCATTTTATCATGGAGTCCAATTTACCAGCATACACAAAAACAAGTTAATATGAAAATTTAAGAAGAATTATTTTGGACTATGGGGCAGCATAGATCATATTATGTGGGGGGCCATTGGTTCAATCTCCAGGACCACATGGATAAATATGGGATTGTACTCTGAAGTGAAATGACCTGAATATGGTTTATGGGTCTGATTCCTCATCGCTATGAACGTGGTATCTAAGTAATAGAGGCAGGTGGATTACTGTTTTGAAGCAATTTTGAACTATATATGTTTTCTTTTATATATTCTCTCAAAATCAAAAAACTGATGATATAGCTCACTGGGAGAGTTTTACCTGCCAAGGCAAAGCCCTGTATTGAACAGTGGGGCCACGAAATGAAATATAATGCAATCCTCCTTGTACTACAAATAAAAAGCATCAGAAAATTCTAGTAGAAATTTGAAAATATCAAATCTTCCAACACTGGAATTGGTGCCACTAGCACTGGCTATCCAGGATCCTGAGAAAAACAGTCCTGATATGGTAACTTTTCTAAATCCTGGGCACAGAGATCTCTTCTGACCCACCCTGAGGGACTCTGGAAAAGAGAGATACATACTTTTCTTTTTCTTTTTTTCTACCTAGGAGACTACTTCCTAGGTAGAACCCAGTAGCACAGACAATAAGAGCAATAATGAATAAATGGGACCTGCTGAAACTGAGAAGCTTCTGTAAAGCAAAGGACACTGTCATTAAGACATAAAAGCAACCTACTGATTGGGAGAAGATCTTCAACAATTCATCAACAGACAAAGGTCTGATCTCCAAAATATACAAAGAACTCAAGAAACTAGACACTAAAACTCAAATTAACCCTACTTAAAAATGGGGTACTGAACTGAACAGAGAATTCTCAACAGAAGAACTTCGAAAAGCCAAAAGACACTTAAGGTCATGCTCAACCTCCTTTGCAATCAGGGAAATGCAAATCAAAACAGCTTTGAGATACCATCTTATACCTGTCAGAATAGCTAAACTCAAAAACAACAATGAGGGGGCTGGAGAGATGGCTCAGAGGTTAAGAGAACTGACTGCTCTTCCAAAGGTCCTGAGTTCAATTCCCAGCAACCACATGGTGGCTCACAATCATCTATAATGAAATCTGGTGCCCTCTTCTGGCCTGAAGGCAGACATGGAAGGAATGTTGTGTACATAATAAATAAGTAAATCTGAAGAAAAAAACCACCAATGATAGCCTATGCTGGAGAGGATGTGGAGTAAGGAAAACACTCATCCATTGTTGGTGGGAATGCAAATTTGTGCAGCCACTTTGCAAATCAGTGTGGCGGTTTCTCAGGAAACGTCAGGACCCAGCAATTCCACTCTTGAAAATATACTCAAGAGATGCCCTATCATACTGTAAAAGCATTTGTTCAACTATGTTTATAGCAGCACTATTTGTAATAGCCAGAACCTGGAATCAACCCAGGTGCCCCTCAATAGACGAATGATTAAAGAAGATGTGGAACATATACACATTAGAGTTTTACTCAGCGGTAAAAAACAATGACATCTTGAATTTTGCATGCAAATGGCTGGAAATAGAAAACACTTTACTGTGTGAGGTAACCCAGACTAAAAAAGAGGAATATGGTATATACTTACCCATAATTGGATTCTAGCCATAATTAAAGGACATTGAGCCTAAAATTTGTGATCCTAGAGAAGCTAAATAAGGTGGTGAACCCAAATAAAATCAAATAGTTATCCTCCTGAATATTGGAAGTAGACAAGGTTGCCAGGCAAAACTTAGGTGCACAGAGGTGTGTGTGGGGGGGTGGATGTAAGGAGAGATGGATAGAGAGAAATGAGAAAGAGGGAATTTGGAAGAGCTTGGGGAATGGGATGTGAGGGATGGAGGAAGGGTGGATATAGGAGCGGGGAAGTAAATATCTTAATTAAGGGAGTCATTTTAGGGTTTGCAAGAGATAGATACATTCTTACACCACCAGGATTACTTTGCTTTACTTTATCTAAGAGAAGCCAGCTACTTCACTAGTCTCATTGCTCAGATATATGTGGTGTGTGTTTATTCGAGGATTTATTATCAGTGAGTAACTCTTTATCCAGACAGTGGGGATGCGAGAAAGCTCGGTAGTTTACTGGAAGTAAATTCCATATCGCTCCCTTGTCATAGATAACTTTAATTGGTCAAGTCACTGACTGACGGGAATGATATATGAGCATCATTTTAACCAAGAAATTGGATTCAAACATAGCTTTGATGATGTAGATGTGCCTGAGTTTGACTACTTTTCTCCCTCCAGTCCTAAGAGGATGCCTATCCTGTTCTTTCCTAAGGCTATCTAACCCCCACAAAACTTTCTAGAATAAAACTTGCAGCCAAAACAGTGATGTGCTTCTTTTTGTGTGTATCTGAGCACGTGTATGCATGCACATGTGTGCACTCAGAAATGATCTTTTCCTAAATGGAAAAACACCAGACTCACATAGGGTGAATACACAGAATAGATTGTGTGAGAAACTAGTGGAGTCAACTCTTGTATAATCGACTATCTACTAACACTTATCTGTATATATCTGAGGCTTTGAATAGAAAATGATATTTGTAACATGGTAAAGAAAAGGAGTTTTCAGGGAACATCCAGAGCATAGTGACTACTGCCAAGAAGAGACCATGATAAATTCAGGACTCCAAAACAGGGAGTCATGCTTGGCTTGCTTAGGAGTGAATAGTTGGGACATCCTCCTCATCCAGTGAAAACTAGTGCAGCTCCTACACCTCTGGTATCGGCGAATCAATCCCACACCAGTTATGTTTTAAGGGGTTATTTATTTTGGGGGGTAAAACTTACATACACCATAAACCGTCAGGAAGGGAGCCTAGTCGCTGGAGCAGGAGCCGGGAGCAGGAGCTTGGAGCAGGAGCTGGGAGCAAGCACCGGAACCAAGAGCCGGAACCAAGAGCCGGAACCAAGAGAACCTGATCTGGATCTGCTTCTCTTTTTAAAAGAGAAATATACCACGCCCCAGTGGGCTGGTATTTCAGCAGCTATTGGCTGACGGAGCAAAAGTCGCTCCCCGCTGCACTGTGGGCTTGTATTTCAGCGACTATTGGTTGAGGCAGCGGAAGTTACTCCCACAACACCTCCCCCTTTTGTTTAAGTAAGAGAGCCCTAAGCCTACTACGAAATTATATACAGTAAGTACAAACCTACACAATTATATACAATAAATACAAATATCCTATTCTAACTAGCTTAAGTCTTGTATAAGAAATAACTTGGCCACGTCATGAAAGGAAAGTAACTACGTTTATATAATCTTCAATCCCATCAAAGATCTGAGAAGGGAAATAATGTTACCTGAGTAATTAGGACATGCAATCAAACTTCCAGAACATGTAACAAATCACATAGACAACTGGCTACCTGGGCAAACACCCAAAATCCCGTTTGCAGCGTTGAAGCAACCAACTTTGGCTAAGGCCTAATGTAACTGACATACCATTTTCAAAGGCAAGGAACTTTTCAAAACTATCTTATCCTGTCTTGGCAGGATATGACAGTCCTGTTTTATCCATTTACGGATACTCTGTAACTCTGTCAGTAGTTGAGGTATGGGCATTTCTTTACCCAAAGGCCAGTTCTGCCAAGAAGAAAGGCTCCAGGTGGAGTGTCTTTGGTGCTCAACATTCTCTCGGGAATAGATCAGTGTTGCCAGGAGCGATTGTGTCTCCCTACCATAGAACTCTGAGTTAGATTAAAGGCCATTTTCTACAGCTCTTTGAAGAGGTTGAAGATTATCTATCTATACTGAATATAATGTCTATGTATCTAAAGAACCTGATTAGTCTAATTATAAATGACAAACTTAGATGACTATTGATCTATATTATTCTCAATATCTATCTAACTTAAAGACTGAAATAGTAAACAACTATGCAATAAATGGGGACAATATGACCTCCAAATATAAACAATGTGCAAGTATACATTGCAATATGGTAAATATATATATCAATACATATAAAATATATAATATCTTAATCAGAGGTAGAAGTGTACAATGCAATATGGTAAAATATACATATATCAATACAATATATATATCAATACATAAAAATGTTTTAAACAGAGGTAGAAGCATGCATGCATAAAACAGTCAACATAATTTAAGTTTGTATCAATATATAAGAATCAATACCAATATATTTGTCTAAAAACAGTAACTCACAAGTACAAAGCTATTATCCCATAATCCAATTATCCCTCTTTTTTTTTAAGGATTCCTGCACTTATAAAACTTCTCCCCCAACCCTCAACCCTATACTAATTATAACCAACCCCTAAATGATGTCCCTAAACCCAAGGACAAACTTTACTGGGAGAGGGGACGTCATTCTCTAGAATTACTTTCTGGGGGATCCTGTGAAAGCAAAATGATGGTTAAATTTCAAGATCAATGTCTTTTAAAATTGCAAATAATCTCTGAGTATTTTGTGGAGGACTGGCCAGAATGTTGTACAAGATGTGCATCATTTCAGCTAACCACGTTGGAATCATCTTGTGCAGCTGGTACTCAAAACAGGTCTTGTAGTAGAGCTATCAGTATCATGATGTCATATCAACCAGGTGGAGTTGTTGTTATGGGGCCCCATCTTCTTCCTGGAAACTTCAAATGTCACTGCAGGAAAAACTTATTGTTCATTGTGGAAAACTTAAACATTAATCATATATATTAATCATATATTAATATCATATATTATATGATTACAATAATATATAATCATATATTAATCATATAGACATATATAGACATACATATATTCAATAAAAGACATGATAGATATATTTAATGAAAGGTATGATAGATATGAAGAAAAGTAAAGATGTTTTCTAATCTCATATTCCTTTCTGTCCCTTATCATGGCTCTTGACATGAGACAGAAACTCCAGAAACTCTGGGTTTTTCTTTTAACAACAGGCTTGGAATTAAAGAGGGACTGAGCCAGAGTCCAACTCTAAAACCAGCTCTATAAATTTAGAAATATGATTTAGTATATTTTACTTACAGAACCTATTCAGTTTTCTTGATAGTCCTTATTGGGCCATTATTTTCCATCTGTCAGTATTCAGATATCCAGGGTCCCTTGAACTTTTCAAAAATCAGTGTTTTCCTGTGGAGATAAGAACAAAACCTTGCCCCCATTCTATGTTTTTCTTACCAACTGTATGAATATCATCATTGTGGATGAGCTGTCATTTCTCCTTTCCAAGAGGTTTCTCCTCTTCAAATCGAACCTTTATTAATTTTGATGGTATCCACAATTTTTCTTCTCCTGTGGAAACAAGAGCAAAACCCCTTCCCCAACGTAGCACATCTCCTGGCCTCCATTGAGAGGTCAGCACGTCTTTGAAATAAACAGTTTGGTTTAGTTCAGAAGTTTTTTCCATTATCCAATGCCTCTCTGCTGCTGTTGTTCCTTTCTCATTAGCATTAAGAAAATTCAAGGTTAATAAAGCATTATGCAATCTATTTCTGGGGGTATCTTTCGTCCCTTTCTGATTGTTTAGCATATCCTTTATAGTATGATTTGATCTTTCTATAACTGCTTGACCTGTAGGATTGTATGGTATACCTGTAACATGCTTAATATTATAATAAGCAAAAAATCGTTTCATTTTCCTAGATACATAAGCTGGACCATTATCTGTTTTTATTTGTGCAGGTATACCCATTATGGCCATAACTTCTAATAAATGTGTGATCACTGAGTCTGCTTTTTCTGAGCTTAAAGCAGTTGCCCACTGAAAGCCTGAATAAGTGTCAATGGTGTGATGTACATATTTTAATTTGCCAAATTCTAGAAAGTGAAACACATCCATCTGCCAAATTTCATTCCTTTTAATACCCTTTGGATTAGTCCCTGCAGGCAATGATGTTTGGTTATAAAAAGAGCAAGTAGGGCATTTCTTTACAATCTCCTTAGCTTGTTGCCATGTAATAGAAAACTTTTTTTTCAAGCCTTTGCTATTGACATGATGTTTTTTATGAAATTCAGATGCCTCCAGCACACTACCAATCAATAATTGATCAATATCTGCATTACCTTGTGCTAGAGGACCTGGCAGACCCGTATGGGATCGGATATGCGTTATATACATAGGGCAGAGCCTGTTTCTGATCATGTCTTGTACCTGGATAAACAATGAGATCAGTTCTGTATCATCAGGTATAAATTCAGCAGTTTCAATATGCAAAATAACTCTTTCTGCATATTGTGAGTCAGTAATTATATTAAGAGGTTCTTTAAAATCCCTAAGCACCATAAGGATGGCATATAATTCTGCCTTCTGGACAGAATCATAAGGATTTTGTTCCACTTTACTCAATTCTTCTGATTTGTAACCTGCTTTCCCTGATTTATTAGCATCGGTATAAAATGTATGGGCTCCGGTTATTGGAGCATCACGGACAATTCGAGGGAGGATCCAAGAAGTTCTCTTTATAAAGTTAAGTCTCTTGCTTTTTGGGTAATTGTTATTGATTTCTCCCAAAAAATTAGCACAAGCTCTTTGCCATGGTTCATTGTCTTCCCACAACTTTTTTATCTCATCAGCAGTGAAAGGCACTATAATTTCTGCTGGGTCTATACCTGCTAATTGACGAAGTCTCAATTTTCCTTTTATAATCAATTCAGAGAATTTTTCCACATAAGTTTTTAATTTTTTACTTGGTTTGTGTGGTAAAAAGATCCATTCTAAAATAGTATCTTCCCTCTGCATTAAAATTCCTGTAGGAGAAATTCTGGAAGGTAATATAACTAGAATGCAACTAACATTTGGATCCACCCTATCTACATGTGCCTCCTGTAATTTTTCCTCAACCATCATCAGTTCCTTTTCTGCTTCAGCTGTTAACTCTCTGGGACTATTCAAATCTTTGTCACCACCTAAGGTTTTGTTTAAATGAATTATTAGATCAGGTGTTATCCCAACAGCTGGTCGTAGACTGGAAATGTCTCCCAATAATCTTTGAAAGTCATTAAGAGTTCGTAACCGGTCTCTCCTGATTTGTGCCTTTTGAGTCTTAATTCTTTGTAAGCCTATTTTATAACCTAAATAATTAACAGAATCTCCTCTCTGAATTTTTTCAGGAACAATTTGCAATCCCCATTTAGGTAATACTAGTTTTACTTCTTCAAACAGCCTTTCTAAGGTATCTTTGTTTTGATCAGATATCAGGATATCATCCATATAGTGGTATATTATGGACCTAGGAAATTGTTTGCGTATAATTTTCAATGGTTGGCTTACAAAATATTGGCACAGGGTGGGAGAGTTCAACATTCCCTGTGGGAGGACGGTCCACTGGTACCTCCTTGTATGCTGAGAGTTATTATAGGTAGGCACTGTGAAGGCAAACTTTTCTCTATCTTTTTCTTGTAATGGTATAGTGAAGAAACAATCTTTCAGATCAATAACTATAAGAGGCCATCCCTTTGGTAACAGGGAGGGCAGAGGAATTCCAGATTGCAGAGGGCCCATAGGTTGAATAACCTTGTTGATAGCTCTAAGATCTGTCACCATTCTCCATTTACCAGATTTTTTCTTAACAACAAACACAGGAGAGTTCCAAGGGCTGGTAGATTCTTCTATAAGTCCAGCATCTAATTGCTCTTGTACCAGCTGTTCTAAAGCCTGTAACTTTTCCTCAGCTAAAGGCCACTGTTTAGTCCATATTGGTTTCTCAGTCAACCATTGTAGAGGCATGGCTGTTGGTACCTCTGAAGAGCCATCAATTGTGTTGTGTTCTTGTATAGCTCTAATGGCTGGTTTCCGCTATCTGTAATATCTTGTAATATTGTCCTCAGAAATATAGGCTCTGGAAGCAGCAGGAATGTTAATTTGGGTGTTCCATTGCTGCAATAGGTCACGGCCCCATAAATTCACTGCAATATTTGCTACATATGGCCTTAGTTTTCCTATTTGTCCATCTAGACCTATACAATTGACCCAGCTCGTGCTTTGTCTTACTCGAGATAGGGTTCCAATTCCTAAGAACAGAATATCTACCTCCTGAAGAGGCCAATGCGGATGCCAAGACTCTGGTGTAATGATACTTACATGCGCACCTGTGTCCAGTAAGCCAGTAATAAGTTTGCCATTTACACACACTCTTAGCTGTGGTCTTTGTTCATTTATAGAAGTCTGCCAGAATATTCGTTTACTTTGTCCTCTTAGATTTCTTGATTCATTCACCACATTTAACTCATCCTTCATGCCATTATTGCTTTTAACAGCAGGCATGGGGCATTCTAATTTCCCTGAAGAGGCATGTTCTCTGCAGTGATCGGAAATGACTGGACCACATTTGCCATAGGGGCCTTCGAGAGGCCCCCTATTGAGTTTCCCGATGGCAACGGCTTGCCCTGTTTATCTCTTGTTGACCTACACTCATTCGTCTAATGCCTGCCCTTTCCACATCTCCTACATAAACCTGAAGGCTGAGTCCTCCTATTCCTGTTATTCCTAGAAGAGGCATTATTCCTGGAATTCCATTGTCTGCAGTCCCTTTTCATGTGTCCCATTTTGCCACAATGAAAGCATTTTGTAATCTGATGTCTCCTTTTACCTTTGGAAATTGCTTCTTGTACCCATGTTTCATTGCCATAATCAAATGTATCAACATTCATCGTATGTAAAACCCATCCGTCCATAGGCACTGATCTGAGCTTTAAAGGCCCCAGGATCCTTTTGCATTCTACATTGGCATTCTCATATGCCAAAGATTCAATTACTATATTTCTTGCTTCTGGATCAGGTATCCCTATTTGTACAGCCTTAGTTAGTTGTTGCAAAAAGTCACTAAATGGTTCTCTCTGACCCTGATTGACCCTGACATACGATTCTACTCTCTGACCTAAGTCTTGAACCCTGTCCCAGGCCCTTAGAGCTGCTGTAGTACATATGGATAAAATGTTTTCATCATAAAGAGCTTGTTCCTGAGGATCAGAGTAAGGTCCTTCCCCTAGGATTTGATCTAGAGAAACCTCAATTCCTTTCGCTGATTCTTGTTGTTGTAAAAGTCTGGCCTCTTGTTTGAATAGGCATTTGAAATGACATAAAGGTCTGTTCTCGAGGACAGCTGATGTGAGCTGGTTCCAATCTTGAGAGGTGGCCCTGTTGCTCAGAGCCCAGGATTTTAACATCTCCCTAACAAAGGATGAATGTAGTCCATAATTCACAATTGCTTGTTTAAATTCTTTCAGATCATTCATACGTATAGGCTCCCATGTATGTTCTTTAATGACCTTAGGGGTTTTGTTTTGGAGCCAGTTATCTTTTCTGATGTTATTACTGGAAAGGCAGGTATAACTCTATGTAGACTGAGAGTTTTTTGAGGTGAAGGTTGCCTTTCTACCTTTTGCTCCTGTTCATCAGAGTCTATGATTTCCTCAATCTTATTAAATCTGCTCACCATTGCCTTCCATAAGTCCTGAATCTCCTGTCCAGTATTATGCTCCAAAGCCTTCATTAATGATTCTAAGGCATGGAGCTTGTCCGTCAGAGACACTATTTCCTCCTTGGACACAATCGCCTTCATTGATAATTCCAAGGCGTGGAGCTTGTCCGTTAGAGATATGATATCCTCCTTGGACATAATCCTCATGGCATGTACTGTGCCTTCTTGTATGGAAATCCTGTCAATTAATCTATCATACCCTTTTGATAAAGTCCGATTTTCACATTCAATGGTTATAATCCTCTCAGCTACTGTTTCAGCACTTACAGTCAAGGACTGGAGGTTATGAGTCATTTTGGTTGTCCCCTCCTCCAGAGCAGTGAAGTTCCCTTCTAAAGAAGCAATATCAGACTGTACCTTCTTGATATTTTGGTCAGTCGACCGAGTCATATCAAACAAAGATCTAGTCTCCTCCTTGAGAACTCCAAACTCTGATCTAGTCTCCTGCTTGAAAACTCCAAACTCTGATCTAGTTTCCTCCTTGAAAACTCCAAACTCTGATCTAGTTTCCTCCTTGAAATCTCCAAACTCTGATCTAGTTTCTTCCTTGAAATCTCCAAACTCTTTTCTGAGGAGGTTGGTATCAGTCTGAATTGTTCTTAAGGTTTTAATCTCTGCCCTCAGCATTGTAGATTCAGTCTGTAAGGACTGTATCTTTCTTATAAAATAGCCAAACACCAGAAAAGCAACAGATCCCAGGAATAACAAAGTAAGAAGAATATCTGAGACATCCTTCAGTATATCCTCCATAGCGCAAATAAAAAAACCATTGAACTTTTGGATAGTAATATTTTCTGACATTTTCAATCAAAGGAAATTGTACTTGTATGTATGTATGTATGTATGTATTTTCAACCGAAAAGAAGAATATTACCTGTAATGACCGTTGCCTGCCAGTAGGAGGTGGGGCGCACCTGAATCCACGTGGCAGTGGTGTTGATTGAGGAAGTAAACTCTAGAATATATACACTCAAATCCAGAGGTTAAATCCACAGATCACAAAAGGTCAGAGAGCTTCTAGTGGCCAACAATCAAGGCAATAAACAAGGCTCTGCTGCTCTGTTCAACCGGATGCAGAGGGTCGTGACACAGCCACTACGATGTTGCTAAAGAGGCCTAGTGCTTTGGGCCCCATGTCCCTGTGCTGGGATTAAGGGTCAAGCTGCTTGCAGCACTCCTAATCAGTTATGGCGGGTGGCAGGGGTTTCAAACAGCTTGCTGGAACTTCAAAGAGAGCTTGCGCTGTGAGCTCTTTGACTCACGTTGCAAGGAAAAAATTAAAAATCCGTGCCGAACAGGGCAAAGTAAGCTGGCAGAGACTGTCCGGACCTGTGCATCCTGGGAGGCCGAGCTGGGGGTGGGGGGATGGAGCGGTTCTTAAACCAAACGTTGGGCATCAATTATCGGCGAATCAATCCCACACCAGTTATGTTTTAAGGGGTTATTTATTTTGGGGGATAAAACTTACATACACCATAAACCATCAGGAAGGGAGCCTAGTCGCTGGAGCAGGAGCCGGGAGCAGGAGCCTGGAGCAGGAGCCAGGAGCAGGAGCCTGGAGCAGGAGCCGGGAGCAAGCACCGGAACCAAGAGCAGGAACAAAGAGAGCCTGATCCGGATCTGCTTCTCTTTTTAAAAGAGAAATATACCACGCCCCAGTGGGCTGGTATTTCAGCAGCTATTGGCTGAGGGAGCGGAAGTCGCTCCCTGCTACACTGTGGGCTCGTATTTCAGCGACTATTGGTTGAGGCAGCGGAAGTTACTCCCACAACTCCTCTGGGATTTGGAGACTATCTCTGCTGTGGACTCCATACGGGAAGCATGCTTAATTACAAGATAGAGAGGATATGTTTCTAGACACTGCCCTTCTCATTGTATTCCTGGCAGCCTACATACTTCCACCTCTTTGTTTGATTGACTGACATTCACTAATATCACACATATTAACACTTTTCTACATTCTACATTTATGTATATTCTACATTTATGTATATAAAGCTTACCATGTTTGCTCTTCTTTGGTGTTCAGGTTCAATTTGATTTGAAATGCTCATAATATTTCTTCTAATTTTTGTTCTTTTAAAGTTTCCCGTCATGCTTTGATTAAATTTACCCTTTTTCCTGACCTCCTTCCAGATCAAAACTATTTACCCAATTTGTTTAACTTTGTTTCTGTTTGTAGCTCATCAAGTACAGTTTGCACTCTACATATATTTTTACTCATGTGACCTTCCACTGGGACTTGGATGTCTCACCAGTGGCTAAACTCTTAAAGCAAACTGCTATTAGCTCTTGAGCTAAGTGTGATATTTTTTCTGCATTCTTCCTCTGTCCATGCTGTGATTTTGTCTACCTCGTGCAGGTCTTGTACATGTTGATACAACTATGTGAATTTGTATATGAAGTTTCATATATGATGCATTGAGAAATGCTGTTTACTTGTAGTCACCATCAGCCTCTGGTGTTTCCAGTCTTTCTATTCCCTGTTGCATAATGGACCCTGAGAATTGAGAGGAGAGGGTGTGGTATGGATTTCACACTTTGGGATAAGCACCCTTCAGATGTAGAATTGTTGCACATTAGTGTGTGTCATATCTTTCTTGAGATCAGGAAAGATCTCTTGTATGATTTTGCTAAATATATTTTCTGTTCTTTGATCTGGACTTCTTCTCTTTCTTGTATAGCTATTATTCTTAGGTTTGGACTTTTCATGGGGTTCTATATTTCCTGCATATTTTGTGCTAAGTGTTATTTAAATTTAATGTTTTCTTTGACCGATGAATCTATTTCCTCAATTGTATCTTCAGCCCTTGAGATTCTCTCTTCCATCTCTTGTATTCTGTTGTAGATTCTTGCTTTTGTGGTTTCCAATCCTTTTCTCAATATTACTGTTTCTATAATTCTCTGGGCTTGAGGTTTCTTTACTGTCCCATTTTTCTCTTTTTCAAATCTTGAATATTATTTTTCATATGTTTGATTTTTTTGTTTCTTTTATGAGATTTGTTGATTTCTTCCAGTTCTTCTGTTTGTCTTTTCCCTCATTTTTGAGGGAATTTTTCATTTCCTCTTTAAGGGCCTCATACATTTACGTAAAGCTATTTTATTTACTTCTACTTCATCTATATTTGTTTGTTCAAGTCTTGCTGTTGCGGGGCCACTTGTATTTATTGGTATCATGTTGCTTATTTTGATGTTGCTTGTGTTCTTACCTTGTCTTTTTATTTTTTCTCTGATTGGTGTAGTTGAGTCTGTCTGTGTCCCTAGTGATCAATCTTCCATGTGCCAGTGGATCCAAGACTCAGGTAGTAGCTCCTCATAGGGCATTCAAGACCAAAGTTCCAGTCACACTGTTGGACACTCTGCTCTCTTAGTGATTACTCTGTGCTACCAGGTGTTGCTCTGCAATACTGAGGTTTGTTTTGTCCTGCTCCTATGGAGATTGCTTACTTTTTCTGCTAAGGTCTCTGTCTTATGCCTGCTCTGGCAGAGGTTGGTGGTATGGGTCAACTCTAAAAAAATGTCGCTAGCTCAGGTCTCCTACCTCAGAGATTGCTGATTCACACCTGTCACACCTAGTTTGTCAAAGGTCTCATGTTCAGAACTGCTTCATCAGCAGGGGTTCCCATGTATCTGGCACTGGGCGTCAATGCACCAAGCATGCTCTTGTGGAGGTTGCTGCCTTGAATCTTCTCCTGTTGAGGTAGTTAGCTCATGCCTGTTCCCTCAGATGTTTCTGACTTGTGCCTGCTCTCTCAGGATCCATGAGTAACCCTAGGGTCTACAGGGGTCTCTGATGCATGCCTGCTTCCTGGGTAGTTGCTCCTTTGTACCTGTTTCTGTTGAATTTGCCTCAGACCTGCTCCCGTGGAGCTTGTTAGCCCAGACCTAGTTCTATAGATGTCCCTGTCCTGGGCCTGGTTCTGTGGAGGTCTCTAGCTTGAGCATGTTCCTGTAGATGTCTCTGTCTCCCTCTCAGTTGTAATTACTTATGTCCATTAGGTCACATTGATCTGAACATGCCTCTTTCCTAGGTTACCTCATACTTACAGTGCATTGGGATGTCAATACGTTTGCTGTACTACAAAAGAGCACCTGTGTGGAAGGTGCAAATTTTGCCTAAAAGTAACTAGTGTTCTCTTACTGCTAGACAATGTGAAATATGGGCCTGCAATTTTCATCCCTTACACCCTGAGAACAATTACTGTTAACTGCTGACCTATTGTTCAAAGCCTAAATAAATTCACAACACACATTCATACACACACACACACACACACACACACACTCACACACACAGAGAGAGAGAGAAAGAGAGAGAGAGAGAGATTACTGTCTCTTTCTTTTTTTATATCTCATGCTTTTGGATCAGGATGCAAGATCTCAGCTACTATTCTAGCACAATGACTGCCTGTCTGTTCCTATGCTTTCCACCACCATATTAGGGACATGCTTTCTTGAACAATGAGCCCAGTAAATTTTTTTACAGGTTGCCTTATTTATAGTGTCACTTTATAGCAACAGAAAAATCTAAATTATTTATGTTTAAGAGACATTTAAAATAAATACTGTTTTAAAAGTAAAAAATTAAGGCTTTAATATGGCATTTTTAAAATTTCCACTAACTGTGTATGACTAATTCTTTTCCTTAATATTTTTAATTTCACTCCAAGCCATTTGATGATTTTTTTAAAATTTACTTATTTATTTATTTATAAAAATTTCCACTTCCTCCCCTCCTTCCAATACCCTCCCATTCCCCCCACTCCCTCTCCTCCTCCCTCTCCAGTCCTAAGAGCAGTCAGGGTTTCCTGTCCTGTGGAAAGTTCAAGTTCCCCCACCCTCCAGGTCTAGGAAGGTGAGCATCCAATCAGACTAGGATCCCAAAATGCCAGTACATGCAGAGGAAACAAGACCCAATGCCATTGTCAATGGCTTCTCAGTCAGCCCCCATGTCAGCCACATTCAGAGAGTCCGGTTTGATCACATGCTTGTTCAGTCCCAGTCCAGCTGGCCTTGGTGAGCTCTCATTAGATCACTCCCATTGTATCAGTGGATGAAGGTACCCCTCACAGTCCTAACTTTCTTTTTCATATTCTCCCTCCTTCTGCTCCTCATTTGGAACATGGGGGCTCAGCTACCTTCTGACTGGGAGAAGATCTTCACAAACTCCTCATCAGACAAAGGTCTGATCTCCAAAATATACAAAGAACTCAAGAATCTAGACACTAAAACTCTAATTAACCCAATTAAAATATGGGGTACTGAACTGAACAGAGAATTCACAACAGATGAACTTCAAATCAACAAAAGACACTTAAGGTCATGCTCAACCTCCTTAGCGATCAGGGAAATGCAAATCAAAACAACTTTGAGATATCATCTTACACCTGTCAGAGTAGCAAAATTCAAAAACACCAATGATAGCCTATGCTGGAGAAGATGTGGAGTGAGGGGAACACTCATCTATTGTTGGTGGGAATGCAAACTTGGACAGCCACTGTGGAAATCAAGGTGGCGGTTTCTCAGGAAATTGGGAGTCAAACTCCCTCACGTCCCAGCTGAAAACATACATCACAAATAGCTGAGCAATGAGACTAGTGAAGTAGCTGACTTCTCTGAGGTAAAGTAAAGTAATCATGGTGATGTAAGAATGTATCTATCTTTTCCAGAGTACCTCAGTTTGAATGAAGGAGAACTCTGCTCAAGAATCAGAAAGATTACCAAAGCAGGACTCTTTTTCTTAAGATTCTTGAATAGCCAGTGCCAGTGGCAATGATTCCAGCGTTGGAAGATTTGATATTTTCACATTTTGACTAGCATTTTCTGATACTTTTTATTTGTAGTACTAAGGATATTGTGATATATTTCTTTTTATGGTCCCATCTTTCAAACACAGGGTACTGCCTTGGCAGGTAAAACTATCCCAATGAGATATACAATCAGTTTTGTGATTTTGAGAGAATATCTAAAGGAAAAGAAAATATATAGAGAGCTCAAAATTGCTACAAAACAGTAATCCACCTGCCTCTAATACCTAAGTGTCTTGTTTATGGTGATGAGGCACCACACCTATAAACCATATTCAGGTCATATCACGTTGTAGGGCCCGGGCCTTCCCCTGCTCCTTGGGATGCAAATCAAGGACTGTTTTGGCTAAATAGATAAAGCTTCCTGCTAAGTTCTGTGCTTTGCTCTGCGAGCCTAGTGAATTAACTGCAGGGCTTTTTCTATCTTTGGTGTGGTAATTTCCAACTTGCCTGGAAGACCTCACAGCGCCAAGGTTCTTCTCTCACCTGTCTGTCATAGCTCCCAGTCCCATACCTCCTGCTTGGGAAGAGCCTGCCACTCGGCGCCAGGCTCTCAACGCTGTAATCTCACTCCTGGCTGGGAGGGGGTCCTTCTCTTCTGGGAAAAGAGGTATATTAACCTGACAAAACTAAATAAAACTTGGCATTCACCTCTTGACGAATGACCTGGACTCTGTGTGTGTGTGTCTTGTGTTTAACCCCTAGGCCCTTACCCAGCACGTAAAAGGTACAGAGAGCACTATCCATACCAGGAGGGTGGTAATGCAGACCTCGGGTGAATCCCACAAATAGCGTCCCTGGGTGGGCATCGAAAGTGACTGCAACCGAAGAACACTCGTCTGCAAATCCACCTTCAAGTTTTTGGGAAAGTAAGAATCCATGGGGTTCACCCCCGGGAGGCTGGACAGTGGTAAGTGAATTGCGGAGGGTGGACTGGCCAAGATTGGCAATGGGTGCTCCAGGGTAAAGGCCGGATAAACAGGTATTGTTAGGTCTTTGGGAGAGAATGAGCACTGGTATTTTGAATGTAGACAACACAAGAGTTCCTTAAAAAAGTTTTCTTTTATATAAGGTAATTAAATGCCTAATTTTTTTGAGAGAGTTCAATCCCTGGCTTTTACTTGTGGGGGGCTTTAATTTTTATAAAAACTCAGGCTGGCGTGGCTCATGTCCAGCAAGAGTCCATTTCCGAGGCAACAGGGCCCAAAACAGCAGTGGTGCCCGGAGCCGGGTGATGGGCAAGGCCAGCGGGGACAGTGGGAGCTGCCCGCCCAACCTTGAGCCCTGAGTCAGTAGATGGGGCTGCATGGTGCCCGTGGCTAATGAACCTACATGCTAAGGTGGAACGCGGTCTGCCTGATGGCCTCTGGCGGTGCCTGGGCCGGGTGGCCGAGAAAAACAACGGCCAACAACAGCATGGGCGAGGCGGGCACAATGGGCCTTACAGGCGGCGGGGCCAATGGCACAGCTACTGTGGGCTAGTCTCAGGAAAGGCTAAAAAGGACACAGATTGAAAGTGCCGGGCCCGAGGCAGCGGGGCTTTACGGTGCGCCCAAGGCATGCAGAGCACAGGCCCGGGGAACCGGTGCACCCAAGGCGAGCAAAACATGGACCACAGGGACCACCCACAGGCACACACTGCGCCCAAGCTGTGCGGTGCCCCTGGGGCAGGGCCAAGAGTTTTCACTATAGTTAGGGAGCCACATTGGGCTGGACAAAAATGCCAGCGGCCAATACGCATAGAGCAAGGAAAAGAGAGAGATGTGGGCGGACAGCTGCTCATAAAAATGCCCCTCCCACCATGTCACCTGCCGGGCCTCGGTCTGTGAGGAGGTTCAAAAAACAGTAGCTATAATTCTGTTAAAAAATTTTTTAAAAACAAAAAAAAACCCCAACTTCACAAAACCTGTCTTTCATGGGAATAAGAAAGCTCCCATGCATGTTTGGAGGGGGTCACAAAAGTGGCAGCCATGGCTGCGGCGGGCTATGGTGCCTGCCCACCCGGGTGAGACGCACGGAGGCCGACAGACCAGACTGGGCCAGGCCGGGGCCACGCCTTTGTCTGGCCATGCCTGTGCATCCCATACTCAGGACTCTGGCGGGCTATGCACCCACGTCTGGGCTTGCTGGGAGAAGACGCGGTAGCTCCCATGCCCCACATTCCCCTTTCTCTTCCATCCATGGCGACGGCAGCAGGATTGGGGCCCATATCCTGGGCGACAGAGGTGGACACAGTAGCCTGCAGTGAGTGGGGCTTATAATGCCGCGGTTGCTAAGCTCAAAAAATTTTGCCTGACAAAGAAGCTGATGAGATGGTTTAAAGGTTAAAAACTTTGACTATGGTTCCAAAAATCCTGAGTTCAATTCCCAACAACCACACGGAGGCTCACAACCATCTGTTTTAAGATTTGATGCTTTCTCTTTTTAAAAAAGGTTGTTCACACATTTTTTTTTAAAAAATGCTCCAGGCAAAGGAACAAAAAAAACGATTTTCTAGGAGTTATATTTTTAGAGATATAAGCTCGACTGTACCAGCCATAGAGCGGTTAGCCTATAAAAAGGGTAACAGACTTTTGTTCAGGAGATTTTATGCCCTCATAAAATGACAATTTTAATAATTTTATCCGGTTATATGATGACACTCACATGGTAGATTCTAAAAAAATTCAGTTAATTATTTTCTGCCCCTAAAAAAGCTCCAGGCAGAGCTAGTTCTAGGAGTCATTTAAGGGTTGGTTATTCAGCCCAAACAAAAGGCCGGCTGCAATGGCATGGGCCAGTAGGGTTTACTCTTTAAAGACAGAGACCCACAGATCTCTGTAAGTTCAAGACCAGACTACATCAACACTAGGTCTGCTAAATTTTGCTCTAAATTTTTTATTTCTCTTAAATCAGATATACCGTATAGTCTCCAAAAACAGACTATAATAAAACAAATACATCATATGCTCAAGGCTTATTTACATAAACAAAAAAAGGGGATTATTCCTCCGGGATGCCTCACCTAGCCAAAAAAATATAGTATGGTTCAGTTCATGCATTAATTTGGGAGAGGAGCTTTGTGTTTTCCCTAGAAATGCTGACATCCATTTGGGTACTGCTGCATGCTGCACTATGCTGTGGAGTCTCCTGCCCAGAGGCCTAAAGATGGGACAGAACCATGAGGTCCAACAGACCCTGGCAAGAGAGATCCAGTGACACTGACCTGCCAGCTAGAGGTGCGGGGTTCCTGAGAAGCTGGCTGAAGCAGTCCAGTGCCTGGACTCTCCCCTCCCCATGATCTGTCAGTCATTGCTGTCACCGCCAAAAGTGGCTAGGCTACCGGATTTTTCCCTATTGCTTCCTTCAGGGCAGGTTGCAAATGTCTTGATGGTTCAAATTGAGCTAAATTTACAATTGGATACTACAGTTTATTTTACAAATGGGTATGGTTTTTGACCTCTGTTTGGTCAGGATGAATTTTGTTATTTTTCATGGACCCTGGTATATAAGATTTACTAATTGGCTGTTAATTATTATTCTAGTTAGCTATTCCAGGGACTCTTTTCACCAATGCTAAAATCCTTACTTAAAAGGCTCCTTTTTTGAGCAGACTCTTTAAGGATTGTGCAGACACAGTCTCCTTTGGGAATGCTTAAGTGTGCTGGAGCGTCATCTTCATGATCTCTTGGTGCCAGAGCCAGTGTCAAACTCAGGTCAATGCTGCCACATGACAAGTCCTTTTTAACACTCGCATCAGAGTATCTCTCAACATAAATCTGGTTAAACTTGGTGATAAATGACTAGTGAGCCCATGATGGGTATGGATTTTGGGGGGCTTCCCCAACCTAAGACAGGAATATGTTTGGACCTGGACACTTTCCCATGACAGGTAAGGAGTATTGCCTGACGTCCAATGCTACCCAAGACAGCCCTAGTCATTTTATTTTATATAAAATAGGGCCTTCCCTTGCTCCTTGGGATGCAAATCAAGGACTGTTTTGGCTAAATAGATAAAGCTTCTTGCTAAGTTCTGTGCTCTGTTCTGCTAGCCTAGTGAATTAGCCTCAGGGCTTCTTCTATCTTTGGTGTGGTAATTTCCAACTTGCCCGGAAGAGCACACGGTGCCACGGTTCCTCTCTCACCTGTCTGTCACAGCTCCCAGCCCGGTACCCCCTTCCTGGGAAGAACGTGCCACTCGGTGCCAGGCTCTCAATGCTGTGATCTCACTCCATGCTGAAAGGGTGTCCTTCTTTTCTGGGAAAAGAGGTATATTAACCTGATGAAATCTAAATAAAACTTGGCATTTACCTCTTGTCAAATGACCTGGACTCTCTGTGTGTGTGTCTTGTGTTTAACCCCTAGGCCCTTACCCAGCTTGTAAAAGGTACGGAGAGCACTATCCATACCAGGAGGGTGGTAATGCAGACCTTGGGTGAATCCCACATCACTTCAAAGTACAATCCCATATTTATCCCTGTGCTAGCGGAGATTGAACTAATGGCTGTACATGTAATAGGATTGATGATGAGCAACAAATTTATGAATTCATTTTAAATTTTCATTTTAAGTTATATTTTTGTGATGAATTTGGGGCTTCATGGTTTAATGAGATATGTATTTATCCATCATTTCCTGTTGTTATAAAAAGATCATGAAACTATAATATCATGGCTTAAGAAATATTTTTATTGTTCAGAGGTTTCCATTTTATTAAGTAGAGGAATGTGATATTAAAACACTAAGAACATTAAGGGCAATGTTCAGTTAGAGCAGATAGGGAAAAGACAGAATGAATATTCATATGTAGAAGACTCTGACCTGAAGGCTACTTTAAAGTTCTTTTCATGAAATTCATAACTTACTGTCATTCAGTCTTTTAAAATCATAGTAGGAGATCTTAAGTTATAACATGGACAAAGACCAAGGACCTGGGAGTTGTTGGGGAACTTATAATACCTCCTGAGGGCTATTTCCCAAACAAAAGCAAAGGCTCTTAAGAAAGTCCAATAAGAGCAAGCCATTCCAGAGTCTTCTGCCTATTTTCTTACAGAATTTCCAGAATGAGATGTATCACTCCTTGGGGGAGTGGGAGATTTTTTTAGACAGACTGGATGTTGGATAACTGAGAAGGTCCTGAGGTAACAGGGAAAATTAATTGGAAAATTGTGGTTTCTGATGTATCTTTGACCACCAGAGTCCTCTCTGTGTAATGTTTACACACCCTCTTTGAAGAGCAATGTTTATTATAGGTTGGGCCCAGAGATTTCATACTTTCTCCAAAGTAGGTGTTTTCTCTGAGTATCAGAACTAGATATCGACCAAATTATGAAACTGTTTGCCTCCCTTCATGATATCAATGAACTGAAAAAGAAGTAAGTGAGGGAAACTGTAAAGTTTGAACAATTTTAATCCTCAAAAATTGCTCAAGCAAGGCTTTCCTATTAGTCTCCTGGCCAATAAGAAGTGGTGTGGGAGAATTGTCTGTATTCTGTCAATCATGTTTTAAATAAATGCTGATTGGCCAGGTAGGAGGTGTAGGTGGGAAAACCAGACAGGAAGTGGAAATAATGCAAAGAGAGCAGGAGAATTCTGGGGAGGAGGAAGTTGATTCTTCCCACTCCTGCCAAGATCACTGAAGCAGTAGGATGTGAGCTGACCCACTGAAAAAGGTACTGAGCCACATGGCTAACATAGATTAGAAAAATATGTTAATCAAGATGTGAGAGCTAGCAAGTAAGAAGCCTGACCTAACGGGCCAGTCAGCATTATAACTTACAAATATCTTTTGTGTGATTTTACTTTTGAACTAAATACCTGGGGGGCCGGGCAGGACAGAAAACTCCACAAACAAGCCAGGACCCCGCATGTTACAAAGAAGAATACAATTACTCTTATATCTGTCTTATTTCTGACATAAAGATAGCATTAGCCTTAAGGAAACTGACATTCACAGGGTGTATTTCTCAACGGAATTCCAGGTCAGTAGTCAGCAAAAGTTTAGAGACACAGAAAAACATATGAACAAATTTGAAGACATTCTTCTACCTGCATGCAACACAAAGCAGTATTGGATGAACTATTCCCTTCAAGAAGGATCTTGACTCTGTGGAACATAATTTTGAAGGCATTGAAGCCTACTGACATGGAACACCTAGCCAAATATTAACAATACTGCTTCCAGAGAATTGTCTGTATTCTCTCAATTATGTTTTAAATAAATGCTGACTGTCTATGCAGAAAGTATTAGTGGAACAACCAGACAGAAAGTAAAAGTAGAGAATACAGAACAGGAGAATTCTGGGAAGGAGGAAGCCCATTTATCTGTATTCCTGTTCAGATCACTGAGGAAGCAGAATGTGATCTGCCCCACTGAAAAATGTACTAAGCCATGTGGCTAACATAGATAAGAGTAATGAGTTAATAGAAGCTACGAGAGATAATAAGAAGTGTGAGCTAATGGGTGAATCAGTTTACATATAATGTAGACCCTCTGTGATTTTCTTTGGGACTAAAGGGCTGGGGAACTGGACAGGACATAATCACCAGCAAGCAGGCTCTCCTGTAACACAACACTAAAGAAATGATGAGATGACAAATAATACAGGCTGAGATTTACCTTCTGTTAATTTTCCTCTTAAATTCATGACTTTGAATGTATATATGTAGATATTAGAAATGGTCATAAAAGTTTAATAAACCCATTTACTCACTTCAAGTATCATGACTACCTCCATGGCATGATCTGTGGACTTTATGGTTCCTTGGAAGATGACATTTGATGTAGAAGGGTCTTCTATCTATTGTTATTTTCATTGGTTAATAAAGAGACTGCCTTGGCCCTCTGATAGGACAGAAAATTAGGTAGGCGGAGTAAACAGAACAGAATGCTGGGAAGAGGACCATGAGGCAGATGCCATGGAGCCAGCCACCAGGTCAGACATGCTGAATCTTTTCTGGTAAGCCATCACCTTGTGGTTCTATACAGATTATTAGAGATGGGTTAATCAAGATGTGAGAGTCAGCCAGTAACAAACTCTCTAGAGATAATGGGCCAGGCAGTGTTTAAATGAATACAATTTGTGTGTTGTTATTTCCAGGGCTAAACAAGCCATATGGGAGCCGGGCAGGATGAAAAGCAGGCCTGCCCGAAGCTCCTCACTACAAATGGCACCCTCGTGGATAACTGAATCCACGGAAAGCCTGAGAAAGTTTGGGAAAGAATAGAGTAAGGCATGCTTTCTTGGTGGCAGCAATTTCTCGGGTCTGCTCTGCTTGCTAGAGGCAAGCAAGCACTTTCATCTAAGAGAGGCTTCCTGACTCAGCTTTAACTGCAAAACTCTGCAGCTCTTTAAGAGGTCCTGCCACAAAACACTTATACTGTGTTTAGGAAAAACTGAACGCATGCTTTTCAGTTTTCAGCCATAGCAGGAAAAAAGCTGCACTGTTTTAAAATGCTGGCCGTCCTGCCAGGTCAAATTCTGACTCTTTTAGGCAGGCAGTCTGACTGAGTGTGGTCTGTGAGCGGAATGTTGCAGCTTGCTTCCTGGCAGGGACCTTGAAATGCCATAGAGTTGTGGCAATAAAAATGGCTGCAGTCGGTATCTCAGCCATGAGGCTCGAAAGCTAAGGAATGGGCTGGATCTAACTGTTAAAGCCACATCTTTAGTCCTACCCATTAAAGACTCATGTGGTCAGAAAAAGAGAGATATACACTAAAGATAGATTCAAAGACAAAGAAAACCTCTAAATATTTTACAGTGTGTTAAAAATATATGCAGCCTAAAAGTTAAAGTTCTTAAAGTAAAAAAGGAAGAAAGAAAGTAGTTGGGAGTGGTGGTACACATCTTTAAGACCAACACTTGGAGGCAGAGGTAGATTGACCTCTGTGACGTCAAGGTGTGATAGCACACACCTTTAATCCCAATGCCTGGGAGGCAGAGACAGACAGATCTCCATGAGTTCAAGGTGTGGTAGCATACACCTTTAATCCCAGCACTGAGGAGGCAGAGGACAGATCTCTGTGAGTTCAAGGACAGCCTGGTCTACAGAGTTATTCCAGGACAAAGATATACAGAGAAACTGTGTCAAAAAGTAAAAGTAAAAATAAAAGAAATAGAGGTTAAAATAAAGCTGCATAAAGATGGAAAAGACACAGAAAATCTCTATACTGTATGCTATCATTTTCTCTTTGAATTGTTTGAATGCTGAGGAAGGAGCAACAGCTGCTAAAAGATATTTGTTTATAAATGCTGCTGAACTAATCCAAGATAGATATTTGAAAATACCTTGACTTCAAAATTTGGATCTAAGGTTATGATGCTTTGGAAAAGTTCTTCTTTTGTTTTCACAGAGGATGAGACCCTGTGGATTGCTTCTTTCCCAATATGGTATGATAGACCCCATCCTCCTGAAAGGTTGCTATGAACACCCTCAAGGCCTCCTTAGCAATCAGGGAAATGCAAATCAAAACCACTTTGAGATACCATCTTACACCTGTCAGAATAGCTAAACTCAAAAACACTAATGATAGCCTATGCTGGAGAGGATGTGGGGTGAGAGGAACACTCATTCATTGTTGGTGGGAATGCAAACTTGTGCAGCCACTGTGGAAATCAGTGTGGCGGTTTCTCAGGAAACTAGGAGTCAACCTCCCTCAAGACCCAGCAATTCCACTCTTAGGAATATACCCTAGAGATTCCCTAACATACTACAAAAGCATTTGTTCAACTATGTTCATAGCAGCACTATTTGTAATAGCCAGAACCTGGAAACAGCCTAGGTGCCCCTCAATAGAAGAATGGTTAAAAAAGGTATGGAACATATACACATTAGAGTTTTACTCAGTGGTAAAAAACAATGAAATCTTGAATTTTGCATGCAAATGGATGGAAATAGAAAACGCTTTACTGAGTGAGGTAAGCCAGACCCAAAAAGAGGAACACAGTATGTATTCACTCATAAGTGGATTCTAACCATAATTAAAGGTCTTTGAGCCTATTATTCGTGATCCTAGAGAAGCTAAATAAGAAGATGAACCTGATGAAGATTATTTAGCTATCCGCCAGGAGGTAGGAAATAGACAAGAGTCCCAGGTAACCTCGGGTACATGGGTGGGTGGGAGGGTTGTTGGAAGGGGAGAGGGTTAGAGAGAAGGGAGTAGGGGAGGAATGGGGAAAGCTCGGTGGACTGGGATGGGGGGAGGGAGGAAGGATGAATATGGGATCAGGGAAGAATATATTTCAACTAAGGGAGTCATTTTAGGGTTTATAGGAGAGTTGATTATATATGGGATCCCAGGTCCAAGCAGAGACCCCCAGTTTGTTCTCTGGACAGATGAGAGGGTGCCTGAACCAGCCTTGGCCCATAACCATACTGATGAATATTTTGCTTTTCACCATAGATCCTTCATCTGGCGATGGATGGCGATACAGACGGAGACCCACATTGGAGCACTGGACTGAGCCCCCCAAGGTCCAAATGAGGAGCAGAAGGACAAAGAAAATGAAAAAGGAAATAAGGACTGCGAGGGATGCTATCACCCACTGATACAAGGGGACGGATCTAATGAGAGTTTACCAAGGCCAGTTGGGCTGGGACTAAACGAGGAAGCGATCCAACCAGATTCTCTGAATGTGACCAGATTCTCTGAATGTGGCTGGCCCGGAGCCTTTCTGAAAAGCCATTGACAATAACACTGGGACTTGTTTCCTCTGCATATACTGGATTTTGCGGATCCAGTCTGTTTGGATACTCACCTTCCTGGACCTGGAGGGAGGGGGCAGGAACTTGAACTTCCCACAGGGCAGGAAACCCTGACTGCCCTTAGGGACGAAGAGGGAGGAGGAGAGGGAGTGGGGAGAGTGGGAGGGTGTTGGGAAGAGGGGCATAAATGGAAACTTTTATAATTTGATAAAATTACTTTCTAAAAAAAAAGAAATTACTTTGTTCAACTACTGACTGAGATGAATCTAGCACACAGTTTATACCATGAAAGACCTGATTAACTGTGCCCCTCTACAGCATGAAGAAGTTTGGAGAGAAATAACTACGTCCATATTCCCAAATATTGCTTATAAATGTTCTTTTACATTTAAAGGGGGATATGATATAGATATGAATAATTTGCATTGGTATGGATTTTAAGGTCAATCTGATCTTGATTGAGGTATTGTGATTGTGTAGTTCATTTAAAAATGCAATGTATGATTAAAAATATAGGTTGTTAATGGATAATCATCGATAATAGTCAAGCTTGTAGTAATGTTAGTTTGATTTTCTAGATGTGCATAGATATATTTCAGATAGGCATTCTTCACATCTTTCAAAGACTACAGAACATGGATTTAATGTTTTAATAACTTAGGGCTTTTCATGACATTGAGACACATCTGTTCCTGGCAGCACCAAGCTACTTCAAGAGGAAGATGGGCATCGAAGAGGCTCCTTATTGAATTGGTCAGCCATTTGGGCATGAAACTGCTTTTGCATGGACTTTTGTATAAACTGGACACAGAGAACCTGCAGAGAGAGGACTGATGAACTTGCCTGAAAGTGAGATGACCTTTCAGGGTTTCAGATTCATGAAAGAGTCTGCGAGACATTTTGCAGGATATAGCAGATAGTGACTGAACTTCTTTGAAATTTCCTGCTTCATGGAAATGTCTGCTGGGTACGAAGGGCCTGAAGGCTGAAGATAGATGCCCAAACGGTACACAGGAACTTTGGGTGACTGTCCAGGCAGTGAGATGTCTCTGTCATTTCTAGAGTTTTGGAAGTTGCTTACTTCTTGTTTACTTAGGTAGTATTATATCCTTCTTGAGTCTTTGATGGAGTTGAAGAATGGTTAGTTATAGTTATAGTTTTTCATTATTATGATAAAGATAAAATAGATATAAATATTGTAACTGTAATTCTTACTTGATAACTGTTTTGTTTATATGTAGTTTTACTATGTTAATGTTAAAGCCTTCCTTTTTGTTTAAACAGAAAAAGGGAAAATAATGTAGAAGGGTCTTCTATCTATTGTTATTTTCATTAGTTAATAAAGAGACTGCCTTGGCCCTCTGATAGGACAGAAAATTAGGTAGGCGGAGTAAACAGAACAGAATGCTGGGAAGAGGACCATGAGGCAGACGCCATGGAGCCAGCCACCAGGTCAGACATGCTGAATCTTTTCTGGTAAGCCACCACCTTGTGGTGCTATACAGATTATTAGAGATGGGTTAATCAAGATGTGAGAGTTAGCCAGGAACTAACTCTCTAGAGATAATGGGCCAGGCAGTGTTTAAATGAATACAGTTTGTGTGTTGTTATTTCCAGGGCTAAACAAGCTGTGCAGGAGCCAGGCAGGATGAAAAGCAGCCCTGCCTGCATCCCTCACTACAGACATTAAATAAAACAGTTCTCTATAAAAATTTTAAATGTTTTGGGAGTGGAATGAAAGTATTAAAGGAAAAGAAGGAGTAACACAAAGTCGTGGGTATTTCAAAAAGCTATCTATATTAAATTCTTATACTTCTTCATTTTTACAATTGTAATCATTTTAAATGTCTCTTAAATATAAGCAACTAAAGTTTTTGTTGCTCTTCTGTCATCAGATTCAACACCATCACTTGAGCATTTAGTAAAAGAAGTCACATACTGTATACAGTAGAGATGCCTGCATACCCATCTACATTTCAGATATACTCCTAACATGCAAGGTACATTAGTCAGTACAGATGCACACCAGAAGTGGATGGGATAATAATAGGTGACACTTCTGTGGACTGAAATTATGATCCGTCATATAAAACAATTATCACGTGCCCTCTGCAATTAATCAAATGAAAATGCATACCATCATGTTCAGGGAAATAAATCCAGATTTAAACACGAGGTTGGCACTGATGTTTGAACTATTAAAGAAGAAAACATAACATGGCTAGGTTGATGTACATGTGTAACTACTACATCAGATGAAGTGAACAAGGAAGGGGAAGTACATGTTATATGGGGATATTTGTGCTAAGTGACACATGCATATCTGAGCATAGCACAATCTTCTTAAAAGAGCACGTGCTAACTGATAGCTTGTAGTTGTGCATAAGGAAACTCTGTATCTCAAGCAAACAATCACTGAGCAATCTTTGTTAAGGCCCAAATTGCAATCAAAATCTGCTTACAAAAGGATCACCCATCCATCAAAGAATAAAAACAATGTAACAGGAGCATGTCAGGAAGATTGTAGAGTTAGTTACAGAAAAAAAAAGAACTCATGAGTGCTAACAGCTATATTTTACTTTATTCAAAAAAAATGAAGTTATGGAAAGAACAACACAAACAAGGAAACTCATGGTTTTGGAATCATCCTCTGAGTGCACAGGGTGGAAGCTGCTGCCCATCACCGACTATCTGGGACACTGAGGTGGTGTGGAAGGAACAAACTCTGCCACCACGTGACAGCAGAAGGAGAAGAATCTCAAGAGATTTCCCACCCTCTAAGGGGTCATCACAGACACATGGAGGTGAAGGGTGGACAAAATACTTCTGCAGCCATGACAGAATTTGAAGCAAAGATGGAAGTGTTTCTATGGAACTGGGAGAAGATAGATGTCTTCCTCTTCTCTTGGTCCTGGTGACTGCTGCAGCACTCGCATGTTCTTCTGTGTGAACTTCTGCTGGCAATGTGGAGGAGGTTGCACAAGAGGACACGTCTACTGTCAAGGCTGAGGGGAACATGGTTGCTGGCACTTTGGAGGATACAAGGCTGTGTTCACATTCGACGATTACAAGGATATGGCCACGTTGGAGGACTATAAGGACCTGGACATATTGGAGTAGAAATCTGTGTGCACAATGGAGGAGGAGTATAAGTCTGTGGGCACGTTGGAGGAAAATAAATCTGTGGGTACATTGGAGAAGGACAAGCCTGTGGGCACTTCTGTGGATGAGAAGGCTCAGCAGACTTTGTAGGTGGACACACAGGAGGAGTCTGGCTCAGCTGCTGGCACTGCTGCTCTTGAGAAGACATTGTGCTGAAGTCTCAGGATCTGAAAGACATTACATGACTGTGTTGGGGTGACCCACACTGAAAGGAGAGATGGAGACATGGAACCTCACATCCACTTCTCTGTCCACACATGTACATATTCCCCAAACCCTGTTTTAGGACAGCCTGGCTTTACCCTTTCCTCAGCAATTTGTCACACTATACTTTGGAAGTAACCTTTGTTTCATGCATTGTTCCTGGAAATAAGCACATGATTTCAGTGAAACAAGGCTCCTTGCACACAGAAATGCAATTGAGACAGACAACATAATGTTCTGGAACCCTGAGGAATTTCATAACACATCCCTTTCTTCCTTATCCCTTGTGACATCCCTGCAGGTTGTCTGTGGTAGCAGAAAAAAGGACAGCTCAGGCAAGTCCCAGGATCTGATCTCTGCTAATGTCTAGGGTTCTGAAAGGGACAACAAAAGATGCATGTGAAAGAGAAAAATACTCCGCTCAGCATCCTACCAAATAAAAGGTACAGTCACCTTTCACTGTGGACCATTGCGATATTTCTGATTGCTAAGTTGTTGCTATTCATCCCATGAAGACATCTGAACCCATCACAATTAGTCCCTCCAAACTGACAGGACCACATAAGCAGACAATAAAGACAGACCAACTCAGGAAACACTCACCAGGTTCTCCAAAGTCCTGGGCTTGAGTACAGTCAATGGCCTTTTTATATGACTGGCTGCCCCGCCCAGTGTGACTAGAGCTGTGATTGTGGACAGGTCCATGAATTTCCCAACCAAAATGAAAATCCACGTATAATTGACTAACAGGGACCTTAGAAAATAGGAAATATTCTGTTCCTGGGCACCATTGCTGTAGAGGCCCTGTGACTCAGTGGACACTCCTGTCTTATCAGTTTCACCAAGATCTCTCTGGTTATCTAAGTTGTCTTTTTTGAATGAAGACAATATTTCTTTTCTTGTTTACACCTCTCTTGTATCTTGTTTGCTCTGCTTAGGCTGACTGTTATACTTTGTTGTCCTGACACATTTATATTCCTGTTTTCTAGGTATAATTTGCCTGTGTGCTGAAAGGAGGACAGTATTACAGGGGACTCCAGCTGTGCTCTCAGCTTCATTTTTGAAAAACCTGTCCCTGGAGACAAGTCAGGATCCCTTCCTAGGTTTAATTCTGACCCATAGGCTACTTAAATATTTATTCATGAAATTAATAATTTAGTGTAATTCAATCTTTTCATGTCCTAGTAGGAGATCTCAAGTTATAACATGGATAAAGAGCTAGGATCTGGGATATGTAATGGAACTAATAATACATCCTGATGTCTGTTTTCCAACTCAAAACACACCGTTTCCAAAGCCACTCCACAGTCTTCTGCTTCTTCTCCTGCAGTATTGCCTGAATGAGATATGTCACTCCTTGTGGGAGTGGGAGAAATTTTAGCCAGACTGGATGTTGGATATGTGAGAGAGTACTGAGGTAACAAGGAAAGTTCTTAGGAAATTTGTCATTTCTGATGTATCTATAATCAACGGGGACCTTTCCGTGTAATGTTTACTCACCCTCTTTTGAATCAGAGGTTTTGATAAGGAATAGATAATACATGTTGGACCCAGAGCTTTCAAACTTTGAATCAAACTTGGTGTTTTCTCTGAGTTTCAGAACATGATAACAGTCAAATTATGAAATTCTCTGACTCACTTCATGGAATCACTTAAGAGAAAATGAAATAATGGAAACATTAAAATTTAAAGTATTTTAATATTCCAACCTTGTTAGAAAAAGGCTTTTCACATTAGTCTTCTGGTAGATACAAAGAGTACAATTACCTTTACATCTTACTTATTCCTGACATTAGGATACTATTAGCCTTAAAGAAACTGACATTCACAGGAGATGTTATTCAATGGAATTCCAGTTCAGAATTCAGGAAAGCATTAGAGAGACAGAAATACATGTGAACTATTTTGAAGTCATTCTTCTACCTTCACGCAACACAAAGCTGTCATTCATGAACTGTTCTTCTCAAGAAGGTTCTTTAGTCCATGGAACAGACTTCAGAAGGCACTGAAGCATACTGACATGGAACACCTAGACAAAAACAACAACAACAAGAAATGATGATAAAGGAAATAATACAGTATTAGATTTATCTTCAGTCAATATTGATGTTAAATCCATGCCTTTGTAAGTGTGTGTGTAGATATGATAAATGGTTTTAAATGTTTTATAAACCTAAACATTGATACACCAGGTATGAATCAGTGTCCTCTGAGGTAGCAAGCCTGAGCTTCTGACATTTGTTAGTGTTGAGCCAACCAACAACCTCTGCCAGAGAAGGTTCAAGCCAGGATCTTCAGTAGAAAGAGCTCACAGCAGGCAAGTTCCATGGGAGCAGGCCCAAATGATCCTCAGTATTTCAGACCAAAGCCTGGCAGCACAGAGTGATCTCCAAAAAACAGAATGACAACAGTTTGACTGAAAATGGTCCTTAATGCACTACATGGATCCAAAAGCCTACCTGAGGCTTGGATCTACTGGCAATCGGAAGATTGATCATGAGAGACACAGACAACACCAACAATCAGAGTAAAAGGTAAATAGACAAGGTAAGAAGACACACAACACTAAAGAATGCAACACCATCAAGTAAAAAGAAGTTACCCTACAAGAGCAAGGCTTTAACAAACAAATATGATTAAAGCAGAAGAAAATGTCTTAAAATAACTTTAGGAAAATGTTTGATGCCATAAAAGCAGAAATGAAAAATTTCCTTAGAAATGAGGGAAAGAAAAATTAACAAAAAAGTGGAAGAAATCATCAAATCCCTTACTAAAAATAGCAAAAATCTATCATACAAATCAGTATAATATTCAAAAAGTACAAAAGTGAAAAGAGAAAATAAAGAAATCTCAGACAGAGGGAATTATAGAAAGAGTCACCATGAGAAAATGTTTAGAAAGCAAAAAAGCCAGCATTACCAACAGAATACAAGAGATGGAAGCGAGAACCTCAAGTGCTGAAGAAATAATTGAGGAAATATTCTCATTGGTCAAGGAAAACATTCAATCTCCATGAAGCTTTGGATAAAATATTCAGGAAATATAAAACCCCATGAAAAGACCAAACCAAGAAATAATAGCTATAGAAGAAAGAGAAGAAGTCCAACAAAACAGGAAATATCTTTAGCAAAATCATAGCAGAAACTTTTTCTAACGCAAAGAAAGATATGACACACATGAATGTCTACCAATCATAAATCTGAAGGGTGCTTATCCCTAAGTGTGAAATCCATACCACGCTTGCTCCTCTCAAGAATCTGTGACCATTATGCAAGGAAAGGAAAGAGTATAAACATCACAGGCTGAGGGTGACAACTAGTCAACAACATTTCTAAATGCAGGAATGAAACTCTATATATGAATTCACATAGATTTATCAACATGTACAAAAAGACCTGCACAAAGTAGACAAATTCACTGACTGGACACAGGAAGTATAGAGAAAATTCTCACCCAAAGCTCAAGAGCTAATAGCACTTTTAATTAAGAATATAGTCACTGGTTTGCTACAAAGACACTGGGAGCAATATGGAATCTACTGCAAATAAACTACAGAACTTTCTCACATCCACACTGACTGTATAATCAGCTACTCACTGATAATAAAATATAGAAGTCATAGCGCCTAAAACACATACCACAAATAGATGAGCAACAAGACTGGTGAAGTAGCTGGCTTCTCTGAGGTAAAGTAAAGCAAAGGAGTCGTGGTGGTGTAAGAATGTAGCTATCTCCTCCAGAGCCCCTCAGGTTGGATCAGAAGTGAACTCTGTGCTCAGGAATAATAAGAGTTCTCATATCAGGACTCTTTTTCTAATGATGACTGGATAGCTAGTGCTCGTGGCACCAATTCAAGTGTTGGAAGATTTGATAGTTTCAAATTTCTACTATGTTTATCTAATGCTTTTTATTTGTAGTATAAGAGGGTGTTGGGAGGAGGGGCAGAAATGGAAACTTTCATAATTTAATAAACTTTGAAAAAAAAGAAACTAAAAGAAAAAAAAAGAGAGATCACGATATATTTCTTTTTGTGGTCCCATCATGTAACCAAAGGGCTTTGCCTTGGCAGGTGAAACACTCCCAATTGGCTATATAACCAGTTTTGCGATTTTGAGAGAATATATAAAAGAAAATCAAATATATATAGCAAAATTGCATCAAAACAGTAATCCACCTGCCTCTATTACCTAACTGCCATGATCGTGGAGATAAGGAAACACACCTAAAAACCATATTCAGGTCATATCACTTCACAGTACAATCCCATATTTATCCATGTGCTACTGGAGATTGAACTAAAGGCCACCCATGTAAATGGATTGTTGCTGGCCAATAATCTTATGAATTCTACTTAAATTTTCATATTAAGTTCTTATTTTTGTGATGGAATTTGGGGCTTCATGGTATAATGGGAAATGTATATGCACATCATTTCCTGTTGTAATAAAAAGATCATGAAACTATAATATCATGGCTTAAGGAATATTCTTTCTTTTTAGAAAGTAATTTTATCAAATTATAAAAGTTTCCATTTCCGTCCCTCCTCCCACCACCCTCCCACTCCCCCCACTCCATCTCCTCCTCCCTCTCCATCCCGAAGAGCGGTCAGGGTTTCCTGCCCTGTGGGAAGTTCAAGTTCCTTCCCCCCTCCCTCCAGATCCAGGAAGGTGAGTGTCCAGACAGACTGGATCCACAAAATCCAGTATATGCAGAGGAAACAAGTCCCAGTGTCATTGTCAATGGCTTTTCAGAAAGACTACAGGCAAGCAACATTCAGAGAATCTGGCCACATTCAGAGAATCTGGTTGGATCACGTCCTTGTTCAGTTCCAGTCCAACTGGCCTTGGTAAACTCTCATTAGATCTGTCCCCTTGTATCAGTGGGTGATCGCATCCCTTGCAGTCCTTATTTCCTTTTTCATTTTCTTCATCTTTCTGCTCCTCATTTGAACCTTGCGGGGCTCAGTCTGGTGCTCCAATGTGGGTCTCCGTCTGTATCGCCATCCATCGATGGATGAAGGTTCCCTCTGGTCTTGCGTTCTTTGCTCACGTTCTCTTTCCTTCTGCTTCTCGTTTGGACCTAGGGAGTTAAGTCCAGTGTTCCGATGTGGGTCTCTGTCTCTATCTCCATCCATTGCCAGATGAAGGTTCTATGGTGATAAGCAAAATATTCATCAGTATGGTTATGGGCCAAGGCCATTTCAGGCACCCTTTCTTCTGTCCAGAGAACAATCTGGGGATTTCTCCTTGGACCTGGGATCCCATATATAATCAACTCTCCTGTAAACCCTAAAATGACTCCCTTAGTTGAAATATATTCTTCCCTGATCCCATATACATCCTTCCTCACTACCCCCCATCCCAGTCTACCGAGCTTTTCCCATTCCTCCCCTACTCTCTTCTCTCTAACCCTCTCCCCTTCCAACAACCCCCCCCCCATCCACCCGAGATTGTCTGGGACTCTTGTATATTTCTAATCTCCAGGCAGATAGCTACATGATTTTCATCAGGTTCACCTTCTTATTTAGCTTCTCTAGGATCACGAATAATAGGCTCAAAGACCTTTAATTATGGTTAGAATCCACTTATGAGTGAATACATACCATATTCCTCTTTTTGGGTCTGGCTTACCTCACTCAGTAAAGCGTTTTCTATGTCCAACCATTTGCATGCAAAATTCATAATGTCATTGTTTTTTACCGCTGAGTAAAACTCTAATATATATATATATGTTCCACACCTTCTTTAACCATTCTTCTATTGAGGGGCACCTAGGTTGTTTTCAGGTTCTGGTTATTACAATAGTGCTGCTATGAACATAGTTGAACAAATGCTTTTGTGGTATGATAGGGCATCTCTTGGGTATATTCCCAAGAGTGGAATTGCTGGGTCTTGAGGGAGGTTGACTCCCAGTTTCCTGAGAAACCACCACACTGATTTCCACAGTGGCTGCCCAAGTTCACATTCCCACCAACAATGGATGAGAGTTCCCCTCACTCCACATCCTCTCTAGCATAGGCTATCATTGGTGTTTTTGACTTTAGCTAATCTGACCGGTGTAAAATGATATCTCATAGTTGTTTTGATTTGCATTTCCCTGATCGTAAGGATGTTGAGCATGACCTTAAGTGTCTTTTGGCCATTGAAATTTCTTCTGTTGAGAATTCTCTGTTCAGATCAGCACCCCATTTTTTCATTGGGTTAATTAGAGTTTTAGTGTCTAGTTTCTTGAGTTCTTTGTATATTTTGGAGATCAGGCCTTTATCTGATGAGGGGTTGGTGAAGATCTTCTCCCAGACAGAAGGTAGCCTTTTTGTCTTACTGACGGTATCCTTTGCTTTACAGAAGCTTCTCAGTTTCAGGAGGTCCCATTTATTCATTGATTCTCTTATTGTCGGTGATACTGAGGTTCTACCTAGGAAGTGGTCTCCTGTGCCTATGTCTTGTAGACTATTTCCCACTTTCTCTTCTATCTGGTTCAAAGTGGTCAGATTAATGTTGAAGTCTTTAATCCATTTGGACTTGATTTCTGTACATGGTGATAGATATGGATCTACTTAATTCTTCTACAGGTTGACATCCAGTTATGCCAGCACCAGTTTTTAAAGATGCTTTCCTTCTTCCATTGTATACCTTTAGCCCCCTTGTCAAAAATCAAGTGTTCATAGGTTTGAGGGTTAATATCTGGGTCTTCTATTCAATTCCATAGGTCGACTTCTCTGTTCTTATGCCAGTACCAAGCTGTTTTCAATACTGTAGCTGTGTAATAGAGTTTGAAGTCAGGGATGGTTATACCTCCAGAAGATCCTTTATTATATAAGATTGTTTTGGCTATCCTGGGATTTTTGTTTTTCCATATAAACTTGATTATTGTTCTCTCAAGGTCTGTGAAGAAGTTTGAAGGGACTTTAATGGGGATTGCATTGAATCTATAGATTACATTTTGTAGAATTGCCATTTTTACTATGTTGATCCTCCCAATCCAAGAGCAAGGGAAATCTTTCCATTTTTTGGTATCCTCCTCAATTTCTTTCTTCAAAGACTAATAGTTCTTGTCAAATAGGTCTTTCACTTCCTTGGTCAGAGTTATCCCAAGATATTTTATGCTATTTGTGACTATCGTGAAAAATGAAGTTTCTCTGATTTCCCTCCCTGCTTCTTTATCCTTTGTGTATAGGAGGGCAACTGATTTTTTGGAGTTGAGCTTGTATCCTGCTACATTACTAAAGGTGTTTATCAGCTGTAGGAGTTCTTTGGTAGAGTTTTTGGGGTCGTCATGTATACTATCATATAGTCTGCAAATAATGAGAATTTAACTTCTTCCTTTCCAATTCGAATCCCCTTGATCCCCTTATGTTGTTGTATTGCTATTGCTAGAACTTCTAGCACTATATTGAAGAGGTATGCGGAGAGTGGACAACCTTGTCTTGTTCCTGATTTCAATGGAATGGCTTTGAGTTTCTCTCCGTTCAGTTTGACGTTAGCTGTTGGCTTGCTGTAAATAGCTTTTATTATATTTAGGTATGATCCTTGTATCCCCAATCTCTTCAACACCTTTATCATAAAGGGATGTTGGATTTTGTCAAATGCTTTTTCAGCATCTAATGAAATGATCATATGTTTTTTTTTCTTTCAGTTTATTTATATGATGGATTACATTGATAGATTTGTGTATGTTGAACCAGCCCTGCATCTCTGGAATGAAGCCTACTTGATCATAATGGATAATTTTTCTAATGTGTTCTTGGAATCGGTTTGCCAAGATTTTGTTGAGAATTTTTGCGTCAATGTTCATGAGTGAGATTGGCCTGTAATTCTCTTTCTTGGCTGTGTCTTTATGTGGTTTTGGTATCAGGGTAATTGTAGCTTCATATAAAGAGTTTTGCAATGACTCTTCTGTTTCTATATTGTGAAATACTTTAAGGAGTATAGGTATCAGCTCTTCTTGGAAGTTCTGGTAGAAGTCTGCATTGAAACCATCTGGCCCTGGGCTTTTTTTGGTCAGGAGGTTTTTTATAACAGCTTCTAATTCTTCGTGACTAACAGGTCTATTTAGATTGTTCACCTGGTCTTGATTTAACTTTGGTAAATGATATTTATCTAAAAAAATGTGCATTTCTTGTACATTTTCCAACTTTGTGGCATATAAACTTTCGTAGTAAGATCTAATGATTCTCTGAATTTCCTCTGTGTCTGTTGTTATGTCCCCCTTTTCATTTCTGATCTTATTAATTTGAGTGTTCTCTCTCTGCCGTTTGATTAGTTTGTCTAGGGGTTTGTAAATCTTGTTGATTTTCTCCAAGAACCAACTTTTTGTTTCGTTGATTTTTTAGATTGTTTTCTGTATTTCTATTTTGTTGATTTCAGCCTTCAGTTTGATTATTTCCAGTCTTCTACTCCTCCTGGGAGAGTCTGTTTCTTTTTTCCAGAGCTTTTAGGCGTGCTGTTAAGTCTCCAATGTGTGCTTTCTTCGTTTTCTTTAATTGGTCACTTAGTGCTATGAACTTTCCTCTTAGCACTGCTTTCATTGTATCCCATAAGTTTGAATATGTTTTGTCTTTATTTTCATTAAATTCAAGGAAGACTTTAATTTCTTCCTTTATTTTTTCCTTGACCCAGGGATGATTCAGTAGTAGACTGTTCAACTTCCACGTGTTTGTAGGCTTTGCTGTGTTTGAATTGTTATTGAATTCTAACTTTATTCCATGGTGATCCAACATGACACAGGTGGTTACTAATATTTTTTTGTATCTGTGGAAGTTTGCTTTGTTACCAAGTATGTGGTCAATTTTCAAGAAGTTTCCATGAGCTGCAGAGAAGAAGGTATATTCTTTCCTATTTGGGTGGAATGTTCTATAGATGTCTGTTAAGTCCATTTGATTCAATACCTCCAATAATTCTCTTATTTCTCTGTTAGGTTTCTGTCTGATTGACCTGTCCATCAGTGAGAGAGGAGTGTTGAAGTCTCCTACTATTAGTGTGTGTGGTTTAATGACTGCCTTGAGTTCTAGAAGTGTTTCTTTTACATAAGTAGGAGGCTTTATATTAGGGGCGTAGATATTCAGGATTGAGACTTCCTCCTGATGATTTGTTCCTGTTATGAGTATAAAATGTCCATCTCCATTTCTTCTGATTGATTTTAGTTTGAAATCAATTTTGTTGGAAATTTTAATGGCCACACCTGCTTGTTTCTTAGGTCCGTTTGCTTAAAAACCTTTTCCCAGCCCTTTACTGTGAGTAGATGTCTGTCTTTGTGGTTGAGGTGTGTTTCTTGTAAACAGCAGAATGTTGGATCCTGTTTTCGTAACCAGTCTCTTAGTCTGTGCCTTTTTATAGGTGAATTGAGTCCATTAATATTAAGTGATATTAATGACCAGTGGTTGTTGACTCTGGTTATCATCATTTTTTGTTTGTTTGATTAATAGAGTTTGTATGTGTCCCTTCTTTGAGTTAAGCTCGTGAAGGGTCGCTAGATGTCTGAGTTATTGTAAGCAGTGCTGGCAATGTTGGATTCCTTGGGTTGCGATTTTCCTTATATTACTTTTTGTAAGGCTGGGTTTGTGGCTACGAATTGTTTAAATTTGTTCTTATCCTGGAATATTTTGTTTTCTCCGTTGATAGTGAACGATAGCTTGGCTGGGTATAGTAGTCTGGGTTTGCAACCATGGTCTCATAGTTTCTGCAGTACCTCTATCCAGGACCTTCTGGCTTTCATGGTTTCCATAGAGGTGTAAGTCTGATAGGTTTATCTTTATAAGTTACTTGCCCTTTTTTCTTTGCAGCTCTTAATATTCTTTCTTTAATCGGTATGTTTTGTGTTTTGATTATTATATGGCGAGGGGATGTTTTTTTTTTGATCAAGCCTATTCGGTGTTCTGTATGCTTCTTGAACCTTCATAGGAATATCATTCTTTAGGTTGGGAAAGTTTTCTTCTATAATTTTGTTGAATATATTTTCTGGTCCTTTGATCTGCAGTTCTTCTCCTTCTTCAATCCCTATTATTCTTAAATTTGGTTATTTTATTGTGTCCCAGATTTCTTGAATGTTTTGTGATGAGAATTTGTTGGATTTGCTGTTTTCTTTGATCAGAGCATTTATTTTCTCTATGGTATCTTCAGACTCTGAGATTCGTTCTTCTATCTCTTGTATTCTATTGGTTATGCTTGATTCTGTAGTCTCTGTTCGTTTACCTAGATTTTCCATATCCAGCCGACCCTTGTTTTGTGTTTTCTTCATTGCCTCCATTTCAGTTTTCAATTCTTGAACTGTTTCCATTACCTGTTTGATTGTTTTTTCTTGGTTTCCCAATGTATCATTCATGGATTTACTCATTTCTTCGATCTTTTTGTTATATTTCTCATCCATTTCTTTACTCATTTCTTCAATCTTTTTGTTATACTTCTAATCCAGTTCTTTAAGGGAGTTAGTCATATCCTTTTTTAGGGACTCTATTGCTTTCATAATGGCATTTTTTTCTGCTTCTTCTGAATTAAGAGGATCAAGTCCTTCTATTGTAGGGTCCTTGGGATCTGGTGTTTTCATGTTGTTTTTTAGATTGTTGGAGGAATTCTTGCCTTGGCGTCTGCCCATCTCTTCCTTCAAATGCTCTCTATTGGATCTTCTGGTACCAGGTCAGATTCCCTTGTTGGGCAGGGACTTCACTGACAGCAGGCCTACCTTCTGACAGAAGGACTGCTGAACTTGCCTAAAGGTGAGATGGTCTTTCAGGGTTCCTGATTTATGAAAGAGTCTGTGAGACATTCTGCAGGACACAGCAGAACGTGACTGAACTGTCTTTGAAATTTCCTGCTTCATGGAAAAGTCTTTGGATACTTTGGGCCTGTAGGCTGAAGATGGCTGCCCCCATGGTACAAAGGAACTTTGGTTGACTGTACAGGCAGCAAGATGTCTCTGTCATTTCTAGGGTTTTGGAAGTATCTTACTTCTTGTTTACTTAGGTAATATTATATCCTTCTGAAGTCTTTGATGGAGTTGAAGAGTGGTTAGTTATAGTTTTCCATTATTATGATAAAGATAAAATAGATATAAATATTATAACTGTGATTCTAACTCGATAACTGTTTTGTTATATGTAAACTTACTATGTTAAAGTGAAAGCCTTTCTTTTTTTTTTCAATAGGAAAAGGGGAAATGATGTAGGTGGGCCTTCTGTCCATGTGTTATTTTCATTGGTTAATAAAGAGACTGCCTTGGTCCTTTGATAGGTCAGAACATATGTAGGCGGGAAAGACAGAACAGGATGCTTAAAGGAAGGAGGCAGTAAGGCAGATGCTATAGCTTTTTTCTCCAAGATGGATGCAGGTTAAGATCCTTCCTGGTAAGCCACAACCTTGTGGTGCTACATACATTAATAAAAATGTGTTAATTAAGATATGAGACTTAACCAATAAGAGGCTACAGATAATGGGCCAGGCAGTGTATAAAACAAAAAAAAATTCACATTAAGTACTTTCTTTGTATGCTGGAAAATTTGGCTCCATGATAAAATGACATATGTATCTATACATCTTTTACTGATGTAATAATAAGGAGTATAAATCTGTAATATCATTATTTACATGATATTTTATTGTTAAGTGCAGTCTATTTTAGGTACCAAAAATGTGTTGGAAAATCATTAAAAACATTGAGGGCAATGCTCTGTTTAGAGCAGATAGAAAGAAGACAGAATGAATATTCAGATGTAGCAGATTCTGACCCAAAGGGTACTTAAATGTTTGTTTCATGATATTAATAATTTAGTGTAATTCAATCTTTTCATGTCCTAGTAGGAGATCTCAAGTTATAACTTGGATAAAGAACAAGGATCTGGGAATGTAATGGAACTTATAATGCTTCCTGATGGCTATTTCCCAACCCCAAACACACACTTTCCAAAGGCTCTTAAGAAAGCCCCATTACAGCAAGGCACTCCAGAGTCTTCTGCCTATACTCCTCCAGGGTTTCCTGAATGAGATGCGTCACTCCTTGTGGGAGTGGTAGAAATTTTACCCAGACTGGATGTTGGAAATGTGAGAGAGTACTAAGGTAACAAGGAAAGTTCTTAGGAAATTTGTCATTTCTGATGTATCTATAATCAATGGGGACCTTTCTGTGTAATGCTTACTCACCCTCTTTTGAAACAGAGGCTCTGATAAGGAATGGGTAATACATGTTGGGCCCAGAGGTTTCAAACTTTGAATCAAACTAGGTGTTGTCTCTGAGTTTAAGATGAAAATATCCAGGAAATGTGAAACCCCTTGATGAGATTAACCTAAGAATAATAGCTACAGAAGACAGAGATGATATCCAACAAAAAGCAGAATGTATATTGTGCAAAATCATAGAGGAAAACTTTTCCAACCTAAAGAAAAATACGACACACTCAATTTTGTACCAATCATAAACCTGAAGGGTGCTTATCTCTAAGTGTGAAATCCATACCACACCCTCTCCTCTCAAGAATCTGGGACTATTATACAAGAAGTAAAGAAAGACTGTGAACATCATAGGCTGATGGTGAGTCCTAGTCAATAGCATTTCTAAATGCAGCAATGAAACTCTATATATGAATACATACAGATGTATCAACATGTACAAAAAGACCTGCACAAAGTAGACAAAATCACAGACTGGACACAAGAAGTATAGAGAAAATTCTAACCCCTAGTTGAAGAGCCAATAGCACTTTTAATTAAGAGTGTAGCCACTGGTGGGACACAAAGTCCCAGGAAGCAAGATGAAATCTACTGCCAGTAAACTATCGAATTTCTCACATCCCCACTGTCTGGATAAGCAGTTACTCACTAGATGTAAAACGTAGAAGTCATACAGCCTAAAACACACACCACAAATAGGTGAGCAATGAGACTGGTGAAGTAGCTGGCTTTTCTGAGGAAAAGTAAAGCAAAGGAGTCATGGCGGTGTAAGAATGTAGCTATCTCCTCCAGGATCCATCAGAATCGAACTCTGTTTTCAGGAGTTAGAAAAGTTATCATATCAGGACTCTTTTTCTAATGATGACTGGATAGCCAGTGCTAGTGGCACCAATTCAAGTGTTGGAAGATTTGATATTTTCTAATATCTACTTGAGTTTTCTGATGCTTTTTATTTGTAGTACAAGAGAGATCACTATATATTTCTTTTTGTGTTCCCATCGTTTAAACAAAGGAATTTGCCTTGGCAGGTAAAACTCTCCCAATGGGCTATATAACCAGTTTTGTGATTTTGAGAGAATATATAAAAGAAAGTCAAGTAAATATAGCTCAAATTTGTATCAAAACAGTAGTCTACCTGCCTCTATAACCTAACTTCCATGCTCGTGGAGATGAGGCACCATACCTATAACCCATATTCAGGTGATATCACTTCACATTACAATCCTATATTTATCTGTGTGCTACTGGAGATTAAAATAATGGCCACCCATTTAATAGGATTGATGCTGGCCAATAATCTTATGAATTCTATTTAAATTTTCATACTAAGTTCTTATTTTTGTGATTGAATTAGTGGCTTCATGGTATAATGAGATACATTTTTATACAATATTTCCTGTTGTAATAAAAAGATCATGAAACTATAATATCATGGGTTAAGGAATATTCTCATTGTTCAGAGCTTTCCAATTTATTAAGCAGTTTAATGTGATTTTAAAACACTAAGAACATTTACAGCAATGTTCCAGTTAGAGCAGATAGGAAGAGGACAGAATGAATATTCATATGTAGGAGACTCTAACCTGAAGGGTACTTTAAAGTTCTTTTCATAAAATTCATAACTTACTGTCATTCAGTCTTGAAAAATCATAGTAGGTGATCCTAACTTATAACATGGATAAAGACCAAAGATCTTGGAACTTATAATACTTCCTGATGGCTATTTCCCAACCCAAAACAAACCCTTTTTAAAAGCTCTTATGAAAGCCCCATCAGAGCAAGCCATTAAAGAGTCTTCTGCGTATTTTCTTACAGAATTTCCTGAATGAGATGTATCACTCCTTGAGGGAGTGGGAGATGTTTTTAGTCAGACTGGGTGTTGGATAAGTGAGAAGGTCCTGAGGTAACAGGGAAAATTCATTGGAAATTTGTGTTTTCTGATTTATCTATGACCACCAGAGTTCTTCCTGTGTAATGTTTTCTGACCTTCTTTTAAAGATCATGCTCTGATAAGCAATGGCTATTACAGGTTGGGCTCTAAGCTTTCATACTTTCTCCAATAAAGGTGTTTTCTGGGTTTCAGAACAAGATATCAACCAAAGTAAGAAATTATCTGCCTCCCTACATGATATCAATGAACTGAAAAAGAAATAAGTGAGGGAAACTGTAAAGTTGGCTCAGAGGTTAAGAGCACTGACTGCTCTTCCAGAGGTTCTGAGTTCAATTCCCAGCAAACACATGGTGGCTCACAGCCATCTATAATGCGATCTGGTGCCCTCTTCTGGCATGCAAGCATATATGGAAGGAATGTTATATACATAATAAAAAAATAAATCTAAAAAAATAAATAAGCTGTTCTTAAAATATTTTAATCTTCAAAAATTGTTCGAGCATGGATTTCCTCATTAGTCTCCTGGCCAATAAGAAGAATACAATTACCCTTATATCTGTCTTATTTCTGACATAAAGATAGCATTAACCTTAAGGAAACTGACATTCACAGGGTGTATTTTTCAATGCATTTCCAGTTCAGTAGTCAGAAAAAGTTAAGAGACACAGAAATACATATGAACTAATTTGTAGACATTCTTCTATCTGCATGCAACACATAGCATTTCTTGATGAACTATTCCCTTCAAGAAGGATCTTTACTCTGTGGAACAGAATTTGGAAGGCATTGAAGCCTACTAACATGGAACATGTAGCCAAAAACTAACAACACAGTTGTGGGAAAATTGTCTGTATTCTTTCAGTCATGTTTTAAATAAATGTTGATTGTCTAGTCAGAAAGGATTGGTGGGACAACCTGACAGGAAGTAAAAGTGGAGCAATCAGAACAGTAGAATTCTAGGAAATAGAAAGACAACTCCTCCCCAGTCCTGCCTCGATCATTGAAGAAGCAGGATATGATCTGCTCGCTGAAAAAGGTAAGGAGGCATGTGACTAACATAGACAAGAGCAACGCATTAATATAAGCAACAAGAGTTAATATGAATTCTGAGCTAATGGTACAATTAGTTTCTATCTAATATAAACTCTCTTTGTGACTTTCTCTGGAATTAAATGGCCAGGGAACTGGGCAGGACATAAACCAAAATAAATAAAGGCCTTCATGATACAGACTGGCACCCACATGAATAACTGCATCCACAGAAAGCCTGAAAAAGCTTGGGAAAGTATAGAGTAAAGCATTGTTCTTGGTAGTAGCAATTTCAGGGGTCTGCTCTGCTTGCTAGAGGCAAGTGAGCTCTCTCCTTTAAGAGAGGCTTCCTGACTCAGCTTTAGCTGCAAAATCCTGCAGCTCTTTTAAAGAAGTCCTTCAAAGAAACACTTAAATGGTGGTGATGTAAAGCTGAACAAATGCTTTTCAGTTTTCAACCATAGCAATGAAAAAGTTGTGCTCTTTTAAAATGCCAGCTTTCTGTGTTGTCCTGTCAGGGCAAACTCTGACTCTTTCAGGCAGGCGGTCTGACTAGAAAGCATTTCAGTGTGGTTTGTAAGCACACTGCTGCTGCTTGCTTCTTGGGAGGGACCGTGAAATGCTGTAGAGTTGTGGTAATAAACATGGCTCTGTCTGGTACCTCTGTCAAAAAGCTGGAATCTCAGAAAGCTAAGAAATGGACTGGATCTAGCCATCAAACCCACGACTTTGATCCTACCCATATAGATTGGTAAATTAAAGAAACAAGTGGTCAGAAAAAGAGAGATATACAGTAAAGAGAGATTCAAAGACAAAGAGAACCCCTAAATGGTTTACTGTGTGTTTAAAAATATATGCAAGATTGAAAAAATAAAGGTTAAGGGCCTTAAAATAAAAAATAATGAAAGATAGTACTTTGGTGTTGTGGTACACACTTTTAATTCCAACATTTTGCAGACTGACTTCTGTGACATCAAGGTGTGGAAGCACACACCTTCAATCCCAATGCTCAGGAGGCAGAGACAGACAGATATCTGTGAATTCAAGGTGTGGTACTGCACACCTTTAATCCCATCACTGAAGAGGCAGAGGCAGGGTGGATCTCTCTAAGTTTAGGGACAGCCTGGTCTACAGAGTGAGTTTCAGAAGATACACAGAAACACTCTCACAAAAAGTCAAAAGTTAAAAATAAAAGAAATGAAGTTTAAAATAAAGACTCCTCAAGATGGAAAAGACACAGAGAATCATGATATTGTACATTATTATGCTCTCTTTGAAATGTTTGAATTCTGAAGAATAAGCAACAGCTGCTAATAAATATTTGCTCAAAATTGCCACTAAATTAATCTAAGATAGGTATTCTCAAAATCGTTTGATTCAAAATTGAAGTCAAAATTTATGTTACTTTGGAGAAGAGATTTTGTTTTTGTGTCCACAGGAAATGAGAGGCTGTGGATTCATTCTGAGTTAAGAAAAGTCAGATTTGATCAAGGAATACCACTTGAGAAATCCCTGGTAGGAGCACATGGCCTAAATGTCTGATTTCTACATCCAGAACTGATTCAGGATGCTGCCTGAGATGATCAAGCCTCACAGGATACTCCAGTCAGGACTTGATAAGTTTTCTTTAGGGATCCATAAGATTATCAGTGCCCGCAACCAGCTGCAAGTTGCCTGGAATACAACACTCATATTCCCCAAAAAATGGAGTATGGATATTTTCCTTTGTTGAAAAAAAGTGGTGCAGGAGATTTGTCTGTATTCTGTCAATCATGTTTTAAATAAATGCTGATTGGCCAGGCAGGAAGTATAAGTGGGACAACAGGAAAAGTATTAAAGGTAGGGCAATGAGAATAGGAGAATTCTGGGAAGGACGAAATGCATTCCTCCCTAGTTGTGACCAGACCACTGAAGGAAATGGATCTGATCTGCCCCACTGAAAAGGTACTGATCCATTTGTCTAACATAGATGAGAGTAATGGGTCGATGGAAGCTACAAGAGCTAATAAGAAGTGTGATCTAATGGGGCAATCAGTATACATCTAACGTAGACCCTCTGTGTGATTTTCTCTGTGACTAAATGGCTGGAGAACTGGGCAGGGCATAAACCCCAGCAAGCAGCGTCTACTGTTACACAACACTAAAAAAATGATGAGATGGCAAAAAATTCAGGCTGATATTTATCTTCAGTCAATTTTCCTATTAAATCTATGCCTTTGAAAATGTATATGTAGATATTAGAAATGCTCATGAAAGTGTTATAAACCCATTGACTCAGCTCAAGTACCATGACTACATCCATGGCATGATCTATGGCCTTTATGTTTCCTGGGAAGATTACATTTAATAAAACAGTTCTCTATAATAATTTCAAATGTATTGGTAGTAGAATGAAAAGTGTTAAGGGAAAAGAAGTAGTAACACAAATGTTGTGGGAATTTCAAAAAGCCATATTAAAGCCTTATACTATGCAGTGAGCAGGCATAAATCAGAGACCCCTGTAGACCGTAGAGTTACTCATGGATCCTGAAAAAACAGACCCAAGCCAGAAACATCTGAGGGAACAGGCATGAGCTAGCTACCTCAACAGGAGAAGGTCCAAGGCAGCAACCTCCACAAGACCACGGTTGGTCCATTGATGCCCACTGCCAGATACAAGGGAGCCCCTGCTGATGAAGCAGTCCTGAACATGAGACCTTTGACAAACCAGGTGTGAATCAGCAATTTCTGAGGTAGGAGACCTGAGCTAGCAACATTTGTTAGAGCTGACCCATACTACCAACCTCTGCCAGAGGAGGACCAAGACAGGAACCTTAGCAGAAACAGCCCAAAGTAAACAATCTCCATAGGAGCAGGCCCAAACAATCCTCAGTATTGCAGAGCAACACCTGGTATCACAGAACAGCCTCCAAGACAGCAGAGTTTCCAACAGTGTGACTAGAACTGTGGTCTTGAATGAACTACGAGGAGCCACTACCTGAGTCTTGGATCCACTGGCACCTGGAAGATTGATCACTAGGGACACAGACAGCCTCAACAACACCAATCAGAGAAAAGATAAATAGACAAGGTAAGAACACAAGCAACACGAAAACAAGCAACATGATACCACTAAAAACAAGTGGTCCTGCAACAGCAAGACTTGAACAAACAAATATAGATGAAGCAAAAGAAAATAAAATAGTTTTACATAAATGTATGAGAACATTAAAGAAGAAATGAAAAATTACCTCAAAACATGAGGGAAAAGACAAACAGAAGAATGAGAAGAAATCTACAAATCTCATTAAAAAAACAAAGAAATTAATCAAACATATGAAAAATAATATTCAAGACTTGAAAAGAAGAAATAGAGACAATAAAGAAATCTCAAACCTAGGGAATTATAGAAACCATAATACTGAGAAAAGTATTGGAAACCACAAAAGCAAGAATTAACAACAGAATACAAGAGATGGAAGAGAGAATCTCAAGGGCAGAAGATACAATTGAGGAAACAGATTCATCAGTCAAAGAAAACATCAAATCTAAATAAGACTTAGCATAAAATATCCAGGAAATATAGAACCCCATGAAAAGACCAAACCTAAGAATAATAGCTCTAGAAAAAAGAGCAGAAGCCCAGCTCAAAGAATAGAAAACATATTTAGCAAAATCATAGAGGAAACTTTTCCTGATCTCAAGAAAGATATGACACACACTAATGTGCAACAATCCTAAATCTGAAGGGTGCTTATCCCAAAGTGTGAAATCCATACCACACCCTCTCCTCTCAAGTCACCGGGACCATCATACAACAGGGAATAGAAAGACTAGAACACCAGAGATTGATGGTGACTACAAGTAAACAGCATTTATCAATGCAGCAATGAAACTACATATATAAATTCACATAGTTGTGTCAACATGTACAAGACCTGCACGAGGTAGACAAAGTCACAGCATGGACACAGGAAGAATGAAGAAAAATATCTCCCCTAGCTCAAGAGCTAATAGCAGTTTTCTTAATAGTTTAGCCACTGGTAGGCCAACCAAGTCCCAGTGGTAAGGTTACATGATTAAAAATACATGGACAGTGCAAATTGTCCTTGATGAGTTAAAAAAAGAAAGAAAGTTAAACAAAATAGGTAGAGAGTTTTGATCCAGAAAGAGGTCAGGAAGAGGGATGGATTTAAACAAAGCATAGTAGGAACCTTTCAAAAAACAAAAATTAGAAGAAATATTATGAGCATATCTAATCATATTGAACCTGAACACCAAAGAAGAGCAAATATGGTTAGCTTTATATACATATTACTACAACAAAATATGGAAAAATGTTAATATATTAGATATTAGTGAATGCCAGTTAATCAAGCAAAGTAGTGACAGTATGACAGATGATGTCAGCCACTGTGAGGACTACAATGAGAAGGTCAGTGTCTACAAACATATCCTCTCTGTCTTGTAATTAAGTATGCTTCCCATTAGGAGTTCACAGCAAAAATAGTCCCCAAATTCCAGAGGTGTAGGAGCTGCTATAGTTTTCATTGGATGAGGGGGAACTCCCAACCATTCATTCTGAAACAAGTCAAGAAGGACTCCCTGTTTTGGAGTCCTGAATTCATCATGGTCTCTTCTTGGCAGTAGTCACTAGGCTCTGGATGTTGCCTGAAAACACCTTTTCTTTGCAATGTGACAAATATCATTTTTATTCAAATTCTCAGATATATACAGATAAGTTTTAGCAGATAGTAGGTTATACAAGAGTTGACTCCACTAGTTCCTCACACAATCTATTCTGTATTTTCACCCTATGTGAGTCTGGTGTTGTTCCATCTAGGAAGTCATCCTTTCAGAGTACACACATCTTCATGCATACACGTGCTCAGATACACACAACAAGAAGCACATCACTGTTTTGGCTGCAAGTTTTATTCTAGAAAGTTTTGTAATGGTTAGATAGCCTTAGGAAAGAACAGGGTAGGCATCCTCTTAGGATTGGAGGGAGAAAAGTGGTCAAACTCAGGCACATCTACATCATCAAAGCTATGTTGGAATCCAATTTCTTGGTTAAAATTATCCTCATATGTCATTTCAGTCAGTGAGTGACTTGATCAATTAAAGTTATCTATGACAAAGGAGTGATATGGAATTTACTGCGAGTAAACTACAGAGCTTTTTTGCAACCACACGATCTGGATAAGCAATTATTCACTGATAATAAAACCTAGAAATCATACAGTCTAAAACACACACCACAAATAGCTGAGCAATGAGACTAATGAAGTAGTTGGCTTCTCTGAGATCAAGTAAAACAAATTAGTTCTGGAGGTGTAAGAATGTATCTATCTCTTGCAAACCCTAAAATGACACCCTCAATTAAAATATTTACTTCCCTGCTCCTATATCCACCCTTCCTCTATCCCACACATCCCATTCCCCCAAGCTCTTCCAAATCCTCTCTTTCTCACATCTCTCTACCCATCTCCCCTTACATCCACCCCCCTCACATACCTCCGTGCATCCAGTTTTACCTGGCAATCTTGTCTACTTCCAATATCCAGGAAGAAAACTGTATGATTTTCTCTGGGTTTGCCACCTTATTTAGTTTCTCTAGGATGACAAATTTTAGACTCAATGTCCTTTAATTACGGCTAGAATCCACTTATGGGTGAGTATATACCATATTCCAATTTTTGGGGTCTGGGATACCTCACTCAGTAAAGTGTTTTCTATTTCCATCCATTTGCATGCAAAATTCAAGATGCCATTGTTTTTTACTGCTGTGTAAAACTCCACTGTATACATGTTCCACACCTTCTTTAACCATTCTTCTATTGAGGGGCACCTGGGTTGTTTCCCGATTCTGGCTTTGACACCTAGTGCTGCTATGAACATAGTTGAACAAATGCTTTTGTAGTATTATAGGGCATCTCTTGAGTATATTTTCAAGAGTGGAATTGCTGGGCCCTGAGGGAGGTTTACTCCCAGTTTCCTGAGAAACCCCCACACTGATTTCCACAGTGGCTGCACAAGTTTGCATTCCCACCTACAATTGATGAGTGTTCTCCTTAATCTACCTCCTCTCCAGCATAGGCTATCATTGGTGGATTTTTTCTTAAGATTTATTTATTTATTATGTATACAACATTCCTTCCATGTCTGCCTCCATGCCATAAGAGGGCACCAGATTTCATTATAGATGGTTGTGAGCCACCATGTGGTTGCTGGGAATTGAACTCAGGACCTTTGGAAGAGCAGTCAGTTCTCTTAACCTCTGAGTCATCTCTCTAGCCCCCTCATTGGTGTTTTTGAGTTTAGCTATTCTGACAGGTGTAAGATGGTATCTCAAGGTTGTTTTTATTTGCATTTCCCTGATCGCTAAGGAGGTTGAGCATGACATTATGTGTGTTTTGGCTATTCGAAGTTCTTCTGTTGAGAATTCTCTGTTCAGTTCAGTACCCCATTTTTAAGTAGGGTTAATTTGAGTTTTAGTGTCTAGTTTCTTGAGTTCTTTGTATATTTTGGAGATCAGACCTTTGTCTGTTGAATCGTTGAAGACCTTCTCCCAATCAGTAGGTTGCTTTTATGTCTTAATGACAGTGTCCTTTGCTTTACAGAAGCTTCTCAGTTTCAGGAGGTCTCATTTATTCATTATTGCTCTTAATGTCTGTGCTACTGGGGTTCTACCTAGGAAGTGATCTTCTGTGCCCATGACTTGTAGACTATTTCTCTTTTTCTCTTAGGGTTTGCAAGAGACTTGACTCTAGAGGGGTACCCAGGTCCACGGAGAGGTCCCCAGATTGTTCCTTGGACAGCAGAGGAGAGGATGCATGAACTGGCCTTGTCCCATAGCCACAGTGATGAATATCTTGCTTATCACCATATAATCTTCATCTGGTGATAGATGGATATAGAGACAGAGACACACATTGGAGCACTGGACTTAGCTTCCAAAACCCAAAAGAGGAGCAGAAGGAGGGAGAACATGAGCAAGGAAGTCAGGACCATGAGGGATGCATCCACCCAGTGAGATAGTGGGACTGATATAATGGGAGCTCACCAAAGCCAGCTGGACTGGGAATGATGGAGCATGTGATCATTTGGACACTCTGAATGTGGGTGGCTTCTGGGTTTTGATTCTACTGCATGGACTGACTTTGTTTGAGCCTGTCTTGTTAAGATGCTCACCTTTACAGACCTGGATGAAGGTGGGAGGTCCTTGGACTTCCCACAAGGCAGGGAACTCAGACTGCTCTTAGGACAAGAAAGGTGCTGAGGGGGAGGGAAAACGGAGGTGGGGAGGAGGTGGAAATTTTGAAGAAAAAAAATAAATTAAGAAAGAAAGGGAAAAAAGAAAGAAAATGAGAAAAAGAAAATAAGAAAAAAAGAAAACGAAAAAGGATGTATCTCTCTTCTCCAGAGCCCCTCAGGTTGGATCAGAAGAGATCTCTGTGCTCAGGAATTAGAAAAGTTATCAAATCAGGTCTCTTTTTCTCAGGATCCCTGGATAGCCAGGGTTAGTTGCACCAATTTCACTGTTGGAAGATTTAATATTTTCAAATTTCTACTAGAATTTTCAGATGCTTTTTATTTGTAGTACAAGGGGGATTGCATTATATTTCTTTTTGTGGCCCCACTGTTCAATACAGATCTTTGCCTTGGCAGGTAAAACTCTCCCAGTGAACTATATCAACAGTTTTGTGATTTTGAAAGAATATATAAAAGAAAACATATAAAGTTCAAAATTGCTTCAAAACAGTAATCCACCTGGCTCTTTTACTAAATGCCACGTTTATGGCGATGAGGAATCAGACCCATAAACCATATACAGGTCATTTCACTTCAGAGTACAATCCCATATTTATCCTTGTGGTCCTGGAGATTGAACTAATGGCCACCCACATAACAGGCTATATGCTGACCCATAATTCAAATTAATTTTTCTTAAATTTTCACATTAAGTTCTTTTTGTGTGTGCTGGTAAGTTGGGCTCCATGATGAAATGAGATATGTATTTATAAATCATTTACTGATGTAATAAAAGGAGTACAATACTGTAATAGCATTGCTTAAGTGATATTTTTATTGTTAATTGCATTGTATTTTATTTAAAAATATGTTTGAAAATCATTAAGAACATGGGAGCAATGCTCTTTTTAGAGCAGATAGGAAGAAGACAGAATTAATATTCAGATGTAGGAGATTCTGAACTACAGGCTATAAAAAGTATTTTTTCCTTGAAATTCTTTATTTATTGTAAATCAATCTTTTCATGTCCTAGTATGAAATCTCAAGTTATAACATGGATAAAGATCAAGGATCTTGGAGTTGTGAGTTAATTTATACTACTATCTGGTGGCTATTTCCAAACCCAAAACCCAGGTTTTCCAAAGGCTCTTAAGAAAGCCTTATCACAGCAAGCTGTTACAGAGTGTTCTGCTTATTCTCCTCCATGATTTCCAGTATGAGATGTGTCATTCCTTGTGGGAGTGGGAGATATTTTAGGCAGACTGGATGTTGGATATGTGACAGGACACTGAAATAACAATGAAAGTTATTCTGATGTATCTATGATCACTAGAGACCTACTTCTTTAATGTTTACTTACAACATTTTGAATCAGAGGCTCGATAAGGAATGGGAAATACATGTTTGACCCAGAGCTTTCAAACTTTGACTCCAAACTAGGTATTGTGTCTGAGTTTCAGAATAAGATAACAGCAAAATTATGACATTCTCTGACTCCATGGCATCATTGAACAGAAAAAGAAGTGATGGAGACATGAAAGTATAAAGAATGTTAATATTCAAAAATTGTTAGAATATAGGTGTTTCTCATTAGTCTTCTGTCAGATATGAAGAATACAATGACCTTTATATCTTTCTCATTCCTGACATAAGAATAGTATTAGCCTTAAAGAAACTGACATTCACAGGAGATGTTATTCAATCGAATTCCAGTTCAGAAGTCAGGAAAATTTAGAGAGACAGAAATATATGTGAAATAACTTGAACTCAATATTATACTAGCATGCAACACAGGCTGTCATTCATGTACCATTCTTTTCTAGAAGGGTCTATGGTCCATGGAACAGATTTTAAAAAGTCACTGAAACATGATGACATCAGACACCTAAGACAAAAATGAACAACACTAAAGAAATGATGAGATGGCAAAGAATACAGGATATGATTTATGTTCAGTCATGATTCATGTTTAATTCATGCCTTTGTAAGAGTGTATGTAGATTTGAGAAATTGTCATAAATATGTTATAAACCCATCTACTCCGTTCAAGTGTCAGGAGTACATCATGGCATGACCAATGGAATTTATGTTTCCTGGGAAGATTACATTAACCAAAAGATTTTTTGATAAAAGTTTCCATTGGCTTGGGAGTAGAATTAAACTGTTAATAGAATAGAAGAGTTAATAAACAGGTGGTGGGTATTTTAAAAAAAAACCCATATTAAAGCCTTATACTTTTTCATTTTTCAAATAGTCACTCCTTTTTTAATTTCTAAAATTCGAATAATTTTGCTTTTTTCTTTTGCTATAAAGTGACATGATAAGCAAGTCAACATATTAAAAACACTTTTCTTGGGCTCATGGTTCCACAAATGAGTCTATAATATGATGGTAGGTCGCATACTAGCAGGAAAGTAGTCATGGTGCTATTGTTGTAGCTGAGATCTTACATCCTGATCCAAAAGTATGTGGGAGAAAAAAAAGTGACAGAGAACTAGGAATGATGTGGGACTTTGCAACCTGAAAGACAACCTTCCATGATATATCAGGCCTGTTAAGCCTTCCCTCTTTGAACTGGGGCCCAAGCATTCAACTAAATTAACCTACAGGGAATAGTCTCATTATGACCATCACTATATATATATATATATATATATATATATATATATATATATATATATATATATATGTTTGTGTGTGTGTGTGTGTGTGCATGTGTACCTTTGTGGGTGCGATGTCACATGAAATAACATAACAGGACTTTGAATAATAGGTCAGCAGTTAAAAGTAATTGTTCTCATGGTTTATGCACTGAAAATTTCAGGCCCATATTCTACATGATCCAGCAGTTGTAGACATTGAGGTACTTACAGGCGTAATTTGAACCTTTCACAAAGGAGGGGAATTTGTTGCTCTCTTGTAGTAAAGCAAACTTACTGCCATCCTAATAGGTGCCAGGATATGCTTATGTAATTCTACTCCTTCCATTCCAAGTATGAGGTCAAATAATTAAGAGGCATTTACAAGTCAATGTGACCAAATGGACATAAGTAATAACACATGAGAGGGAGGCAGAGACATCTACAGAAACATGCCCAAGCTAAGGACTTCCACAGAACCAGGCCCAGGCCAGGAACATCGTCAGAAATAGGTCTGAGCTAACAACTCCACTTGAGAAAGCTTGATGTAACTCAAGTTTTTGTTGCTTTTCTGTCATATGATTCAGCACTATCACTTGGACATTTAGTAAAAGAAGTCACATTCAGCATACAATACAGATTCCTGCATATACATCTATATTTCAGATCTACTCCTAATATTCAAGGGACATTAGTCAGTACAGTTGCACACCAGATGTGGATGGGATAATAATACGTGGCATTTATGTGGCCTGAAATTATTATCAGTCATATAAAACAATGATCACGTGTCCTCTGCAGACAACCAAATGAAACTGAATATCATCATGTACAGGGAAATAAATCCAGTCTTAAATACAAGGTTGTCACTAACTTTTCAACTATTAAAGAGGAAAACAGAAAAAGGCTAGGTTGATGTACATATGTAACTATTACATCAGATGAAAGGGACAAGTGAGGGCTAATAAATGGTATACAGGGATATTTGTGCTAAGTGACACATGCATATCTGAGCATAGCATAATATTCTTAAAAGAGCATGTGCTAACTGATATCATGTAGTTGTGCATAATGAAACTCTGTCTCTCAAGCAAACAATCACTAAGCAATCTTTGTTATGACCCAAATTACAATCAAAATCTGCTTACAACAGAATGACCCTGGCATCCAAGAATAAAAAAAAATGTAAAAGGGACATATAAGTAAGATTGTAGAGCCAGTTATAGAAGAAGAAAAAGAACTCATGAGTACTAAGAGCCATATTGTACTTTATTCAGGAAATGAAGTCATGGAGACAAAAACACAAACAAGGAAACTCATGGTTTTGGAAACATCCTCTGAGTGCACAGGGTGGAAGCTGCTGCTCATCAACGAGCATCTGGGACACTGAGGTGGTGTGGAAGGAACAAACTCAGCCACCACTTAACAGCAGAAGGAGAAGAATCTCAGGAGATTGCCCACCCTCTAAGGGGTCATCACTGACACATGGAGGTGATGGAGGACAAAATTCTTTGGCAACCATGATAGGCTTTGAACCAAAGATGGAAGTGTTTCTATGGATGTGGGGGAAGAAAGAGTTCCTACTCTTCTCTTGGTCCTGGTGACTGCTGCAGCACTCACATGTTCTTCTGTTGGCACTTCTGCTGGCAAGTTGGAAAAGGGTTCACAGGAGGACACATCTCCTATCATGGCTGAGGTGGGCATCCTTGTGGGCACTTTGGAGGAGGGCAAGGCTGTGGGCATATTGTAGGATACAAGACTGTGTTCACATTCGACGATTACAAGGATATGGCCACGTTGGAGGAGTATAAGGACCTGGACATATTGGAGTAGAAATCTGTGTGCACACTGGAGGAAGAGTATAAGTCTGTGGGCACGTTGGAGGAAGATAAATCTGAGGGCACATTGGAGGAGGACAAGCCTGTGGACACTTCAGTGGACGAGAAGGCTCAGGAGACTTTGCGGGTGGACACACAGGAGGAGTCTGGCTTGGCTGCTGGCACTGCTGCTCTTGAGAAGACATTGTGATGAAGTCTCAGGATCTGAAAGACATTACATGACACTGTTAGGGGTGATCCACACTGAAAGGAGAGATGGAGACATGGAACCTCACATCCACTTCTCTGTCCACACATGTACATATTCCCCAAACCCTGTTTCAGGACAGCCTGGCTTTTCCCTTTCCTGGCAGCAATTTGTAGCACTAGCCTTGGGAAGTAACCTTTGTTTCATGCATTATTCCAGGAAAGAAACATGATTTCAGTGAAACAGGGCTCCTTGCACACAGAAATGAATTTAAGACAGAGAGATTCAAGTTCTGGAACCCTGAGGAATTTCATAACACATCCCTGTCTTCATTGTCCCTTGAGACATCGCAGCAGGTTGTATGGGGTAGCAGAATAAAGGACAGCTCAGGCAAGTCCCAGGTTCTGATCTCTGCTAATATCTAGGGTTCTGAAAGGGACATCAAAAGATGCATGTGAAAGAGAACAATATTCCGCTCAACATCCTACCAAATAAAAGGAAAAGCCACCTTTTACAGTGGACCATTGTATCCATTGTTATAATTTTGATTGCTAATTTGGTGCTGTTCATCCCATAAAGACAACTGGACTCATCTCACTTAGTTCCTAAAAACTGACAGGAGCACATAAGCTGAACATAAAGACAGACCAACTCAGGAAACACTCACCAGACTCTCCAAAGGAGTCCAGGGCTTGTGCACCAGAAGTGTGCAGTCACACAGTCAAGGGCCTCTTTATATGACTGGCTGCCCAGACTAGTGAGAGTAGAGCTGTTATTGTGGGCAGGTCCAGGCACTTCCCAATAAAAGTGAAAATCCATGAATAACTGACTTATCAGGGACCTTAGATAATAGGAAATTCTGTTCCTGGTCACTATTTCTGTACAGCCTGGTGACTCAGTGTGCACTCCTGTCTTATCAGTTACACCAAGAACTCCCTGGTTATCTATGTTTTCCTTTTTGAATGAAAACAATATTTCTTTTCTTGGTTACACCTCTCTCGTGTCTTGTTTGCTCTGCTTAGGCTGACTGATATAATTTGTTTCATTGGCACATTTGTATTCTTGTTTTCTAGGTATAGTTTGCCTGTGTTCTGAAAGGAGGACAGTATTACAGGTGACTCCAACTGTACTCTCAGCTGCATCTTTGAGAAACCTGTCCCCAGACACAAGTCAGAATCCCTGTCTAGGTTTAATTCTTTCTGTCACCATAGAAAGTCAAACATGCTGTTCATAGGGAAGGCTGCAGAGATTGAGGCATAATCAGACCCTATTCATGATTGCCATCTTAAATGACATATTAGGGTTCTATATGTAGTCTCCCCTCTAATGGTGACTGTAAGAGTGCTTATCCTAAGGAAGCATGCTCTTGCTAGGATAATTAGCATGAAGACTGACAATCCCTCATACTCCTTTTTCTGAAAAGTATTGTTGAGCCCACTTGGCTGTGATACTACTTGAGCTACTACTAGTATTCAATAAACAAACAATATGCTGAATCCTTAATATACATCATGTGTACACTTATAAACACTCATGCATGTACACTCACACATAGTATCAGTCTGACATTTTTATCTGCCAGAAAACTACATATATCACTTCTTGATTTTCTAATGTTAACTAATGAGATACTCCTGCATGAAAACTGGCCGATATAATTAAAAGTTGTGTGTTTCGTCATTGTTGTTTGACTATAGAACACTTTGAGGGAGGCCTAGTGTCTGGGCACTGTGGAGGAGGACAAGGCTCAGAGCAGGTTGAGGGTGGAAACTGCTCTGAGCACTTTGCGGATGGGCACAAAGGAGGAGGCAGGCAGGGCTGCTTGTGCTGCTGCTGATGGTAAGACATCACACTGAAGTCTCAGGATCTGAAAGACATTTGCCTGAAGTGGTGACTCCTCAGTAAGGAAGAAATTTCAGTTTATGAAATGTTAGAATCTTCCTCAATCCCAATTTCTGCTCCAGACTTCCTGCATTTCCCTTACATGTCACTCTTTTGTGTCATTGGCCTATGAATGCAACATTTTTCTTTACATTTTTGGGAAGAAAACATCTTTCCTTAAAGGACAGAATATTGCTACTTGCAAAAAACGATATCTTCAATAAGGCACTGTGAAGTTTAAGTGTGACATACTGAGTTGTCACAGTGATAACAGTAATCTCTGTCATTGCTATCAGTCATGATATCTCAGGAGCTGGACTAGAGTACAAAAGAACATACAGGTCAATTCAAGATATTCGAAACTCCTAAAAAGTAGACCAAATGAGTTCAGAAAAGAGAAAGTATTTCCTTTGGTCCTGGAAAGCTGAGATTTAAGTGGAGGAGAAAGAATAAACTGAGGAGCAACAATTACTAAATAGGAACTCCTGAAACAGAGAAGATTCTTTAAAGCAAAGAAAACAGTGATTCAGAATATATACATATATATGTATATGTGTGTATGTGTATGTGTGTGTGTGTATATACGGATGTATAAAAACTTGAATAGGGCTCAGAATAGTGGGTGAGCAGTTAAAAGAAATTGTTTTCAGTGTGTCAGAGTCCAAAACTGGAAACCCGTATTCCACATTGTCGTTCACTCAGAGAATCTGAGCACCTAACACTCATAATTTGCACCTTCCGCAAGAGAGGGGATCACGTTGCTCTTTTGTAGAAAAGAAAGCTTATTGACATCCCAAAGAAAATATTTATATTTGTAGCTGAAAATTGCTCCAAAACAGTAATCCACCTGCCTCTATTACCTAATTGCCACAATTATGGAAATGAGCCACCACACCTATAAACCATATTTAGGTCATATCACTTCACAGTACAATCCCATATTTATCCCTGTGGTTCTGTAGATTGTACTAATGGCCACCCACCTAATAGGATAGATGTTGACCCATAGTCCATATTAATTCTTTTTAAACTTTCACATTAAGTTCTTTTTTGTGTGTCAATTGGGCTCCATGATAAAATGAGCTATGTATTTATAGATCATTTACTGATATAATAAAAAGGAATATAAAAGTGTAATATCATTGCTAGGGTGATACATTATTGACAAGTACATTCTATTTAAGTTACCAAAAAGTGTATTGGAAAATCATTAACAACATTGAGGGCAATGCTCTGTTTAGAGCAGACAGGAAAAAGACAGAATGAATATTCAGATGTAGGAGATTGTGACACAAAGGCTACTTAAAGGTTTTTTCATGAAATTCATAATTTAGTGTAATTCAATCTTTTCATGTCCTAGTAGGAGATCTCAATTTATGACATGAATAAAGAACAAGGGTGTGGGAGTTGAAGTAGAACTACTTTCTGATGGCTCTTTCATAACCCTAAACACAGGTTTTCCAAAGGATTTTAAGAAAGTCCCATCACAGCAAGCCACTCCAGATTCTTCAGCCTATTCTCCTTCAGTATTTCCTGAATGAGATGTATCACTCCTGCGGGAGTGGGAAATATTTTAGCCAGACTGGATGCTGGATATGTGAGAGAGTAATGAAATAACAAGGAAAGTTCTTTGGAAATTTGTCATTTCTGATGTATCTCTGATCACCATACACGTTTCTGAGTAATGTTTACATGCCCTCTTTTGAATCAAAGGCTCTGATAAGGAATGGGTAATACACGTTGGGCCCAGTGCTTTCAAACTTTGATTCCAAACTAGCTGTTTTCTCTGAGTTTCAGAACTAGATAATAACCATATTATGAAATTCTCTGATTCCTTTCATGACTTCATGGAAAAGAAAAGGAAATGATGGAAACATTGAAGTTTAAAGTATTTTAATATTCAAACATTGTTAGAAAAAGGCCTTTCTCATTATTCTTCTGGCAGTTACAAAGAATACAACGGCCTTTACATCTCTCTTATTCCTGACATAAGGATAGTATTAGTCTTAAAGAAACTAACATTCAGAGGAGATGTTACTCAATGGAATTAAAGTTAGGAAGTCAGGAAAATTTTAGAGAGACAGAAATACATGTGAAATATTTTGAAGTGTTTCTTCTACCTGCATGCAACCCAAATTTGTCATTCATGAACTATTCTTTTCAAAAAGGGTCTTTAGTCCATGGAACAGAGTTTTGATGGCACTGAAGCATACTGATACGGGACACATAGGCCAAAAGTAACAACATTGAAGAGATGATGGGATGGCAAATAACACAAGTGGAGTGATATCTTCAGTCAAAATTCCCGTTAAATCCCTGCTTTTGAAAATGTATTGGTACGTATGAGAAATGATGATAAATGTGTTATAAATGCATTTACTCAGTTCAAGTATCAGGACGACAATCATGGCATGACCTATGAAATGTACGGTTCTTGTAAAGATTACATTAAATAAAAGAGTTCTTGATAAATGTTTCCAATGGCTTTGGAGTGGTATTAAAATTATTAAGGGAGAAGAAGTAATAATACACAGATGGGAATTTTTAAAAAGCCATATTAAAGCCTTAAACTCTTTCATTTTTAATACTGTAATTATTTTAAATGTCTCAAAATGAACAATTTAGTTTTTTCTGTTGCTATAAAGTGACACCATAACCAAGGCAACCTATAAAAAAAATTATTGGGCTCTTGGTTCAAGAAAGCAAGTGCCTAGGGAATTAAGTCCAGTGTTCCAATATGGGTCTCCGTCTCCAGCTCCATCCATCGCCATATGAAGGATATATGGTGACAAGCAAAATATTCATCAGTATGGTTATGGGCCAAGGCCAGTTCAGGCACCCCCTCCTCTGTCCAGAGAACAATCTGGGGATCTCTCCTTGGACCTGGGATCCCATTTATAATCAAGTCTCTAGTAAACCCTAAACTGACACCCTTAGTTGAGATATATTCTTCCCTGATCCCATATCTATCCTTCCTCCCTCCCCCCTCCCAGTCCTCCGAGCATTCCCCATTCCTCCCCTGTGCCCTTCTCTCTAACCCTCTCCCCTTCCAACAACCCGCCTACCCCGCCATGCACCCGAGGTTACCTGGGACTCTTGTCTATTTCCAATCTCCAGGAGGAAAACTACCTGAATTTTCTTCAGGTTCACCCTCCTGAACTGAACTTGGCCCATAACCATACTGATAAATATTTTGCTTATCACCATAGAACCTTCATCTGGCAATGGATGGTGATAGAGACAGAGACCCACATTGGAACACTGTACTTAACTCCCTAGGTCCAAATGAGAAGCAGAAGGAAAGAGAACGTGAGCAAGGAAGGCAAGATCAGAGGGAACCTTTATCCGACAATGGATGGCAATACAGACGGAGACCCACATTGGAGCACCGGACTGAGTCCGCCAAGGTCCAAATGAGGAGCAGAAGGAGGAAGAACATGAAAAAGGAAATCAGAACTGCGAGGGTTGCGATCACCCACTGATACAAGGGGACTTATCTAATGAAAGTTCACCAAGGCCAGTTGGACTGGGACTGAACGAGCACGTGATGCAGCCAGATTCTCTGAATGATGCCAGATTCTCTGAAAGTGGCTGGCCCGAGTCTTTCTGAAAAGCCATTGACAATGACACTGGGACTTGTTTCCTCTGCATATACTGGATTTCTGGGATCCAGTCTGTTTGGATGCTCACCTTCCTGGACCTGGAGGGAGGGGGGAGGAGCTTGAACTATCCACAGGGTGGGAGACCCTGACTGCTCTTGGGGATGGAGAGGGAGGAGGGGAGGGATTGGGGGGAGTGGGAGGGGGTTGGGAGGAAGGGCGGAAGTGGAGACTTTTGTATTTTAATAAACTTTGAGGGAAAAAAAAGAAAAAAAAAGAAAGCAAGTGCCTAATTTGATGGTGGGAATCATAGAGCAGACAGGCAGTCATGGTGCTGGAATAGTAGCTGAGATCTTGCATCCTGATCCAAAAGCATGAATAGAAAAAGAGAAAGAGTCAGAAATATATATATCTGTGTGTGTGTGTGCGTGTGCCTGCGTGTCTGTATGTGTGAGTGTTGTGAAATAATTTAATTAGACTTTTAACAATAGGTCTGCTTTAAAAAGTAATTGTTCTCAGGGTAAAACGGCTGCAAATTCCAGGCCAATATTACACATTGTCTATCAGTCAGAGAACATGAGTTACTTACAGGCCTAATTTGAACCTTCCACAAAGGAGGGGATTTCGTTGTTCTCTTGTAGTAAAGCAAACTTATTGTCATCCCAGAACATTTACTGATGTAATAAAAAGGATTATAAAACTGTAATATCATTGCTTAAATGATATTTTTATTGTTAAGTGCATTATATTTAATTCACCAAAAAAATGTGTTGGAAAAAATTAAGAACATAGAAGGCAATGAGCTGCTCAGAGTACATAGAAAGAAGACAAAACGAATATTCAGAATTAGAAGGTTCTGACCCAAAGGCTACTTAAAGTTTTTTTTCATGCATTTCATAATTTACTGTAATTCAATCTATTAATGTTTTACTAGGAGATCTCAAGTCATAACATGGACAAAGATCAAAGATCTGCGAGTTGTGGGTTAGCATATAATACTTTGTGATGACTATTTCCAAACCAAAACACAATCTATCCAAATGCTCTTAAGAAAAACCCATCACAGCAAGCCATTCCAGAGTGTTCTGACTATTCTCCTCCAGGACTTCCAGAATGAGATGTGTCTTTCCTTGTGGAAGTGGGGGATATTTTAGCCAGTCTGGATGTTGGATATGTGAGAGGGCACTGAGGTAAGAAGGAAAGTTCTTTGGAATTTGTCATTTCTGATGTATATATGATCACCAGAGACCTTTCTATGTAATATTTACTTGCCGTCTTTTGAATCATGAGTTCTGATAAGGAATGGGAAATACATGTTGAGCCCAGAGCTTTCAAACATTGACTCCAGACTAGGTGTTATCTCTGAGTTTCAGAACAAGATAACAGCCAAATTATGACATTCTCTGACTCCCTTTCTGACCTCATTGAACTGAAAAAAAAGTGATGGAAACAAGAAAGTTTAAAGAATGTTAATATTCAAAAATTGTTAGAAATTAGATCTTCCTCATTAGTCTCCTGGTAGATATGAAGAATTCAACTACGTTTACATCTTTCTCATTCCTGGCATAAGAATAGTATTAAACTTATGGAAACTGACATACATAGGAGATGTTATGCAATGAAATTCCAGTTCTGTAGTCAGGAACAGGTTAGAGAGACAGAATTACCTCAGATATTTTTTGAACTCATTCTTCTACCTGTACTCAATACAAAGCTGTCACTCATGAACTATTCTTTTCAAGAAGGGTCTTCAGTGCATGGAACAGACTTTAGAAGCCACTGAAGCATACTGACATGGGACACCTAGACAAAAATTAAGAACACTAAAGAAATGATGAGATGGCAAATACAGAATGAGATTTATCTTCAGTCAATATTCATGTTAATTCTAATCCTTTGTAAGTGTGTATGTAGACATGAAAAATGATCATAAGTGTGTTATAAAGCTATTTGCTCAGTTTATGTATCAGGACTACATCATGGCATGACCTATGCATTTTATGGTTCCTGCGAAGATTACATTAAAAAAAGATTTCTCAATAAAAATTTCCAATGGCTTGGGAGAAGAATTAAAAATGTTAAGGTAGTAGAAGTATTAATACACAGGAAGATAGAATCTTAACAGCTGAAGATATAATTATGGAAATATTCTTATCAGTAAAAGACAACATTCAATCTTTTTAAAACTTAGGACAGACATCCAGGAAATATGGATCCCTATAAAAAGACTAAACCAAAGAATAACAGCTATAGTATAAAGAGAATAAGTCAATCAAAAAACAGAAAATATATTTAGCAAAATTATGGAGGAAATCATTGGCAGCCTAAAGAAAGGTATGAAAAACACAAATGTCCACCAATCATAAATCTGAAGGGTGTTTATGCCTAAGTGTGAAATCCATATCACACCCTCTACTCTCAAGAATCTGGGGCAAGTATACAACAAGGAAAGTAAAGACTGTAAATATCAGAGGCTGAAGGTGACTACTAGTAAGCAGCATTTATAAATGCAGCAATAAAACTCTATATATGAGTTCACCTAGATGAATCAACATGTTCAAGAAAAACCTGCAGAAGGTAGACAAAATCACAGCATGGACACAGGAATCATGCAGAAAAGCCCACCCGTAGCTCAATAGCCAATAGCACTTTTCATTAAGAGTGTAGCCACCGGTGGGCCATCAAAGTCCCAGTTAAAACACACATGATTAAAAATATAATGAACAGTGCCAATTGTCTTTATGAGTTTTAGATAACAGACACAGAGTTGAACCAAAAGAATAGAGAGAATTGATCTGGAAGGAGATCAAAAGAATCAGAATTTAGTCAAAGCACTTTTCAGGGAATTGTCAATGAACAAGAATTAGAAGAAATAGAATGAGCATAAGTATTCAAATTGAAAGTGAACACTTAAGAAGAACCAATATGGTAAGTTTTATATACATTTTACCACACTGAATGTGCAAAAGTGTTAGCATGCCTGGTATTAGTGAATGCCAGTGAATCAAACAAAGTAGTAGATGTATGACTGATGATGGCAGCCACTGTGAGGACTACAATGAGATGAGCAGTGTCTTCAAAACCATCCTCTGTGTCCTGTAATTAAGCATGCTTCCAATGAGGCATCCACTGCAGAGATAGTCCCCAAATTTAGAGGCATAGGCGGTGCTCTAGATTTCATTGGATGTGGGAGAATTTCCTGATCATTCATTCCAGAGCACACAAGCATAACTCCCTGTTTTGGTGTCTTTGATTCATCATGGCCTCTTCCTGTCAGTAGTCACTAGGCTATGGATGTTGCCTGTAAACCCCTTATCTTTGCCATGTGACAAATAGTCTTTTTCTACTTAAAGCCTCAGATGTATACACGTAAGTGTTAGTAGATAGAAGGTTATACAAGAGATGACTCCACTAGTTTCTCACAGACTCTTCTCTGTATCTCCACTGTATACAAGGTGGTATTTTTTGTTTAGGAAAAGATTCAGATTGCAGATGCGCGTGCATGCACGGGCACACATAAACACAAAAAGAAAGACATCCCAGTTTTGACTAAAAGTTTTATTTTAGAAACATTCTGTGGGGATTAAAGGGCCATTAGAAAAAACAGGTTTGCCTACTGTTAGCAATGTAGTGAAAAACAGTCAAGCTCAGGTGTATCTACATCATCACAGCTGTTTGAAAACAAGTTCTTGATTGAAGTTCTGCTCATATGTGACTCCAGTCAGCTAGTGACTTGACTCTTATTAATGACAAGGGAGGAATATGGAATCTACTACAAGAAAACTACAGAACTTTCTCTCATCCCCACTGTCTGGATAAGCAATTACTCGCTGAAAGTAATACATAGAAGTCATACAGCTGAAAACACACACCACAAATAGCTGAACAATGAGACTAGTGAAGTAGCTGACTCCTCTGAGTAAAAGTAAAGCAAAGTAGTCATGGTGGTGTAAGAATGTCACTATCTCCTCCAGAGTCCCTCAGGTTGGAGCAGAGAGAACTCTGTGCTAAGGAGTTAGAAAAGTTCCTATATCAGGAATCTTTTTTCAGGATCCCTGGATAGCCAGTGCTAGTGACACCAATTCCAGTGTTGGAAGATTTGATATTTTCAAGTTTCTACTAGAATTTTTCGATGCTTTCTATTTGTAGTACAAGGGGGGGTGTGTTATATTTCTTTTTGTCATCCCATCATTCAAACACAGGCCTTTGCCTTGGCAGGTAAAACTACTCCAATGAGCTATAAAATCAGTTTTGTGATTTTGAAAGAATATATATATAAGAAAAGAATACACACACACACAAACACACACACACACACACACACACACACACACACATATATATATATATCAAAATTTATTCAAAACAATAATCCACCTGATTCTATTACCTAACTGCCATGATCATAGAGATAAGGAAGGATGCCTATAAACCATATTCAGGTCATATCACTTCACAGTACAAACCCATATTTATCAGTGAGCTACTTGAGATTGAATTAATGGCCACCCATGTAATAGGATTGATGCTGACCCATAATCTTATAAATTCTATTTAAATTTTCTCATTAAGTTCTTATTTTTTAATGGAATTTGGGGCTTCATGGTATTGTGATATGTATTTTACATCATTTCCTGTTGTAATAAAAAGATCACGAAACTATAATATCTTGTCTTAAGGAATATTCTTATTGTTCAGTACTTTCTGTTTTATAACAGAGGAATGTGATGTCAAAACACTAATAATAACATTTAGGGCTATATTCTGGCTAGAGCACATAGAAAGAAGACAGAATGAATATTCATATCTATGACACTCTGACCTGAAGGCTACTGTAAGATCTTTTCATGAAATTCATAAATTACTGTCATTCAGTCATTTCAAATCATAGTTGGAGATCTTCAGGTATAATATGGATAAAGACGCAGGTTCTGGGAATTGTAGGGGAACTTAAAATAATTCCTGATGGCTTTTTTCCAACACAAAACACATCCTTTCCAGAGGCTCTTAATAAAGCCCCATCAGAGCAAGCCATTCCAGAGTCTTCTGTCTATTTTCCTACAGGATTTCCAGAATGAGATGTCTTATTCCTTGGGGGAGTGGGAGAGTTTTTTAGACAGAATGAATGTTGGATAGGTGAGGAGGTCCGGAGGTAACAGGGAAAATTCATTGGAAATTTGTGGTTTCTGGTGTGTCTATGATCACCAGAGTTATTTCTGTGTGAAAGTTTTTTCCTCTTTTGAAGACCAGGCTGTTATAAACAATGGATATTACATGTTGGGCCCAGAGCTTTCATACTTTTTTCCAAAGTAGGTGTTTTCTCTGAGTTACAGAACAAGATATCAACAAAATTATGAAATTATCTGCTTCCCTACATGATATCAATGAATTGAAAAAGAAGTGAGGGAAAGAGTAAAGTTTAAAATATTTTAATCCTCAAAAATTGTTCGAACAAAGCTTTCCCCATTAGTCTCCTGGCAGATATGAAGAATATAATAACTCTTACATCTATCTTATTCCTGACATAAGGCTAGCATTCGCCTTAGGGAAACTGATATTCACAGGATGTGTTTCTCAATGGAATTAAAGTTCAGAAGTCAGCAAAAATTTAGAGAGATGGAAATACTTATGAGCTAATTTGTAGACTCTCTTCTACCTGCATGCAACACAAAGCTGTCCTTGATGAATTATTCTCCACCAGAAGGATCTTTATTCAATGGAACAGAATTTTGCAGACACTGAGGCCTACTGACATGGAATACCTAGTCAAAAACTAGCAACATGTGTGCGGGAGAATTGTCTGTATTCTCTCAGTCATGTTTTATTTTATATTATTTTATTTTATTTTTATGAGAAAGTAATTTTTTAAATGATAAAAGTTTCCATTTCCGTCCCTCCTGCCAACACCCTCCCACTCCCCCCACTCCCTCTCCTCTTCTCTCTCCATCCCTAAGAGCAGTCAGGGTTTCCTGCCCTGTGGTAAGTTAAAGGAAATCAGAACTGCAAGGGATGCGATCACCCACTGATACAAGGGGACTGATCTAATGAGAGTTTACCAAGGCCAGTTGGACTGGGACTGAACGAGGACTTGATCGAACCAGATTCTCTGAATGTGGCCGGATTCTCTGAATGTGGCTGGCCCGGAGTCCTTCTGAAAAGCCATTGACAATGACACTGGGACTTGTTTCCTCTGCATATACTGGATTTTGGGGATCCAGTCTGTCTGGACACTCACCTTCCTGGACCTGGAGGGAGGGGAGAGGAACTTGTCAGTCATGTTTTAAATAAATACTGATTTGCCAGGCAGGACATATTCGTGGGACAACCAGATGGGAAGTAAAGGTAGGGCAATGAGTACAGGAAAATTCCGGGAAGGAAGAAGCCCATCCCTTTCCAGTCCTGCCAAGATCACTAAAGAAGCAGGTTGTGATCTGCCCTGCTGAAAAAGGTACTGAGCCATGTGGCTGACATATATAAGAGTAATGGGTTAACAAAAGCAGCAAGATCTAATATAAAATCTGACCTAATGGGCCAATGAGTTTATATTTAATGTAAACTCTCTGTGTCACTTTCTCAGGAACAAATGGTCAGGGAACTGTGCAGGAAATAAACCACAACAAACAGGCCTTCATGATATTGAATGGTATCCACATGGATAACTGCATCCATAGAAATCCTGAAAAAGCATGGGAAAGAATAGAGTAAAGCATATTTTCTTGGGGGCAGGAATTTCTTGGGTCTGTTCTGTTTGCTAGAGGCAAACAAGTGCTCTCATTTAAGAGAGGCTTTCTGACTCAGCTTTAGCTGCGAAACCTTGCAGTTCTTTTAAAGTGGTCCTGCCAAGAAACACTTAAATGATGTTGATGTAAAGCTGACTACATGCTTTTCATTTTTTTGCCGTAGCATGAAAAAAGTTGTGCTCTTTTAAAATGCTGGCTTTCAGGGCTCTCCTCCCAGGGCAAACTCTGAGTCTTTCAGGCAGGTGGTCTGACTATGGAGCATTTGAGTATGGTTTGTAAGCACACTGTTGCAGCTTGCTTCCTGGCAGGGACCTTGAAACGCTGTAGAGTTGGGGAAATAAACATGGCTCTGTCCGGTTCCTTTGGCAAAATGCTGGAATCTCAGAAAGCTAAGAAATGGGCTGGATGCAGTTGTCAAGTCCCCGGCTTTGATTCTACCCATATTGCTTGGTAAATTAAAGACACATGTTTTCATAAAAAGGGAGATGTACAGTTAAGAGAGATTCAAAGACAAAGGAAACCTCTAAAAGGTTTACTGTGTACTAAAAATATGTGCAGGCTTGGAAAAAAAAGGTTAAAGTCCTTTAAAGAAAAAAGAAAAAAAGAGAGTAGTTGGGTGTGGTGGTACATACTTTAATCCCAACACTTCAGAAACAAAGGTAGACTGACTTCAAGGTGTGGTAGCACACACCTTCAATACCAATGCATGGGAGGCAGAGACAGACAGATTTCTGTGAGTTCAAAGTGTGGTAGTGCACACATTTAATCCCAGCACTGAGGAGGCAGAAGCAGGGAAGATCATTTTGAATTCAAGGAAATCCTGGTGTACAGTGTGAGTTCCTGGACAAAGATACACAGAAACCCTCTCTCAAAAAGCCAAAAATTAAAAATAAAAGAAATAGAGTTTAAAATAAAGCCACCTAAGGGTGGAAAACACACAGAGAATCTTGATACTGTATGATATTATGCTCTTGTGAAATGTTTGGATGCTGAAGAAGGAGCAACAGCTGCTAAAAGATATTTGCTTATAAATGAGTCTAAGTTAACCCAAGATAGGTATTTTGAAAATACTTTAAATTCAAACTTGAAGTCAAAATGTATGTTACTTTGGAGAAGAGATTGTGCTTTTCCTTCCACAGGAAATGAGAGGCTGTGGGTTCATTCTGAGTCAAGAAAACTCAGGGTTGATCAAAGAATACTACCTGAGAAATCTCCAGTAGGAACAGATGGTCTAAATGTCTGAGTTCTACATCCAGAACATATTCAAGATGCTGAGAGAAACGATCATGTCTCTCAGGACACCTCAGTCAAGATCTGACAAATTTTTATTAAGGACCCATAATATTATCACTGCCCTCAACTTGCTGCAATTGCCTGGAAAACTATGCCCACATACTTAAAAAATCCACAGGATTTGTTTCCTTAGATTTTTAAAAAAGAGGGGGAGCTGGTGCAGGAGAATTGTGTGTATTCTGTCAGTCATGTTTTAAATAAATGCTAATTGGCAAGGAAGGAAGTACAGGTGGGACAACCAGAAAGGAATTAAAGGTAGGGCAATGAGAACAAAAGAATTCAGGGAAGGTAGAAGCCCATTCCTCTCCATTTCTGCCCAGATCACTAAAGAATCAGTATGTGATCTGCCCCACTGAAAAAGTTACTGAGACATTTGGCTAGCATGGATAAGAGTAATGGGTTGATATAAGCTACAAGAGCAAATAAGAAGCCTGAGCTAACGTGCTAATCAGTTTACATCTAAAGTATAACCTCTATGTGACTTTCTCTGGTACTAAATGGCTGGGTAACTGGGCAGGAGATAAACCCCAGCAAGCAGGCTCTCCTGGTACACAACAGTAAAGAAATGATGAGATTGCAAATAATTCAGGCTGAGATTTATCTTCAGTCAATTTTCCTGTTAAATCCATGCCTTTGAAAGTGTATATGTAGATATTAAATATGGTCATAAAAGTGTTATAAACCCATTTGCTCACTTCAAGTACCATGACTACCTCAATGGCACGATCTATGGCCTTTGTTGTTCCTGGGAAGATTGCATTAAATAAAAGAGTTCTCTATAAAAATTTTAAATATTTTGGGAGTGGATTGAAATGTAATAATGGAAAAGAAGTAGTAACACAAAGCTTGTGGGATTTTCAAAAAACTATATTAAACCCTTATCCTTCTTCATTTTTACAATTGTAATCATTTTAAGTGTCTCTTAAATATAAGCAACTCAAGTTTTTGTTGCTTTTCTGTCATAGAATTCAGTACTATCACTTGGCCGTTTAGTAAAAGAAGTCACATATTGTATACAGCAGAGATGCCTGCAAACCCATCTATGATTCAGATCTACTCCTAACATGCAAGGTACAATAGTCAGTACAGCTGCACACCAGAAGTGGATGGGATAATAATAGGTGACACTTCTGTGGACTGAAATTATGATCAGTCATATAAAACAAAGATCACGTGTCCTCTGCAGGTAATCAAATGAAATTGCATATCATCATATTCAAGGAAATAAATCCAGTCTTAAAGACAAGGTTGGCACTGATGTTTCAACTACTAAAGAAGAAAACATAACAAGGCTGGGTTGATATATAAGTATAATTATTACATCAGATGAAGGGGACGAGTGAGGAAAATACATGGTATACAGGGATATTTGTGCTAAGTGACACATACATATTTGAGCATAGCGTAATATTCTTAAAATAGCACGTACTAACTAATAGCTTGTAGTTGTGCATAATGAAACTCTGTCTCTCAAGCAAACAATCAGTAAGCAATCTTTGTTAAGACCCAAAACACAGTCAAAATCTGCTTACAACTGGATGACCCGGGCATCAAAGAATAAAAACAATTTAACAGGAGTATATTAGGAAGATCATAGAGTCAGTTATAGAATAAAAAAAAAGAACTCATGAGTACTAACAGCCATATTGTACTTTATTCAGGAAATGAAATCATGGACACAACAACACAAACAAGTAAACTCATGGTTTTGGAAACATCCTCTGAGTGCACAGGGTGGAAGCTGTTTCTCATCACTGAGCATAGGGACACTGAGAGGGTGTGGAAGAAACAAACTCAGCCACCACTTGACAGCAGAAGGAGAAGAATCTCAGGAGAATGCCCTCCCTCTAAGGGATAATCACAGACACATGGAGGTGAAGGGTGGAGAAAATTCTTCTGCAGCATGACAGACTTTAAAGCAAAGATGTACGTGTTTCTGTGGAAGTGGGGGAAGATAGATTTCCTCCTGTTCTTTTGGTCCTGGAGACTGCTGCAGCACTCGCATGTTCTTCTGTGGGCACTTCTCCTGGCAAGGTGGATGAGGTTGCACAGGAGCACAAGTCCGCTGTCATGACTGAGGGGGGCATGGTTGTGGGCACTTTGGAAGAGGACAAGGCTGTGGGCATATTGGAAGAAAAAAGGCTGTGTTCACATTCGACGATTACAAGAATATGGCCACGTTGAAGGAGTATAAGGACCTGGACATATGGGAGTCTGTGTGCACACTGGAGGAGGAGTACAGGTCTGTGGGCATGTTGGAGGAAAATAAATCTGTGGGCACATTGGAGGAGGACAAGCCTGTGGGCACTTCAGTGGTCGAGAAGTCTCAGAAGACTTTGTGGGTGAGCACACAGGAGAAGTCTGACTTGGCTGCTGGCACTGCTGCTCTTGAGAAGACATTGTGCTGAAGTCTCAGGATCTGAAAGACATTACATGACGGTGTTAGGGGTGATCGACACTTAAAGGAAAGATGGAGACATGGAACGTCACATCCACTTCTCTGTCCACGCATGTACATATTCCCCCACCCCAGTTGTATGACAGCCTGGAATTACCCTTTCCTTTCTGCAATTTGTGGCACTAGACTTGTGTAGTAACCATAGTTTCATGCATTATTCCAGGATAGAAACACATTTTTTCAGTGAAACTAGGCACTTTGAACACAGAAATGCATTTAAAACAGACAGCTTCAAGTTCTGGAACACTGAGGAATATTGATAACACATTCCTGTCTCCATTATTACTAGTGACATCCCAGGTTTTGTGGGGTAGCAGAATAAAGGACAGCTCAGGCAAGTCCCAGGTTCTGATCTCTGCTAATGCCTAGGGTTCTGAAAAGGACTCCAAAAGATGCTTGTGAAAGAGAAAAATACTCTGCTCAACATCCTAACAAATAAAAGGAAAAGTCAGGAATCATTGAATCCATTATTATTTCTGATTGCTAAATTGTTGCTATTCTTCCCATGAAAACAACAGGACCCATCACTCTTAGTCCCTCCAAACGGATAGGAGCAAATAAGCAGACCATAAAGACAGACCAACTCAGGAAACACTCACCAGGTTCTCCAAAGGAGTCCAGGACTTGAGCACCAGGAGTGTGCAGTCACACAGTCAAGGGCCTCTTTATATGACTGGCTGCCCCGCCCAGTGTGACTAGAGCTGTTATTGTGGGCAGGACCAGTGATTTCCCATCCACAATGAAAATCCATGTATGACTGACTTAACAGGGACCATAAAAAATAGGAAATGTCTTGTTCCTGAACACCATTGCTGTAGAGGCCCTGTGACTCAGTGGCCACTCCTGTCTTTTCAGTTTCAGCAAGATCTCCCTGGTTATCTAAGTTGTCTTTCTAGAATGAAGTCAATATTTCTTTTCTTTGTTACACCACTCTTGTGTCTTGTTCGTTCTGTTTAGTTGACTGATATACTTTGTTGCATTGGCACATTTATATTCTTGTTTTAGGTATAATTTGCCTGTGTTCAGAATGGAGGACAGTATTACAGGGGACTCCAGCTGTGCTCTCAGCTGCATGTTTGAGAAACCTCTTTCAGGAGACTAGTCAGGATCCCTGCCTAGGTTTAATTCTTTCTGTTACCACAGAAAGTCAAATATGCTGCTCATAGTGGAGGTTGCTGAGCTTGAGGCATAATCAGATCCTACTCATGACTGCCATCTCAAATGGCATATTAGTGGTATATATTTAAACTCCCCTCTAATGAAAACTATAAGACTGCTTATCATGACAATAGATGAACTAAAATTACACCTGTCCTAAGGAAGCATGATCTTTCTTCGATATTTGGCATAAACACCACAATCTCTCACATTTACTTTATGAAAAACCATTGTTGAGCCCACCTTAGCAATGATACACACCAACGTGAGTATCTACTAGAACTTTAAAAGCAAATAATACACTAAATCGCAATATGCATCACATGTACTCAGACCAACACCCATGCATGCACACTCACAGGTAGTATCAGTCTGACATTTTTATCTGCTACATAACTACTAATATTACTTCTTGATTTTCTAATGTTTGTTAATGAGATATTCCAGCATGAAAACTGGCAGATATAATTAAGAGTTGTGTGTTTTGTCATTGTTGGTTGACTTTAGAACACTTTGAGGGAGGCATAGGGTCTGAGCACAGTAGAGGAGGGCAAGGCTCAGAAGAGGTTGAGGGTGGAAATTGCTCTGAGCACATTGTGGGTGTGCACAAAGGAGGAGGCAGGCAGGGCTGCTTGTGCTGCTGATGATGGTAAGACATCATACTGAAGTCTCAGGATCTGAAAGACATTTTCCTGAAATGGTTATTCCTCAGAATGGAAGAAATTTCTGTTTATGAAATATCAGAAATCTTCCTCAATCCCAATTTTGGCTCCAGACTTCCTGCATTTTCCATCCATGTCACCCTTTTGAGTCATTGGCCTGGAAATGCAACATTTTTCTTCACAGCTTTGGTAAGATAACATGTTTCTCCAAGGACGGAATACAGCTACTTGCAAAAAACAGCTTCTTCAAGAAGGCACTATGAAGTTTAAGTGTGACATACTGAGTTGTCACAGTGTTGACAGTAATCTGTTATTGTTATCAAGCATGATATCTCAGGAACTTGACTAGAGTACAAAGCAACACCCGTGTCAATTCAAGATTCTAGAAACCTCCTGAAACAGAGAAGAGTCTTTAAACAAAGGAAACAGTGAATAAGAATATATATATATATATATAAATATTTGATAAAATTAAATAGTGCTCAGAGTAATGTGTCAGCAGTTATAAGCAATTGATGTCAGTGTCAGTGTCATAGCCCAAAAATGGAGGCCCGTATTCCACACTGTCTAGCAGTCAGAGAATCTGAACACCTTACACACATAATTTGAACCTTCTGCACAGGAGGTGACCACGTTGTTCTTTTGTAGGAAAGAACACTTATTGACATCCCAATGAAAAGATTTTTATTTATAGCTCAAAATTACTTACAAAAATTGATCCACCTGCCTCTATTGCATAAGTGCCATGATTATGTAGATGAGGCACCACACCCACAAATCATATTTAGATGATATCACTTCAGAGTACAATCCCATATTTATCCCTGTGGTCCTGAAAATTGAAGTAATGTCTACCCACGTAATAGGATAGATGCTGACCCATTGTCCAAATTAATTCTTCTTCAATTTTCACATTAAGTATTTTTTTTTGTGCTGGAAAATTGGGCACATGATAAAATGAGATATATATTTGTACATCTTTTAGTGATGTAATAATAAGGAGTATAAACCTGTAATACCATTCTTTAAGTGATATTTTATTGTTAAGTGCATTCTATTTTAGGTACCAAAAATGTGTTGGAAAACCCTTAACAACATTGAGGGCAATACTATGTTTAGAGCAGACAGAAAGAAGACAGAATGAATATTCAGATGTTGGAGATTCTGACCCAAACACTACTTAAATGTTTGTTTCATGAAATTAATAATTTAGTATAATTCAATCTTTTTATGTTCAGTAGGAGATCTCAAGATATAACTTGGATAAAGAACTAGGAACTGGGATATGTATGGAACTTAAAATATTTCCCAATGGCTATTTCCCAACCCCAAATACACCATTTCCAAAGGCTCTTAAGAAAGCCACATCACAGCAAGCCACTCCAGGGTCTTCTGCCTATTCTCCTCCAGCATTTCCTGAATGAGATGTGTCACTCCTTGTGGGAGTAGGAAATATTTTAGCCAGACTGAATGTTGGATATGTGAGTGGTAACTGAGGTAACAAGGTAAGTTCTTAGGAAATTTGTCATTTCTGATGTATCTATAATCAACAGAGACCTTTCTGTGTAATGTTTACTCACCCTCTTTTGAATCAGAAGCTCTGATAAGGAATGGGTAATACATGTTGGGCCCAGAGCTTTCAAACTTTGACTCCAAACTAGGTGTTGTCTCTGAGTTTCAGAGCATGATAACAGTCAAATTATGAAATTCTCTTACTCCCTTCCTGGAATCACGGAACAGAAAAAGAAGTAACGGAAGCATTAAAATTTAAAGTATTTTAATATTTCAAAATTGTTAGAAAAAGACTTTTCTCATTAGTCTTCTGGCAGTTACAAAGAATTCAATTACCTTTACATCTTACTTATTTCTGACATTAGGATAGTATTATCCTTAAAGAAACTGACATTCACAGGAGATGTTACTCCATGGAATTTCAGTTCATATTCAGGAAAGCATTAGAGAGACAGAAATACATGTGAACAATTTTGAAGTCATTTTTCGAACTTCATGCAACACAAAGCTGTCATTCATGAACTATTCTTTACAAGAAGGGTCTTTAGTCCATGGAACAGACTTTAGACGGCACTGAAACATACTGACATGGAACACATAGGCAAAAACTAACAGCACCGAAGAAATGATGAGATGGCAATTAATACCGGCAGAGTTTTGTATTCAGTCAATATTCCTGCTAAATTCCTGCCTTTGAAATGTTTATGTAGATATCAGAAATAGTCATAAGTGAGTTATAAATGCATTTACTCAGTTCACGTATTAGGACTACAATCATGGCATGACCTTTGGACTTCATGGTTCTTGTAAAGATTACATTAAATAAAAAACTTATCAATATAAATTCCAATGACTTGGGAGTGGAATTAAAACTATTAAGGGAGAAGAAGTAGTAGTACACAGGTTGTGGGAATTTTAAAAATCCCATATTCAAGACTTATATTTTTCATTTTTAAAACAGTAACTATTTTAAATGTTTCTTAAACATAAACTATTTAGATTTTTCTGTTTCTATAAAGTGACACTATAAATACGGCAACCTGTAAAAAAATTTATTGGGCTACTAGTTCAAGAAAGCACGTCCCTATATGATGGAAGCATAGGAACAGACAGGCAGTCATTGTGCTGGAATACTTGCTGAGATCTTGCATCCTGATCCAAATGCATGAGATAGAAAAAAACAGAGAGACAGTAATCTCTCTCTCTCTCTCTCTCTCTCTCTCTCTCTCTCTCTCTCTCTCACTTACTCTCTGTGTGTGAGTATGTGTGTGTGTGTGTGTGTGTGTGTGTCTATGTGTGTGTGTGTATTTTGAAGCAATTTATGTAGGCTTTGAACAATAGGTCAGCAGTTAAAAGTAATTGCTCTCAGGATGTAAGAGATGAATATTGCAGGTCCATATTCCACATTGTCTAGCAATAAGATTACGTGAGTTACTTCTAGGCAAAATTTGCACCTTCCACACAGGAGGGGATCATGGTGCTCTTTTGTAGTACAGCAAACGTATTGACATTCCAATGCACTGTATGTATGAGGTGACCATGGAAAGAGGCATGTTCAGATCAATGTGACCTAATGGACATAAGTAATTACAACCGAGAGAGAGACAGAGACATCTACAGGAACATGCCAAAGCTAGGGACCTCCACAGAACCAGGCCCAGGACAGGGACTTCTACAGAAGTAGGTCTGCCCTAACAAGCTCCACCGGAGCAGTTCTGAGGCAAACACCACAGAAACAGGTACAAGGAATCAACTACCCAGGAGAAGGCATGCATCAGAGTCCTCTGTAGACCCTAGTGTTACTCATGGATCCTGAGGGAGCAGGCCCAAGCCAGAAACATCTGAGGGAACAGGCATGAGCTAGCTACCTAAAAAGGAGAAGGTCCAAGGCAGCAACCTCCACAAGAGCATGCTTGGTCCATTGATGCCCACTGCCAGATACATGGGAGCCCCTGCAAATGAAGCAGTCCTGAACATGAGACCTTTGACAAACCACTTGTCAATCAGCAGTCTCTGAGGTAGGAGGCCTGAACTAGCAACATTTGTAAGAGTTGACCCCTACCACCAACCTCTGCCAGAGCAGGACCAAAACAGAAACCTTAGCAGAAACAGCTCCAAGTAAGCAATCTCCATAGGAGCAGGCCCAAACAATTCTCAGTATTGCAGAGCAACACCTAGTAGCATAGAACATTCTCCAAGAGAGCAGAGTTTTCAACAGTGTGACTAGAACTGTGGTCTTGAATGCACTACGAGGAGCCAATACATGAGTCTTGGATCCACTGGCACCTGGAAGATTGATCACTAGGGACACAAAAAGTCTCATTTACACCAATCAGAGAAAAGATAAATATACAAAGTAAGAACACAAGCAACATAATCCCACTAAAAACAAGTGGCCCTGCTACAGCAAGACTTCAACAAACAAATATAGATGACGTAGAAGAAAATAACATAGCCTTATGTAAATGTATGAGGCCCTTAAAGAGGAAATGAAAAATTCTCTCACAAAATGAGGGAAAAGACAAACAGAAGAACTGGAAGAAATCAAGAAATCTCATATAAAAAATTAATCAAACATATAAAAAATAATGTTCAAGACCTGAAAAAGAGAAAAAGAGACAATAAAGAAATCTCAAGCCCAGGGAATTATAGAAACAGTAATATTGAGAAAAGGATTGGAAACCACAAAAGCAAGAATTAACAACAGAATACAAGAAATGGAAGAGAGAATCAAAAGGGCTGAAGATACAATTGAGGGAATAGATTCTTCGGTCAAAGAAAGCATTAACTCAAAATAACACTTAGCACAAAATATCCAGGAAATAAAGAACCCTGTGAAAAGACCAAACCTAAGAATAATAGCTATAGAAAAAAGAGAAGAAGTCCACATCAAAGCACAGAAAATATATTTAGAAAAATCATAGAGAGCCCTTTGTTCTGATAGCCGGCCTGCAGCAAGCTAAGACCACAGGCAGGGAGTCTTCTGACCAGCGAGGGGCTCTGATCCTGTGGAGGGGTAAGTGTGTTGACCGCCATACTAGTCCGGTTAGGTACACACAATATTCCCGCCATCCTTATCTCCCTGGCTACTCCAAAGGGGCAGCTTCCCCCAGCTAATCCCTCTCTCCTGCTACGCCATCCCAGCGTTAGGCCTCGAACCCCTCCCCTCCTCTCTCCCTTTTTCGGGGCTTAAATTCCTCCATCTCAGCCGGGGTGGGCACTGCGGGTCGGGACAGGTGGTGAGTGCAAAGGGAAGGAAGTCCCTTTGTTCTAATAGCCTGCCTGCAGCAAGCTAAGACTGCAGGCAAAGTGATTCCTGGATAGCAAGGGGCACTAATCCAGTAGAAGAAGACCCAGCGGTGGGAAGAGCCATTGGAGAGCATCTGAAGGAAGAGATGGGCAGGCGCCAAGGCAAGAATTCCTCCAACAATCTGAAAAACAACATGAAAACACCAGATCCCAGCGATCTTACGACAGAAGGACTTGAACGCCCTATTCCGGAAGAAGTGGAAAACAGTGTCATTATGAAAGCAATAGAGTCTTTTAAACAGGGTATGAATAACTCACTTAAAGAAATAGAAGAGGAATATAACAAAAAGACGGAAGAAATGAGTAAAGAAATGGAAGACAAATATAACAAAAAGTTTGAAGAAATGAGTAAATTCGTAAATGATACCCTGGGAAACCAAGAAAAAACAATCAAACAGGTAATGGAAACAGTTCAAGAATTGAAAACTGAAATGGAGGCAGTGAAGAAAACACAAACCGAGGGCCGGCTGGATATGGAAAATCTAGGTAAACTAACGGAGACTACAGAATCAAGCTTAACCAATAGAATACAAGAGATAGAAGAACGAATCTCAGATTATGAAGACACCATAGAGAAAATAAACGCCCTGACCAAAGAAAACAGCAAATCCACCAAATTCTCATCACAAAACATTCAGGAAATATCGGACATAATAAAAAAAACCAAATCTAAGAATAATAGGAGTAGAAGAAGGAAAAGAATTGCAGATCAAAGGTCCAGAAGATATATTCAACAAAATTATAGAAGAAAACTTTCCCATCCTAAAGAGGGATATTCCTATGAAGGTGCAAGAAGCATACAGAACACCGAATAGACTGGATCAGAAAAAAACATCCCCTCGTCATATAATAATCAAAACACAAAGCACTCAGATTAAAGAAAGGATATTAAGAGCTGCAAAGGAAAAAGGTCAAGTAACCTATAAAGGTAAACCTATCAGACTTACACCAGACTTCTCTATAGAAACCATGAAAGCCAGAAGGTCCTGGATAGAGGTACTGCAGAAATTAAGGGACCATGGATGCAAGCCCAGACTACTTTACCCAGCCAAGCTTTTGTTCACTATCAACAGAGAAAACAAAATATTCCAGGATAAAAACAAATTTAAACAATACGTAACTACTAATCCAGCCTTACAGAGAATACTAGAAGGAAAATTACATCCCAAGGAATCCAACATTGCCAACACTGACTACAATAATTCAGACATCTAGCGACCCTTCACTAGCACAATTCAAAGAAGGAAAACACATACACTCTATTACCCCCCCAAAAAATGACTGGAGTCAACAACCAATGATCATTAATATCACTTAATATCAATGGACTCAATTCACCTATAAAGAGGCACAGACTTAGAGATTGGATACGAAAACAGGACCAACATTCTGCTGTTTACAAGAAACACACCTCAACCACAAAGACAGAAACCTACTCAGAGTAAAGGGTTGGGGAAAGGTTTTTAAAGCAAATGGACCTAAGAAACAAGCGGGCGTGGCCATTCTAATATCTAACAAAATCGACTTCAAACTAAAATCAATCCGAAGAGATGGAGATGGACATTTCATACTCATAACAGGAACAACTCATCAGGAAGAAGTCTCAATCCTGAATATCTATGCCGCTAATGTAAAGGCACCCACATATGTAAAAGAAACTCTTCTAGAACTCAAGGCAGTCATCAAACCACACACGCTAATAGTAGGAGACTTCAACACTCCTCTCTCACCAATGGACAGGTCAATCAGACAGAAACCAAACAGAGAATTAAGAGATTTATTGGAGGTATTGAATCAAATGGACTTAACAGACATCTATAGAACACTCCACCCAAATAGGAAAGAATATACCTTCTACTCTGCAGTTCATGGAACCTTCTCGAAGATTGACCACATACTCGGTAACAAAGCAAACTCCCACAGATACAAAAAAATATTAGTAACCACCTGTGTCTTGTCAGATCACCATGGATTAAAATTAGAATTCAACAACAATGCTACCCCCAGAAAGTCAACAAACTCATGGAAGTTGAACAGTCAATTACTAAATCACCCCTGGGTCAAGGACAAAATTAAGAAAGAAATTAAAGTCTTCCTTGAATTTAATGAAAACAAAGACACAACATACTCAAACCTATGGGCCACTATGAAAGCAGTGCTAAGAGGAAAGTTCATAGCAATAGGTGCCCAAATAAAGAAAACGGAGAAAGCACACATTGGAGACCTAACAGCACACTTGAAAGCTCTAGAAAAAAAGAAGCTGATTCACCCAGGAGGAGTAGAAGACTGGAAATAATCAAACTGAGGGCTGAAATCAACAAAATAGAAACACAGAAAACAATCCAAAGAATCAATGAATCAAAAAGCTGGTTCTTGGAGAAAATCAACAAGATTGACAAACCCCTATCCAAACTAATCAAATGGCAGAGAGAGCACATGCAAATTAATAGGATCAGAAATGAAAAGGGGGATATAACCACAGACACAGAGGAAATTCAGAGAATCATTAGACCTTACTACAAAAGTTTATATGCCACAAAGTTGGAAAATGTAAAAGAAATGGACATTTTTTTAGATAAGTACCATATACCAAAGTTGAACCAAGAACAGGTGAACAATCTAAATAGACCTGTTAGTCGTGAAGAATTAGAAGCTGTTATGAGAAATCTCCCTGCCAAAAAAAGCCCAGGACCAGATGGTTTCAATGCAGAATTCTACCAGAACTTCCAGGAAGAGCTAATTCCTATACTCCTTAATGTATTCCATAATATAGAAACAGAAGAGTCATTGCCTAACTTCTTTTATGAAGCTACAGTAACCTTAATACCAAAACCACATGAAGTCAAAACCAAGAAAGAGAATTACAGGCCAATCTCACTCATGAACATCAACGCGAAAATTCTCAATAAAATACTGGCAAACCGAATCCAGGAACACATTAGAAAAATTATCCATTATGATCAAGTAGGCTTCATCCCAGAGATGCAGGGCTGGTTCAACATCCGCAAATCAATCAATGTAATCCATCATATAAATAAACTGAAAGAAAAAAACCATATGATCATTTCATTGGATGCTGAAAAAGCATTTGACAAAATTCAACACCCATTTATGATAAAGTTGTTGGAGAGACTGGGGATACAAGGATCATACCTAAATATAATAAAAGCAATATACAGCAAGCCGACAGCTAACATCAAATTGAATGGAGAGAAACTCAAAGCCTTTCCACTAAAATCAGGAACACGACAAGGCTGTCCACTCTCCCCATACCTCTTCAATATAGTGCTTGAAGTTCTAGCAATAGCAATAAGACAACATAAGGAGATCAAGGGGATTCGAATTGGAAAGGATGAAGTTAAACTTTCGTTATTTGCAGACGATATGATAGTGTACATAAGTGACCCCAAAAACTCTACCAAAGAACTCCTACAGCTGATAAACACCTTTAGTAACATGGCAGGATACAAGATCAACTCCAAAAAAATAAGTGGCCCTCCTATACACAAAGGATAAAGAAGCTGAGAGGGAAATCAGAGAAACATCACCTTTCACAATAGCCACAAGTAGCATAAAATACCTTGGGGTTACTCTTACCAAGGAAGTGAAAGACCTATTTGGCAAGAATCAGGATTTAATCAAAACACACTTCAGGAAATTTTCAAAGAACAAAAATTAGAAGAAATAGAATGAGTGTAAGTATTCAAATTGAAGGTGAGCACTTAAGAAGACCCAATATGTTAAGCTTTATATACATTTTACCACACCAGAATGTGCAAAAGTGTTAGCATGTCTGGTATTAGTGAATGCCAGTGAATCAAACAAAGTAGTAGAAATATGACTGATGATGGCAACCAATGCGAGGACTACAACGAGAAGGGCAGAGTCTTCAAATATATCCACTCTGTCCTGTAATTTAGAATGCTTCCCATGAGGAGTGCATTGCAGAGATAGTCCCCAAATTTAGAGGCATAGGAGCTGCTCTAGATTTCATTGGTTGTGGGAGAATTTCCCGACCTTTCATTCCAGAGCAAGTCAATCATGACTCCCTGTTTTGGAGGCCTTGAGTCATCATGGCCTCTTCCTGGCAGTAGTCACTAGGCTATGGATGTTGCCTGTAAAGCCCTTACCTTTTCCTTGTGAGAAATAGTCTATTTCAACTCAAAGCCTCAGATGTATACAAGTAAGTGTTTGGTGATAGAAGGTTATAGAAGAGTTGACTCCACTAGTTTCTCACAGACTCTCTTATGTATCATCATTATATGCAAGGTGGTGTTTTTTGAACTAGGAAAAGATTCTTTCAGCGTGAAGATGTCCAGGTATGCACGGATGCACATACACGTAAAAAGAAGCACATCCCCGTATTGACTTCAAGTTTCATTTTAGAACCTTTTCTGGGGATATAAGGGCCATTAGAAAACACAGGTTTGCCTCCTGTTAGCAATGGAGTGAAAAAGTAGTCAAGCTCAGGTTCATCTACATCATAATAGCTATGTTTGTAAACAAGTTCTTGGTTGAAGTTCTGCTCATATGTGACTCCAATCAGCTAGTGACTTGACCGATTACTCCTATTAATGCCAAGGGAGGAATATGGAAACTACTGCCAGAAGACTACAGAACTTTCTCTCATCCCCACTGGATGGATAAGCAATTACTCACTGACAGTAAAACATAGAAGTCATATAGCTGAAAACACACACCAGAAATCGCTGAGCAATGAGACTAGTGAAGTAGCTGACTTCTCTGAGATAAAGTAAAGTAAAGTAGTCATGGTGGTGTAAGAATGGATCTATCTTCTCCACAGTCCCTCAGTTTGAATGAAAGAGAACTCTGTTCGAGGATTTGAAAAATTACCATATCAGGACTCTTTTTCTTAAGATTCTTGGATAGCCAGTGCCAGTGGCAATGACCCAGTGTTGGAAGATTTGATATTTTAAAATTTTGACTAGCATTTTCTCATACTTTTTATTTGTAGTACAAGGGAGGTTGTGATAAATGTCTTTTTGTGGTCCCATCTCTCAAATACAAGTAATGCCTTGGCAGGTGAAACTATCCCAATGAGCTATACAATCAGTTTTGTGATTTTGAGAGAATATCTGAAGGAAAAGAAAATATATATAGCTCAAAATTGCTACAAAACAGTAATCCACTTGCCTCTAATACCTAAGTGTCCTGTTTATGGTGATGAGGCACCACACCTATAAACCATATTCAAGTCATATCACTTCACAGGACAATCCAATGTTAATCCCTGTGGTCCTGGACATATAACTAATGGCCCCCACATAATAGGAGAGATGTTGATCCTCTGTCCAAATTAATTATTTTTAAGTTTTCAAATTAGTTCTTTTTTTGTATGCTAGTAAATTATGCTCCATGATAAAATAAAATACATATTTTTAGATCATTTACTGTTGTAGTAAAATGGATCCTGAAACTGTAATATCATTGGTAACATGATTCTTTATTGTTAAGTGCTTCTTATTGTTATTAAACAGGGAAATGTGATGAAAAACATTAAGAAAATTGAGCACAATGCTCTGTTCAGAGAAGATGGGAAGAAGACAGAATGAATATTCAAATGTAGGCGATTCTGACGCAAAGGCTACTTAAAGTTTTTTTCATGAATTTCATAATTTACTGGTATCAATCTTTTAATGTCCTAATTGGAGATCTCAAATCATAACATAGATAAAGATCAAGGATGTGGGAGTTGAGGGTTAACTGATGGTTATTTCCAAACTCAAAATACAGGCTTTCCAAAGGCTCTTAAGAAAGCCACATCACAGCAAGCCATTCCAGAGTGTTCTGCCTATTCTCCTCCAGGATTTTCTGAAGAAGATGTGTCATTCCTTATGGGAGTGAGAGATATGTAGCCAGACTGGATGTTGGATATGTGAGAGGGCACTGAGCTAACAAGGAAAATTCTTTGGAAATATGTCATTTCTGATGTATCTATGATCACCAGAGACCTTTCTGAGTAATGTTTACTTGCCCCCTTTTGAATCATAGTCTCTGATAAGGAAATGGTAATACACATTGGACCAAGAACTTTCAAGCTTTGACTCCAAACTTCGTGTTGCCTCTGAATTTCAGAACAAGATAACAGCGAAATGATGATATTCTCTGACTCACTTCATGGCATCATTGAACTGAAAAAGAAGTGATGGAAACATGAAAGTTTAAAAAACTTTAATATTCAAAAATTGTTAGAAATTAGGTCTTTCTCATTAGTCTCCTGGCAGATATGAAGAATACAATGACCTTTATATTTTTCTCATTCCTGACATAAGAATAGTATTAGCCTTAAAAAAACTGACATTCACAGGAGATGTTACTCAATTGATTTCCAGTTCAGAAGTCAGGGAAAGTTCACAGAGACAGAAATACCAGGGAAATAACTTCAACACATTCTTCTACCTGCATGCAACACAGAGCTGTCATTCATGAACTATTCTTTTCAAGAAGCTTCTTTAGTCCATGGAACAGACTTTAGATTCCACTGAAGCATACTGAAATGGGAAACCTAGACAAAAACCAACAACACTAAAGAAATGATGAGAAGTGAAAAAATACAGGATGAGATTTATCTTCAGTCAATATTGATGTTATATCCATGCTTTGTAATTGTGTATGTAGGTATGAGAAATGGTCTTAAATGTGTTATGAACCCAAACTTTGCAAGACCAGGTGTTAATCAGGGTCCACTGAGGTAGCAGGCCTGAGCTAGTGACATTTGTTAGAGTTGACCCAACCAGCAACCTCTGCCAAAGAAGGCTCAATCCACGATCTTCAACAGATAGAGCCCACAGCAGGAAATCTCTATGAGAGCAGCCCTAAATAATCCTCAGTATTGCAGACCAACCCCTGGGAACACAGAGTAACATTCAAGAAACCAGAGTGACAACAGTGTGACTGAAAGGGGACTCAATGCACTACACAGATTCAAAAGCCTACCTGAGGCTTAGATCTACTGGCAACTGGAAGATTGTTCATGAGAGACATCAACTAAACCAATCAGAGAAAACTATAAATAGACAAGGTAAGAAGACACACAACAATAAAAAGTGCCACACGATACAACTAAGAAGAAGGTACCCTACAAGAACAAGGCTTTAACAACCAAATATAGATGAAGCAGAATAGAATGACTTAAAAAAACTATAGGAAAATATTTGAGGCCCTAAAGGCAGAAATGAAAAATTCCCTTAAAAAATGAGGAAAAAACAACGAAAAAAAAAGACTGGAAGAAATCCCTTTCTAAAACCAACAATAATTAGTCATACAGATCAGCATAATATTCAAAACGTGCAAAAGTGAAAAGAGAAAATAAAGAAATCTCAAGCTGAGGAAATTATAGAATGAGTCACCATGAGAAAATGTTTGGAAAGCAAAAACGCAAACATTACCAAAGAATCCAAGAGATGTTAGAGAGAATCTCAAGTGCTGAAGATATAATTTAGGAACTAGACTCATCGGTCAAAGAAAACATTCAATCTTTATAAAGCTTTGGACAAAATATCCAGGAAATAGGGAACCCCATGTTAAGAGAAAACCTAAGAATAATAGCTATCGAAAAAAGAGAAGTCCAAGAAAAAAAAACCAGAAATTATATTTACCAAAATCATAGAAGAAATATTTTCCAGCCTTCAGAAAAATATGAGACACACACAAATGTGCACCAATCGTAAATATGAAGGGTGCTTATCCCTAAGTATGAAATCCAGAGCACACCCTCTCCTCTCAAGAAACTTGGAACATTATACCACACATAAAGAAAGACTGTGAACATCATAGGCTAATGGTGACTAATAATCAACAGCATTTCTAAATGCAACAATGAAACTCTATATGTGAATTCACATAGATGTATCAACATGTACAAAAAGACCTGCACCAAATAAACAAAATTACAGAATGGACACAGGAAATATAGAGAAAATTCTCACCCCTAGCTCAAGAGCTAATAGCACTTTTCATTAAGAGTGTAGCCGTTGGTGAGCCACCAAAGTCCCAGGGAACAATATGGAATCTACTGACAGAAAACGACAGAACTTTCTCATCCCCACTGTCTGGATAAGCAGTTACTCACTAGATGAAAAACATAGAAGTCATACAGCCTAAAACAATCACCACAAATAAGTGAGCAATGAGACTAGAGAAAGAGCTGAGGTAAAGTAAAGGAAAGGAGGCATGGTGTTGTAAGAATATAGCAATATCCTGCAGAGTCCCTCAGGTTGGATCAGAAGTGAAGTCTGTGCTTAGGAGTTAGATATGTTATCATATCAGGACTGTTTTTCTAATGATGACTGGATAGCCAGTGCTAGTGGCACCAAATCATGTGTTGGAAGATTTGATATTTTCAAATTTCTACTAGAATTTTTCTGATGTTTTTTTTTTATTTGTAGTACAAGGGGGATTGTATTATATTTCATTTTGTGTCCCCATCTTTCAAACACAGGGTTTTGCCTTGGCATGTAAAACTCTCCCAGTGAGCTATATAATCAGTTTTGTGATTTTGAGAGATTATATAAAAAATCAAATATATATAGCTCAAAATTGCATCAAAACAGTTATCCAGCTGCCTCTATTACCTAACTGCCATGATCGTAGAGATGAGGCACCACACCTATAAACCATATTCAGGTCATATCACTTCACAGTACAATCCCATATTTATCTGTGTGCTACTGGAGATTGAACTAATGGCTTTCCATGTAATAGGATAGATGCTGATCAATAATCTTATGAATTCTATTTCAATTTTCATATGAAGTTCTTATTTTTGTGAGAGAATTTGGGGCTTCATGGTGTAATAAGATATGTATTATACATCATTTCCTGTTGTAACTAAAAGATCATGAAACTATAATATCATGGCTTAAGAAAAATACTTATTGCTCAGAGCTTCCCATTTTATTAAGCAGAAGAATATGCTGTTAAAACAATAATAACATTTAGGGCAATGTTCCTGTTAGAGAATATAGGAAGAAGACAGAATAAATTTTCATATCTAGGACACTCTGACCTGAAGGCTACTTTAAAGTTCTTTACATGAAATTCATAACTTACTGTCATCCAGTCTTTTAAAATCACAGTAGGAGATATTAAGTTATAACCTGAATGAAGACAAAGTACCTGGGAGCTGTAGGTGAACTTATAATACTTCCTGATGGCTATTTCCCAACCCAAAACACACCCTTTCCAAAGACTCTTAAGAAAGCCCAATCAGAGCAAGCCATTCCAGAGTCTTCCGCCTATTTTCTACAGAATATCAAGAGTGAGATGTATCACTCCTTGGGGGAGTGGGAGATTTTTTTAGACAGACTGGATGTTGAATAAGTGAGAAAGTCCTGAGGTAATAGGGTTTCTGATTTATCTATGACCACCAGTGTCCTTTCTGTGTAATATTTACTCACCTTTTTTTTGAAGAGCAGGCTCTGACAAACAATGGTTATTACAAGTTGGGCCCACAGCTTTCATACTTTTCTCCAAAGTAGTTGCTTTCTCTGAGTTTCAGAACAAGATAGTGACCAAATTATGAAATTCTTTGCCTTCCTACATGATATCAATGAACTGAAAAAGAAGTAAGTGAGGGAAACTGTAAAGCTAAAATTATTTTAATCCTCAAAAACTGTTCAAGCAAGGCTTTCCTCATTAGTCTCCTGGCCACTAAGAAGAACACAATTACCCTTATATTTGTTTTATTTCTGACATAAAGATAGCATTAGCCTTAAGGAAACTGACATTCACAGGGTGTATTTTTCCATGGAATTCCAGTTCAGTAGTTAGCAAAAATTTAGAAACACAGAAATACATATGAACTAATTTGTAGGCATTTTTCTACCATCATGCCACACAAAGCAGTCCTTGATGAACTATTCTCCTCAAGAAGGATCTTTACTCTGTGGAACAGGATTTTGAAGGCACTGAAGCCTACTGACATGGAACACCTAGACAAAAACTAACAACACTGGTACGGGATAATTGTCTGTATTATTTCAATCATGTTTTCAATAAATGATTACTGTCTAGGCAGAAAGGATTGGAGGGACAACCAGACAGGAACAAAAAGTGGAACAATCAGAACAGGAGAATTCTGGGAAAGAGGAAGCCCATTGCTCCCCAATCTTTCCCAGATCACTGAAAAAGCGGGATGTGATCTGTCGCACTGAAAAAGGTACTAAGGAACATGGCTAGCATAGATTAGAGTAATGGGTTAATAGAAGCTACAAGAGCTAATAAGAAGCATGAGCAATGGGTGAATCAGTTTACAAATAATTTAGACCCTCTGTGTGATTTTCTCTATAACTAGATGTTTGGGGAACTGGAAAGGACATAAACTCCAGCAAGCAGACTCTCCTGTTACACAACACTAAAGAAAGAATGAGATGCAAAAATACAGGATGAGATTAATCTTCTGTCAATTTTCCTGTTAAATTCATGCCTTTTAAAGTGCATATATAGATATTAGAAGTGGTCAAACCCATTTACTCACTTCAAGTACCATGACTATCACCATGGCCTTTATGGTTCCTGGGAAAATTACATTAAATAAAACAGGTCTCTATAATTTTAAATGTTTTGGGAGTGCAATGAAAAGTCTTAAGGGCAAATAAGTAGTAACAAAAAGGTCATGGGAATTTCAAGAAGGTATCTCTATTAAACCCTTATACTTCCTCTTTTTTACAATTGTAATCATTTTAAATGTCTCTTAAATATAAGCAACTCAAGTTTTTGTTGCTTTTCTGACATAGGATTCAACACTATCAGTTGAGAGTTTAGTAAAAAGAAGTCACATACTGTATACAATAGAGATGCCAACATATCCATCTATATTTCAGATCTACTCCTAAAATGCAAGGTACATTAGTCAGTACAGTTGCACACCAGAAGTGAATGGGATAATAATAGGTGACACTTATGTGGACTGGAGTTATGATCAGTCATATAAAACAATGATCATGTGTCTACTTTAGGCAAACAAATGAAACTGCATATCATCATGCTTAAGGAAATAAATCCAGTCGTAAATACAAGTTTGGCACCGATGTTTCAATTATTAAAGAGGAAAACGTAACAAGGCTAGGTTGATGTACGTGTGTAACTATTACTTCAGATGAAGGGACAAGTGAGGGAAATACATGGTATACGGGAATATTTGTGCTAAGTGACACATGCATATCTGAGCATAGCATAATCTTCTTCAAATAGCACGTGATAACTGATATCTTGTAGTTGTGCATAATGAAACTCTGTTTCTCAAGCAAACAGTCACGAAGCAATCTTTGTTATGACCCAAATTGCAAACAAAATCTTCGTACAACAGGATGACCCGGGCATTAAAGAATAAAAACAATTTAACAAGACCATATCAGGAAGATCGTAGAGTCAGCTATAGAAGAAAAAAAGGAACTCATGAGTGCTAATAGCCATATTGTACTTTATTCAGGAAATGAAGTCATGGAGACAACAACACAAACAAGGAATCTCATGGTTTTGGAAACATCCTCTGAGTGCACAGGGTGGGAGCTGCTGCTCATCACTGAGCATCTGGGACACTGAGGTGGTATGGAAGGAACAAACTAAGCCACCACTTGACAGCAGAAGGAGAACAATCTCAGGAGATTGCCCACCCTCTAAGGGGTCATCACAGACACATGGAGGTGAAGTGTGGACAAAATTCTTCTACAGCCATGACAGGCTTTGAAGCAAAGATGGAAGTGTTTCTGTGGAAGTGGGGGAAGATAGATTTCCTCCTCTTCTCTTGGTCCTGGTGACTGCTGCAGCACTCACATGTTCTTCTGTGGGCACTTCTGCTGGCAAGGTAGATGAGGATGCACAGGGGGACCCATCTACTGTCATGCCTGTGGGGGGCATGGTTGTGGGCGTTTTGGAAGAGGACAAGGCTGTGGGCATATTGAAGGATACAGGGCTGTGTTCACATTCGACGATTACAAGGATATGGCCACGTTGGAGGAGTATAAGGACCTGGACATATTGGAGTAGAAATCTGTGTGCACACTGGAGGAGGAGTACAAGTCTGTGGGCACGTTGGAGGAAAATAAATCTGTGGGCACATTGGAGGAGGACAAGCCTGTGGGCACTTCAGTGGACGAGAAGGCTCAGGAGACTTTGCGGGTGGACACACAGGAGAAGTCTGGCTTGGCTGCTGGCACTGCTGCTCTTGAGAAGACATTGTGCTGAAGTCTCAAGATCTGAAAGACATTACATGACAGTGTTGGGGTGATCCACACTAAAGGAGAGATGGAGACATGGAACCTCCCATCCACTTCTCTGTCCACACATGTACATATTCCCCAAACCCTGTTTCAGGACACCCTGGCTTTTCCCATTCCTGGCAGCAATTTGTGGCACAAGCCTTGGGAAGTAACATCTGTTTCATGCATTATTCCATGAAACAAATAAATGATTTCAATGAAACAAGGCTCTTTGCACACAGAAATGCATTTGAAACAGACAGCTTCAAGTTCTGGAACCCTCAGGAATTTAATAACACATCCCTGTCTTCCTTGTCCCTTGAGACATCACAGCAGATTGTCTGGGGTAGCAGAATAAAGGACAGCTCAAGCAAGTCCCAGGGTCTGATCTCTGCTAATATCTAGGGTTCTGAAAGGGACACCAAAAGATGCATGAGAAAGACAAAAATATTCTGCTCAACATCCTACCAAATAAAAGGAAAAGCCGCCTTCACTGTGGACCACTGTATCCATTGCTATATTTCTGATTGCTAAGTTGTTGCTGTTCATCCCATAAAGACAACTGGACTCATCTCACTTAGTTCCTCAAAACTGACAGGAGCACATAAGCTGAACATAAAGACAGACCACCTCAGGAAACACTCACCAGGTTCTCCAACGGAGTCCAGGGCTTGAGCACCAGGAGTGTGCAGTCACACAGTCAAGGGCCTCTTTATATGACTGGCTGCCACACCCAGTGTGAGTAGAGCTGTTATTGTGGGCAGGTCCAAGAATTTCCCAATCAAAATGAAAATCCACGAATAACTTACTTATCAGGGACCTTAGATAATAGGAAATTCTGTTCCTGGTCACCATTTCTGTACAGCCCAGTGACTCAGTGTGCACTCCTGTCTTATCAGTTTCATTAAGATCTCCCTGGTTATCTAAGTTTTCCTTTTTGAACGACAACAATATTTCTTTTTGGTTATACCTCTCTTGTGTCTTGTTTGCTCTGATTAGGCTGACTGACATATTTTATTGCATTGGCACATTTATATTCTTGTTTTCTAGGTATAATTTACCTGTGTTCTGAATGGAGGAGAGTATTACAGGGGACTCCAGCTGTGCTCTCAGCTACATCTTTGAGAAACCTGTCCCCAGAGACAAGTCAGGATCCCTGTGTAGGTTTAATTCTTTCTGTCACCGTAGAAAGTCAAATATGCTGCTAATAGGGGAGTCTGCTGAGCTTGAGGCGTATTCAGACCCTATTCATGATTGCCATCTCAAATGACATATTAGGGTTGTATATGTAGACTCCCTCTAATGGTAACTGTAAGACTGCTTATCCTAAGGAAGCATGCTCTTGCTAGGATAGTTAGCATGAAGACTCACAATCTCTCATGCTTTCTTATGAAAAGCATTGTTGAGCCCACCTTGGCTGTGATACATACCAACTTGTATGTATCATTACTTGTATGTATGTATTACTAGTAGAATTCAATAAACAAACAATATACTGAATCCTTAATATATAGCACATGTACACTGACAGACACTCGTGCTTTCACACTCACACATGGTATCAGTTTGACATATTTATCTGCCACAAAACTACATGTATCACTTCTTGATTTTCTCATGTTTGTTAATGAGATATTCCTGCATGAAAACTAGCAGAAATAAATAAAAGTTGTGTGTTTTTTCATTGTTGGGTGACTGTAGAACACTTTGAGGGAGGCCTCCGGTCTGGGCACTGTGGAGGAGAACAAGGCTTAGAGCAGGGTGAGGGTGGTAATTGCTTGAGCACTTAGCTGGTGGGCACAAAGGAGGAGGTATGCAGGGCTGCTTGTGCTGCTGCTGATTGTGAGACATCGTGCTGAAGTCTCAGGATCTGAAAGACATTTGCCTGAAGAGGTGATTCCCCAGAAAGGAAGAAATTTCAGTTTCCGAAATGTCAGAAATCTTCCTCAATCTCAATTTCTGCTCCCGACTTCCTGCATTTCCCTTCCATGTCACGTTTTGTGTCATTGGCCTATAAAAGCAACGTTTTTCTTTACATTTTTGTTAAGAAAACATCTTTCTTTAAAGGATAGAAATTGGTACTTGCAAAAACCCACATCTTCAAGAAGGCACTGTGAAGTTTAAGTGTGACATACTGAGTTGTCACAGTGACGACAATAATCTCTGTCATTGCTAACAGTCATGATATCTCAGGAGCTGGACTAGAGTACAAAACAAAGCCCAGGTCAATTAAAGATTCTAGAAACTCCTAAAATGTAGATTAACGGAGTTCAGAAAAGAGATAGTATTTCCTTTAGTCCTGGACAGCTGAGAGGAGAAAGAATAAACTGAGGAGTAACAGTTAGTAAATTGGAACTCCTGAAACAGAGAAGATTCTTTAAAGCAAAGGAAATGGTGATTAAGAATGTGTGTGTATGTGTGTGTGTGTGTATGTGTGTATGTATGTATGTATGGATGGATGTATATATAAAAACTTGCATAAGCTCATAATAATGGGTCAGCTTTTAAAAAAAAATTGTTCTCAGTGTGTCAGAGCCAAAACTGGAGAAACGTATTCCACATTGTCGTTCCGTCAGAGAATCTGACACCTAACACGCATAATTTACATCTTCCATAAAAGAGGGGATCACGTTGCTCTTTTATAGTAATAAAGCTTATTGACATCCCAATGAAAACATTTACATTTATAGCTCAAAATTGCTTCAAAACAGTAATCCACCTGCCTCTATTACCTAATTGTCACAATTATGGAAATGAGGCACCACACCTGTAAACCATATTTAGGTCATATCACTTCACAGTACAATCCCATATTTGTCCCTGTGGTTCTGTAGATTGAAGTAATGACCACCCACCTAATAGGATAGATGCTGACCCATAGTCCAAATTAATGCTTTTTAAACTTTCACATTAAGTTCTTTTTTATGTGTGCTGGTCAACTGGGCTCCATGATAAAATGAGATATGTATTTATAGATAATTTACTGATAATAATAAAAAGGAGTATAAAATTGTAATATCATTGCTAGGGTAATACATTACTGTTAAGTACATTCTATTTAAGTTACCAAAAAATGTGATAGAAAATAATTAACAACTTTGAGGTCAATGCTCTGTTTAGAGCAGATAGGAAAAAGACAGAATGAATATTGAAATGTGGGAGAGTCTGACCCAAAGGCCACTTAAAGGTTTTTTCATGAAATTCATAATTTAGTGTAATTCAATCTTTTCATGTCCTAGTAGGAGATCTCAATTTATGACATGAATAAAGAACAAGGATGTGGGAGTTGTAGTAGAACTTAAAATACTTCCTGATGGCTATTTCCCAACACTAAACACAGGCTTTCCAAAGGCTTTTAAGAAAGCCCCAATCACAGCAAGTCACTCCAGAGTCTTCTGGCTATTCTCCTCCAGGATTTCCTGAATGAGATGTGTCACTCCTTGTGGGAGTGAGAGATATTTTAGCCAGACTGGATGTTGGATATGTGAGATCATACTGAAGTAACAAGGAAGTTCTTTGGAAATTTGTCGTTTCTGATGTATCTCTGATCACCATACACGTTTCTGAGTAATGTTTACTCGCCCTCTTTTGAATCAGAGGCTCTGATAAGAAATGGGTAATACATGTAGGGCCCAGAGCTTTCAAACTTTGACTCCAGACTAGGTGTGATCTCTGAGTTTCAGAATAAGATAACAGCCAAATTATGAAATTCTCTGACTCCCTATCTTGCCTCATTGAACTGAAAAAAAAGTGATGGAAACATGAAAGTTTAAAGAATGTTAATATTCAAAAATTGTTAGAAATTAGAACTTTCTCATTAGTCTCCTGGCAGATATGAAGAATTCAACTACGTTTACATGTTTCTCATCCTGGCACAAGAATAGTATTAAACTTAAGTAAACCAACATACATAGGAGATGTTATGCAAGGAAATTCCAGTTCAGTAGTCAGTAAAAGTTTAGAGAGACAGAATTACCTCAGAACTTGCTTGAACTCATTCTTCTACCTGTACTCAACTCAGAGCTGTCACTCATGAACTATTTTTTTCAAGAATGTTCTTTAGTCCATCAAACAGACTTTAGAAGGCACTGAAGTATACTGACATGGGACACCTAGACAAAAATCAACAACACTAAAGAAAAGAGGAGATGGCAAATACAGGATGAGATTTATCTTTAGTCAATATTCATATTAGATCTATTCTTTTGTAAGTGTGTACGTAGATATGAGAAATGATCATAAATGTGTTATAGACCTATTTGCTCAGTTTATGTATCAGGACTACATCATGGCATGACCTGTGCATTTTATGGTTCCTGCAACAATTACATTAAAGAAAAGATTTCTCGATAAAAATTTCCAATGGATTGGGAGAAGAATTAAAAATGTTAAGGGATTTGAAGTATTAATATACAGGAAGAGAGAATCTTGACTGCTGAAGATATAATTGAGGAAATATTCTCATCAGTCAAATAAAACATTCAATCTTTGGTGCGGGAGAATTGTCTGTATTCTGTCAATCATGTTTTAAATAAACGCTGATTGGCCAGGCAGGGGTTGTAGGCAGGAAAATCAGACAGGAAGTGGAAATGATGCAAGGAGAGCAGGAGAATTCTGGGGAGGAGGAAGATGATTCCCCCACTCCTGCCCAGATCAGCGAAGCAGCAGGATGTGAGCTGCCCCACTGAAAAAGGTACAGAGCCACGTAGCTAACATAGATCAGAAAAATGGGTTAATCAAGATGTGAGAGTTAGCCAGTAAGAAGCCTGACCGAATGGGCCAATCAGCTTTATAACTTATAGAGATCTCCTGTGTTATTTTCTGGGGGACTAAAGAGCTGGGGTAAAGGGGCAGGACAAAAACCCAAACAAGCAGGCCCGATCTCCTCATGCTACAAATCTTTACAAAACTTAGGACAAAACATACGGGAAATATGGAACCCTGTAAAAAGACTACCTAAGAATAACAGGTGTAGAAGGAAGAGAAGAAGTGAAACAAAAACCAGAAAATATATTTAGCAAAATTATAGAGGAAAACATTGGCATTCTAAAGAATGATTTGACAAACACAAATGTCCCACATTCATAAATTGAATGGTGTTTATACTTAAGTGTGAAATCCATACTATACCTGCTTCTCTCAAGAATCTCGGACAATTATACAACAAGGAAAGTAAAGACTGTAAATATCAGAGGCTGAAGGTGACTACTAGCCAACAGCATTTATAAATTTACAAATTATAAATGAATCTCTATATATAAATTCACATAGATGTGTCAACATGTACAAGAAAGACCTGCAGAAGGTAGACAAAATCACAGCAAGGACACAGGAATCATGCCGAAAAACCCACCCATAGCTCAAGAGCCAATTGCACTTTTCATTAAGAATGTACCCACTTGTGGGCCAACCAAGTCCCAGTGGAAACGCGCATAAGTAAAAATATATGAACAGTGCCAATTGTCCTGATGAGTTATCAATAACAGACACAAAGTTGAACCAAAAGGATAGAGAGCTTTGATCTGGAAGGAGATCTGAAAGAATCAGGAATTTTTTTTTTCGATTTGTTTATTCAAGTATGCGAAAACACTCTTTCCACTTCCTCCCCTCCTCCCAATACCCTCCCGCTCCCCCCACTCCCTCTCCTCCTCCCTCACCATTCCCAAGAGCAGTCAGGGTTTCCGGACCCATGGGAAATCCAAGATCCTACCCCCTCCCTCCAGGTCCAGGAAGGTGAGCATCCAAACAGGCCAGGATCCCAGAAAGCCAGTCCATGCAGACGAAACAAGACCCACAGCCATTGTCAATGGCTTCTCATTCTTCATTTGGACCTTGGGGGCTCAGTGAGCCCCAATGTCAGCCACATTCAGAGAATCCGGTTTGATCACATGCTCGTTCAGTCCCAGTCCAGCTGGCCTTGGTGAGCTCCCATCTGAGCAGTCCCCTTGTATCAGTGGGTGAATGCACCCCTCGCGGTCCCGACCTCCAGTGCTCCAAGGTGGGTCTCCTTCTCTATCCCCATCCATCGTCGGATGAAGGCCCCCTCTTATTTTGCTTTCCTTGTTCACGATCTCCCTCCCTCTGTTTCTCATTTGGACCGAGGGAGTCAAGTCTAGTGTTCCAATATGTGTCTCTGTCTCTATCTCCATCCATCGCCATATGAAGGTTCTGTGGTGACATGTAAAATATTCATCAGTATGGTTATGGGCCAAGGCCACTTCAGGCACCCTCTCCTCCGCTGCACGGAGTACAATCTGGGGACCTCTCCTTGGACCTGGAAACCCCTCCAGAATTAAGTCTCTTACAAACCCTAAAATGACTCCCTTATTTGAGATATAAACTTCCCTGCTCCCATAACCATCCTTCCTCCCTCCCCCCTCTCATTCCCCCAAGCCATCCGCATTCCTCCTTCTCTCCCCTCTCCCTAACCAACTCCCCTTACTTCTACCCGCCCCCTGCTCCCCGTGCACCCAAGTTTGACTGGCAATCTTGCCTACTTCTAATATCCAGGAGGATAACTACATGATTTTCTTCAGGTTCACCTTCTTATCTAGCTTCTCGAGGATCACAAATTATAGACTCAAAGACCTTTAACTATGGCTAGAATCCAATTATGAGTGAGGACATACCATATTCCTCTTTTTGGGTCTGGGTTGCCTCACTCAGTAAAGCATTTTTTATTTCCATCCATTTGCATGCAAAATTCAAGATGTCATTGTTTTTACCGCTGAGTAAAACTCTAATGTGTATATGTTCCACACCTTTTTTAACCATTCTTCTATTGAGGGGCACCTAGGTTGTTTCCATGTTCTGGCTATTAGAAATAGTGCAGCTATGAACATAGTTGAACAAATGCTTTTGGAGTACGTTAGGGCATCTCTTGGGTATATTCCCAAGAGTGGAATTGCTGGGTCCTGAGGGAGGTTGACTCCCAGTTTCCTGAGAAACAGCCACACTGATTTCCACAGCGGCTGGACAAGATTGCATTCCCACCAACAATGGATGAGTGTTTCCCTCACTCCACATCCTCTCCCAGAGATGCAGGGCTGGTTCAACATATGCAAATCTATCAATGTAATCCATCATATAAATAAACTAAAGAAAAAACCGTATGATCATTTCATTGGATGCTGAAAAAGCATTTGACAAAATTCAACACCCATTGATGAAAAGGTGTTGGAGAGACTGGGGATACAAGGATCATACCTAAATATAATAAAAGCAATATACAGCAAGTCGATAGCTAACATCAAATTGAATGGACAGAAACTCAAAGCCTTTCCTCTAAAATCAGGAACACGACAAGACTGTCCACTCTCCCCATACCTCTTCAACATAGTGCTTGAAGTTCTAGCAATAGCAATAAGACAACATAAGGAGATCAAGGGGATTCGAATTGGAAAGGATGAAATTAAACTTTCGTTATTTGCTGACGATATGATAGTGTACATAAGCGACCCCAAATCTCTACCAAAGAACTCCTACCGCTGATAAACACCTTTAGTAATGTGGCAGGATACAAGATCAACTCCAAAAAATCAGTTACCCTCCTATACACAAAGGATAAAGAAGCAGAGAGGGAAATCAGAGAAACATCATATTTCACGATAGCCACAAATAGCATAAAATACCTTGGGGTTACTCTTACCAAGGAAGTGAAAGACCTATTTGACAAGAATCAGGATTTAATCAAAACACATTTCAGGAAATTTTCAAAGAACAAATATTAGAAGAAATAGAATGAGTGTAAGTATTCAAATTGAAAGAGAGCACTTAAGAAGACCCAATATGTTAAGCTTTATATACATTTTACCACACCAGAATGTGCAAAAGTGTTAGCATGTCTGGTATTAGTGAATGCCAGTGAATCAAACAAAGTAGTAGAGGTATGACTGATGATGGCAGCCACTGCGAGGACTACAACGAGAAGGGTAGAGTCTTCAAATATATCCACTCTGTCCTGTAATTTAGCATGCTTCCCATGAGGAGTGCATTGCAGAGGTAGTCCCCAAATTTAGAGGCATAGGAGCTGCTCTAGATTTCATTGGTTGTGGGAGAATTTCCCGACCATTCATTCCAGAGCAAGTCAAGCATAACTCCCTGTTTTGGAGGCCTTGAGTCATCATGGCCTCTTCCTGGCAGTAGTCACTAGGCTATGGATGTTGCCTGTAAAGCCCTTACCTTTTCCTTGTGAGAAATAGTCTATTTCAACTGAAAGCCTCAGATGTATTCAAGTAAGTGTTAGGTGATAGAAGGTTATAGAAGAGTTGACTCCACTAGTTTCTCACAAAATCTCTTATGTATCATCATTGTATGCAAGGTGGTGTTTTTTGAACTAGGAAAAGATTCTTTCAGCATGAAGATGTCCATGCATGCACGGATGCACATACATATAAAAAGAAGGAAATCCCGTATTGACTGCAAGTTTCGTTTTAGAAACTTTTCTAGGGATATAAGGGCCATTAGAAAACACAGGTTTGCCACCTGTTAGCAATGTAGTGAAAAAGTAGTCAAGCTCCGGTGCATCTACATCATAATAGCTATGTTTGTAAACAAGTTCTTGGTTGAAGTTCTGCTCATATGTGACTCCAATCAGCTAGTGACTTGACCGATTACTCCTATCAATGACAAGGGAGGAATATGGAAACTACTGCCAGAAGACTACAGAACTTTCTCTCATCCCCACTGGATGGATAAGCAATTACTCACTGACAGTAAAATCTAGAAGTCATACAGCTAAAAACACACATCACAAATCGCTGAGCAATAAGACTAGTGAAATAGCTGACTACTCTGAGGTAAAGTAAAGTAGTCATGGTGGTGTAAGAATGAATTTATTTTCTCCACAGTCCCTCGGTTTGAATGAAAGAGAACTCTGCTCGGGGATTTGAAAAATTACCATATCAGGACTCTTTATCTTAAGATTCTTGGATAGTCAGTGCCAGTGGCAGGGACCCAGTGTTGGAAGATTTGATATTTTCAAATTTCTACTAGAATTTTCTGATGTTTTTTTTTATTTGTAGTACAAAGGGGATTGTATTATATTTCATTTTGTGTCCCCATCTTTCAAACACAGGGTTTTGCCTTGGCATGTAAAACTCTCCCAGTGAGCTATATAATCAGTTTTGTGATTTTTGAGAGAATATATAAAAAAATCAAGTATATATAGCTCAAAATTGCATCAAAACAGTTATCCAGCTGCCTCTATTACCTAACTGCCATGATCGTAGAGATGAGGCACCACACCTATAAACCATATTCAGGTCATATCACTTCACAGTACAATCCCATATTTATCTGTGTGCTACTAGAGAATGAACTAATGGCTTTCCATGTAATAGGATAGATGCTGATCAATAATCTTATGAATTCTATTTCAATTTTCATATTAAGTTCTTATTTTTGTGATACAATTTGGGGCTTCATGGTATAATGAGGCATGTATTTATACATCATTTCCTGTTGTAATAAAAAGATCATGAAACTATAATATCATGGCTTAAGAAATATTCTTATTGTTCAGAGCTTCCCATTTTATTAAGCAAAGGAATGTGCTGTTAAAACAATAATAATACCAGGTCAGGTTCCCTTGTTGGGCAGGGAATTCACTGACAGTATTTCCTTTGGTTCTGGAAAGCTGAGTTTTAATCAGAGGAGAAAGAATAAACTGAGGAGTAACATTAGTAAATTGGAACTCCTGACACAGAGAAGATTCATTAAAGCAAAGGAAACAGTGATTAAGAATGTGTGTGTGTGTGTGTGTGTGTGTGTGTGTGTGTGTGTATGGATGGATGGATGTATATATAAAAACTTGCATAAGATCATAATAGTGGGTCAGCTGTTAAAAAAATTGCTCTCAGTGTGTCAGAGCCCAAAACTGGAGAAACGTATTCCATATTGTCGTTCATTCAGAGAATCTGAGCACCTAACATGCATAATTTACACCTTCCACAAAAGAGGGGATCATATTGCGCTTTTATAGTAAAGAAAGCTTATTGACATCCCAATGAAAACATTTATATTTATAGCTCAAAATTGCTTCAAAACAGTAATCCACCTGCCTCTATTACCTAATTGTCACAATTATGGAAATGAGGCACCACACCTATAAACCATATTTAGGTCATATCACTTCACAGTACAATCCCATATTTATCCCTGTGGTCTTGTAGATTGAAGTAATGACCACCCACCTAATAGGATAGATGCTGCCCCATAGTCCAAATTAATGCTTTTCAAACTTTTACATTAAGTTCTTTTTGTGTGTGCTGGTCAACTGGGCTCCATGATAAAATGAGATATGTATTTACAGATCATTTACTGATATAATAAAAAGGAGTATAAAATTGTAATATCATTGCTAGGGTGATACATTACTGTTAAGTACATTCTATTTAAGTTACAAAAAATATGATGCAAAATAATTAACAACTTTGAGGTCAATGCTCTGTTTAGAGCAGATAGGAAAAAGACAGAATGAATATTGAAATGTGGGAGAGTCTGACCCAAAGACTACTTAAAGGTTTTTTCATGAAATTCATAATGTAGTGTAATTCAATCTTTTCATGTCCTAGTAGGAGATCTCAATTTATGACATGAATAAAGAACAAGGATGTGGGAGTTGTAGTAGAACTTAAAATACTTCCTTATGGCTATTTCCCAACACTAAACACAAGCTTTCCAAAGGCTTTTAAGAAAGCCCCATCACAGCAAGCTACTCCAGAGTCTACAACCTATTCTCCTCCAGGATTTCCTGAATGAGATGTGTCACTCCTTGTGGGAATGAGAGATATTTTAGCCAGACTGGATGTTGGATATGTGAGATCATACTGAAATAACAAGGAAGGTTCTTTGGAAATTTGTTGTTTCTGATGTATCTCTGATCACCATACACGTTTCTGAGTAATGTTTACTCACCCTCCTTTGAATCAGAGGCTCTGATAAAGAATGGGTAATACATGTTGGGCCCAGAGCTTTCAAACTTTGACTCCAGACTAGGTGTTATCTCTGAGTTTCAGAATAAGATAACAACCAAATTATGAAATTCTCTGACCCCCTTTCTGGCCTCATTGAACTGAAAAAAAAAGTGATGGAAACATGAAAGTTTAAAGAATTTTAATATTCAAAAATTGTTAGAAATTAGAACTTTCTCATTAGACTCCTGGCATATATGAAGAATTCAACTACATTTACATGTTTCTAATTCCTGGCATAAGAATAGTATCACACTTAAGTAAACCAACGTACAAAGGAGATGTTATGCAATGAAATTCCAGTTCAGTTGTCAGTCAAAGTTTAGAGAGACAGAATTACCTCAGAACTTGCTTGAACTCATTCTTCTACCTGTACTCAACTCAGAGCTGTCACTCATGAACTATTCTTTTCAAGAATGGTCTTTAGTCCATCGAACAGCCTTTAGAAGGCACTGAAGCATACTGACATGGGACACCTAGACAAAAATCAACAACACTAAAGAAATGATGAGATGGCAAATACAGGATGAGATTTATCTTTAGTCAATATTCATATTAGATCTATTCTTTTGTATGTGTGTACGTAGATATGAGAAATGATCATAAATGTATTATAAACCTATTTGCTCAGTTTATGTATCAGGACTACATCAGGGCATGACCTGTGCATTTTCTGGTTCCTGCGATGATTACATTAAAGAAAAAATTTCTCGATAAAAATTTCCAATGGATTGGGAGAAGAATTAAAAATGTTAAGGGAGTAGAAGTATTAATATACAGGAAGAGAGAATCTTGACTGCTGAAGATATAATTGAGGAAATATTCTCATCAGTCAAATAAAACATCCAATCTTTGGTGCGGGAGAATTGTCTGTATTCAATCAATCATGTTTTAAATAAACGCTGATTGGCCAGGCAGGGGTTGTAGGCAGGAAAATCAGACAGGAAGTGGAAATGTTGCAAGGAGAGCAGGAGAATTCTGGGGAGGAGGAAGTGGGGGCACTCCTGCCCAGATCAGCGAAGCAGCAGGATGTGAGCTGCCCCACTGAAAAACGTGGCTAACAAAGATCAGAAAAATGGGTTAATCAAGATGTGAGAGTTAGCCAGTAAGAAGCCTGACCTAATGGGCCAATCAGCTTTATAACTTATAGAGATCTCCTGTGTTATTTTCTGGGGGACTAAAGAGCTGGGGGAACGGGGCAGGACAAATCCCAAACAAGCAGGCCCAATATCCTCATGCTATAAATCTTTACAAAACTTAGGACAAAACATCCAGGAATTATGGAACCCTATGAAAAGACTACCTAAGAATAACAGCTGTAGCAGAAAGAGAAGAAATCAAACAAAAACCAGAAAATATATTTAGCAAAATTATAGAGGAAAACATTGGCAATCTAAAGAATGATTTGACAAACACAAATGTCCACCAATCATAAATTTGAATGGTGTTTATATTTAAGTGTGAAATCCATATTACACCTGCTCCTCTCAAGAATCTCTGACAATTATACAACAAGAAAAGTTAAGACTGTAAACATCAGAGGCTGAAGGTGACTACTAGTCAACAGCATTTATAAATTTACAAATTATAAATGAAACTCTCTATATAAATTCACATAGATGTATCAACATGTACAAGAAAGACCTACAGAAGGTAGACAAAATCACAGCAAGGACACAGGAATCATGCCGAAAAACCCACTCCTAGCTCAAGAGCCAATTGCACTTTTCATTAAGAATGTACCCACTTGTGGGCCAACCAAGTCCCAGTGGAAATGCACATAAGTAAAAATATATGAACAGTGCCAATTGCCCTGATGAGTTATCAATAACAGACACAAAGTTGAACCAAAAGGATAGAGAGATTTGATCTGGAAGGAGATCAGAAAGAATCAGGATTTAATCAAAGCACATTTCAGGAAATTTTCAAAAAAAAAAACTTAGGTCTTGCAAAATCACTTTCCTCTTCACCAAAGGGAACTAGAAATGTACAAATTCATTGACGAACCTCAATGATAACATATCAGTTAGCTGATAACCATCATTTATCCGGAACTGACTTGTGGGAATAACTGAAATAGACTGTGGATAGAACATTCAAGTTTTTGGCTTGGTTTCTTGCCTCCTTATTTGGCAGACTTTATCTTTTCCTAAAGCCCTTGAGCATGTAGGCTTTTTGTAGTGGACAAAAGACTTATGGTCGTTTAAAACTGGGATAGATTTTGGGGGAAAGGCAAGAGATTATCATATTGAACATACATAATCCTGACACTTTCAACAGTGGATAATTTTGAGAAAGCCCAGTCCTTTCCAATTTTAGAGTAAACAGATGCCCACAGTGGAGGCTTCCCAAGGCTTGTGAAGAGGAAGAAGCCTCTCCCTCTCTGTCTACACCAGCTGGTAAAGGTGACCGCAGGTGTGCATTTCCTTTTGGTAGAAATGGTCCACAGCATTAACTGGTAAGGCTATTGTACAGTATACTGGCAGTATTCTCTGGTTCAGCATACCTTATAGTTCATATATAACCTGTATTAATTGTATAGATTGTGCATTTAAAATTGTTACCAAGTTGTCAGAACCTTAAGGACGAAAACAGGTTATATGTAATATTTTGTTTGTAAGTATACTTTGTATCCTAGCAAAGGAAATGTTTAAAAGATCAACTGTAATAAAAGTAATTTTAGTACACAGAAAAAAAAATTAGGAGAAACAGTATGAGCATAAGTATTCAAATTGAAAGTGAGCACTTAAGAAGAGCCAATATGGTAAGATTTATATACATTTTACCACACCAGAATGTTCAACAGTGTTAGCATGTCTGGTATTAGTGAATGCCAGTGAATCAAACAAAGTAGTAGAAGTATGACTGATGATGGCAGCTAGTGAGAGGACTACACGAGAAGGGCAGTGTCTGCAAAAATATCCTCTCTGTCCTGTAATTAAGCATGTTTCTCATGAGGTGTCCCCTGCAGAGATAGTCCCCACATTTAGAGGTATAGGAGCTGCTCTAGTTTTCATTGGATGTAGAAGAATTTCTCGACCATTCGTTCCAGAGCAAGTCAAGCATAACTCTCTGTTTTGGAGTCCTTGAATCATCATGGCCTCTTCCTGGCAGTAGTCACTAGGCAATGGATGTTGCCTGTAAACCCCTTATCTTTGCCCATGTGCAAAATAGTCATTTTCTACTCAATGCCTCAAATGTATACAGGTAACTGTTAGTAGATATAAGGTTTTACAAGAATTGACTCCACTAATTCCTCACAGACTGTCTTCTGTATCTTCACTGTATGAAAGGTGGTGTTTGTCCATTTAGGAAAAGATCTTTTCAGAGTGCAGATGTGCATGCACGCACGAAGACACATATACACAAAAAGAAGGACATCCCAGTATTGACTGAAAGGTTCATTTTAGACACTGTGTGGATATTAAAGTCCTTTAGGAAAAACTGGTTTGGCATCCTGGTAGCAATGGAGTGAGTAAATTAGTCAAGCTCAGGCACATCAAATCATCACAGCTATGTTTGAAGTCAAGTTACTGGTTGACGTTTTGCTCATATGTGACACGAGTCAGGCAGTGACTTGACCAATTACAATTATCAACGACAAGAGAGCAATATGAAATTTACTGCCAGAAAACTTCAGAATTTTCTGGCATCCTCACTCTCTGGATAAACAGTTATGAAAGTAAAATCTAGAAGTCATACAGCCTAAAACACACACCACAAATAGCTGAGCAACAAGACTAGTGAAGTAGCTGGCTTCTCTTAGCAAACATAAAGCAAAGTAGTCATGGTGCTGTAAGAATGTAGCAATCTCCTCCAGAGTCCCTCAGGTTGGATCAGAAGAGATCTCTGTGCTCAGAAATTAGAAAAGTTACCGTATCAGGACTGTTTTTCTAATGATGACTGGATAGCCAGTGCTAGTGGCACCAAATCGTGTGTTGGAAGACTTGATATTTTCAAATTTCTACTAGAATTTTCTGATTCTTTTGATTTGTAGTACAAGGGGGATTCAGATATATCTCTTTTTGTGGTTCCATCGTTCAAACACAGGGCTTTGCCTTAGCAGGTAAAACTCTCCCAATGAGCTATAAAATCAGTTTTGTGATTTTGAAAGAATATATATAAGAAAAGAAAATATATATAGCTCAAAATTGATTCAAAACAATAATCCACCTGCCTCTATTACCTAACTGCCCTGATCGTGGAGATGAGAAAACATGCCTATAAACCATATTCAGGTCATAACACTTCACAGTTCAATCCCATACTTGTCTGTGTGCTACTGGAGATCGAAATAATGGCCACCCATGTAATAGGATTGATGCTGACCCAAAATCTTATGAATTCTATTTAAATTTTCTCATTAAGATTTTATTTTCTGATGGAATTTGGGTCTTCATATTGTGTATTGTATTGTACAGTTGTATTATAAATACATATCACAAAACACAAAATGCATGTTGTGTATTGTGATATGTATTTATACATCATTTCCTGTTGTAATAGAAAGATCATAAAACTATAATATCTTGGCTTAAGGGATATTCTAAATGTTCAGTACTTTCCATTTTATAACAGAAGAATGTGATGTAAAAACGCTAATAACTTTTAGGGTTATATTCTGGTTAGAGCAGATAGGAAGAAGACAGAATGAATATTCATATCTAGGACACTCTGACCTGAAGGCTACTGTAAGTTCTTTACATGAAAATCATAATTTACTGTCATTCAGTCTTTGAAAATCATAGTTGGAGGTCTTCAGTTATAATATGGATGAAGACGCAGGTTCTGGGAGTTGTAGGGGAACTTGTAATACTTCCTGATGGCTTTTTTCCAACCCAAAACACATCCTTTCCAGAGGCTCTTAAGAAAGTCCCATCAGAGCAAGCCATTCCAGAGTCTTCTGTCTATTTTCCTACAGGATTTCCAGAATGAGATTTATTATTCCTTGGGTGAGTGGGAGAGATTTTTTTTAGACAGAATGGATGTTGGATAAGTGAGAAGGTCCTGAGGTAATACGGAAAATTCATTGGAAATTTGTGGTTTCTGATTTATCTACGACCACCAGTTTTTTCTGTGCAAAAGTTTTTTCCTCTTTTGAAGAGCAGGCTCTTATAAACAGTGGTTGTTACATGTTGGATCCAGAGCTTTCATACTTTCCTCCAAGGTAGGTGTTTTCTCTGAGTTTCAGAATAAGATATCAACAAAATTATGAAATTATCTGCTTCCTTACATGATATCAATGAACTGAAAAAGAAATGAGGGAAACAGTAAAGTTTAAAATATTTTAATTCTCAAAAATTGTTCAAACAAGGCTTTCTTTATTAGTCTCCCAGCAGATATGAAGACTACAATAAACCTTACATCTATCTTATTTCTGACATAAGGCTAGCATTCGCCTTAGGGAAACTGATATTCACAGGATGTATTTCTCAATGGAATTAAAGTTCAGTAGTCAGCAAAAGGTTAGAGTGACAGAAATACTTATGAACTAATTTGTAGACTCTCTTCTACCTGCATGCAACACAAAGCTGTCCTTGATGAACTGTTCTCCACCAGAAGGATCTTTATTCAGTGGAACAGAATTTTAAAGGCACTGAGGCCTACTGACATGGTACACCTATTCAAAAACTAACATCATTCGTGTGGGAGAATTGTCTGTATTCTGTCAGTCATGTTTTAAATAAATACTGAGTGGCCAGGTAGGAAGTATAGGTGCGACAACCAGGCAGGAAGTAAAGGTAGGTCAATGAGAACAGGAGAATTCCAGGAAGGAAAAAGCCCATTCTTTTCCAGTCTTTCCCAGATCACTAATGAAGCAGGTTGTGATTCACCCTGTTGAAAAAGGTACTGAGCCATGTGACTAACATAGATAAGAGTAATGGGTTAAAAAAGCAACAAGATCTAATATAAAACCTGACCTAATGGGCCAAACAGTTTATATCTAATGTAGACTCTCTGTGTCACTTTCTCATTAACAAATGGCCAGGGAACTGGGCAGGACATAAACCACAACAAACAGGCCTTCATGAATTTGAATGGTATCTACATGGATAACTGCATCCACAGAAAGCGTGAAAAAGCTTGGGAAGGAATACAGTAAAGCATGTTTTCTTGGGAGCAGGAATTTCATGGATCTGTTATGTTTGCTAGAGGCAAGCAAGTACTCTCATTTAAGAGAGGTTTCCTGACTCAGCATTAGCTGCAAAACCTTGCAGGTCTTTCAAAGAAGTCCTGCTAAGAAACACTTCAATGGTGTTGATGTAAAGCTGACTACATGTTTTTCAATTTTTTTGCCATAGAATGGAAAAAGTTGTGCTGTTTTAAAATGCTGACTTTCTAGGCTGTCCTCCCAGGGCAAACTCTGAGTCTTTCAGGCAGGCGGTCTGAGTACGGATCATTTGAGTATGGTTTGTAAGTACACTGCTGCAGCTTGCTTCCTAGTAGGGACCTTGAAATGCTGTAGAGTTAGGGCAATAAACATGGCTCTGTCCGGTACCTATGCCAAAATGCTGGCATCTCAGAAAGCTAAGAAATATACTGGATCCAGCCATCAAATCCCCGGCTTTGATCCTACCCATATTGTGTGGTAAATTAAAGACACGTGGGCAGAAAAACAGAGATATTTTTCTGAAGGACTGGAATCAGTAGGTCACCTTCAAATAGTTCCAACTGACAATAGAGTTCTGTGGCATGGGCATCTGTGGTAACAAACTGAGATTGAAATTAATGGGCCAAGGTCCCATAAGAACCTTCTATTTTTTTCTTTGTTTAAAGTGGTTAAATTTTCAAATTAGCCTTCTAGATATTGATCTCAAATATTTTATCATTCTGCTACCCAAATCATGCTGTTATTGGCTACTCACAGATTCTTGAGAATCTGTTTGTTCCTCTATAACTGTCAACAATATCTGAGCCCACTGGGTTCCCTTTCAGATTTTAGAAAAATCTAGTTTTAAATCCTTTGTGTATTATCCATCACTGGTTTCTTTCTGCTAATGTATCAAATTACTATACAAGTAGTGGCTTACAAAGGATCAAATTTATTGTCTTGCAGTTTGAGGTCTGACACTGGCTTCACTAAGTTCAAAGTGCATTAGAACTGCATTCTATCTGGAAGCTCTAGAGCACAATTTCCCTTTTGTGTTCATGATCCTAGGAACTCCTGGCAGCTCTGTTCTCTGTGGTCTCTTCTTTTATTTCCAGGTCTTTCTTTTATTTGTTGTTGTCGAGAAGAGTCTCACTCTGCAACATATGCTAGTTTGGAATATATTATGTAGCCTAGGCTGACCTTAAATTTATGATGCTCTTACCTCAGTCTACAACTGAAGTATGAGACACTATCCTTCAGAAAAATTGTCTCTCTCTTTTCTGATTGCCCAGACACATGTAAGAGTTAGGAATGCCAAGCAAAAAATGCAGATAAAGCTCTCTTAGTGTGTTTTAAAGTCAATTTTAACATCTTATAACATTTTTACATATTGAAGAAAACTTTGCAGTTTGAAGAGACACCTGCTAGCAATTTACTGTCTGAAAATGTCAAATCTCCTTGCTGTTAGACCATCCTTGTTCTACTTGATGTTTTGTGCAAATATCTAATCTTCCCTTATTTCTTGAGAATTGTCTCCAATAAGTTGAAATATTCATTAAAAATGTGTAAAAAAGAAAAGAAGAGAAAAGAAAAAGAAAGCACTCCAGGAAGTTTTTGCCAAGAATTCTGTAATCCATCTATCTGGTTCAAATACTCCCTTATCACATTGAGTGTGTGTGTGTGTGTGTGTGTGTGTGTGTGTGTGTGTGTGTGTGTTTCTTAGCAATGTGTTGTCAACTTGGAACCTTAATTTCCTCACATAAATCATAGGTAATAGAACCTATTATATAAGAATGTTATACATATTTATACTTCAGGCCACAAAAATATTTGGTTCAAAACTTATTTCTGGAAATTGCATATCATATTATCCCCCTCTCACATGATACATGTTTAAAGTGCTATATTAAAAATATTAAAAAATCAGATAAAATTATCTCATTGGATTTATAAAAGTTGGATTCTTTTTAAATTTTAGAAATTACTCGAATACTTTTACTTACTCCTGGTGTGTTTAATACTAATTTCTGTGTTGTTTGAGCCCTTGTTATGTTTTTCACACATAGAAAGTTGAGACTATAACAGTGCTTGCATGGGATTAATGTGAAAATTAAGTGGATTATGTAAAATGTGTGGAAAGGTCAGGAAGCAAGAAATGATACTTTTTCAAGTTGAATTATTGCTATTATGCACAAAACTGCATAAGTAGCTTCACAAAAAAATAAATAAAATTAAAAAAAGAGAGATATACAATAAAGAGAGATTAAGAGACAAAGAAAACCTCTAAATGGTTTACTGTCTGCTTAAAAATATGTGCAGGCTTGAAAAAAAGCTAATTTCCTTTAAAGAAAAAAGAAAAAGAGAGTAGTTGGGAGTGATGGTACATACCTTTAATCCCAACAATTCAGAGAGAGAGGTAGACTGACTTCAAGGTGTGGTATCACACACCTTTGGTCCCAATGCCTGGGAGGAAAAGACAGACAGATTTCTGTGAGATCAAAGTGTGGTAGTGCACACATTTAATCCCAGCACTGAGGAGGGAGAAGCAGGGAAGATCTTTGTGAGTTCAAGAACAACCTGGTGTACAGTGTGAGTTCCTGGGCAAAGATCCACAGAAACCCTGTCTCAAAAAGCCAAAAATTAAATAGAAAAGAAATAGAGTTTAAAATAAAGACACCTAAAGATGAAAAACACACAGAGAATCTTGATACTGTATGATATTATGCTCTCTGTGAAATGTTTGAATGCTGAAGAAGGAGCAACAGCTGCTAAAAGATATTTGCTTATAAATGCCTCTAAACTAATCCAAGATAGGTGTTTAGAAAATACCTAAAAATTCAAACTTGAAGTCAAAAGGTGTGTTATTTGGAGAAGAGATATTGCTTTGGTTTCTACAGGAAAAGAGAGGCTGTGGGTTCATTGTGAGTTAATAAAACTCAGGTTTCATCAAGGAATACTACCTGAGAAATCTCCAGTAGGAACAGATGGTCTAAATGTCTGAGTTCTACATCCAGAACAGATTCAAGATGCTGCCTGAGATGATCAAGTCTCTCAGGACACTCCAGTCAGGACCTGATAAATTTTCATTAGGGACCCATAAGATTATCAGTGCCCTCAACTATCTGCAATTGCCAGGAAAACTATGCCCACATTCTTAAAAAATGGACTATGGAGTTTTTCCTTTGTTTTTTAAAAAAGTGGGGGAACTGGTGCAAGAGAATTGTGTGTATTCTATCAGTCATGTTTTAAATAAATGCTGATTGGGCAGTCCTGCCCAGATCATTGAACAAGCAGTATGTGTTCTGCCCCACTGAAAAAGTTACTGAGACATTTGGCTAACATGGATAAAGGTAATGGGTTGAAGCTACAAGAGCAAATAAGAAGCCTAAGCTAATGTGCCAATCAGTTTACATCTAATGTATTCCCACTGTGTGACTTTCTCTGGTACTAAATGGCTGGGTAACTGGGCAGGACATAAACCCCAGCAAGCAGGCCCTCCTGCTACACAACACGAAAGAAATGATGAGATGGCAAATAATTCAGGCTGAGATTTATCTTCAGTCAATTTTCCTGTTAAATTCATGCCTTTGAAAGTGTTGATGTAGATATTAAATATGGTCATAAGTGTTATAAACCCATTTACTCAGCTCATGTTCCATGACTACCTCCATGGCACGGTCGATGACCTTTTTTGTTCCTGGGAAGATTACATTAAATGAAATAGTTCTCTATAAAAATTCAAATGTTGCTGGGTGGGCACCACCACCGGGATGGGCAGTGAGTGCAAACTGGAGGGAGTCCCTTTGTTCTAAAAGCCTGCCTGCAGCAAGGTAAGACTGCAGGCAGGGAGACTTCTGACCAGCAAGTGGCTCTGACCCTGTACCAGAAGATACAATGGAGGGGTAAGTGTGATCCTGACCACCACACAAGTACTGAAAGGGAACACACAATCTTCCCGCCATCCTTATCTCCCTGGCTACTCCAAAGGGGTGGCTTCCCCCAGCTAAACTCCCTCTCCTCCCATGCTATCCCGGCTTTCTGCCTGGAACCCCTACCATTCCTCTCTCCCTTTTTCAGGGCTTAAATTCCTACAACTCAGCCTGGGTGGTCTCCGGGGCCAGGACAGGCGGTGAGTGCAAACGGGAGGGAGTTCCTTTGTTTTAATAGCCTGCCTGCAGAAAGATAGGACTGCAGGCAAAGTGATTCCTGGAGAGCAAGGGGCAATAATCTGGTAGCAGAAGACCCAGCAGAGGGAAGAGCCATTGGAGAGCATCTGAAGGAAAAGATGGGCAGGCGCCAAGGCAAGAACTCCTCCAATAATCTGAAAAACAACACGAAAACACCAGATCCCAGCGATCTTATGACAGAAGGACTTGAACACCCTATTCGGGAAGAAGTGGAAAACAGTGTCATTATGAAAGCAATAGAGTCTCTTAAACAGGGTATGAATAACTCACTTAAAGAAATAGAAGAGAAATATAACAAAAAATGGAAGAAATGAGTAAAGAAATGGAAAAGAAATATAACAAAAAGTTTGAAGAAATGAGAAAATTCATAAATGATACCCTGGGAAACCAAGAAAAAACAATCAAACAGGTAATGGAATCAGTTCAAGAATTGAAAACTGAAATGGAGGCTGTGAAGAAAACACAAACTGAGGGCTGGCTGGATATGGAAAATCTAGGTAAACAAACAGAGACTTCAGGAACAAGCATAACCAATAGAATACAAGAGATAGAAGAACGAATCTCAGATTATGAAGACACCATAGAGAAAATAAACACTCTGACCAAAGTAAACAGCAAATCCAACAAATTCTCATCACAAAACATTCAGGAAATATGGGACATAATAAGAAAAAAAAACAAATCTAAGAATAATAGGAATAGAAGAAGGAGAAGAATTGCAGATCAAAGGTCCAAAAAATATATTCAACAAAATTATAGAAGAAAACTTTCCTATCCTAAAAAACGATATTCCTATGAAGGTTCAAGAAGCATACAGAACACCAAATAGAATGGATCAGAAAAAAACATCCCCTCGCCATATAATAATCAAAACACAAAGCATCCAGATAAAAGAAAGGTTATTAAGAGCTGCAAAGGAAAAAGGTCAAGTAACTTATAAAGTTAAACCTATCAGACTTACCCCAGACTTCTCTAGGGAAACCATGATAGCCAGAAGGTCCTGGATAGAGGTACTACAGAAACTAAGAGACCATGGATGCAAGCCCAGACTACTATCCCCAGCCAAGCTATTGTTCACTATCAACAGAGAAAACAAAATATTCCAGGATAAAAACAAATTTAAACAATACATAACTACTAATCCAGCCTTACAGAGAATATTAGAAGGAAAATCACAACGGAAGGAATCCAACATTCCCAACACTGCCTACAATAAGTCAAATATCTAGCGACCCTTCACTAGCACAACCCAAAGAAGGGAAACACATACACTCTACTACCTAAAAAAAAAATGACTGGAGTCAACAACCACTGGTCATTAATATCTCTTAATATCAAGGCAGTCATCAAACCGCACACACTAATAGTAGGAGACTTCAACACTCCTCTCTCACCAATGGACAGGTCAATCAGACAGAAAACAAACAGAGAATTAAGAGATTTATTGGAGGTATTGAATCAAATGGACTTAACAGACATCTATAGAACACTCCACCCAAATAGGAAAGAATATACCTTCTTCTCTGCAGCTCATGGAACCCTCTCGAAAATTGACCACATACTCAGAAACAAAGCAAACTTCCACAGATACAAAAAAATATTAGTAACCACCTGTGTCTTGTCAGATCATCATGGATTAAAATTAGAATTCAACAACAAAGCTTCCCCCAGGAAGGAACAAACTCATGGAAGTTGAACAGTCAACTACTAAATCACCCCTGGGTCAAGGAAGAAATAAAAAAAGAAATTAAAGTCTTCCTTGAATTTAATGAAAACAAAGACACAACATACTCAAACCTATGGGACACTATGAAAGCAGTGCTAAGAGGAAAGTTCATAGCACTAAGTGCCCAATTAAAGAAAACGGAGAAAGCACACATTGGAGACTTAACAGCACACTTGAAAGCTCTAGAAAAAAAAAGAAGCAGATTCACCCAGGAGGAGTAGAAGATTGAAAATAATCAAACTGAGGGCTGAAATCAACAAAATAAAAACACAGAAAACAATCCAAAGAATCAATGAATCAAAAAGCTGGTTCTTGGAGAAAATCAACAAGATTGACAAACACCTAACCAAATTAATCAAATGGCAGAGAGAGAACATGCAAATTAATAAGATCAGAAATGAAAGTGGAACATAACCACAGACACAGAGGAAATTCAGAGAATCATTAGATCTTACTATGAAAGTTTATATGCCACAAAGTTGGAAAATGTAAAAGAAATGGACATTTTTTTAGATAAGTACCATATACCAAAGTTGAACCAAGAACAGGTGAACAATCTAAATATACCTGTTAGTTGCGAAGAATTAGAAGCTGTTATCAAAAATCTCCCTACCAAAAAAAGCCCAGGACTAGATGGTTTCAATGCAGAATTCTACCAGAATTTCCAGGAAGAGCTAATACCTATACTCCTTAATGTATTCCACAATATAGAAACAGAAGAGTCATTGCCAAACTCCTTTTATGAAGCTACAGTTACCTTAATACCAAAACCACACAAAGACACAACCAAGAAAGAGAATTACAGGCCAATCTCACTCATGAACATCAACACGAAAATACTCAATAAAATACTGACAAACCGAATCCAAGAACACATTAGAAAAATTATCCATTATGATCAAGTAGGCTTCATCCCAGAGATGCAGGGCTGGTTCAACATACGCAAATCTATCAATGTAATCCAACATATAAATAAACTGAAAGAAAAAAACCATATGATCATTTCACTGGATGCTGAAAAAGCATTTGACAAAATTCAACACCCATTTATGATAAAGGTGTTGGAGAGACTGGGGATACAAGGATCATACCTAAATATAATAAAAGCAATATACAGCAAGTCGACAGCTAACATCAAATTGAATGGAGAGAAACTCAAAGCCTTTCCACTAAAATCAGGAACACAACAAGGCTGTCCACTCTCTCCATACCTCTTCAATATAGTGCTTGAAGTTCTAGTAATAACAATAAGACAACATAAGGAGATCAAGGGAATTCGAATTGGAAAGGATGAAGATAAACTTTCGTTATTTGCTGACGATGTGATAGTATACATAAGTGACCCCAAAAACTCTACCAAAGGAAACAGTTCAAGAATTGAAAACTGAAATGAAGAAAACACAAACCGAGAACCGGCTGGATATGGAAAACCTAGGTAAACGAACAGAGACTACAGAATCAAGCATAACAAATAGAATACAAGAGATAGAAGAGATAGATACAAGAGATAGAAGAACGAATCTCAGATCCTGAAGATACCATAGAGAAAATAAATGCTCTGGTCAAAGAAAACGGCAAATCGAACAAATTCTCTTCACAAAGCATTCAGGAAATCTGGGACACAATAAAAAAACCAAATCTAAGAATAACAGGATTGAAGAAGGAGAAGAACTGCAGATCAAAGGCCTGGAAAATATATTCAACAAAATTATAGAAGAAAACTTTCACAGTCTGACATTTTTATCTGCCACATAACTACATATATCACTTCTTGATTTTCTAATGTTGGTTAATGAGACATTCCTGCATTAAAACTGACAGAAGTAATTAAAAGTTGTGTGTTTTGTCATTGTTGGGTGACGTTAGAACACTCTGAGGGAGAACTAGGTTCTGGGCACTGTGTAGGAGAACAAGGCTCAGAGCAGGGTGAGGGTGCAAATTGCTCTGAGCACTTTGCCCGTGGGCACAGAGGAAGAGGCAGGCATGGCTGCTTGTGCTGCTGATGATGGTAAGACATCGTGCTGAAGTCTCAGGATCTGAAAGACATTTGCGTGAAGAGGTGATTCCTCAGAAAAGAAGAAATTTCAGTTTATGAAATATCAGAAATCTTCCTCAATCCCAATTTTTGCTCCAGACTTACTGCATTTCCCTACCATGTCACCCTTTTGTGTCATTGGCATGGAAAAGCAACATTTTTCTTCACAGCTTTGGTAAGAAAACATCTTTCTCCAAGGACAGAATACAGCTACTTGCAAAAAACGCCTTTTTCAAGAAGGTACTGTGAGGTTTAAGTATGACATACTGAATTGTCACAGTGATGAGTAATCTCTGTCATTGCTATCAGCCATGATATCTCAGGAACTTGACTAGAGTACAAAAGAACATGCAGGTCAATTCAAGATTCTACAACCTCCTAAAAAGTAGATTAAAGGAGTTCAGAAAAGGGAAAGTATTCTCTTGTCCTGGAAAGCAGAGTATTAATCAGAGGAATAAGAATAAACTAAGGAGCAACAATTAGTTAATAGGACCTCCTGAAACAGAGAAGATTCTTTAAACAAAGGAAACAGTGAATAAAGAATATATATATATGGATATATATATATATATGATAAAATTTAATAGTGCTCAGAGCAATGTGTCAGCAGTTAAAAGCAATTGACGTCAGTGTGTAAGAGCCCAAAAATGGAGGCCAATATTCCACATTGTCTAGCAGTCAGAGAATCTGAACACCTTACACACATAATTTAAACACATAATTTAAAAATTCCACACAGGAGGTAATCATGTTGTTCTTTTGTAGTAAAGAAAACTTATTGAAATCCCAATGAAAAGATTTATATTTATAGCTCAAAATTGCTTAAAAAATTAATCCACCTGCCTCTATTGCATAAGTGCCACGATTATGTAGATGAGACACCACACCCATAAACCATATTTAGGTGACATCACTTTACAGTGCAATCCCATATTTATCCCTGTGGTCCTGAAAATTGAAGTAATGTCCACACACCTAATAGGAAGATGCTGACCCATAGTACAAATTAATTCTTCTTAAGTTTCACATTAAGTACTTTCTTTGTGTGCTGGAAAATTGGGCACATGATAAAATGACACATGTATTTGTACATCTTTTAGTGATGTAATAATAAGGAGTATAAACCTGTAATACCATTCTTTAAGTGATATTTTATTGTTAAGTGCAGTCTATTTTAGGTACCAAAAATGTGTTGGAAAATCATTAACAACACTGAGAGCAATGCTCTGTTTAGAGCAGATAGAAAGAAGACAGAATGAATATTCAGATGTAGGATTTTCTGACCCAAAGGCTACTTAAATGTTTGTTTTATGAAATTAATAATTTAGTGTAATTCATTTTTTCATGTCCTTGTAGGAGATCTCAAGTTATAACTTTGATAAAGGACTAGGATCTGGGATATGTAATGGAACTAATAATACTTCCTGATGGCTATATCCCCGCCTAAAACACAGCCTTTCCAAAGGCTCTTAAGAAAGCCCCATCACAACAAGCCACTCCAGAGTCTTCTGCCTATCCTTCTCCAGGATTTCCTGAATGAGATGTATCACTCCTTGTGGGAGTGGGAGATATTTTAGCCAGAATGGATGTTGGATATGTGAGAGAGTACTGAGGTAACAAGGAAAGTTCTTAGGAAATTTGTCATATCTGATGTATCTATAATCAACAGGAACCTTTCTGTGTAATGTTTACTCACCGTCTTTTGAATCAAAGGCTCTGATAAGGAATGGGTAATACATGTTGGGCCCAGAGCTTTCAAACGTTGACTCAAACTAGGTGTTATCTCTGAGTTTCAGAACATGATAACAGCCAAATTATGAAAATCTCTGACTCCCTTCATGGAATCATGGAACAGAAAAAAGAAGTAATGGAAACATTAAAGTATTTTAATATTCAAAAATTGTTAGAAAAAGGCTTTTCTTATTAGTCTTCAGGCAGATACAAAGAATACAATTATATTTACATCTTACTTATTCCTGACATTAGGATAGTACTAGCCTTAAGGAAACTGCCCTGCATAGGAATTACAATGACCTGCAATGGAATTAGAGTTCAGAGTTCAGAAAAGGTTTAGAGAGTCAGAAATACATATGAACTATTTTGAAGTCATTCTTCTATCTGCACGCAACACAAAGCTGTCATTCATGAACTGTTCTTTTGAAGAAGGGTCTTTAGTTCATGGTACAGACTTTAGAAGGCAGTGAAGCATACTGATATGGGACAGCTAGCAGAAACCAACAACACTGAAGAAATGATGAGATGGCAATTAAAACAGGCTGAGAGATATCTTCAATCAATATTCCGGTTAAATCCCTGCCTTTGAAATGTTTATATAGATATGATAAATGGTCATAAGTGAGTTATAAATGCATTTACTCAGCTCAAGTATTACGAATACAATCATGGCACGACCTATGTACATTACGGTTCTTGTAAAATTACATTGAATAAAAGAGTTCTCAATAAAAATATCAAATGGCATATATACCTCCCTGCTGTCATATCCATCCTTCTTAACCTATCCCATTCCCCCAAGTCATCCCCACTCCTCCCCCTCTCCCCTCTCCCTAACCATCTCCCCTTACTTCCACCCCCTCACCCCCCGTGCACCCAAGTTTCCTGGCAATCTTCTCTACTTCCAATATCCAGGAGGATAACTATATGATTTTCTTCATGTCCACCTTCTTATTTAGCTTCTCTAGGATCAAAATTCAAGATGTTATTGTTATTTACTGCTGAGTAAAACTCGAATGTGTATGTGTTCCACACCTTCTTTAACCATTCTTCTATTGAGGGGCACCTCGGCTGTTTCCAGGTTCTGGCTATTACAAATAGTGCAGCTATGAACATAGTTGAACAAATGCTTTTGTAGTATGATAGGGCATCTCTTGAGTATATTCCCAAGAGTGGAATTGCTGGGTCCTGAGAGAGGTTGACTTCCAGTTTCCTGAGAAACCGCCACACTAATTTTCCACAGTGGCTGCAGAAGTTTGCATTCCCACCAACAATGGATGAGTGTTCCCCTCACTCCACATCCTCTCCAGCATAGGCTATCATTGGTGTTTTTGACTTTAGCTATTCTGACAGGTGTAAGATGATATCTCAAAGTGATTTTGATTTGCATTTCCCTGATCGCTAAGGTGGTTGAGCATGACCTTAAGTGTCTTTTTGCCATTCAAAGTTCATCTGTTGTGAATTCTCTGTTCATATCAGTACCCCATTTTTTAATTGGGTTAATTAGAGTTTTAGTGCCTAGTTTCTTGAGTTCTTTGTATATTTTGGAGATCAGACCTTTGTCTTATGAAGGGTTGGTGATGATCTTCTCCCAGTCAGAAGTTAGATGAGCCCCCAAGGTCCAAATGAGGAGCAGAAGGAAGGAGAACATGAAAAAGGAACTCAGGATCACGAGGGGTGCGTTCATCCACTGATACAAGGGGACTGATCTAATGAGAGCTCACCAAGGCCAGCTGGACTGGGACTGAACTAGCATGTGATCAAACCAGATTCTCTCAATGTGACTGACATGGGGGCTGACTGAGAAGCCATTCACAATGGCACTGATTCTTGTTTGTCTGCATGTACTGGCTTTTTGGGATCCTAGTCTGTTTGGATGCTCACCTTCCTAGACCTGGAGGGAGGGGGGAGGAACTTGAACTTCCCACAGTGCAGTAAACCCTGACTGCTCTTAGGACTGGAGAGGGAGAAGAAAAGGAGCAGGGAGAATGGGAGGATATTGGGAGGAGGGTAGGAAGTGGAAATTTTTGTAAATAAATACATAAGTAAAATTCAAAAAATATCAAATGGCTTGGGAATGGAATTAAAATATTAAGGAAAAGAAGTAGTAATACACAGTGGTGGAAATATTAAAAATGCCATATTAAAAACTTATATTTTTTTAACTTTTAAAACAGTAACTATTTTAAATGTCTCTTAAACATCAACAATTTAGATTTTTCTGTTGCTATAAAGTGACACTTTAAATAAGGCAGCCTGTAAAATAATTTATTTGGCTCATTGTTCCAGAAAGCATGTCCCTAATATGATTGTGGAAAGAATAGGAACAGGCAGGCAGTCATGGTGCTGGAATAGTAACTGAGATCTTGCATCCTGATGCAAAAGCATGAGATAGAAAAAAAGAAAGAGACAGTAATATCTCTCTCTCTCTCTCTCTCTCTCTCTCTCTCTGTGTGTGTGTGTGTGTGTGTGTGTGTGTGTGAGAGAGAGAGAGAGAGAGAGAGAGAGAGAGTGTGTGTGTGTGTGTGTGTGTGTGTGTGTGTGTGTGTCTATGAGTGTGTGTTGTGAAGGAATTTATTTAAGCTTTGAACAATAGGTTAGCAGTTAACAGTAATTGTTCTCAGGGTGTAAGGAATGAAAATTGCAGGCCCATATTCCACATTGTCTAACAGTAAGAGAACATGAGTTACTTCTAGGGGAAATTTTCACCTTCCACACAGGAGGGGATCATGTTGCTCTTTTGTAGTAAAGCAAACGTATTGTCATCCCAATGCACTGTAAGTATGAGGTGACCTAGGAAAGAGGCATGTTCAGGTCAATGTGACCTAATGGACATAAGTAATTACAACTGAGAGGGAGATGGAGACATCTACAGGAACATGCCCAAGCTAGGGACCTCCACAAAACCAGGCCCAGGACAGGGACATCTGCAGAAGTAGGTCTGGGCTAACAAGCTCCACCGGAGTAGGTCTGAGGCACACTCCACAGAAACAGGTACAAAGGAGCAACTACTCAGGGAACAGGCATGCATCAGAGACCTCTGTAAATCCTAGTGTTACTCATGGATTATGAGAGAGCAGGCCCAAGCCAGAAACATCTGAGGGAACAGGCATGAGCTAGCTACCTCAACAGGAGAAGGACCAAGGCAGCAACCTCCACAAGAGCAGGTTTGGTCCATTGACACCCACTGCCAGATACAAGGGAGCCCCTGCTGATGAAGGAGTCCTGAACATGAGACCTTTGACAAACCAGGTGTGAATCAGCAGTCTCTGAGGTAGGAGGCCTGAGCTAGCAACATTTGTTAGAGTTGACCCATACCACCAACCTCTGCCAGAGCAGATGCAAGACAGGAACCATAGCAGAAACAGCCCCAAGTAAGCAATCTTCATAGGAATAGGCCCAAACAATCCTCAGTATTGCAGAGCAACACGTAGTAGCACAGAGCATTCTCCAAGAGAGCAGAGTTTCCAACAGTGTGACTAGAACTGTGGTCTTGAATGCACTACGAGGAGCCACTACCTGAGTCTTGGATCCACTGGCACCTGGAAGATTGATCACTAGGGACACAGACAGTCTCAATTACACCAATCAGAGAAAAGATAAATAGACAAGGTAAGAACACAAGCAACACCAAAACGAGTAACACTATACCACTAAAAACAAGTGGCCCTGCAACAGCAAGACTTCAACAAACAAATATAGATGAAGTAGAAGAAAATAATAAGCTTTACGTAAATGTATGAGGCCCTTAAAGAGGAAATGAAAAATTCTCTCACAAAATGAGGGAAAAGACAAACAGAAGAACTGGAAGAAATCAACAAATCTCATTAAAAAATTAATCAAACATATGAAAAATAATGTTCAAGACTTGAAAAAGAGAAATAGAGACAATAAAGAAATCTCACGCCCAGGGAATTATAGAAACTGTAATATTGAGAAAAGGATTGGAAACCACAAAAGCAAGAATTAACAACAGAATACAAGAAATGGAAGAGAGACTCTAAAGGGCTGAAGATACAATTGAGGGAATAGATTCATTGGTCAAAGAAAACATTAAATCAAAATAACACATAGCACAAAATATCCAGGAAATAAAGAACTCCATGAAAAGACCAAACCTCAGAATAACAGCTATAGAAGAAAGAGAAGTCCACGTCAAAGCACAGAAAATATATTTAGAAAAAATCATAGAGAGAAACTTTCCCAATCTCAAGAAAGATATGACACACACTAATGTGCAACAATCCTAAATCTGAAGGGTGCTTATCCAAAAGTGGGAAATCCATACTACACCCTCTCCTCTCAATTCTCAGGGACCATTATACAACAGGGAATAGAAAGACTGGAAACACCAGAGGCTGATGTTGACTACAAGTAAACAACATTTCTCAATGCAGCAACAAAACTATATATATGAATTCACATAGTTGTATCAACATGTACAAGACCTACACGAGGTAGACAAAATCACAGCATGGACACTGGAAGAATGCAGAAAAATATCACTCCTAGCTCAAGAGCTAATACCAGTTTTTTTAAGAGTTTAGCCACTGGTGGGTCAACCAAATCCCAGTGGAAGGTAACATGAGAAAAATTTACATAGAGTGCAAAATGTACTTGATGATCTACAAAAAGAAACAAAGTTAAACAAATTGGGTAAAGAGTTTTGATCTGGAAGGAGGTCAGGAAAAGGGATGGATTTAATCAAAGCATAATAGGAAACATTAAAAGAACAAAAATTAGAAGAAATATTATGAGCAAGAAATATTATGAGCATATCTAATCAAATTGAACCTGAACACGAAAGAAGAGCAAATATGGTAAGCTTTATATACATAAGACTAAAACAGAATGTAGAAAAGTATTAATATGTGTGATATTAGTGAATATCAATCAATCAAACAAAGGAGTGGAAGTATGTAGACTGCCAGTACTACAATGAGAAGGACAGTGTCTACAAACTTATCATCTTTATTGTATAATTAAGCATGTTTCCCATGAGGAGTCCACAGCAGAGATAGTCTCCAAATCCCAGAGGTGTAGGAGCTGCTCTAGTTTTCATTGGATGAGGGGGATGTCCCAACCATTCATTCCTAAGCAAGCCTAGCATGACTCCGTGTTTTGGAGTCCTGAATTCATCATTGTCTCTTCTTGGCAGTAATCACTAGGCTATGGACGTTGCCTGAAAACCCCTTACAATGTTACAAATACCATTTTCTATTCAAAGCCTCAGATATATACAGATAAGTGTTAGTAGATAGAAGGTTATACAAGAGTTGACTACACTAGTTTCTCACACAATCTACTCTGTGTTTTTACACTATGTGAGTCTTATGATTGTCCATCTAGGGAAAGATTCTTTCAGAGTACAAACATGTGCATGCATACACGTGCTCAGATACACACAACAAGACTGACATCACTGTTTTGGATGCAAGTTTTATTCTAGAAAGTTTTGTTGGGGTTAGATAACCTTAGAAAAGAACAGGGTAGGCATCTTCTTAGGTCTGGAGGGAGAAAAGTAGTCAACCTCACGCACATCTACATCATCAAAGCTATGTTTGAATACAATTTCTTGGTTAAAATTATGCTCATATGTCATTCTCATCAGGCAGTGACTTGACCAATTAAAGTTATCTATGACAAGGGAGAGATATGGAATTTACTGCCAGTAAATTACCAAGCTTTCTCGCATCCCCACCGTCTGGATAACCAGTTACTAACTGATAATAAAACCTAGAAGTCATACAGCCTAAAACTCACACTACAAATAGCTGAGCAATGAGACTAGTGAAGTAGCTGGCTTCTCTGAGATAAAGCAAAGTAGTCATGGTGGTGTAAGAATGTATCTATCTCTTACAAACCCTAAAATGGCTCCATTAATTAAGATATTTACTTCCCTGCTCCTATATTCACCCTTCCTCCATCCCACACATCCTATTCCCCAAGGTCTTCCGAATTCTCCCTTTCTCACTTCTCTCTACCCATCTCCCCTTACATCCACCCCCCCACACCTTCTTGCACCCAAGTTTTGTCTGGCAATCTTCTCTACTTCCAATATCCAGGAGAATAACTATTTGATTTTCTTTGGGTTCACCGCCTTATTTAGCTTCTCTAGGACCACAAAATTTAGGCTCCATATCCTTTAATTATGGCTAGAATCCACTTATGGGTGTGTACATAACATATTCCTCTTTTTGGGTCAGGCTTACCTCACTCAGTAAAGTGTTTTCTATTTCCATCCATTTGCATGCAAAATTCAAGATGTCATTGTTTTTTACCGCTGAATAAAACTCAAATGTATATATGTTCCACACCTTCTTGAACCATTCGTCTCTTGAGGGGCACCTAGGTTATTTCCAGGTTCTGGCTATTACAAATAGTGCTGCTATGAACATAGTTGAACAAATGATTTGTAGTATGATAGGGCATCTCTTGAGAATATATTCAAGAGTGGAATTGCTGGGTCCTGAGGTTGATTTACTCCCAGTTTCTTGAGAAACCACTACACTGATTTCCAAAGAAGTTGCGCAAGTTTGCATTTCCACCAACAATGGATGAGTGTTCTCCTTACTCCACATCCTCTCCAGCATAGGCTGTCATTGGTGATATTTTTCTTAAGATTTATTTGTTTATTATGTATACAGCATTCCTTTCATGTCTGCCTTCAGGCCAGAAGAGGGCACCAGATTTAATTATAAATGGTTGTGTGCCACCATGTGGTTGCTAGGAATTGAACTCAGGACCTCTGGAAGAGCATTCAGTTCTCTTAACCTCTGAGCCATATCTCCAGCCCCCTCATTGGTGTTATTGAGTTTAGCTATTCTGACAGGTGTAAGATGATATCTCAAAGTTGTTTTGATTTGCATTTCCCTGATCGTGAAGGAGGCTGAGCATGACCTTATGTGTCTTTTGGCTATTCGAAGTTCTTCTGTTGAGAATTCTCTGTTCAGTTCAGTACCCCATTTATTACTTGGGTTAATTAGAGTTTTAGTATCTAGTTTCTTGAATTCTTTGTATATTTTGGAGATCAGACCTTTGTCTGATGAGGGATTGGTGAAAATCTTCTCCTAATCAGTAAGTTGCTTTTATGTCTTAATTACAGTGTCCTTTGCTTTATAGAAGTTTCTCAGTTTCAGGAGGTCCCATTGATTCATTGTGGTTCTTATTGTCTGTGCTACTGAGGTTCTACCTAGGAATTTGTCTCCTGTGCCCATGTCTTTTAGACTACTTCCCACTTTCTCTTAGGGTTTTCAAGGGACTTGACTCTAGAGGGGTACCTAGGTCCAACGAGAGGTCCCAAGATTGTTCCTTGGGCAGCAGAGGAGAGGATGCCTGAACTGGCGTTGTTCCATAGCCACACTGATGAATATCTTGCTTATCAACATAGAATCTTCATCTGGCAATAGATGGATATAGAGACAGAGACACACATTGGAGCACTGGACTTAGCTTCCAAGGTCCAAAACAGGAGCAGAAGGAGGGGAGAACATGAGCGCGGAAGTCAGGACCATGAAGAATGCATCCACCCACTGAGACGGTGTGACTGATCTAATGGGAGCTCACCAAAGCCAGATGGACTGGGAGTGATGGAGCATGTGCTCAACTGGACACTCTGAATGTGGGTGACTTAAGGGTTTTGATTCTACTGCATGGACTGACTTTATGTGAGCCTGGCTTGTTTGGATGCTCACCTTTATAGACCTGGATGGAGGGGGGAGGTAATTGGACTTCCCACAAGGCAGGGAACACAGACTGCTCTTAGGACAAGAAAGGTGGTGAGGGATCTCAGCCGGGGTGGGCGCCACGGGCCAGGACAGGCGGTGAGTGCAAAGGGATAAGAGTCCCTTTGTTCTAATAGCCGGCCTGCAGCAAGCTAAGACTGCAGGCAGGGAGACTTCTGACCAGCGAAGGACTATGATCCTGTACCAGAAGATACAACGGAGGGGTAAGTGTGTTGTTCCTGACCGCCATACAAGTCCGGTTAGGGAACACACAATATTCCCGCCATCCTTATCTCCCTGGCTACTCCAAAGGGGCAGTTTCCCCCAGCTAAACCCTCTCTCCTGCTACGCCATCCCAGCTTTCTGCCTAGAACCTCTACCCTTCCCCTCTCCCTTTTTCGGGGCTTAAATTCCTCCATCTCAGCCGGGGTGGGCACCGCGGGCTGGACAGGCGGTGAGTGCAAAGGGACAGAAGTCCCTTTGTTCTAATAGCCTGCCTGCAGCAAGCTAAGGCTGCAGGCAAAGTGATTCCTGGATAGCAAGGGGCACTAATCCAGTAGAAGAAGACCCAGCGGAGGGAAGAGCCATTTGGAGAGCATCTGAAGGAAGAGATGGGCAGGCGCCAAGGCAAGAATTCCTCCAACAATCTAAAAAACAACATAAAAACACCAGATCCCAGCGATCTTACGACAGAAGGACATGAACGCCCTATTCCGGAAGAAGTAGAAAACAGTGTCATTATGAAAGCAATAGAGTCTCTTAAACAGGGTATGAATAACTCACTTAAAGAAATAGAAGATAAATATAACAAAAAGATGGAAGAAATGAGTAAAGAAATGGAAGACAAATATAACAAAGAATTTGAAGAAATGAGTAAAATCGTAAATGATACCCTGGGAAACCAAGAAAAAACAATCAAACAGGTAATGGAATCAGTTCAAGAATTGAAAACTGAAATGGAGACAGTGAAGAAAACACAAACCGAGGACTGGCTGGATATGGATAATCTAGGTAAACAAACAGAGACTTCAGGAACAAGCATAACCAATAGAATACAAGAGATAGAAGAACAAATCTCAGAGTATGAAGACACCATAGAGAAAATAAACGCCCTGACCAAAGTAAACAGCAAATCCAACAAAATCTCATCACAAAACATTCAGGAAATATGAGACATAATAAAAAAACCAAATCTAAGAATAATAGGAGTAGAAGAAGGAGAAGAATTGCAGATCAAAGGTCAAGAAAATATATTCAACAAAATTATAGAAGAAAACTTTCCCATCCTAAAAAACGATATTCCTATGAAGGTGCAAGAAGCATACAGAACACCGAATAGACTGGATCAGAAAAAAACATCCCCTCGCCATATAATAATCAAAACACAAAGCATTCACATTAAAGAAAGGATATTAAGAGCTGCAAAGGAAAAAGGTCAAGTAACCTATAAAGGTAAACCTATCAGACTTACACCAGACTTCTCTATAGAAACCATGAAAGCCAGAAGGTCCTGGATAGAGGTACTGCAGAAACTAAGGGACCATGGATGCAAGCTCAGACTACTATACCCAGCCAAGCTTTCATTCACTATCAACAGAGAAAACAAAATATTCCAGGATAAAAACAAATTTAAACAATACGTAACTACTAATCCAGCCTTACAGAGAATATTAGAAGGAAAATTACATCCCAAGGAATCCAACATTCCCAACACTGCCTACAATAACTCAGACATCTAGCGAATCCAACATTCCCAACACTGCCTACAATAACTCAGACATCTAGCAACCCTTCACTAGCACAACCCAAAGAAGGAAAACACATACACTCTACTACCCAAAAAAAAAAAAAATGACCGGAGTCAACAACCACTGGTCATTAATATTTCTTAATATCAATGGACTCAATTCACCTATAAAGAGGCACAGACTTAGTGATTGGATACGAAAACAGGATCCAACATTCTGCTGTTTACAAGAAACACACCTCAACCACAAAGACAGAAACCTACTCAGAGTAAAGGGTTGGGAAAAGGTTTTCCAAGCAAATGGATCTAAGAAACAAGCGGGTGTGGTCATTCTAATATCTAACAAAATCGACTTCAAACTAAAATCAATCAGAAGAGATGGAGATGGACATTTAACTCATAACAGGAACAACTCATCAGGAAGAAGTCTCAATCCTGAATATCTATGCCCCTAATATAAAGGCACCCACATATGTAAAAGAAACTCTTCTAGAACTCAAGGCAGTCATCAAACCACAAACGCTAATAGTAGGAGACTTCAACACTCCTCTCTCACCAATGGACAGGTCAATCAGACAGAAACCAAACAGAGAATTAAGAGATTTATTGGAGGTATTGAATCAAATGGACTTAACAGACATCTATAGAACACTCCACCCAAATAGGAAAGAATATACCTTCTTCTCTGCAGTTAATGGAACCTTCTCGAAGATTGACCACATACTCGGTAACAAAGCAAACTTCCACAGATACAAAAAAATATTAGTTACCACCTGTGTCTTGTCAGATCATCATGGATTAAAATTAGAATTCAACAACAATGCTACCCCCAGAAAGTCAACAAACTCATGGAAGTTGAACAGTCAACTATTAAATCACCCCTGGGTCAAAGAAGAAATTAAGAAAGAAATTAAAGTCTTCCTTGAATTTAATGAAAACAAAGACACAGCATACTCAAACCTATGGGACACTATGAAAGCAGTGCTAAGAGGAAAGTTCATAGCAATAGGTGCCCAAATAAAGAAAACAGAGAAAGCACACATGGGAGACTTAACAGCACACTTGAAAGCTCTAGAAAAAAAGAAGCTGGTTCACCCAGGAGGAATACAAGACTGGAAATAATCAAACTGAGGGCTGAAATCAACAAAATAGAAACACAGAAAACAATCCAAAGAATCAATGAATCAAAAAGCTGGTTCTTGGAGAAAATCAACAAGATTGACAAACACCTAACCAAATTAATCAAACGGCAGAGAGAGAACATGCAAATTAATAGGATCAGAAATGAAAAGGGGGACATAACCACAGACACAGAGGAAATTCAGAGAATCATTAGATCTTACTACGAAAGTTTATATGCCACAAAGTTGGAAAATGTAAAAGAAATGGACATTTTTTTAGATAAGTTCCATATACCAAAGTTGAACCCAGAACAGGTGAACAATCTAAATAGACCTGTGAGTCGTGAAGAATTAGAAGCTGTTATCAGAAATCTCCCTACCAAAAAAAGCCCAGGACCAGATGGTTTCAATGCAGAATTCTACCAGAACTTCCAGGAAGAGCTAATACCTATACTCCTTAACATATTCCACAATATAGAAACAGAAGAGTCATTGCCAAACTCCTTTTATGAAGCTACAGTTACCTTAATACCAAAACCACACAAAGACACAACCAAGAAAGAGAATTACAGGCCAATCTCACTCATGAACATCAACACGAAAATACTCAATAAAATACTGACAAACCGAATCCAGGAATCATTAGAAAAATTATCCATTATGATCAAGTAAGCTTCATCCCAGAGATGCAGGGATGGTTCAACATACGCAAATCTATCAATGTAATCCATCATATAAATAAACTGAAAGAAAAAAATCATATGATCATTTCATTGGATGCTGAAAAAGCATTTGACAAAATTCAACACCCATTTATGATAAAGGTGTTGGAGAGACTGGGGATACAAGGATCATACCTAAATATAATAAAAGCAATATACAGCAAGCCGACAGCTAACATCAAATTGAATGGAGAGAAACTCAAAGCCTTTCCACTAAAATCAGGAATGCGACAAGGCTGTCCACTCTCTCCATACCTCTTCAATATAGTGCTTGAAGTTCTAGCAATAGCAATAAGACAACATAAGGAGATCAAGGGGATTCGAATTGGAAAGGATGAAGTTAAACTTTCGTTATTTGCTGACGATATGATAGTGTACATAAGTGACCCCAAAAACTCTGCCAAAGAACTCCTACAGCTGCTTTAGTAACGTGGCAGGATACAAGATCAACTCCAAAAAATCAGTGGCCCTCCTATACACAAAGGATAAAGAAGCAGAGAGGGAAATCAGAGAAACATCACCTTTCACGATAGCCACAAACACCATAAAATATCTTGGGGTTACTCTAACCAAGGAAGTGAAAGACCTATTTGACAAGAACTTTAAGTCTTTGAAGAAAGAAATTGAGGATGATACCAGAAAATGGAAAGATCTCCCTTGTTCTTGGATTGGGAGGATCAACATAGTAAAAATGGCAATTCTACCAAAAACAATCTATAGATTCAATGCAATCCCCATCAAAATCCCATCAAATTTCTTCACAGACCTTCAGAAAACAATAATCAAGTTTATTTGGAAAAACAAAAAACCCAGGATAGCCAAAACAATCTTATACAATAAAAGAACTTCAGGAGGCATTACCATCCCTGACTTCAAACTCTATTACAGAGCTACAGTATTGAAAACAGCTTGGTATTGGCATAAGAACAGAGAAGTCGACCTATGGAATCGAATAGAAGACCCGGATATTAACCCACAAACCTATGAGCACCTAATTTTTGACAAGGGAGCTAAAGGTATACAACGGAAGAAGGAAAGCATCTTTAACAAATGGTGCTGGCATAACTGGATGTCAACCTGTAGAAGGATGAAAGTAGATCCATACCTATCACCATGCACAAAATTCAGGTCCAAATGGATTAAAGACATCAACATTAATCCGTCCACTTTGAACCTGATAGAAGAGAAAGTGGGAAGTAGTCTACAAGATATAGGCACAGGAGGCCTCTTCCTAAGTAGGACCCCAGCAGCACAGACAATAAGAGAAACAATGAATAAATGGGATCTACTGAAACTGAGAAGCTTCTGTAAAGCAAAGGACACTGTCAGTAAGACAAAAAGGCTGCCTTCTGACTGGGAGAAGATCTTCACCAACCCCTCATCAGACAAAGGTCTGATCTCCAAAATATACAAAGAACTCAAGAAACTAGGCACTAAATCTCTAAATAACCCAATTAAAAAATGGGGTACTGAACTGAACAGAGAATTCACAACAGATGAACTTCGAATGGCCAGAAGACACTTAAGGTCATGCTCAACCTCCTTTAGCGATCAGGGAAATGCAAATCAAAACCACTTTGAGATACCATCTTACACCTGTCAGAATAGCTAAAGTCAAAAACACCAATGATAGCCTATGCTGGAGAGGATGTGGCGTGAGGGGAACACTCATCCATTGTTGGTGGGAATGCAAACTTGTGCAGCCACTGTGGAAATCAGTGTGGCGGTTTCTCAGGAAACTGGGAGTCAACCTCCCTCAGGACCCAGCAATTCCACTCTTGGGAATTTACCCTAGAGATTCCCTAGCATACAACAAAAGCATTTGTTCAACTATGTTCATAGCAGCACTATTTGTAATAGCCAGAACCTGGAAACAGCCGAGGTGCCCCTCAATAGAAGAATGGTTAAAAAAGGTGTGGAACATATATACATTAGAGTTTTACTCAGTGGTAAAAAATAATGACATCTTGAATTTTGCATGCAAATGGATGGACATAGAAAACGCTTTACTGAGTGAGGTAAGCCAGACCCAAAAAGAGGAACACGGTATGTATTCATTCATAAGTGGATTCTAACCATAATTTAAAGGTCTTTGAGCCTATTTTTCGTGATCCTAGAGAAGCTAAATAAGAAGACGATCCTGATGAAGATTATTTAGCTATCCGCCAGGAGGTAGGAAATAGTCAAGAGTCCCAGGTAACCTTGGGTGCATGGCGGGGGTGGGAGGGTTGTTGGAAGGGGAGAGGGTTAGAGAGAAGGGAGTAGGGGAGAAATGGGGAAAGCTCTGTTGACCGGGATGGGGGGAAGGGAGGAAGGATGAATAAGGGATCAGGGAAGAATATATTTCAACTAAGGGAGTCATTTTAGGGTTTATAGGAAACTTGATTATATATGGGATCCCAGGTCCAAGGAGAGATCCCCAGATTGTTCTCTGGACAGAGGAGAGGGTGCCTGAACCGGCCTTGGCCCATAACCATACTGATGAATATTTTGCTTATCACCATAGATCCTTCATCTGGCGATGGATGGCGATACAGACGGAGATCCACATTGGAGCACCGGCCTGAGCCCCCCAGGATCCAAATGAGGTGCAGAAGGACGAAGAAAATGACGAAGGACTGCGAGGGATGCTATCACCCACTGATACAAGGGGTCGGATCTAATGAGAGTTTACCAAGGGCAGTTGGACTGCGACTGAACGAGGAGGTGATCCAACCAGATTCTCTGAATGTGGCCGGATTCTCTGAATGTGGCTGGCCCGGAGTCTTTCTGAGAAGCCATGGACAATGACACTGGGACTAGTTTCCTCTGCATATACTGGATTTTTGGGATCCAGTCGGTTTGGATACTCACCTTCCTGGACCTGGAGGGAGGGGGGATGAACTTGAACTTCCCACAGGGCTGGAAACCCTGACTGCCCTTAGGGGCAAAGAGGGAGGAGGAGGTTGGGGAGTGGGAGGGTGTTGGGAAGAGGGGCGTAAATGGAAACTTTTATAATTTAATAAAATTACTGTCAAAAAAAATCCCTTTACTGTCATTATAATCACGGTTTCAGTGAACTGTTATTTCAAATTTTGGGCTTTAGAAATTTAATAGTTTCACTAAAATAATGTATGTAAACATGCATTCATGATTACTTGATACCTAGAGTATGGAAGATATTGTATATAAATTACACTTGAAACCAAAATTTTCATTTCTTGAAAAAATGAAAAAGGCAAATAAAAAACAACAACAAAACAAATTTCCAAGTAAGAAAATTAAATAATTTAAATAAAATTATTTTTTTTACAGAAGAGCAGCACAGTATAAGAGCTGAACTCTCGGACACATGTACATATTTCTCTATAATTTATTGGTGATTCAATGATTATTTTTTCTTAATTCAAGGAATTTCAAAATCGTTGTTCTAACAATTGTAAGATTCCCTTTGTTGCTGTTATTTTTTGTTAGTTTGTTTCTTAATGGGATAAAGGTAAGAAAAGAATATAGAAATATTGAGTAAATAAAGCTGTTTATGTGCCATGCACTTGGAAATTATCAAATTAGGGGTTAAGATACATCATGTGATTAAGAAATTATAAGCTTAATTAATAAATGCTTAATTTATTGAAGATAAAAAAAGAATTGTAAAAGTGAAATAGAGACAATAAAGAAATCTCAAGCTGAGAGAATTAAACAAACAGTCATCATTAGAAAATATTTAAAAACCAAAATAGAAGCATTGTCAATTGAACACAAGAGATGAAAGAGAGAATCTCAAGGGTTGAAGATACAATTGAGCAAATAGACTCATCGATCAAAGAAAACATTTAATCTAAATAAAACTTAGGACAAAAGTTCTAGGAAGCATGGAACCCCATGAACTAAACCTAAGAATAATAGCTATCGAAGAAAGAGAAGTCCAACAAAAAATAGAAAGCAGGAGTTATTAAAATTAATAAGAGAGAGTGGATTGTAGGCCCATATTTCTTATTGGTGTAGCAGCTAGGCTCTGAAGCCAATGGGCCCATCCAAAGTGATCATGTAGCCCTGCAGACAGCCTGTCTCTGCCTGACAAAGGTCAGGATGTTGGCTGTTCCCTTTCTTTGTAATTTAGAGGATGCCTTATAGAGATGCTAATTCAAGCCTTTGTGACAGCTAGCATACTCAGCAGACAGGTTGATGTGGATGTGACAAATGGCCATTCACCTGGTTACGCAGGAGACAGTATGATGATGTATTTTCCAGCCCAGTTTATGTATTGGTATAAAAGATGTTTAGAGAATAAACGCAGAACTTCAGGGGAGATCTTCAGCAGGAAGATGCCCTAGATGCCCTTTTCTGTAATAATGGTGAAAGTTGTGTCTGGTTATTCCTTGTGCCTCTGTATCAGCCCAGTTTAAAAAATAGATATTTGTGTTGGGGCCACATGGGCTCCAACAAATTGTCTGCATTCTGTCAATCATATTTTAAAAATTTGCTGATTGGCCAGGCAAGAAGTATAGGCAAGAAAACCAGACAGGAAGTAGAGGTGGAGCAAAGAGAACTGGAGTATTCTGGGAAGCATGAAGCTCCCTCCACATTCCTGCCCAGACCATCGAAGAAGCAACATGTGAACTGACAGCTGAAAAAGGTACCAAGCCATATGGCTAACATAGATCAAAATAACGGGTTAATATAAACTGCAAGAGTTAACAAGAAGCCTGAGCTAATGGGCCAATTATTTTATAATATTATGGAGTCCTGAGTGTGATTTTCTTTGGGGCTTGCCGGCTGTGGGGTACTGGTTGGGACAGAAACCTCAACATGCTGGTTCTTCATGTTACATATGGTACCAACCAATGGACAACTATATCCACATAAAGCCTGAGACAGCTTGGGGAGTAATTCTAGAACAAAATAACAGCATTGTGCATGTTTTCTTGGTATCAGCAATTTCTCAGGTCTACTCTGCTTGATTGAGGCAAGCAAGTGATTTCATCTAAGAGAGGCTTCCTGACTAAGCTTTAGCTGCAAAAGCCTGCAGCTCTTTAAGAAGACCTGCCACGAAACTCTTATATGGTGTTGATGAAAAGCTGACAGCATGCTTTTCAGCTTTCAGTCACAGCAGGAAAAATATTGTGCCATTTTAAAATGCCGGGTTTCTGGGCCATTCTACCAGGGCAAACTCTGACTCTTTCAGGCAGGCAGTCCGACTGAGTGTGGTCTGTGAGCAGAATGATGTAGCTTGCTTGCTGGCAAGGACCATGAAACGCCTTGGAGTTGTGGAGATAAATGTGACTACAGCCAGTACCTCTGCCATGAGGCTGGAAAGCTAAGGAATGGGCTGTATCTAGCAGTCAAAGCCACAGCTCTCCATATTGCTTAGCAAATTAAAGACTCATGTGGTCAAAAAAAAGAAATATATAGTAAAGGGAGATTCAAAGACAAAGGAAACCCTTAAATGTTTTACAGTGTGTTAAAAATATATGCAGGCTAAAAGTTAAAGTTCTTAAAGTTAAAAAGAAAGAGAATAGTTGGGTGTGGTGGTACACACCTTTAATCCCAATGCCTGGGAGGCAGAGGTAGATTGACCTCTGTGACTTCAAGTGGCAGAGGTAGATTGACCTCTGTGACTTCAAGTGGCAGAGGTAGATTGACCTCTGTGACTTCAAGGTGTGGTATCACAGGCCTTTAATCCCAATGCCTGGGAGGCAGAGACAGATGAGGTCTGTGAGTTAAAGGTGTTGTAGCACACACCTTTAATCCCAGCACTGGGGAGGCAGAGAGAGGGGATCTCTGTGAGTTCAAGGACAGCCTGCTCAAGAGAGTTATTCTAGGACAAAGATAAACAGAGAACCTGTCTCAAAAAAATAAATAAAAGTAAAAATAAACAAAACAGCGGTTAAAATAAAGCCACATAAAGATGGAAAATACACAGAGAATCTTGATACTGTATGCTATTATGGTCTCTTTGAATTGTTTGAATGCTGAGGAAGTAGAAACAGCTGCGAAAGGACTTTTGTTTATAAATACTGCTGAACTAACCCAAGATGGGTATTTCGAAAAAACCTTGGCTTCAAAATTGAAGTCAAAGGGTATGTTACTTTGGAGAAGAGATTTTGCTTTTATTTACACAGGAAATGAGAGGTTGTGGATTCATTCTCAATTAGGAAAAATCAGGTTCAATCAAGGAAGGCCACCTTAGATATCTCCAGTAGGAACAGATGGCCTGGATACAGAGTTCTACATCCAAAACAGATTCAGGATTGCTGCCTGTGGTGATCAGGACTCACAGGATACTCCAGGCAGAACTTGATGATAATTTTCTTTAGTTCCCCATAAGATTATCAGTGCTCCAAATCAGCAGGAAGTAGCCTGAAATATGATACCCACATTCCCAACAAATGGACTATGGGTATTTTCCTTTGTTTAAAAAAAGAGAGAGAGGGAAATGGTGCCGGAAATTGTCTGCATTCTGTCAATCATATTTTAAATAAGTGCTGATTGTCCAGGCAGGAAGTATAGGCAGGAAAACCAGACAGTAAGTAGAGGTGGAACAAAGAGAACAGGAATATTCTGGGAAGCAGGAAGCTCCCTCCGCTATTCCTGCCAAGATCATCGAAGAAGCAACATGTGAACTGACAGCTAAAAAAGATACCAAGCAATATGGCTAACATAGATCAGAATAATGGGTTAATATAAACTACAAGAGTTAACAAGAAGCCTGAGCTAATGGGCCAATCAGTTTATAATATTATTGAGTCCCGTGTGTGATTTTCCTTGGGGCTTGCCAGTTGTGGGGTACTGGTCGGGACAGAAACCCCAACAAGACAGCCCTTCATGTTACTATCCTCAGTATTGGACAGCAAGCTCTAGGAGCACAGAACGACCACCAAGAAAACAGAGTGACCAACAGTGTGACTGAAAAAGTTCCTAAATGCACTACATGATCCAAAAGCTTATCTGAGGCTGGGATCTACTGGCAACTGGAAGATTGAGAGACACAGACAGCACCAACTACACAAATCAAACAATAAGATAGACAAGGTAAGACCACACACAACACTAAGAAGAGGAACACAATACCATTAAAAACAAGTGACCCTATGACAGCAAGAATTCAACAATCAAATATAAATGAAGCAGAAGTAAATAACTTAAAATAACTTAGGAAAATGTTTGAGGCCCTTAAAGAGGAAATGAAAAATTCCTGCAAAAATGAGGGAAAGGACAAAAAAAAAACCTGGAAGAAATCAACAAATCCCTTTTCAAAAAAAAACACAAAATAATCATACAGAACTGTAAATTATTCAAGAATTGTAAAAGTGAAATAGAGACAATAAAGAAATCTCAAGCTGAGAGAAATATGCAAACAGTCATCATGAGAAAACATTTAGAAATCAAAATAGAAGCATTATCAACTGAATATAAGAGATGGAAGAGAGAATCTAAAGGGCTGAAGATAAAATTGAGCAAATAGACTCAATGATCAAAGAAAACATTTAATCTAAATAAAGCTTAGGACAAAAGTTCTAGGAAGCATGGAACCCCATGAACTAAACCTAAGAATAATAGCTATCCAAGAAAGAGAAGTCTAACAAAAAACAGAAAATATATTTAGGAAAATAATAGAGGAATACTCTTCCAAACTTAAAAAAAATGACACACACACATGTGCACCAATAATAAATCTGAAGGGTGCTTAAACTTAAGTGTGAAATCCATACTGCACCACTCGTCTCAAGAATCTGGGATAATTATACAACAAGTAAAGGAAAGAATGTAAACATCAGAGGCTGAAGGTGACTACTGGTCAGCAGCATTTCTAATTGCACCAAGGAAACCCTATGTATGAATTCACAAAGATGTATCAACATGTACAAGAAAGACCTGCACAAAGTAGACAAAATCATAGCATGGACACAGGAAGTATGCTGAAAAATCCCACCCCTATTAGCTCAAGAGTTAATAGCACCCGAAGGTCAAGAGCTAATAGCACTTTTCATTAAGAGTTTAGCCACTGGTGGGCTAACCAAGTCCCAGTGAAAACGCACCTAAGTAAAAATATAATGAACAGTGCCAATTGCCTTGATAGGTTATAGATAACAGACTTTGTGCCTTGATAGATTATAGATAACAGACACAAAGTTGAACCAAAAGGAAAGAAAGATTTGATCTGGAAGGAGATCAGAAAGAATCAGGATTTAATCAAAGCACATTTCAGAAAATTTTCAAGGAACAAAAATTAGAAGAAATAGAATGAGTGTAAGTATTCAAATTGAAAGTGAACACATAAAAAGAGCCAATATGGTAAGCTTTATATACATTTTACCACACCAGAATTTGCAAAAGTGTTAGCATGTCTGCTATCAGTGAATGCCAGTGAATCAAAGAAAGTAGTAGAAATATGACCGATGATGGCAGCCACTGAGAGGACTACAGTGAGAAGGGCAGTATCTACAAAAATATCCTCTCTGTCCTGTAATTAAGCATGCTTCCCATGAGACATCCACTGCAGGATAGTCCTCAAATTTAGAGGTATAAATGATGCTCTAGATTTCATTGAAAATGAAAGAATTTCCTGACATTACAGATTGAGCCAAGCATAATTCCCTGTTTTGGAGTCCTTGAATCATCATGGCCTCTTTCTGGCAGTAGTCACTAGGCTTTGGATGTTGCCTATAAACCCCTTATCTTTGCCATGTGACAAATAGTAATTTTCTACTCAAAGCCTCAGATGTATACAGGTAAGTGTTAGGAGATAGCAGGTTATAGAAGAGTTGACTCCACTAGTTTCTCACAGACTCTCTTCTGAATCTTCACTGTATGCAAGGTGATGTTTTTTCATCTAGGAAAAGATTCTTTCAGAGTGGAGATGTGCATGCATGCACGGGCACACATACACAGAAAAGGACTGCAAGTTTTATTTTAGAAAATTTGTGGGGATTAAAGGGCCATTAGAAAACACAGGTTTGCATCCTGTTAGCAATGGAGTGAAAAAGTAGTCAAGGTCAGGTTCATCTACATCATCACAGCTATGTTTGAAAACAAGTTCTTGGTTGAAGTTCTGCTCATACGTGACTTCAGTCAGCTAGTGGCTTGACCGATTACTCTTATTAATGACAAGGGAGGAATATGGAATCTACTGCCAGAAAACTGTAGAACTTTCTCTCATCCCCACTGTCTGGATAAGCAATTACTCACTGACAGTAAAACATAGAAGTCATACAGCTAATTCGAATCCCCTTGATCCCCTTATGTTGTCTTATTGCTATTGCTAGAACTTCAAGCACTATATTGAAGAGGTATGGAGAGAGTGGACAGCCTTGCTGTGTTCCTGATTTTAGTGGAAAGGCTTTGAGTTTCTCTCCATTCAATTTGATGTTATCTGTCGGCTTGCTGTATATTGCTTTTATTATATTTAGGTATGATCCTTGTATCCCCAGTCTCTCCAACACCTTTATCATAAATGGGTGTTGAATTTTGTCAAACGCTTTTTCAGCATCCAATGAAATGATCATATGATTTTTTCTTTCAGTTTATTTATATGATGGATTACATTGATAGATTTGCGTATGTTGAACCAGCCCTGCATCTCTGGGATGAAGCCTACTTGATCATAATGGATGATTTTTCTAATGTGTTCTTGGATTAGGTTTGCCAGTATTTTATTGAGAATTTTCGCATCGATGTTCATGAGTGAGATTGGCCTGTAATTCTCTTTCTTGGTTGTGTCTTTGTGTGGTTTTGGTATTAGAGTAACTGTAGCTTCATAAAAGGAGTTTGGCAGTGACTTTTCTTTTTCTATATTGTGGAATACATTAAGGAGTATAGGTATTAGCTCTTCCTGGAAGTTCTGGTAGAATTCTGCATTGAAACCATCTGGTCCTGGCCTTTTTTTGGTAGGAAGATTTTTGATAACAGCTTCTAGAATTGGAAAGGATGAAGTTAAACTTTCGTTATTTGCTGACGATATGATAGTGTACATAAGTGACCCCAAAAACTCTACCAAAGAACTCCTACAGCTGATAAACACCTTTAGTAACGTGGCAGGATACAAGATCAACTCCAAAAAATCAGTGGCACTCCTATACACAAAGGATAAAGAAATGGAGAGGGAAATCAGAGAAACATCACCTTTCACGATAGCCACAAACACCATAAAATATCTTGGGGTTACTCTAACCAAGGATATGAAAGACCTATTTGACAAGAACTTTAAGCCTTTGAAAAGAGAAATTGAGGAGGATACCAGAAAATGGAAAGACCTCCAATGCTCTTGGATTGGGAGAATCAACATAGTAAAAATGGCAATTCTACCAAAAGCAATCTATAGATTCAATGCAATCCCCATCAAAATCCCATCAAACTTCTTCACAGACCTTCAGAAAACAATAATCAAGTTTATATGGCAAAAAAAAACCCAGGATAGCCAAAACAATTTTATACAATAAAGGAACTTCTGGAGGCATTACTATCCCTGACTTCAAACTCTATTACAGAGCTACAGTATTGAAAACAGCTTGGTATTGGCATAAGAACAGAGAAGTCGACCTATGGAATCGAATAGAAGACCCAGATACTAACCCTCAAACCTATGAACACCTAATTTTTGACAAGGGAGCTAAAGGTATACAATGGAAGAAGGAAAGCCTCTTTAACAAATGGTGCTGGCATAACTGGATGTCAACCTGTAGAAGAATGAAAATAGATCCATATCTATCACCATGCACAAAACTCAAGTCCAAATGGATTAAAGACATCAACATCAATCTGTCCACTTTGAACCTGATAGAAGAGAAAGTGGGAAGTAGTCTACAAGATATAGGCACAGGAGGCCACTTCCTAAGTAGGACCCCAGTAGCACAGACAATAAGAGAAACAATGAATAAATGGGACCTGCTGAAACTGAGAAGCTTCTGTAAAGCAAAGAACACTGTCAGTAAGACAAAAAGGCTGCCTTCTGACTGGGAGAAGATCTTCACCAACCCCTCATCAGACAAAGGTCTGATCTCCAGAATATACAAAGAACTCAAGAAACTAGACACTAAAACTCTAATTAACCCAATTAAAAAATGGGGTACTGATCTGAACAGAGAATTCACAACAGATGAACTTCGAATGGCCAGAAGACACTTAAGGTCATGCTCAACCTCCTTAGCGATCAGGGAAATGCAAATCAAAACCACTTTGAGATACCATCTTACACCTGTCAGAATAGCTAAAGTTAAAAACACCAATGATAGCCTATGCAGCAGAGGATGTGGAATGAGGGGAACACTCATCCATTGTTGATGGGAATGCAAACTTGTGCAGCCACTTTGGAAATCAGTGTGGCGGTTTCTCAGGAAACTGGGAGTCAACCTCCCTCAGGACCCAGCAATTCCTCTCTTGGGAATATACCCTAGAGATGCCCAAACATACTACAAAAGCATTTGTTCAACTATGTTCATACCAGCACTATTTGTAATAGCCAGAACCTGGAAACAGCCTAGGTGCCCCTCAATAGAAGAATGGTTAAAGAAGGTGTGGAACATATACACATTAGAGTTTTACTCAGCGGTAAAAAATAATGACATCTTGAATTTTGCATGCAAATGGATGGACATAGAAAACTCTTTACTGAGTGAGGTAAGCCAGACCCAAAAAGAGGAATATGGTATGTATTCACTCATAAGTGGATTCTAACCATAGTTAAAGGTCTTTGAGCCTATTATTCGTGATCCTAGAGAAGCTAAATAAGAAGACGATCCTGATGAAGATTATTTAGCTATCCGCCAGGAGGTAGGAAATAGTCAAGAGTCCCAGGTAACCTTGGGTGCATGGGGGTGGGGGTGGGAGGGTTGTTGGAAGGGGAGAGGGTTAGAGAGAAGGGAGTAGGGGAGGAATGGAGAAAGCTCTGTTGACCGGGATGGGGGGAAGGAAGGAAGGATGAATGTGGGATCAGGGAAGAATATATTTCAACTAAGGGAGTCATATTAGAGTTTACAGGAAACTTGATTATATATGGGATCCCAGGTCCAAGGAGAGATCCCCAGATTGTTCTCTGGACAGAGGAGGGGGTGCCTGAACCGGCCTTGGCCTGTGATCATACTGATGAATATTTTGCTTATCACCATAGATCCCTCATCTGGCGTTGGATGACGATACAGATGGAGGCCCGCGTTGGAGCACGGAACTGAGCCCCCCAAGATCCAAATGGAAGGAAGAAAATGACGAAGGACTGCGAGGGAAACTATCACCCACTGATACAAGGGGTCGGATCTAATGAGAGTTTACCAAGGCCAGATGGACCGTGACTGAACGAGCATGTGATCCAACCAGATTCTCTGAATGTGGCCGGATTCTCTGAATGTGGCTGGCCTGCAGTCTTACTGAGAAGCCATTGACAATGACACTGGGACTGGTTTCCTCTGCATATACTGGATTTTTGGGATCCAATCTGTTTGGATGCTCACCTTCCTGGACCTGGAGGGAGGGGGGAGGAACTTGGACTTCCCACAGGGCAGGAGACCCTGACTGCCCTTGGGGACAAAGAGAGAGGAGAAGAGGGAGGGGGGAGTGGGAGGGCGTTGGGTTGGGAGGAGGGGCGTAAATGGAAACTCTTTATAATTTAATAAAATTACTTTAAAAAAAAAAAGAGGTCATACAGCTAAAAACACCCACCAAATAGAGCTGAGTAATGAGCCTACTGAAGTAGCTGACTTCTCTGAGGTAAAGTAAAGTAAGTAGTCATGGTGGTGTAAGAATTTATCTGACTTCTCCAGAGTCCCTCTGTTTGGATGAAAAAGAACTCTCCTTAAGAATTAGAAAAAATACCATATCAGGACTCTTTTTCTTAAGATTCTTGGATAGCCAGTGCCAGTGGTAATGATTCCAGTGTTGGAAGATTTGATATTTTTAAATTTTGACTAGCATTTTCTGATACTTTCTATTTGTAGTATAAGGGAGATTGTGATATATTTCTTTTTGTGGTCCCATCATTCAAACACAGGGTATTGCCTTGGCAGGTAAACTATCCTAATGAGCCATACAATCAGTTTTGTCATTTTGAGAGAATTTCTAAAGGAAAAGAAGTATATATATATAAAAATTGCTACAAAACAGTAATCCTCCTGCTTCTAATAACTAAGTGTCATGTTCCTGTTGGCTATTTACCAACCCCAAACACACTCTTTCCAGAGGCTCTTAAGGAAGCTCCAACACAGCAAGTCACTCTAGAGTCTTCTACCTATCTTCTCCAGGACTTCCTGAATGAGATGCATCACACCTTTTGGGAGTGGGAAATATTTTAGCCAGACTGGATGTTGGATATGTGAGAGCATACTGAAGTAACAAGGAAAGTTCTTAGGAAATTTGTCATTTCTGATGTATCTATAATCAACAGGGACCTTTCATTGTAATGTTTACTCACCCTTTTTTGAATCAGAGGCTCTGATAAAAAATGGGTAATACATGTTGGGCCCAGAGCTTTAAAACTTTGACTCCAAACTAGGTGTTTTCTCTGAGTTTCAGAACAAGATAACAGCCAAATTATGAAATTCTCTGACTCCCTTCCTGACATCATGTAACAGCAAAAGAAGTGATGGAAACATTAAAGTTTAAAGTACTTTAATACTGAAAAATTGTTAGAACAAGTCCATTCTCATTAGTCTTCCAGCAGATACAAAGAATACAATTACCTTTACATCTTTCTTATTTCTGACATTAGGATAGTATTAGCCTCAAGGAACCTGACATTCACCAGAGATGTTACTCAATAGAGTTCCAGTTCAGAATTAGGGAAATGTTTAGAGAGACAGAAATACATATGAAATAACTTGAACTCGTTCTTCTACCTGCATGCCACACAAATCTGTCATTCATGAACTATGCTTTCCAAGAAGAGTCTTTAGTCCATGGAACTAACTTTAGAAGACACTGAAGCATACTGATATGGACACCTAGGCAAAAACTAACAACACTGAAGAAATGATGAGATGGCAATTAATACAGACAGAGATTTATCTTTAGTTAATATTCTTGTTAAATCCCTACATTTGAAAGTGTATATGTAGATAAGAGAAAAGGTCATTAATGTGTTATAAATGCATTTACTCTATTTAAATATCAAGACTACAATCATGGTATGACCTATGAACTTTATGATTTTTGTAAAGATTACATTAAATAATAGAGTACTCGATAAAAATTTCCAATGGCTTCGGAGAGGAATTAAAACTATTAAGGGAGAAGTCGTAAAATACAGAAGGAAAGAGAACGTGAGCAAGGAAGGCAAGATCAGAGGGAACCTTCATCCAAAGATGGATGGCGATACAGATGGAGACCCACATTGGAGCACCGGACTGAGCCCCCCAAGGTCCAAATGAGGAGCAGAAGGAGGAAGAACATGAAAAAGGAAATCAGGACCGCAAGGGGTGTGATCACCCACTGATACAAGGGGACTGATCTAATGAGAGTTCACCAAGGCCAGTCACTGGGACTGAGTGAGCACGTGATCCAGCCAGATTCTCTGAATGAGGCCGGATTCTCTGAATGTGACTGGCCCAGAGTCTTTCTGAAAAGCCATTGACAATGACCCTGGGACTTGTTTCCTCTGCATACACTGGATTTCTGGGATCCAGTCTGTTTGGATGCTCACCTTCCTGGACCTGGAGAGAGGGGGGAGGAGCTTGAACTACCCACAGGGTGGGAGACCCTGACTGCTCTTGGAGATGGAGAGTGAGGATTGAGGGAGTGGGGGGAGTGGGAGGGGGTTGGGAGGAGGGGCGGAAATGGACACTTTTGTATTTTAATAAACTTTGAGAAAAAAACTATTAAGGTAGAAGAAGTAGTAATACACAGGTGGTGGGAATTTTTTTTTAAAAAAAGCCATATTCAAGCCTTTTACACTTTCATTATTAAAACTGCAACTATTTTAAATGTCTCTTAAACATAAACAATTTAGTTTTTTATGTTGCTATAAAGTGACACTCTAACCAAGGCAACGTATAAAATATTATTGGAAATTGTTCAAGAACACAAGTTCCTAATATAATGGTGGGAAGCATAGGAGCAGACAGGCAGTCATGGTGCTGAATAGTAGCTGAGATCTTGCATCCTGATCCAAAAGCATGAATAGAAAAAGAGGAAAGAGACAGTAATATATATTTGCGTGTGTGTGTGTGTGTGTGTGTGTGTGTGTGTGTTGTGAAATAATTTAATTGGGCTGTGAATAATAGGTCAGTAGTTCTTCCCAGAACACTGAAGAAGCAGGATGTGATCTGCCCCACTGAAAAAGTTACTGAGTCACTTGCCTAACATAGGTAAGAGTAATGGGTTTATTTAACTACAAGAGATAATAAGAATCCTGAACTAATGATCCAATTAGTTCATATCTAATGAGAACCTCTGTGTGATTTGCTCTGGGACTAAATGGCTGGGTAACTGGACAGGATGAAAACCCCAGCAAGCAGGCTCTCCTGTTACACAACACTAAAGAAATGATGAGATGGCAAACAATACAAGCTGAGATTTATCTTCTGACAATTTTCCTGTTAAATTCATGCCTTTGAAAGAATATATGTAGATATTAAAATGGTCTTAAAAGTGTTATAAACCCATTTACTTAGCTCAGGTATCATGACTACATCCATGGCATGATGTAAGACCTTTATGGATCTGCATATTACATTAAATAAAACAGTTCTCTATAAAAATTTTAAATGTTTTGGGAGTGGAATGAAAAGTATGAAGGGAAAAGAAGTAGCAACACAAAGGTCGTGGGAATTTCAAAAAGCTATACTAAAGCCTTATACTTCTTCATTTTTACAATTGTAATCATTTTAAAGGTCTCTTAAATATAAGCAACTCAATTTTTTATTGCTTTTCTGTCTTATGATTCAACACTATCAATTGGGCATTTAGTAAAAGAAGTCACAAACAGCATACAATGGAGATGCCTGCATATCCATCTGTATTTCAGATCTACTCCTAACATTCATGGTAAATTAATCAGTACAGTTGCACACCAGAAGTGGATGGGATAATAATATGTGTCACTTTTGTGAACTGGAGAAATGATCAGTCATATAAAACAAGGATCACATGTCCTCTGCAGACAACTAACTGAAACGTTATATTATCATGTTCATGGAAATAAATCCAATCTTAAATACAAGGTTGGCATGATGTTTCAAATATTAAAGAGAAAAATAAAACATGGATAGGTTGATGCACCTATGTAACTATCACATCAGATGAAGAGGACAAGTGAGGGAAAATACATGGTTTATGAGGATATTTGTGCTAAGTAACACATGCATATCTGAGCATAGCATAATCTTCTTAAAATAGCACGTGCTAACTGATAGCTTGTAGTTGTGCATAATGAAACTCTGTCTCTCAAGTAAACAATCACTAAGCCAGCAAACAATCACTAAGCCATCTTTGTTATGATCCAGTCAAAATCTGCTTACAACAGGATGACGCGGGCATCAAAAAATCCAAACAATGATTGACAGGCACACTTGGGTCCACGGGGAGTGGGGGTGGAAGTAAGGGGAGATGGTTAGAGAGAAGAAAGAAGGGGAGGATGGGGGAATAGCTTGGGGGAATGAGATGGGGCAGGGGAGAAGGATGGATATGGGAGCACGGAAGTATATATCTCAACTAAGGGAGCCATTTTAGGGTTTACATGAGACTTGATTCTAGAGGGGTTCCCAGGTCCAAGTAGAGGTCCCCAGATTGTTCCCTAGGCAGCAGAGGAGAGGGTGCCTGAACTGGCCTTGGCCCATAACCATACTGATGAATATTTTGCATATCAACATAGAACCTTCATCTGGTGATGGATGGAGATAGAGATAGAGACCCACATAGGAATACAGGACTTAACTGATACCACAGGGCAATTGGTAATGAAAAGTCCCCAGACTATCTTAATACAAAATATACAGCTTTAATAAACAAAAGTAAGACTTACACCAGTTTACACCAGAATCCAAATGATCCGTCCTGCTGCAGGAGCCAGGCGAGAGAGAGCGAGCAGGAGCGCACTTGCCAGGTTTATAGGCAAGCTTTAGCCTAAGGGTGACACGCCCCACAAACAGAATGTGATTGGCTGAACTCCCCTATCATCTCCCCCTTTTTTCTAAAATAAGACAGAACAAAACCAAATACAACTATATACAATAGAAGCAAATAATAAATATAAAGTTACAAACAACAAACAATGTTAAGCAAGAAACATATAACAAAAGTTTTACTAAACATTCTATTTCAGGGAGTCTAAATAATGTAGATGGTAACTACAACTGTCTAATCTTCAACTCCATCAAAGATCTGAGAAGGAAAATAATTTTACTCAAGCAGCCTGGAAGTACAAGCGGGAAACTTCCGAAATGTGCAACGAATGGAAGAGACAACTGAATACCTGGGCAATCACCCAAAGTTCCATATGCAATATTGAGTCAGTCAACTTTGGCTAAGGCCTGATGTAACTGGCATGCCATTTTTTTAAAAGCAAGAAACCTTTTAGGACTCTCTCACCCTGTCTTGGCAAGATAAGACAATCCTGCTTTTATCTATTTATGGATATTCTGTAATATCTGTCAGTGGTCGAGGTATGGGCTTTTCCTTTGCGCAAAGGCCAGTTCTTCCAGGAAGAAGACAAGCTCCAGGTGGAGTGTCTTTGGTGCTCAATGTTTTCTCAGGAGTAGAGTGGTGATGCCAGAAGCGATTGTGTCTCACTACTATAGAACTATGAGTTAGATTAAAGGCCACTTTCCACAGTTCTTCTAAGAGGTTGAAGATTATACTATCTATACTAAGCATGATCTCTACACACCTAAATAACTTGATTAGCCTAAATATAAATACAATAAACATATATGACTATTGATTTCTATCTATCTAACTTGAAGACTTAGAGAATGAACAACGGTGCAATGAGTGAGGACAATGACCTCCAAATGTCATTACATAAATATCTTTATCAGAGGTAGGAATGTAAATATATGTATATATGTCAATACAAATAGAGGTAGAAGCATACTCACATACAATATTCAATATATCAATGTACAAAAATCAACACCAATACAATTTTCTAAGAACAATAACTCACAAATACCAATATATTATTATCCCAATCAATCCCCCCTTTTTTGATAAACATATCTGAGCTTACAAAATACCTCCCCCATTCCCTCATCCCTATATCAATTATAACCAACCCCTAAATGATGAACCTAATCCTGAGGGCAAATTTTAATGGGAGAGGGGATGTCGTCCTCTAAAATTGCTTCCAGCTGTCATGGGGGCGACGTTTCTCTTAGGGAGTCCTGTGAAAATAATTGATGATAAAATTTCCATATAAACATTTGGTGTGAGAAAGTTGTAAATAGTCTCTGAGTAGTTTGAGGAGGTCTGGCCAGAGTGTTGCCAAATATTGTGCATCATTCGGAACTGTTTTGTGTAGCTGGTACCAAAAACAGGTCTAAAAAATAGCGCTATCAACATTATCACATCATAGTAACCAGGTGGAGTTTGTGTTGTGGGGCTCCATCTTCACCCTAGAAGCTTTAAAGATTACTGCAGGAAAATTTATTGTTTGTCATGGGAAAGTTAAACATTATCTACGAAGATATATATATATATATATATATATATATATATATATATATATATAAACAGATGTGGGGAAAGACAAAGAAAATTTATCAATTATAGTTATTCTGTCCCGTATCTTGGCTCTTGACATGAGACAGAAACTCTGGGATATCTTTTATCAACAGGCTTGGAAATGAAGAGGGACTGAGCCATAGTCCAACTCCAAAACCAGCTCTACATATTTATAAATAAACGCACAGTAGTACATATTAAAAAATAGTAATACTTACCTAAACTATTTGGATTCATTGTTGATCCTCTTTGGGTTGTAGACGGTTTCTATATTCAATTATCCAGGGTCCCTTGAACCCTTTGAAAATGAGCATTCTCCTGTGAAAACAAAAAGAGAACCCTGCCCCCAACCTATATATTTCTCTTACCTTTGGTGTGATTATTATCCTTGTAAGTTAATTATCATTTATCTCTTCCAAGAGACTTCTCCTCTTCAAACCGAAACTTTATTAAATTTGATGGTATCCACAATTTTTCCTCTCCTGTGGAAACAAGAGCAAAACCCCTTCCCCAACGCAGCACATCTCCTGGTTTCCACTGTGAGGTCAGCACATCCTTGAAATAAATTGGTTGATTTAATTCAGTAGACTTTTCCAATATCCAATGTCTTTCTGCAGTCATTGTCCCCTTCTCATTAGTGTTGAAAAAATTCAAGGTTAATAAAGCATTATGTAACCTATTCCTGGGGGTATTTCCCACCCCTTTCTGTTTGTTCAACATAATTTATAGTTCAATTTGATCTTTCTATAACTGCTTGGCCTGAGGGATTGTATGGTATACCTGTAACATGCTTAATATTATAATAAGCAAAAAATCGTTTCATTTTCCTAGTAACATAAGCTGGACCATTATCTGTCTTTATCTGTGTAGGCATACCCATGATGGCCATAACTCCTAATAAATGAGTGATTACTGAATCAGCTTTTTCTGAGCTTAAAGCAGTTGCTGGGTCTATACCTGCTAATTGACGAAGTCTCAATTTTCCTTTTGTAATCAATTCAGAGACTTTTTCCACATAAGTTTTTGATTTTTTACATGGTTTGTGTGGCAAAAAGATCCATTCCAAGATAATATCATCTCTTTGCATCAAGATTCCTGTAGGAGAAATACTGGATGGCAATATGACGAGAATACAACTAAGCTTTGGATTTACCCTGTCCACATGAGCCTCCTGTAATTTTTCTTCAACTATTGTCAGTTCTTTTTCTGCTTCAGCTGTTAATTCTCTGGGACTGTTCAAGTCTTTATCATCATCCAAGGTTTTGTTAAGATGAATTATTAGGTCAGGTGTTATCCCAACAGCCAGTTATAGGCTGCAGATGACTCCTAATAATCTTTAAAGTCATTAAGAGTTCATAACCTATCTCTCCTGATTTGTGCCTTTTGGGTCTTAATTCTTTTTTTCTTTTTTTTAAGTTTATTAATTTATAAAACTTTCCATTTCAGCCCCTCCTCCCAACACCCTCCCACTGCCCCCACTCCCTCTCCTCCTCCTCTCCATCCCTAAGAGCAGTCAGGGTTTCCTACCCTGTGGGAAGTTCAAGTTCCTCCCCACTCCCTCCAGGTCCAGGAAGATGAGGAGCCAAACAGACTGGATCCCAAAAATCAAATATATGCAGAGGAAACAAGTACCAGTGTCATTGTCAATGGCTTTTCAGAAAGATCCCATGCCAGCCACATTCAGAGACTCCTGCCACATTTAGAGAATCCGACCACATACAGAGAATCTGGTTGGATCATTTGCTCCTTCAGACCCAGTCCAACTGGCCTTGGTGAACCTTGATTAGATCAGTCCTCTTGAATTAGTGGGTGAACACACTCCTCATGGTCCTGCCTTTCTTGGTCATGTTCTCCCTCCTTCGGCTCCTCATTCAGACCTTGGGGGCTCAGTCCAGTGATCCAATGTGGGTCCCTGTCTCAATCTCCATCCATTAACGGGTGATGGTTCCCTCTGGTCTTTCCTTCTTTGCTCACATTCTCTTTCATTCTGCTTCTCGTTTGGACCTAGGGAGTTAAGTTCAGTGTTCAAATGTGGATCTCTGTCTCTATCTCCATCCATCGCCAGATAAAGGTTCTATGGTGATATGCAAAATATTCGTCAGTATGGTTATGGGCCAAGGCCGGTTCAGGCACCCTCTCCTCTGTCCAGAGAACAATCTGGGGATCTCTCCTTGGACCTGGGATCCCATTTATAATCAAGTCTCTTGTAAACCCTAAAATGACTCACTTAGTTGAGATATATAGTTCCATGATCCCAAATCCATCCTTCCTCCCTCCCCCATCCCAATCCCCTGAGCATTCCCCATTCCTCCCATACTCACATTCTCTCTAACCCTCTTCACATCCAAAAACCTCCCCAACCCCCCATGCACCCGAGGTTACCTGGCACTCTTGTCTACTTTCAATCTCGACGAGGACAACTACATGATTTTCTTCAAGTTCGCCTTCTTATTTAGCTTCTCTAAGATCACAAATAATAGGCTCAAAGACCTTTAACAACGGCTAGAATCCACTTAAGAGTGAATACCTACCATATTCCTCTTTTTGGGTCTGGCTTACCTCAATCAATAAAGCGTTTTCTATGTCCATCCTTTTGCATGCAAAATTCAAGATGTCATTATTTTTTACCGCTGAGTAAAACTCTAATGTATATATGTTCCACACCTACTTTAACCATTCTTCTATTGAGGGGCACCTAGGTTGTTTCCAGGTTCTCACTATTACAAATAGTGCTGCTATGAACATAGTTGAACAAATGCCTTTGTGGTATGATAGGGCATCTCTTGGGTATATTCCCAAGAGTGGAATTGCTAGGTCTTGAGGTAGGTTGACTCCCAGTTTCCTGAGAAACCACCACACTGATTTCACAGTGGCTGCACAAGTTTGCATTCCCACCAACAATGGATGAGAGTTCCCCTCTCTCCACATCCTCTCCAGCATAGGCTATCATTGGTGTTTTTGACTTTAGCTAATCTGACCGGTGTAAAATGGTATCTCATAGTTGTTTTGATTTGCATTTCCCTGATCGCTAAGGAGGTTGAGCATGACCTTAAGTGTCTTCTGGCCATTCGAAGTTCATCTGTTGTGAATTCTCTGTTCAGTTCAGTACCCCAATTTTTAATTGGGTTAATTAGAGTTTTAGTGTCTAGTTTCTTGAGTTCTTTGTATATTTTGGAGATCAGACCTTTGTCTGATGAGGGGTTGGTGAAGATCTTCTCCCAGTCAGAAGGTAGCCTTTTTGTCTTACTGACAATGTCCTTTGCTTTACAGAAGCTTCTCAGTTTCAGGAGGTCCCATGTATTCATTGATTCTCTTATTGTCTGTGCTACTGGGGTTCTACTTGGGAAGTGGTCTCCTGTGCCTATGTCTTGTAGACTACTTCCCACTTTCTCTTCCATCTGGTTAAAAGTAATCAGATTAAAGTTGAGGTCATTAATTAATTTGGACTTGATTTTTGTGCATGGTGATAGATATGGATCTACTTTCATTCTTCTACAGGTTGACATCTAGTTATGCCAGCAACATTTGTTAAAGATGCGTTCCTTCTTCCATTGCATACCTTTAGCCCCCTTATCGAAAATCAAGTGTTCATAGGTTTGTAGGTTAATATCTGGGTCTTCTATTCGATTCCATAGGTCGACTTCTCTGTTCTTATGCCAGTACCAAGCTGTTTTCAATACTGTAGCTCTGTAATAGAGTATGAACTCAGGTATGGTTATACCTCCAGAAGTTCCTTTATTATATAAGATTGTTTTAGCTATCCTGGGTTTTTTGTTTTGCCATATAAAACTGATTATTATTCTCTCAAGGTCTGTGAAGAAGTTTGATGGGATTTTGATGGGGATTGCATTGAATCTATAGATTGCTTTTGGTAGAATTGCCATTTTTACTATGTTGATTCTCCCAATCCAAGAGCAGGGGAGGTCTTTCCATTTTCTGGTATCCTCCTCAGTTTCTTTCTTCAAAGACTTAAAGCTCTTGTCAAATAGGCCTTTCACTTCCTTGGTTAGAATAACCCCAAGATATTTTATGCTATTTGTGGCTATCATGAAAGGTGATGTTTCTCTGATTTCCCTCTCTGCTTCTTTATCCATTGTGTATAGGAGGGCCACTGATTTATTGGAGTTGATCTTGTATCCTGCCACATTACTAAAGGTGTTTATCAGCTGAAGGAGTTCTTTGGTAGAGGTTTTGGGGTCGCTTATGTACACTATCATATCGTCAGCAAATAACGAAAGTTTAACTTCATCCTTTCCAATTCGAATCCCCTTGATCTCCTTATGTTGTCTTATTGCTATTGCTAGAACTTCAAGCACTATATTGAAGAGGTATGGAGAGAGTGGACAGCCTTGTCGTGTTCTCGATATTAGTGGAAAGGCTTTGAGTTTCTCTCCATTCAATTTGATGTTAGCTGTCGGCTTGCTGTATATTGCTTTTATTATATTTAGGTATGATCCTTGTATCCCCAGTCTCTCCAACACCTTATCATAAAGGGGTGTTGAATTTTGTCAAATGTGTTTTCAGCATCTAATGAAATGATCATATGGTTTTTTTTCTTTCAGTTTATTTATATGATGGATTAGATAGATTTGCGTATGTTGAACCATCCCTGCATCTCTGGGATGAAGCTTACTTGATCATAATGGATAATTTTTCTAATGATTCCTGGATTCGGTTTGCCAGTATTTTATTGAGAATTTTCGCGTTGATGTTCATGAGTGAGATTGGTCTGTAATTCTCTTTCTTGGTTGTATTTTTGTGTGGTTTTGGTATTAGGGTAACTGTAACTTCATAAAAGGAGTTTGGCAATGACTCTTCTGTTTTTATATTGTGGAATACATTAAGGAGTATAGGTATTAGATCTTCTTGGATGTTCTTGTAGACTTCTGCATTGAAATCCTCTGGTCCTGGGCTTTCTTTGGTATGGAGATTTTTGATAACAGCTTCTAATTCTAGGCGACTAATAGCCACAAATAGAATAAAATATCTTGGAGTTATTCTAACCAAGGAAGTGAAAGACCTATTTGACAAGAACTTTAAGTCTTTGAAGAAAGAAATTGAGGAGGATACTAGAAAATGGAAAGACATCCCCTGCTCTAGGATTGGGAGAATCTACATAGTAAAAATGGCAATTCTACCAAAAACAATCTATAGATTCAATGCAATCCCCATCAAAATCCCATCAAACTTCTTCACAGACCTTGAGAGAACAATAATCAAGTTTATATGGAAAAACAAAAAACCCAGGATAGCCAAAACAATCTTATACAATAAAGGAACTTCTGGAGGCATTACCATCCCTGACTTCAAACTCTATTACAGAGCTACAGTATTGAAAACAGCTTGGTATTTGCATAAGAACAGAGAAGTTGACCTATGGAATCAAATAGAAGACCCAGATATTAACCCACAAACCTATGAACACCTAATATTCGATAAGGAAACTAAAGGTATACAATGGAAGAAAAAAAGCATCTTTAACAAATGGTGCTGGCATAACTGGATGTCAACCTGTAGAAGAATGAAAGTAGATCCATATGTATCACCATGTATTAAACTCAAATCCAAATGGATTAAAGACATCAACATTAATCTGTCCACTTTGAACCAGATAGAAGAGAAAGTGGGAAGTAGTCTACAAGACATAGGCACAGGAGGCCACTTCCTAAGTAGAACCCCAGTAGCACAGAGAATAAGAGAAACAATGAATAAATGGGACCTACTGATACTAAAAAGCTTCTGTAAAGCAAAGGACACTGTCAGTAAGACAAAAAGGCTGCCTTCTGACTGGGAGAAGATCTTCACCAACCCCTCATCAGACAAAGGTCTGATCTCCAAAATATACAAAGAACTCAAGAAACTAGACACTAAAACTCTAATTAACCCAATTAAAAAATGGGGGTACTGATATGAACAGAGAATTCTCAACAGAAGAACTTCGAATGGCCAAAAGACACTTAAGGTCATGCTCAACCTCCTTAACGATCAGGGAAATGCAAATCAAAACAACTATGAGATACCATTTTACACCGGTCAGATTAGCTAAAGTCAAAAACACCAATGATAGCCTATGCTGGAGAGGATGTGGAGAGAGGGGAACTCTCATCCATTGTTGGTGGGAATGCAAACTTGTGCAGCCACTGTGGAAATCAGTGTGGCGGGTTCTCAGGAAACTGGGAGTCAATCTCCCTCAAGACCCAGCAATTCCACTCTTGGGAATATACCCAAGAGATGCCCTATCATACCACAGAAGCATTTGTTCAACAATGTTCACAGCAGCATTATTTGTCGTAGCCAGATCCTGGAAACAACCTAGGTGCCCCTCAATAGAAGAATGATTAAGAAGGTGTGGAACATATATACACTAGAGTTTTACTCAGTGGTAAAAAACAATGACATCTTGAATTTTGCATGCAAATGGATGGACATAGAAAATGCTTTACTGAGTAAGGTAAGCCAGACCCAAAAAGAGGAATATGGTATATATTCACTCATAAGTGGATTCTAGCCATAATTGAAGGTCTTTGAGCCTATTATTCGAGATCCTAGAGAAGCTAAATAAGAAGGTGAACCTGAAGAAAATCATGTACTTATCCTCCTGGAGATTGGAAATAGACAAGAGTCCCAGGTAACCTCGGGTGCATGGGGTGGGTGGGTGGGAGGGTTGTTGGAAGGGGAGAGGGTTAGAGAGAAGGGAGTAGGGTAGGAATGGGGAAAACTCGGGGAACTGAGATGGGGGGAGGTAGGAAGGATGGATATGGGATCAGGGAAGACTATATCTCAACTAAGGGAGTCATTTTAGGGTTTACAAGAGACTTGATTATAAATGGGATCCCAGGTCCAAGGAGAGATCCCCAGATTGTTCTCTGGACAGAGGAGAGGGTGCCTGAACCGGCCTTGGCCTATAACCATACTGATGATGATTTTGCTTATCACCATAGATCCTTCATCCAACAATGGATGACGATACAGACGGAAAACCACATTGGAGCACCGGATTGAGACCCCCATGGCCCAAATGAGGAGCAGAAGGAGGAAGAACATGAAAAAAAGCTCAGGACTGCGAGGGGTGCGATCACCCACTGATACAAGGGGACTGATCTAATGAGAGTTCACCAAGGCCAGTTGGACTGGGACTGAACGAGCAAGTGATCCAACCAGATTTTCTGAATGTGGCTGGATTTTCTGAGTGTGGCTGGCCCGGAGCCTTTCTGAAAAGTCATTTACTATGACACTGGGACTTGTTTCTTCTGCATATACTGGATTTTTGGGATCCAGTCTGTTTGGATACTCACCTTCCTGGACCTGGAGGGAGGCGGGAGGAACTTGAACTTCCCACAGGGCTGGAAGCCCTGACTGCTCTTAGGGATGGAGAGGGAGGAGAAGGGGGAGGGGGGAGTGGGAGGATGTTGGGAAGAGGGGCGGAAATGGAAACTTTCATAATTTAATAAACTTAAAAAAAAGAATAGCTAAAGTCAAAATCACCAATGATAGCTTATGCTGGAGAGGATGTGGAGTGAGGGGAACACTCATCCATTGTTGGTGGGAATGCAAACTTGCAGCCACTGTGGAAATCAGTGTGGCGGTTTCTCAGGAAACTGCGAGTCAACCTCCCTCAGGACCCAGCAATTCCACTCTTGGGAATATACCCAAGAGATGCCCTATCTTACTACAAAAGTATTTGTTCAGCTATGTTCATAGCTGCACTATTTGTAATAGCCAGAACATGGAAACAACCTAGGTGCCCCTCAATAGAAGAATGGTTTAAAAAGGTGTGGAACATATACACAGAGTTTTACTCAGCGGTAAAAAACAATGACATCTTGAATTTTGCATGCAAATGGATGGAAATAGAAAACGCTATACTGAGTGAGGCAACCCAGACCCAAAAAGAGGAATATGGTATATATTCACTCATAAGTGGATTCTAGCCATAGTTAAAGGTCTTTGAGTCTATAATTTGTGATCCTAGAGAAGTTAAATAAGAAGGTGAACCTGAAGAAATCATATAGTTATTCTCCTGGATATTAGAAGTAGTCAAGATTGCCAGGCAAACTTGGATGCACGGGGGTGGGGTGGTGGAAGTAAGGGGAGATGGTTAGGGAGAGGGGAGAGGGAGAGGATTGGGGATGGCTTGGGGGAATGGGATGGGGGAGGGAGGAAGGATGGTTATATGAGCAGGGAAGTTTATATCTCAACTAAGGGAGCCATTTTAGTGTTTCCAAGAGACTTGATTCTGGAGGGGTTCCCAGGTCCAAGGATAAGTCCCCAGATTGTACTCTGGGCAGCAGAGGAGAGGGTGCCTGAACTGGCCTTGGCCCATAACCATACTGAGGAATATTTTGCATGTCACCACAGAACCTTCATATGGCGGTAGATGGAGATAGAGACAGAGACACATATTGGAACACTGGACTTAACTCCCTAGGCCCAAACGAGAAACAGAGGGAGGGAGATCGTGAGCAAGGAAAGCAAAATCAGAGGGGGCCTTCATCCGAAGATGGATGGAGATAGAGACGGAGACCTACAATGGAGCACTGGAAGTCAGGACCGCGAAGGTTGCGTTCACCCACTGATACAAGGGGACTGATCAAATGAGAGATCACCAAGGCCAGCTGGACTGGGACTGAACGAGCATGTGATCCAAATGGATTCTCTGAATGTGGCTGACATGGGGGCTGACTGAGCCCCCAAGGTCCAAATGAAGACTGAGAAGCCATTGACAATGGCACTGGGTCTTGTTTCGTCTGCATGGACTGGCTTTTTGGGATCCTGGCCTGTTTGGTTGCTCAGCTTCCTGGACCTGGAGGGAGGGGGGAGGAACTTGGATTTCCCACAGGGCAGGAAACCCTGACTGCTCTTGGGAATGATGAGGGAGAAGGAGAGGGAGTGAGGGGAGCGGGAGGGTATTGGGAGGAGGGGAGGAAGTGGAAAGAGTGTTTTCGGATACTTGAATAAACAAGTCTAACTGAAAAAAAAAATAAAAAGTTTAACTACAAAAAAAAGGCTCTGTCATGAAAGAAAAGAAAAGAAAAAGTCCATTTTTAACATGTGCAGTTTTGGAGGCCTTTAAGTATAACATTTTTTCTACATTTAGTTGTCAGCATCACATATTTATTCTCAGGTGTTTGTATATAACATATAAATGCAAAAGAATTAAATCCTCTGTAGTCATATTTCTCTGTGTAAGACTGAAGAGTAATGTAACAGAAGCATGTAATCTCATTTTGAGTGAACATTTTAACCAAGAAAACAATGTTCACTTTCATTACTTCAAATTTTTTCTATATCCCAAGGTATTTTCAACAACTAAAATTTATCTGATTTTATCATAGCAACTTTTAAAGGACGAGGTAGGAAGAGGTATGTCACTCTGGAGTTGGACTGTTTGGCTCAGAATTATGACTTCAATATTTCCTGTTATATGAGTTTTAACCAATCTCACCACCACCTTGACCCATAACTTTCTTTTCTCATTCTAAGTGTACTGATGATTACAATTCCCCTTTTCAGGTGTATGAGGAAATATGTCACTAAACATTAAGTGTTTATCTTAGAAGTTTTGTCGTTTTTAAAAAAGTCACGTTTAACAACAGTTTTATTATTTGATAAATGAGCACAGTGCAAATCCTATGAATTTGGTATTTTCTTCAAGCATCACATTGTGGATGATAAACTCAGACCTAACAATAGGCATCTGATCCAGTGAGTTTGTTCCCATTATGGTCTTATCTATTTTATTGATTCAGGTTTTCTCACTAATTAGAGACAAGATAAGCTGATCTTTAAAATTGTTTTATAGACTAGTACCCTTGTAATTTACATAAATGACTCAGAAGAAAATTGGAAAGTAGGAGGAAAGGTTGCATATTGAGAAAACAAACTGTTGAGTTATGTTGCAATAGAAGAGGTGGCAAAGCAGCACCCGAGGGAAGGCAGTGGCTTGTTAAGGACACCAGGGTGGTGGTGCCCAGTCCACCGTCAGTCACCTTGGAGATCAGATCACAATGCTGACAGAAATCATATTTAAAATTATATAAGGTTTTCAAGAGTGAATGTTGAAAGGACCAGATTATAGAAAATTATAAACTCTAAATCTGATCTTTTTTTATTTTTTTCAACTGAAAAGAAATTGAACCCAAAACTTTAAAATTCCTCTTTTTTTATAAACTGGCAAACACTTATCAGTAGGTTTGAAAGATTTTTATTCATACAAGTTACTGTGGTAAGTTATTTTAAAACTATATGCATTTTTTTTCACTTTCTACCTGTTTGTACTTAAGTAAATGTTGTCTGTGTTTCATTATTTAATGGTTTCACCGTCCTTTTTAGGTTTGAGGGTTTCATGGTCTTTTATCAGTTTGTTGACAGATCTTGTTTGAATGCCCAGAAACACAGAATGCACTATTTGTGTTGAAAACACTCCAGAGCCTTGGCTCAAAACTTATCTTTAATTCTAGAGTACTGGCCTTCATATGCAAGTTATGCTACTCAAAGTTTATATATTTTTCTTTTAGGTGGTATTGATGGATAAATGCTTACTGATTTGAGACAGAATCCAATGTACAATTCAGAGAAATAATGAATGATTTTAAGTAAAGCAGCCATAACCTGAATAATTTTTATGTAAATATCTCCCTAACATTTTCAAATATTAAAAACTGGAAAAATAAACCATGGACACTTTCAACACTTAGAGATAGTGTCAATGAGTTATTGATGATAAAATTACATATGAAGATTAAGGAAACTCTAATATTTTAATGACCCTGAAACTAAATTGTTCACTATAAAGGTATTTTACTATGAGACTTCTAGGCTACTAACTACTAGTGGCAAGAATAGGTAAGCTGCCTCTTGTTGTTCATCATTAATTCATTTTCATAATGTCTTAATGTGTCATCAATTTCAGGAAGAATCCAATATGAATAATTTTGCAAGCAACTGATATTTACATATGCAGACAGGGAAATATAGAGATATAAATACAAATTAGAGTTTGCTACTTTTTTACTACTTAGACTAAGTTTCTTCTAATTATATGACTTTTGTATCCAAAAGTTAGTCATACTTTAAGCTAAATTCCAAAATTTAAGTTTGATTCATTAAGAGGAATTCTGAATTTATAATACAGTCCTTCCTCTTTAATATTAATACTGAAATAATAAGACACACATTTTATAATGTTGATTAGAAATATGCTTTTGATAAAATTATGTTTAATTTTCAGTTAGATATTTCATTTTTTAAAACAATCTATCTTTAGTTTACATATTCATCGGAGTTTCCTTTCCCTCCTCTCCTCTCCCTCCTCCCACGTTTTCCCCCAAGCCTCTGTCCACTCCTCAGATAGGGTGAGGTCTCCAAAAGGGAGTCAACATAGTCTGTCACATAACTTGAGGCAGATCAAGGTATATTACCTCCCCTGTTTAGACTAAACAAGCTATCCCTCCATAGGCAATGGACTTCAAAATGTCTCTTCATGCCCTAGGAGTAAATATTGGTTCACTGCCAATGGCCTTAAACTGCCCAAGCCACACATCATTTTTATTTTTTCTAACATATTTTAACTTGCTTTATGCGTATTTAAGAAATATTACACTATTCTCAAACTGCTGGGATAATGGCAGCAACCAAGTAGCTTTTGGCAGAGGAAACAAAGAATTCATTGTCTTTAACAATGATGACTGATAAGTGAAAATCAATTAAAGTAGGATTGTATACTTTTATACTTTTACATCCTTCCTTTTGCTTTCTGCTCATTTATAGCTGAAAATATTTTTGTTAATGGATTAAAGAGAGCACAGTTACCTGAAAACTGTAGAGAAAAAAAGATGCTTTCTCTTAATTAGTTTCTTCATTTTTATAGGTTTTGTTTTAAGTAGAATTTTGTTTTGTTGTTGTTTTTGGTGTACTCTTACACAGTCATTTTCATATATTTTCATTCATATACACATGTGATATCTGTACAAAGCACATAAACATTCAGTAAATCTAAAAATCAGTTAACGTATAGGTATAGGTTCAAATAAGTTCCCCCATTTCCTACCTCTGTATCACAACTATTTCTTTTCTGTTCTTTGGTTATATAATCTTAAATTCTCTGCATTTGTGTGATGAATAGTTTCAATGCATTTTTATACTTGCTCTGGCTGATCGTTTTTCTCAGGAGGCAATTGAGTTTTGTTCTACAGTTCTGGTTTATTGCCCTTCTGTTTTTGATGCATGCATGATTTTCTTCTCCTTGAACATTTTCCTATTTGTATACAACTATACTTAGAGAATCTTTGTGCAAGTAGTTGACGGTATCAGTGGCAAGTTTCATTGCTCATTTGGATTATTATATTAGCTTCTTTTCTGATGATGTGATTAAACAGCATGAGCAAGTCAACTTCCAGAAAAAAGATTTCATTTGGGTTTGCAAATACAGGGGATTAGAAGGGGAAAGCAAGGTATGAGGGCAGGAGCAGGAACCTGATGATTCACACTTTGAACCACAGTACAATACGGAAAGCGCTAACTAGAGAAGGTAGATATATTTCCCTGTCAAGGCCTGCCTTCAGTGACACAATTCCAACATCTACATTAGCTAACTTACCCAATCTATGCCACCACATGGGAACCAAATTTTTACATTAACAAGTGCTCTTTTTACATATCTATTTATATATCATAATCTATATCTAGTTCTATATCTATCTATCTATCTATCATCTATCTCAATCTATCTAACTTTATGGCTAGAAAATTAAAACTTATATTTACACACCACAAAGTTTAGAACGTTACTCAATTTGAAGATAGTCTGCTTTCTTGAATGTGTCTATTTGAATTTGACTCTTCTTTCCTTTTCAGGTCATTGTCAACAACTTTACAAACTGGTCTCCCAGCTGGCACGTACTGTGATGTCATTTCTGGAGATAAAATTGATGGCAATTGCACCGGAATTAAAGTCTATGTTTCTGATGATGGCACTGCACATTTTTCTATTAGTAACTCTGCTGAAGACCCATTTATTGCAATCCATGTTGAATCAAAACTAAAATTTAAAATAAACGTATACTGAGAGCATCAATCATTTTTATTTCTTTTCTTTTGCATAGTTTAACTTTTGAACTTCATTCACATATATAAAATTTGTAACACTAAGGAACTTGAATTGGTAAAAAATGCTAATTGAAATCAATGTAATTTTGAGAAAATTACATACATGGATTTTAATATTTTTAAGAAGATTCTCTTTAAATTATTTGTCAATGGCAATCTCATATATCTGAAAATATGTTGACAAATACATTGTTTTATCTCAAGTACCATTTGTTTCATAGTACCCTAATTTTGCTTCTTTACTAAATATATTTTCCTCATTTCATATAGATATATTTATACATATATATATATGTAATTATTTTATTTTATTCTCTTCCTTGTCTTCTATTATAACTCCCATTTTTCACCAGGTCCTTCCTTCTTCACAACAAACATTATCTTCCCCATTTTTTATAACTTATTTTTTGACCAGCTGCTCTTAGGTAAGATTGCCTTCATGAACATGGGTAGAAAGTTATTACTTGAACATTATTACTTAAACAAAACTAACTGGCAAGTGTATAAAACACCAAGAAATCTAATCTACCCTGTGTTAAAAGATGTTAATTGCTTATAGTTCCCAGGAAGGGATGGGTCCAATCCATAGTGGAATCTTTGTGTGACAAGTATCAAGCAGAACTTGTGTAGTTAGTCAATACTCGCTGCGTTTATGAAAGGAATAGTCCTTTCATGTACCAGTGATATCATCTCACAACACTCCCTTCAATCCTGTTCTTTTGCTTTCTTTCCACCACCTCTTCAATGATATTCCCTGATCTTTGAATGGGGTTTTTAGATGTCCTCTTCTAGGAAGAATGCTCAGCAGTCTCTTAATGTTGTCACTTTGACCAGTATGAGTTTCTTCTTTGTCTGTCACCCACAGAAAAGGAAACTTCACCTATCAAGGGTGAGAACAATGCAAATCATTGGGTATGAAAATAATCATGTAGAAAATAGACACCATGATGTCTGTTTAGTTAAACAGCCACAGTAGTTTTTTTTTCCCAAAGTTCAGTGACATACTGAAGTATAAGCTTTTGGTTAGGTTTAGAGTACCATGTAAGATTTCCTTTTTTTGAAATGAGTATGCAATCCAGTTATTATGGATTTGATTATCTCTATATCAATTGTGCTATCACTATACTAGTAGATACATCTTGCCTGGCTTGTTGGTTTTCTAGCTGACAGAATTTATAGATAGATATGTCCTTTGATGAATTATAACCATCAAAGTCTGCATAGAATCTTTCTACACTAAGAAAACTATCAACGTAGAAGGAAATATCCAGTCCAGTTATTGTTTAATTTCTCTAGGTCCTATCTCCAACTATCCTAAGTAATAAGGGCTTACTGTTTAGTTCTAGTGGGAAACCAAGAACAACTCCAATAACCGCTATTTGCTTTTGTTGGCTTTTATGTGGACTTCCTATTTTACTCCATTTATTTATGTGGTTGTTTATGAGCTTGTGCCATGGTAGTTTCATCACTATGGTTACACATTACATCTTCAAATCAGTTGTGCAATCCTTCAAGCATTATTATTTTTTACTCATTAGAACTCTTTTGGGTATCTGTGATCTCTTTTGCTTCCAGAAGAACTTTAAGGTTATTTTTTCTATGTCGATGATAATAGTGCTGAAATTTTTTAAAAATTTTTTATGATTTATTTTTCTTTATTTTATGTGCATTGGTGTGAAGCTGTCAGTTTTCCCGGAACTGGATTTTCAGAGAGTTGTGTGTTGCCATGTGGGTGCTGGGAACCGGAACCCGGGAAGAACAGTCAGTGCTCTTAACCGCTGAGCCATTTCTCCATCCTAGTGCTGAAATTTTTATGAGAATTTAATTGAATATGTAGATGTAGGCATTCTAACTCTAAACTACTGTCCTAGGACTCTTTTGTAACTTTAAAAATCCTTAAATTACTTTGCATTTTATTGTATGACTACATTAGAAGTATATAATAATATTTCCTCCATGTAGAACAATGCAGGGGTGACTGACAACAAACCATCTATATTCAATATTATTACTGAATATTTAAGGAATAGTCCATCAGAGAAGCTATTCCAGAACACAAAAGGAAATCTATTAAAATTTTCTTTGCTGGTCTTTCATCCTGAATATCACATACCTCAATTACTTTTTTTCTAATTTTCTCAAAGTAATAATATACTTTAGCTTTTTAAAGGTCTAAACTTTGAAGGTTCCAGCTCTTCAGATTGGTTACCACATTGACCTTGAAGAAATCCTACTTCAGAGTTGCTTTCTAAGTCCAGTAAAATACTTCAGTGATTTTGTCTTTTAAAACGAATGTGCATTTCCATGAAATGAAGAGTATGATGTATGGAATAATGCCTTTAGGACAGCTCCTTTATTTGGTTTAGTGATTAACAATAGTTAATCCCTTAAGTACTACAATTGCTTTCCATGAACAAGCTTTTTTCTATAGTTTGTGAGCCATTTATCTGCCAAAAACTGAACATTTAAATATATATAGTTTTTCTGTATTTATTGCTATTTACTATATTGATCTTGATTATAATTGTGAGTACAATCATTCCACAGTCTAATTGTACTCTTCTTTGAAATTTCCTCTGCCAAGTTCATTATTCCACCCTGTTAAAATTCTGTCTCAATTTAGGTGTCAGAAAAATTCAGCAGATTCTTTGTCAGACTATCATGTGAAGAACTTCAAGGCCAGCAGCTTCCAGAGTCCATGTTGTCCTGTGAATCTTCTTGGTCCTGCATTCACTTTTAGTAATTATCTTTGTTTTCTGGTCTTCCCTATCAAGCCAGAAAAAGAAAAAGAAACCCAAACTCTATAGTTTTAGCATTTAATGCCTGTCTACTTCCCAATTCCAAACTTTTCCTTATTAGTCTACCATGTTGTTCCAAAGTCTATAGATTATGTATATTTTCAAGGGTGCTTCTTGGTATTAATTGCTTATAAGTCTTATCATGGCAATCAGAAATGACTTGGAAAGAACTAGCTTAATGCTGGAAGGAATACAAGCCACAGGGTAGAGCAAACAGCCTCCACGTGCTTCTCATACTGCCCTGCAGACACAAGCAGAGAGGGAAAAGGAAATCGGGCAACACTGAAAAACTCTGAATCTTTCTCCAGTGAGTAACGTCTCCTAGCAAGACTCCATCTATCCTAGAGGTTCCATAGATTCTCTAAACTTACCACAATTGGAGTACAATGTTGAAAAGTTCATAAGCCCCTGAGGGACATTTAATATTTACATTCAGAGTATAGAAATGTCCCTCCTGTCCTATCCTCTATACTCACCTACCTTATTCTCTTCTGTCACATTAGTTATCTATGCATAATAATCCATGTGTCATAAGACTGTAGGTAGAGTATATTGTTTTTCTCTGGTTAAACTTGGGATGACATTTGGTTATGTATAACTAGTATGGCCACACACACATTTAATATGAAGGTGGACATCTAGATCTCTTTGTGTACACTTTATTAAGATTGCCTTTATATATTTCACTTAACTAAGTTTCTATACCACCCCTCAAATGCCCCTCAGTTCTAGCTGTCTCTCACTGAATTCTCTCCATCATCACTATTTACCTACCCTCTCTCTTCCTTCCTTATCCTCCTGTTCTATATTTCTTCTCCTCCAGTTGCAGTTCACCTGCAAAATCGGTTTTATCTCCCTCACCTAAGGAGATCTATGCATTTCCCCATAGTCTCTTCTTTTATGTTCAATATCTCCGGGTCTACATATTGTAACTAGGCTAACACTAATTAATAATATACACAAAGACTCTGTGGCCTTATTTGAAGGGAGAACATGAGCACGGAAGTCAGGACCACGAGGGGTGCATTCACCCACTGAGACGGTGGGACAGATCTAATGGGCCAGCAAGGCCAGCTGGACTGGGACTGATGGAGCATGTGATCAACCTGGACTCTCTGAATGTGGCTGACAAGGAGGGCTGACTGAGAAGCCAAGGACAATGGCATTGGGTTTTGATTCTACTGCATGGACTGGCTTTGTGGGAGCCTGGTTTGTTTTGATACTCACCTTCCTAGACCTGGATGGAGCATTGAGGGCCTTAGACTTCCCACGGGGCAGGGAACCCTGACTGCTCTTCGGACTGGAGTGGGAGGGGGGAGGGTGAGTGGGGGAGCGGGAGGGAAATGTTAGGAGTAGAGGAAGTGGAAATTATGAATTGTATTATTTATAAAGCAATAAAAAACAGAAAAAATAAAAAGAGTAAAATAAAAATAAATAGAAGTATGTTTTATTCAAAATTGAGTATAACAAATTGATAATAAGCTTAGTGTGTATATGCATCTGTTTGTGGTGGACATAATTTTTATGCAGATGTGGAGGGCAGAGATAAAAGTCAATGTTCTGATCCATCATTCTACAATCTCTCACTTTAGGGTTTTTAATTCACCTATTTTTTATATCCAGAAAAGCCAAAAAATTCCTAGGAATTGATGGTGTCTGTATTGATATTCTGGGTTTGGGAGGAGTGTGAAGCTGTGCTGGCAGTTCCATGGGTGCTTGGAATTCAAGTTTAGGTCCTCATACTTATGCTGCATGCATTCTTTCTCCTTGAGCCATTTACCCATTTCTTCATATCTACTTTAAATCTTTTTTTTTAAAGCTTCTATTTAGAATTAAATTTTATACTTCAAACTCAGGGGACACTATAATTGGTTTTATGTTCTCTCTATCCAGTATTCTTCTAGATTTACTAGAACAAGAAAGAGATATTATATTTACCAAAACTTTAAGTCACAGAAAACTCTGGTTATTTTTTCTAACACTATTCCTTTGAATAAAGTTCCCTATTCTTTAGGGAGTCGCCACTAAGTTTACCAATTTTTCTCTCCTTTGCACTCTTCTTCTCATTTCTTTTTTTTTCATCCCTAGGCTTTTTTCTCATTCTTCCTTTTTAAGTCTCTTCCTTTCTTCTCACGTCCCACACCTTTTATGTTAGTCAGGTGAAGAAGGACACTTAAAAGAAATCCTACACTAGCTCAGAATTGCGTGGAAGAGAGGGTCATTTATTTAGGGGTAGACTTACAGATCACAATTCTCTGCACAAATGGGGAAAAGTAACCGAATGCCACAGCCAGAAGAGAAGCCGGACTCGTGCTTTCCATGCGCATATAGTATAAGAAACCACGCTCAAGTGGGCAGGTTTCTTAAAGGCTATTGGCTGTAGGAATTCCTACAACACCTCCACTTTTTGTTTAAATAAGAGAGTTCTAAGTCTAATACAAAATTATATACAATAAGAATAAATATCATGTATAAAATATAAAGAATTACAGACGGCATAAACAATATCAAGCAAGAAATGTGATAAATATTTCAATAATTATTCTATCCTAATGAGTTTAAGTCTTGTATAATAAATAACTTGGCCAAGTCATGAGAGGGAAGTCACAACAACTATCTATTCTTCAACCCCATCGAACCTGAGAATGAAAATAATAATACTTGAGTAAGCAGGAAGTGCAATCAAGCAACTTTCAAAATGTGCAACAAATGATCTAGACAACTGGCTACCTGGGCAATCACCCAAAGCCTCATTTGCAATGTTGGAACAACGAATTTGACTAAGGCCTAGAGCAACTGACAGACCATTATCAGAGGCCGGGTACTTTTCAAAACCATCTTAAACTGTCTTGGCAAGATTTTACAGTCTTTTTTCTTATATCCTGTTTGTCCTGTCCAGAAATCATGCATTTTGTCAGTGATCAATGCATGGGCAGTTTCTTGCCCAAAGGCCAGTTTGGCCAAGAAGAAAAAAAGTTCCTAGTGGAGTGTCTTCGGTATTCAGCATTCTCTCGGGAATAGATCAGTGCTACCAGGAGCAATCATGTCTTACTTCAACAGAACTCTAAGTTATTTAAATGCCACTACAGCTCTTTGTAGTAGTTGAAGATTATCTGTCTATGCAGAATGCAATCTAAATGTATCTCAAGAACCTGAATAGTCTAACTATAAGTATGACAAACATGGATGACTATTGACCTATGAATCTTAATACCTATATAACTTAAAGACTAAGACTTCATATTAGAATATTAGACAATCTTTAAACAACTATGCAACAAATGAGGACAATGATCTCAAAATGTAAACAAAATATAAGTATCTTGATCAGAGGTAGAAATGTATATTGGAGTAAGACAAATATATCCTAAAATTGTATAAATAAATACAATGTGTTAAGCAGAAATGGAAGCATGCCTGCACACAATATGACAAAATAACGTTGCCTAGATATACAAATATTGTAGATTAAAAGAGGAACATGTTCAATATAATTTAAGTTTATATCAATATATAAGAATCTATACCAATATAAATTACCTATAAATACTATCTCACAAATATTCTGTCTATTACTCACTATTATTATTTTTTTTACTTTAAAAAAGTTTATTAATTTAAAAAAGTTTCCATTTCTGACCCTCCTCCCAACACCCTCCTTCTTCCCTCCCTCTCCTCCTCCCTCTCATCCCTAAGAGCAGTCAGGGTTTCCTGCCCTGTGGGAAGTTCAAGTTCCTCCCCCCTCCCTCCAGGTTCAGGAAGGTGAGCATCCAAACAGACTGGATCCCAAAAATCCAGTATATGCAGAGGAAACAAGTCCCATTGTCGTTGTCAATAGCTTTTCAGAAAGACCCCGTGCCAACCACATTCAGAGAATCTGGTTGAATCACGTGCTCATTCAGTCCCAGTCAACTGGCCTTGGTGAACTCTCATTAGAACAGTCCCCTTGTATCAGTGGGTGAACGCATTCCTCACGGTCCTGCCTTTCTTGTTCATGTTCTCCCTCCTTCTGCTGCTCATTTAGACCTTGGGGGCTCAGTCCAGTGCTACAATGTGAGTCTCTGTCTCAATCTCCATCCATCAACAGGTGAAGGTTCCCTCTGGTCTTGCCTTCTTTGCTCACGTTCTCTTTACTTCTACTTCTCGTTTGGACCTAGGGAGTTAAGTCCAGTGTCCAGTGTGGGTCTCTGTCTCTATCTCCATCCATCACCAGATGAAGGTTCTGTGGTGATATGCAAAATATTCATCAGTATGGTTATGGGCCAAGACCGGTTCAGACACCCTCTCCTCAGTCCAGAGAACAATCTGGGGATCTCTCTTTGGACCTGGGATCCCCTTAATAATCAAGTCTCTTGTAAACCCGAAAGTGACTCCCTTAGTTGAGATATATACTTCCCTGATCCCATATCCATTCTTCCTCCCTCCTCCCCATCCCAATCCCCCGAGCTTTCCCCATTCCTCCCCTACTCCCTTCTCTCTAACCATCTCCCCTTCCAACAACCCCCACCCCCCACCCCCATGCACACAAGGTTGCCTGGCACTCTTGTCTACTTCCAATATCCAGGAGGATAACTACATGATTTTCTTCAGGTTCACCTTCTTATTTAGCTTCTCTAGGATCATGAAAAATAGGCTCAAAGACCTTTAATTATGGCTAGAATCCACTTATGAATGAATACATACCATATTCCTCTTTTTGGGTCTATGCTACTGGGGTTCGACCTAGGAAGTGGTCTCCTGTGCCTATGTCTTGTAGACTACTTCCCACTTTCTCTTCTATCTGGTTCAAAGTGGACAGATTAATGTTGAGGTCTTTAATCCATTTGGACTTGAGTTTTGAGCACGGTGATAAATATGGATCTACTTTCATTCTTCTACAGGTTGACATCCACTTATGCCAGCACCATTTGTTAAAGATGCTTTCCTTCTTCCATTGCATACCTTTAGCTCCCTTGTCAAAAATTAAGTGTTCATAGGTTTATGTCTTCTATTTGATTCCATAGGTCGATTTCTCTGTTCTTATGCCAGTACCAAGGTGTTTTCAATACTGTAGCTGTGTAATAGAGTTTGAAGTCAGGGATGGTTATACCTCAAGAAGTTCCATTATTATATAAGATTGTTTTAACCATCCTGGGTTTTTTGCTTTACCATATAAAATTGATTATTATTCTCTCAAGGTCTGTGAAGAAGTTTGATGGGATTTTGATGGGGATTGCATTGAATCTATAGATTGCTTTTGGTAGAATTGACATTTTTACTATGTTGATCCTCCCAATCCAAGAGCAGGGGAGGTCTTTCCATTTTCTGGAATCCTCCTCAATTTCTTTCTTCAAAGACTTAAAGTCCTTGTCAAATAGGTCTTTCACTTCCTTGGTCAGAGTTATCCCAAGATATTTTATGCTATTTGTGGCTATTGTGAAAGGTGAAGTTTCTCTGATTTCCCTCCCTGCTTCTTTATCCTTTGTGTATAGGAGGGCAACTGATTTTTTGGAGTTGATCTTGTATCCTGGCACATTACTAAATGTGTTTATCAGCTGTAGGAATTCTTTGGTAGAGTTTTTGGGGTAGTTCATGCATACTATCATATCGTCTGCAAATAACGAAAGTTTGACTTCATCTTTTCCAATTCGAATCCCCTTGATCTCCTTATGTTGTCTTATTGCTATTGCTAGAACTTCAAGCACTATATTGAAGAGGTATGGAAAGAGTGGACAGCCTTGTCATGTTCCCGATTTTAGTGGAAAGGCTTTGAGTTTCTCTCCATTCAATTTCATGTTAGCTGTCGGCTTGCTGTATATTGCTTTTATTATATTTAGGTATGATCCTTGTATCCCCAGTCTCTCCAACACTTGATCATAAAGGGGTGTTGAATTTTGTCAAATGCTTTTTCAGCATCTTATGAAATGATCATATGGTTTTTTTCTTTCAGTTTATTTATATGATGGATTACATTGATAGATGTGCATATGTTGAACCAGCACTGCATCTCAGGGATAAACTCTACTTGATCATAATGAATAATTTTTCTAAAGTGTTCTTGGATTCTGTTTGCCAGGATTTTGTTGAGAATTTTTGCCTCGATGTTCATGAGTGAGATTGGCCTGTAATTCTCTTTCTTGGTTGTGTCTTTATGTGGTTTTGGTATCAGGGTAACTGTAGCTTCATAAAAAGAGTTTGGCAATAACTCTTCTGTTTCTATATTGTGAAATACCTTAAGGAGTATAGGTATCAGCTCTTCTTGGACGTTCTGGTAAAATTCTGCATTGAAACCATCTGATCCTGGGATTTTTTTGGTCGGGAAGTTTTTGATAACAGCTTCTAATTCTTCGCAACTAACAGGTCTATTTAGATTGTTCACCTGGTCTTGATTTAACTTTGGTAAATGGTATTTATTTAAAAACCAATCCATTTCTTGTACATTTTCCAACTTTGTGGCATATAAACCTTCGTAGTAAGATCTAATGATTCTCTGAATTTCCTCTGTGTCTGTTGTTATGTCCCCCTTTTCATTTCTGATTTTATTAATTTGAGTGTTCTCTCTCTGTCGTTTGATTAGTTTGGCTAGGGGTTTGTCAATCTTGTTGAGTTTCTCCAAGAACCACCTTTTTGTTTCATTGATTCTTTGGATTGTTTTCTGTGTTTCTATTTTGTTGATTTCAGCCCTCAGTTTGATTATTTCCAGTCTTCTACTCCTCCTGGGTGAGTCTGCTTCTTTTTTTTCCAGATCTTTCAGGTGTGCTGTTAAGTCTCCCATGTGTGCTTTCTCCGTTTTCTTTAATTGGGCACTTAGTGCTATGAACTTTCCTCTTAGCACTGCTTTCATAGTGTCCCATAGGTTTGAGTATGTTGTGTCTTTATTTTCATTAAATTCAAGGAAGACTTTAATTTCTTTCTTTATTTCTTCCTTGACCCAGGGATGATTCAGTAGTTGACTATTCAACTTCCACGCGTTTGTTGGCTTTCTGGTGTTCGAATTGTTATTGAATTCTAACTTTATTCCATGGCGATCCGACAAGACACAGGTGGTTACTAATATTTTTTTGTATCTGTGGAAGTTTGCTTTGTTACCGAGTATGTGGTCAATTTTCGAGAAGGTTCCATAAGCTGCAGAGAAGAAGGCATATTCTTTCCTATTTGGGTGGAATGTTCTATAGATATTTGTTAAGTCCATTTGATTCATTACCTCTGGTAGTTCTCTTATTTCTCTGTTGAGTTTCTGTCTGATTTACCTGTCCATTGGTGAGAGAGGTTTGTTGAAATCTCCTACTATTAGTGTCTGTGGTTTGATGACTGCCTTGAGTTCTAGAAGTTTTCTTTTACATATGTGGATGGCTTTATATTAGGGGCATAGATATTCAGGATTGAGACTTCCTCCTGATGAATAGTTCCTGTTATGAGTGTAAAATGTCCATCTCCATATCTTCTGATTGATTTTAGTTTGAAGTCAATTTTGTTGGAAATTAGAATGGCCAAACCTGCTTGTTTCTTAGGTCCGTTTGCTTGAAAAACCTTTTCCCAGCCCTTTACTCTGAGTAGGTATCTGTCTTTGTGGTTGAGGTGTGTTTCTTGTAAACAGCAGAATGTTGCCTCCTGCTTTCGTATCCAATCTCTTAGTCTGTGTCTTTTTATGGGTGAGTTGAGTCCATTAATATTAAGTGATATTAACGACCAGTGGTTGTTGAATCCGGTTATTATTTATTTGTGTATATATGTAGTAGAGTTTGTGTGTTTCTCTTCTTGTGAAGGGCCGCTAGATGTCTGAGTTATTGTAGGCAGTGTTGGCAATGTTGGAGTCCTTGGGTTGCAATTTTCCTTCTATTACTTTCTGTAAGGCTGGATTTGTGGCTACGAATTGTTTAAATTTATTTTTATCCTGGAATATTTTGCTTTCTCCATTGATAGTGAACGATAGCTTGGCTGGGTATAGTAGTCTGGGTTTGCATCCATGGTCTCTTAGTTTCTGCAGTACCTCTATCCAGGACCTTCTGGCTTTCATGGTTTCCATAGAGATGTCCAGTGTAAGCCTGATAGGTTTACCTTTATAAGTTACTTGATCTTTATCCTTTACAGCTCTTAATATTCTTTCTTTAATCTGCATGTTTTGTGTTTTGATTATTATATGGCAAGGGGATGGTTTTTTTTGATCCAGTCTATTCGATGTTCTGTATGCTTCTTGAACCTTCATAGGAATATTGTTCTTTAGGTTGGGAAAGTTTTCTTCTATTATTTTATTGAATATATTTTCTGGGCTTTTGATCTGCAATTCTTCTCCTTCTTCAATCCCTATTATTCTTAGATTTCTTTTTTTTATTGTGTCCCAGATTTCTTGAATGTTTTGTGAAGAGAATTTGTTGGATTTGCTGTTTACTTTGATCAGAGCGTTTATTTTTTCTATGGTATCTTCAGAATCTGAGATTCGTTCTTCTATCTCTTATATTCTATTGGTTTTGCTTGATTCTGTAGTCTCCGTTCATTTACCTAGGTTTTCCATATTCAGCCGGTTCATGGTTTGTGTTTTCTTCATTGCCTCCATTTCAGTTTTCAATTCTTTTTTTTTGAGAGTAATTTTATTAAATTATAAAAGTTTCCATTTACACCCCTCTTCCAAACACCTTCCCACTCCCCCACTCCCTCTCCTCCTCCCTCTTTGTCCCTTAGGGTAGTCAGGGTTTCCTGCCCTGTGGGAAGTTCAAGTTCCTCCTCCCTCCCTCCAGGTCCAGGAAGGTGAGTATCCAAACAGACTGGATCCCCAAAATCCAGTATATGCAGAGGAAACAAGTCCCAGTTTCATAGTCAATGGCTTTTCAGAAAGACTTCGGGCCAGCCACATTCAGAGAATCTGGCCAAATTCCGAGAATCTGGTTAGATCATGTCCTTGTTCAGTCTCAGTCCAACTGGCCTTGGTAAACTCTCATTAGATCCATCCCCTTGTATCAGTGGGTGATAGCATCCCTCGCAGTCCTGGTTTCTTTTTTCTTGTTCTTCCTCCTTCTGCTCCTCATTTGGACCTTGGGGGGCTCAGTCCGGTGCTCCAATGTGGGTCTCCGTCGGTATCGCTGTCCTTCGCCAGATGAAGGATCTATGGTGATAAGCAAAATATTCATCAGTATGGTTATGGGCCAAGGCCAGTCCAGGCACCCTCTCCTCTGTCCAGAGAACAATCTGGGGATCTCTCCTTGGACCTGGGATCCCATATATAATCAATTCTCCTGTTTTCTTCTATAATTTTGTTAAATATATTTTCTGGGCCTTTGATCTGCAGTTCTTCTCCTTCTTCAATCCCTATTATTCTTAGATTTGGTTTTTTTATTGTGTCCCAGATTTCCTGAATGTTTTGTGAAGAGAATTTGTTGAATTTGCTGTTTTCTTTGACCAGAGCATTTATTTTCTCTATGGTATCTTCAGAATCTGAGAATCATTCTTCTATCTCTTGTATTCTGTTGGTTATGCTTGATTCTGTAGTCTCCGCTCGTTTACCTAGGTTTTCCATATCCAGTCGGTTCTCGGTTTGTGTTTTCTTCATTGCCTCCATTTCAGTTTTCAATTCTTGGACTGTTTCCTTTACTTGTTTGATTGTTTTTTCTTGGTTTCTCAGGGTCTCGTTCACGGATTTACTTATTTCTTCAAATTTTTTGTTATATTTCTCATCCATTTCTATACTCATTTCTTCAAACTTTTTGTTATACTTCTCGACCAGTTCCTTAAGGGAATTATTCATATCCTGTTTAAGGGACTCTATTGCTTTCATAATGGCACTTTTTTCCACTTCTTCTGGGTTAGAGTGTTCAAATCCTTCTGTTGTAGGGTCGTTGGGATCTGGTGTTTTCATGTTGTTTTTCAGATTGTTGGAGGAGGTCTTGCCTTGGCGTCTGCCCATCTCTTCGTTCAAATGCTCTCTATTGGATCTTCTGGTACTGGGTCAGGTTCCCTTGTTGGGCAGGGACTTCACTGACAGAAGGCCTACTTTTCCTCAGGTAGGTTATTGAAACAGAGGCACTCCCTCCTTCTGGGTTGCACCTACAGCCTAGGCCCAGTGCTCAAGTCAGCTGAGTTGGGTAAATTTTATGGCCCCAGGGGGAAGGGAGAAATATAGGAAGGTGTACATGGATGGAAGCTGGGGTGGTAGGCGGGAGAGCTTAGCAGGGTGGAGACTCCACTGCAGGGTGACCTTGGAGTATAGGGGGTCGGGGAAAGTCTGAACTCTTCCTTGCCGGGCTCCTGCCATGGGCCAGAAGCAAACTTACCCCTCCGATGGTTGTCTGCTAGAAGTCAGTGCCCCTTGCTTGTCAGGAATGTCCACTATTATTATTATTAGTGTGAGTAAGCTCACATTCATCTATTATTTCATCCAATTTTCTTCATTTTTTCCAATGTGATCCCTGAGCCAACAAAATTTTTTCCCAACCCCCAATCATATACCAATTATAATCAATCCCTAAATGATGTCCTTACCCTCGAGGACAACTTTGTTTGGAAAGGGGACATTGTCTTCTAGAATTATTTCCAGCTGTCAGAGGACGATATTTTCTTCTATGGGATCCTGTGAAAGTAAAATGATGCTTAAGTTTCAAGATTACTGTCTGGTAAAATATCAAATGGTCTTAGTATTAGGTAGGGTTTTTCTGAGGTTACTATTTGGAACATTCTGGCCAGAACGTTATAAAAATAGTGCACCATTTCAGCTAAACAAGTTGGAATGGTACCCCAAATAGGTCTTATAGTAGTGCTATAAGCATCATGACATCATATCAACCAGGTGGAGTTGTTGTTGTGGGGCCCTATCTTCTTCCTGGAAACTTCAAAGATTACTGCAATAAATTCATTGCTTATTGTGAAAAACATTATTTATATAGGCATATATATTCAATGAAAGGTATGAAAGAGGCAAAAATAGGTATGAAGAAAAGTAATTTTTTTCTAAATTATTTTTCCTTCCTGTCCCATAGCATAGCTCCTAACATGAGACAGAAACTCTGAATTTTTATTTTAACAACATGCCTAGATTTAGGAAAGGACAAAGCCAGTGTTCAACTCCAAAGTCAGCTTTGACTTTTAAGTGAGTCATGATTATTATTTTATATTATTTTCAGAGATTCTCTTTTTTTGAAGAAAGAGAAAGACTTTTATAAAACGAAAACTTTACAATTGTACATATAAATAGCATACTAAAATTTAAGGGGATTATGAGGACTGGTGATTATTCCACGACAAGTTTGTTAACTAGACTTCCTGGATACTTTCCCCAAGACATTCTTACATGCAAATTTTCTTTCAACAATCAAATATTCCATCTAATTTTGTGTATGCCATCTGAAATGTTCCCATTTTAAAATCAGGACCTCAAAAACAAATTTAAATCAGTGACATCATACATCACAAACATCTCAGGGTCAGCAAGTGTGAAGGAGCTGGACACTGTCCTGTGCCAACTAGCTTTCATCATCTCTTTGTAAAGGTATTATCTCAATTTCTTTGGCTATTCTTTCGGCTAACGCTTTATTATTTGCAGCAATAATTCTCCGAGACATCAAATCAAATGATCCACCTGTCACATCCATCAGCACTCCACCTGCCTCAGTGACGATGACGCCAGCTCCTGCCATGTCCCAGCAGTGGATCCCCATTTCATAGTATGCATCTGCTCCTCCAGTTGCCACAAGGCACATATTAACAGCAGCTGTTCCAACACTCCGGATTCCGTGGATGGGAAGGGAGCAGAGCTTTTCCATGTTGGAAAGAACGATCCGTAACTTCTCTGGCTTTCTGGATGAGCCCAATTCAGTCACCAAGAGTGCTTTGATAATATCTTCCTGTTGTGAGACCCGAAGCTTCTGACCGTTACAAAAGGCTCTTTTTCCCTTCCTGCCAGTATACATCTTATCTTCCACACAGCTATACACAACTCCAAACTCCATCTGTTTATTTACAACGAAGCCAATTGAAACAGCTACAAAAGGAAACCTATGCACAAAGTTGGTCGTGCCGTCAATAGGGTCAATGATCCACGTGGGCTTGTCTGTGAAGACTGTCTTTTCCCCAGCTGCCACAGATTCTTCCCCAATGAAACTGTGAGATGGGTACTTTTCCTTTATTGAAGAGAGAAGCATTTTTTCAACATTCTGGTCGGTAACTGTTACCAAGTCAGCTGGAGAACTTTTAATCATGACATTCACCTCATTTTGTAGAGCTTCACGAATCATCTCTCCAGCTCGTCTTGTGAGGGTGACCGCATAGTCCATGCACTCCTGCCAGGGGTCCGCCATCTTCTCCTGGGCTTCAGGAAGGGGGAAGCATAACCGTGTGACACCACAGGCTTGACCACAGGATAACTGTTCCCAGCACATAGATGCATGGAAATGGTCACACTCAGAAAAGGTGATCTTTTTTTATAAAGCCACACTAATTCTGCTTCACAACTGAGAGCAAGTGACACGTGTTCCTCTTTAGGTGCATGTGAAATCTCTGCCTCATTGCACAGGCTGAGAAACGCAGGGACACGGAGTGTCTACCGGGTGTTGCTTTGTTTTCCTTTCTACTTGAGACAAGGTGGGCTTTAAGTTTCCAGAATGTTGGCATATGCCATCATGACTAAATGCCTTTTCCCTGTGATACAAGCATTCGCATAACTGTGTAACAGACCCTTTGTGAGTTATAAGCTGCTTAGAGCTCAAAAACGCTTTGCAAACTTTATCGTTCTTGTTCTTATCACTCTTATTGTCTCCTTGCACCCTGACACTTGGGCTGGTCTGCTTCCCTGCTTGAGAACTGCTCAAGCCTCTTACAGGTCACCTCATGCCAACACTAACAGAACACCATTTCAAAAGACATCCATCATATCTTCAAAGGATCATCCTGGGAACAGATGTCAGCGAACAGATATCTGTTCCAAAACTGCTGTTGCTCCACAGCATTTAGTCAGCTCTATGCATGCGCTATCTTTTCAACCAGTTTGAAGAGATTTCTTGAGGAAATGGGACTGATAAATGAAATTTTCTGAGATGCCCTGAAATGGACAGAGGTCTCGCGTGAGCGCACGGCGATGCACAACTGCCGGGGTCGAGGGCTCGGCTCTTCTTTTCAGAGATTCTTACGCTTATATTACATGTCCTCAAAAGTGATAATTCTGCTTGCTTGGTGATCCTATCTGTATAATTATCTTTTCTTCTTTAGGCATCTAGATGTCCAGGGTCTCTTGACTTTTTGAAGATGAGTATTTTCTTGCAAATACAAGAACAGAATCCTTCCCCAACCCTTTATGGTTTTCTTACTACGAATATGGTTGTCACCTGTAACATGAGTGAGGCCTGCTTGTTTGTGTTTCTGTCCTGCCCGACCACCCAGTTGTTTAGTCCCAGAGAAAAATCACACTGAGATCTCTATAAGTTAAAAAGCTGATTGGCCCATTAGGTCAGGCTACTTATTAGCTAACCCTCTCATCTTGATTAACCCATTTATCTGATCTATTTTAGCCATGTGGCTCTGTACCTTTCTCAGTGGGGCAGCTCACATCTTGATGCTTCCTTCGGTGATCTGGACAGGAATGGGAGGAATCAACTTCCTCCTCCCCAGAATTCTCCTGATCTCCTTGCATCATTTCCACTTCCTGTCTGATTTTCCCACCTACACCTCCTGCCTGGCCAATCAGAGTTTATCTAAAACATGATTGACAGAATACAGACAATTCTTCTGTACCACTTCCCCCTCTTTTTAAAAAAAAAAAAAGGAAAATATGCATAGTCCATTTTTTGGGAATGTGGGCGTAGTATTCCACTTTTTTCCTATTTCTTTAATCAAATATATATCTTATTTCTTTAATCAAATATATATCTTATTTCTTTAATCAAATATATATCTTTAACCAAATATATATCTTTCCAGCTGGTTGGGGGCGCTGAAATCTTATGGGGACCTAAAGAAAATTTAGAGTTATGATCAAGTCCTGACTAAAGTATCCTGTGAGTCTTGACCATCTCAGGCAGCAGTCTTGAATCTGTTCTGGATGAAGAACTCAGACATCTGGGACATTTGTTCCTACTGGAGATTTCTCAGCTGGTCTTCCTTGGTTAAAGATGATTTTTCTTAACTCTGAATAAATCCACAGCCTCTCATTTTCTGTGGAAATAAAAGCAAAGTCTCTTCTCCAAAGTAACATACCTTTTGACTTCAATTTTGAAGCCAAGGTATTTTCAAAATACCTATCTTGGATTAATTCTGCAGCATTTATAAGCAAATATCTTTTAGCAGCTGTTGCTCCTTCCTCAGCATTTAAACAATTCAAAGAGACTGTAATAGCATACAGTATCAAGATTCTCTGAGTATTTTCATCTTTACGTGGCTTTATTTTAACCTCTATTTTTTTATTTTTACTTTTAACTTTTGGCTTTTTGAGACAGCTTCTCCGAATATCTTTGTCCTGGTATTCTCTCTGTAGATCAGGCTATCCTTGAACTCCCAGAGATCCGTCTGTCTCTGCCTCCCCAGTGCTGGGATTATTGTTCTTTAAAAGATAATATGTTGGCAGGTGACCGAGGCAGGGCAGAGGCTGCCGCCAGAACACGTGCAGGTTCCACGTGGCAAGTGGCAGAGCTGGTCCCGCCATGCGGTCCAAAGAGCAGGCCAGATAAAAGACTTACAGTACATAATAAATAGATGTAAGGGTAAACATAAAGTTGAATATTTATTACTTAAAGAAGAGGGAGACATTTATTGCTTAAAGAAGAGGGAGACAGAGAGACATGGAGAGAAACATAGGGAGAGACAGAGACACGTGTGTACACGCCAAGAGACTGGGGACAGAAGAGGAAGAGTTAAGATGGCGGCGAGGGAGGTCAGAAGTGGCTGGGAGTGGGCGTGGTTAGCTCTTAAAGGGACCAGACCCAAAGGAATAACAGTCCCGGATCCTTTTTATAATAAAAAGTAGGTTAGACATTACAGTTTGAAGGAATTGGGGCGGCGAATTCTCAAGACTGCTTCCGGCTGATTTGTGGGCCTCGTCTTGGGTGGGGGGGAGATCCGAGAGAAGGCTGGGTGCTGTTCACATCCTGACATAGTTGGTCTCTGCTCCTGACAGGTGTCTGTGGCATGGAAATGTCTGGTGTCCCTTGTACCTGGTTAGGGTGTTGGCAGAACAGAGGACAAAGTTAAATTAAGAAAAAAATATTTAGGACCAGGGAATTGAGGGGTTATGTATCTGACCTGTTTACTGTGGGTTCTTTAATTCGGCTCCCTGGAACTCATAAGAACTCCCTGTGTTTGTAAAAATAGAAATTTTAGACATATGTATTGCATAATGGCTGTGACATGTTTTTGTACAATGAAAAGTATTTTTTATTTGGTGAAGCAACCTGGAAAACCTCTTAGCTATCAGACTGTCAGAGATCTTTGAGAAGGATAAGATTTTACTTGAGTTACTGATTAAAAAATGACAGAGAACTTACTTGGTTGGCACCCAGAGCTACTCTTGGGTCCTCCCTGGTTGCTGAAGGTTGCATTTGACCTTTGTTGTTTAGCGTAGAGCCTGTCAGGCTTCAGAAGACCCTGTGGGCTAAGAAATCTGTAGGAAGACAGGCATACCTTACCCGGGCAGTTAGGCTGTCGATTTCAGTGATTCTGTCCACGTCTGGAGGTCTTTAGTTTAGGTAAAAGGCAGTTTTTGCCCAATGGTCAGCGTTTGGCAGTTGAAGTGAACTGCAGATGGATGTTGTTCTGTGACCATTTGTCTTCTGTCTTCTTGGAGGAAACAGAGTGCTTGCTAGGAGCCAACATGTCTCTTTTTGTTATGAAAAGTTTTTTAAATAATTAAATACTTAAATATCACATTCCCCAGATCTCTGAGCATCTGAGGGCTGTGTATTAGGTATAGTTGCAATATAGAATCTGTCTGGAAGGTTGGATCTGAGCTTGACTGTATTAGAACAGCTTAATATTAAATATAAGAGAGGTAAAAGTACATACTGGTTAAAAATATGAGACTTATGATTTTGTAGTCTGAAATGAGATGTAATGAATAATTATTATACTTAGAAAGATTGAACAGGAATTAGGCAAAGTGCATGTTTCTGATGAGCCCTATCAGAAGCATGTCACTATGCAAAACACCTGTAATCAGAGTTAATGAGAGGATTTTAGTGAACACTGAGGAGGGGAAGAGAGAGGAAAGGCAGGACATAAATAAGAATGGGAGAGCTTGGTTACGTGACCTGGCTCTCAGTTAATCTAGCGATAAAGTCACCTGACTCCAATGAACATGGCGGCGACTACGTGTTGTGGGGAAAGTTATAATTTTAGAACTGTAAGGATTTTAAGCTTAATAAAGAGAGACCTAAAGGTGTGATCTGCCCTGTTGTTGAGCCGCCATGCAGAATCATAAGCCGCGGCAGGGAACAAAAGGCTGGAACCGAAAAAACTGCACCATGTCATGGCCAACAGGAATTTTAAAAGCCAGGGACTGCCTGCCATGAGCGGTTGTTATTTGAAATGTGAATCATGAAAACCCGCGCAAACAGACAATTTAAAGACGGATAGGTGTGGAGGATTTTAAGTAAGGCATATTAAGGTTTGAACGACTTGCTTTTCCAGGTCAAGACCATGAAAAACCCGCAAAAACCGTGGCATCTCGAGCCTGCGGGGAACAGCTCCCCATTTGGGTGAGATGCATGTGACCACTGGGACATGTGCCCAGGCGTCTGAGGTGCACATGTGGGATGCTATCGGCTGAACCGGATCAGCCATTCCGTCCCTGAGAAAGATAGGAAGGAAGAAAAGAATGAAATAAAGAGGAAGAAGACTGGAGGCCCCAGGCCCCCAGGTGTGGGAGTGCTGGGAGCTGGCCAGGCCAGCTGTCCCAGGCATGGGCTTAACAGGATGCAAGTCTTAATGAACGCCAGCGAAGAGGCAGAGAAGTACCCTCCCCACCACCAGCACAGAAATACCGGGAGGACTGGTCAATCCCGGGTTAAAAAGGCTCAGTTAAACTGGCTAGAGTGGGAAAACTCACAATTAGAAGCCAGTGTTGTTTGTAGGAATGAGTCCAGGCAGTTGGAACATGTGGGTCGGTGTTGAGAAGGCCCCCGGTTCCTGAAGCTGGGACCCTGGCCCTTGGCGGGTAAATCTCTCAAGTCCCAAAGGAATAAGGGGGATTAAAGGTGTGTACTACCACACCCAACTATTCTCTTTCTTTCTTTTTTATTTTAAGGCTTTAAACATTTTTTAAGCCTTCATATATTTTTAGCATATTGTAAACCATTTAGAGGTTTTTTTACTCTTTGAATCTCTCTTTACTGTAGATCTCTCTTATTCTGACCACATGGGTCTTTAATTTGCTAAGGAATATGGAGAAAACAACAGTCAAAAGCTCCTATGTCATTTCATGGTCCTTGCCAGGAAGCAAGCTGCAACAATGTTTCCATAGTCAGGACTGCCTGCTTGAAAGAGTCAGTTTTCCCTGGCCGGACAGCCCAGAAAGCTGGCATTTTAAAACAGTGCAGCTTTTTTCCTGCTTCAGCTGAAAACTGAAATGCTTTACTCTAGTCTTTAGTCTAGTCTTTCCCAAGGTTTTCTAGGTTTTCTGTGGATTCAGTTATCCACGTTGGGTGCGCCATTCTGTAACATGAAAAGGCTGGCTTGTTTGGGTTCCCACCTACACCTCCTGCCTGGCCAATAAGAGTTTATTTAAAACATGATTGACAGAATGCAGACAATTCTCCCTCACCAGTCACCTCTGAGGATAAATGCCATCATTTATCTTTCTCAAGTGATTTCTCTTATTCAAACTGAATCTTTATTAATTTTGATGTTATCCATAACTTTTCTTCTCCTTTTGAAACAAGAGCAAATCCCCTTCCTAAATGTAGCACATCTCCTTGTTTCTATTGTGAGGTCAACACATCCTTGAAATACATTGACTGATTTGATTCTATTATCTAATGACTTTCTGCTGTTGTCCCTTTCTCATTAGTGTTAAGAAAATTTAAGCTTATGAGCATTATGTAATCTATTTCTGGGGGTATATTTTTGTTTAGCATATCCTTTATAGTTCAATTTGATCTTTTTATAACTGCCTGACCTGTAGGATTGTGTGGTACCTTATGGACAGCTCTTAGACCTGTCACCATTCTCCATTTACCAGATTTCTTTATTACAACAAACACAGGAGATTTCCAAGGGCTGGTTGATTCTACAATACGGTGAGCATCTAGTTGCTCCTGTACCCAGTCTACCTCTTATCATCTTGAATTAGTAAGGATTATAGAGCAACAAAGTGAATGAACAAAATATATTTTTTATTTCTTTTTTGCTTTCATGTTATCTTTTTTAATTGTTTAGATTGTAGCATGAATACACAACAGCTGAGGCTATCTTGAAAGACTTGCACACAGAAGGGAAAGAGACAAGAATGTGAAAGCTTGAGTACTCAGGAAGAAGATGGGAGTCAACAAATATGAGAAAAAAAAATGAAATGGGGAGGGGCATAAGATATACAATATATATTATATACACTACTGCTCAGAATTTAAAATGTAAAACAGCACTAGGGATGTAGGTCATGTTAAAATGTCTGCTTAGCACTTACTTGCTTTGAACTCAATTATCAGTAATACATACACATACACACACACACACACACACACACACACAGGGACATTTGGTAAGAGCTTAAGAGAAAAATAATTATCTTTGTGTATGTGTGTATGTATAAATTATATATAAATGCATATACAATATTTATGACTACCCTACCAAATAAAATTAGACATTTACAGAGTCCATATTTATTTATGAAGATTATGTCATATTTCTTAACTCATTTCATAATTTTATGATTGGTATCTTAATCTTTCTTCAGGTAGTAATTCATTAACTATTAAAATAAAATATTACCAATAATCGCACATTTGTAACTTTAATGGAAAGGCTAATTATCTTAATTTTGTGGCTATATGTTGAGTAATTATTTGTCAAATTGCAGGCACTAAATATGTATAATAAAAAGTATATGAGGGTAAAATTTAAAAATTGTGTCTAATGTTAAGAAGAAACCTCAAACTCAAATTTTTTTTTTAGTAAATTTTATTAAATTATAAAAGTTTCCATTTCCGCCCCCCCCTCCCAACACCCTCCCACTCCCCCCACTCCCCCCCTCCTTCCCCTCCGTCCCCCAGGGCAATCAGGGTTTCCTGCCATGTGGGAAGCACCAGCTCCCTCCCCCTCCCTCCAGGTCCAGGAAGGCGAGCATCCAAACAGACTGGATCCCCAAAATCCAGCATATGCAGAGGAAACAGGTCCCAGTGTCATAGTCAATGGCTTTTCAGAAAGACCCCGGGCCAGCCACAGTCAGAGAATCCGGCCAAATTCCGAGAATCTGGCTAGATCACGTCCTCGTTCAGTCCCAGTACGACTGGCCCTGGTAAACTCTCATCAGATCCATTCCCTTGTATCAGTGGGTGATAGCATCCCTCGCAGTACTGATTTCATCTTTCATGTTCCTCCTCCTTCCGCTCCCCCTCCGGACCTCGGGGGGCTCAATCCGGTGCTCCAATGTGGGCCTCCGACTGCATAGCCGTCCTTCGCCAGACGAAGGATCTATGGTGATAAGCAAAATATACATCAGTATGGTCATGGGCCATGGCCGATTCAGGCACCCTCTCCTCTGTCCAGAGAGCAATCTGGGGGATTTCTCCTTGGACCTGGGATGCCATATATAATCAAGTCTCCTGTAAAGCCTAAAATGGCTCCCTTAGTTGAAATATATTGTTCCCTGATCCCATATTCATCCTACCTCCCTCCCCCCCCCATCCCCGGCCACCAAGCTTTTCCCGTTCCTCCCCTACTCCCTTCTCTCTAGCCCTCTCCCCCTCCATCGACCCTCCCACCCCCCCATGCACCCGAGGTTACCTGGGACTCTTGTCTATTTCCTACCTCCTGGTGGATAGCTAAATAATCTTCATCAGGTTCATCTTCTTATTTAGCTTCTCTAGGATCACGAATAATAGGCTCAAAGACCTTTAATTATGGTTAGAATTCACTTATGAGTGAATACATACCGTGTTCCTCTTTTTGGGTCTGGCTTACCTCACTCAGTAAAGTGTTTTCTATTTCCATCCATTTGCATGCAAAATTCAAGCTGTCATTGTTTTTTACCGCCGAGTAAAACTCTAATGTATATATGTTCCACACCTTTTTTAACCATTCTTCTATTGAGGGGCACCTAGGTTGTTTCCATGTTCTGGCTATTACAAATAGTGCAGCTAAGAACATAGTTGAACAAATGCTTTTGTAGTATGTTAGGGAATCTTTAGGGTATATTCCCAAGAGTGGAATTGCTGGGTCCTGAGGGAGGTTGACTCCCAGTTTCCTGAGAAACCGCCACACTGATTTCCACAGTGGCTGCACGAGTTTGCATTCCCACCAACAATGAATAAGTGTTCCCCTCACCCCACATCCTCTCCAGCATAGGCTATTGTTGGTGTTTTTGACTTTAGCTATTCTGACAGGTGTAAGATGGTATCTCAAAGTGGTTTTGATTTGCATTTCCCTGATCGCTAAGGAGGTTGAGCATGACCTTAAGTGTCTTCTGGCCATTCGAAGTTCATCTGTTGTGAATTCTCTGTTAAGTTCAGTACCCCCATTTTTTAATTGGGTTAATTAGAGTTTTAGTGCCTAGTTTCTTGAGTTCTTTGTATATTTTGGAGATGAGACCTTTGTCTGATGAGGGGTTGGTGAAGATCTTCTCCCAGTCAGAAGGCAGCCTTTTTCTCCTACTGACAGTGTCCTTTGCTTTACAGAAGCTTCCCAGTTTCAGTAGATCCCATTTATTCATTGTTTCTCTTATTGTCTGTGCTGCTGGGGTCCTACTTAGGAAGAGGCCTCCTGTGCCTAAATCTTGTAGACTACTTCCCACTTTCTCTTCTATCAGGTTCAAAGTGGACGGATTAATGTTGATGTCTTTAATCCATTTGGACTTGATTTTTGTGCATGGTGATAGATATGGATCTACTTTCATTATTTTACAGGTTGACATCCAGTTATGCCAGCACCATTTGTTAAAGATGCTTTCCTTCTTCCATTGTATACCTTTAGCTCCCTTGTCGAAAATTAGGTGTTCATAAGTTTGTGGGTTAATATCTGGGTCTTCTATTCGATTCCATAGGTCGACTTCTCTGTTCTTATGCTAATACCAAGCTATTTTCAATACTGTAGCTCTATAATAGAGTTTGAAGTCAGGGATGGTAATGCCTCCAGAAGTTCTTTTATTGTATAAGATTGTTTTGGCTATCCTGGGTTTTTTGTTTTGCCATATAAACTTGATTATTGTTCTCTCAAGGTCTGTGAAGAAGTTTGATGGGATTTTGATGGGGATTGCATTGAATCTATAGATTGCTTTTGGTAGAATTGCCATTTTTACTATGTTGATTCTCCCAATCCAAGAGCAGGGGAGGTCTTTCCATTTTCTGGTATCCTCCTCAATTTCTTTCTTCAAAGACTTAAAGTTCTTGTCAAATAGGTCTTTCACTTCCTTGGTTAGAGTTGTTCCAAGGTATTTTATGCTATTTGTGGCTATCGTGAAAGGTGATGCTTCTCTGATTTCCCTCTCTGCTTCTTTATCCTTTGTGTATAGGAGGGCAACTGATTTTTTGGAGTTGATCTTGTATCCTGCCACGTTACTAAAGGTGTTTATCAGCTGTAGGAGTTCTTTGGTAGAGTTTTTGGGGTCGCTTATGTACACTATCATATCGTCAGCAAATAACGAAAGTTTAACTTCATCCTTTCCAATTCGAATCCCTGTGATCCCGTTATGTTGTCTTATTGCTATTGCTAGAACTTCAAGCACTATATTGAAGAGGTATGGAGAGAGTGGACAGCCTTGTCGCGTTCCTGATTTTAGTGGAAAGGCTTTGAGTTTCTCTCCATTCAGTTTGATGTTAGCTGTCGGCTTGCTGTATATTGCTTTTATTATATTTAGGCATGATCCTTGTATCCCCAGTCTCTCCAACACCTTTATCATAAATGGGTGTTGAATTTTTTCAAATGCTTTTTCAGCATCTAGTGAGATGATCATATGGTTTTTTTCTTTCAGTTTATTTATATGATGGATTACATTGATAGATGTGCATATGTTGAACCAGCACTGCATCTCAGGGATAAACTCTACTTGATCATAATGAATAATTTTTCTAAAGTGTTCTTGGATTCTGTTTGCCAGTATTTTATTGAGAATTTTCGCGTCGATGTTCATGAGTGAGATTGGCCTGTAATTCTCTTTCTTGGTTGTGTCTTTGTGTGGTTTTGGTATTAGGGTAACTGTAGCTTCATAAAAGGAGTTAGGCAGTGACTCTTCTGTTTCTATATTGTGGAATACATTAAGGAGTATAGGTATTAGCTCTTCCTGGAAGTTCTGGTAGAATTCTGCATTGAAACCATCTGGTCCTGGGCTTTTTTTGGTAGGGAGATTTTTGATAACAGCTTCTAACTCTTCGCGACTAACAGGTCTATTTAGATTGTTCACCTGTTCTTGGTTCAACTTTGGAATATGGTATTTATCTAAAAAAATGTCCATTTCTTTTACATTTTCCAACTTTGTGGCATATAAACTTTCATAGTAAGATCTAATGATTCTCTGAATTTCCTCTGTGTCTGTGGTTATGTCCCCCTTTTCATTTCTGATCTTATTAATTTTCATGTTCTCTCTCTGCCGTTTGATTAACTTGGATAGGGGTTTGTCAATCTTGTTGATTTTCTCCAAGAACCAGCTTTTTGATTCATTGATTCTTTGGATTGTTTTCTCTGTTTCTATTTTGTTGATTTCAGCCCTCAGTTTGATTATTTCCAGTCTTCTAGACCTCCTGGGTGAATCAGCTTCTTTTTTTTCTAGATCGTTCAAGTGTGCTGTTAAGTCTCCAATGTGTGCTTTCTCCGCTTTCTTTAATTGGGCACTTAGTGCTATGAACTTTCCTCTTAGCACTGCTTTCATAGTGCCCCATAGGTTTGAGTATGTTGTGTCTTTGTTTTCATTAAATTCAAGGAAGAGATTAATTTCTTTCTTTATTTCTTCCTTGACCCAGGGGTGATTTAGTAGTTGACTGTTCAGTTTCCATGAGTTTGTTGGCTTCCTGCGGGGAGCATTGTTGTTGAATTCTAATTTTAGTCCATGGTGATCTGACAAGACACAGGTAGTTACTAATATTTTTTTGTATCTGTGGAAGTTTGCTTTGTTACCGACTATGTGGTCAATTTTCGAGAAGGTTCCATGAGCTGCAGAGAAAAAGGTATATTCTTTCCTATTTGGGTGGAGTGTTCTATAGATGTCTGTTAAGTCCATTTGATTCAATAACTCCAATAGGTCTCTCAATTCTCTGTTTGGTTTCTGTCTGATTGACCTGTCCATTGATGAGAGAGGAGTGTTGAAGTCTCCTACTGTTAGTGTGTGTGGTTTGATGACCGCCTTGAGTTCTAGAAGAGTTTCTTTTACATATGTGGGTGCCTTTATATTAGGGGCATAGATATTCAGGATTGAGACTTCCTCCTGATGAATTGTTCCAGTTATGAGTATGAAATGTCCATCTCCATTTCTTCTGATTGATTTTAGTTTGAAGTCGATTTTGTTAGATATTAGAATGGCCACGCCCGCTTGTTTCTTAGGTCCATTTGCTTGGAAAACCTTTTCCTAACCCTTTACTCTGAGTAAGTGTCTGTCTTTGTGGTTGAGGTGTGTTTCTTGTAAACAGCAGAATGTTGGATCCTGTTTTCGTATCCAATCTCTAAGTCTGTGCCTCTTTATAGGTGAATTGAGTCCATTGATATTAAGTGATATTAATGACCAGTGATTGTTGACTCCGGTCATCATTTTTTTTTTTAGGTAGTAGAGTGTATGTGTTTTTCTTCTTTGATTTGTGCTTGTGAATGGTCGCTAGATGTTCGAGTTATTGTAGATCGTGTTGGGAATGTTGGATTCCTTCAGTAGTGATTTTCCTTCTAATATTCTCTGTAAGGCTGGATTAGTAGCTACGTATTGTTTAAATTTGTTTTTATCCTGGAATATTTTGTTTTCTCCGTTGATAGTGAACAATAGCTTGGCTGGGTATAGTAGTCTGGGTTTGCATCCATGGTCTCTTAGTTTCTGCAGTACCTCTATCCAGGATCTTCTGGCTTTCATGGTTTCCATAGAGAAATCCGGTATAAGCCTGATAGGTTTACCTTTATAAGTTACTTGACCTTTTTCCTTTGCAGCTCTTAAAATTTTTTCTTTAATATTTATGTTTTGTGTTTTGATTATTATATGGCACGGGGATGTTTTTTTCTGATCCAATCTATTCGGTGTTCTGTATGCTTCTTGAACCTTCATAGGAATATCGTTCTTTAGGTTGGGAAAGTTTTCTTTTATAATTTTGTTGAATATATTTTCTGGGCCTTCGATCTGCAGTTCTTCTCCTTCTTCAATCCCTATTATTCTTAGATTTGGTTTTTTTATTGTGTCCCAGATTTCCTGAATGTTTTGTGAAGGAATTTGTTGGATTTGCCGTTTTCTCGGACCAGAGCATTTATTTTCTCTATGGTATATTCAGAATCTGAGATTCGTTCTTCTATCTCTTGTATTCTATTGGTTATGCTTGATTCTGTAGTCTCCGCTTGTTTACCTAGGTTTTCCATATCCAGCCGGTTCTCGTTTTGTGTTTTCTTCATTGCCTCCATTTCAGTTTTCAATTCTTGGACTGTTTCCTTTACTTGTTTGATTGTTTTTTCTTGGTTTCTCAGGGTATCACTCACGGATTTACTTATTTCTTCAAACTTTTTGTTATATTTCTCATCCATTTCTATACTCATTTCTTCAAACTTTTTGTTATACTTCTCGACCAGTTCCTTAAGGGAGTTATTCATATCCTGTTTAAGGGACTCTATTGCTTTCATAATGGCACTTTTTTCCACTTCATCTGGGTTAGAGTGTTCAAATCCTTCTGTTGTAGGGTCATTGGGATCTGATATTTTCATGTTGTTTTTCAGATTGTTGGAGGAGGTCTTACCTTGGCGTCTGCCCATCTCTTCGATCAAATACTCTCTATTGGAACTTCTGGTAGCGGGTCAGGTTCCCTTGTTGGGCAGGGAGTTCACTGATAGAATGCCTACCTTTCCCCAAGCAGGGTATTGAAGTACAGGCACTGCCTCTTTCCGGGATGCCCCTACAGAGCAGTCCCAGTGTGCAAGGCAGCTGAGCTGGGGAGATTTTATGGCCCCAGTGGGAGGGGAGAAATATAGAAATTTGTACCTGGATGGAAGCTGGGATGGCAGGTGGGAGAGCCTAGCAGGGTGGAAACAGCACTGCAGGCTGACCTGGGAGTCTATGGGGTCGGGGAAAGTCCTAGCTCCCCCTCGCCGGGCCCCTGCCGCGGGCCCGAATCAACTCACCACTCTGAAGGCCCTCTGGATGGAAGCTGGGATGACTGGCAGGGAAGCTAGCAGGGTGGAGCCAGCAGAGCAGGCTGACCTGGGAGTCTATGGGGTCGGGGAGAGTCCTAGCTCCCCCTCGCCGGGCCCCTGCCGCGGGCCCGAATCAGCTCACCACTTCGAAGGCCCTCTGGATGGAAGCTGGGATGGCTGGCGGGGAAGCTAGCAGGGTGGAGCCAGCAGAGCAGGCTGACCTGGGAGTCTATGGGGTCGGGGAGAGTCCTAGCTCCCCCTCGCCGGGCCCCTGCCGCGGGCCCGAATCAACTCACCACTCCGAAGGCCCTCTGGATGGAAGCTGGGATGGCTGGCGGGGAAGCTAGCAGGGTGGAGCCAGCAGAGCAGGCTGACCTGGGAGTCTATGGGGTCGGGGAGAGTCCTAGCTCCCCCTCGCCGGGCCCCTGCCGCGGGCCCGAATCAACTCACCACTCCGAAGGCCCTCTGGATGGAAGCTGGGATGGCTGGCGGGGAAGCTAGCAGGGTGGAGCCAGCAGAGCAGGCTGACCTGGGAGTCTATGGGGTCGGGGAGAGTCCTAGCTTCCCCTCGCCGGGCCCCTGTCGCGGGCCCGAATCAACTCACCACTCCGAAGGCCCTCTGGATCCTCAAACTCAAAATTAAACATAGTATTCCCAAAAGCATTTTTATAATCAACGCTAGATAAAAGGCTTCTATATTTTATTTAATGTATACAAAAGCAATATTAATAAGGAATGACACTACTAAAAATTTGAAATCTCTCTAAACATATTAAGTTTCATGATTTAATCATTTTAAATCACGGTTAAGACACGGAAAGCTATATAATTTTAAGATTTGTGCAAATTTATAGGAAAAATAGCAACAATTAAAATTATTTGCACTTTGTAGCTTCCTGTTTTCTCGCATGTGTGTGTGTATGTATTATTTACAAAATTTGTCCTTTAATACCTTTATTTGGAGGTAGCCTTTCTTTTATTGTATACTAAGTTCTTATGAATGCAAATGAATTAGCTAAAATTATCAATGAGAGACAAATTATCTGTTCTTCTTACTATATTTATTGCCCTAGGGGCCACATAGTTTATTATCGTTAAAATAAAAAGTCTCATGTCTTAATAAAATTTTGAAAATTACTTCGTTAAATATTTGCACACAATTTTATCATTTATATTTATATCTAAGTGTGAGTTCTTTCATATTCTCAGTTTTTTCACTTTTCAACTTTTAACACTTTATATAAAAATACTAAGTATAAGTTAATCAAGTTAATGGCAGCACTTACTAGAAATAACACATAATTTTTCTAAATTATCATTGTATTCTGCAAAATTGTTCACTTTCCAGTGAGGCATACCGCCAAAATAATAAGAACTTGTGTTTTGCATAAGTCTCAAGTGAAGCTTACAGACAAACATCAAAGAAAAACTTTTTCAAGTCCATGAACACATCTCTTACAATATTAACATATTTTGAGCCAAGAGTCAGTAATGTTTCCAATGTAAATAGTACATTCTGTGCTCCTGGGAATCTTTACATATTTTGTCAACAAACCTAAAAAATTAAACATATAAAGAAAGAAATACTTAATGATAACAGCATGCGACTGAAGCCACTTGTCTCAATAGGAAAAGGAAAAAGGAGTCCTGAAATATCAAAAAGTATTATATGTTCTTAAACTGAATGAAAAAATAGATCTTTGTTCCCTTATATTGTTTCTAGTGAAGTTTTTGTTACTGAAAAACATATTTAATATACGAGCTCACAAGAAGGGGTTAGGTAGAAAGGGAAAAAGAAAGGGAAATTGTCAGCTTGAGAGAGTCTGGAATAGGGTGTCCCTTAATTATATTAAATGAAATAGAAAGATCCACTCTATTTTTTTAAAGTAATTTTATTAAATTATAAAAGTTTCCATTTACACCCCTCTTCCAAACAACCTCCCACTCCCCCCACTCCCTCTCCTCCTACTTCTTCATCCCTTAGGGCAGTCAGGGTTTCCTGCCATGTGGGAAGTTCAAGTTCCTCCTCCCTCCCTCCAGGTCCAGGAAGGTGAGTATCCAAACAGACTGGATCCCCAAAATCCAGTATATGCAGAGGAAACAAGTCACAGTGTCATAGACAATGGCTTTTCAGAAAGACTTCAGGCCAGCCACATTCAGAGAATCTGGCCAAATTCCGAGAATCTGGTTAGATCATGTCCTTGTTCAGTCCCAGTCCAACTGGCCTTGGTGAACTCTCATTAGATCTGTCCCCTTGTATCAGTGGGTGATAGCATCCCTCGCAGTCCTGATTTCTTTTTTCATGTTCTTCCTCCTTCTGTTCCTCATTTGGACCTTGGGGGGCTCAGTCCGGTCCTCCAATATGGGTCTCCGTCTGTATCGTTGTCCTTCGCCAGATGAAGGATCTATGGTGATAAGCAAAATATTCATCAGTATGGTTATGGGCCATGGTCGGTTCAGGCACCCTCTCCTCTGTCCAGAGAACAATCTGGGGATCTCTCCTGGGACCTGGGATCCCATATATAATCAAGTCTCCTGTAAACCCTAAAATGACTCCCTTATTTGAAATATATTCTTCCCTGATCCCATATTCAACCTTCCTCCCTCCCCCCCATCCCAGGCCACCGAGCTTTCCCCATTTCTCCCCTACTCCCTTCTCTCTAACCCTCTCCCCTTCCAACAACCCTCCCAACCCCCTCATGCACCCGAGGTTACCTAGGACTCTTGCCTATTTCCTACCTCCTGGCGGATAGCTAAATAAACTTCATCAGGTTCATCTTCTTATTTAGCTTCTCTAGGATCACGAATAATAGGCTCAAAGACCTTTAATTATGGTTAGAATTCACTTATGAGTGAATACATACCGTGTTCCTCTTTTTGGGTCTGGCTTACCTCACTCAGTAAAGCGTTTTCTATTTCCATCCATTTGCATGCAAAATTCAAGATGTCATTGTTTTTTACCGCTGAGTAAAACTCTAATGTGTATATGTTCCACACCTTTTTTAACCATTCTTCTATTGAGGGGCACCTAGGTTGTTTCCAGGTTCTGGCTATTACGAATTGTGCTGCTATGAATATAGTTGAACAAATGCTTTTGTGGTATGATAGGGCATCTCTTGGGTATATTCCCAAGAGTGGAATTGCTGGGTCCTGAGGGAGGTTGACTCCCAGTTTCCTGAGAAACCCCCACACTGATTTCCACAGTGGCTGCACAAGTTTGCATTCCCACCAACAATGGATGAGTGTTCCCCTCATTCCACATCCTCTGCAGCATAGGCTGTCATTGGTGTTATTGAGTTTGGCTATTCTGACAGGTGTAAGATGATATCTCAAAGTTGTTTTGATTTGCATTTCCCTGATCGCTAAGGAGGTTGAGCATGACCTTAAGTGTCTTTTGGCCATTCGGAGTTCATCTGTTGTGAATTCTCTGTTAAGTTCAGTACCCCATCTTTTAATTGGGTTAGTTAGAGTTTTAGTGTCTAGTTTCTTGAGTTCTTTGTATATTTTGGAGATCAGACCTTTGTCTGATGAGGGATTTGTGAAGATCTTCTCCCAGTCGGAAGGTAGCCTTTTGGTCTTACTGACAGTGTCCTTTGCTTTACAGAAGCTTCTCAGTTTCAGGAGGTCCCATTTATTCATTGCTTCTCTTATTGTCTGAGCTCCTGGGGTTCTGCTTAGGAAGTGGTCTCCTGTGCCTATATCTTGTAGACTACTTCCCACTTTCTCTTCTATCAGGTTCAAAGTGGTCAGATTAATGTTGAGGTCTTTAGTCCATTTGGACTTGAGTTTTGTGCATGGTGATAGATCTGGATCTATTTTCATTCTTCTACAGGTTGACATCCAGTTATGCCAGCACCATTTGTTAAAGATGCTTTTCTTCTTCCATTGTATGCCTTTAGCTCCCTTGTCAAATATCAGGTGTTCATATGTTTGTGGGTTAATACCCGAGTCTTCTATTCGATTCCATAGGTCGACTTCTCTGTTGTTATGCCAATACCAAGCTGTTTTCTATACTGTTGCTCTGTAATAGAGTTTGAAGTCAGGGATGGTAATGCCTCCAGAAGTTCGTTTATTGTATAAGATTTTTGTGGCTATCCTGGGTTTTTTGTTTTTTCATATAAACTTGATTATTGTTCTCCTAAGGTCTGTGAAGAAGTTTAATTGGATTTTGAAGGGAATTGCGTTGAGTCTATAGATTGCTTTTGGTAGAATTGCCATTTTTACTATGTTGATTCTCCCAATCCAAGAACAGGGGAGATCTTTCCATTCTCTGGTATCCTCCTCAATTTCTTTTTTCAGGGACATAAAGTTCTTGTCAAATAGGTCTTTCACTTCCTTGGTTAGAGTTTCCCCAAGATATTTTATGCTATTTGTGGCTCTCATGAAAGGTGATGTTTCTCTGATTTCCCTCTCTGCTTCTTTATCCTTTGTGTATAGGAGGGCAACCGATTTTTTGGAGTTGATCTTGTATCCTGCCACATTACTAAAGGTGTTTATCAGCTGTAGGAGTTCTTTGGTAGAGTTTTTGGGGTCGCTTATGTACACTATCATATCGTCTGCAAATAACGAAAGTTTAACTTCATCCTTTCCAATTCGAATCCCCTTGATCCCCTTATGTTGTCTTATTGCTATTTTAGTACTTCAAGCACTATATTGAAGAGGTATGGAGAGAGTGGACAGCCTTGTCGGGTTCCTGATTTTAGTGGAATGGCTTTGAGTTTCTCTCCGTTCAATTTGATGTTAGCTGTCAGCTTACTATATATTGCTTTTATTATATTTAGGTATGATCCTCGTATACCCAATCTCTCTAGCACCTTTATCATAAAGGGGTGTTGAATTTTGTCAAATGCTTTTTCAGCATCCAATGAAATGATCATATGTTTTTTTTTTCTTTCAGTTTATTTATATGATGGATTACATTGATAGATTTGCGTATGTTGAACCAGCCCTGCATCTCTGAGATGAAGCCCACTTGATCATAATGGATAATTTTTCTAATGTATTCTTGGATTCGGTTTGCCAGTATTTTATTGAGTATTTTGGCGTCAATGTTCAGGAGTGAGATTGGTCTCTAATTCTCTGTCTTGGTTGTGTCTTTGTGTGGTTTTGGTATCAGGGTAACTGTAGCTTCATAAAAAGAGTTTGGCAATGATTCTTCTGTTTCTATATTGTGAAATACATTAAGGAGCATCGGTATTAGCTCTTCCTGGAAGTTCTGGTAGAATTCTGCATTGAAACCATCTGGACCTGGGCTTTTTTTGGTGGGGAGGTTTTTGATAACAGCTTCTAATTCTTCGCGACTAACAGGTCTATTTAGATTGTTCACTTGCTCTTGATTTAACTTTGGTAAATGGTATTTATCTAAAAACCAATCCATTTCTTGTACATTTTCCAACTTTGTGGCATATAAACCTTCGTAGTAAGATCTAATGATTCTCTGAATTTCCACTGTGTCTGTTGTTATGTCCCCCTTTTCATTTCTGATTTTATTAATTTGAGTGTTCTCTCTCTGCCGTTTGATTAGTTTGGATAGGGGTTTGTCAATCTTGTTGATTTTCTTCAAGAACCAACTTTTTGTTTCATTGATTTTTTGGATTGTTTTCTGTGATTCTATTTTGTTGATTTCAGCCCTCAGTTTGATTATTTCCAATCTTCTACTCCTCCTGGGAGAGTCTGCTTCTTTTTTTCCAGATCTTTTAGGTGTGCTGTTAAGTCTCCAATATATGCTTTCTCTGTTTTCTTTAACTGGGCACTTAGTGCTATGAACTTTCCTCTTAGCACTGCTTTCATTGTGTCCCATAGGTTTGAGTATGTTGTGTCTTTATTTTCATTAAATTCAAGGAAGACTTTAATTTCTTTCTTTATTTCTTCCTTGACCCAGGGATGATTCAGTAGTTGAATGTTCAACTTCCACACATTTGTAGGCTTTCTGGAATTTGAATTGTTATAGAGTTCTAACTTTATTCCGTGGTGATCCGACAAGACACAGGTGATTACTAATATTCTTTTGTATCTGTGTAAGTTTGCTTTGTTACCAAGTATGTGGTCAATTTTCAAGAATGTTCCATGAGCTGCAGAGAAGAAGGTATATTCTTTCCTTTTTGGGTAGAATGTTCTATAGATATCTGTTAAGTCCATTTGATTCATTACCTCTAGCAATTCTCTTATTTCTCTGTTGAGTTTCTCTTTGATTGATCTGTCCATTGGTGAGAGAGGTGTGTTGAAGTCTCCTACTATTAGTGTGTGTGGTTTGATGACTGCCTTGAGTTCTAAAAGTTTTTCTTTTACATAAGTGGGTGCTTTTATATTAGGGGCATAGATATTCAGGATTGAGACTTCCTCCTGATGAATTGTTCCTGTTAAGAGTTTGAAATGTCCATCTCCATCTCTTCTGATTGATTTTAGTTTGAAGTCAATTTTGTTAAATATTAGAATGGCCACACCAGATTGTTTCTTAGGTCCGTTTGCTTGGAAAACCTTTTCCCAACCCTTTACTCTGAGTAGATGTCTATCTCTGTGGTTGCGGTGTGTTTCTTGTAAACAGCAGAATGTTGGATCCTGTTTTCTTATTCAGTCTCTAAGTCTGTGCCTTTTTATAGGTGAGTTGAGTCCATTAATATTGAGTGATATTAATGACCAGTGGTTGTTGATTCCGGTTATTATTTGTCTGTGTGTGTGTGTGTGTGTGTGTGTGTGTGTGTGTGTGTAGTAGAGTTTGTGTGTTTCTCTTCTTTGAGTTGTGGTTGTGAAGGGTCGCTAGATATCTGGGTTATTGTAGGCAGTGATGGCAATGTTGGATTCCTTATGTTGTGATTTTCCTTCTATTACTTTCTGTAGGTGGCTACGAATTGTTCAAATTTATTTTTATCCTGGAATAATTGTTTTCTCCTTTGATAGTGAATGATAGCTTGGCTGGGTATAGTAGTCTGGGTTTGCATCATGGTCTCTTAGTTTCTGCAGTACCTCTATCCAGGATCTTCTGGCTTTCATGGTTTCCATAGAGAAGTCTGGTGTAAGCCTGATAGGTTTACCTTTATAAGTCACTTGACCTTTTTCCTTTGCAGCTCTTAATATTCTTTCTTTAATCTGCATGTTTTGTGTTTTGATTATTATATGGCGAGGGGACTTTTTTTTTTTTTATCCAGTCTATTCGGTGTTCTGTATGCTTCTCGAACCTTCATAGGAATATCATTCTTTATGTTGGGAAAGTTTTCTTCTATAATTTTGTTGAATGTATTTTCTGGGCCTTTGATCTGCAGTTCTTCTCCTTCTTCAATCCCTATTATTCTTAGATTTGGTTTTTTTATTGTGTCCCAGATTTCCTGAATGTTTTGTGAAGAGAATTTGTTGAATTTGCTGTTTTCTTTGACAAGAGCATTTATTTTCTCTATGGTATCTTCAGAATCTGAGATTCGTTCTTCTATCTCTTGTATTCTATTGGTTATGCTTGATTCTGTAGTCTCCGCTCGTTTACCTAAGTTTTCCATATCCAGCCGGTTCTCGTTTTATGTTTTCTTCATTGCCTCCATTTCAGTTTTCAATTCTTGGACTGTTTCCTTTACTTGTTTGATTGTTTTTTCTTGGTTTCTCAGGGTCTCATTCATGGATTTACTTATTTCTTCAAACTTTTTGTTATATTTCTCATCCATTTCTATACTCATTTCTTCAAACTTTTTGTTATACTTCTAGACCAGTTCCTTAAGGGAATTATTCATATCCTGTTTAAGGGACTCTATTGCTTTCATAATGGCACTTTTTTCCACTTCTTCTGGGTTAGAGTGTTCAAATCCTTCTGTTGTAGGGTCGTTGGGATCTGGTGTTTTCATGTTGTTTTTCAGATTGTTGGAGGAGGTCTTGCCTTGGCATCTGCCCATCTCTTCGTTCAAATGCTCTCTATTGGAACTTCTGGTAGCGGGTCAGGTTCCCTTGTTGGGCAGGGAGTTCACTGATAGAATGCCTACCTTTCCTCAGGCAGGCTATTGAAGCACAGGCACTCCCTCTTTCCGGGATGCGCCTACAGAGCAGGCCCAGTGTGCAAGGCAGCTGAGCTGGGGAGATTTTATGGCCCCAGTGGGAGGGGAGAAATATAGAAATTTGTACCTGGATGGAAGCTGGGATGGCAGGCGGGAGAGTTTAGCAGGGTGGAACCAGCAGAGCAGGCTGACCTGGGAGTCTATGGAGTCGGGGAAAGTCCTAGCTCCTCCTCGCCGGGCCCCTGCCGTGGGCCCAAAGCACACTCACCCTCTGAAGGCCCTCTGGATGGAAGCTGGGATGGCTGGTGGAGGCGCTAGCAGGGTGGAGCCAGCAGAGCAGGCTGATCTGGGAGTCTATAGGGTCGGGGAAAGTCCTAGCTCCTCCTCGCTGGGCCTCTGCCGTGGGCCTGAAGCACACTCACCCCTCTGATGGCCCTCTGGATGGAAGCTGGGATGGCTGGTGGAGGCGCTAGCAGGGTGGAGCCAGCAGAGCAGGCTGACCTGGGAGTCTATGGGGTCGGGGAAGGTCCTAGCTCCTCCTCGCCAGGCCCCTCACACGGGCCCGAAGCACACTCACCCCTCTGAAGGCCCTCTGGATGGAAGCTGGGATGGCTGGCGGAGGCGCTAGCAGGGTGGAGCCAGCAGAGCAGGCTGACATGGGAGTCTATGGGGTCGGGGAACGTCCTAGCTCCTCCTCGTCAGGCCCCTGCCACAGGCCCGAAGCACACTCACCCCTCTGAAGGCCCTCTGGATGGAAGCTGGGATGGCTGGTGGAGGCACTAGCAGGGTGGAGCCAGCATAACAGGCTTACCTGGGAGTCTATGGGGTCGGGGAAGGTCCTAGCTCCTCCTCGCCAGGCCCCTGCCGCGGGCCCGAAGCACACTCACCCCTCTGATGGCTCTCTCAAAGATCCACTCTAAATATGGGCAGTGTCAGTGACATAGAAATAAAACCAAGAAAAACGTTTTGCTTTTTGTCTGCTTTGAATTTTTTGTTTGGTTCTGTTTTTTATGTTATCTGTTTGCTTGTTTGGTTTTGTTTGGATGTGGTTTTTCTTTTATTTGTTGCAGTTTGTTTTTTTTTTGTGTTTGTTGTTGTTTGTTTTGGCCTGATATTTTATTTTTCTGATGAATTCATTTAACTTTTTACAAGTGCCACTGCTGCTTATGTTGTTGCTGCCATTCTGCGCCGATTACAAAACCTAGATTCTTGGAGCATGGTCACACCTATAAACTAATCACTTGGGAGCCAAATGCAGACACATCTCTATTTGCTTAAGTCCTGCCAGGGCCAAATAGTGAGACACCATCTCAAACAAATAAACCAAGCTTCCTCAGCCTTTCAACAAGCACTGAAGACCAGTGGCCTTCCAAAATTCCACTGTACAGCCAGCTTGGCACTTTGAACAGCACTCTGAGCCTCTGCACTGAGCAGCTAAAAGTTTTCAGCCTTTCCAGTGTGAAGACAGGCACTGATATACTACCAAAGCTGCATCATGTGAGCTGCATCATGTAAACCTCCTTTTAGTACTCATTCTATTGATTGTATTCCTCTAGATAACTCGGACAGCTGTAGAAATTCCTACAGCCAGTAACCTTTAAGTTTCCCCAAAAGTGTGTCCTTTTATATTTTATATGAATATGTAAAGCGGGACTCTGTCATCTCTTCCAACTGTGCAATCGGTTGCTGTTCCCATTTCGAGAAGAACATTGTGATCTGTGAGTCTACCCCTAAATAAATAACCCTCTATGATATTCAATTCTGAGCTAGTGTGGAATTTTTTTTTAAAATGTCCTTCTTCATCTGAAACCCACACGGGGCCAAGATCCACACCTACCACGTCGACCAGATTAAAGGTCTAAAAGGGTCCACAGTCCACAGCAAACTGCGTGAGGCGACTTGGAAATTTCTCAAGCTTGCACACACACACACACACACACACACACACACACACACAAACACACACACACTGCAGCATTCCCGGATGCATTCCCTGCCTGGTAATGACTTGCACAGCTTTTGGCTTGTACTCCTAGCTCCTGAGTTCTGGGCTTCTTGCTTTGTGAATAGAATTGATTTAATTGCTTTTAATTCATCAAGCAAAGCATATTTAAGTATTTAACCAGCACCAAGATTTGGAAACCTAAGCGGCTCAGGACTGTTCCTAGTACCAGGTTGCACCACTAGTTGCGACTCTGTAATCACGACACCTGCTGGACAATAAAGATTATTACACCTAAAACAATTTACTGGACTTCATACCAGGTAAATATTTTATTATTTAATAAATCAATAAACTTGAAAGTTATATAATGGCAGAAAACATTACCATGAAAATTTTTTACTAGCTTTTTTGCTAATGCTTTGGAATGTATTCTGAAAGGTTTATATGGTTATTGTGATACATCCATTTATTGGATATTGGGACTATGATTTTTTCTTCATATTATATCCTTAAGAAAATGATTTGATAACAGAGCTAAGAATGAGGCACTTTTAGAAATGAAATAGTCCTTACAGACTATCAATGAACAGCTCGCTGACAATATTAATATCATCAATTATCAAAAATTACCTGAAAAAATAATATTGAAAAGGGTAACATTAATTTGAGAGAAAAAATTGAATACATGTCTAAGAGTATTGAGAAATTATCTGAAAGAATTCATACTGTTAAATTTGACAATCAAAATTTGTTAAAAGTTATAATATGTTAGCAGGTAGAGTATCTCTTCAGGATGGCAGTCTGCACACTATCTAAATAACGTCAAAGGATAAGGTGTTATCTTTAAAGGAAAAATTTCAGACCTTAGAATCACATGTTCAGAATGAAGACCAGAGGCTGGGTGCTTCGATGAAATCACTAGAAATATATACAGGCCAGGAGATTCAGGCTTTATAAAAGACAGTAGTGAAAAGGTTTGAAACAATTGAGGAAATTATTGGAGCAAATGATCATGGAAAGAAGGTACAAGGACAGGATTTAACATTGCCAGTTCTTGTCCGAGATGAGTTACCCAGGGTTGTAGCTTCCTACCCTGTAATCTACTCTGACAAAGGATCAAGTTCTAAAGGTCCAACAAGATCCAAAGAAGGTAGCTGGTTACCTATAGGAATGAATGGTCTAAAAGAATTTAAGTAAGCTACTGTAACTTATGGCTTGCATTCTGTGTACAATGAAGGTTTAGACATTTGATTATAATACTGAATCTTGGGTAGGAGAAGCAATTTCCAAAGGTATAAGGAGACATCAAAATGCCAAATGGTTTAATTGTGGTAGAATAGAACATCTAAAAAGGGATTGTAGACAAGGAATTCCTAGGAATAATATATCCTCTGGGAATGGCAAGAATAGAAGGACTAAGTCTTCAAGTATATGTAGAAGGTGTGGCAAAGGCTGACATTGGACTAATGAAAGCATATCCTGTACCCCTGTTCTGAAGCTTGCAGTTTATCTTCTGCTAACAGTCACTGTTTATCCCATAGTTGTTTCTCAGTTAACCATTTAAACATAGGTCTGTTGGTACCGCTAAAGGTTTGCTAAGTGCTTTATGTTCTTGTGCAGCCTGAATGGATGTTAATTTTGGTGTATAATACTTGATAATATCCTTCACAACATTATGAGTCTAGGATTTCAGGAATATTAATCTGGGTATTCCATTGCCGCAGCAAGTCACAATCCATAAATTCATAGCACTATTAGCCATATATGGCACCAGCTTTCCTTTCTGTCATTCTGGCTCTATGCATTCAGCCCATCTCATGCTTTGTTTAACTTGACATAGCATTCCTATTCCCAGTAATTGAACATCTGGCTCTTGAAGACACCAGTTTGGAGGCCAAGATTCTATAGTAATGATACAAATATCTGCACCTGTGTCTACCAAACCAACAATTACAATGTCATTTATATACTCTCTTAGCTTTGATCTTTGATCACTTATAGAAGTTTTCCTATTGAAATTTTGATTTATCCTCCATGTTTATTTCATCATCCAGAAAAGTATGGTCTTTTACAGAAGGCTCTGGATTTTTAAATTTTCCTGTAGAGACATGTCCTCCACAGTGACTGGGAATGACTGGGCCACTTTTGGCTTGGGGGCCTGCGAGAAGCCCGTCAGGGAGTATGCTGATGATATCAGGTTGCCTTGTCTGTCTTTTGTTGATCTGTATTCATTGGCCCAAAGTTGATTATTGTTCTTTCAATATCTGTAAAGAATTCTGTTAGGATTTTGATGGGGATTGAATTGAATCTAAAAATTGCTTTTGGTAGGTTTGTCAATATTTTTTATGTTGATCCTATGTATCCAAGATCATGGGAGATCTCTTTTCTGGTATCTTCTTCAATTTCTTTCTTCAAAGACTTAATGTTCCTGTAGAACAGGTCTTTCACTGGGCAGTCTTCATTTTAACAATCTTCTGCACTCTTAATTTCCATCCCTACTGCTTTCTAATGTTTCTTTCATCATTTCTCTGTCTTCAAAGAAATTAAATGCTTTTTCAAAAATGACCAAATTAGTTGCAAAATGACCACCTTGGTTTCTGGCAGGAATCTTTGAAGGACTCACCTGTAGGTGAGAAATTACAATTAAGGAATGGCTGCAAAGAGAGGGAGAATCAGATTACTCCCTGATAAAATACCAAATGCTAAGTGGTCATCTATAAATACATATACATATGCACATCGTTAAATGGACTCAGCAGGTTGTATTTATATATACATACAAATACATGCAATAATAAAGAAGAAAAATTAATGAATTAGAAAGATGAAGCAAGAGACAAGGAGAAGTTGGAGGAAAGAGATGATAAGCTTAAGATTATGCGAATAATGTATTGAAGTGTTGAATTTTCAATTAAAAGAAATAAATGTAAAATAATATGATATCACAGAGACAAAAAGTTCTTGAATATTTCATAAAAATTTTCATTTTCTTCTTAGTGACTTTGAGTGTATCCATCCACCTTTACAGCTTTGACATCCTTTAACTCTCACACATTCCATACATTATCTAAAGCACTACTTCACTCCTTAAAATATTTCTGCTCCTGTTCTAACTTTTGATAAATATTTTATTTACCGAAAAGAAATTTCACCCTATTTATTTCTTAAATTCAATCACATTATTTAAATTAATCATTTCACCAATTCCCATCTATCAGAGTTAATTTTGTATTAATTATATCCTGAGCAATTTCTCCATAATTATCTTACAATAGTTACCCTGTATTGAATTTTATTACCATTTGTTTCTCTGTGTGGGCTGTATCTCCTCTCAGACATAACAGTGCCTCTAGAACACATCTAAGAGAACATAATTCAAGTCATGTATATGACTTAACATTTATAATTGCCAATTAAAATGAAACAAAAATACAAGAATTAATGTTAATAAAAGTTTTATTTTACCTAATATATCATGAAATGTTCTTTGATTATGTAGACAATATGAAATGATTATTCCCTTCTATTTGTATACTGACACTTAAAAGCAAAGTCAGTTTTTCACTAGTCATGAATTCTCTTTAGACCAATAACATTTCACAGTCAATAGCCAATTATTGATAGTGTCTCATATTGGAAAGTACACCTTCAGTGTTCTAGTGTAATAAATAAAAATTTGTAATAAAAAGAACACTGAATTGCTATTAAACCCATTGAAAGTATTTCATCTGATATTTGTCATATGGACTTGACTGATTTACTCAGTTTCTTTGGTCCATAGTTTTTATGTGTATGAAATTTTTAAGGATTAGAATTGAGTGAATTATACAATTTATGATATAGTGTTTATTTCTGTAAAAACAAGGGCATCACATATTTCAACATCTTGGCCAATACCTGGAACTTGGAACTTAAAAGTTTAACACAGTGATTTATTGAGCAAAGAACACATTACTGTTATTATGACATTGTCTAGTCCTCATAGAGTCTCAACAGTTCTCTTCCTGTTCTGAATGATGTCATCTGGCCTAATTCAACCACATCATCTGATTTCAGTTTCCCCATTCATAAAAGTTCTAATGCCATTGACATTTCTGTTGTTTTAAAATATTTTTCAATATTCTAAATTCTTTTACCTGCAAGCCTTACTTTGCTAGGATTCCTATTTTCCTGGTATTAATAGCATATCCCACTACTCACCATTCAAACCATTGGGAAGGTTACTTTCTTAGAAAGTAGTTCCCAAACGAGTTAGCAAGACTTCTATATTCAACTCACTATTTTGTCAGTTTTACTCATCATGTTCATCTATATTATGCTATTAACACCGTTAATGTTTTAGTAATATTTATGCAGTTTTCTTTTTAAACTAAAAGAAACCTGTTTTGTTTGTCATTTTATCCCACACATCATCAGTCTTTTGCAAAATGAGAACACGTACTCATCACTTGCTAAATAGAATAGTCAGTTGTTTCTGAACCTATATTAAGTTTTCCTTTTTTTTTTAAATTATAGCCTGGTTGGCCTTGTAGCTCAGGCTTCTTATTAACTCTTACATCCTACATTAACCCATAATTCTTGTCTGTGTTAGCCATGTGGCTTGGTACCTTTGATCAGCAAAGCATTCTCATCTAGCTTTTTCTGTGTCTGGGTAATGACTGCAGACTGAGTCGTTCCTCTTTCCAGAATTCTTATGTTCTGGTTGCCCGCCTATAGTTCGTGCCTGGCTACTGGCCAATCAGTGTTTCTTTAAAGCAATACAACTGACAAATCTTTACAGGGTAGAAGACTATTGTCCCACAGCAGTTTTTCACCCTTATTTTATGATCCTAATGTTTTTGGTAGAATAAAATTGACAGCCTTGTAGACTATTCTTTGATGTCTCCTCATGGGTTTGTATATTTTACTACAACTCAAATAATCTTGTATTGTCATGGAATCCTATAAGGAGTCTCATTCTCTTTGGGTTACTATTACTGTGATGAAACAGGATGACTAAAAGCCAGTAAGGTTTTATTGTTGTTTCTTAACCTATATTACATTTTCTTCTTTAGGATTTGAGGTACATTGTGAAACACAGTGGAATTTTACTTTTTATTAAGTAATATTTCAAGAAGTAATGATATTTGGCTCTCACAATGAACTCCACTACTCTGACCACTGAGTGAGCCTATGGATTAATGAAGGGGAAATGCATATATCTATTATCCAGAGGAATTTAAATTTAGTGTCATCACTTATATAATTCTTATTAATTTATTTGTTTTGAGGGCTTTCCTTATATATTCTGCTGAATTGCACATTATTTTAATTTATCTTTCATACTAGTACTAAGATAGTAGGTACATGCCGTAACGATTTTCAGTTTCTTAAAATTTAAAGAAATTATTCAAATGAGAAAAAAATCATAGTAGGGAGAAAAAAGGCTGAATTGATAATCCCATAATTTGTAAGGGGCAATACAAAGATTTAAATGGAAAGTCCTAGATATATTTGGTTTCAGTTGTGATGTACTCTTGGAGGACATAACCAACCAGACGTAATACCAATTAAATAATATTTGATCTTAAAACTCATTAAGTTTATTCTACATGGGTGTTTCTGAGAATTCTTCAGCTGCTCACACCGTGGCTGTTAATCTTTTTTAGATTATACCTTGTATTCTAAATATTTATTCATGATCATTTACTTTGCAAAGTGTCCATCTTTCAGCATATAAAGAGGCACTAGAGAGAACTCTGACAACTTCAAAGCAAAATGAAGTTCTTCCTGTTGCTTTCCCTTATTGGGTTCTGCTGGGCTCAGTATGACCCACATATTAAATATGGACGGACTTCTATTGTCCACCTGTTTGAGTGGCGCTGGGTTGATATTGCCAAGGAATGTGAGAGATACTTAGCTCCTAATGGATTCGGAGGGGTGCAGGTAAGATTTTTTAATATTTAAATGCAGAGTTCACTGTGCTCACACAAAAGAGTTTTCTAATCAAGATTAGCAAGTTTGGAAGATAACTTTTTTTCACACACAACTTTTCTTTAAAAGCAAAAGTTAGTGGGGATGGCCTCTTTATACTTTGTTGCAGGGTCCTTAAGTGCAAACTCTGCAATGTCATTCCATATTTTTACATGGTTGTTAATCAACAGAGCTGCATGTGCACAGGGTGAGAAATAACAACAGGCGGGTCACTGATAGGTTTAATTCTGTGAAGTAAGCTTTAATCCAACACTAACTATAATAGTTCTATTTGTAGGTCTCTCCACCCAATGAACACCGTGTGGTTAATGATCCACCAAGGCCATGGTGGGAAAGATACCAACCAGTTAGCTACAAAATATGCACAAGGTCTGGAAATGAATATGAATTCAGGGACATGGTGACAAGGTGCAACAATGTTGGTGTAAGTGAAGTCACATTTTCTTTACGGTTTTTATATGTAAAATATTTCTCTTTGTTTCAAGTCCTTTCTATTTGAGTAGAAGATTTTAAAATTCTGAAGTCTTTTTTTAAAATTTATTTATTTGTTTATTAGAAATTTCTACCTCTTCCCCTCCTCTCCTTTCCCTCCCACTTCTCCAAGTCCCTCTCCCTCTCCATTCCTAAGAGCAGTCAGGGTTCCCTGCCCTGTGGGAAGTCCAAGGTCCTCCCCGCTCCATTCAGGTCTATAAAGGTGAGCATCCAAACAGACTAGGCTCCCACAAAGCCAGTCCATGCAGTAGAATCAAAACCCAGTGCCACTGTCCTTGGTTTCTCAGTCAGCCCTCTTTGTCTGCCACATTCAGTGAGTCCAGTTTGAACACATGCTCGTTCAGTCCCAGTCCAGCTGGCCTTGGTGAGCTCCCACTAGATCAGTCCCACCTTCTCAGTGGGTGGACACACCCCTCGCAGTTATGACTTCCTTGCTCATGTTCTCCTTCCTTTTGTTTTTCATTTGGACCTTGGGAGCTCAGTCAAGTGCTCCAATGTGGGTGTCTGTCTCTATCTCCATCCATCGCCAGATGAAGTTTCTATGGTGATATGCAACATATTCATCAGTGTGGCTATGGGACAAGGCCAGTTCAGGCACCCTCTGCACTGCTGGCCAAGGAACAAGCTGGGGACATCCCCTTGGACACCTGGGAATCCCTATAGAGTCAAGTCTCTTGCCAACACTAAAATGGCTCCCTTAATTAAGATACCTACTTCCCTGCTTAAATATCCACCCTTCCTCCATCTCAACCATCCCATTTTCCCAAGCTCTGCCAATCCTCCTCTTCTCCCTTTTCTCTCCACATTTTCCCTTACCCCCACCCCACCCGATCACGCGCTCCCTACTTTTGCCTGGCAATCTTGTCTTCTTCCAATATCCAGGAGGATAAGTATATGTTTTTCTTTGGGTTCACCTTCTTATTTAGCTTCTCTAGGATCACGAAATATAGGCTCAATGTCCTTTATTTATGGCTAGAATCCGGGTCTTCGATTCTACCCCATTGGTCAACATCTCTGTTTTTGTGCCAATACCAAACTGTTTTTATTGCTGTAGCTCTGAAATCTTATTTTGCATTTTTATCTATTATTAAAAATGTAGTTCTGGCATATTGTCACTTTTCAAATTCTTTACTATAACAAAATATTCACTTTTAAATTAATAACTACAAATACTTACCAGATTTCTGTTAGGCATTGAGCCAGATGTGAGGATTAACTCATTTTATAGGATTCCTTTTTCTCCTTACAATTCTTGGGTTTTCTTCCCCATCTTTGTTTTTAATTGTAAGTATCTATTTACTTTGATAATGAATGAATATCTATCTATCTTCTGGTCTTCAGATGCACAGCAGATATTGTAATCACAGCTTTTCTAGTGATCCTGCAACGTTTAAAATACAATATTCTCATATTTACACTATGGTTTTTTTGTTTATAATTGCAATAGTTTGTGTTTTCCTCCATTTAAGTGTTCTATATCCTTTTATAAATATTAGGACTGTTGTTGATCATATTTCATTTCAGTTTCAATTCCCACTTGACGCTTTTTTCTAAAACGAATCTGTAAATAGTCAGAAGATATGTTTTTGAGATTTGCTAGCATGTTATGAGCTTGCCATTGAAACTTTAGATTTCTGACTTAAGCTGCTGCATGCACTTTTCTTCTCCAGGTCCATATTTATGTGGATGCAGTTATTAACCACATGTGCGGTGCAGGTAGTGATGCACGGACAAGCAGTACCTGTGGCACATACTACAATACCAATAACAGGGAATAATGTTTTTCATTTGGTTTTTGTGATAGCAGTTTCTGGTTTTCCACTTCTCAGCCTTATTAATCCTCAAGCTAATATTAGGACTGTTTATGATTGTCATTTCACATTGGTTTTCTTTCACACTTGGCTTTTTTCTTGCCTAAAATTAAACTATAGAATAGCATATCTTTCTATCTATCTACCATTTATATTTCTGTCTGTCTATTCATCTATCTATACATCTATCCCTCTATCTATATATTTGTGTGTTCAGTGCAGTCTCTCTCTCTCTCTCTCTCTTTCTCTCTCTCTCTCTCTCTCTCTCTCTCTCTCTCTCTCTCTCTCTGTGTGTGTGTGTGTATATATATTTAAATATACAATCTTTCTACTTTAATTTGAATAACACACTTTTCTGTTCAGGTCCGTATTTATGTGGATGCTGTCATTAATCACATGACAAATATATGGGAACAAGGAACAAGCAGTACCTGTGGAAGTTATTTCAACCCACAAACCAGGGAATTCCCTGCAGTTCCATATGTTGGTTCAGATTTTAATGATGGCAATTGTAAAAGTGGAAGTGGAGAAATTGAAAACTACAATGATCCTGCTCAGGTTAGGAAAATGATCAGAATAAAAAAAAATCTGTTCTTAGTGTGTGCATAGAATTTTTGGAATACTATTTGAATCATAGTTTAGATTTCTTAAGCAATGTATTATTAGGTGTTAGAAATGCAAATAAACCTTCTAAAACATTTTTAGTTATTTGATGTCTCAAAATTTGTTTCTGGTACCTCATTGAGAGAAAGAAATAAAAAAAAAGGAGAAGAGAGGGCAAAACAAATGTTTCCTCAATCAACTATAATATTACCTATTACATTACCTCATAGTTCAGTCTTCATATTGAAAAATATTCTTTGGGTGTATTCACAGTAGAATGTGAATGTGAATGTTAGGAATGAAGCATCTTAATAGACCAATTGGTGAATATGTGACTAGTTAAAGAGAGTCTGAGGTGACAGGTGACACTTAAATCAATCACCTTCTATTTGGCCTGGTTTTTTTTTTTTGTTTCAATAGCTCAGAGATTGTCGTCTGTCTTACCTCCTGGATCTTGCAACTGGGAAAGATTATGTTCGTACCAAGTTGGCTGACTATATGAACCATCTCATTGACATTGGTGTAGCAGGGTTCAGAATTGATGCTGCTAAGCACATTTGGCCTGGAGACATACAGGCAATTTTGAACAAACTGCATAACTTGAATACAAAATGGTTCTCTCAAGGAAGCAGACCTACCATTATTCAAGAGGTAAAGTAACACACGTATGTATATATAAATGACATCAGTTTTGCTAGCCAGAAGATGGATGGAAGATTTTATTAAACATAATTTTAATAGGTTAATGTCTGAGTACCATAGTAAATGTACAATTTCTTTAACTTACTTTTATTTAGACATAATAGACTTCATTCTTTTCCAGAATAAGGGTTTAAATTAGGAGTGTAGAGAATTTGTGTAGTTTGCGATACTACTGGATCTATTAGTGTATACTCAGGGATGATCATGCCAGGCAGAAAATCTTAGTCGTTGACTCCAGGCTGCCTTTGTCAATTTGACTCTTGTCTGAGGTATTATTCATTGTGTAAAGTTTGGGTGAACTAGTTAATATTTCTGTGCACATTTGTCATGTGACGAGGTTCGTACTGTTTTGTATTTGATTTCTTTGGAAAACTAAATGAATTGTAGTTGCTGAACTTATCTGTCAGTAAGTACTTTGGAGGTATGAATTTCTGTATTTTAAATTATATATTAAATTTAAATAACCTTTATTGGAAAAAAAGGACATTGTCAGTAATTTTCTTCCAATAGTGATTCATATACTTTATAAAGAAATAGGAAAAACCATTTGAGCATCAGCAGCATAAATAATTTAAAAGATATTATTTTGAGATTGAACATTTTAATATTTCTTTACTCAAATGACAGTTTTCTATATATCTCTACTAGGTTGTTGATCTGGGTGGTGATGTAGTTAGTAACAGTGAGTACTTTGCAACTGGCCTTGTGACAGAATTCAGGTATGGAATATCACTGGGCACAGTTATCCGCAAGTGGAATGGAGAGAAGATGGCCTATTTAAGGTAAACACATCATGCTTTGTTATGTGTCGGTCACATATGTGTTGTCACCCCAATACATGGTCATATTAGAACATTCTAATTTTTTAAATATTATCATGAAGTTAACTATTAAGAAGGTTCTCTGCTCTCTAAATCACAATAATCTTCTAGAACTAATTACTTTCATTTTAAGTGTCAATAACAAAGAGGCTTTCTGTAAACAGAAAACATCTCCTAGAGATTTTTTTCTGTCTGAGATATAAGCCTACTAGAATTTGTTAATTATAATCTGCTAAAGCCAAGATATTACTTTAAAAACAATTGTACTCATAAACAAAGCTAAATGTGGGCATACTGTTACACTTATCTATTGCAACAGTTTAGTTTGAAATGTTAAACTGTTTATAAAATACAGTATAATATTCAATCTTATTTTACTTGTTTTTCATTTTACATAATATGATATGGATATTTACCCTTATTGAGTTTATCTATGTTACTCTCTTATAAATGCCATGTGAAAGAAAAACAAATAAACTTACTTTACAGAAAATCATGCAATATGTTAGGCAATTATATATGTGCATATATACATACATGGAAGAAACTTTTTCCTGTGGAATAATCTTTTAGTTATAAAATCAATAGTTAAAAAAAGAGATTACAGAAATTGGTATGGACTCAGGATAAAATAAAGGTATTGTAAAGAATAATATATGCATTGTTTCAAAAAATAGGAACTGGGGCGAAGGTTGGGCTCTCATGCGTTCTGATAGAGCCCTTGTCTTTGTTGACAACCATGATAATCAGCGAGGTCATGGAGTCGGAGGATCAAACATCCTGACCTTCTGGGATGATAGGTAAATAAAACCTTTCTTTGATGATTTGTTACTTGCCCTTTAGTGATTGCAAGTTTTATATTCTTCGATCATAATATTATATTTTAATTTTCAGACTCTATAAAATGGCAGTTGGATTTATGTTGGCTCATCCATATGGATTCACACGAGTAATGTCAAGTTATTACTGGCCAAGAGATTTTCAGAATGGAGAGGTAAGTTTAAATACATTTTTGTCAAAATGGGAAGCAGTCCTGTTTTAATTTAATATAAAAATCTTTACATAAAATACATGTCATCAAATATTTATTTACTGTAATGTTAGCAATATAAGCATATTACAGATATTCACGGCTATGTCATCAAATAAAATCTTTGTAATTGCAGAACAAGGTGCACAAAGCAAAACACAGGCATCTAGTCATACTTACCATGTCAATTTGATATGGAGATTGTGCACAGTAACATCTGTAAAGAAGGGAAACAAGTTTGCTTAATGCTATACAGGAGTCCTGCCTCATCTTGGCCATTGCACCAGCCAGGGCTGAAAGAGGATAGTTGAAGCCCAGCTCTTTTATTGGACTAAACAGCCCTTTTATAGTTATAACCCAGGAAGAATGGCCAGTTGGATTCATGTGTTGGGATGTCGTTGGGGACAGGGGAAGAAAGCTTATATGGTCATGTAGAAAAGGAAGGATGTTTTAGTGGTCAGTTAAATGACAACCAATCCTCATGTCCTTGGAAATGCATGCACTTATCAGTTGCTATATGGCCAGGGCATGATACACCCAGGGATGTCTATCTGCTGATGTCTGTTGGCACCCAAGCAAAGCTGGGAATGGGTGTGTGGAGTCAAAAGGAGAAGTGGCCAAATATTACCTCTCAGGATTAGAATATCTAGGTTTCAGGCATGCTTCAACACCTTCTTAGCTGCAGGCCTGCCCTGCAGTTCAAACCTTGACAAGAAAAGTATTTACTAAATACTTTTACATTTTTCTATGGAATGTAAAGAAATTATTCAGTTTAAATGAGGTTATCTAAACAATATGCCTAAGAATGTATGTTAAAATAAGCTCACAAATTTGAAGACTTATTCAAGAATACTAAGCATTTCAAAATATTATGCAATACATTAATCTGAAGAATTTCAAAAAGCAGTAAGGGTCTGGGGAGATGACTTAAAGGGTAAAACTCTTGCAGTAGGGACAAGTGTTCAGTTCCTTGACATCTTGCAATGGTGAGCAGTTTGTCTTCTTACCTTTAACACAATTGCCCAGTAGGTGGAGAGCATAGATTTTAGGACCACCAAATTGGCTTGCTGTGGATTTAGGGAAGAAACCCCTCCTCTATTAACAAGGAAGAGAATGTATGTTCAATTGTTTTAGTAAGATGTGTAAATGAGTAGACAATCATGAAATGCATACTAATATTTTGAAAAATTTATTACAGAGTATTAGAATATATTTATTAGTACTTTTACCTAAAAGATAGTATGGAACCTAAACTAATATTAATTTGGAAATTAATTATACTTGCTAAAGAAATTCTGTAGATATCGATATTTTTATAGTAAGCAAACAATATTTCTATTTTATAGATTATGAAATCAGGGATATAGGACTTATGTATCTTGAAGAAATTTTCTAAAGCCATTGGTTCTGGATTCTGTACTTTTTTAATCTTTCTGATACAAATGCTCTAACTATTTTAGTGACTCTAAAGAAGTTAGAGAGATATTAAGAAACTATTGCTAGAAAAGGCTCTGAGTGGATAAAAGTGTGTATAAATAAATGTCATATATCTCTGTAATATGACTCTAGAGAAATAAAGTCTCAGTAAGTTTCTGTATAAATGCCAAAGTTAGACACTTAGTAAATACTCTAGAGAATTAGTAGCAGATCTTTTTTTAGGTTAGTGCAATGAAAATGGAATATGAATGTTAAAATCCTGCATTTTTTTCTGTAATTAAGGATATCAACAATTGGGTTGGACCACCAAATGACAATGGAGCAATCAAAGAAGTGGCAATTAATGCAGACACCACTTGTGGCAATGGCTGGGTCTGTGAACATCGATGGCGCCAGATAAGGTTGGAAGTGTCGCCTACAGATCTTGTCTAATAAGAAAATTGTTTAACTTTGTATTTTAAATTGTTGAATATAAAGGGTAAGAACATTTTACGTGATATTGTGCTTTTAGGAACATGGTTGCCTTCAGAAACGTAGTCAATGGTCAGCCTTTCTCAAACTGGTGGGATAATGGCAACAACCAAGTAGCTTTTGGCAGAGGAAACAAAGGATTCATTGTCTTTAACAATGACAACTGGTAAGTGGAAATCAATTAAAGTAGGATGGTATATTTCCATGCTTTTACATTTACAACCTTCTTTTTGTTTCTTGCTCATTTGTAGCTGAATTAAATTTTTGTTAATGGATTTAAGAAAGCACAGTTACCTGAAAACTATAGAAAAAAAGATACTTGCTTTTAATTTGTTTCTCTATTTTTTTATAGATTTTGTTTTAAGTAGAATTTTGTTTTGTTGTTGATTTTGGTGTCTTCTTAACTGTCATTTTCATATATTCTCATTCATATACTCATGTGATATCTGTACAAAGCATATAAACATTCAGCATGTCTTAAAAATCAGTGAAAGTATGGACATTATTAGATTTAAAATACTTTCCCCTATCTCCAAGAACTGTATCACAACTATTTATTTTTCTGTTCCCTTGTTATATTATCTTAAATTTTCTGCCTCTGAGTGATAAATAATATCAATGCACTTGTATATTTGCTCTGACTGATGGTTTTTCTCTGGTGAGAATTGAGTTTGGTTCTACAGTTCTAGATTATTGACCTTCTGCTTTTGATGCATGCATACGTTTTCTTCTCCTGGAACATTTTCCTTTTTGTATACAAGTATACTCAGAGAATCTTTGTAAGGCAGTTGAAAATCTGAGTGGCAAGTTTCATTTTGTTCTCATTTGGATTATTGTATTAGTTTCTTTTCGGATGATGTGATTAAACAGCAAGAGCAAGTCAACTTCCAGAAGAAACATTTTATTTGGGTTTGCAAATCCAAGGGGTTAGAAGGGGAAAGCAAGGTATGAGGGCAGGAGCAGGAAGCTGATGACTCACACTTTGAACCATAGTACAATACAGAAAGCGCTAACGAGAGAAGGTAGGAGTCTTTCCCTGTCATGGCCTGCCTTCACTGACTCAGTTCCTTGACATTCACATTAGCTAACCTCCTCAGATTATTCCACCACGTGGGAACCACATTTTTCACTTAACAAGTGCTCTTTTTAAATATCTATGTCATAATCTATATCTATTTCAGTATCTATCTATCCATCTATGTCGATCTATCTGAATTTATAGCTAGTAAATTATAACATATTTACACACCAGAAAGTTTAGGAAATTACTTAATTTGGAGATAGTCTGCTTTCTTGAATTTGTCTATTTGAATCTGACTCTTCTTTCCTTTTCAGGCCATTGTCAACAACTTTACAAACTGGTCTCCCTGCTGGCACGTACTGTGATGTTATTTCTGGAGATAAAATTAATGGCTATTGCACTGGAATTCAAGTCTATGTTTCCTATGATGGCACTGCACATTTTTCTATTAGTAACACTGCTTCCGACCCATTTATTGCAATCCATGTTGAATCAAAACTATAAAATTTAAAATAAATTCATACTGAGAGCATCAATATTTTGTATTTGTTTTCTTTTGCATAATTTAATTTTTATACTTCATTCACACTTATATAATCTGTTACAGCAATGAACAATTGGTAAAAATACTTATTGAAATCAATGTAATTTTGTGAATTTTACATACAGGGATTTTAGTATTTTTTAGAAGATTTTCTTTTAATTATTTGTCATCTCTGATCTATGAAGACATCCTGACATATATATTGTTTTATCTCAAGTACCATTTGTTTCATAGTACCCTAATTTCTCTTTTTTATTGAATATATTTTCTAGATTTCATATGTATATATATGTAATTACTTTTATCTATTCACTTCCTTGTCTTCCATTTTCCCTCCTATTTTTCACCAGGTCCCTTCTTCACAACATTCTCTTCCCCATTTTTTATATCTTTTTTTGGCCAACAGTTCTTAGGTAGGGTTGCCAGCATGAGCATGGGTAGAAAGTTATTACTTGAACATTACTACTTGAACAAAAGTAACTGGCCAGTGTATAGAATACTGAGGAATATAATCTACCCCATGTTAGCAACTGTTAATTGCTTATAGCTCCCCAGGAAGGATGGGGCCAAGCAGAAGTAAAGAGAACGTGAGCAAAGAAGGCAAGACCAGAGGGAACCTTCATCTGACGATGGATGGCGATACAGACGGAGACCCACATTGGAACACCGTACTGAGCCCCCCAAGGTCCAAATGAGGAGCAGAAGAAGGAAGAAAATGAAGAATGAAATCAGCCCGCCATCAGTGGTGGCGTATCACCCACTGGCCATCACCCACTGATACAAGGGGACTGATCTAATGAGAGTTCACCAAGGCCAGTTGGACTGGGACTGAACGAGGATGTGATCAAACCAGATTCTCTGAATGTGGCCAGATTCTCGGAATGTGACTGGCCTGGAGTCTTTCTGAAAAGCCATTGACAATGACACTGGGACTTGTTTCCTCTGCATATACTGGATTTTTGGCATCCAGTCTGTTTGGATACTCACCTTCCTGGACCTGGAGGGAGGGGGTAGGAACTTGAACTTCCTACAGGGCAGGAAACCCTGACTGATCTTTGGGATGGAGAGGAAGGAGGAGAGGGAGTGGGGGGAATGGGAGGGTGTTGGGAGGAGGGGCGGAAATGGAAACTTTTATAATTTAATAAACTTTGAATAATAAATAAATAAATAAATAGATAGATAAAAAAGAGTGAGAGAAACAAATTTACTCCCTGATAAATTAGCAAATGGCTAGTGGTCATCTCTAAATACATATACATATGGACACCCTAAATTAAATCAGCATGTTGCATTTATATATACACACACATATATGCAATAATTAAAAGTATAATTCATGAAATAGAAAGATGAAGCAGGGTATAAGAAGGAGCTGGAGGAGAGAGAGGGTAGGCTTAAAATCATGTGAATAATGTATCCAAACATTGAAATCTTCAATGAAAGAAATAAATGTAAAAATAAAATAAAATCACAGAGACAAAATGTTCTTGAATCTTTCACAAAAATTTTCATTTTCTTTTGATGTTGAGTGTATGCATCCATCTTTACAACTTTGATTTTACCCCTTTACCCCTCACACATTCCATACATTGTCTAGAGTGCTACTTGAGTTCTTAAATGTTTCTGGTCCTATTCTATCTTTTGAAATGTATCATAATTTTTAAAAGAAATTTAACCTTATTTATTACTTAATTGAATCCCATTATTTAAATTAATTATTTCATGAATTCCTGTTTCTAAGAATTGATTTTTGTATTCATAATATCCTGAAGCAATTAATTAATTAATTAATTTTCACATTCATATTTGTTTTTTATTCATTATCTTTGAATTTGGAGTCATCACCACAAATTTTATAAGAGCAATTCCCCAAACATTAGATACAATTCTAAACTGACAGTTTCACTGTTTTTGTGCTTAAATTTTCAGAACTAGTCAACTAAGATTAATTCTCTTAAATTTGTTACTGTATATTGAACTTTATTTGTTGCCTGAACTTTCTGGACCACCAGGTCCAAAAGAAATACACAGAGGTCTTCATTAATCATAAGTTTATGGGCCTAATAGTTCAGGCTTCTTATTAACTCTTATATCATATATTAGCCCATAATTCTCATCTGTGTTATTCATATGGCTTGGTACCCTGTTTGGGAAGGCAGTCACATACTGCTTCCTCTATGTCTGGCTTTTTTTGTGTCTGGATGAAATTATTATTACCTTCTATTTGTATACTGACACTGAAGAGCAAAGTCCATTTTTCACTAGTCATGAACTCTCTTTAGACTAACAACATTTCACAGACATTAGCCAATTATTGATAGTGTCTCATATTGGAAAGCACAACTTTAGTGTTCTATTGTAATAAATTGAACATTGTAATAAAAAGAACACTTAATTGCAATTAGACCTATTGAAAATGGTCTGAGTCTGATTTCCTCAGTTCCTTTAATTCATAGTTTTTATGTATATGGAGTTTATTAAGTATTATAATTGAATGATTACAAAATTTCTGATTTAGTGTTTATTTATGTAAAAACAAGGGCATTCCTCATTTCAACATCTTGTCCAATACCTGGGGCAATGGATGGGGCGAGCAATGCCGCAACTGCTAGTCCTAGAGATTTTCCATCTCAATAGAGAGCTGAAGAGATAGCGAAGAGGTTAAGAATGCTGCCTGCTTTTCCAGGGGTTGCGAGTTCAATCCCCAGCGACCACATTGCAGCTCACAACTGTCTGGTTTTAAATCTAATGTTTCTCCTTTTTAAAGAAAGGTTGTTTACACATTTTTAGAGGGCTCCAGGCTAGGAGCAGGAGAACGGTTTTCTCAAAATTATATTTGTAGAATAATAAGCTCAACTATGCCAGATTTAAAACGGTTTATTTAAAACTTAAATCTCGGCAATTTAAAGTTAGAGATTATGATAGATTCAAAGGTTCCTTAATTATACATGATTTTAAATTTGTATTTTCTCATAGGTTAATAATTATTTTATTCAAAACTCTAAATTTTTGTTATAAATTTAATGGACATTTACCTTAAATTCATAGATTATTTTCAATAATATTGTCAATTTGGCTATATTGACACTGTCTTCACAAAAGAATAAAGATCTTTCCATTTTCTAATGGCTTAAATTTCTTATAAGGTTTAAAGTTCTGTTATACAGGTTTTTCAATTTATGTAATTAGAGCTACTCTAGGATATTTTATAACATTTATAACTATCTCATTTATCAGGTGTGTTAAAGAAATACATTTGGGTTGGTTTCAGATTCTATATTGATAAAGCAATTCTACCATATACATGCTTAAACACATGTCCTTGTGCCGTGTTAAGCATCTTTTGAATATAGGCCCAAAAGAGACATAACTAAGTCTTGAGATGGTTTGTTGCCTAATTTTCTAAAAATCCAGACTGTGCCAGTTTACATTTCCACCAGTGGTGGAGGAGTTTCTCTTAAGTATAGGTTATGAGCAATATTTGTTCTCGGTCATGTCTTAGAAATATGATGGAGCCTCACGAGTTTTTTAAATGTCTTTCAGTCATTTTTAAGTTTGTCTATTGAGAGTTTTCGGTTTAGGTTTATTGCATATATTTTTATTTAATTAATTGTTCTTTGGAGGACCAATTTCTGGGGTCCTTTTGTTTTTTTATATGGATTGATGACTGATAAAGATTTTCCAAGTCTATAGCCAGATATGTCTTGTTGACTGTCCTGTGCTATACGGAAGCTTCTCAGTTCTAAAGATCCTATTAATCATTTCTCTAATGATGGTGGGAGACGTATGTGCCCCCATAAAGATAACAATTTAAATAATTCTATCCAGTTGTGTGAATGCTCACATTCTGGATCAGATAATTATTTTCTGCCCCTGGAAAAGTTCCAGGCAGAGCTGATTCTAAAGATGTTTTGAGGTTGGCCATTCAGCTCAATACAAAGGCCTGCTGCACGGTAAAAAACAATGACATCTTGAGTTTTGCATGCAAATGGATGGAAATAGAAAATGCTTTACTGAGTGAGGTAAGCCAGACCCAAAAAGAGGAACACGGTATGTATTCACTCATAAGTGGATTCTAACCATAATTAAAGGTCTTTGAGCCTATTATTCGTGATCCTAGAGAAGCTAAATAAGAAGATAAACCTGATGAAGATTATTTAGCTACCCGCCAGGAGGTAGGAAATAGACAAGAGTCCCAGGTAACCTCGGGTGCATGGGTGGGGTGGGAGGGTTGTTGGAAGGGGAGAGGGTTAGAGAGAAGGGAGTAGGGGAGGAATAGGGAAAGCTCGGTGGCCTGGGAGGGGGAGAGTGAGGAAGGGTGAATATGGGATCAGGGAAGAATATATTTCAAATAAGGGAGTCATTTTAGGGTTCACAGGAGACTTGATTATATATGGGATCCCAGGTCCAAGGAGAGATCCCCAGATTGTTCTCTGGACAGAGGAGAGGGTGCCTGAACCGGCCGTGGCCCATAACCATACTGATGTATATTTTGCTTATCACCATAGATCCTTCATCTGGCAAAGGATGGCGATACAGACGGAGACCCACAATGGAGCACCGGACTGAGCCCCCCAAGGTCCAAATGAGGAGCAGAAGGAGGAAGAACATGAAAAAGAAAATCAGGACTGCGAGGGATGCTATCACCCACTGATACAAGGGAATGGATCTAATGAGAGTTTACCAAGGCCAGTTGAACTGGGACTGAACGAGGACGTGATCTAACCAGATTCTCAGAATTTGGCCGGATTCTCTGAATGTGGCAGGCCCGAAGTCTTTCTGAAAAGCCATTGCCTATGATACTGGGACTTGTTTCCTCTGCATATACTGGATTTTTGGGATCCAGTCTATTTGGATACTCACCTTCCTGGACCTGGAGGGAGGGGGGAGGAACTTGAACTTCCCACAGGGCAGGAAACCCTGACTGCCCTAAGGGAAGAAGAGGGAGGAGTGGAGGGAGTGGGGGGAGTGGGAGGGTGTTGGGAAGAGGGGCATAAATGGAAACTTTTATAATTTAATAAAATTTACTCTAAAAAAAAGAAACACAAAGTCCTGCTGCAGTGGTTCAGGCCAATAGGATTTGCTCTTTGGAGCAGAGACCTATAGGTCTCTATAAGTTCAAGACCAGTCTACCTCCAATACTGACTTACTAAATTTTAACCTGAGTTTTATTTACTCTTAAGTATTAACCTGGGAGAAGAGTTTGTTTTTGTCTCTCCGAGAGATCCAGTCATTTGGGTACTGCAGTGCTGTACATCTGTCCAGAAGCCTGAGGACAAAGCCTCTGCTGTGCAGCTGTCTAACCTGATTGCTGTGAAGCTGGCAGATTCCTGAAAAGCTATCCAGCACCTGGATTCATCCTCCCCCAGCTCCCTACCCTTGATCTATCAGTCATTGCTGTATTGTTGTTGCTGTACAATTGCTGTACCCCTTGATTTGTCAGTTATTGCTTGCTATCAGTTTTTCTTATCCTGTCAACTGATTCTGGACACTATGAGTAACTTCTCAACACAGGTTGAAATGCCATGGCCATTCAATTTAAGCTAAATTCACAATTGGATACTGTAGTTAATCTTTACAAACTGGGTGTGGATTTTTGACCTCTGCTGGTCACAGAAAAAGATTTTTGCTGCTTTTTCTTGGACCCCGGAATACAAATTTGCTAATTGGCTGTCATTTAGTCTGGCTAGTTATTCCAGGGGCTCCATTCATCGGTGTTGTAGCCCTACTCAAGGGGCTCTATTCTGAGCAGATTTTTCAGGAATTGTGCAGGCACAATTTCCTTTGGAAATGCTTATATGTGTGCTGGAGCATCTTCACTTGGCCAGTGGCTTTCAGGTCCACCACAGGCTAGCCCTAATAGGCATTCACCTTGGAGTATCTTTCAGCTTAAAACCGACTAAACTTGCTGGTGCATGACATTTAGCCAAAGACGGGTTTAGTTTGCATGGGCAGGCATTTCCAACCTAAGACATGGGGTGCATCTGGACCTGGGCATTGTCCTGATGACGGGTCAGGGAATAGCCTGGCTCCCAGCAATGCCTAAGACAGGCTACTGCCATCATATTTTATATAAAAGGGGGACATGTAGGGCCCTGTCTTCCCTGTTTCTGGAGGCCAAAACACAGGATGCAAGAATTGTTTATGCTAACCAGCTTAGCTTCCACTGCTCATTCTGGCAGCCAAAGGGAATTAGTTGAAAGCCTTGTTTCTGTCATTGCTATGATAATTTCCCCTGCTAAGAAGGTCCTCACAGGTGTCCTAAATCTCCTCCCATCTGTCTGTCAGGGTTCCCAGCTCGCTATCCCCTGCATGGAGGCTCAGGCCGCTGGCGCCAGGCGGTCAACACTATGATCTCACTCCCAGGTGGGAGGGGGGCTCTCATCCTCTTGCCTCCAAGTATATAAGCCTACATGTGCTAAATAAAGATTGACATTTACCCTTTGGGCAAATGATTTGATCTCTGTGTGTGTGTGTGTCCTTCAACTCCTAGGATAATGATCCAGAGTCATGGCGGCCTGATACAGGAGGCGCGCCCTGTGCCAGGAGAGTGAGGTTTCACAGAAAAGTGCGAGCAGCAATTCCCCATTTTTCTTCTGCTCAAAATCATATCAAATCATTCTCTTACTATGATATTTTATATGTAAGTTATATTGCAGTTATTGCACTTTCAAGTAATATTTTAACATGTCATAATTAACATTATTGTATTTAGCATGTATACAAAAAAATTTCTGGTTTATGCAATAGAAAATAAAATAGGACAACATACGAACTGAAAACCTTTCTTCTACAACAGAGTACTTCAATGCATGATAGTACTCACTGTCACTCTTGAAAGCAGGAGATCAAAGCATCTCCAGTGACAAACACACACATATTATTCTTTTTAAATGATGCAAAGCAGAATTTGGTGGCACACATTTTAAAAATATAGAATCCAAATTAAATTTTCATTAACAAACTTACAAGAGTAATTTTCCATCACTGTGAAAAAATATCCCAGAGAAAAAAGGCAGGAAGGATTTACTTGGTTTCATTCATGGTTTGAGAGACTTCATTAAACATCCACTTCCTTCATTACATTTCATGTTCATTAGCTGGAGAAAGACAGGAAGGAGCCAGGGATAAAACATTCCTTCAAAGCTATACCTGCAGGGACTTTCTTCTTTAACAATAAAATTCCTTCTGATATCTCAGTCAATAATAATACATGACTAGATTAATTCACCAATGTAGTAATCACCCTATTTGTCTTATTACTTTTAAATGTGTCCATAAGTTGGGGATGAAACTTTCTCTATATATGTATTTTTGGAAGATGCCATATGTTCAAAATGCAACCTTCCTTTTCTGGCCTCCATAGATTCATGTGTATTTCAATATTTAAAGTACATTTAGCCTGACTTTGAGAATTCCAAAAGTCTCCATATTCCTTTATATTTTAAAATCTAAATCATGAATTTCCTTTGAGGACTAATGAAAGCATCTGATCTGTTCTACTCTGTAGGAAAATTTTACTCAATGTGCTTTCAGTGTAAGGTGCCATGGGGTGAACGATTCATTGTCAAGAGGAGGAATAGAAAATAGTGAAAGTAAAACCAAGAAAAGAACACAACTCAGTAAGTAAACGCTAAATCCTGTGTCTCAACACCCAGCTCTCTGACCTAATTCGTGTGAGCTTGCAAACCTTAGGAATTCACATCTCCATCATCTTGCTGGATACAATGAACAAAATCTCTGTCTCATTCTTGCTCTGTTCTTAGTTGGAGTTTTTCTCAACAGATATTCTACATTCAAAATATATGTGGTTCTTATATAACATCTTACATTAGCTTCATTTTTTAATGTTTCATAAATTATAGATTGGAGGGCTGCATGCATGAATTTTGATTCACCTAGCATCTCACATCTTCCTGTAAAAATATAATCAAAGCCTACATGAATCCATAGCTTTCCATCACAACACCTAATAAAACTCCATTATCATATGGATGGCATGAATGTCTACTAATAGCTTGAGCAAAATATTGTGTTAAAATAAGTCTTTAATCACTGCTGCAGTAGCCATTGAGAACCAGGAGAACTAAGTGTGGGAATGTGAAGTTGATTGAAACCGGCAATCTGGAGATAAATTTTTCATAAATCAGTGTCTTCCCAATGATTCTACACTTTTACTTGGTGTAGCTTGTAGTGGATATAGTCTGACCAATTCCTGAGACACCTTCATTACACTTCAACTATACCTTCAAGGTGGCAAAACATTATATTGATCAGCACATATGTTTATTGTTCCTGATAGCATTTGGAAAAGTCACAAATAAATTGTTTTTAACAATTATGAAGAAATCATCTGGCTGTCTTTTGATGTGCTTCTAGGCAGATGGTGGCTGTTTACTGGTCTAAGATGATGGAATGTTGTTTTACTCCGATCATTGTTTTCAGAAGAGCTATTGTCTCATGAAGTAGATAAATCAGTGGAGTATACAACCCAAAAGTTGCTATTCTATTCAGTATTGAACAGTTCAGGTTAAAGCACAACCTGTTCTCTATAATTTACCTCATTAGTCTGACACCAGAAGTGCAATGGCTCTGTGGCCAGAGGAAACACACATTGTTCTTTGTGCATGCGCATTATGGAGATTACTGGCAAAAGTTTTATGGAAGCAGACACCAAGAATATCGGCGAATCAATCCCACACCAGTTATGTTTTAAGGGGTTATTTATTTTGGGGGTAAAACTTATATACACCATAAACCATCAGGAAGGGAGCCCAGTCGCTGGAGCAGGAGCCAGGAGCAGGAGCCGGAACCAAGCACCGGAACCAAGAGCCCAAGCCGAACTTGCCGCTTTTCTTTTAAAGAGAAATATACCACGCGACAGTGGGCTGGTATTTCAGCGGCTATTGGCTGATGGAGCGGAAGGCGCTCCCTCAGCACCATTGGCTCGTGCTTCAGCGACTATTGGCTGAAGCAGCGGAAGGTACTCCCGCAGCACCTTCCCCTATTGTTTAAGTAAGAGAGTTCTAAGCCTACTACGAAATTATATACAGTAAGTACAAATCTAGAAAATTATATACAATAAGTACAAATATCCTAATCTAACTAACTAACGTCTTGTATAATAACTGACTTGGTCAATTTATGAGAGGAAAGTAGCTACATTTATCTAGTCTTCAACCTCATAGAAGATCTGAGAGGGGAAATAATGTTACCTGAGTAATTAGGAAGTGCAATCAAAGAACTTCCAAAACATGCAACAAATCACAGAGGCAACTGGCTACCTGGACAATCACCAAAGAACTGTTTGCAGCGTTGAAGCAACCAACTTTGACTAAGGCCTAGATAACTGACAGATTATTTTTAACAGGCAAGAGATTTTTCAAAACCATCTTACCCAGTCTTGGAAAGATTTAACAGTTCTGTTTATCCATTTCTGTATTTTATCCATTTCTGCATTTTAACAGGCGAAAAATTTTTCAAAACCGTCTTACCCTGTCTTGGTAAGATTTGACAGTTCTGTCTATCCATTTCCGGATACCATGTATTTGTCAGTAGTTAAGATATGGGCAGTTCCTTGTCCAGAGGCCAGTTTTGTCAAGAAGACAAGTTCCAAGTGGAGTGTTTTTGGTGCTCAACAATCTCTCGGGAATAGGTCGGTGTTGCCAGGAGTGATTGTGTCTCACTACATAGAACTCTAAGATTAAATTAAATGCCATTTTCTACAGCTCTTTGAAGAGGTTGAAGACTATTTATACAGAAAATAATCTCTATGTATCTAAAGAACATGATTAGTCTAACCATAAATATGACAGACTTAGATGACTATTGATCTACAATTCTTAACGTGTATCTAACTTAAAGACTAAGAGAATAAACAACTGTGAAATAAATGAGGACAATGACCTCCAAATGTAAACAATAAATATCAATACATAAACAATATATGAGTATCTTAATCAGAGGTAGAAATGTACGCTGCAATATGGTATACATATATCAATACAATATATATCAATACATAAAAATGTTTTAAACAGGTAGAAGCATGCATACATACAATATTCAATATATGCTGATGTAATTATCTATAAACAATAACTCACAAATACCATTATTATCTATCCAATTATCCCTTTTTTTCAAAAAGATCCCTGAGCTTATAAAATTCCTTTCCCAACTTTCAACCATATACTAATTATAATCATTCCCTAAATATTGTTCCTAAATCTGAGGACAAACTTTGCTGAGAGAAGGGACATCGTCCTCTAGAATTACTTCCAGGTGTCATGGGGGTAAGGTTCTTTCTGGAGGATCCTGTGAAAGTAAAATGATGGTTAAATTTCAAGGTCAATGTCTTTTAAAATTGCAAACAGTCTCTGAGTATTTTGTGGAGGTCTGGCCAGAATGTTGTACAAGATGTGCACCATTTCAGCTAACCAAGTTGGAATCATCTGTGCAGCTGATACCCAAAACAGGACTTGTAGTAGCACTATTAGTATCATGACATCATATCAACCGAGTGGAGTTGTTGTTATGGGGGTCCCATCTTCTTCCTGGAAACTTCAAATGTCAGTGCAGAAAAAACTCATTGTTCATTGTGGAAAACTTAAACATTAATTATATAGACATATACAAACATATATTCAATGAAAGGTATGATAGACATATTCAATGAAAAGTATGATAGATATGAAGAAAAGCAAAAATGTTTTCTAAACTCATATTTCTTTCTGTCTCATATCATGGCTCTTGACATACGACAGAAACTCCAGAAACTCTGGTTTTTTTTTCCCTAACAATAGGCTTGGAATTAGAGAGGGACCAAGCCAAGAGTCCAACTCCAAAACCAGCTCTATAAATTCAGAAATATGATTTAGTATATTCCAGAGCTTCATACTCACAGAACCTATTCAGTTTTCTTGATAATCCATATTGGGTAGTTATTTTTCCATCTGTCAGTATTCAAACATCCAGGGTCCTTTGAATTTTTCAAAGACGAGTGTTTTCCTGTGGAGATAAGAATAGAACCCTGCCCCCATTCTATATGTTTATCTTACCAACTGTATGAATATCATCATTGTGGATGAGCTGTCATTTCTCCTTTCCAAGAGGTTTCTTCTCTTCAGATCTAACCTTTATTAATTTTGATGGTATCCACAATTTTTCTTCTCCTGTGGAAACAAGAGCAAAACCCCTTCCCCAACGTAGCATATCTCCTGGCTTCCATTGAGAGGTCAGCACATCCTTGATATAAACTGGTTGATTTAGTTCGGCAGACTTTTCCATTATCCAATGTCTTTCTGCCACTGTTGTTCCCTTCTCATTAGCGTTAAGAAAATTCAAGGTTAATAAGGCATTATGTAATCTATTTCTGGGGGCATTTCCCACCTCTTTCTGTTTATTTAACATATCCTTTATAGTTCGATTTGATCTTTTTATGACTGCTTGACTTGTAGGATTTTATGGAATACCTGTAACATGCTTAATATTATAATAAGCAAAAAATCGTGTAATTTTCCTAGATACATAAGCTGGACCATTATCTGTTTTTACTTGTGCAGGTATACCCATAATGACCATAACTTCTAATAAATGAGTGATTACTGATACCCTTTGGATTAGTCCCTGCAGGCAATGGTGTTTGGTTATAAAAAGAGCAAGTAGGGCATTTCTTTACAATCTCCTTAGCTTGTTGCCACGTAATAGCAAACTTTTTTAAGCCTTTGCTATTGACATGATGCTTTTTATGAAATTCAGATGCTTGCAGCACACTACCAATCAATAATTGATCAGTATCTGCATTACCTTGTGCTAGAGGACGTGGCAGACCCATATGGGATCGGATATGTGTTACATACATAGGGCAGAGCCTGTTCCTGATCATGTCTTGTACCTGGATAAACAATGAAGTCAGTTCCGTATCATCAGGTATAAATTCAGCGGTTTCAATATGCAAAATAACTCTTTCTGCATATTGTGAGTTAGTAATTATATTAAGAGGTTCTTTAAAATCCCTAAGCACCATAAGGATGGCATATAATTCTGCCTTCTGGACAGAATCTTAAGGGCTTTGTTCCATTTTACTCAATTCTTCTGATTTGTAACCTGCTTTCCCTGATTTATTAGCATCAGTATAAAATGTATGGGCTCCGATTATTGGAGTATCACGGACAATTCGAGGAAGGATCCAAGAAGTTCTCTTTATAAAGTTAAGTCTCTTGCTTTTTGGGTAACTGTTATTGATTTCTCCCAAAAAATTAGCACAAGCTCTTTGCCATGGTTCATTGTCTTCCCACAACTTTTTTATCTCGTCAGCAATGAAAGGCACTATAATTTCTGCTGGGTCTATACCTGCTAATTGATGAAGTCTCAACTTTCCTTTTATAATCAATTTAGAGACTTTTTCCAAATAAGTTTTTAATTTTTTACTTGGTTTGTGTGGTAAAAAGATCCATTCCAAGATAATATCATCTCTTTGCATCAAGATTCCTGGAAGGCAATATGACGAGAATACAACTAAGCTTTGTATTTACCCTGTCCACATGAGCCTCCTGTAATTTTTCCTCAACTGTTGTCACTTCTTTTTCTGCTTCAGCTGTTAATTCTCTGGGACTGTTTAAGTTTTTATCACCATCCAAGGTCTTGTTTAAATGAATTATTAGATCAGGTGTTATCTCAACAGCCAGTCATAGGCTGGAGATGTCTCCTAATAATCTTTGAAAGTCATTAAGAGTTTGTAACCGGTCTCTCCTGATGTGTTCCTTTTGAGTCTTAATTCTTTGTAAACCTATTCAATAACATAAATAATTAACAGAATCTCCTCTCTGAATTTTTTCAGGAACAATTTGCAATCCCCATTTAGGTAATACTATTTTTACTTCTTTAAACAGCCTTTCTAAGGTGTCTTTGTTTTGATCTGATATCAGGATATCATCCATATAGTGGTAAATTATGGACTTAGGAAATTGTTTGTATATAATTCTCAATGGTTGGCTTATAAAATATTGGCACAGGGTAGGAGAGTTTAACATACTCTGTGGGAGGACGGTCCACTGATACCTCCTTGTAGGCTGAGAGTTATTATAGGTAGGCACTGTGAAGGCAAACTTTTCTCTTTCTTTTTCTTGTAATGTTATAGTGAAGAAACAATATTTCATATAAACAACTATAAGAGGCCATCCCTTTGGTAACAGAGAGGGCAGAGGAATTCCAGATTGCAGAGGGCCCATAGATTGAATAACCTTGTTGATAGCTCTAAGATCTGTCATCATTCTCCATTTACCAGATTTTTTCTTAACAACAAATACAGGAGAGTTCCAAGGGCTGGTAGATTCTTCTATATGTCCAGTATCTAATTGCTCTTGTACCAGCTGTTCTAAAGCATGTAACTTTTCCTCAGCTAAAGGCCATTGTTTAGTCCATATTGGTTTCTCAGTCAACCATTGTAGAGGCATGGCTGTTGGTACCTCTGAAGGGCCATCAATTGTGTTGTGTTCTTGTATAGCTCTAATGGCTGGTTTCCAACATCTGTGATATCTTATAATATTGTCCTCAGAAATATAGGCTCTGGAAGCAGCAGGAATGTTAATTTGGGTATTCCATTGCTGCAATAGGTCACGGCCCCATAAATTCATTGTAATATTTGTTACATATGGCCTTAGTTTTCCTATTTGTTCGTCTGGACCTATACAAATGACCCATCTCATGCTTTGTCTTACTCGAGATAGGGTTCCAATTCCTAAGAACTGAATATCTACCTCCTGAAGAGGCCAATGCGGATGCCAAGATTCTGGAGTAATGATACTTACATCCGCACCTGTGTCCAGTAAGCCAGTAATAAATTTGCCATTTACACACATTCTTAGCTGTGGCCTTTGTTCATTTATAGAAGTCTGCCAGAATACACGTTTACTTTGTCCTCTTAGATTTCTTGATTCATTCACCACATTTAACTCATCCTTCAGGCTGTTATTGCTTTTAACAGCAGGCATAGGGCATTCTAATTTCCCTGAAGAGGCATGTTCTCTGCAGTGATCAGAAATGACTGGACCACATTTGCCATGGGGACCTTCGAGAGGCCCCCTATTGAGTTTCCCAATGGCAACGGGTTGCCCTGTGTATCTCTTGTTGACCTACACTCATTTGTCCAATGCCTGCCCTTTCAATATCTCCTACATAAACCTGAAGGCTGAGTCCTCCTATTCCTGTTATTCCTATAAAAGGGATTATTCCTGGAATTCCATTGTCTGCAGTCCCTTTTCATGTGTCCCATTTTGTCATAATGAAAGCATTTTGTAATCTGATGTCTCCTTTTACCTTTGGAAATTGCTTCTTGCACCCATGTTTCATTGCCATAATCAAATGTATCAACATTCATTGTATGTAAAACCCATGAATCCAAAGGCGCTGATCTGATCTTTAAAGGCCCCAGGATCCTTTTGCATTCTACATTGGCATTCTCATAAGCCAAAGACTCAATTACTATATTTCTTGCTTCTGGATCAGGTATCCCTATTTGTACAGCCTTAGTTAGTCTTTGTAAGAAGTCACTAAAGGGTTCTCTTTGACCCTGTTTGACCCTGATATATGATTCTATCTCTCTGACCTGAGTCTTGAACCCTGTCCCAGGCCCTTAGAGCTGCTGTAGCACATATGGATAAAATGTTTTCATCATAAAGAGCTTGTTCCTGAGGATCAGAGTAAAGTCCTTCAACTAGAATTTGATCTAGAGAAACCTCAATTCCTTTCACTGATTCTTGTTGTTGTAAAAGTCTGGCCTCTTGCTTGAATAGGCATTTGAAATGTCATAAAGGTCCGTTCTCCAAGACTGCTGACGTTAATTGATTCCAATCTTGAAGCGTTGCCCTGCTGCTGAGATCCCGGGATTTTAACATCTCTCTAACAAAGGATGAATGTAGTCCATAATTCACAATTGCTTGTTTAAATTCTTTCAGATTACTCATATGTATAGGCGCCCACGTATGTTCTTTAATGACCTTAGAGTTTTTGGAGCCAGTTATCATTTCTGATGTTAATACTGGAAAGGCAGGTATAACTCTATGTAGACTGAGAGTTTTTGGAGGCAAATGTTGTTTTTCTACCTTTTGCTCCTGTTCATCAGAGTCCATGATTTCTTCAATCTTATTAAATCTGCTCACCATTGCCTTCTGTAAGTCCTGAATCTCCTGTCCACTATTATGCTCCAAAGCCTTCATTAATGATTCTAAGGCATGGAGCTTGTCCATCAGAGTCACCATTTCCTCCTTGGACACAATCACCTTCATTGATAATTCTAAGGCATAGAGCTTGTCCGTTAGAGATACCATATCCTCCTTGGACATAACCCTCATGGCATGTACTGTGCCTTCTTGTATGGAAATCCTGTCAATTAATCTATCATACCCTTTTGATTGATGCTGCAGGGCGATTGGTAATGAAAAGTCCCCAGACTATCTTAATAGAAAATATACAGCTTTAATAAACAGAAGTAAGACTTACAACAGCTTACACCAGAATCCAAACGATCCAGCCGGATGCAGGAGCCAGGCGAGAGAGAGCTAGCAGGAGCACGCTTTGCTAAGTTTATAGGCAAGCTTTAGGCTAAGGGCAGCACACCGCAAAAACAGAATGTGATTGGCTGAACTCCCCTATCATTTGATAAAGTTCGATTGTCACATTCAATGGTTTTAATCCTCTCAGGTAATGTTTCAACACTTACAGTCATAGACTGGAGGTTATGAGTCATTTTTGTTGTTCCCTCCTCCAGAACAGTGAAGCTCCCTTCTAAAGACTGTACCTTCTGGATATTTTGGTCAGTTGACCGAGTCATACCAGAAAAAGATCTAGTCTCCTCCTTGAGAAATCTAAACTCTGATCTAGTCTTGAAAACTCCAAACTCTTTTTTGAGGAGGTTGGTGTCAATCTGAATTGTCCTTAAGGTTTTAATCTCTGCCCTCAGCATTGGGGATTCAATCTGTAAGGACTGGATCATCCTTATAAAATATCCAAACACCAGAAAAATGACAAGCCCCAGAAATAACCAAGTAAAAGGAATATCAGAGATATCCTTCAGAATATCCTCCAGGATGGGGGAAAACCCACATTTTCGGGCGCCAGATGATGCCACAGGGCAATCGGAAATGAAAAGTCCCCAGACTATCTTAATACAAAATATACAGCTTTAATAAACAGAAGTAAGACTTATGCCAGTTTACACTAGAATCCAAACGATCCATCCTGACACAGGAGCCAGGCGAGAGAGAGCTAGCAGGAGCGCACTTGCCAGGCTTATAGGCAAGCTTTAGCATAAGGGCAACATGCCCCACAAATAGAATGTGATTGGCTTAACTCCCCTTTCACTTAACTAACTAGGTACAAATGAGAAGCAGATGGAGGGAGAACGTGAGCAAGGAAGGCAGGATCGGAGGGAACCTTCACCCAATGATGGATGGAGATTGAGACAGAAAGCCACATTGAAGTACTGGACTGAGACCCCAAGGTTCAAATGAGGAGCAGAAGGAGGGAGAACATGAACAAGGAAGTCAGGACTACGAGGGGTGCTTTCACCCACTGATACAAGGGGACTGATCTAAGGAGAGCTCACCAAGGCCAGCTGGACTGGGACTGAACAAACATGTGATCAAACCGGATTCTCTAAATGTGGCTGACATGGGGGATGTCTGAGAAGCCACTGATAATGGCACTGGGACTTGTTTCATCTGCATGTACTGGTTTTTTGGGATCCTAGTCTGGTTGGATGCTCACCTTCCTGGACCTAGAGGGAGAGGGGAGGAACTTGAACCTCCCACAGGGCAGGAAACCCTGACTGCTGTTAAAACTGGAGAGGGAGGAGAAGAGGGAATGAGGGGGAGTGGGAAGGTATTGGGAGGTTGGGAGGAAGTGGAAACTTTTAAAAATTAATAAAAGAAGAAAAAAATCAAAACAATGTAAGAGGAGCATATCAGGAAGATCATAGAGTCAGTTATAGGAAAAAAAAGAACTCATGAGTACTAACAGCCACATTGTACTTTATTCAGGAAATGAAGTCATGGAGACAACAACACAAACAAGGAAACTCATGGTTTTGGAAACATCCTCTGAGTGCACAGGGTGGAGGTTGCTGCTCCTCACTGAGCATCTGGGAAACTGAGGTGGTGTGGAAGGAACAAACTCAGCCACCACTTGACAGTAGAAGGAGAAGAATCTCAGGAGAATGCCCTCCCTCTAAGGGGTCATCACAGACACATAGAGGTGAAGGGTGGACAAAATTCTTCTGCGGTCATGACAAGCTTTGAAGCAAAGATGGAAGTGTTTCTATGGAAGTGGGGGAAGATAGATTTCCTCCTTTTCACTTGGTCCTGGTGACTACTGCATCACTCACATGTTCTTCTGTGGGCACTGTTTCTGACAATGTGAAGGAGATTGCACAGGAGGATACACCTACAGTCAGGGCTGAGGGAGGCATGGTTGTGGGCACTTTGGAGGAGGATAAGGCTGTGGGCATACTGGAGGATAGAAGGCTGTGTTCACATTCAACGATTACAAGGATATGGCCACATTGGAGGAGTATAAGCAGGTGGACATATTGGAGTAGAAATCTGTGTGCACACTGGAGGAGGAGTACAAGTCGTTGGGCACATTGGAGGAAGATAAATCTGTGGGCACATTGGAGGAGGACAAACCTGTGGGCACTTCAGTGGATGAGAAGTCTCAGGAGACTTTGTGGGTGAGCACACAGGAGGAGTGTGGCTCGGCTGCTGGCACTGCTGCTCTTGAGAAGACATTGTGCTGAAGCCTCAGGACATGAAAGACATTACATGACAGTGTTAGGGGTGATCCACGCTGAAAGGAGAGATGGAGACATGGAACCTCACATCCAATTCTCCATCCACACATGTACATATTCCCCAAACCATGTTTTAGGACAGCCTGGGTTTTCCCTTTCCTGTCAGCAATTTGTGGGACTAGCCTTGGAAAGTAACCATTGTTTCATGCATTATTCCAGGAAACAAGCACATTATTTCAGTGAAACAAGGCTCCTTGCACACAGAAATGCATTGAGACAGGCAGCTTCAAGTTCTGGAACCCTGGGGAATTTGATAACACATCCCTGTCTTCCTTGTCCTTTGTGACATCCCAGCAGATTGTCTGGCATAACAGAATAAAGGACAGCTCAGGCAATTCCCAGGGTCTGATCTCTGCTAATGTCTAGGGTTCTGAAAAGGACACCAAAAGATGCATGTGAAAGAGAAAAATACTCTGCTCAACATCTTACCAAATAAAAGGAAAAACCACCTGTCACAGTGGATCATTGAATCCATTACTATATTTCTGATTGCTAAGTTGTTGCTATTCATCCCATGAACACATGTGGACCCATCACACTTAGTCCCTCAAAACTGAGATGAGCACACAAGCAGACCATAAAGACAGATCAACTCAGGAAACACTCACCAGGTTTTCCAAATTTTTCCAGGACTTGAGCTCCAGGAGTGTGCAGTCACACAGTCAAGGGCCTGTTTATATGACTGGCTGCACTGCCCAGTGGGAGTAGAGCTGTTATTGTGGGCAAGTCCAGGAATTCCCCAACCAAAATGCAAATCCACGTATGACTGTCTTGACAGCGAACTTACAAAATAGGAAATATCCTGTTCCTGGACACCATTGCTGTAGAGCCCTGTGACTCAGTAGGCATTCCTGTCTTTTCAGTTTCAGCAGAATCTCCCTGGTTATCTAAGTTGTCATTATTGAATGAAGACAATATTACTTTTCTTTGTTACACCTTTCTTGTGTCTTGTTTGTTCTGCTTAGGGTGACTAATATACCTTGTTTCACTGGCATATTTATATTTATATTCTTGTTTTCTAGTATAATTTGCCTGTGTTCTGAAAAGAGGACAGTATTACAGGGGACTCCAGCTGTGCTTTCAGCTGCATCTTTGAGAATCCTGTCCCCAGAGATAAGTCAGGATCCTTGCCTAGGTTTAATTTTTTTTTGTTACCATAGAAAGTCAAATATGGGCTCTCCCAAATCCTGTCCCAGCCTATTTCCAGGTACACCTTCCTCTCTTCCCCCCTCCCCTCTGGGGCCACAAGATCTCCCCAGAGCTGCTCCCTTGCACACTGGGCCTGGGCTGTGGGCTCAGGCCGGCAGGGGCAGTTCCTTTGCTTTGAGAGCCTGCCTGAGGACAGCTAAGCTCTGTCTCAGCTCAGCCACACTCCTGGCCAGCAAGAGAGAGTGATCTTCTAGCAGACATCCATTGGAGGAGGGGTGAGTTTTCTACTGGCCCGAGGGCTTTGGCTAGGAGGAATTTAGACTTTCCCCACCCCCCTCGACTTTCTGGTCACCCGGCAGAGGCGGGCCCTCCCTGTGGAGCTCTTCCAAATCCTGTCCTAGCCTTTATCCAGGTACACCTTCCTCTCTTCCCCCCTCCCCTCTGGGGCCACAAGATCTCCCCAGAGCTGCTCCCTTGCATGCTGGGCCTGGACTGTGGGCTCAGGGCCTGCAGGGGCATTTCCTTTGCTTTGAGAGCCTGCCTGAGGACAGGCAAGCTCTGTCTCAGCTCAGCCACACTCCTGGCCAGCAAGAGAGAGTGATCTTCTAGCAGACATCCATTGGAGGAGGGGTAAGTTTGCTCCTGTCCCGAGGGCTTTGGCTAGGAGAAATTCAGACTTTCCCCACCCCCCTCGACTTTCTGGTCATCAGGCAGAGGCGGGTCCTCTCTGCGGAGCTCTCCCGAATCCTGTCCCAGCCTATATCCAGGTACACTTTCCTCTATTCCCCCCTCCCCACTGGGGCCACAAGATCTCCCCAGAGCTGCTCCCTTGCACGCTGGGTCTGGGCTGTGGGCTCAGGTCGGCAGGGGCAGTTCCTTTGCTTTGAGAGCCTGCCTGAGGACAGGTAAGCTCTGTCTCAGCTCAGCCACACTCCTGGCCAGCAAGAGACAGTGATCTTCTAGATGTCATCCATTGGAGGAGGGGTGAGTTTTCTCCTGGACTGAGGGCTTCGGCTAGGAGGAATTCAGTCTTTCCCCGCCCCCCTTGACAATCTGGTCACCGGGCAGAGGCGGCTCCACCCTGCGGAGCTCTCCCAAATCCCATCCCAGCCTTTATCCAGGCACACCTTCCTCTCTTACCCCCTTCCCTATGGGGCCACAAGATCTCCCCAGAGCAGCTCCCTTGCACGCTGGGCCTGGGCTGTGAGTGCAACCTGGCAGGAGGGAGTGCCTGTATTTCAATAGGCTGCCTGAGGAAAGGTAGATCTTTTGTCAGTGAAGTCCCTGCCCAACAAGGGAACCTGACCTGGTACCAGAAGATCCAATAGAGAGCATTTGAAGGAAGAGATGGGCAGACGCCAAGGCAAGAACTCCTCCAACAATCTAAAAAACAACATGAAAACACCAGATACCAATGACCCTACAATAGAAGGACTTGAACCTCTTAATTCAGAAGAAGTGGAAAAAATGCCATTATGAAAGAAATAGAGGCCCTTAAACAGGATATGAATAACTCCCTTAAAGAACTGGATGAGAAGTACAACAAAAAGATTGAAGAAATGAGTAAAGAAATGGATGAGAAATATAACAAAAAGTTCAAAGAAATGACTAAATCCATGAAAGATACACTGAGAAACCAAGAAAAAACAATCAAACAGGTAATGGAAACAGTTCAAGAATTGAAAACTGAAATGGAGTCAATGAAGAAAACACAAAACGAGGGCCAGTTGGATATGGAAAATCTAGGTAAACAAAAAGAGACTACAGAATTAAGCATAACCAATAGGATACAAGGGATGGAAGAACGAATCTCAGAGTCTGAAGATACCATAGAGAAAATAAATGCTCTGATCAAAGAAAACAGCAAATCCAACAAATTCTCATCACAAAACATTCAAGAAATCTGGGACATAATAAAAAAACCAAATCAAAGAATAATAGGGATCGAAGAAGGAGAAGAACTGCAGATCAAAGGACCAGAAAATATATTCAACAAAATTATAGAAGAAAACTTTCCCAACATAAAGAATGATATTCCTATGAAGGTTCAAGAAGCATACAGAACACCGAATAGGCTTGATCAAAAAAAAAAAATCCCCTCGCCATATAATTATCAAAACACAAAACATACAGATGAAAGAAAGAATATTAAGAGCTGCAAAGGAAAAGGGGCAAGTAACCTATAAAGGTAAACCTATCAGACTTACACCGGACTTCTCTATGGAAACCATGAAAGCCAGAAGGTCCTGGATAGAGGTACTGCAGAAACTAAGAGACCATGGATGCAAGCCCAGACTACTATACCCAGCCAAGCTATCATTCACTATCAATGGAGAAAACAAAATATTCCAGGATAAGAACAAATTTAAATAATTCGCAGCCACAAACCCAGCCTTACAGAAAGTAATAGAAGGAAAATCACAACCCAAAGAGTCCAACATTGCCAGCACTGCTTACAATAACTCAGACATCTAGCGACCCTTCACGAGCTTAACTCAAAGAAGGGACACATACAAACTCTATTAATCAAACAAACAAAAAATAATAATAACCAGAGTCAACAACTACTGGTCATTAATATCACTTAATATTAATGGACTCAATTCACCTATAAAAAAGCACAGACTAAGAGATTAGATACGAAAACAGGATCCAACATTCTGCTGTTTACAAGAAACACACCTCAACCACAAAGACAGACATCTACTCAGAGTAAAGGGTTGGGAAAAGGTTTTTCAAGCAAACAGACCTAAGAAACAAGCAGGTGTGGCCATTCTAATCTCCAACAAAATTGACTTCAAAGTAAAATCAATCAGAAGAGATGGAGATGGACATTTTATACTCATAACAGGAACAATTCATCAGGAGGAAGTCTCAATCCTGAATATCTACGCTCCTAATATAAAACCTCCTACTTATGTAAAAGAAACACTTCTAGAACTCAAGGCAGTCATCAAACCACACACACTAATAGTAGGAGACTTCAACACACCACTCTCACCAATGGACAGGTAAATCAGACAGAAACCTAACAGAGAAATAAGAGAATTATTGGAGGTATTGAATCAAATGGACTTAACAGACATCTATAGAACATTCCACCCAAATAGGAAAGAATATACCTTCTTCTCTGCAGCTCATGGAACCTTCTCGAAAATTGACCACAAACTTGGTAACAAAGCAAACTTCCACAGATACAAAAGAATATTAGTAACCACCTGTGTCTTGTCAGACTACCATGGATTAAAGTTAGAATTCAAGGACAGTGCTACCCCCAGGAAGCCAACAAATTCATGGAAGTTGAACAGTCAACTACTGAATCACCCCTGGGTCAAGGAAGAAATAAAGAAAGAAATTAAAGTCTTCCTTGAATTTAATGAAAACAAAGACACAACATACTCAAACCTATGGGACACTATGAAAGCAGTGCTAAGAGGAAAGTTCATAGCACTAAGTGCCCAACTAAAGAAAACGGAGAAAGCACACATTGGAGACTTAACAGCACACTTGAAAGCTCTAGAAAAAAAAGAAGCTGATTCACCCAGGAGGAGTAGAAGACTGGAAATAATCAAACTGAGGGCTGAAATCAACAAAATAGAAACACAGAAAACAATCCAAAGAATCAATGAATCAAAAAGCTGGTTCTTGGAGAAAATCAACAAGATCAACAAGCCCCTATCCAAATTAATCAAACGGCAGAGAGAGAACAGGCAAATTAATAAGATCAGAAATGAAAAGGGGGACATAACCACAGACACAGAGGAAATTCAGAGAATCATTAGATCTTACTACGAAAATTTATATGCCACAAAGTTGGAAAATGAAAAAGAAATGGACATTTTTAAGATAAGTACCATATACCAAAGTTGAACCAAGACCAGGTGAACAATCTAAATACACCTGTCAGTCATGAAGAATTAGAAGCTGTTATTAAAAATCTCCCTACCAAAAAAAGCCCAGGACCAGATGGTTTCTATGTAGAATTCTACCGGAACTTCCAGGAAGAGCTAATACCTATACCCCTTAATGTATTTCACAATATAGAAACAGAAGAATCATTGCCAAACTCTTTTTATGAAGCTACAGTTACCCTGATACCAAAACCACACAAAGACACAACCAGGAAAGAGAATTACAGACCAATATCACTCATGAACATTGACGCAAAAATACTCAATAAAATACTTGCAAACCGAATCCAAGAATACATTAGAAAAATTATCCATTATGATCAAGTGGGCTTCATCCCAGAGATGGAGGGTTGGTTCAACATATGCAAATCTATCAATGTAATCCATCATATAAATAAACTGAAAGATAAAAACCATATGATCATTTCATTGGATGCTGAAAAAGCATTGACAAAATTCAACACCCATTTATGATAAAGGTGTTGGAGAGACTGGGGATACAAGGATCATACCTAAATATAATAAAAGCAATATACTTCAAGCCGACAGCTAACATCAAATTGAATGGAGAGAAACTCAAAGCCTTTCCACTAAAATCAGGAACACGACAAGGCTGTCCACTCTCACCATTCCTCTTCAATATAGTGCTGAAGTTCTAGCAATAGCAATAAGACAACATAAGGGGATCAAGGGGATTCGAATTGGAAAAGATGAAGTTAAACTTTTGTTATTTGCAGACGATATGATAGTGTACATAAGTGACCCCAAAAACTCTACCAAAGAACTCCTACAGTTGATAAACACCTTTAGTAATGTGGCAGGATACAAGATCAACTCCAAAAAATCGGTAGCCCTCCTATACACAAAGGATAAAGAAGCAGAGAGGGAAATCAGAGAAACATCACCTTTCATGATAGCCACAAATAACATAAAATATCTTGGGGTAACTCTAACCAAGGAAGTGAAAGACCTATTTGACAAGAACTTTAAGTCATTGAAGAAAGAAATTGAGGAGGATATCAGAAAATGGAAAGACCTCCCCTGTTCTTGGATTGGGAGAATCAACATAGTAAAAATGGCAATTCTACCAAAAGCAATCTATAGATTCAATGCAATTCCCATCAAAATCCCATCAAACTTCTTCACAGACCTTGAGAGAACAATAATCAAGTTTATATGGCAAAACAAAAAACCCAGGATAGCCAAAACAATCTTATACAATAAAGGAACCTCTGGAGGCATTACCATTCCTGACTTCAAACTCTATTACAGAGCAACAGTATTGAAAACAGCTTGGTATTGGCATAACAACAGAGAAGTCGACCTATGGAATCGAATAGAAGACCCGGGTATTAACCCACAAACTTATGAACACCTGATTTTTGACAAGGGAGCTAAAGCTATACAATGGAAGAAGGATAGCATCTTTAACAAATGGTGCTAGCATAACTGGATGTCAACCTTTAGAAGAATGAAAATAGATCCATATCTATCACCATGCACAAAACTCAGGTCCAAATGGATTAAAGACATCAACATTAATCCAACCACTTTGAACCTGATAGAAGAGAAAGTGGGAAGTAGTCTACAAGATATAGGCACAGGAGACCACTTCCTAAGCAGAACCCCAGGAGTGCAGACAATAAGAGAAACAATAAATAAATGGGACCTACTGAAACTGAGAAGCTTCTGTAAAGCAAAGGACACTGTCAGTAAGACAAAAAAGGCTACCTTCTGACTGGGAAAAGATCTTCACAAACCCTTCAACAGACAAAGGTCTGATCTCCAAAATATACAAAGAACTCAAGAAACTAGACACTAAAACTCTAATTAACCCAATTAAAAAATGGGGTACTGAACTGAACAGAGAATTCACAACAGATGAACTTCGAATGGCTAAAAAGCACTTAAGGTCATGCTCAACCTCCTTAGCGATCAGGGAAATGCAAATCAAAACAACTTTGAAATATCATCTTACACCTGTCAGAATAGCCAAACTCAAAAACACCAATGATAGCCTATGCTGGAGAGGATGTGGAATGAGGGGAACACTCATCCATTGTTAGTGGGAATGCAATCTTGTGCAGCCACTGTGGAAATCAGTGTGGCGGTTTCTCAGGAAGCTGGGAGTCAACCTCCCTCAGGACCCAGCAATTCCACTCTTGGGAATATACCCTAGAGATTCCCTAACATACTACAAAAGCATTTGTTCTACTATGTTCATAGCAGCGCTATTCGTAATAGCCAGAACCTGGAAACAGCCTCTGTGCCCCTCAATAGAAGAATGGTTAAAAAAGGTGTGGAACATATACACATTAGAGTTTTACTCAGCGGTAAAAAACAATGACATTTTGAATTTTGCTTTCAAATGGATGGAAATAGAAAACGCTTTACTGAGTGAGGTAAGCCAGACCCAAAAAGAGGAACACGGTATGTATTCACTCATAAGTGGATTCTAACCATAATTAAAGGTCTTTGAGCCTATTATTCGTGATCCTAGAGAAGCTAAATAAGAAGATGAACCTGATGAAGATTATTTAGCTATCCGCCAGGAGGTAGGAAATAGACAAGAGTCCCAGGTAACCTCGGGTGCATGGGGGGGTGGGAGGGTTGTCGGAAAGGGAGAGGGTTAGAGAGAAGGGAGTAGGGGAGGATTGGGGAAAGATCAGGGGACTGGGATGGAAGGGAGGGAGGAAGGATGGATATGGGATCAGGCAAGTATATACCTCAACTAAGGGAATCATTTTAGGGTTTACAAGAGACTTGAGTATAAAGGGGATCCCAGGTCCAAGGAGAGATCCCCAGATGGTTCTCTGGACAGAGGAGAGGGTGCTTGAACCAGCCTTGGCCCACAACCATACTGATGAATATTTTGCATGTCACCATATAACCCTCATCTGGCGATGGAAGGAGATGGAGGCGGAGACCCACATTGGAACACTGGACCTAGCTCCCTAGGTCCAAATGAGAGGCAGAAGGAAAGAGAACGTGAGCAAAGAAGGCAAGGGCAGAAGAAACCTTCATCCGACGTTTGATGGCAATACAGATGAAGACCCACATTGGAACACTGGACTGAGCACTCCACGGTCCTAATGAGGAGCAGAAGGATGAAGAAAATAAAAAAAAGTAATCAGGACTGCGAGGGATGCGAGCACCCACTGATACAAGAGGACTGATATAATGAGAGTTCACCAAGGCCTGTTGGACTGGGACTGAACGAGGACGTGATCCAACCAGATTCTCTGAATGTGGCTGGCCCGGAGCCTTTCTGAAAAGCTATTGACAATGACACTGGGACTTGCTTCCTCTGAATGTACTGGATTTTGGCGATCTAGTCTGTTTGGACTCTCACCTTCCCTGGACCTGGAGGGAGGGGGGAGGAACTTGAACTTCCCACAGGGCAGGAAACCCTGACTGCTCTAGGGGATGGAGAGGGAGGAGGAGAGGGAATGGGGGGAGTGGGAGCGTGCTGGGAGGAGGGGCTGAAATGGAAACTTTTATAATTTAATAAAAAAAATAAAGGATAACCAGGCTAGAATCCAAAAAATAAATAAATAAATAAATAAATAAATAAATAGATAAATCCTGATTCTTTCTGATCTCCTTCTAGATCAAATCTTTCTATCCTTTTGGTTCAACTTTGTGTCTGTTATCTATAACTCATCAAGACAATTGGCACTGTTCTTTATATTTTTACTTATGTGCGTTTTCACTGGGACTTGGTTGACCCACCAGTGGCTGCAACCTTAATGAAAAGTGCTATTAGCTCTTGACCTTGGGGTGGGATTTTTCGGCATACTTCCTGTGTCCATGCTATGATTTTGTCTACTTTGTGCAGGTCTTTCTTGTACATGTTGATACATCTTTGCTAATTCATATATAGAGTTTCATTGGTGCATTTAGAAATGACGTAGACTAGTAGTCACCTTCAGCCTCTGATGTTTACATTCTTTCCTTTAATTGTTGTATAATTGTCCCAGATTCTTGAGAGGAGCGGTGTGGTATGGATTTCACACTTAGGTATAAGCACCCTTCAGATTTATTATTGGTGCACATGTGTGTGTGTGTCATATCTTTTTTAGTTTGGAAAAGTATTCCTCTATTATTTTGTTAAATATATTTTCTGTTTTTTGTTGGACTTTGCTTTCTTCGATAGCTATTATTCTTAAGTTTAGTTCATGGGGTTCTATGCTTCCTAGAACTTTTTTCCTAAGCTTTATTTAGATGAAATGTTTTCTTTGATTGATGAGTCTATTTGCTCAATTGTATCTTCAGCCCTTCAGATTCTCTCTTCCATCTCTTGTATTCAGTTGGTAATGCTTGCTATTTTGGTTTCTAAATGTTTTCTCATGGGGACTGTTAGTATAATTTCCTCAGCTTGAGATGTCTTTATTGTCTCTATTTCACTTTTACAATTCTTGAATATTTTACAGATCTGTATGATTATTTTGAGATTTTTTTTGAAAATGGATTTGTTGATTTCTTCCAGTTTTTTTGTCTTTTCCCTCATTTTTGCAGGAATTTTTCATTTCTCATTAGCTCTTGTAGATTCTATTAACCCATTACTCTTATCTATGTTAGTCACATGGATCACTACCTTTTTCAGCGGGGCAGATCACATCCTGCTTCTTCAGTGATCTGGGCAGGACTGGGGAGGAATGGGCTTCCTACTTCCCAGAATTCTCCTGTTCTTATTGTCCTACCTTAACTTCTTGTCCAGTTGTCCCACCTATATTTCCTGCCTGACCAATCAGCATTTATGTAAAACAGGATTGACAGAATACAGACAAGTCTCCTGCACCACTTCCCCCTGTTTTTTTAAACAAAGGAAAATATCCATAGTCCATTTTTGTGAATATGGGTGTTGTATTCCAGGCAACTTGCAGCTAGTTGGGGGCACAAATAATCTTATGGGTCCCTAAAGAAAGTTTATCAAGTCCTGACTGGAGTATCCTGTGAGTCTTGTTAATCTCAAGCAGCATCTTGAATCTGTTCTGGATGTAGAAATCAGACATCTAGGCCATCTGCTCCTCCCAGGAATTTCTCAGGTGGTATTCCTTAAGGAAACCCAAGTTTTCTTAACTCAGAATGAATCCACAGCCTCTCATTTTCTGTGGATACAAAAACAAAATCTTTTCTCCAAAGTAACATAACTTTTGACTTCAATTTTGAAATCAAAGGATTTTCAGAATACCTATCTTGGATTAATTTAGTGGCATTTATAAGCAAATATCTATTAGCAGCTGTTGCTTATTCTTCAGCATTCAAACATTTCACAGAGAGCATAATAATATACAGTATCATGGTTCTCTGTGTCTTTTCCATCATTTTGGTGGCTTTATTTTAAACTGTATTTCTCTTATTTTTACGTTTTGACTTTTTGAGAGAGTGTTTCTGTGTATCTTTGTTCTGGAACTTACTCTGTGGACCAGGTTGTCCTTAAACTTATAGATATCTGCCCTGCTTCTCCCTCCTCAGTGTTGTGATTAAAGGTGTGCACTACCACACCTTGAATTCACAGAGATCTGTCTGTCTCTGCCTCCCAAGCATTGGGATTGAAGGTGTGTGCTTCCACACCTTGAAGTCACAGAGGCCAGTCTACCTTAGTCTGCAAAGTGTTGGGATTAAAAGTGTGTACCAGCACACCCAAATATTCTCTTTCTTTCTTTTTTATTTTAAGGACTTTAACCTTTATTTTTTCAATCTTGCATATATTTTTAAATACACAATAAAGCATTTAGAGGCTTTCTTTCTCTTTGAATCTCTCTTTACTGTATACCTCTCTTTTTCTGACCACATGTATCTTTAATTTACCAAGCAATATGGGTAGGATCAAAGCCATGGATTTGACTGCTGAAGCCAGCCCATTTCTTAGCTTTCTGGGATTCCAGCATTTTGGCAGAGGTACAGGACAGAGTCATGTTTATTGCCACAATTCTACAGCGTTTCAAAGTTCATGCCAAGAAGCATGCTACAGCAGTGTGCTCACAAACCACACTCAAATGCTTTGTAGTCAGACCGCCTGCCTGAAAGACTCAGATTTTGCCCTGGTAGGACAGCACAGAAAGCTGGCATTTTAAAAGAGCACAACTTTTTCATTGCTATGGCTGAAAACTGAAAAGTATGTACTTAGCTTTACATCATCACCATTTAAGTGCTTCTTGGAAGGATTTCTTTAAAAAAGCTGCAGGGTTTTGCAGTTAAAACTGAGTCAGGAAGCCTCTCTTTAATGAGAGAGCTTGATTGTCTCTAGGAAGCAGAGTAGACCCTAGAAATTGCTGCTACCAAGAACACATGATTTACTCTATTCTTTCCCAAGCTTTTTCAGGCTTTCTGTGGATGCAGTTATTCATGTGGGTGCCAGTCTGTATCATGAAGGCCTGTTTGTTGTGCTTTATGTCCTGTCCATTTCCCCAGCCATTTAATTCCAGAGAAAGTCACATAGAGTGTCTATATCAGATACAAACTGATTGAACTATTAGCTCAGGTTTCATATTAACTCTTGTTGCTTATACTAACTCATTGCTCTTATCTATGTTAACCACTTGGCTCAGTACCTTTTTCAATGGGCAGATCACATTCTGCTTCTACAATGATCTGGGCAGGACTATTGAGGAATCAGTTTCCTCCTTCCCAGAATTCTCCTGTTCTGATTGGTCCACTTTTACTTCCTGTCTGGTTGTCCCACCAATCCTTTCTGCCTAGACAATCAGCGTTTATTTAAAACTTGATTTACAGAATACAGACAATTCTCCAGCACCAGCGTGGTTAGTTTTTGGCTAGGTGTTCCATGTTAGTAGGCTTCAGTGCCTTCAAAATTCTGTTCCACAGAGTGAAGATCCTATTAAGGGAAATATTTCATCAAGGAAAGTATTGTGTTGCATGCAGGTAGAAGAATGTCTACAAATTAGTTCATATGTATTTTTGTCTCTCTAAACTTTCGCTGACTACTGAACTGGAATGACCTTGAGAAATACACCCTGTGAATGTCAGTTTCCTTAAGGCTAATGCTATCTTTATGTCAGAAATAGGACAGATATAAGGGTAATTGTATTCTTCTTATTGGCCAGGAGACTAATGAGAAAAGCCTTGCTTGAAAAAATTTTGAGGATTAAAATATTTTAATCTTTGCAGTTTCCCTCACTTACTTCTTTTTCAGTTCATTAATACCATGTAGGGAGGCAGATAATTTCTTACTTTGGTCGATATCTTTTTCTGAAACTCAGAGAAAACACCTACTTTGGAGAAATATGAAAGCTCTGGCCCCAATCTGTAATAACCATTGCTTATCAGAGCCTGCTTTTCAAAAGAGGGTGAAAAAACATTACACAGAAAGGACTCTGATGGTCATAAATACATCATAAACCACAAATTTCCAATGAATTTTCCCTGTCAACTCAGGACCTTCTCACTTATCCAACATCCAGTCTGTCTAAAAAAATCTCCTACTCCCCAAAGGAGTGATACATCTTATTCTGGAAATTCTGTAAGAAAATAGGCAGAAGACTCTGGAAAGGCTTGCACTGATGGGTTTTCTAAAGAGCCGTTGAAAGGGTATGTTTTGGTTTGGGAAATAGCCATCAGGAAGTATTATAAGTTCCTCTAAAACTCCAAGATCCTTGGTCTTTGTCCATGTTATAACTTAAGATCTCCTACTATGATTTTAAAAGACTGAATGACAGTAAGTATGAATTTCATGAAAAGAATATTAAAGTAGCCTTCGGGTCAAGTCTCTTACATATGAATATTCATTCTGTCTTCTTCCTAGCTGCTCTAACTGGATCAGTGCCCTAAATATTCTTAGTGTTTTTAAACCACATTCCACTACTTAATAAACTGTAAAGCTCTGTTCAATAAGAATATTCCTTAAGCCGTGATATTATAGTTTCATGATATTTTTATTACAACAGGAAATGATATATAAATATGTATCTCATTATACTATGAAGCCCCAAATTCCATCACAAAATAAGAACTTAATATGAAAATTTAAGTAGAATTCATAAGATTATTGGTCAGCATCAATCCTATTACATGGACAGTCATTAGTTCAATCTCCAGTAGCACACAGATAAATATGTTATAGTACTGTGAAGTAATATGACCTGAATATGGTTTATAGGTGTGGTGTCTCATCTCCATGATCATGGCAGTTAGGTAATAGAGGCAGGTGGATTACTGTTTTGATGCAATTTTGATATATATATATATGTGTGTGTGTGTGTGTGTGTGTGTGTGTGTGTATGATTCTTTTATATATTCTCTCATAATCACAAAACTGGTTATATAGCCCATTGGGAGAGTTTTACCTGCCAAGGAAAAGCCCTTTGTTTAAACGGTGGGACCACAAAAAGAAATATATCACAATCTCTCTTGTACTATAAATTAAAAGCATCAGAAAATTCTAGTAGAAATTTGAAAATATCAAATCTTCCAACACTTGAATTGGTACCACTAGCACTGGCTATTCAGTCATCATTAGAAAAAGAGTCCTGATATGAGAACTTTTCTAATTCCTGAGCACAGAGTTCTCTTCTGATACAACCTGAGGGACTATGGAGGAAATATCTACATTCTTACACCACTACGACTCCTTTGGTTTGCTTTACCTCAGAGAAGCCAGCTACTTCACCAGTCTCTTTGCTCAGCTATTTGTGGTGAGTGTTTTAGACTGTGTGTTCTATGTTTTATTATCAGTGAGTAACTGCTTGTTCGGACAGTGGGGATGCTAGAAAGTTCAGTAGTTTACTGGCAGTAGATTCCATATTGCTTCCTGGGTCTTTGTGGCCCACCAATGGCTACACTCTTAATGAAAAGTGCTATTGGCTCTTGAGCTAGGGGTAAGAATTTTCTCTATACTTATTGTATATATTCTGTAATTTTGTCTACTTTGTGCAGGTCTTTTTATACATGTTGATACATCTATGTGAATTCATATATAGAGTTTTATTGCCACATTTTGAATGCTTTGGACTAGGACTCACCATCAACCTATGAAGTTCACAGTCTTTCTTTACTTCTTGTACAATAGTCCCAGATTCCTGAGAGGAGAGGGTGTGATATGGCTTTCACACATAGGGATAAGAACCCTTCATATTTATGATTGGTCCACATTTGTGTGCGTCATATTATTCTGTAGGTTGGAAAAGTTTTCCTCTATGATTTTGCTAACTATATTTTCTGGTTTTTTGTTGGACTTCTTCTCTTTCTTCTATAGATATTATTCTTTGGTTTTGTCTTATCACTGCATTCCATATTTCCTAGATATTTTGTCCAAAGCTTTATAAAGATTTAATGTTTTCTTTCACTGATGAGACTATTTCGTCAATTATATCTTCAGCACTTGAGATTCTCTCTTCCAGTTCTTGGATTCTTTGACAATATTTGATTTTTTGCTTTCTAAACATTTTCATGGTGACCCTTTCTATAATTCCCTCAGCTTGAGATTTCTTTATTTTCTCTTTACACTTTTGTACTTTTTGAATATTATACTTATCTGTATGATTAATTATTGTTGGTTTTAGAAAGGGATTTCTTCATTTCTTTCAGTTTTTTGTTTGTCTTTCCCTCATTTTGTAAGGGAATTTTTCTTTTCTGCTTTTAGGGCCTCAGACATTTTCCTAAAGTTATTTTAAGTATTTTCTTCTGCTTCATCTTTATTTGTTTGTTAGAGCCTTGTTCTTGTAGGGTATTTTCTTTTTAGTTGTATCATGTTGCACTTTTTAGTGTTGTGTGTCATCTTACTTTGTCTATTTATCTTTTTCTCTAATTGTTGGTGCTGTCTGTGCCTCTCATGATCAATCTTCCAGTTGCCAGTAGATCCCAGCCTTGGGTAGGCTTTTGGATTCATGTAGTGCATTAAGGAACCATTTCAGTCACACTGTTATTACTCTGTTTTTTGAAGGTTACTCTGTGCTCCCCGGGGTTGGTATGCAATACTGAGGATTATTTGGGTCTGCTCCCATGGAACTTTTCTGCTGTGGACTCTTTCTGCTGAAAATTCTGGTGTGAGCCTTCTCTGGCAGAGGTTGCTGGTTGGGTCAATTCTATCAAATGTCACTAGCTCAGGCATGCTACCTCAGAGGACACTGATTCACATCTGGTCTTGCAAAGTTTGGGTTTATAAAACATTTAAAACCATTTTTCATATCTAAATACACACTTACAAAGGCATGGATTTCACATCAATATTGACTGAAGATAAATCTCTTTCTGTATTATTTCCCTCTCATCATTTCTTAGTGTTGTTGGATTCTGTCTAGGTATCTCATGTCAGTACACTTCAGTGCCTTCAAAAATCTGTTCCATGGACTAAAGATCCTTCTTGTAAAGAATAGTTCATGAATGACAGCTCTGTGTTGTGTGCAGGTATAAGAATGAGTTCAAGTTATTTCACATGTATTTCTGTCTCTGTAAACATTTCCTGACTTCTGAACTAGAATTCCATTGAGTAACATCTCCTGTGAATGTCAGTTTCATTAAGGCTAATACTATTCTTATGTCAGGATTGAAAACAATGTAAAGGTCATTGTATTCTTCATATCTGCCAGGAGACTAATGAGAAAGACCTAATTTCTAACAATTTTTGAATATTAAAATTTTTTAAACATATATGTTATCATCACTTCTTTTTCAGTTCAATAATGCCATGAAGGGAGTCAGAGAATGTCATAATTTGGCTGTTATCTTGTTCTGAAACTCAGAGGCAACACCTAGTTTGGAGTCAAAGTTTGAAAGCTCTGGACCCAACATTTATTACCCATTCCTTATCAGAGCCTATGATTCAAAAGAGGGCAGGTAAACATTACACAGAAAGGTCACTGATGATCATAGATACATCAGAAATGACAAATTTCCAAAGAAATTTCCTTGTTACCTCAGTGTGCTATCACATATCCAACATCCAGAATGGCTAACGTATCTGCCACTCCCACAAGGAATGACACATTTCATTCTGGAAATCCTTGTGGAGAACAGGCAGGAGACTCTGGAATGCCTTGCTGTGATGGAACTTTTTTAAGAGCCTTTGGAAAGCCTGTGTTTTGGGTTTGGAGATAGACACCAGAAAGTATTATAAGTTAACCCATACTCCAAGATCCATGATCTTTATCCATGTTATGACGTGAGATCTTCTACTAAGACATTAAAATAACATCCAGAACTAGGAAGGCAGAGGCAGTCAGATCTCTGTGAGTTCAAGGACAGCCTGTCTACAGAATAAGTTCTAGGACAAAGATACACAAAAAAATCCCTGTCTTGAAATGCTAAAAATTAAAAGTAAAAATAAAAGGAATAGAGTTTAAAATAAAGCCACCAGATGGAAAGCACACAGAAAATCTGGATACTGTATGTTATTTGATCTCTTTGAATTGTTTGAATGCTGAGAAAGGAGCAATAGCTGCTAAAATAGATTTGTTTATAAATGCTTCTTAATTTATCTAAGATAGGTATTTTGAAAATAACTTGACTTCAAAATTAAAGTCAAAAGATATGTTACTTTGGAGAAGAGGTATTGCTTTTGTTTCCACAGGAAATGAGAGGCTATGGATTCATTCCAGGTTAAGAAAAATCAGGTTTGATCAAGGAAGGCCCCTTGAGAAATCTCTGATAGGAGCAGGTGGCATAGATGTCTGACCCTGTAAGATTATCAGCCCCCCTAATCAGCAAAAAGTAGCATGGTAAACTGTGCCCACATTCCCAAATAAATGGACTATGTATATGTTGTTTTGTTTAGAATGTTGGTTACAATTTGTTATGGATAATGGTCAGGAGAAAAGCTTAAAAAAAGGATATTAGATTCAGAGTTCTTGTTTTTTTTAAAAAAAAGTGAAATAAAAGGAGGGAAGTGCTGTGGTACAATGGTCTTTTTATCCTGTCACTTATATTATTTTTAATAAAACACTGATTGGCCAGTAGCCAGGTCGAAATTATAGGCGATGCAACAAGGCAGGAAGTAGAAGTGGGTCAATGAGAATTCTGGGAAGAGGGAAGTTTCATTCTGCAGTCGTATCCCAGCCTCCGAGGAAGCAAGATGTGACTGCCTCGCTGAAAAAGGTACCAAACAAAATGACTAACTCAGCAAGAATTATAGGCTAATGTAAGCTATAAGAATTAGTTAATAAGAAGCCTGGGCTAATGGGCCAATCAGTTTATTATTAATGTAGACCTTTGTGTGATTTCTTTGGGACTTAATGGCTGCGGGAACCAGGCAGGACAGAAAACTCAGTCAAAGAGGGTTTGTTTGGTTTACACTTCCACATCACTGTTCATCATCAAAGAAAGTCAGGACATGAAGACCAGGAGGCAGGGACTGATAGAGAAGTCATGGAGGATGCTGATTACTTCCTTGCTTCTCATGACTTATTCACCTTACTTTCTTATAAACGCCAAGGCCACTAGCACAGTGATGGCACCACCCACAATGTACTTGGCCCTCCTCTCAGCAATCAGTAATTAAGAAAATTCTCTATAGGCTTGCCTACAGCTACATTTTACAGGGGCATATTTAAATTGAGCTTCACTGCTCCCTGATGAAGTTATTTTGTGTCAACTTGGCATAAAACTAGCCAGCAAATCATGAGTACTTTTCTTTGACATGAGCGAAGCATGGGCTTTGTTTGTCAACTTTTTTGTCAGGGATCTTAAATCTCCTTTGCTCCCTTCAAAGGCCAAGTCTTCCTACCTCCAGTTTTACACTTAAATAGCAATTTTATTTTATTTTAGTCATTATTGAAATTCTTCTCTACATATGAAATGCCAGTGGTGCACAGGTTAGGGAGGCCGAAGAGAGGCTGTGAGGAATTGTTAAAGTCAACCCTCCTGTAGTTTTTTTCAATCTCACAACAGTGGACACTGAAGATAGAAATTTATGAATATTTGGCACATGGAGTAGAATGAGCATTCAGAGGAAATATATTTAACCTAGTGAGCACTCTATGACTAAAGGCGTGGTGATCAGAGGATATTAGGACTGGTAGCTCTGCCTGGCTTGCTTAGGATTATTAGTTCATTACATTCCACAATTTCTACTGAAGTTCCTAGCTCCTGTAGTACTGCAATATATGTATCTTAGGGAATATTTGTGCAAGGGACACTTATGGATTGCCTGTATATTGCAGAGGGTGACAGGATCTTTTTCAATCATCTCCTTGAATAATAATACCAAGATGGGAAATACTAATGAAACAACAGTATTTTACAGAACATTTCAAGGTATTATTGTACAACTGGATTCAACACAATGTTCTGTTTGATTTTGCACCTGAAGCTGTGCTGTGAGTACAAAGCATAACATCTGTAAAAAGATTATTGACATACTTGGACAATATAATCTGTTATTAATTATTGTCATGATACAGATAGAACCCAGATTCTTGCCCATAGTCAAATGGTCACTTAGGTTCAATGTTATTTTCTCAAAATTCATTTCATGCCAATATTTTCAGTGTTTTATTTTTGGAAAAGAATGTAGAAAGAGGGTTAAACTTATTTTTATATTCATCATGACCATGATATGCATGTTGATTAAAGAAATATGATATATTTTTATTTTTACTACAAGTAGAGACTTACATGATAAAAAATTAGTCTCTAAAATAACACTGTTTAGAAAAAGTAAGTTCGAGACAGAAGGAGAATGAGATGGTTCAGATTTTCTACCAATGGCTTTTGGATACCTTTGTGCATAAAATTCAAAGCTTACTGTATACCTTACATGCTAACGACATCACATACTCAAAGACCAATCTGTGTTTTGCAGGATATTGGAGGGATAGCACTACTAGTGATAGATATGTTAAATCCATTATGAGGGAATCACTCAAACCCAAAGTCCATCTATATGTTCTTCTCAGTCACACACTCACGTCCTATTAATCTTTTTGTTTTGTTTTGTTTTTGTTTTTGTTTTTTTCTTTAAATTTTTATTTATTTATTTATTAAAATTTCTACCTCCTCCCATCCTCCCATTTCCCTCCCACTCCCCCCACTCTTCCTCCCCCTCACTCTCTAGTCCTAAAAGAAGACAGGGTGCCCTGCCCTGTGGAAAGTCCAAGGCCCCCCTCCATCCAGGTCTAGGAAGGTGTGCATCCAAACAGACTAGGCTCCCAAAAAGCTAGTACATGTAGCAGAATCAAAATACGGTGACATTATCATTGGCTTCTCAGTCCGGCCTCACTGTCAGCCACATTCAGAGATTCCGATTTGATCACATGTTCCTTCAGTCCCAGTCCAGCTGGCCTTGGTGAGCTCCCATAAGATCATTCACACCGTCTCCGTGGGTGGACGCACCCCTCGCGGTCCTGACTTCCTTGCTCATGTTCTCCCTCCTTCTGCTCTTCATCTGGGCCTTGGGAGCTCAGTCCAGTGTTCCAATGTGGGTCTCTGTCTCTACCTCCATCCATCGCCAGATGAAGGTTCTTTATCAATGGCTTCTCAATCAGCCCCCCATTTCAGCCACGTTCAGAGAGTCCGGTTTGGTCGCATGCTCATTCAGTCGGTCCAGCTGGATTTGGTGAGCTCCCATTAGAACAGGCACACTGTCTCAGTGGGTGGACCAACCCTTCTTGGTCCATACTTTCTTGCTCACCTTCCTCCTTCTGCTCTTCAATTGGACCTTGGGAGCTAAGTCTGTTGCTCTGATGAGGGATTTTGTCTCTATCTCCATCCGTCGAGATAATCATCAGTGTGTTAGTGGGGCAAAGCCAATTCAGGCACCCTCTACTGTGCTGCCCAAGGACCTAGCTGGGGACTTTCCCGTGGACACCTGGGATCCCCTCTAGAGCCAAGTCTTTTGCCAACCCTAAAATGAATCCCTTAATGTAGATAACTTCTTCCCTGCTCCTATATTTGCCCTTCCTCCATCTCCACAACCATTTTGGAAATCAGTGTGGTGGTTTCTCAGGAAATTGGGAAACAATCTACCTCAGGATCCAGCAATACCACTCTTGGGAATATACCCAAGAGATGCCCAATCATACTACAAAAACATTTGTTCAACTATGTTAATAGCAGGATTAGTTGTAATTGCCAGATCCTGGAAACAACCTAGATGCTCCTCAGTGGAAGAATGGATAAAGAAAGTGTGGAATATATACACATTAGAGTACTATTCTGTGGTAAAAACAAAAAAATGATATTTTGAATTTTGCATGCAAATGGATGGAAATAGAAAATACTATCCTGAGTGAGATAACCCAGACCCAAAAAGATGAATTTGGTATGTACTCACTCATTAGTGGACTTTAGCCATAAACAAAGGACATTGAGCCTAGAAAAGCCAAATAACAAGGTGAACCCAAAGAAAAATATATATAGATCCTCTTGGAAATTGGAAGCAAACAAGATTGCCAGGCAAAAGTTGGGATAATGGGGTGGGGGTAGAGGTGGGGGTAGGCTTGGGGGAAGGGGAGAGGGGAGAGAGAAGGGAGAAAGGAAAGATTGAAGAGAGTTTGGGGTAGTGGGAGGGTGAAGATGGAGGAAGGGCAGATATAGGAGCAGGGAAGAAGTTAATCTTTACTAATATTATGCAGCAATGGTATAAGGTTATCTAGAGATTACATGAATCAAATAAACTGTTTTTAATTATAGTGATACCATTTTCTGAAAAGTCACATGATATGCTATTAATTAAAGATGGATTATGTAGTGTGTGTCCTATAAAAATTTGAGAGATCATAGGAAATATGATATGACAATTGAGAAAATATAACATGTAAAATCATGCATTTATTTTGTGTTTTAAATTTATATGATATTCATAACCCTTGATTTATAGTCCAATCTGTCTTCACTCTACTTAGGTTGAGGTAGGCACTGTTACATTTCTAGATTGAACATTCCTAAGAGTTAGTTTTATTCAGAGCAGGCACACCCATAACCAAAGAGAGCATAGGTAATAGACAGGATGAGTCAAAAGACCTTGATGTAGAAGAACAAATTCAAACCATTTTTAATTTAAAAATGTTATTACTTATTTGATACATACATGTGTGTTTTCTTTCATGTATACCTGTGCAACTTGGCTCAAGAAAGCCAGATAAAGCTGTCATATCCCAGGCAATTGGAGTTACAGACAAATGTTTCATGCCATTTCAGTTCTGAGGATCAGGTATTGATACTGGAATACTGCAAGTGTTCTTAACTATTGATATATCTCCTTTTGACATCATTGAAGACGATCATTTACTACACCAGCAAAGCAGTAGATATTCTTCCAATGACTCCAAACAAAGATGTTGAGCAGCATCCCAAAGCTAAGAGTCCTCTACCCACAAGCCTGCAGGTTTTCTGGAATAGGATGCGTCTCTCTTTGCAGTGACTGTGAATCTTATTTTCAATCAAGATGTTGAAGAGGGGAGCAGACACTGAGGTGCTTATATCAGCCTACATTTGCTGTTCTCATTTTCCTTCTGCTCAAAACCCTTATCCTTTCGGTAGAGAATGTCAGAAGAGGGCATAGAGGAAATGCATTTCCAATCCTTAATAGTAAAGTAGATTCAACTTTTTTCAAAGTGCTTTAACTTCGTACTACTTTACTGTAGCACTCAGCAAAGTCAGTGTGATGAATAGCAATAAATCTTACCACAATCTAGTCTGCAGGTAGATACAAAGTTTCACTAAATTCCACAGAAACATAGTTGCTTGCCATTACCAAATATGTTTCAAAATGTTTTATAGCTCAGTCTCACCTTCTCCACATTCCAAATCTACACCTGTTACAGTAGCCTGCATCCATCCCTCAATGGTGGGGAAAGCTGATTCCATTTGCAATTTACATGGAGTATAACGTAAGATTTACAATCCATCCAGTGAAATGCCTAGTTGACTAATAGCCATGAGCACATGAGGGATTAATCTTTTCAGGCTGATTGTAGTTAGGGTTTCATGATTTTTGTTTGATGTAATGAGCTTCTGCGACATAATGTCACTATTTGTATGGGCTGGACATACTTGCACTAGATGTCTCTGAAAATGTTGTCTATAAAATATGCATTTAATTGGATGACACCAGGGTTTATCTTGGGAGAGAGATTAAGCCTCACTAACAAAGAAATTTGCTTCTGATCCAAGTGCATCACAGCTATGTACCAACCACACTGAACTGCTTTTGCACTCTGTAGGCATTTGGTGGATATTTTTTTTCTTTTTTATAATTTACTTTATTCTTTTAAAAAAGAAAACAAACTTTTTTTCAGTTTACATACCAATCCCTGTTCATACTCCCTCCCCACTTCCCATTCCCTTCAGCTACCCCTCCCACCCCACCCTCAATCCACTCCTCAGAGAGGGTAAGGCACATTGCTTTGGGGAAGATCCAAGGCCCTCCCTACTATATCTAGGCTAAGCAAGGTATCCATCCAAAGAGAATGGGTTCCCAAAAAGCCAGTACAGGCAGTAGGGATAAATTCTGGTGCCACTGCCAGTGGACCTGTAGTCTGTCCCTGTAACATGGGGGGGGCTGCTTATTTGTTGGGGTTTTCTATTCTGCCCTGTCCCCCAGCTATTTAGTCCCAGAGAAAAATCACACACAGATCTCTGTAAGTTATAATGCTGATTGGCCAGTTAGGTCAGGCTTCTTACTAGCAAACTCTCATATCTTGATTAACTCATTTTTCTGATCTATGTTAGTCAGGTGGCTCAGTACCTTTTTCAGTGGGGCACCTCACAACCTGCTGCTTCGGTGATCTGGGCAGGAGTGGGAGAAATCAACTTCCTCCTCCCCAGAATTCTCCTGCACTCCTTGCATCATTTCCACTTCCTGTCTGGTTTTCCCACCTACACCTGCTGCCTGGCCAGTGTTTATTCAAAACATGATTGACAGAATACAGACAATTCTCCCGCACGACTTCCCCCTCTTTTTTTTTTAAAAGGAAAATATCCATAGTCCATTTTTTTGGGAATGTGAGTGTAGTATTTCAGGCTACTTCCAGCTGGTTGGGGGCGCTGATGATCTTATGGAAACCTAAAGAAAATTTAGACTTATGATCAAGTCCTGACTGAAGTATCCTGTGAGTCTTGATCATCTCAGGCAGCAATCTTGAACCTGTTCTGGATGAAGAACTCAGAAATCTGGGCCATCTGTTCATACCGGCGATTGCTCAAGTGGTCTCCCTTGATAAAGATGATTTTTCTTAACTCTGAATAAATCCAGAGCCTCTCATTTTCTGTGGAAACAAAAGCAAAATCTCTTCTCCAAAGTAACATACCTCTTGACTTCAATTTTGAAGCCAAGGTATTTTCAAAATACCTAACTTGGATTAATTCTGCAGCATTTATAAGCAAATATCTTTTCCAGCTGTTGCTCCTTCCTCAGCATTTAAACAATTCAAAGAGAGCATAATAGCATACAGTATCAAGATTCTCTGTGTACTTTCCATCTTTATGCAGCTTTATTTTAACCTCTATTTCTTTTATTTTTACTTTTAACTTTTGGCTTTTTGAGACAGGTTCTCTGTATTTCTTTGTCCTGGAACTCCCTCTGTAGACCAGGCTATCTTTGAACTCTCAGAGATCCGTCTGTCTCTGCCTCCCAGGCTGTTTGTTCTTTTCTTTTCTTCTCTTTTCTTTTCTTTTCTTTTTTACTCTGAGAACTTTAACCTTTGGCCTGTATATATTTTTAACACAATGTAAGCCATTTAGAGGTTTTCTTACTCTTTGAATCTCTCTTTACTGTATATCTCTCTTTTTCTGACCACATGGGTCTTTAATTTGCTAAGGAATATGGAGAAGACAACAGTCAAAAGCTCTTAAGTTGTTTCAAGGTCCTTGCCAGGAAGCAAGCTGCAACATTGTTTCCATAGTCTGGACTGCCTGCTTGAAAGAGTCAGGAGTTTTACCTGGCAGGATGGCCCAGAAAGCCAGCATTTTAAAACAGAGCAGCTTTTTTCCTGCTACAGCTGAAAACTGAAATGCTTTACTCTAGTCTTTCCCAAGCTTTCTCAGTCTTCCTGTGGGTGCAGTTATCCACGTGGGTGCCATTCTGTAACATGAAAAGGCTGCGCTGGAAGAATTGTCTGTATTCTGTCAATCATGTTTTGAATAAATGCTGATTGGCCAGGCAGGAGGTGTAGGTGGGAAAACCAGACAGGAAGTGGAAATGATGCAAGGAGAGCAGGAGAATTCTGGGGAGGAGGAAGTTGATTCCTCCCACTCCTGCCCAGATCACCGAAGGAGCAGGATGTGAGCTGCCCCACTGAAAAAGGTACTGAGCCATATGGCTAACATAGATCAGAAAAATGGGTTAATCAAGATGTGAGAGTTAGATGGTAAGAAGCCTGACCTAACTGGCCAATCAGCATTATAACTTACAGAGATGTCAGTGTGATTTTTCTCTGCGACTAAATAGCTGGGGGACGGGACAGAACAGAAAACCCCAACAAACAAGGAGCCCCCCCCCATGTTACAAATGGCGCCCATGTGGATAACTGCATCCACACAAAGCCTGAGAAAGCTTGGGAAAGACTGAAGTAAAGCATTTTAGTTTTCAGCCATAGCAGGAAAAAGCTGCGCTGTTTTAAAACGCCGCCTTTCTGGGCCTTCCTGCCAGGTAAAACTCCTGACTCTTTCAAGCAGGCAGTCCAGACTATGGAAACAATGTTGCAGCTTGCTTCCTGGCAAGGACCTTGAAACAACTTAAGAGCTTTTGACTGTTGTCTTCTCCATATTCCTTAGCAAATTAAAGACCCATGTGATCAGAAAAAGAGAGATATACAGTAAAGAGAGATTCAAAGAGTAAGAAAACCTCTAAATGGCTTACATTGTATTAAAAATATATACAGGCCAAAGGTTAAAGTTCTCAGAGTAAAAAAGAAAAGAAAAGAAAAGAGAAGAAAAGAAAAGAACAAACAGCCTGGGAGGCAGAGACAGACGGATCTCTGAGAGTTCAAAGATAGCCTGGTCTACAGAGGGAGTTCCAGGACAAAGAAATACAGAGAACCTGTCTCAAAAAGCCAAAAGTTAAAAGTAAAAATAAAAGAAATAGAGGTTAAAATAAAGCTGCATAAAGATGGAAAGTACACAGAGAATCTTGATACTGTATGCTATTATGCTCTCTTTGAATTGTTTAAATGCTGAGGAAGGAGCAACAGCTGGAAAAGATATTTGCTTATAAATGCTGCAGAATTAATCCAAGTTAGGTATTTTGAAAATACCTTGGCTTCAAAATTGAAGTCAAGAGGTATGTTACTTTGGAGAAGAGATTTTGCTTTTGTTTCCACAGAAAATGAGAGGCTCTGGATTTATTCAGAGTTAAGAAAAATCATCTTTATCAAGGGAGACCACTTGAGCAATCGCCGGTATGAACAGATGGCCCAGATGTCTGAGTTCTTCATCCAGAACAGGTTCAAGATTGCTGCCTGAGATGATCAAGACTCACAGGATACTTCAGTCAGGACTTGATCATAAGTCTAAATTTTCTTTAGGTTTCCATAAGATCATCAGCGCCCCCAACCAGCTGGAAGTAGCCTGAAATACTACACTCACATTCCCAAAAAATGGACTATGGATATTTTCCTTTAAAAAAAAAAAGAGGGGGAAGTAGTACAGGATAATTGTCTGTATTCTGTCAATCATGTTTTGAATAAATGCTGATTGGCCAGGCAGCAGGTGTAGGTGGGAAAACCAGACAGGAAGTGGAAATGATGCAAGGAGAGCAGGAGAATTCTGGGGAGGAGGAAGTTGATTTCTCCCACTCCTGCCCAGATCATCGAAGCAGCAGGATGTGAGGTGCCCCACTGAAAAAGGTACTGAGCCATATGGCTAACATAGATCAGAAAAATGAGTTAATCAAGATATGAGAGTTAGCTGGTAAGAAGCCTGACCTAACTGGCCAATCAGCATTATAACTTACAGAGATCTGTGTGTGATTTTTCTCTGGGACTAAACAGCTTGGGGGGCCGGGCAGAACAAAAACACAAACAAGCAGGCCCGGCCTTTTCATGTTACAAACAAGCAGGCCTGGCCCCCTTATGTTACAGGTGTAGCCAACTTCCTTAGGTTGGAGTTTTTCTTCTAGTATTTTATGTAGGGCTTGGTTTGTGGCTAGGTATTGGTGAAATCTAGTTTTTTAATGGAATATCTTATTTGTCCTTCTATGGTGATTAAAAGTTTTCCTGGGTATTGTAGTCTGGACTTACATCCATGGTCTCTTAATATCTGTATAACACTTTACCACAACCTTCTAGCTTTCATTGTCTCCATTGAGAAATCAAGTGCAATTCTGATAGGTCTACCTTTATATGTTACTTGGCATATTTCCTTTGCAGATCTTAACATTCTTTCTTTAGTTTGTATGTTTAGTCTTTTGATTATTATGTTGTGAGAAGACTTTTTTGGATTCAGTTTATTTGGTGTTCTATAAGCTTCTTGTATCTTCATAAGCATATCTTTCTTTAGGTTGGGAACGTTTTCTTCTATGATTTTGTTGTTTATTTTCTGTACTTTTGAGTTGAACTTCTCCTTCTTCTATATCTGTTATTCTTAGATTTGTCCTTTTCATGCTGTCCCATATTTCCTGGATATTGTGGGTTAAGCTTTTGTTAGATTTAATGTTTTCTCTAACTGATGAGTCTATTTCCTCTATTGTATCTTCAGTGCTTGAGATTCTCTCTTCCATCTCTTGTATTCTGATGTTTATGCTTGCACTTGTGGTTCCTTATTGTTTTCTCATGATTTCTGTTTTTATAATTCCCTCACCTTGTGTTTTCTTTATTGTTTCTATTTCAGTTTTCAAGTCCTGAATAGTTTCTTTAATATGCTTAATTTCTTTCTCTTGGTTTTCTTTCAGTGATTTTCTGATGCCTTCCAATTTTTTCTTTGTCCTTTCCTCCATTTCTTTAAGGGAAATTCTCATTTTTCTTTAAGAGTTTCAAACATTTTCTTGAAGTTATTTTTATATCATTTTCTTCTGCTTAATCCATATTTGGTTGTTCAGGTCTTGCTGTTATAGGGTCTTTAGGTTTTACTGGTGTTGTGTTGCTCTTTATGGTGTTACATGTGTTGTTACAAGTTCTATTCATCTTTTCCTCTAATAGGTGTGGTTAGGGCTGTCTGAGATTCTGATGAATATTCTTCTAAGTGCCAGTGAATTCAAAGGTCAGATGGTTGTTCCTCATGGTACAGTCAGTAACACAGTTCTACTTACCCTGTTAGTTACTCCATGTTCCTAGAGATAGCCCAGTACTCCTGTGCTTTGCTCTGCTCCTTTGAAGTTTGCTGTCTCAGGCCTACTTTGATCTAGGTGCCAGCTTTGCCCTGTTTCTGTAAACCCTGGTCTGGATCCCCTCCTGCAGAAGTTCCTGGCTTGGAGTTGAACCTGCAAGTGTTCTGGCTCTGGTCTACTGCCTCAAAGTTCCCAGGCTTGGGTGTCCCCAGAACTGCAGAGGACCTGGTTCAGGCTTACTCCCTCAGAGGTCCCAGACTCAAGTTCAGACCCACAGAGATTCCAGGTACCTGCCTATTCCTTTTGATGTCCCAAACCAATGCCTAGATCCACAGAGGTCCTGGCTCAGGCCTACTCCCTCTGAGGTCCCAGACTCATGCCTGGCCCTGCAGAGATCTCTGGTTCCTACCTATTCCCTCAAAGGTCCCAGGTTCACTCACACCCAGACTGGCAGAGGTCCTGGCACAGGTGTAGTTCCAGGGAGGTTCTAGACTCACGCCCAGACCCACAGGGGTCCTGGATTAGTTCTACTCCCTTATAGGTCCCAGATTCAAATCCAGACCCTCAGTGGTCTCTGGCTCACTCACTCAGCGGTTACTCCACTGTACCTGGAAAAGAGATTTTTCTTTGGTTTCCACAGAGTATGAGAACCTATGGATTCATTCCAGGCTAATGTGGTTTGATAGATCAAGATTCCCTGAGAAGTCACCTTAAACATCCCTTAAAAAATTACTTTGCCCAACAAAAAGCAGGAAACAGTTTGGAGAAGAACTACATACAAATTTCCAATTATTGTTCATGGATTTTTTTATATTTAAGTGGGATATTGTATTGGTATGGATCTTGGTTTATTGATATAAATTTAAGGCAAATTTTGTTATATGTATATTTCTGCTCTTGATTAAAGTATTTTGTTTGTGAAACTCATTTAAAAATGTAAAGTATAATTAAGAAATATAGGTTAATAGAAAATCATTCATCATTGTCAAGCTTGTAGTCATGTTAGGTAGGTTTTTTAGATATATAAAGATACATTTCAGTTAGATAAGTATTCTTTAAATCTTTCAGAGATCTTCAGAATATGCCATTTGAAGTGTTCTGAGAATTTAGGACTTTTAATGACAGTGAAACACATCTGCTCCTGGCAGCACCAATCTATTTCAAGAGAAAGATGGGCATTAAAGAGGCCCCTTATGGAGTTGGTTAGCCATTTGGGCAAGTAGTTGCTCTTGCCTGGACTTCTTGATGAAGTGGACATGCAGGACCCACAGAGAAATGACTGCTGAACTTGCCTAAAAGTGAGACAGTGCTTTGGGATTTCTGCTTCATTAAAGAATAGAAACAGTCTGCCAAAAATTCTGCAGGACACAGAACAAAGTAATGGACAAATTGACAATATGGGTAGAACTGTCTGAAATTTCTTGCTTCATGGAAAAGTCTGCTGGATGCTATTGGCCTGTAGGCTAAAGACAGATACCCCCAGATACAGAACTTTGAGTGACTGTCCAGGCAGCAAGATGTTTCTGTCAATTCTAGAGTTTTGGGAGTTGCTTACAATGTACTTCCTGTTTACCGAGGTAATATTATATCCTTCTGGAGTCTTTGATGGAGTTGAAGAATTTATAGTTATAGTTTTCCTTCATTTTGATAAATGATCAAGTAGATATAAATACTGTAACTATAATTCTTGCTTGACATCTGTTTTGTATATATAATTTTACTATGTTAAAGTTAAAACCTTCTTTTATATTTAAACAGAAAAGGGTCGGTGATGTGGGATTCCCCTCTATATACTGTGAATAAAGGACTGCTTTGGGTCTGTGCAGAGCATAATATAGGTAGGCAGGAAAAACTAAGCTGAATGCTGGGAGAAAGAAGGAGGAGTCAGAGAGAAGCAATGTAGCCCTGCCAGAGACTGACACCAGAGCTTTACCTGGTAAGCCACAACCTCATGGTGATACACAGATTAATGTAGATGGGTTAAATTAAGATGTTAGCGTGAGCCAATAAGAAACTAGATCAAATGAGCCAAAGAGTATTTTAAATAATATAGTTTCTGTGTGATTATTTTGGTTCTGGGTGGCCAGGACAAACAAGCTACCTCTTGCTACACCGGATTGAGACCAAGTGTTCAACCAATGAGACTTCAAACCTTTCACATTCAAATCACAACATTCTGAAATTTGTCACCACAAGGTTGTGGTCATATTTCCAGATAGCAAATTTTCAAGCTCTGGAGGATTTCCTGGTGGGTATTTATCTTGCTTTGTCTCAATATTCCCATGTTGTATCACAATTACTTTCCTTTACATTACATGTGTCAGATTTCCCATCTTGTGGGAAGTATAAAATTTTGATTTTATTCTGGCTCACAGTTAAAAAATATGCTTGAATCTCAAGCTACTTTGGATTTTTGAACTGTTCTTAATAACTTTGGGAGACTTTTGAGGCTAAATGAATGTACTTTGTATCATTTGATAATCATGAAGGAATTTAAAGGGAGCAGAGATAGAATTCACTAAGATTTAAAGGGGCTTTTGGAAGAAAAAGAGATAAATTGTGATTGGAAAAATAATGGCAGGCTAGAAAATTAAAACATGAAAGGATAAAAATCACCCAAGACTTTTCACTTACAATTTTTAATAAGTGCATAAGAAACTTTCCCCCTTTGTAGAAACATGCTTTATCTAAAATAATATTAAACTATGATTATAAGGCAATTTTGCCTATGAGTCACCAAATGATCCCTCTAGGGCTCCATGATAATATTTTGTTTCATCGTGTTGTCTGGCATCTAGGAAATTCTAAGATAGATTTCTAGTTGTCAAAATATAAAGATATTAGTGATATAGAAGCACCTCTTTTCCAATAAATAAATGCTACTTGACAATTTCTGGAATTCTGTGTGTAAAATCAATTGTTTTCTTCTCTTTCCAGCCCATACACTACTATTAGTCATATTTCTACTTCAGTAAAAATGAACTATTTTCTACCCTCAAACATTCTGTAACTCTCTGTTCCTATTGTTATGCCTCTCTTCCATTCTTAGTCACTTCCCCAACCTTATTAATTTTAAAAATCCATATCAGATCTTTTCTTTACTTTTACATAATCTTCTATTCTTCTTAATTTCTTTATATATTCTAAAACATATTATCTACACTTCTTACACAGTGTTGAACTACAATGATAACCAGAACTCAAAATAGGGATGTACAGTGCCAATTTTGAGATTTCTGTCACCTTAGCAAAGTTACTGTGAGTTTAAGCAAATTTTTCCACTTATTAAATTAATAAATTAAGGCATTTCTGTTCATTCTATAATAATTAAGTATTGAGTACTTGATTCCTATTCACAGAACATGACAATATGCAGCAGTTATGCTTTCACGAAATAATTTAATCCAAAAAATTACATCACCAAATACTATAATCACCTTCTATGTACGATAAATTTCATATAAACAGATTTGGAAGATGTACAGAAGTTCATACAATCAAAGATTTCAGCATAGAATTTGTCTTTGATATAAAAAATAGTCAAGTGTCAGTGAAGGAGCATGGAAAGCAATTGAATCCAGAAACTTCAATTGCATTTTTCGCCCACTAAAAATTCACACAAGAATCAACTCCTGAAGAATAACCTTGTTGTGTAACACTACAAACTTGTTAATGAGAGCACAGGGTATGTGTGAAGACAGATCCTAAAATGTAATTCCACACTAGCTCAGAATTGAATATAATAAAAGGTTATTTGTTTAGGGGCAGACTCACAGATCACAGCCCTCTGCACAAACAGGGAACAAGAAATTAATCCAGAAGCTGGGAGAGAGAACACACCAGCTTTAAAGCTGCATTTATACTATAAGAGACCATGTTCAAAGAGACTGGTATCTTAAAGGCTATTGGCTGAAGAAGTTCCCACAACACTTCTCCCTTTTGTCTAAATAACAGTTTTAAGTCTAATACAAAATTATATACTATAAGAACAAATATCAAGTATAAAAATTAAAATTATAACCGGCATAAACAATATTAAGCAAGAAACATATGCTAAATGCTTCAATAATTATCCAATCCTAAAAAGTATGTTTTGTATTAGAAATAGCTTGACCAAGTCATGAGAGGAAAGTAACTATTACTATCTAGTCTTCAAGCACACTGAAGTCATGAGAAGGAAAATAATATTACCTGAGTAAACAGGAAGTGCAATCAAGCAACTTCCAAAATGTGCAATAAATGACAGAAAAAACTGGCTACCTGAGCAATCAACAAAGTCTCATTTGCAATGTTGGAGAAACCAACTTTGGCTAAGGTTTAAAGTAACTGAAAGACCATTCTCAAGGGCAGGAACTTTTTCAAAACTGTCTTACCCTGTCTTGGCAAGGGTTGATAGTCTTTTCTTGTATCCTACTTGTCCTGTTCAGACACTGTGCATTTTGTCTGTGATCAGTTCCTTGTCTAAAGGTCAGTGTTGCCAATAAGAAAACAAGTTCCAAGTGGAGTGGCTTCAATAATCAACATTATCTTGGGAATACATAGGGGCTGCCTAGAGTAATTGTGTCTCACATCAACAGAATCCTTATTTATTAAAATGTCATATTCTACAGTTCTTTGAAGTGATTAAAGATTATCTATTAATGTGGAATACAGTCTCTATGTATCTAAAGAACTTGATTAATCTAACTATAAGTATGACAAACAAGGATGACTATTGACCTATAATTATTGATATTTATGTAGCTTAAAGACAAAGACATCATATTAGAATATTAAACAATCTTTAAACAGCTGTGCAGCAAATGAGAACAATGATCTCAAAATGTAAACAGTTTATAAATATCTTGATCAGAGGTAGAAATGTATAGTGCAATTTGGAAATATATCCTAAATGTATCAAGAATGAAATGTCTTAAGGAGAGATAGAAGAATGCATACATATAAAATGACAAAATAACTTTGCCTAGGTGCACAAATATTATAAATAGAAATAGAAGCATATTCAATATAATTTTAATTTGTATCAATATACAAGACTCTATACCAATGTAAATTGCCTATATATAACTCGCAAGTACTCACTCTATTACTCACTACCATTATCAGTGTAAGTAAGCTCACACTAATCCATCTATTATCCCATCCAATTTTCCCTATTTTGTCAAAAAGAACCCTGAGCCTACATAATTTCCACATAACTCTCAACCCTATACCAGTTTTAATCAACCCCTAATTGATGGCCCTAAAGGAAAGGTGACATTGTCTTTTAGAATTACTTCCAGCTGTCGTGGGAGTGATGTTATTTCTATGGGATGCTATAAAAGTAAAATGATGGTTAAGTGTCAAGATTACTGTCTGGTATAATTGCAAAGAGTATCTGAATAGTCAATAGGGTTTTGTTGTGGTTCTTATTTGAAGCTCTGGCCAGGACACTGGAATAAGGTGCATCATATCAGCTAATCAAGTTGGAACAATCTTGAGCAGCTGGTACCCAAAATCAGTCTTTTAGTAGCACTATCAGCTTCATGATGTCATATCAACCAGGTAAAGTCATTGTTGTTGGTTCCCATCTTCTTTCCGGAAACTTCAAAGATTACTGTAGGAAAATGTATTATTCATTGTGGAAAACTTAGACATTATTTATATAAACATATATTAAACAAAAGGTATGATACAGATAAAAGTAGGTATGAAAAAATGTACAGATTTTCCTAAATTCTTTCTTCTTTCTGTCCCATACCAGATGGTTCCTGACATGAGATAAAAATCTGAATTTTTCTTTTAACAGTAAGTTTGGATTTAGAGGATAGCTATTGCCCAACTCCAAAGACAGCTTTGATTTTTAAGTAGTGATATATACATGTTCATATAATCAAATTTTACTGTGCAGATGATATGACATCTTAAGTCAGACTTCTCTGCTTGGTGATTCTTCCTAGATACCTAACTTTTCTTCTCTAGGCATCTAGATGTCCAAGGTCTCTCGACTTGGGGAAGATGAGTTTTTTCCTGCAAAGGCAAGAACAGAACCCTGACCCAACACTTATGAGGTTGCCTTACAGCCTGTATAGTTAGCACCGTTATGGATAACCTGTCATTTCTCTTTCTTAAGAGGCTTTTCTTTTTCAAGCTGATTCTTTATTAATTTTTGTGATATCTATAGCTTTTCTTCTCCTGTGGGAAAAAGAAAGAAACCCCTTCTTCAATGTAGCACATCTTCTGTTTTCCATTGTGAGATCAACACACCCTTGAAATACACTGGATGATTTAGTTCAGAAGTTTTTTTCTCTTATCCAATGTCTCTCTGCTGCTGCCATTCCTTTCTCATTAGTGTAAAGAAAATTCAAGGCTAATAAAGCATTATGCAATCTATTTCTGGCGGTATTTTCCATCCCTTCCTGTTTGTTTAACATATCTTTTCTAGTTCAATTTGAACTTTCTATAACTGTCTGACCTGTAGGATTATTTGGTATACCTGTAAAATTCTTTATATTATAATAAGTAAAAAACTGTTTCATTTTCTTAGAGACCTAGGTTGGATGATTATCTGTATTTATTTCTGCAGGTATACCTATGATGGCCATAACTTCTAATAAATGTGTGATTACTGAATCATTTTGGTTTTCTGAGCTTAAAGCAGTTGCCCATTGAAAACCTGAATAGTGTCAATGATGTACTGTGCATAAGATACTACTTCTTACTTAATTTCACTTAGATTGTTCATACCTAGAGGTATCCAACTACATTCTTTGGATCCTTTTGGGAATTTAGAACTTGATGCTTTATCAGATGTGATTACAAGGTAGGACTCTAAAACCATGAGTAAGTTATCTCTGGCTCTGACATGTATTGGCTATGTTAAATCCTAACCTTGTACCTTCTCTACCTGCTCATCGGCTCTGATAATTTCCTCAATCATTTTAAATCTTTTTACTACTGTCTTTTGTAAAGCCTAAATCTCTTGACCTGTATATATTTCTAGTGCTCTTATTGATTCAACTAACCTCTGGTCCTCATTCTGCACATGTGATTCCATGGTATGAAATTTTTCCTTTACAGATAACATCTCATTCTTGGACATTATGTAGATAGCATACAGATTGCCTTCCTGAAGAGATACTCTATCTGCTAACCTATCATAACTTTTTAACAGATTTTGATTGTCAAATTCAACAGTATGAATTTATTCAGATAATTTCTCAGTACTCTTTGACATGGATTGAATTTTGTCTGTCAAATTAATGTTATCCTTTTCAATGATATTAGTTTTTAGTTAATTTTTGATTTTTGATGGCATTAATCCTGTCAGCTAGTTGTTTATTATTAGTCTATAAAGACTTTTCATTTCTAAAAGTGTCTCATTCTTGACTCTGTTACCAAGTCATTTTCTTAAAGATACAATATGAAAAACAAAGCCAAATCCTAATATCCAATAAATGAATGTATCAGAAAAGCATATAAGTATTTCAGAAAACCATCCATAATATAAACTAAAAGGTTATTAAACTCCTGGATGATAATATTGCCTGCAATCATATAATTTTCAAATTTATTAATTTACTTACCTTTGTTAGAAGCTTTCAGTAAATTTTTGTAGGATAATTACCTTTATTAGTCACCAGGTATCACAATCTCAACCCCATGGAGAAGAGACGCGACCAGTACTGGTATGGGACTGTTCACACTGCTTTGGTTCTGTGCATTGGTGCCTGGTTAAATGCTGATAAATAATTTTGATTGACAAATTTAGAGCAAATAAAGCAATTCTGTACATGCAAAGAGCGTTATGGTGGCCAGAACATGCAGGAACCAAGAAGTTGTGAACAGGGAACACAAACCAGAAGCTGCGCAAGTCGCTGCAAGAAAGGGAAAATGGCAGAAGGGGGTAAGCATGCATGAGCCCAGGAAATTGCCAAGCCATCATGCAGTAGCTCTGCTGTGGAGGGGGAGACCTTCTGAACTGTGGACCTTTTAAACCTTTTGGGCCTATCCCAGTAGGTGTGTAGTTGGAATTCACATGGGAGTTAGATGAAGATGGAGGCTAAAATGAATTGAGTGTAGTAAAGAATTATTTATTTAAATCAAATCTTCTGCATGAACGAGGAACAGGAACCAGGAACTGAATCCAGCATCTGGGAGAGAGAGCAAGTGCAAACTTTATGGCTGCATTTATAGTATAAGAGACCATGCCCAAGCAGGCTGGTATCTTAAAGATTATTGGCTAAAGGAGTTTCCACAGCAGTATGTATATTTACATTTCTGACAAGACTTATCATAAAACAAAATCCATACAGGGTGGAAAGTGAAAGCAGTGTAAATAAGGGAAAAAAAGCAGAATTCTCATCAGCAAGCTCTAGTTAAGTTTTTATTTTAGCCAATAAAGACCATGGCTATTCACATACAAGGTTTGGCAGTTAAGAAAGGTAGTCTACCAACTACTGAGCAAAAAATCCAGGATATAAGACACATACAAGCTAGCTATCTCCTTCATGAAAATCTTCTGCAATCTATGCTATAATGCCATCTTGTATTTAGAGGGTAGCTTTGTAGCTTAGGTAAAAATGATAGAGGAATTTCCTCCTTTTATATAGAGTTCATATTGTTGTTGCAAACATTCTGGATTGTGTCAAGTGAAACTCACAGATTTGTACAAATAAATAAGTCACCCATAAATACTGTGACTTGCTGTCAAATCAATGCCTTCTGCTTTTGAGTCTATTAAGATATTGGAAGACTTTAGGAAATACATCTATTTCATGCAATGCCTACTCTGACAGTGATCTGAAAGATGGATGGGTGCATTTATGATTATTTTTCTTGTGTGCAAACTGAATATCAATGCCTTTGACAGCAACCAGCAAGAATAGTCCAAGGGTTAATATTTCATGGTTGGCATAGTGAGAACTGACAAGAAAAATCGGCTTTTGAGACCCTCAATTATTCTCTGTTCTCTACTGTATTGGTTGCATCCTGTCCTCGGTTAGAAACCAGATGATATCTATTCCTAATTATTTCCTGTACCTGAATAAATAACAAAGTTAACTCTGATGACCTGGAATAAGTTCAGTGGTTTCAATATATAAAACAAATCTTTCTGCATACTGAGAGTCAAGAACTATATTAAGATGTTCTGAAAAAATATATTAATACCATGAGAATAGTATATACTTCTGATTTTTGAACTGAATCATAAGGGTATTGAGCCACTTTACTTACTTTTTTCTGATATATAGCCTACATTTACTGATTTATTTGCATCACAAATAATTTTATTGCATACACAGAAAGTAGGGGCTCCCAAAATTAGTGTTCCCCTTACAATATGAAGATACATTAGTTTTTTTTTACAAAGTAAAGTTTCTTGGTTTGAGGATATTTGCTGCTAATCTCTCAAAGAAATTATTGCAAGCTCTTTACTAATTTTCATATTTTACCCATAATGAAATAATGTCAGCCTTAGCAAAAGTCCACTATTCCTGGTCTGTCTCTTCATGTTAATTAACAAAGTCTCAACTTTCCTTTTGAAATCAATTCAGAAACATTTTATACATTGATATGGGATTCTGTATGCTATGCCTATGTTTTATTACCATTGATTATTAAAGAAGCTGTTTCATTTAATGGCTTAGTACAGTAAAGTCAAGTGGGAAATCTGAACAGGGATATAGAGAAAAAATAGGAAGTGTCATGAAGATGCCATGTAGCTGCCAAAGAAGACACATGCCTCAGATCTTACCAGTAAGCCACAAGCCTTGTGGTAAAATACAAAATAATAGGAATGGGTTAATTTAAGATGTAAGAGTTAGTTAATAAAAAGCCTGAGCAAATAGACTGAGCAGTGTTTTAATTAATATAGTTTCTGTGTGATTATTTTGGGTCTGGATGACTTGGAATGAGTTAGCAGCCTCTTACTACAGCACATAGGTCTTTAAATTTTCACTTTGTGTAATTAAAATATTCATTCTATGATATCTTTTCTCTGTAGAAGAATTCATATAGGAGAATGCATAGAAGGTAGACCTGTATGCAATCAAGCTCTGGATCCAAGTGATCCACATAGATATCCTGTAATTTCTCTTCTTTTTCAGCCTCAGCTGATAATTTTCTGGGACTATTTAAGTCCCTATCACCTTGCAAGATTTGAAAGAAATTACTTAGTTAATTCAATTGTGGGCTTTGTTAATTCAATTCTGGGCTATAACCACTTAATATCTCCCAACAGTTTTTGAAAATAATTAAGAGATCATAATTGATATCTCCTGATTGTACTTTCTGTAGTTTAATTTTTTGTAAAGCTATCTTATATCCTAGGTAACTAATAGAATCTCCTCTTTGTATTTTTCAGGAACAATTTATATCCCTAAGCAAGGCAATTTTTTCCTTACCTCTTCAAACATTTTTTTCTAAAGCAGTCAAGTCTGAATCAACTAGTAAGATATCAGCCATAAAATGGCAATTATAAATTGAGGAAAGGTTTTATGAATTATTTCCAAGAATTTTGTACAAAATACTGACACAAGGTGGGACTACTTAATATCACTTGTGGAAGAAATTTTTACTGGTACTTTTAACAGGCTGACATTTATTATAAGCATGTACAGTGAAGGCTTTTTTTTCTCTATCCTCTTCTTGTACTGGTATAGTTTTAAAAAGGCAGTCTTTTAAATCAATCACCATAATAGACTATTGTGAAATATTACTTTAACTATCTAACAATATGTTATATTTGTTTATGCTGTATTTGTTTAACAATGTAAATATGTGTTGCTTTTCCTGCCTGGAACACCTGATTGGTCTAATAGATAGCTGAAAAATCGATAGCTAGGCAATAGAGGGATATACATGGCTGGTGGGCAGAGAAAATAAGTAGTAGAAAGAATATATGTTCAAGAGAAGAACAGAAGACCATGAGGGAGAAAGAAAGGGAAACACCTGGGGTCAGACAGTCAGGCAACCACCAGCTAGCCAGGCACAGAAGATGCAAGAAAAATGAGACATACAGAATGAAAAAAAACAATATAAAAATCACTGAGGAAAAACATAAATGAATAGAAACAAGTTAAAATAAGTTATAAGAGCTAGTTGGGACAAGTATAAGATAAAGCCAAGTAAGTATTCATAACTAATAATGTTTCTATGTCACCATTTTGGAGTTGGTTGGTAGTACAAAAGAAAGTATGCTACAGTAGACATTCTTTTAGGTGATAGACAGGGAATTTCAGGCTGTAAATGAAGCCATTGACTGAGTCACCTTATTCAAGACTCTTATATTTGTTAACATTCTTCACTTTCCAGATTGCTTTTTAATGACAAATATAGGATAATTACAAGAACTGGTTGATTTTTTCAGTATGTTGAGCACCTAACTGCTCCTGTATGAGCTTTTCTAGTATATGCAATATTTCTGATGGCAAAGGCAATTGTTCTACCCATACATGTTTGTCAATTTACTATTTTAAAGGTAGGACGGTTGGTACCCTTGAACTTTGTTTTACCTGAAATAAAGTGCCAGTCCCAAGAAGCTGAACATTTACCTCCTGAAGAGGCCAATTTGGATGCCCAGATTTTGGTGAAACTATTACAACAGTACCTGCATCGACCAAACCCTCAATTTTAATGCCATTAGTATGCATTTTTAGCTTAGGCCTCTGATAATTTATAGCAGTTTGCCAAAATATTTGTTTCCTAGTGTTTTCTGATCATTTTGCTGTATCTATCTAAGATTTTTGTCATTAGTCATATCCAGAGCAGTGTGGCTATTAACAACAGGTATTAAGTTTATGAATTGCTCTGTAGATGAGCTTTTCTGATGCTGACAGGAAATGAGTGAGTCAGAAAACCCCCCAGGGAGGGTGTTTCTTGGTGGCAAAGGGTTACCTTGCCTGTCTCTTGTTGATACATACTCATTAGTCCAATGCTGACCTTTGATAAACCGGAATAGTCCAGAAGGTCTTCTGTTTGGATTATTTCTAGAAAATACATTATTTCTAGTAACACCTTGCCTAAAATCATTCTCCAAATAACCTTGTTTACTACAAATAAAACATCTAATATTTTGATTTTTATTAAAATTTCTAAAATTTATTTTTCCTATCAAAGCAACATAAATATGAGACCCAATATCAGCCATATTTCTAATCCATTAATCTATTAGGACTGAACTTGACTTTAAAGGACTAATTTTGTATTGTGAATTAGTATTTCAAAGGCCAAATATTCAATTAATATTTGTCAAACTTCTGATTCTAATAACATTCTATTGCAGCTGAAGTCAATCTTTGTTTAAAAAAAATAAAACAGTAAAGGTTTATTTGGGTTTTGTATAACTTTAATAAATGACTCAGTCCTCTTTCCTGATTCTTTAAACTTGTCCCATCAATTGATGCAAAGCTGCTATACAACAGAGCACCAAGGTGTGATCATCAAATCTAGGTTGTTTTTGTAAATCAGCATACTGGCCTTCACCAAAAGGTTAGTCTTGTTTAAATTTCCATACCTCATTGCCCTATGACCCTTGCTTTCTCATTCCACCATGTCTTCCATTGTAACTTCAGGCCAGCTTCCAATACTACTATAACTAAATCTTCCCAGTCTTATGGAGTAATTCTGATTTTAGTTGCATATGAATTTAACATTTGCTTCACATATAAAATTATGGCTTCTTTAAATCTCTTCGAATCTAAAACTTCTATAGGATTCCAGTCAACTTCTGCATATTCCTGTGCATGCTTATCATCTAGTGGACTTCTTATATGGTAAATAAATTAAAGTTGGCTTTCTAATAACCTTGGGCCAGACCTCTTCAAATTCATAATGAATTGTAGTAGGTGTAGGAGGTTCTGCTCTAAACTCCTCTGTATGTTTCTGAATATTTTTCTTAATTTCATTAGTAAGTCTTTATGAGGATTGTATCTTATCAGTAGCAAGCCTTTCTAAAGCTTGCATCTTATCAATAGCAAGTCTTTCTACAGTTTGTATCTTACCAGTCAAGTTTTCCTATTTGCCACAATTATCAAACCATTTTAAGGATAAAATATGAAGTACTATAATTGATAATTGTTCTGCCTATGAACCTGGGGCTATCTGGCCCAATAAAGGTGGTGCTTCTTGTCTGCCTATGTGACCTCTTATATGGAAGGAGGGAGGGCTATTGTTCTTTCTTGGGTGTCAAAGAACAGGTGAGGCAGCATAAAGCAATGTATAATCAGTCCCCAGCTTTCCAAGGACTCTACAGTTGGATTTACCATATCCTATATTTGTGAATATATTTTCCCCTTTCATAGCTTAATAGATCCTTAACTTAAATAGATGCACTTGGATTTCTCACTATAATGTACCAAACTAATGATTAACCCCAGTTAAGTGGCTTATCCCCTCATTTATTTTTTTTCCATTTGCAAGCCATTCAAAACAAGACTATAACACCCTGTATTGTGATATTTCCGATTCTTAACATGGGAAATATCGTTAACACTTTTTTATTAAACCTAATTTTCCCTTTAAGAATTTCTAAGTGTATTCCAGATCTGCTGATAGCATAGGCAGAGCTGTGCAGGAGTAAGCAGCTGCAGTGATGATGTTCGCCTCTGCTCAATGTTTGACAGTGCCAGCATGGATGGCAGTCATGATGGGGTAACCTGAGCCATGCAAATTGCATGTCTGGGTCAGGGGCCACTGTGACTTCTCACACACCACACAGGGAGGGAGATGAGACATAGGAAAAACCCGCATAGCTGGGACACATCATGGGAGATGACCAAGCTGCCTGCCGCTGGTGGTGCATGGCCAGGTGAAAGACACCAGCTCCTACAGCAGAGAGATTGAGGAGACACAGTGTGTTAGTGCCCAAGATGCCCAGAGTTGGCTAGTCGGGGAAGTGGGGCTGATATGACTGTGGCTGCTTCACTGCTTAGGCATGATCTAAGACCACACATTAGATGCCAAATATAACATTTTCCTAAACTGTTTTAGTGTTAATAAAAACTCAGGAGTCATAAATTGAGATAAAAACCTGATAACTCCTAGGAACAGCAGAGAGATGTTTGGCTGACCCTATTCCCCATGTATTTCTCTGCCAAAGACCCCAGAAATCTCTGCCCGGGCCCTTTATCTCTTTTCTTGCCCTTCTCTCTCCAACTTCTGCAGTCTTCCAACAACTTTATGGTTAATTGTAGTTTGCCAATCACTGTCTCCATCCTTGATTCAAGGTGGCTTTATTGGCAAAGTGGGGTGGCAGTGCAAGCAATTCTCCCACACCTGAAAATCGTATCTAATAACTTGCATGGGTTAATGAAGGAGAATCCTCTCAACTCAATATCCCTATAATGTCTACTTTCAGAACACTTATGTCATCAATGCAGTAGGATTCTAGATGATAAACAAGAAATAATTCTGAAGAGATGAGAACAAGTAAAGCTTGAATAGCTATACTTTCATTCCTACTGATATTTTTGAAAATGTGAGTTCCAGAACATGAGCAAATACATTAACTATTAACACAATGACAATTTAAAGCCAATAATGTGGGAAGATGAATAGGGGCATGAAATGGGAAAGAGAAAAATACACATTGGTCAAAACTGATATCTTCTTTCTGTGGTGTGCCTATGGCATCAATGAAGGCATAATAATTTCTGTAATTCATTAAGTTAGAAAACAAGAGAATGCTGGGTTGTATGAAGAAAGAAAACATGAAGAAAAGGTAAAGTGGAAATTCTTAGCTCACTCATGTAAACACTGCTTCATGGTTGCTAGACCCTAAGCATAAAGAAATCCATCAAGACTGAGGCTCAATTTCTTATTAAAATTCACCTGTTACAAGAATACACATGACCATAGTGCCTTCAGTACTGTCCCAGCAGAGCCTTGTCTGGCTTTTTTTTTTCATCTGAAACCCTGATTCTCACAAGGTTTTACCAGGATGTGTATGTGTGGCTAATCAGGTATTCAAAACCTCCCCTCTTCTAGTGACTCAGTTCCTTTGTTCCCTCTCTCCACCCACTCTTCCCTCCCCAGTATTCACAAAACAATAGCATATCTCCCAGAGGAGGTGGAGAATTACACAAAGTACCCACCTGCCTAATACCTTTTTGGGTCTTTTCCAGAGCCAATAAGCATTGTTAAGAGACTACAGTCAGATTTCTTTTTATGATACTCCTAGACTCAAAGTACATTGTTATTTTCAGATAAACAATAGAAACCATGGAAAATTAATATCTGTTTATAATCCCCTTACTTACTGGTGTTACCCACATGTAATTTTTATAATGAGTGCCTATGAAACAACCCCTATGTAAGGGTTGCTTTTCTCAACATGCTATTCACATTTGTTCCTTGGAATTACTTTAAGTTATCATTTTTCATAGTATAATTTACCATTAAGATTAATTACAAATTACTCTTTCAATTGTCCATCTGTTACTATTATCTTTAACTCCTCTTTCCAGCCAAAGTGGTCTAATCATTGCCCTTAGACATATTTTGTATGTCTGCGGCTAAGCAGTCACTTCCTCTTTTCCTCTCAGTTTCCCCTAACCTTGACAATCCAGATTGGATTTGTTCTTCACATTTTAATGATCATTCTTCCCTATCTTGATTTCTTTAGGTACTCTATCCCGCAAATATTGTCTGTTTTACTTTTATTACCTTACTTGTGATGATAACAAAAACTGAGTACTGGGTACACAGGTAGGCATCAATCATGAGGTACTGGTACCTACTAAATTATTATGAATCCAGGATAATGTCTCTATGTATTTTTAATGTTTATATATTTTTCATTTATATAATGACATTATTGTTCTTCTTCCCTTATATCCTGTTTGTATAAGAAAAAAGTTTAAAATGAAGCTAGGAATGGTGCTGACATAACAAAGTGGAAGCAGTAGATACTCTTCTAAGTTCCATGACATCACTATCCCAAGAATTTACTATTTTTCTAGTACCAGGAATAATTTCTCTCCCAATGACTGAACTGTCCAATTAAATAGCTGTTGGTTACTATCAGTATGTGAGTGCAATTATTTACTCTTATAGATATCTTGGCATACTACTCATTGTTGTGGTTCATCATGGATGTTGCAGCTGGGTAAGACTAAGAATTGCTCTTCTCCCTTGGCAAGTTGCACAGTACTTTCTGGTAACACAGAAGTTAAACTGTGTTAATGAAACACACATTTAATTGTGTTAAATGAAAGAGGTTTTCAAGTTAGCTTTACCTTTAACCTCTTAGAGGAAACAACAAACCGATACTCTATATTGTTTTGGGGTTCATTTCATCTACAATTACCAACCATTCTAAAGGACATTTTTGGTGCTTGGTACTAGGAGTTGTTGTTAGTCTGTCATTCCTGTGAGAAACACAGTTAACCCAAGTGATATAACATCCTTTAATCAAATATCTTTTATAATACATAATGCATATTTCATACATAGATGCATTGTTTGTAGTTTTAGGTAACTATAGAACAATAATGCCCCTTGGACCTTTACAAAACTGTCCAGGTGCTATTTGTCCCTCCTCCTTATATATTGCTCTACCTCCCTAAATCCCAGTTGAAATACCTTTCCCATTTTTCTATTTTCTGCTTCACATCACCTTTATCCTATCATTCCCTTCTCAACTCCACCCCATGATCCCTTTATACTTTCCTTGTTTCTATTATCACTTCATTGCATATATTTACATGTGATGATTTGGAACTAGGAACTACAGATGAGAGAGAACATGTCTTTCTGGGTCTAGTTACCTCACTCAACATAATCTTTTCTAGTTCCATCTATTTACATGGACATTTCATGATCTCAGTTTTCTTTATCCCTGAGTAGTATTACTGTGTTTATGCACCATATTTTCATTACCCATTTACCTGTTTAAGGACATTTGTGTTTACATTTCTTGGATATCATGAATAGGGCAATATTAAACACTGCTAAGTGAATATCTGTGGAGAAAGCTATCAAATCCTTTGGACCAAGAAGTGGTATAGCTGGATTATATGGTAGATTTATTTTTAATTTTTAAGGATTTTCCATATTGATTTCAGGAGTGGCTGTATCAATTTCAATTATTATCAACAGAGAATAAGGTGTTACACTTCCCCACAGCCTCACTAACTTTTACTGCCAGTTATTTTGTTCCTAGCCATACTGACATGGGTGAGATGAACTCTCAAAGTTATTTTGATCTGTATTTCTCTACTTGCTAAATTTGGTAAATGTTTTTTAAGTATTTCGTAGTAATTTTTATTGATTCTTCCTTGAACTCTCTGTTTAGATCCATTGCCAGGTTTTATAATTGGATCTATTATTCCCCTGACTCTCTGGGTATTTTTAGTTCTATGTATATTCTAGATATTAATCCTCAATCAGATTATGGCTAGCTAAGATTCATCCACGTTATGTGTTTTCTTTTTATTTAATCAAGTAACTATTTCCTTAGCTGTACAGAAGCATTTTTGTTTTATAATATCCCACTTGTCAATTGTTGACCTTTGAATCCAACTCAAAAAGTACCCTATATGTTGTAGTTTACCACCCATTTTTTATCTAGCAGTTTTGTTTCAGGTTTCAAATTGGAGTCTTTAATTTATCCACTTGCATATAACTTTTGATGATGATTATAGATACAGATATAATTTTATTCTTTCTGCATGTGAATATAAGTCTCCCTGTCATCATTTATTGAAGATGTTCTCTTTTTTCCATTGTATGTTTTTGACCACTTTGTCAAATATTAGATGGCAGTAGATATATATACTCATGTCTGGATATTTGATTTTATTCCATTCATCTATGTGTCTATTTTGTGCCAGTACCATATTGTTTCTGCTACTAGAATTGTGTAATAAATCTTTAAGCCTGAAATGGCAATCTCTCAAATATCCTTCTTTTTGTTCAGAATTTCTTTGTCTCTCCAGAATCTTTTCTGATTCCATATGAATTTTAGGATTTTTTTCTATTATTGTGAAGAATACAGTGAGATGTATCAATTGCCTTTCCATTGAATCTGTAAATTGTTGTTTCTAGAATGTTCATTTTCACAACGTTGATCCTACTGATCTATAAACATGGGATGTCTTTTCGTTTTCTAATGTCTCTCTCAATATCTTCCTTCAGAGATTTGAAATTTTCATTAAGGCTGCTGGGTTTTCTAAGTTTGTTTTGTATTCTGCAATTTGCTGAAGCTGTTCGATGTTTCTGGAATTTTTTCTGGTAGAAATTTTGGGATATTTTACAGATATCATTTTATCTACAAATAGGAATAGCTCATATCTTACTGTGTCTGAACTGCAGTCCTAGCATTACTTTTTTCAGGCTGTCCAATGCATTGTAGTGAGTCATGTTTCCCTAAAAGGTCAAGATCTTTTTCTGTGTCTCTGAAAAGACACTAATATGGTCAGTACACAGGAAGGGTTCAATGATAGGAGCATCAGAGGCATCAAGTCTGGCAATTAATGAGCATATGAGATGATAGGCAGAGCCTCTAAAGTAGAAAGCAATGATCCCATTTTATGAAGAATGTTCTCTAATTAATAAATGGGACCTCCTGAAACTGAGAAGCTTCTGTAAAGCAAAGGACACGATCAACAAGACAAAACGGCAGCCTACAGGTAGGAAAAGATCTTCACTAACCCCACATAAGACAGAGGACTGATCTCCAAAATATTTAATGAACTTTAGAAATTGGACATCAAAAGAACAAATAATTCAATAGAAAGAATGTTTTTAGGAAATTATAGATTTACAAAACCACAAATTTCTGACGAACTTTTCTTGGATGCCATGAAAGACTATGCCATGGAGACTAACAAGAGGACTACGAGCAGTGCAGTAAAGTGATATTCAATATGTACTTCTCTGATAAATGTCTGCTCTTTAATATCTGTTACTCCAGAAATCTGAAGTAAAGGACTTCAGAAGCCATTACTTCTAAATTAAATGAAAAAAATAAAGCTGTGGGGATGGAGCTGGTGAGAGGGCTCAGTAATTAAGAGGACTGGCCCTTCTTCCACTAGACCAAAACTCAATTACCAGGATTGACATAGCAACAAATAGCCATCTATAACTCTAATTCCAGATATACAATGACAATTTCTGACCTCTACAGTCATTGCACACATGTGGTACACAGACATACCTGAAGGAGAAACATGCATATAAAACAAAATTAAAATAAAAATATTGAAAAATAATACCAAAAACAAAAGGCTGGTGGACACGGATTTCTGTGTGTTTGAGTCTGCTGTTCACAATAATAATAGCAATTATCACTGCTTACTTAGCACGTAATTATCAATCATTATTCTTGTAATTTCTATTCATTTGCTCTCTAATCCTTACCTGAGCAATCCAAGATACATACTATGGCTTTCTTCACTTTTTTCATTTGAAAAGAGACATGGACTGGTTTGTGATATAGTTTTATTTAGTACTTGTATCCATATCTTTCTCCACATAGGGTAATAAGCTTTACATCATGAATTTCTATGCCACATGGAATGTATTGTGTGTCTCATTTTTGCACTGGCTAGCTGATCATAAGTTGCCTCCTCTGTCATCACTCAGGAAAATGTTTTCCAAGTTTAGTGAGATGACAGATTTGAAGCTGCTTGCTCAGATCACAAGCACACATACTTGTCATTTCTTATTGTTAGAATTTGTGGGGTTTTTGTTTGTTGTTGTTTTTATTATTATTATTATTATTATTATAAATTTTCACCTCTTCCCATCCTCCCATTTCCCTCCCCCTCCCCCATTCCTCCTCTCCCTACCTCTTCAGTCCAAAGAGCAGTCAGGGTTTCCTGCCCTGTGGGAAGTCCAAAGTCTAGGAAGGTGAGGATCCAAACAGATTAGGTTCCCACAAAGCCAGTGCATGGAGTAGAATCAAAACCCAGTGCCATTGTCCTTGGTTTCTTAGTCAGCCCTCCTTGTCACCCACATTCAGAGAGTCCCGTTTGATCACAAGCTCCATCAGTCCCAGTTCAGCTGGCCTTGGTGAGTTCCCATTAGATCAGCACCACCGTCACAGTGGGTGGGCGTGCCCCTCATGGTCCTGACTTCCTTGCTCATGTTCTCCCTCCTTCGGCTCCTCATTTGGACCTTGGGAGCTCAGTCCAGTGTTCCAATGTGGGTCTCTGTCTCCATCTCCATCCATTGCCAGATGAAGGTTCTATGGTGATATGTAAGATATTCATCAGAATGGCTATAGGAGAGATGAGAACGGGAGGATGGGGAGAGCTTGGGGGGTTGGGACAGTTGGGATGGAGGAGGAGTGGATATGGGAGCAGGGAAGTATTATCTTAATTAAGGGAGCCATTTGAGGGTTGGCAAGAGACTAGACTCTAGAGGGGTTCCCAAGGGTCCAAGGAGAATTTGTTTTTTTTTTTTTGAAACAGGGTCTTATGTACTCTTAAACTCAGTATGTAGCTGAGGATAAACTTAATGTCCTCATTCTTCTCCCTCCAAATTTCAAACAGTGAGATAACAACCATGTGTCATTATCTTTAATGTTGCATTTACTTATTCTTCTTTCATATATTACATACAAACTGCAGTTTGCCCTCCACCCACTCCTCCCTGTTCCTCCCACTCATCTCCATCTCTCCCCCAGATCTACTCCTCCCCTATTTTCATTCAGAAAAGAGCAGACCTCCCATGGATATAAACTAAATATGGCATAACAAGTTACAATAAGATTAAGTACATACCTTCATATCGAGGCAAGAATAACCCAGTAGGAGGGAAAGTATCTGAGGCACAAGTAAAAGAGTTATAGACAACTCCACTCCCACTGTTAGGAGTACCAAAAAACACCAAACTACACAACCATAACATAAATGTGAAAGACCTAGATCAGAACCATACAAGCTTTCTGATGGTCACTCCAATGGCTGTGAGCTGTTATGAGCCCTGGCAAGTTGATTCTGTGAGCCATGTTCTTGTATTGTCTTTGATTCCTCTGATTCCTACATATTCTCTCCATATTTCCCAGGGTTCCCTGAGCTCCACCTAATGTTTGGCTGTGGGTCTCTATATCTTCTGCCATCACTTGCTGGATGAAGTCTCTCTGATTATTGGACTATGCTCCAATCTATAAGTATAACAGAATATTATTAGGAATCATTTCATTGATTTTTTTAAAAGTCTGTTGTCAGTTTCTTTCTTTTTATTTGTTTGTATTTGGGTGGCAATGTTCTTGGTCATCTAAATTGAAATAATTGCTACTCTAAAAGGAGAGTGATTAAAATTCCTTGTTTGAAACACAAATATAGAGAACCATGGTAAGTTTCAATTAATGAATAATTGAAAGGGGAACAATCTGGACATGTGTCCCAAAAAAGTCATACCAGTCTCTGGAGCCAGTGAAAGAACCAACTACAGTTGGCAACTACAAGGAAAATGTGGACCTGGTTGTACACACCCTGTGGTAAAGCAGTATTTGTGACAAGTGACTGACATTGCTTTAGCAATAGCAACTGTTTGTGTTTCATCTCTATAAACAGCCTCTGCATACTCCAAACATGCCAAGGTTGACAAAACCTTAGGGACTTTGCTAGAAGACTAGTCTATTATAGTTTTTTCACAGTTCTATTCAGATCTGGTGAAAGGAGCAGACTGTAAGACAATGTAATATTCATCAAAAGGGATGAAATTTTGTCTTCACATTATGGCCAAAAGCAGATACTGTCAGTCCACTGAAGATGAATTTGAAAGAAAAAAAAAGTTAAAATGGAAAAGGAAAACATGTGGGTAAGTGATAGTTCATGGGCACAGAGCTAAGAAGAGGGAATAATTTAACCATGTGCCTCTTGAAGAGACTCCCTCCCCAGCATACCATTCATACCGCCCCTTTCTGTCTTGTCTTATCAAATTTTCCTTTACCAAGCTTGCATCTAAAATACAAAACTTGCCAGTGTTCAAAGATGTTATCTGAGACTCCCTTATCAACAGGAAAACAATACTACCTTGATTTCACGTTTACTAAAAGAAAATATTGGACTAGAGCTCAAAAAGCACACTAGTAACCTCTAATATGGAGTAGCTTATATAATTTTAAATGACTTATATACAATGCGATATATGTGTATATATGAATAGCTGGATATAGTCATATATATATATATATATATAGAGAGAGAGAGAGAGAGAGATGATAGATAAATAGATAAACAGATGATAGATAAATAGATAGATGATAGATACATACATACCTACATACATACATACATACATACATACATACATAAATGATAGATAGAAGGGTATGGTAAGTAGAGTGACTTATAGGTAGGTAGAGGGTGGAGTGAGTCTGAGGGATTCTGGAGTTCCAGGTTAGAATACATGTGGTGTGTAGCAGTGTGGTGGGTAGGGTAGCATATAGATAGACTAATAAGTGGAATTGTTTTGCGGGACCTGCTTGCAACTCTGGACCCAAATCTTTTCCTAGAGAAACCTTAGTTAGAATTAAATCTCACATTCCATTTTTACATTTGGTACTGGTGCTTTTGATTTCATACAAAAAATTCTCCACACCACACTCATAGAATTATCTTTCCCTGTTACTGCTAACCCAATTAGTATAAGGTATGTGGAATGAGTACAATTTTGTCATCCTGTATGTAACATGGTTATTTCTAGAAAAGTACAGGAGACACATATTAAGACAAGTAGGAGAGTTTAAGGAGAAATATAGTGTAGTTATCACTCTGCATCTTTTAACTCTTGATGGTAATAATATATAATCCATCTGTGGATACAATACAAGATTTCATTCACTGTTTCACTGGGTATAGGAAGCTGATATGTCTTTTCCTCAGCATTTACAACTATAAAAGCCTTCATTCTGCAGGTCATGGTTCATTAGACCAATCGGGTGACTTAGGCAGGTGAGGAAAAACAACAGCACAGCTTCGCATAATTAAACAGTTGGCCAATCAGAGAGCTATCTCAGTCTCTCAGTCGGCAAATCAGAGAGCTATCTCAGTCTCTCGATTGGCCAATCAGAGAGCTATCTCAGTCTGTCGGTCGGCCAATCAGAGGGCTATCTCAATCTCTCAGTCAGCCAATCAGAAAGCTATCTCAGTTTGTCAGTCGGCCAATCAGAGAGCTATCTAAGGGTAGGGTCACATAGGGGTCAGCAGGGGTGGGTGGTCACCCAGGGGTCATATCCTTCTCTTTTTGATCTAGGGATAGCGGGACTGAGCCTCCCTTCAGAAGCTTCTCTATCTGACCTTGCTTCTTTCTATCTCCCTCTTCCTCCACTGTTTCTCTCTTTCTCTCCCATTCTCTCTCTATTTCTTTCTCTTTCCCTCTCTCAATTTCTGTCTCTCACTTTCTCTCTCTCACTCTCTAACTCTTTCTGTCTTTCTCTCTTTCTTTCTCTATCCTTCTCTTTCTCTTTCTCTCTCTTTTTCTCTCTCTCTTTCTGCCTCTTTCTGTCTCTATTTCTCTCTCTTTTTCTCTCTCCACCCTTTCTCTCTTTTCTTCTCTTTCACTCTCTTTCATTCTCTATACCCCCATTGTTTCTCATTGTTTCTCTTTCTCTCTCTTTCTCTTTTTCTGTTTCTCTCTCCCTTTCTCTCTATTTCTCTCTCTTTTTCTTGCTCTCCCCTTTCTATTTGTCTCTTTTTCTCTCTTTCTTTCACTTTCTCACTCTTTCTGTCTTACTTTCTCTCTCTTTCTCACTCTTTCTTTCTCTCTCTGTTTCTCTATTTCTCTCTCTTTTCTCTCTCTTTTTCTCTCTCTTTTATTTTCTATCTTTCTCTATATATATTTCTCTCTCTTTTCTCTTGCTTTCTTTCTCTTTCTTTCTCTCTATTTTCCTATATTTTCTCTTTCTTTTTCTTTCGATCTATTTTTCTCTCTCTTTCTCTCTCTCTTTCTTTTACTCTATCTCTCTTTCTCTCTCTCCCCTCTGTTTCTCTCTATATATCATTCTCTCTCTCTTTCTTTCTTCCCCCTTTGTTTCTCTCTCTTTCTTTCATTCTCTCTCTTTTCTCTCTCCCTCCTCCCTGTGTTTCTCTAGCGTTCTCTCTCTTTCTCTCACTCTTTCTCTCCCTTTCTCACTCTTTCATTTTCTCTATTTCTTTTTCTCTCTTCTGTTTTCTCTCTTTCTCTTTCTCTCATTCTCTCTCTCTTTTTCTCTCTCTTATCTTTCTTTCTCTCTCTTTCTCTCTGTTTCTCTTTCCTTTTATTGCACTTTCTCATTTGCCCCACTTTGTTCCTGTCTCTCTCTTTTTTACTCTTTCTTTCTCGCTCTTTCTTTCTGTCTTTATCATTCTCTCTCTGTTTCTTTCTCTCTTTTTCTCTCTCTTTCTTTCTATTTCTCACTCTCTGTTTCGCTCTCACTTTATTACTCTTTCTCTTTTCTCCCTCTATTTTTCTCTTTTTCTCTCTCTTTTTCACTTTTTCTTTCTTGCTCTTTCTTTCTCACGTCTTATTTCTCTCTCTCTTTCTGTTTTTTTCTCTCTCTTTCTCTCTTTCTCCCTTTATTTCTGTATTTCTCTCTCTTTCTGCACTGTTTTTCTCCTTTTCTCTTTCTCTCTTTCTCCCTCTTTTTCTTTCTCTCCCCCCACTGTTACTCTCTCTTTCTCTCTTTATCTTTCTCTATTTTCTCTCTCTCTTCTTTCTCTCTTTCTCTCTTTTTCTTTACTGTTTCTCACCCTTTCTCTCTTTCTTTTCTCTCTCTTTCTCTTTCTCCCCCTCTGTTTCTCTCTCTTGCTCTCTCTCTGTTTCTCTCTCTTTATAGCTCTTTCTCCTTTCCCCTCTATTTTTCTCTCTATCTTTTTCTCTCTGTCTTTCTTGCTCTTTCTTTCTCTATATATCTTTCTGTCTTTATCTGTCTCTTTTTCTCTTTTTCATTCTTTCTGTATATCTCTCTTTCTCTGTCAATTTCTCTTTCCTTGTCTCTTTCCCCACTCTTTTTCTATTTTCTCTCTCTCTCTTTCTCCCTCTTTCACTCTCTCTTTTTTCTTTCCCCCAGTGATATTCTCTCTTTCTCTCTTTCTTTTTCTCTGTTTCTTTCTTTCTCTTTTTCTATTTCTCTCTTTATTTCTCTCTCTTTCTTGCTTTCTCATTTTCTCTCTTCAATCCTCCCTTAAATACCTTCTTTATTGAACCTAGGAATAGCAGGATGTAGCCCTCATTCTGGACCTTCTCAATCTGAACTAGGCATAGCACATAGTAGCCTCCCTTCTTAACATTCTCTATCTGATCTAAAGTTAGTGGGACTATCCTCACTTCAGAACCTTCTCGATCTCATCTAGAGATAGAGGAACCTAGTCTACCCTCTGAACATTCTCTATCTGACCTTGGGATAGCGGGAATGAGCCTCCCTTCAGAACATGCTCTATTTGACCTTCGGATAGGGGACCAAGACTCTCAGCAGAACATTCTCTATCTAACGTAGGGATAGCAGGCCCAAACATCCCTTCAGAACATTCTCTTTCTGATGTTGGGATTAGGGACTGAGCCTCCTTTTAGAACCTTCTCTATCTGACCTATCTATAATGGGACCAACCCTCCATTCAGAACCATCTTTATCTGACTGAGGGATATTGAGACTGAGTCTCTCTTCAGAACCTTCTCTGTCTGACCTAGGGATAGGTAGGCCCTGTCTCCCTTCCAAACATTCTCTATCTGACCTAAGGATAGCAGGAACAAGTCTCTGAAGTTTCATAACCTTCTCTTTCTGACCTAGAAATATCAGGACATACCCTCCCTTCAGAATCTTCTCTGTATGGCTGAGGGATAACAAGACATAGTCCCCTTCAGAACATTCTCTATCTGACCTTAGAGATAGTGGGATGTAGCCTCCCTTTAGAATCTTCTCTATATGACCTACAGATAATAGAACATAGCCTTTCTTCAGAACATTCTCTCTGACACAGGGATAGAGTTACCAAGCCTCCCATCAAAATATTCTCTATGTCTCCTAAGGATAGCCAGATGTCGCCACCCTTCAGAACCTTCTCTTTCTGACATAGGGATAGTGGAACCATGCTTCCCTTCAAAACATTCTGTATCTGTCCTTGGCTTAGTGCAACACATACTCCATCAAAAACTTCTCTATCTGACCTTGGCATAGGGGACCCAGTTTCACTTCAGAACCTTCTCTATCTGACCTAGGAATAAGAGGACCGAGCCTCCCTTCAGAATCTTTTCTATCTGACTTAGGGATAGCAAAACCAAGCCTACCTTAAGAAACTTCTCTATCTGTCCTAGGCATAGCATATAGTAGCCTCCTTTTTTCACATTCTTTATCTGATCTAGGGATAGCAGGACGGATCTTCCCTTCTGGACTTTCTCTATCCGAGCTAGGGATAGCAGGATGTAGCCTCTCTTCAGAACCTTCTCTCTCTGACCTAGTGATAGCAGGGCTGAGCTTCCCTTTAGAACCTTCTCTATCTGACCTAAGGATAGGGAGAATAAGCCAGCCTTTAGAACCTTCTCTATCTGACTTAGGGATAGCGGGACTTAGCCTGATTTCAGTACCTTCTCTATCTACCTAGGGATAGCAGGATATAGTCTCAATTCACAACCTTCTGTATCTGACCTAGGGATAGCAGAATGTAGTATCACTTCAGAACATTCTCTATCTGACCTAGGAATAGGGGGACCGAGCCTGCCTTCTGAACCTTTATATTGGACCTACGGATATTGGGACATATGCTTCCTTCAGAACCTTCTCTATCTGACCAAGAGATAGGGGGCCCGAGCCTCCCTTCAGAATTTTCTCTAAATGATGTATGGATAGCAGAACCAAGCTTTTATCCAGAACATTCTCTATCTGATCTAGGGATGGAAGGACTTAACCTCCCTTCAGAACCTTCTCTCTCTGACCCAGGTATAGCAGGTCAGAGCCTTCATTCAGAACCTTCTCTATCTGACCTAGGAATAGCAGGACTGACCCTCTCTTCAGAACATTCTTTATCTGAACCAGGAATAGAGAGATCAAGCCTCCCTTCAGAATATTCTTCATCTGATCTACAGGTAGCCAGATATAGCTTTCCTTCAAAACTTCTCTATCTGACATGGGGATAGCAGGACCGAGCCTCCCTTCAGAACATTATCTATCTGACCTAGAGATAGCGAGACATGAGCTCCCTTCCAAACCTTCTCAAACTGACCTAGGAATAGGGGGACCTAGCCTCCCTTCAAAACCTTCTCTATCTGACCGAGGAATGGAGGATGGAGGCTCCCTTCAGAACATTCTCTAACTTTTCTAGAGATAGCGGGACATGGCCTCCATTCAGAACCTTCTCTTTCTGACCTAGGGATAGCGGGACCAAGACTCCCTTCAGAACATTCTCTTCAGACCTAGAAGTAGTGGGATGTAGCCTCCATTCAGAACCTTCTTTATCTGACCTAGGGATAGGAGGACTGAGCCTCTCTTTAGAACCTTCTCTATCGGACCTAGGGATTGCAGGACATAGCCTCCCATCAGAATCTTTGCTCTCTGACATAGGGATAGCAAAACCAAGTCTACGTTCAGAACCTTCTCTATCTGTCGTAGGACTAGCACTTAGTAGACTCCTTTTTCTACATTCTTTAACTGATCTAGGGATAGCGGGACTAATCTTCCCTTCTGAACTTTCTCTATCTGATCTCAGGATAGAGGGACATAGCCTCCCTTCAATATCTTCACTATCTTATCTAGAGATTGCAGGACGTAGCCTCTCTTCAATACCTTTTGTATCAGACCTAGGGATAGTGGGATGTAGCCTGCCTTCAGAACCTTCTCCTTCTGACCTAGGGAAAGCAGGACTTATTCTCCCCTCAGAATCTTCTCTATCTGGCCTAGGGATAGCAGGATGTAGCCTCCCTTCAGAACCTTCTCTGTATTAACTAGCCATAGCATGTAGTAGCCTTCCTTCTGATCATTCTCTATCTGATTTTGGGATAGCGGGACTGATCCTCACTGAAGAACCTTCTCTATCTGATCAAGAGATAGAGGGACTTAGTCTTCCCTCTTAAGATTTTTTATCTGAACTAGGGATAGCGGGAACTATCCTCCCTTCAATTGTAACATGAAGGGGCCTGCTTGTTGGGATATCTGTCCTGCCTGGTACCCCACAGCTGACAAGCCTCAAAGAAAATCACACAGAAGACTCCATAAGATTATAAACTGATTGGCCCTTAACTCAGGCTACTTATTAGCTCTTATAACTTATATAAGCCCATTATTTTTATATATTAGCCACACAGCTCAATACCTTTTTCAGGAGGGCAGCTTACACCTTGCCTCTCTGGTGGTCTGAGCAGAACTGCAGAGGGAGCTTCCTGCTTCCGAGAATACTCCTGTTCTCTTTGCTTCACCTGTACTTCCTGTCCAGTTTTCCCACCTATACTTCCTGCCTGGAGAGAAAAAACTGTGCCCATGTTCCCAAATATTGTTTATAAATGTTTTTTTACATTTAAAGGGGGTTATGATATAGATATGAATAATTTGCATTGGTATGGATTTTAAGGTCAAACTTTTTATATGTGTATTTATTTCTGATCTTGATTAAGGTTTTGTGATTGTGTAGCTCATTTAAAAATGTAAGTATAATTAGGAAATATAGGTTGTTAATGGATAATCATCGATAATAATCAAGCTTGTAGTCATGTTAGATTTTCTAGATATATAAAGATGTATTTCAGTTAGATAGGCCTTCTTCATATCTTTCAAAGACTACAGAATATGCCATTTTAAATGTTTTAATAACTTAGTGCTTTTCATGACAATGAGACATGTCTGCTCCTAGTAGCACCAGCTATTTCAAGAGGAAGATGGGCAATGAAGAGGCTCCTTATGGAGTTTGATATCCATTTGGGCAAGAAACTGCTCTTGCCTGGACTGTTGTATAAACTGGACACAAAGAACCTGCAGAGAGAGGACTGCTGAACTTCCCTAAAATTGAGATGATCTTTTGGGGTTCCTGATTTATGAAAGAGTCTATGAGACATTCTGCAGGACACAGCAGATAGTGACTGAACTGCCTTTGAAATTTCCTGCTTCATGGAAATGTCTGCTGAAACTATGGGCCTGTAGGCTGAAGATGGATGCCGCAACGGTACAGAGGAACTTTGGGTGACTGCACAGGAAGCGAGATGTCTCTGCAATTTCTAGAGTTTTGAAAGTTGCTTATAATGCACTTACTGTTTACTTGAGTAATGTTATCATTTTCTGAAATCTTTGATGGAGTTGAAGAAATTATATAGTTTTCCTTAGTTATAATAAAAGATATAGTAAATATAAATATAATAACTGTAATTCTTGCTTGATAACTGTTTTATTATATGTGATCTTACGATGTTAAAGTTAAAGTCTTCCTTTTTGTTTAAACAGAAAAGGGGTAGGAGGCCCTTCTGTATTTGTGTTACCTTTATTGGTTAATAAAGAAACTGCTTTGGGCCTGCTGATAGGACAGAACTTAGGTTGTCAGGGAGACAGAAATGAATGCTGGGAAGAAGGGCAGGATGGCAGAATGCCATAGATCTTCTGCCTGGGACAGATTCTGGTTAGAATCTTGCCAGAAAGTCACAGTTATGTGTCAATACACAGATTAATGAAAATGGGTTAAATTAAAATGTAAGAAGGAGCTAATAGGAAGTTAGAGCCAATGAGCCAGGCAGTGTTTAAATGAATACAGTTTCTGTGTGGTTATTTCAGGACTAAGATAGCTGGGCAGCCACGACCAAAAGCAGGCCCACTCCTGTTTACAACAGTTTGACACAAAATCTAAAGCATTTCACAGGCTATTTAAAATGTATGGGATATTACAGGTCAAAATGGTCATTTCAATTAAATGACTACATAGAATTTGTCAAAAGTACTGAGATACTAATAGTTATAATATGAATATAATGATAAAATCTGTCTTCCCATTTCATCTCTTTCAGATTGCCTTCCTTGAATGTATCAATCACCTAATTAATCATTTATGGCTAGAAATGTTACAATTGTGATAAACATTAGGAAAAATAGGAGAAAAAACTATAACAAAATTTAGAATTTTTAGATGATTTTCTGTTAGTTATTAAGAGTCTATCTCATATTTAGTCATGAATTTCTTAGGTAATGTTTTCATCATTAATTGTAAAAACATCACAATTCGAAGAAAACATCAAATGATTGTGATAATGACAAGTATAAAAGACACATGAAGAGGAAAATACAGAACTGGAAGAGTTCTGAACATTCCCATTCACCTGTGTGACTATTAAAATAATGCTTTATATTTCTCTGTTTTCTAAGCATAGGAGGAGACTTTTAAATTAAATCAGTTTTAACAATGAGTTTATATTTTGGGGGGAGTATAAATTTCACTGATGTTTTCATTATATTTGATTTCCACATAGATCATACTTTTTATGATTTATAGATATCCTCAAATTTCTTATATTATATATCACCTAAATACTTTTCAACTTCTACTTTACATGAAGTTGTTATTCTTTCATTCAGAAAATATTTAATGTTTCATGTAGTTTTCCTTAGCTTGATATAAATTTATTCTTTCATTCCTATCTTTAGAATTAGGATAGATGAATTTCAATAAACTACATGTAAATTTCAAACTTTTATCTAAATTTAAAAATATTTATCAAATCGCAAAACAGTAACTTAATTAAGTTACCCTCTCCACTATGAGTTAGGGTTCTTAGCTAGGGTTATCTTTGTGTATTTCTGGGAATTTTTTCCTGCTGCTAGGTTTCTTGCTAGCCCCATGTTTCCCTTAATCAAGATATCTATTTCCTTACTCTCCTGCTCTGTCCTCTTTCCATCTGTTCCACCTTGTTTCTGCATGTTGTCCTTCCCCTTTCTCTTAATCTTTACCCCTGCCTTTCTCTCCTCCTTTCTCTCCCCAATGCTCTCTATTTTCGCAGGGGATTTTGTCTATTTTCCCTTCTCAGGGGAATCCATGTATATCTCTCTTTGGGTTCTTCTTGTTACCTGTGGTCATGTACTATAGGCTGGTTATCCTTTGTTTTACATCTAATGTCCACTTGTGAGTAAATACATACCAGGTTTGCCTATCTGGGTATGGGTTGTGTCACTTAAGATGTTTTGTTTTTCTAGTTCTCTCCATTTGCCTGCATATTTCTGTTCTTTCTTTTATTTAAAATTTCCACCTCCTCCCATTTCCCTCCTCCTTCCACCACTCCCCTTCCTCTCCTTCTCCAGTCCAAAGAGCAGTCAGGGTTCTCTGCCCTGTGGGAAGTCCAAGGTCCTCCCCCCTCCATCCAGGTCTATATAGGTGAGCATCCAAGCAAACCAGGCTCTCACAAAGTCAGTCCATGCAGTAGAATAAAAATACAGTGTCATTGTCCTTGACTTCTCAGTCAGTCTTCATTGTCAGCCACATTCAGAGTGTCCGGTTTGATCACATGCTCCATCACTCCCAGTCCTGCTGGCGTTGGTGAGCTCCCATTAGATCAGTCCCACTGTCTCAGTGGGTGGATGTACCCCTCGTGGTCCTGACTTCCTTGCTCATGTTCTCCCTCCTTCTGCTCAGTCCAGTGTTCCAATGTGGGTCTCGGTCTCTTTCTCCATCCATCACCAGATGAAGAATCTATGGTGATAAGCAAGATATTCATCAGTGAGGCTATGGGACAAGGCCAGCTCAGGCACCCTCTCCTCTGCTGCCCAAGGAACAATCTGCGGACCTCCCCTATGACCTGGGATCCCCTCAAGAGTCAAGTCTCTTGCAAACCGTAAAATGGCTCCCTTGGTTAGGATAACTTCTTCCCTGCTCCCATATCCACCTTTCATTCATCTCAAGTATCCCATTCCCCCAAGCTCTCCCCAATCATCCCCTACTCCCTTCTCTCTCCCCATCTCCCCTTCATCCAATCCACCCCCACCCCCATGCTCCCAACTTTTGCCCAATGATCTTGTTGACTTTCAATATCCATGATGATAACTGTATGATTTTCTTTGGGTTCACCTCCTTATTTAGCTTCTCTAGGATCACGAATTATAGGCTCAATGTCCTTTTATTATGGTTAGAATCCACTTATGAATGAGTACATACCATATTCCTCTTTTTGGTTCTGGGTTATCTCACTCAGTAAAGTGTTTTCTATTTCCACCCATTTGCATGCACAGTTCAAGATATCATTGTTTTTTTACCACTGAGTAGAACTCTAAAGTATATATGTGCGACACTTTCTTGCATAAGGAACTGTTTGATCATGTTCATCTGACCAAGGAGCTCCAGGACTTTCCCTGACTGTCCAAGTGTCTCTAGAACTATCCACAGACAAGGAACTGTAAGAGGTCTGTCATCTCCAGAAAGGAATTGTAAATGTCAAATCTCTTCACTGGAGTTTCCAACAATTTATCCATCAGCTGAACATATGGTAAAAGGTTCAGCTTTGGCCAAACAACAAGGCAAGCACTGGACAGAGATGGGTCTCTCTGTTCTCTGGTACTTCATATGGTCTCTACCTGGATGACTTTCCTGGCCAGTGACAACATATAAATCAAAGAAAACACAAACACACACACACACACACACACACACACACACACACAAACATACACACATAAGCACAGGATGTCAAATTCAAGGATGCCATATTATGGCCTATGTTAATTTCAGAGATATCTCTGAGTATTCTTGTAGTTGAGATGATGCCTGGAAAGCACAGAGCAGGAGAAGGGGATTTTTGACCCATAACCCTGAGTATTACACTGGGTAGGTATATGGCACCTACATGGGTGCCAATTATCAAAGACAGTGGGTTTGAAAGAAGAGGAAAAGGCAGTGAAACCTGGTCTGGATGGTACCCACAGGCCTTCCTGGTCTCTTTTGTGCACCCTACATTCCATATCCTACTCTGACTGCTTCTACTTGGATTCACCCTGAGCCACTACATTCAATTGAGCTTGGTGCCCACTAGGTACACACAAGCAGGTGGTAGATGATGTTGGTGGTTCCTTTCAAAACCCCTGTAGGATTCTGGGGATGTAGCTGTGGATCAGAAACCTCTTCTGGCAGGTTCTGGTTCCTGAATTCAAGCCAAGCACAACTCAGCAAAAGCCATGTCTTAAAGAAAGGAAAGCAAGGGAGAACACTGCAGGCAGAGAGGATAGAGGAGGGAGGGAGTTATGTAGATGACAGACATTTTGCCACAATGGCTACCTGCCCCTGAGACCATGAGCACCTGGCCATAGACACTTGGAAGTTTGTGTAGTTTCCAAAGAAACTGAGTGTATTTCTGTGGGGGGGGGGGCTGGGCTGAGCCAAAAGCTAGAGGTTCCTTGATGAGGCTTGTGCATAGGATGTGGGCTCACAGGCACCACAAGGTCAACACAGGAACCCAGAGGTGGCCTAGGATGCAGAATCCCCTGCAGAGATGTTCTCTGATCCTGCCAGACATGGAAGCCTCAGGACAAAAGAGGCTGTGTTTCCCATGCCCAGTAAACAAAGGGCTGTGGTGCTCAATACAGGTCACCTAAGTTCAGCTTGCTCAGACACCTTCCTGGGTCATGGAAACTGTAGGAGGCAATCTTAGTTGCACTGGGGCCACTACTAGGGGAGCTGCTCTTTATCCAGCCTGCTGCCATGTTCACAGAAGCACAGGAAGCTGCTGGGAGGCTATGCAAAGCAATTCCACTCATGGCCAGAGTGCACTGAGAATACCAATTGTTGTGCAACAGGGGTGCACTCACTCTGCTCTTTCCAAAGGAACCTAAAAAAATCCCTGGGCACCATACTCCAAGATGGCCAGTGAGTAAACATCCAGGCCACAACTGGCCAGGGATCGGTCTCTAGGTCTGCTGCAAGGGATTCAAGGACCTGGGGACCTTTGTGGGGTGGAGGAGTTATGTGCAGAGATGGACTTCAGGGACCTCAAAGGCTTCTACCCTGGGACACTGATTTTTGTGCTTCTGCCAGCCCCTCAAATCTCCTCCTTTGGTTCCAGGGGAGCTCTGCTCACAAGTCTGCGGGTCACTACAGCAACTGTATGCCATTCTGGACAAGAGGGAAGGAGGCACAGAATCGAATTCAAAAGTATTGACTTAGTAACCAGAAGTTGAGGTCACCACCTAGCTGTGCAGCCCAGAGTATTCTGAGAGCCACCTCCTACCCCTGTCAGATATACAGCAACTCTCTCACTTCCTCTGTCCTATAGCATGAGCACGCATGTCGCCAGGTTGGCTTGGGTATGCTGACACCTTAAATTTCACCTAGGAAAAACCCAAGCTTCCAGGTCATGGGGTCCAGCTAAGAAGGGGCCTCCCTCTGAGGATGACCCCAAGCTCCTAAAGCAGCAACTAGAGACTAGTGGGCCATGTGCACGAATTAGGGCCACAAGAGAAGATGGGCAGATGCCATGAAGGAAACCACCACCCTACTGATTGAGACCTTAGATCCAGCACTGGCTTCTACCCAGGCAGAAGGTGACAACAGGATGGACACAAGGAAAAGAGCAGGCAGGTGTTTGCATTTCTGAAAATTCTAGCTTTGCCAGCCTCAGCCCGTGCCCCATGTTCCCATGGATACCATGCTAAAATGGGAGAAGAAAACAGCAACAGGAAACCTTTAACTTCTTGCTCAAGCTACCCGCCATCTGACTTCAGGTGGCTGCAGCCCAACATTGTCCACTGCAGGGGTCAGGAAGGTCCCAGTGTCATAGGATACCATGCACTAAGAGGCAGGTCACCTACGACCCTGTTATGGGCACAAGGACACATTGAAAGAAAACCCATTTCATCCCACCTGCCTCCTTGTCTACCAACCTTACTCAGGCTCCCAAGGCTAACTATCTCTGAGGCATCACCAGGCAACCATTGTGACCTGACTCCAGCTCTGTCACAGTCTGTCTTTTCCCCACAGACCTCCATACCCCACATCAACACCTTCATCTCAGAGCAAGCACCAGGCACCTCTCAGGAAAGATTTCTCTACATTCTCTAAGTTGCCAAGAACCCTGCAGACATAGAACATGTTTTATTCACTGCCGACACCCACCTACATGTGGAACAGTCTGGCAGCAGGGGAATCATAATCTCCCTCAAGATATTCAAGTAGACTAAGGACAGGCAACTGAGACACTAAGAGAGACATGAGCTATGCTCACTTGTCACACTTAGATGGCTATAGCACATACCCACCCCTCTCCTACTTGATGACATCCCAATGGGCTCCAGGTGTCCCAACAGACAACCATCTAGGGGTCTTTATAATCCTTCCCAGGAACCCCAATACATGGATCAGAAACATATGTCCATAGACAGAGTGCATCTTCCCTGTATGGAAAAACACCAACAAACATAAACAAACACCCAACACCCCCCACACGGGCTCTCACTCCCAACCCCATCTCCTTCTCTCTTTCTATGGATCTACCTATGAACCTCTACATTGCCTCCACCTCCTCCATTGTCTCTGACTGTCTCCATCCCTGGCACCTAGACACAGTCTCATTCATGATATTCTCAGCAGCTAAGCCTGTCTGGACACCAGGATATATACCGTGCTTATTTGGGAAATGTTTTTTGCTGCCCAACAGAAAACCTACTCTTGTGGGCACTCAGAGTTCCACATCCACACATCCACAATGCTATGGATATCAATGATGGCCCACGAAAAAAGAGCACTCTCCCTGCCTCTGCAGACAACCCTGTCTATGCACTTCCTACTCTCCCTCTACTAAGCCTCCTGGAAGCATCTGTTCTGATGTGAGAAATGGAGTTCCCAGGGAATGTTGGATTGGAGAAGCATGTGTCTGAGTTGGGTGGCAGGCTCTGAGTTTCTGCATATACTAGGTGGGGCAATCATAATGAGAGTACTGCCACTTCTTTATGGTTACCATAAAATGCTCTTATCCTCCAATCCACATGTATAGACACAGCCCACACCACAAACATGCAATATGTCCTGGACCACTCCATACTTATTCCCACATGAGATGGAACTAAAAGTGGATCCTTAAAAGTCTTAAGCTATGTGCAACTGTCCTACACATTTTATTCTGATTTGACCTCCTCAACAGTTACACACTGTGAACTCCCATGCACTTCCTATGACCTCTCCCAGGACTAGTCGCTTGGACAGGGACAAAGGATAAACCAAATGAAACACACACACACACACACACACACACACACACACACACACACACACAAAAGGAGTTAAAGGAGGTCAGATCAGGCCCTCTGTTAATTTCAGATACATCTCTGAGTATTCTTGTAGCTGAGATGATGTCTGGACAGTGCAAAGCAAGAGAAGAGGCTTTTTGATCCTTAACCCTGTAACTTCTCCCTGGGTTTTACGCAGGTGGTCAAGGCAGGAGAAGGCAGGTGTATGCTGCCTGCATGGGTGTCCCTTATCAATGTGAGGGGGTTTGTCAGGGGAGGCAAGGGTAGTGAAACCTGGTCTGGATGGGCACCCTTCCTTCCACACCTTACTTGGGCTGCTTCTACTCGGATTCACCCTGAGCTGTGACACTGAACTCAGCTCAGTGCCCACTAGCTACACACAAGGAGGTGGCACATGATGATGTTGGTAGCAGATATCTTCCAGACTCGTGAAAGGGTTCTAGGTATGGAGGTGTGGATCAGAAACCTCTCCTGGCTGGTTCCAGTACCTGAATTGGGAGCCCAGCACAGTTCAAGGAAAATCCATTTCTCAGAGAAAGGAAAGGAAAGCCTAAATGGTTGCTGCTGACAGAGAGGAAAGAGGATGGCAGGGAGGGAATTTATGTAGATGTCAAACATTTTGCCAGAATTGTTACCTGGCCCTGCGACTATTAGCATGTGGCCAAAGATTCTGGGCAGTGTTTGTGGTTTCCAAAGAGTAGCTGTGTGTTTTGCTGGGGAGGCTGAGCCAAAAGCTAGAGGTGCCCTGGACAGGATTGTGCACATGATATGGGTTGGGTTCACCACATGTCACCACAGGAACCCAAAGGCAGCCAGAATCTCCTGTAGAGAGGTTCTCCGATCCTGCCAGATTTGGGGATCTCAGGACCGTGGTGGGGGGTTGTTCTTCCCTTGCTCATCAAACCAAGGACTGTGTAGCTGGGTGTGGATCACCTAGGTCATGCCTGCTCCCGCTCCTCTTGTGGGTCAAGGAAAGTGAAGACTATCTAGTGGCACGGAGCACATTACTAGGGGAGATGCTCATTACCTGGGTAGCTGCCATGTTCACAAAAGCAAGGGGGAGCTGCAGGGGGGATCAGCAAAAATATTCCACTGGCTGGCAGAATGGCAACTGTCACACAACAGAGATTAACTCCCTCTGCCCTCTCCAAAGCAAAAATAAAGGAAACACAGTACACCAGGAAGGTGGTACTTCCCTTGTCCAACAAACCAAGGGCTGTGGTGATTGATGTGGGTCACATAGGTCTAGTTTCTTCAACACCTCTCCTGTGTCAACAAAACTGCAGGAGACCATCTTAGTTGCACTGGAGCACTACTGGAGGAGCTGATCTTTACACAGTCCTTATCCCCAGAAACAAGGGGGAGCTGCTGACAGGATCAGAAAAACAATTCTGCTTGATGGCAGTTGTGCACTAAGAATGCCCACCCTTGTGGAACATGGGTGCACTCCCTCCACCATCCCTAAAGATAAAATAAAGGAAACCTAGTGCACCACACTCCAAGATGACCAACAACCAAACAACTAGGCCAGGACTGGCCAGATATCAGTCTCGAGGCCTGTTGCAAGGGATCCAATGGCCTGTGGACCTTAGGGATGTGGAGAAGTTCTGTACAGAGATGGACTTCAGGGACCTCAAAGCCTTCTCCACTACACTGCCCTGAGACACTGGGTATGTGTCACTGCCAGCCCATGAATGCTCCACATTTGATTCCAGGGGAGCACTGTTTGCAAGCCTGCAGGTCACTACAGCAACTTCAGGCCAATATAGACCAGAGGGTAGGATCCTCAGAATCAAATTCTTATTCATGAACTTGGGAACCAAGAGCTGAGGGTCACATCCTATCTGTGCAGCCAGAGTATTCTAAGACCCAGTCTGTGAATTAGTGCCACAGGAAATGATGTTCAGATGTCCTGGACGATTCCACCACATACCTGAGTGAGGCCCAAGTCCCAGTACTGACTTCCAACCTGGAAGAAGGTGGAAATTCGATGGACAAAAGCCAAAGGGCAAACAGATGTGTGCATTTGTGAGGGCCCAAGTTTCACCAGCCTGAGCCATGGCTACCACACTACGAAGGAAGAGGATAGCTACAGAGAACCATGGATTTTATTCCCAAGCTACCCTCCATCAGGCTTCAGGTGGTTGCTGAACAACAGCATCCTCAACTGGGACCAGTAAGGGGTGCAGGTCACCTGACACATAACACAAAGAGGCAGGCTTCCCAGAACCCTGTTCTAGGCTCAAGGACACATCAAGGAAAGACACATTCCATCCCACCTGCCTCCTTGTCTGCAGGCCCTGTGAAGGCTCCCAAACCTAGACATCTAGTCATCACCAGGTAACCATTGTGAGCTGCCTTCTGCTCTATCACAATCTGTCCTCTCCTCACAGATTTCAGTCACCTACAATACCACTTTCACCCCACAGCCCACACCAGGCACCTCTCAGGAAACTTTTCTCTCCTGTCTCCAAAGCTGCCAAGACTGCTCTGACATGGAACCTTCTTTGTCCTCTGTGGAAACCATCTACATGTGGATGGGCTTAGGCATGGAGGGGACTTATAGCTCTCTCAGGAGATTCGAGTAGAGGGATGAAAGGCCACCTAGACAAGGGAGACATGAACTATTTTCACTTGTCACACATGGATACCTGCAGGATATACCCGCCCCTTTCCTCTTAGGTGACATCCCAACAGGTTCCAGGGGCCCTCAGAGCCATCCATCCAGGGGCCTTCAGAATTTCCTCTAGGGGTCCTGACAAATGGAACAGAAATACATGTCCATAGACACAGTGCATCTGCCCACAAACCTGTATGGAAAACAACAAAAACATTAAAAAATACTCAACACCCGACACACAGTCTCTCACTCTCAACCCCATCTCCTCCTCTCTTTCTATGGGTCTACCTATCCACCTCTACTTTGCCTCTACCTCCTCCATTATCTCTGACTGTCTCCATCCCTGGCACCTAGACACAGTCCCATCCACAGTATCCTCATGTACTAGGCCTGTCTGGACATCAGGTGATATACCATGTTCATTTGTGAAATGTTTTTCACTGCCCAACAGAAATCTTACCCTTGTGGGCACTCAAAGCTCCACCTCCACACTTCCACATGGCTGAGAATATCAATGATGGCCCCTAAAGGAAGAGCCCTTTCCCTGCCTCCTGAAGAAAACCCTCTATGCTCTTCCAACTCTTGATCTCTACCAAACCTCTGGGAAGGAACTGGTCTGAGGTTAGAAATGGAATTCCCAGGGAATGGTTGGGGTGGTGACATGTGTCTGGGTTGGGTGGCAGGCTATGAGTTCCTAGAAATGCCAGGCAGGCCAATCATAATATTTATTTGTTTAAACAAAGGAAAATATCCATAGTCCATTTTTTAGGGAATGTGGGCATAGTAATCCAGGCTACTTCCTGCTAGTTGAGGATGCTGATAATCCAATGGGGACCTAAAGAAAATTTTGAATTATGATCAAGTCCTACAAAGGTGCACTCCCTCCACCCTCTTCAAGGAAATATAAAGGAAACCCAGTGCACCACACTCCATGATGGCCACCGACCAAACCACTAGGCAACTTATGAGCCAGAGATGGGTCTCTAGTCTTGCTGTAATGGATCCATGGGCCTGTGGACCATTGCTGGCTGGAGGAGTTCTGTGCAGAGCTGGACTCAAGGGACCTTAATGGCTTCTCCATGATACTGTCCTGAAACACTGGGCTTTGTGCCTGTGCCAAACCCTAAAACTCCTCCTCCTTTGGATCCAGCAGAGCTCTTCTTGTGAGCCTGCAGGCCACAACAGCAACTGCATACCAATATGGACCAGAGGGTAGTAGCCTCAGAAACAAATTCCAAATTATTGACTTGATACCCAGGAGCTGAGGTCACCACCTAGCAGTGAAGCTAGAGTATTCTGAGAGCCCCCTCCTACCCTTGTCAGAGATAAACCAACTCTCTCAATTACCCTGTTACTCAGCATGAACATGACTGTTGCCAGGTTGGCCTGGGTGTGCTGACACCTTAAATTAAACTGGGCAAAACCATTCCATCCTTCCTGACTCTTTGCCTACCAGACCTGGGCAGGCTCCCAGGCATCACCATATCCTAGGCATCACCAGGTGACCATTGTGACCTGCCTCAGCTCTGTCACAATCTGTAATGTCCCCACAGTCCTCAATCACCCACACCAACACCTTCAACCCACAGTGAAGAATAGACCCATATCAGGAAACCTATCTCACCTGTCTCTAAGCACAGCAAGACCCACTCTGACATGGATATTGTCATCCTCTTTGTAAACCATCTACATATGGACGGGCCTGGGTATGGAGTGGACTCATAGCTCTCTCAAGAGATCCCAGCAGACATAGGACCAGGTACCAGACACCAAGGGAGACATGAGCTATTGGATGCCTACAACACATAAACTCCCCTGTCCTATTTGGTGACATTCCTACAGGATCCAATTGTCCTCACAGGCGACCATCCAATACAGGGGCCTTCATATTCCCTTCCAGGATTCCAGACCCATCGAACAGAAGCAAGTGTCCATAGACAGTGTGCATCTGCCCACCAACCTATATAAAAAACACCAATAAACGTTAATAAACTCCCAAAACCACATGCACTATGGCGCTCAATGCCTGTCTGCACTATATGCGCTGCCATAGAGTTTATGAACTGGTCAAGGAACTACAGATTGAAACACACAAAGACTCACAGACAGAGATACAGGTAATCCTTGAAACAGGAATTCCCCAAAAATTTCCCCTTTATTGTGTTCAGCGGCAGCTTATATAGAGAAGGCCATGCCCCAGCCAAATGCACCAGAAACTACTCTCCTGACAGCAGGAACTCCTGAGGATCTTGTGCTCAGAGCAGCTGTAGGCACTCATATCAGGGTAAAACAAGTTGGTTCAGGATCTGGGAGTTCACAGTTCCCAACATCTCACTCCCCCCCCTTTAAAAATATAATTAGATAAAAGAAGAGCAACTAACCACATGTAAATCCCACAAGAAATTCAACTGCTCTCATAAGATGGAAAATGCCACAGCAAAAATGATCATTTTATGGTCAACATGAATGATATTAAATGCTGATACCAGCTACAGGATAGTCATAGCAGCCTTCTGATGGATGACAATTTTAGCTGCCATGAAGGAGGCTGCAGCAGTGACAATAGCATGCTCGTGGTGATCACAAAGTCTTCAGGATGGCTTGGCAGTTCCTTGTGCCTCTGCCTTATTCAGTAAATCCCACCAGCTTCCACCACCACAACCGGCCCAGACATCAGCCAGGCTCAGAGTCCTTCAGCAGCTACTAGGCACATTTCTCAGGTTCTGGGGCACAGCCTACCACTCACACTACTGACTCTTGGGTGTGTAGAGCCTGGATCTGTCACCACCTTCTCCTTGCCCCTCTGCTGCCTTTTTGGATAGCTCAGCAGGGTCTGTGCAGCTCCAGCTTGTTTGGCTCCAGCAATTGTTTTCACATTTGCTGATACTCCTGGCAGCACCACAGCATCCCCAAGTCTGGGAACCAACTGGACTGAGGCAACTCACCTTTCATCACAGCCACCTAGCAAAGCTCTGCTTCCTCAGCATTCTAGCTCCAGCTGCAGGTGTTCTGGGTCCAAACTGGTGCATGGTGTGGAGAGGAACTCGGGAAAGCAGGCTTGCTGCTTTGGAACCACATTAACATTCTTCTAGGGAGTTTGGGCATTGTCAACCTGTCTGGCCACTTCATGCTGAATGGGGGCGTTGCATTCTTGGGGGTATTTTACTGAAACATCTTGGGGTGTCTTGGTGAATCAAAGGACATGGATGTGGAATAAATCCTCAGGTTCTCATTCTCTGTGGAGACAAAAGCAGAACCCCTTTGCCAAAGCATCAAATCCTTAGGCTCATATTTTAAAGTCAAAATACCTTTCTTAGCAGTTCCCAGAATCAAATGTCTTTCTCCAGTCCAGAACACAAAAGACAGAACAATCAACACAATAACACACATCTGTACACACTTTATCTTTTTGAGGCCTTCAATTCACCGCCACCTTCCCACCTCCTCCTCATTACTTCTGGTCAGTCTTCAAGAGGGCATCACTCAGAGCGTCTCTAGGACTGAAAATGCACCCATTTACTCTTTTAAGCTAACACTTTTTTAGTCTTTTTGGTACTATTTTTTGTACTCTCTTTACGCTTTTTCCTTTTTGAGGTCTTTCAATTCAGCCTCCTGCCCACTATTTCAGAGGGTGTCCCACAGAGCAACTCTGGGGATGCAAAAGCACATAACTCTGTCCAATCCACCCTCACCATTTCCGAGGGCAACCTCTCAATATTCCCTAGTCCCCAATCTCAGTGGGACCTCCACTTTTCTGCACTCTATTTGCCATCATACAGTTTGTGAGCTGGGCAAGAGGCTAGAGATGGAAACACACAATGACTCACAGACAGATAGAGACACAAGTCATCCTTGATATAGGAATGCCCCAAGAATGCCCCCTTTATTGTGTTCAGTGCAGCTGATATAGAGATATCCCACCCCAGGCAAATGCACCAGAAACATTTCTCCTACCAACAAAAGCTCGTAAGGGTCTCATACTCAGAGCAGCTGTAGGCATGCAGATCAGAGGAAGAAAAGTTTTTTCAGGGTCTGGGTGTTCACAGCTCCTAACAACACAGTCTCTCACCCCACCGCCATTTTCCTTCTCTCTATCTATGGATCTACCTTTCCACCTCTACTTTGCCTCCACCTCCTCCATTATCTCTGACTGTCTCCAACCCTGGCACCAAGACACAATCCCATCCATGGTATCCTCAGCAGCTAGGCCTACTGATACCAGGTGACACCAGGTGATATACCATGTTCACAGAGGAAATGCTTTTCACAGACCAACAGGAATCCTAACCTTGTGGGCACTCAGAGGCCCATATACACACTTCCCCACTGCTGAGAATAGCAATGATGGCCCCTAAATGAAGAGCACTCTCCCTACCTTCTGGAGACAACCCTATCCATGATCTTCCAACTCTCCCTCTCTACAAAGCTTCCGGGAGGTATCTCCTCTGAGGCTACAGATGGAGTTCCCAGGGAATGTTTGAGAGGGGGAGAATGTATCTATGTTGGGTGACAGGCTCTCAGTTCCTAGAAATATCAGTTGGGCCAATCATAATGAGGGTCCTGCCACTTCTCTATCATTGCTACAAAATGCTCTCATTCTCCAAATGACACGTACAGGCACCACCCACACCACAACATTTAATTTTTACTGAACCACTCCATAATTATAACCACTAGAGCTGGAACTGAAGGATGGAGCCTTAAATGTCTTCAGCTATGTGCCACTGGATCCTTCGCATTTAACACTGATATGACAACCAAAGCTGGTACACACTGTGACCTCACTTTCACTTCTTATCAGTTCCCCCAAGACTAGTCTCCTGCACAGGGACAAAGTAAAAACCAAACCAAACACACACACACACACACACACACACACACACACACACACAGAGAGAGAGAGAGAGAGAGAGAGAGAGAGAGAGAGAGAGTTCAATGAGGTCAGATCCAGCCCTCTGTTAATTTCAGAGACAACTCTGAGTATTCTTGTAGTTGAGATGATTCTTGGACAGAAATCCAAGTGCAGAGCAGGAAAAGGGGCTTTTCAACCCTTGACCCTGTGACTTTGCCCTGGGTTTTACTCAGGTGGCCTACGCTGGAGAAGGCAGATGTATGTTGCCTCCATAGGTGAACCTTATCAAAGAAAGGGGGTTTGTCAGGGGAGGAAAGGGCAGTGAAACTAGGTCTGAATGGGCACCCTACATTCCTCATCCTATTGTGGTTGCTTCTATTTGGATTCAAATGGAGCCACCACACCCAATTGAGCTTGTTCCCTATAGGTACACACAAGGAGTTTTACATGATAATGTGGGTAGTGGATGCCATCCAGACCCCTTATTGGGTTCTGAGGATATAGTTGTGGATCAGAAACCTCTTCCAGCAGGTCCCAGTCCCTGAGTTTGGATCCAAGAACAGCTAAAGGAGAAAGACATTTCTCAGAGAAAGCAATGGAAAGCCAGGAATAGTCCTCACACAGAGAGGAGATATTATGGAAGGGAAAGAGTTATGTGGATGACGGACATTTTGCCACAATGGTTACCTGGCACTGAGACCATGAACACCTGGGCAGAAATACTGGACAGCGTTTGCAGTTTCTGGAAAGAACCTGTGTGTGCTGCTGGGGAGGCTGAGACAAATCTAGAGATTCCCTGGCCAGGCTTGTGCACATGATGTGGGGTGGCAGGCACCACAAGGTCACCCCAGAAATCCTGAGTCAGCCCAGGATGCGGAATCCCCTGCAGAGAGGTTCTCTGATCCTGCCAGACATGGCAGCCTCAGGACCATGGATGCTGTGCTTCCCATGCCCAGCACTCCAAGGCCTGTGGCACTCATTGTCAGTCACCCATGTTTGGCTGGCTCTGACAACTCTTGTGGGTCCAGGAAACTGCAGGAGACCATCCTAATTTCACCTGAGGCACTACTCAGGGAGGTGCTCTTTACTCAGCCTGCTGCCATGTTCACAGAAGACAGGGGAACTGCTGGCCAACAATGCAAATCAATTCTGTTTATGGGCATAGTGGATTCAGAATGCCAACTGTGGCATGACAGAGGTGGACTATATCCACCTTCTCCAAAGTAAAATTAAAGGAAACCCAGTGAAAGACCTGGATAAATCCAGATCCCCCCAGCAGAAAAAAATAGAGTCAAAAATCTAGCAGGAAGAGAAAAATCAGAAATCTAGGATTAGCCAGTTCATGGTTTCAGGAATTAGCTGAAGATAAAGTTAGATTGTAATCTTGAGAATAATCTTGAGAAACAGGGAGTTTCCCCGTAGTAATTATCATTAGTATTTTTGGAATACTGTGTTTCAGGAACTAGCTGATTATGACCTTGAGAGTGATCTTGAGGCAGGGAGTTGCCCCTTGTGACCATCACTGGTATTTTGGGAATTTTCTGTGACACCCTCCCTGCCCTTTTTGGTTACTGGGCTGTGGTTTCTTCCCTTAAAAACCCCTTCTCCCAGCTACTCGGGGTCGAACTCTTCCCCTGCATGGGTTATGAGTCTCGGCCCCAGTGCACTGGTTCCCATCTTGTTATCTTGTCATTAAACCTCATGTGATTGCAGCAAGGACAGTCTCTCATGAGTTACTAGGGGAGTCATGTTATCTCGAGACTTGAGAGTCTCCCCACACTGGGGGTCTTTCACCAGGACAGCATACTCCAAGATGGCCAACGAACACAGAACTAGGACAGGACTGCCCAGAGATGAGTCTCTAGCCCTGCTGCAAGGGATCCAAGGATCTGTGGACCTTTGTGGGGTGGAGGATCTCTGTGCAGAGTTGGGTTTCAGGGATCTCAAGGCTTCTCCACTATACTGCCCTCAGACACTGGGCTTTGTGCCTCTGCCAGCCCCTGAAGGCTCTGCCTTTGAATCTCAGAGAGCTCTGTTTGCAGCCTGCAGGCCACTACAGCAACTGCATGCTAATCTGGACAAGAGGGGAGGAGTCTCAAAATCAAATTCATATTCATGGACTTGGTAACCAGGAGCTGAGGTCTCCTTCTAGCTGTGCAGCCAGAGTATTCTAGAAGCAGCCCTCTACCTCTATCAGAGATAGAGAAACTCTCTCATTTACCCTATTCCACAGCATGAACATGATTGTTGTTAGGTTGGCCTGGTCTTTGGGCACCTTCAATTAAACCTGGGAAAAACCAAGCTTCCATGTCATGGCAGCTAGGTAAGAAGGGCTCTGACTCCCAGGCTGACCCAGAACTCCTGGAGCAGCAACTAGGGAGTGGTAAGACCAGTCTGCAAATTAGGACCACAAGAGAAGATGGGCAGATGCCATGGAGGAGACCAACACCCACCTGAGAAGGGCCCCAGCCCATCCCTGACTTCCCACACGGCAGAAGGCAGCCATGGGATGGACATAAGGCAAAGGGCAGGCAGCAGTGTATGTTCATGTGGGCTCCAGGTCTGCCAGCCTCAGCCCCCATCCCCATGGTTCCATGAGTACCATGCTTCATTGGGAGAGGAGAGAGACACAGGAAACCTTGGACTTCATGCCCAAGCTACCTGCCATCTGGCTTCACATGGTTGTAGCCACACTTTACCCTCAGAAGTGGTCAGTGAGGGGCCAGGGACATTCAAGACATTGCATGAAGAGCCAGGCCTCTCGTGACTATGTTGTAGGCTCAAGGGCACATCGAAAGAACACATATTTCTTCTCTGCGAGTCCTGGGCAGGCTCCCAAGCCCATCCATCTCCTAGGCATTGCCAGGCAACCATTGTGAGCTGACTCCAGCTCTGACACAATCTGACCTCTCCCCACAGACCTTAATCACACTCACCACCACCTTCAACCCACAGCAAACACCAGGCATGCCTCAAGAAAATTTTCTCTTCTGTCTCTAAAGTTTCCCAAAACACCTCTGACATTGAACTTTCTTTATTCTCTGGGGACACCCATGTATATGTGGATGGTCTAAGGCATGAAGGGGACTCATAGCTTTCTCAAGAGTTTTGAGTAGGCATAGGATGGCAACGAGACACCAAGGGAGACATGAGCTCTTCTCACTTGTCACACTTGGATGCCTATAGTACAGACAACACTCGTGTCCTCATCGGTCATATGCCAACTGGTTTCCGGTGCCCCAGAGGCCACTCTTCAGGGGCCTTCATACTTCATCCAGGGGCCCAGACCCATGAAGCAGAAACATGTGTCCATAGAAAGAGTGCATCTGCCTACCAACTTGAATGGAGAAACACCAACAAACATTAAGAAACACCCCAAACACCACACACAGCTTCTCATCTCCATTCCCTACATTCTCTCTATCTATGGATCTACCTATCTACCTCTATTTTGCCTCCACCTCCTCCATTATCTTTGACTGTCTCCATCCCTGGTACTTAGACACAGTCCCTACCATGTATACCAGGCAACTTTTCCTGTCTGGACACCGGGTGATAAACTGTGTTCATTTGGGAAATGCTATTCACTTCCCAACAGGTATCTTACCCTTGTGGACACTCAGAGGCCCATCTACACATTTCCACACTGCTGAAAATATCAGTGATAGCCCCTAAATGAAGAGCACTCTCCCTGCCTCTTGGAGACAACCATGTCTATGCTCTTCCAACTCTCCCTCTCTCCCTTTCCTCCTGGAGGCATCTGCTCTAAGGCTAGAAATGGAGATCCCAGGGAATTTTGTGTAAGGGGCATGTGTCTGTGTAGGGTGGCAGGCTCTGAGTTCCTAGAAATGCCAGGCAGGCTCAATCATAAGCGGGTACTGCTACTTTTGTATGGTTCCCACAAAATGATCCTGTCCTCCAAGATACATGTATAGACACAGCCAACACCACAAATATGCAATGTGTACTGGACCACTCCATACTTATGCCCACATGAGCTGGAACTGAATGATGGAGCCTTAAGTCTTCAGCTATGTGTTTTCGTGCCCTACCCATTTAATCTTGAGCTGAACACCAGAAATATTACACACTGTGACCTCTCTGGCCCTTCTTAGAGTCTCTTCCAGGACTAGTATCTTGAACAGGAAGAAAGTATAAAGCAAACCACATGCACAGAAAGACACACACACAAGCACTAGCACACAACACAGGAGTTCAAGCAGGTCAGATCATCACCTCTGTTAATTTCAGAGACATCTCTGAGTTTTCTTGTGACTGAGATGTGCTGTGGGAGCTCCTTCCATTCCTTCAGCCAATAGCCATTGAGATACCAGCCCATTGGGGCATGGTCTCTCTCTCTCTCTTTAAAAAAGCAGCAGCTGTCCTCCACTCTCTCTCTGGCTTCCGGCTCTGCTTCCAGCTCCTAGACTCATTTCCTGTTTGCGCAGAGGGGCTGTTGTCTGGGATGATAATTTGTAAGTTGTTTCCCCTTTGAATAAATAATCATTCTATTAATCATAATTCCAAACTGGTGTGGGATTGTTTGTGACTTATGCCTTCATCTGGTGCCCCACGTTTGGTTGTAGAAACCCCCTTCCCCCACACTCAACTGCTTGCCACCAGCTCAGCTAATCATGAGCCCTCCCACAGCTGCAGCCTGTGCCCTATGTGTGGAGCCAGCAGTTCAATTAAACCCCATGCCTCCCAAGCTCCACAGGCTCGGGACAGTCTCTGCCTGCCTGGTTTGCTCTTTTCTGAGTTGTTTTTAAATTTCCCTTGTAAGTGCGGTGCTTTAGTGGCATGAATCAGAACAACTCGGTCATGTGGAGGCATATGTGGCTTCCGAGTTACTCTTTTCTACCCCTGGATTCTGGGTTTCTGGTTCCAGGTATGGAATTGATTTAATTACATTTTCTTTCTTGAGCAACTTATATTTCCTAGTTTTTAACAAATACTAAGGCGGACACTGAAACAGGACCCTGTTTCCGTCACCTTTGCAGTGGTTCTAGTCATGACTTAGCAACAGCGCCACCTACTAGATAAGAGGTAATATGGCAGTTTTTGTTTCCAATGCCAATTTTACTGTTTTCTTTATTAATACAATGGATTATGTCATGCAAGGTTTATATGACTATGGAGATACATTAATTTACTTGTTACTAGGTTTCAGTTTTCTTTTCAATATTTTATCATTAAGGAAGATATGATTTTTACGGACTAATAATGAACAACTAGTTGAAAGGATTAAAATTATTGAAAATCAGGGGTTGTCTGAACAAGTGGATACTATGATAGACAAAATTGACTCCATATCCAAGGGTACTAGGAAGTTATCTGAAAGGGTTCAGGCTGTTGAATTTGATGTTCAGACGTTACCACAAAGTTTTGATAAAGTAACAGATAGAATGTACCTCCAGAATGGGAACCAAAAAACTGATACCTTAGTGAAATCCCTAGAAACGCGGGTAGGTCAGGAGATTCAGGATTTAAGGGAGACAATAACAAAAAGATTAGAAATGATTGAAGAAATTATTGGAGCTGCTGAACAGAGTAAGAAGGCACAAGGACAGGATACAATGCCACCACCAGCTATTAGAACTGGATTACCCAGGGTTCTAACGACATACCCTGTAATTTATTCTGACAAAGTGTCAACTTCTAAAGGCTCACAGGGAGTTAAAGAAGTTAGATGGACACCAATAGCAATGAATGATTTAAAAGAAATTAAGTAAGCTGTCGTTAATTACGGCTTGCACTCTGCATTTGTTAAGGAAATGATAAGGACTTGGGCTTCTAATATCAGAGCTAGCCCTCATGATTTCTCTCAGCTAGTGTCTGCAGTTTTAGATGATGGACCTTCCTTGATGTTTGGAGTTTATTTCAGAGAAGAATCCAAACATATGGAACAGCAAGGAAGAGCAAAAGGTGTGGAGGTTTCCCAAGATCAAATTCTTGGTGTAGGAGCATATGCTGATCCACAGGTCCAAGCTCTTTATGACGAAGAAGCGCTGTCCTTATGTCACAAAGCAGCCTTGAATGCTTTGAATAGAATACAAGATCCAGCAAAAAGGGTCAAATCATATACAAGGGTAAGGCAGGGACAGAGAGAATCCTTTACTGACTTTATGCAAAGATTAATTAAGGCTCTGGACATAGGGGTAACAGACCCAGAAGCTAGATGAATACTTCTTGAATCTCTAGCTTTTGAAAATGCAAATACTGAATCTAAAAAGATAATTGGGCCTTTAAGATCTAGATCAGCACCTATGGAAGAATGGATACAGCATACAATGAATGTTGAGGCGTTTAGCTATAATGATGAATCCTGGGTAGAAGAAGCGATTTCCAAAGCTATGAGAAGACATCAAGCTACCAGATGTTTTAATTGTGGTAAATTAGGACATCTGAAAAGGGATTGCAGGCAAAGAAATTCTAGGAAAAATATCTCCTCTGGGAATGACAAAAGTAGGAGACCTCAGCCTTCAGGTATATGTAGGAGATGCGGTAAAGGCCGACATTGGTACAATGAATGCAGGTCAACAACAGACAGACAAGGCAACCCAATACCATCGGGAAACTCCTTGAGGAGCCTCTCGCAGGCCCCCAAGCCAAAAGTGGCCCAGTCATTCCCAGTTACAGTGGAAAATGTGTCTCACCAAGAAAATTGAAAAATCCAATGTCTGCTGTAAAAAGTAATACTGGTCTAAATGATGAATTACATGTGGAGAATGAGTCAAAAATTTCAGTAGGACAGAGTAAACGTATATTTTGGCAGACTTCTATTAACGATAAAAGACCAAAGCTAAGAGTCTGTATAAATGGCATTTTTATTGAAGGCTTATTAGACACAGGTGCGGATGTAAGTATCATTACTCCAGAATCTTGGCATCCAAATTGGCCTCTTCAAGAGGTAGATGTTCAGTTCCTGGGAATTGGAACCCTATCTCGTGTAAAACAAAGCACAAGATGGGTGGAATGCAAAGGGCCTGAAGGGCAAATAGGAAGACTAAGGCCATATATAGCCAATATTGCAATAAATTTATGGGGCTGTGACCTGCTACAGCAATGGAATACCCAGATTAACATTCCTGTAGTTCCAGGAACTCACAATTCTGGGAAGGATATAATGAGGTATTATGGAAAAAGGTCACCAGCCATTCAGGCTGTACAAGAATATACAGCCAATAGCAAACCTTTAGAGGTACCAACAGCCCTACCTTTAAAATGGCTAACTGAGAAGCCAATATGGATCAAGCAGTGGCCTCTAGCTGAAGATAAATTACAGACTTTGGAACAGCTGGTACAAGAGCAACTAGATGCTAACCATATTGAAGAATCAACCAGCCCTTGGAATTCTCCTGTGTTTGTTGTAAAAAAGAAATCTGGTAAATGGAGAATGGTGACAGATCTAAGAGCTGTCAACAAGGTAATTCAACCTATGGGTCTGCTACAATCTGGAATTCCTTTGCCTTCTCTATTATCAAGAGGGTGGCCTCTTATAGTTATTGATTTGAAAGATTGTTTTTTCACTATACTTTTGCTAGAAAAGGATAGAGAAAAAATTGCCTTCACAGTGCCTACTTATAATAATTCTCAGCCTACTAGGAGATATCAATGAACTGTCCTCCCACAGGGGACACTCAATAGTCCCACATTGTGACAATATTTTGTTAATAATCCATTGGAAATAATTCGTAAGCAATTTCCCAAGTCCATAATTTATCATTACTTGGATGACATTTTATTATCTGATTCAAATAAAGATACTTTGGAAAGTATGTTTGAAGAAGTAAAGAAAGTCTTGCCTAGGTGGGGATTACAAATTGCCCCTGAAAAGATTCAAAGAGGAGATTCTATTAATTAACTAGGTTACAGAATAGAGTTAGAGAAAATTCGAAAGCAAAAGCCACAAATTAGGAGAGAACGGTTACAGACTATTAATGACTTCCAAAGATTGTTAGGAGACATTTCCAGTCTATGACCAGCTGTTGGGATAACACCTGATCTAATAGTTCATTTAAACAAAACCTTAGATGGTGATAAAGATTTGAATAGTCCCTGAAAATTGACAGTTGAAGCAGAAAAGGAACTGAAAATGATTGAGGAAAAATTACAGGAGGCACATGTGGATAGGGTAAACCCGAATCTTAGTTCCATCCTAGTCATACTGCCTTCCAGAATTTCTCCTACAGGAATTTTAATGCAGAGGGAAGATATTATTTTAGAATGGATATTTATACCTCATAAACCAAGTAAAAAATTAAAAAACTTATGTAGAAAAGGTCTCTGAATTAATTATAAAAGGTAAACTGAGACTTTGTCAACTAGCAGGTATAGACCCAGCAGAAATTATAGTGCCTTTTACTACTGAGGAAATAAGAAAGTTATGGGAAGATAATGAACCATGGCAAAGAGCTTGTGCTAATTTTTGGGGAGAAATTAACAGCAACTATCCCAAAAGTGATAGATTTAACCTCATAAAGAGAATTTCTTGGATTCTCCCGAGAATTGTACGTGATGTTCCAATAACTGGAGCCCAGACATTTTATACCAATGCAAATAAATCAGGGAAAGCAGGTTATAAATCAGAAGAATTGAGTAAGGTGGAACAAAGCCCTTATAATTCTGTCCAGAAGGCAGAATTATATGCCATTCTTATGGTGCTAAGGGATTTTAAAGAACCTCTTAATATAGTTACAGATTCACAATATGCAGAAAGAGTTATCTTGCATATTGAAACTGCTGAAGTCATACCAGATGACACAGAGTTGACTTCATTGTTTATCCAGGTACAGGACATAATTACGAATAGGCTTTGTCCAATGTACATAACACACATCTGGACCCATACTGGTCTGCCTGGCCCTCTAGCACAAGGTAACGCTGAAATTGACCAATTATTGATTGCAAGTGTTCTACAGGCCTCAGAATTTCATTAAAAAAAATCACATCAATAGTAAAGGCTTAAAGAAAGAGTTTTCCATTACATGGCAACAGGCTAAGGACATTATAAAGAGATGTACTACTTGTTCTTTCTATAATCAAACACTGTTGCCTTCAGGGAGTAACCCAAAGGGTACTCAAAGAAATGAAATCTGGTAGAAGGATGTGTTCCGCTTTATGGAATTTGGTAAATTAAAATATGTACACCACACCATAGACATGTATTCAGGTTTTCAATGGGCAACTGCCCTGAGCTCAGAAAAGGGCTGATTCGGTAATCACACATTTATTGGAAGTTATGTCCATCATGGGTATACCTGCACAAATAAAGACAGACAATGGTCCAGCATATGTATCTAAGAAAATGAAATGCTTTTTTGCTTATTATAATATAAAACACATTACAGGTATACCAAATAATCCTACTGGTCAGGCAGTTATAGAAAGATCAAATTGTACTATAAAGGATATGCTGAACAAACAGAAAGGGATGAAAGATACCCCCAGAAATAGATTGCATAATGCTTTATTAACCTTGAATTTTCTTAATGCTAATGAGAAAGGAACAACAGCAGCAGAGAGGCATTGGATAATGGAAAAAACTTCTGAATTAAACCAACATGTTTATTTCAAAGACGTGCTGACCTCTCAATGGAAGCAAGGAGATGTGCTACGCTGGGGAAGGGGTTTTGCTCTTGTTTCCACAGGAGAAGAAAAATTATGAATACCATCAAAATTAATAAAGGTTGGATCTGAAGAGGAGAAACCTCTTGGAAAGGAGAAATGACAGCTCATCTACAATGATGATATTCATACAGGTGGTAAGAAAAACATAGAATGGGGGCAGGGTTCTGTTCTTATCTCCACAGGAAAACACTCATCTTTGAAAAATTCAAGGGACTGGATATTTGAATACTGACAGATGGAAAATAATGGCCCAATAGGGACTATCAAGAAAACTGAATAGGTTCTGTAAGTAAAATTTACTAAATCATATTTCTAAATTTATAGAGCTGGTTTTGGAGTTGGACTCTGGCTCAGTCCCTCTCTAATTCCAAGCCTGTTGTTAAAAGAAAAACCCAGAGCTTCTGGAGTTTCTGTCTCATGTCAAGAGCCATGATATGGGACAGAAAGAAAAATGAGTTTAGAAAACATCTTTACTTTTTATCATATCTTTCTTTTTTTTCAAAGTTTATTAAATTATGAAAGTTTCCATTTCCGCCCCTCCTCCCAACACCCTCCCACTCCCCCCTCCCCCTCCTCCTCCCTCTCCATCCCTAAGAGCAGTCAGGGTTTCCTGCCCTTTGGGAAGTTCAAGTTCCTCCCCCCTCCCTTCAGGTCCAGGAAGGTGAACATCCAAACAGACTGGATCCCAAAAATCCAGTATATGCAGAGGAAACAAGTCCCAGTGTCATTGTCAATGGCTTTTCAGAAAGGCTCTGGGCCAGCCACATTCAGAGAATCCAGTCACATTCAGAAAATCTGGTTGGATCACGTGCTCATTCAGTTCCAGTCCAACTGGCCTTGGTGAACTCTCATTAGATCAGTCCCCTTGTATCAGTGTTCTCTGGACAGAGGAGAGGGTGCCTGAACCGGCCTTGGCCTATAACCATACTGATGAAGATTTTGCTTATCACCATAGATCCTTCATCCGACGATGGATGGTGATACAGACGGAGACCCACATTGGAGCACCGACTGAGCCCCCCATGATCCAAATGAGGAGCAGAAGGAGGAAGAACATGAAAAAAAAAACTCAGGCCCGCAAGGGGTGCGATCACCCACTGATACAAGGGGACTGATTTATCATATCTTTCATACCTTTCATTAAATATATCTATCATGCCCTTCATTGAATATATGTATGTCTCTATATGTCTATATGATTACTGTTTTAGTTTTCCACAATAAAAAATGAGTTTTTCCTGCAGTGACATTTGAAGTTTCCAGGAAGAAGATGGGGCCCCATAACAACTCCACCCGGTTGATATGACGTCAAGATACTGATAGTGCTACTACAAGACCTGTTTTGAGTACCAGCTGCACAAGACGGTTCCAACATGGTTAGCTGAAATGGTGCACATCTTGTACAACATTCTGGCCAGACCTCCACAAAATACTCAAAGACTATTTCCTATTTTAAAAGACATTGATCTTAAAATTTAACCATCATTTTACTTTCACAGGATCCCCCAGAAAGAACTGCCCCCATGACAGCTGGAAGTAATTCTAAAGAACGACATCCCCTCTCCCAGTAAAGTTTGTCCTTGGGTTAGGGACATCATTTAGGGGTTGGTTATAATTACTATACGGTTGAGGGTTGGGGGAGGAATTTTATAAGCCAGGAATCTTAAAAAGGGGGGGGATAATTGGATTATGGAATAATAGATTTGTACTTGTGAGTTATTGTTTTTAGACAAATATATTGGTATCGATTCTTATATATTGATACAAAGTTAAATTCTGTTGACTATTGTATGCATGCATGCTTCTACCTCTGTTTAAAACATTTTTATGTATTGATATATATATATCATATTGATATATGTATATTTACCATATTGCATTGTACACTTCTACCTCTGATTAAGAAACTTATATATTGTTTATGTATTGATATATATATTTACCATATTGCAATGTATACTTGCACATTGTTTATATTTGGAGGTCATATTGTCCTCATTTATTGCACAGTTGTTTATTGTCTCAGTCTTTAAGTTAGATAGGTATTGAGAATTATATAGATCGATAGTCATCTAAGTTTGTCATTTATAATTAGACTAATCAGGTTCTTTAGATACATAGATATTATATTTAGTATAAATAGATAATCTTCAACCTCTTCAAAGAGCTGTAGAAAATGGCCTTTAATCTAACTCAGAGTTCTGTGGTAGTGAGACACAATTGCTCCTGGCAACAACGATCTATTCCCTAGAGAATGTTGAGCACCAAAGACACTCCACCTGGAGCCTTTCTTCTTGCCAGAACTGGCCTTTGGGTAAAGAAATGCCCACACCTCAACTACTGACAGAGTTACAGAATATCCATAAATGGATAAAACAGGACTGTCATATCCTGCCAAGACAGGGTAAGATAGTTTTGAAAAGTTTCTTGCCTTTGAAAATGGTATGTCAGTTACGTCAGGCCTTAGCCAAAGTTGGTTGCTTCAACGCTGCAAACGTGACTTTGGGTGTTTGCCCAGGTAGCCAGTTGTCTCTGTGATTTTTTACATGTTCTGGAAGTTGTTTGATTGCACTTCCTATTTACTCAGGTAACATTATTTCCCTTCTCAGATCTTCAATGGGATTGAAGATTATATAAATATAGTTACTTTCCTCTCATGACTTGGCCAAGTTATTTGTTATACAAGACTTAAGTTAGTTAGAATAGGATATTTGTATTTATTGTATATAATTTTGTAGGTTTGTACTTACTGTATATAATTTCGTAGTAGGCTTAGAACTCTCTTACTTAAACAAAAGGGGGAGATGCTGCGGGAGCTCCTTCCGCTCCTTTAGCCAATAGCCGCTGAGATACCAGCCCATTGGGGAGTGGTCTCTCTCTCTTTAAAAAAGCAGCGGCTGTCCTCCACTCTCTCTCTGGCTTCCGGCTCCGCTTCTGGCTCCTAGACTCCTTTCCTGATCACGCAGAGGGTCTATTGTCTGGGATGATAATTTGTAAGTTGTTTCCCCTTTGAATAAATAATCATTCTATTAATCACAGTTCCAAACTGGTGTGAGATTGTTTGTGACTTACGCCATAAGAGATGATGCATGGACAGTGCAAAGTAGAAGAAGTGGCTTTTTGACCCTTGAACCTGTGACTTTTCCCTGGATTTTAAGCAGGTAGGCTACGCAGGAGAAGAAAGGTATATGCTGCCTGCATTAGGGTCCTTTTTAAAGAGAGGGGCATTATCAGCAGAGTAAAAGGCAGTAAAATCTGGTACGGATGGGAACCCTACATTCTACACCCTATTCTGGCTTCTACTGGATTCAGCATGATCCGCCTCAATTGAGCTCAGTACTCCCTAGGTTCACACAAGGAGGTGGTACATGATGATGTTGGTAGCAGGTGCCTTCCAGACTCCTTGTAGCATTCTAGGGATGTAGCTGTGGATCAGAAACCTCTGCTGGCAGGTCCCAGTGCCTCAATTGTGAGCCCAGCACAGCTCAAGGAGAAAACCATTTCTCAGAGAAAGCAAAGGAAAGTCAGGGAGGGCCTGCAGAAAGAGAGGAGAGAAGATGACAGGGAGGGATTTATGTTTCTGACACACATTTTGCCACAATGGTTACCTGGCCCTGAGACCATGAGCATCTAGTCAGTGATGCTGGGCAGTGTATGTGATTTCTGGAGAGGAGCTGTGTGTGCTGCTGGGGAGATGGGGCCAAAACATAGAGGTTGCTTGAGTGGGCTTGTGCATATGATGTGAACTGGATGGTACCACAAGGTGACCACAGGAACATGGGTGCAGCACAGGATGCAGAATCTTCTGCAGAGAGATTCTGTTTTCCTTCCATATATGGTGGCCTCAGGACTACGGAGGTTGTGCTTCTCTTTTCAGCAAATTAAGGTCTGTAACGTTAGATGCAGTTCACCTAGGTCCAGTTCTCTCACACATCTCTCCTCGGTCAAGGAAACTGCAGGAGATCATTTTAGTTGCACTGGGGGCACAACTAGGGGAGCTGTTGTTTACCCAGTCTACTGCCATGTTCACAGACGCATGGGGAGCTGCTAGTGGGTTGTGCAAGGCAATTCCACTTATGGTCATTGTGCGCCGAGAATATCAACAGTTGCGTGACAAGGTTGCACTCATAAAGTAAAGCCAGTGAATCAAACTCCAAGGTAGTCACTGACAAAACAACTCGGCTAGGACTGGCCAGAAATGGTTCTCTAGACCTGTTGCAAGGAATCCAAAGGCCTGTGGACCTTTGTGCAGTAGTTCTGTGCAGAGATGTTCCTCAGGGACATCAAAGGCTTCTCCAATATACTGCCCTGAAGCACTGGGCTTTGTGCCACTGCAAGCTTCTCAAAGCTCCTTCTTTCTTTCCAGGGAAGCTTTGATTGCAAGCCTGCAGGCCACTACAGCAATTGCAAGCCAATCAGGACGAGAGGGGAGGAGCCTCAGAATCAAATTCAAATTCATGGACTTCTGAACCAGGAGCAGAGAACCACCATATAGCTGTGAACCCAGAGTATTCTGAGAGCCACCCCCTACCTCTGTCAGAGATCCAACAACTCTCTCATTAACCCTGTTCCACAATAGCTGCCAGGTTGCCCTGGGTCTCTTGACACCTTAAATTAAAACTGGGCAAAACCAAGCTTTTATGTCATGGTAGAAGCCAAGAAGGGGCCTGTCTCCTAGAATAACTCTGAGGTCCTAGAGCAGCACCTAGGTACTGGTGGGCTCAATTCATGAATTAGGCACACAAGTGAAGAAGGGCAGATGTCCTTGAGGACACCACCATCCACCTGAGTGGGACCCCATGCCAAGCACTGACTTCCTCAGTAACAGGATGGCAGGAAGGCAGTAACAGGATGGACACAAGGCAAAGGGCAGGCAACTGTGTGCACTTGTGAGGGCTCCAGGCTTTCAAGCCTGAGCCCAGTGTCCCATGCTACAATGGGTACCATGCTCCAATGGGAGAGGAAAAGAGCAACAGGAAACCTTGAACTTCATGACCAAGGTACCCACCATCCAGCTTCAGTTGGCTGCAGCTCCCTTTGTCCTCAACTGGGGCCAATGAGGGTTCAGGGACATCTGCAAACCTCATACAAAGAGGCAGGCTTCACAGGACCCTGTTTGAGACACAAGGACACATCAAAAAAAGACACATTCCATCCTACCTGACTCCTTGCCTTCCAGCCTGGGAAGACTCCAAAGCCAAACTGTCTCCAAGGCATCACCAGGCAACCATTGTGACCTGCCACCAGAGCTCTCATAATCTGTCCTCTCCACATAGATCAAGTACCCACAACACCACCTTCCATGCACTTCAAACACCAGGCACATCACAGGAAACATTTCTCTCCTGTCTCCAAAGTTGCCAAGACCCCCTCTGAATAGAAATTTCTTTATCCTCTGTGGACACCGACATACATGTAGATAGGCCTAGGCTTGAAGGGGACTCATAGCTCTCTCATGAGATTTGAGTAGACAGAAGAGGGCAACCTAGACACCAAGGGAGACATGAGCTATTATCAATTGTCACACTTGGATACCTACAGCACATACTCACTCCTCTCCTGCTAGGTGATATTCCAACATGTTCCCGGTGACCTCACAGGTAACCATCCAAGGGAACGTGTCTGGCCAGAAATGCTGGGCATTGTGTGTGGTTTCTGGAGAGGAAATGTGTGTGCTGGGGGAGGCTGAGACAAAATCGAGAGTTTCCCTGAGATTTTGCACAAGACATGAGCTGTTGGGCATCAGAAAGTTATCACTGGAACCCAGTGTCATCCTTGGATGGAGAATCCCCAGCAGAGAGCATCTCTGATCCTGCTAGGAATGGCAACCTCAGGACCAGGGAGACTGTGTTTCCCATACCCAGAAAACCAAGGGCTGTGTTGCTTGACATGGGCCACCTAGGTCTGGTTTGCTCCCACAACTCTCGTGGTTCTAGGAAACTGCAGGAGCCCATCGTACTTGCACTGGGGGCACTACTGGCTAAGCTTCTGTTTACTGAGCCTGCTTCCATGTTCACAGAAGCACAGGGAAGCTAGTGGAGGGCTGTGCAAAAACATTTGTGCTTGATGGCCATAGTTCACTGAGAATGCCAAACATTGCTTGACACAGGAGCATGCCCTCTGCCCTCTTCAAAGCAAAATTGAAGAAAACCCAGTGTACCACTCTTAAAGATGGCCACCAACCAAACACCTTGGCTAGGATTGGTCAGAGATGGGACTCTAGGCTTGCTGCCACGGAACCAATGGCCTGAAAGCCTTTGTGAGGTGGAGGAGTTCTGTGCAGAGATGGGCTTCAGGCGCCTCAATGGTTTCTCCACAACACTGCATCAAGACAAGGGGCTGTGTGCCACTGCAAGCCCCTGAAAGCTCCTCCATAGTTCCAGGGAAGCTCTGCTTGCAAGCCTGCAGGCCACTACAGCAACTTCACGCCAATCTGGACCAGAGGGAAGGAGCCTCACAATCAAATTCCAAATTTTTCACTTGATAACCAGGAGCTGAGGTCACCACCTAGCTGTGCAGCCAGAGTATTCTGAGAACCATCTCCTACCCCTCTCAGATATCCTGCAACTCTCTCATTTACCCTGTCCCACAGCATGAACACAACTGTTGCCAGGTTGGCCTGATTCTACTGATCCTTTAAATTAAACCTGGGCAAATCCAAGATTCCAGATCATGGCAGCAGCCAGACAAGAAGTGGCCTACCTACTAGTCTGACCCTGAGCTCCTAAGGCAACAAGTAGGGACTGCTGAGCCTAGTACATGAATTAGGGCCTAGTATATGAATAAGAGAGAATGCACAGATGCCACGGAGGAGACCACTACCCACCTGAGTGGGGCACCAGGTCCAGCACTGACTTCCCACATGACAGAAGGCTGCAATGTGATAGGCACAAGGCAAAGTGCAGGTAGCTGTGCGCATTCATGAGGGCTCAAGTTCCACCATCCTCAGCCCTGGGTCCCATCGTCCCATGGAATCCAAACTCCAATCAGAGAGGAGAAGAGCCATGAGAAAACTTGGACTTCATGTCCAAGCTGTCCACCATCCAGCTTCAGGTAAGTGCAGCCACACTTTATCCTCATCTATGGCCAGTGAGGGGCCTGGGACATCTGCGACCCCACAGTAAGAGGCAGTTCTTTCAGGACCCTGTTGTAGGCTCAAAGACACATCAAAAGAAGACACATCCCATCTACCTCCTTGTCTACCAGCCTTGGGAAGGCTCCCAAGCCTAACAGATTCCTTGGCATTGCCAGGCAACCATTGTGAGCTGCATTCAGTTCTGTCACAATCTGTCCTCTCCCCACAGACATCCATCCCCCACACCACCACCTTCAACCCACAGCAAACACCAGGCACCTCTCAGGAATCATTTCTCTCCTGTCTCCAAAATCAGCAAGACCACTCGGACATGGACATTTCTTTATTCTCTGTGGACACACAGGTACATGTAGACAGGCTTATGCATTGAAGGGAATCATAGTTCTCTTAAAAGATTTAAGTAGGAGGACAGACAACCTAGACAACAAGGGAGATATGAGCTTTCTAACTTGTTACACTGGAATACCTACCTGCATACACTCAACCTTGTCTTCCTTGGTGACATCCAAAGAAGTTCCATGTGTGCCCACAGGCAACTGTCCATGGGCCTTCATATTCCCACCCAGAAGCCCAGATACATGGAACAGAAACCCGTGTCCACAGAAAGAGTGCATTTGCCCACTAACCTGTATGGAGAAACACTAACAAACATTAATAAACACCCAGCACCCCACACACTATGGTCCATGATGCCTATCTGTGCCCTATGCACTGCCATACAGTTTGTGAAACAGGCAAGGGGCTGCAGAATGAAACACACAAAGACTCATAGACAGAGAGAGACACAGGTCATCCTTGAAACAACAATGCCCCAAGAAAGCCCCCTTTACTGTGTTCAGGGGCAGCATATATAGAGATAGCCACACCCTAGTTAAATGCATCAGAAACCCACTCTCCTGCCATCAGGAATTCCTGAGGGTTTCATGCTCAGAAAAGCTGTAAGCACTCAGATCAGGGAAAGCAAGTTGTTTCAGGATCTGGGAGTTCACCACTCCCAACAATTCACACCCCCCTTTTAAATATAATTAGAAAAAAGAGGAGCAACTAACCATATGCAAATCCCACAAGAAATACAACTGCTGTCATAAGCTGGAAAATGCCCTAGTGAACATGCTCATTTTACGGTCATCATGAATGATATTAAATGTGACAAGACAGTCACAACAGCCTTCTGATGAATGACAAGTTTAGCTGCCACGAAGGAGGCCATAGCAATGACAATAATGTGCTTGTAGTGATCCCAAAGTTTCCACGATGGCTTGGCAGTTCCTCCTGCCTCTATCTCCTTCAGCAAATCCTACCAGTTTCGGTTACCAGAACCAGCCTAGGCAGCAGCCAGGCTCAGAGACCTCAACACCTACTATGTGGGTTTCTCGGGTGCTGCAGGAAAGTGTAGTGTTTGCTCTGCAGACTCTTGCTTATGCAGAGCCTGGAACCACCACCACATTCTCTTTGCCACAGTGCTGCCTTCTCGGGCAGTTCAGTGAGGTCTGTGCAGTTCCACCTTGTCTCGGCTCCAGCACTTGCTGTCACATTTGCTGATACTTCTGACACCACCCTGGCATTCCCCAGGCTGGGCACCAACTTGGCCAAGGTGACATGCCTTCTGCCACAGCTGCCTAGCAAAGCTCTGCTTGAGCTGCCATCTAGCCCCTGCTGAAGTCCAAACTGGTGCATGGAGTGGAGTGAAACTGGGGAAAGCAGGTTTGCTGCTTCGGAACCACTAAAAGGTACACACATTAACAATTTTTTAGGGAATTGGGGCATCATCAGCCTGTCTGGCTACTTCATGCTGAATAGGGGCACTGCATTCTTGGGGTATTTTTACTGCAACTTTTCAGGGCATCTTGGTGAATCAAAGGACATAAATGTGGAATAAATCCTCAGGTTCTCATCCTCTGTGAAGATTAAAGCAGAACCTCTCTGCCAGGCAGGAAGTATAGGTGGGTCAACCAGACAGGAAGTAGAGGTGGGGTGATGAGAACAGGAATATTCTGGAAAGCAGGAAGCTCCCTCTGCCATTCCTACCCAGACCACTGAGGAAGCAACATGTGAGCTGACAGCTGAAAAAGGTATTGAGCCACATGTCTAACATAGACAAGAATTATGGGTTACTGTAAGATGTAAGGATTAGTTAATAAGAAGACTGAGCTAATGGGCCAATCAGTTTATAATCTTATGGAGTCCTGTGTGTCATTTTCTTTGGGGCTTGCCGGCTTTTGGGTACTGGGTAGGACAGATACCCCAACAAGCTGGCCCTCATGTTACAGATGCCTCTTACAAAATCTTTTTAAATTGGGCTTGTCTGTCTTATACCATCTGTCTCAAATGGCTAATTTCCCTATGTACTAAGTCTTGAGCTTACCATTATTTGGGAACTAGAAAATTTTTGCCACTGTGAAGACAAATGGACTTGCATATGTCCATGGGTTTTGGGGCTCCGCGCTCTTCTTGCCTTCTTCTTAGTGGCCAATGTCTCACTATGCTGCTGGAAACACTGGCCCCTCCCCCACTCACTTAAGCCCACACTACTAACTGGCTCTTGTGGAGCAACATTCTCCTCATTCCTCTCCTTCCTTGTCTAACCCTCCTTTCTTAATCCAGAGCTTAAAGGTCAACTTTCACTTTACCCACCTTTTCCTCCCCCTCCTACCTCATCTCTCCAACCTTGGACATCCTCTGTTAACTGTGCTAGCCCCTCCCAATCCTCTCCATTCTCCTTCCATATCATATCCCACTATAGCCCCACCCTTCTCTGCCCACTCCAGGAGGTAGTGAGAGCTAATGGCATTATGAAAGTTCATGTTCCTTTTTCTCTTCCAGATAAAAAGTGGCTAGGTTCTTTTTCCACTAACCCTTCTGCTTATATCAAAGAGACTTTTATTTGTCCTAGACCTATGATCTTACCTGGCCGGACTATTACATAATAGAAGCTTCTATTATCACTTCTGATGAGCAAAGTTGAATTCAAATAGTAGGTAGGCATTATGCAAACCAGACCCATTTGATAGACAATACAGTCCCCGTGGGAGAAGTGATTGTTCCAGCCACAGAACAAAAGTGGGACTATCAACCTGGCCAAAGTGGCCAACAGACGTGGAACATCATTGTCTGTTGTCTCCTTCAGAGTATGGAAATGGTTTCAGAAAATGTAGTTAATTTTGGCAAACTCCAAGAGATTACACAGCTAGCAGATTAAAATCCAGCCTTTTTTTTAAAATCGGTTACTAGAAACCATAATATACCAGGCTAGGTCCAGCTTCCCCAGCAGGAGTCACAGTCTTGGCTACCCATTTTATTTCTCAGGCAGCACCAGATATTAGGAAAAGTTAAGGAAGTTTGTGGGGGTACACACACCCCTATGCAGGAATTGATGAAAATGTCCTGTAAAGGTTTTAATGATCAAGAGGAATCTGCTGAGTATTTCTGACAGACAAAGTTACAGCAGGCATCAGTTCTTCTATGGTTAGTCATCTCCTCTCTCTAAGATACATCATGGATATAGTTGTTCTCTGTATCCAACATAATGTACCTGGCAACCAAATCTTGAGTCCAGTAGGTGGCACTGTCTAAGTGGTTCTTTCTTCTAAGCCAGCTTCTTTCTCATATCCATGTTCCTACAAATAGATTTGAAGTGCTCCTAGTCAGGTAATATCCAACTACACTAACCTCATTGATCACCCTCATCTGAGTTCCACAGCTGCCTGTCCACTGACATCTTCAATTCCTTTACAATAGTAGTCCTGGAGGCTGTCTTCTCAGGACTCTCTGTCCCAATCCCTGTGACCCGTGCTCTCAGAAATGATTCTTGTGACAGTTTACCCTACCTTTCTTTTTAATTTTAAGTCCAGTCTGAATATGCCCCTTATCCCATTGGGGGAGGAATGAGATCTTTCACTCCCCACTGCTCATAGAGTAGTTGTTCTCATTTTATTTTATCAGGACTCCACAATCTTGCCTCAACTAAGGTTTTTTGGCTTTGCCTTCTTCTAATCCTTTATCATAAGTTACTCATCTTAAAATATTTGTCCGCAAAGCACTGTCTTCTTCACACTTTTGTTGGGGATATCTAGAAAGAGAATATTCTCTTCCATGTTCACTTCTTATCACTTTTGAGTGTCCACCTCAGTTGGTTTTTAACATAACTTTCCTAATCACATCAGCTGGAAGTGACCGCCACCCTTGTTTCGGCTTCTCTGGGATTTTGTTAGTGCCATGCAGATGTTTCAGTGTTTCTTTTTGTGGATCAGTTGAAGGTATAAAGCATGGATCCAGTAATAGGACCATATGAATGGAGACTCACAACTACCCAATTGTTTAGGTTCAAATTTCCTAATACCTATTAGGTGTGGAAATTGGAAAGATTCCTTAACCTCAGGTTTTGAATTTGTAAAATGAAATGCAAGTGCTTGCTCTGCAGGACACTTTATTAAATAAAATTTTGTGAACACTGAAGAGTATAATAACAGCACAAAAAAGTATTATATAATATTTTTCTATGTGCTTTGTCTTCTGCAAAACTAAAGCTCTTTAAGAATATCACTCAAAGAGCCTACTGTGTTAGTGTAATATCACCATAGAACCTTCATCCAGCAAGTGATGGAAACAGAGGCAAATACTCGCACTGGAGCACTGGACTGAGCTCCCAAAGTCCAGTTGAAGAGTGGGAGGAGTAAAAATATGAGCAAAGAGGTCAAGACCATGATAGGGACACCCACCAAAACAGTTTACCTGAGCTAATGGGAGCTCACCAACTCCAGCCAGACAGGAAAGGAAACAGCATAGGTCCAAATTAGTCCCTCTGAATATGGGTGACAGTTGTATGTCTGGGACAGACTGCCAGACCACTGATAGTGGCACCAGGATTTATCCCTATTGCTTCTACTGAGTTTTTGGGAACCCATTCTCTCTGGATGGATATGTTGTTCAGCATATATATAGTAGGGAGGCTCTTGGACCTTCCCCAAAGCAATGTGCCTTACCCTCTCTGAGGAGTGAAGAGGGTGGGAAGAGGGGATAAGTGGAGGGAATGGGAGGAGGGGAAAGAGTGAGAACTGGGATTGGTATGTAAAATGAAAAAAGATAGTTTATTTTCCTTTTTAAAAACTAATAATTTTTATATGAAAAAGAAAATCAGGACTGCAAGGGATGCGATCACCCACTGATACAAGGGGACGGATCTAATGAGAGTTTACCAAGGCCAGTTGGACTGGGATTGAACAAGGACGTGATCCAACCAGATTCTCTGAATGTGGCCAGATTCTCTGAATGTGGCTGGCCCGGAGTCTTTCTGAAAAACCATTGACAATGACACTGGGACTTGTTTCCTCTGCATATATTGGATTTTGGGGATCCAGTCTGTTTGGACACTCACCTTCCTGGACCTGGAGGGAGGGGGCAGGAACTTGAACTTCCCACAGGGCAGGAAACCCTGACTGCTCTTAGGGATGGAGAGAGAGGAGGAGAGGGAGTGGGGGAGTGGGAGGGTGTTGGGATGAGGGGCAGAAATGGAAACTTTTATAATTTAATAAAATTACTTTCTTAAAAAAAATATATACCCAAATATCTATCGTTTATAAACCTCCTGAGAATAAGAAGACAAAATAATATGTCCCACATGACCCTTGACAAAGAGCTTTGGATAAGGTGCGGATGTAGAAATATTGACACAATTCTAAATCTGTATCACAAAATTTCCTGAATGCTTTCAAGTTATTTCTCAGTTGTTAGGCCTTAAGATGGTAGTTAGCCATATTCATCCAGGGATCTATTCTATAGACAACACATTTGAGAGCACCTCAGATTTCAAAGCTAATTCATTTTAAAGCAACCTGCAGTATCTATAACACTTTAACGCTTTAAAGTAGAAAAATAAATATATTTGTACAACAAATTAACTGTAGTTGAATTGAAGAATTGTTGCATATGTTTTAGACCAACATTGAATTTGGAGAAATAACAGAATTTGAATTAACTTACTGACAAAGTCTCATAAAGTATGTAATTTTGTTTTTTCCTTATGAAAGATACACATAAAATAATAAATTTCCCAATAACTATAAAAAAACAAAAAAAACAAAACAAACAAACAAAAAAACTAATAATAATTTTTAAAAAGGTTGTTCCAAAGAATTATTGACAGGATGCTGAGTAAATGCCCCTGAAGAAGGAAAGTTCTTAGGCACCAAATGTAAAAATTATATGTGGATGATTTCAGGAAGAAAAAATATTCTAAAGTAGATAGAACATAATGATTTTTAATCTGTTTTCTTATAAGGATATGCTTTGGTGTAAGGCATAAAAGAGAATCTATTTAATTAAATATGATAGTATTATCTAAAAAGATGCTTACCAGTTCTGTAAAGTGCCAAAAATGTATTAGGGAATAGGTAATAACTATAATGATGGCCTCTACCCTATTTTATGAGGCGTTCTGTTGTTTTGCCTATTTAAGCGAGAAAGGGTCAATGATGAGAGTCTCAGAAAGCCTGCCCCTTAATGGAAGAGAGGTACTGAATTACCTATTAGCAAATAAACATCCGGGTATATACTTTCCACTTGGTAACCTGAGTTGCAAATGGTACAAAAAGCCAGTCAACTTTGTGGGAACCTAGTCTGTTTAGATGCTCACCTTCCTAGATCTGGATGGAGGGTGGAAGACCTTGGACTTCCCACAGGGCAGGAAAGCCTGACTGCTCTTAGGACTGGAGAGGGAGGGGAAGGAGGAGGGAGGCAGTGGGAGGGAAATGGGAGGAGAGGAGGTGGAAATTTCAAATAAATAACTAAATAAATAGCCAGTCAAGATTTCTGGAAGAGTACTGAAGGCAATTGTGGCCATGCTCATTCCCCTCACAGCTGAGCTTGTATTCGTAGACACAGCCTCATTCTCTGGTTTCCTTTTCTCTCAGGCTCTGAAGCTACAATGGTGTTATCACACACTACTTCATGTCTTGTCATTTTTCTTTCATTATTTTGATTTTTCTCTCATGATACGAATCAGTGTTTCTCTTGTCGTCGTAACTTTAAGGGCTGTGGTAATATTTCCTTCTTCACTGGTATCGCAAGCACAGTCTAGTCATTCATTTTCTCCTCCCATCCTGATGCACCACCTGATTTTAGTTGGTGTTACATTTACACACTATCTGATACTAAAACCATCTCTTTCCAGATTGAAAGTCAATAGAAATTTAGGACTGCACATGTTGTTATTTTTCTGCTGGTTTCAGATTTATTTCCTATTTATTCTCTTTAGCCCTGCGGAGTTGTTGATGGCATAAAAGGTGTAACTCTTAGATATTCAATCACTCAGATTTAGTTTCTATAGATTTCACTTAGTACAAAGTCATATTCAAGATTTTATTTGTTCTAAATCTGAACACAGACCCAAAAAGAGAAATATGGTATGTACTCACTCATAGGTGGATCCTAACCATAAACAGAGGACATTGAGCCTATAGTTCATGATCCTAGAGAAGCTAAATAAGAAGGTGAACTCAAAGAAAAACATATATTTTTTCCTCCTGGATATTGAAAGTTGACAAGATCATCAGGTAAAAGTTAGGAGCAGGGGGTGGGGGTGGATGGCGGGAAGGGAAAATGGGGAGAGAGAAGGGAGAAGGGGAGGATTGGGGAGAGCTTGGGGGAATGGGATAATTGAGATGGAGGAAGGGTGTATATGGGAGCAGGGAAGAAGTTATCCTAATCAAGGGAGCCATTTTAGGGTTGGCTAGAGTCTTGGCTCTAGAGGGGTTCCCAGGTGTCCAAGGGGATTTCCCCAACTAATTCCGTGGGCAGCAGAGGAGAGGGTGCCTGAACTGGCCTTATCCTATGGCCACTCTGATGAATATCTTGCATATCACCATAGAACCTTCATCTGGCGATGGATGGAGATAGAGACAGAGACCCACACTGGAGCACTGGACTGAGCTCTCAAGGTCCAAATGAGGAGCAGAAGGAGTAAGAAAGTCAGGACCATGAGGGGTGCGTCCACCCACTGAGACAATGGGGCTGATCTAATGGGAGCTCACCAAGGCCAACTGGACTGGGACTGATGGAGCATGTGATCAAACAGGACTCTCTGAATGTGGCTGACAATGAAGGCTGACTGAGAAACCAAGGACAATGGCACTGGGATTTGATTCTACTGCATGGACTGGCCTTGTGGGAGCCTAGTCTGTTTTAATGCTCACCTTCCTAGACCTGGATGGAGTGGGGAGGACCTTGGATTTCCCACAGGACAGGGAGCCCTGACTGCTGGTAGGACTGGAGATGGAGGGGTAGAAAGAGTTGGGGGAGTGAGAGGGAATTGGGAAGAGGGGAGGAAGTGGAAATTTTTAATAACTAAATAAATAATTTTAAAAAGATATTATTTGTTCTAAATCTGTAGATTACAAACGTAGTTAAATTTAGAACCTTTTGTCATGAAATGTTGAAATTATTTTGTAAAGCAATCAAAGAAGTTAGGGCTTGGTTATATAGACAGTAACACAAAGTCTTCATCACAGCACTCTAAAGGGTAATACAGATAATAACTCCAGCTTAAGGCCACCCTGGTCTACAAAATGAGATGCTGTCTCAAAAAAGAAAAAAGTTCTCTTGCAGACACCAAGGGATAGTGGGAGTTTTGTGTCATAATTTCTCTAATGTGGCAGAAATGTTTCCAAGCTACTTTCAAGAAACTCTAAAGGTACAGGGATGGTGAAATTTGAGGTTTAAAGGATTGTTTATTTTTTGGCATGCTTGGCTCAGACCTCCTCTAAGATATAACGAATACTTGTGTGCCGAAAAGAGGGAATTTGCAGTAATTGTAGTTAGTAGTATTTCATATATAATAACAACTATTAGAAAGGCAGAAGAGAAGAACTATGGCTATTTTTCTCTAGTTGAAGAGTAGATTAAAGGTTTTTTTCACAAAACTAAAAAAGGCCACCATGGTACGGTTGCAAATTTTTATCTATATCTTGTTACAATCTATAGCAAGAAGGATGGCCCACTGTGTTTTGAAGTTAACTCCTAGCGAATTCAGACAGCTTTTCAAAATAATGTATATTCTTTCCTTTTAGGTCTGACCTATCTACAAAGTGGTCAGCTGGGTAAGTCAAATATTTTAGTTATTGTTAACATAACATTTTTCAATAGCAAACCTCAAATCACCATAAATTATTTCAATGGAGCTGTCTGCTTAATAAATATTGTTATTAAATTATACTCTTTTCAAAAATATATTAAAGATAAACCATATTAGAGCAAGAGATGAGTTTCTCTTGGTGGAGAGAGGGAAGCAGACCTTCTGGGCTTACCTGTCATTGTTAGTCTATAGTGTGACCTCATGAAAGTTGAACACTGACAACTGCCGAGCTTCATGCAATGCTATTCTTAGAATGCCTATAAGCTCATATAAGCACCAAATTATCTCTCCTACTTAAAAGTAACAAATTCAACAGTCAGTGACAGGTTCTGAAGCAGAAATTTCTGAATTCATCTGTAAACATGCTCATATCAGTCACCTCTACCAAGAGACCAGACATTGGAGGTGCAGTGAAAGAAACAGTCAAAGCCAAACTGTAAGCACATGTCACTGTTTTCTGCATCTGATCACCATTTTTCTTAATCCTGGCCAATTCAGGTCCAGCCTAACAACTAATGTACAACTTCACCAATTGGGCCAAGTATCAGCCTGATGTGAGAAGTATGACACCTGGCGATGTTGACCCCTGCCTGTGTACTTACATAATCTATGCCTATTCTGAAATAACAAAAAAAAAGCAAATCACCATGATAAATAGTAAGAATTCAAATAACTACCAAACTTTTAATGACTTGCAAAGCAAGTAAGAGAAGGAGGATGTCTAGTTTTGTAACTTTTGACTCACTATATAACATATATCAATGCTTCAGGTAATGCCTTTCGTTTCTATTTTTATTGACATAGGTTGCATATATTACTGTGAACAGCACGTTTTGAGTTATTATACATTGTAGAATGATTCCTGACCTTATTGCCGTGTTCATTACCTCACACACTTATCTTTTTGCAAATGATATCTATTCTGTTGCCAAGTTCCAAAATATTATGCACTTTTATAAACTAATGGCACCACATTGTACAGGGGTGATCTCTTTCTAAAAGACAATTTCTTAAAGTATTTCAAGGGCACAAGGCCTGAGGAATATCTTGTGTGGCTTCTGCCTATTTTCTGGGAAGGGAAAAACAAGACATATTAATAAATAAGATTTTCTTAACCCCTTACATTTTTCATTGTAAGCCTAACCTTTAATGACTAACTCATTAGGGATGACTGAGTGAAAGAAAACACGGGGGAGCAAAAGATGAGGAGAAAACTGGAGGAGAGAGAGAGAAAAAAACTTCAGTCAGGTTGTAATATATGAGAGAAGATTTTTTAAAAAATATTTTATTGAGTGCAGAAGAACTTGGGGACTGTTTGAAGAAAGTGCATGATGAGCTAAGAAAGCTTGTTGTTCAAAATAACAAGAAAAATTGGGATAGTTAGACTTAAAAATAACAAATAAATGAAATACTAAGATACTATAGCTGAAAAGACTAGTGATTGAAAAGGAAGGCCAGCTTTCCTTTTCTAATGAAAGAGAGAAAGGGAGTGAATCGAGAGAAGAGAAGACGCAGGGTGGGGGGGTAACTGGGATGGGTAGAGAGAGGGGAAACTGTAATCAAGATATAGTATATGAGAAAAAATCTGTTTTCAGTAAAAAGGAAAAAAGAAAAAGGGGAAAAAAGGAAGATCAGGAGAACCGCAGTAATATATATCACTATTCTTTAGGAGTCCTGCTAAAGTGCTTGGAAGCAGAAATTGAGCAGGAGAGCATTTTTATTCCAATGTGTTGAGATTACTACGGCCTTATCCGACAGTCTTTCATCTCCCTCAGTTCAGAGCCATGATCTCCACTCCTAGGAGCCATCAGACTTTTACTAACTCAGTCATCACATTCCTGCACCAGTATAACTTTGGTGGACTGAGCCTCTACTTGTTGCACCCTGGATCATGGGATTAGTATTTCTTCACTGCCCTGATACAGATGGAAAAAGCAAGAATAGTCTTGTAGTCTAAAAAGATTCAAATTCCAGTCTTTCCTTTAAGAATTGAGTGATTGCAGAATAAAACTAAAGAAGAATTTAGAATTGCATTCTAAAGATTCTTGGAGAGCTATAGAGCATTCATTCAACAACAAGCTATATGCCAGACATTGTTTTACAGGCTGTACTAACAATTATAATTTATTTCATCTTCACATTATGACATAGGTATCATACACATTATAATGCTTATTTTATAGAAAAGCAACAAAGATTCTGAAATGATGTTGATGGCTAGTGTCATCAACACGTGTTTCCTATTTACAGTACTTCAGCAACTGTACAATCTTGTCCTTGGTTACTAATACATGCTTTGTGAGAAATAATTACTATAGGTTACAAATAAAAATAAAAGCTTCTCAACTTTAAAGAACAATATGAGCTTGCCATATGGTACTGACATCATGAGCAATAGAAGATAGCAACTAAGGGAAATAGAATGGAATGATTAAAGTCAAGAATTATTGTTAAATTTTAGACTTACTTCTTTCTTAGATAGATTCTTCTCTATCTTGATCCATACACCAAATCAGCAGCTAGCTTTGGAATGACTTCGATATGAAATAACCAGTTAGGTTAATGTCAATTTTTTTTTTGTTGGACAGTACTAATTATCAGAAACAGTTCCTGCATTTATAGGTGAAACATACCTCCATGGAAATTTCTAACATCCATACACTGATTCTAATTCTGTCAGTTGAATTAGCAGAAAATAAAATGACACATATTTTTTATGCATTCAGTATTTGAAGATATATATAACTCTCTGTTTTTCTTCATTAGTCACTATTGAGCATTCTCCTTGATTGCCGTTTGGAAACCCAAGTAGTGCCACTATATGATATAATTTCAATATTCAAACAAAATTAGAGGCACAAAAATTACAGGTAGATTAATATCTGGTACATCCTTTTATTGCCTCCTCCCCATTGATCAGCTAAACATTTCAATGGATACACGTTAGCTCTATGAAATAATCTACCAATGATTAAATTACAGCTATTTCCAATGGCAAAAGATAAATTCAAGGATATGTGGCTTCATTGTGTAAAGATGAAGGAAAACCTAATAGTCATCTGGGATATTGATTCTGATTCTGAATGGTTATCATTTGTGGGAATTTATAAGATTTATTGATACTACCCATACTACGATATTATTGTGATATTGGTATAACTAAAGTAAGATAAAATATACTAAAGCACCTTTTGTGTAATTATATACTACCTAAGGAGCTAAAATCAACTGTAAATACACTATAGTGTGTCCTATTATTCTCTCGGAAGTGTGAGAAGCTTTTGGTCAGGATGCAATCAGGAATAATCTGTCCAAATTGATGATCACTGCAACAGGAGCCACTTTGTCTCCATCATCCAGACTGACTATGAGCTCTTCTGTCAGAGTGACTGAAGCACCTTAATATAGAACTCCTGAAGGAGTATGGGTGGAATACACTTACTCTTGGCATTTCTTGAAGCTCTATAATTTTTTTTCAGGATTTGGGTAGAGTGTATTTTGCCTACATATGTGTGAGACATGAATAAAACAGAAATGTTTTGAAGACCTCTCCCCTCCCCCAGGACCCTTGGCTACATCCAGATCATGACCTATGATATCCATGACTATTGGGATGATTGCACCAGAGAAAAAGTCCTCTCTTCACATTCCCAACTGACAGCAATACCCAGCTAACAGTGTTAAGACCCTACACTTACATTAATACACACCAGGGACAACATAAACTGTGTAGGAATTCTGGCACAAAGTAAACAAAAGTTAAGCAAATGTAGTCTTAAGTATTGCTTGTATCTCATTAACTATTACTTTATTTGAATGTTTTGAATAAAACTAAAGTATGTATAGTTAACATGATACAGTTTACCTTTGAGGACAGGGAACCAGCAGAGCCAAGCACAGAGGATCATCTTCTTGGAGCCCATAGCCAACGTGTTGTTACTTTAGGATTACATCATGAATTACTGGAAGGACAATAGAGCTGCAGCTGAGAATGTCATTAGATTCACAGAAGATGAACAAGACTTCATCCCAAAAGACCCACTGAAGACAATGGCCCTACTATTGGCTGAGGTCCACCAGGATACTACATGGCTAAATGAATAATCTGCGCCTACTATGAGGTCAATGGATTGGCTTTATTTGAACATCATACACAGAGCTGTACAGTGCCCTAGGGGTCAAAATATGTTGAATCTTATGTTCAGTATGCCTTCTACCTACTTACTCTAAACAGTGTCACACCAGGTATCTAAAATGTTTACATAGTATGAGTATCTATCTTTTATTTTGTCTGTGAGACTCTAGAACTTGTTGCATCCTCACTATGAGCCACCATACCTATAGTTCTCTTCACCTCTAGGAGGTGCCATTGCCTCATCAAGCTCACCAGTCTACTCTGCTGTGTGTTTCAGGTTGCATTACCTCTGCTGTCCAGAGGGCGCTAGTAATGACTCTTTCAGAAAATAGAAGCAGTCATGAAAACAGGACCTCTGAGTCAGTGGGTCCGTCATCACTGAGTGAACGAATGGATGAATGAATGAATGAATGAATGAAATTTATGCCCTGGCAATGCTGAAGCAATTATGGGCAGCCTTTATTGACTTTCATTGTCTACGTTGATGAGGATGACTACCAGGTCCCTTCCTCAAGAGGGCACCAGATCTCATTACAGATGGTTGTGATCCACCGTGAGGTTGCTGGGAATTGAACTGATCTTGGGAAGAGCAGGCAATGCTCTTAACCTCTGAGCCATCCCCAGGGTAAATAATAGAAGTGCCTTCCAGTACCTGAATGGAGTCACATGTTGACAGAAATGCCAGGGAAACTATTTTTTGAACACCAGCTTGTAATTGCTATACCTCTACCTGATCTGTGACCTGTCCTCAGGGCTCTTAACAGTCTCTTATTCCTGGCAAAAGTCATCTTGCTTCTACCTAAAGATCTAAAATAAAATTAGTAGGCAGAACATGAGTGTCTTTGGTTTCTGCAATCTCTGTGGAAACCTTTTCTCAATGTATAAGTAACAGCTGTGCATGAGGGGAGTGGGGCAGAAGAGAGTGTGTGCAGAAATGGTGGAGCCAGCTACCTCACCATCTTCTGTAGGACTGGGCCTATTTTCATGACTTCTGAGACTGTAAATAGGAAATGTTCACATGTTTGGTGAGTTGATCAGGATGAGGGCATTTATAAGACAAGTGACTAGCCTAGACCATTCTCTGGAAGGCACTGCACTGACTCCATATCAATGTTCATCACTGAAGGAAGTCAGCACAGGAGTGCTGAATCCTGAAGGAAGACCATTCTCTGGAAGGCACTGCACTGACTCCATATCAATGTTCATCACTGAAGGAAGTCAGCACAGGAACCAGACACCTGGAGGCAGGAACTGATACAGAGGTCATGAAGGGATGCTGCTTACTTGTCTTCTCCTCATGCCTTGTTCAGTTTGCTTTTCTTATAGAACCCAGAACCACCATCCCAGGGATAGTATGACCCACAATGGGCTGGTCCTTCTCCCATCACTCCCTAATTAAAATACCTTGCATGCTTGCCTACAACCTGATCTGACAGGGAAATTTCCTCTTCTCAGATAACTTTAGCTTGTGTCAAGTTGTCATAAAACCATTCAGCACAGGGGTTACATATATGTTATCCCTGAATGTTGAGTAAGGGGTGTTCATTTGCTAGAATTGTCGTTTGTTATTCTATATAAGGTCTTATATAGTCCTGTCCACCAATTTTATGTAAACTAGGCTGGCCTCAAACTTTTGACTTTCTTGCCTTCATATCCTAAATGCTGGGATCACAGATTTGAACTAGCACATCTAGGTCAGAGTTTTACAAATTCTTTTACTAATGTATTACACATACTTGAAAGTATATCAGTCAAAATGAAAAGATTGACAAAGTACACAGGAACATGGTGCAAAAAATGGAACCTCACTATCACGCCGAAACTTCCCCATATAGCCTCTTCCTGTTCCATCCAACATGCCCTGCACAGCTCCTAGCTCCTAGATTATATTTTTATATTACTTATTTTTAATTTTACACAGTTGCATCAAGTACAGAGGATGCAAGGGATGGCTTTGTAGATGGCACCAACATTTTCTACGGTTTTCAAATAATGGAGTTGGACCATTTAAAAACTCCTTTAAAAACTCCTTTTAAAAACTGACCCATAGATCCCGGATGCGACCAATATTGCATCCAGACCTGTAAATCTGACAGCGAGGTTTGGCCAAAACACTCATTGCATATTGAGAGCTATCAATACTTATAAAAGGTTTTTGTCTCAGATAGAAGTATGTATTATAACATTTTATAAAGGATATTGACATCTTATGATTCTGCGATTTACACAAAGTAAAAATAGTGTGATACCAGAATTTTTAACAACTGCTAGCAATTAATTTAGTTAAAATACTTGACAGAAACTCCAAGGACTGTCCCGTCCAAAAATTTTACAATGAACTTACTGAAGTCTGGGGTTCCCCCAGATTCCCATCAACGTCAAGTACAGTCTTCTGGGAAGAGATGTTTTGAGGTATCCTTAGACAGTCTGTATACATTGGATAACTACACATTCTCATTTAAATAAAGAATTTTCAAATGTTTGCAACAACAAAGCTTTAGAAATGACTAGTCTTATTTCCCTCACCTTTAATAGGGAGAAAACTGACCAGAAATCTTTAATTACAGATCCAAGACCCCACCTACAATTAAGATTAAAACCAAAAGTTTACACTTCCTGTATCTTGACTTCAGCTTGATATCCTTTGCTAGTTTTGGACTGAAGTTTTCTAATCTTTTGGTGGTTGTTTTCTGCCCTGCTGAAAAAGGTAACTCTAGTGAATCACACATGTGCACTGTGAGTGCACACTTGCAAACACACACTCGGTGGTGTGTTTCTAAGGGCATCTATCTTGTTATTCTAGCCAGTTGTCCAGGCCCAACCACAGTAAACTAAAGAAAGTCATCCTTGATTTCCCCACTTTTCTGACCCGATGCCTTACTATGATGGTAGATGAACAAGCAGCACCATCTTGTGGTAATTGATGGGAAGTTCAATGTTGTCTACTGTCTGTAATCATTTCTCAACTTCTTTTTGGCAAGGGTTACCTTGGAAAAAAATGGAAGAATACATAGGGAAAAGGGAGTATCATAACCCTGAAATGTAGAAGCACCAAAAACAAATGACCAGAAAGGAAACATCGACTAATCTCAAGAGTGGGGGTGGTCTGTTTTTAATACGGCAAAGTGATCTTTCCTAGTTTTTGCTAACAGGCTCTTTCCTGAAACTATATCTCTTGCATTGTTATCTGAAGCCTGCATCAGAGAGGTCTAATTTTGGTGCAAAAGACAGGGGCTTTTATAACAATGTGCCAAGCCAAGGAATAGATGGCCTTTTTAGCATATCCCTACGGGGGCACTTGGAGCCCTGCTAAGAGGATCACCTACAAAGCAGACAGGAGTGGGGTTTAGAGAGTCCTAAGGGTCAGTGCAAGGACAGCAGGATTTGAAGAAGGCATTTAAAGACAGGTGAGACCTGTGAACCTGTACCATACCCAGAGAACCTGAAAAAAAAAACTCAGACCTAGGAAATAGCCAGGAAGTTAAAGAATGAACTTCTGGGCCTTCTCCCCCTACACTCACCTTGTCCATGGACTCTTTCTGCATGAGAAGTTATTGCCAAATCTGAACTAAAATCTCTTGTATAGTGTGCATGCCTGAACTGCTACAAGGTTGTGTAATAACAGATTTTAATCTACTCCCTTTCATTAAGTGGAATGTGAAGCCAAGACCATTTCTTGCTCCCCTCACTCCAGTATCTTCAGAACACATGCTTCAAACAAAACACCAGGGTCTGGCATACCAAGTGGGACACACCTGTAGACCTAGTTCCAGGAGCAAAGGCAGGAAGATGGAGAGCTCTAGGCTTGTCCAGGCAACCTAAGCAATAGCCTACCTAAAAAAAGGTCTAAAAAGGAAGAAGATAAATAAAGACCTCAGTAAGTCATTAAATGAACAACTTACAAAAACAACTGAATGGCCATTTGTTCACTTTTCACTTGCTCTATACACAGTAGCTCAGCTACTGACAGTGTCCTACCGATGAACAAAAGGATGATTTATTGGAAACCAACGTATAGTGGTTGGTGATGAGCTGAAGAATGTTCATAAACATTTGCCCGGGTTGACTCACCTGTGGGAACTTTGTTTAAACACAGGATGTGGGCTCAGATCTTCTTCTCTTCTGTTTCTTGGGGTGGAGGTTTGACACTGAATGTGTCTTTGATTTGCTCGTGAATCTTGATCGGGGAGAGGCTATGAGATCTTCAAAGATGAGACTTAAAGGAGAAAGTGGAAGAGGAGGAAGTAAGCACCAGCCAGTCAGGAGACAAAAGTTCTCTTGGGGACTCATGCTGTAGAAGGCGGGCTGGACTGGACACTGAAGAGACCAGAGATGATCATTTTTTTATTCACCATGCCCAAACGTCTTTGCAAGACAGAGTATATCAAGGTCTTGATGAACTGTGCACAATAAGAACCTCACCCACGGGACTACTTGCAAGAATGAAATGTAACAATGCATAAAAAGTACCTAGCATATTGTTGAGCTCAAACCATGCCTTCAATAAGTGTATATTGTCTTACAAATATTTTCTGGATATTCTTTTCTATTTTCTACCACATTAAAAAGATTGGAAAGTCAGGTGTAGTGAGTCAAACCTGTAATTCCAAAGCTCTCTGGAGGTGGAAGAACAAAAGTCAGGAATTCATGATCATTCACCCTTGGCTACCTAGTAAGTACAAAGCCAGTCTAGGTTATATGAGGTCTTGTCTCAAATGTTAAAAAGAAAACAGAATGGTGACACATGTGTTTAAAGAAGTTGAATCCTGTATTATTAAGGCTTACCAATTAGGGAGTCATGGTCTTTTGCCTGTCCTTTCCTTTTCCCTAGAGTCATGAAACCTAGACTGGTCTGGAGCTGCCACAGCCCAGACAGGAACCATGCCCTATGACACGGGCTGTGTTCTACGGAAGCAGATACAGTCTTTGTGGGCAGATACAGTCTTTGTGGGCCCCAGCTGTTTATCAGACATTGTCACTTGCGAAGGAAGCACAGAAACTGGACAGGAGGCTGGGTTCTGATGTAGCCTTGAGAAGATTCAGCCTGCTGGATGCAAGTTTTACTAATTTTGCTCCCAAGGTTAATCTTTCCCTACATAAACTTGTGGGACCAAGGCCAAGGCCAGCTGAGCAGTGAAGGACACATTTACTCTTGTCCAGTAACAGAAGTGGGGGGAAAACTCACAAGTCGACCTCAGCACTCTTTGTGGGGTGGGAGGAGATCACATAAAAAATGGAGAGGGAGGATGTGCTGATAGAGGAGAGAAGTATTCTCCTTTGGTGGGGGAGGGTGGTAGAGTTGGACAGGACCTCAGGGTGGGTGTCAACTGCTGTGTAGCTGAGATTAATCTTGACCTCCTGATTCCCCTACCCCCATTTCCACAGTGCTGGGATTGTAGGCCTGACTGTCATGCCTGGCTCTATTCTTGTCTTTTCTAGGAAGGGTTGGATATTTTCCAGGAATTAGACCACATTCTCTCTTCATTCCTTTTATGGTTCTTTCCAAACATTAGTATGTCAACTGTCTACTTCCATTACAGTGGGGAGTAGATGTTGTTTAGCAGACATGTGGCACTATAATGAAATTAGAAATTACAGAAGTCATTCTGGCAGCCTATTAGACTCTCTAATTTGAGCTAGCCAACATGAAGAGGGATTTCTGGTTAACATATATAGTCAAGCATGGTAGCTCACAACTCAGTACATAAGAAGTAGAAGAAATGGAATCGGGAGTTCAAAATAAGCCTCTGCTACATAACTAATTATGGGCCATCCTGGGCTATTTGAAACTTTGTCTCAAAAAACAAAGAAAACAAATATTGACTTCCTGTCCTCAAAGGCAAATAAGATCAGGGCACAAGCTAGAGTTGCAACTAGGCTACCTGGACAAGGAAAGATTGGAACAGGGCACCAGAACAACTGAGAGCCACCTGAGCTATCTTACCCCAGAGTAAAGCCTAAGGCTTTATATCCTACATTCAGTCATTAGACATGAACTTCCATGGTGAAGATACGGCCTTAGGCAAATGTATTATCTGCACCCGTGACAGCTCTGAAAACTCTGGCAACAAAAGATGCTGCTAACTGCAGCCTTTCTCTTGATAGCTATTCCCTAAAAGACTGCTCCGAAGAAGAGATGTCTGCATTGGTGAACTTCAACCTTTTGTCAGGGTCAGACATGTAGAGGCAGGTGGTTACTCTTTCTTAAGATCTTTATGGAAGAATCTCATTTGCTTAAATGATGCTGGCCACAGATCATAGCATGCTTTCTCAGACAAGAGTCTCTCGTTGACTGTTGGTGAGGAGGCCTTAGGCAATCAGACATACAAGTAGAAAGAGTCAGAAAGCTCACAACATTGCTACACAGTGGAACAAATAGGTCTCAGCGCTTCTGAATGGTCTTTGGACATGGTTCTGAAAGGCCTCTCTCAGTTAGCATTGCAGATGTCTGGGGAGGTGTTAGAGGGAGCCTTGCTGGGTCAGAACACGAAGACATTCTATAGGACAGGAACTAAAAAGGTGACTGAGAGGGTGGAGGCTCACAGCAACCGAGCTGGAGAAGGGACGGTGGAGCATGAGTGGGAAGAACAGCCTTTGATCTAAAACACCTACAATCTATGCCGCTGTGGAAACAACCTCAGTACACCCAAAATCTATGCCGCTATGGAAACAGCCTTCAGTACACCTACAATCTACACCCTACTGTGGAAACACCCTTCAGTTCACCTACAGTCTACACCCTCTGTGGAAACAGCCTTCAGTACACCTACAATCTACACCCTCTGGGGAAACACCCTTCAGTTCACCTACAGACTACACTCACAGTGGAAACAGCCTTCAGTACACCTACAATCTATGCCACTGTGGAAACAGCCTTCGGTGCACCTACAGTCTACACCCCACTGTGGAAACAGCCTTCAGTTCCCTGACTGAGTTCCACTCCCCCCAGAAGCATTACCTGTATTGAAGATTCTTGACACTGATGAATTGATTAGAATTTACTGAGGAGAGTTGGAATGTTGTATTCTTGTATCCAAAATTATCTTGAGCTACCTTCAGTCCTTTTAATATCCCTTTATCACCCACCTCTCTATCTTACTTAAGACTTCCCGTGACTATCAAGAAAAACCTTTGAAATATGCTCTCAACAGAAAACAATATCCACCAACCCAAAAGTTAAGAAAGGTGTCAGATAGGATCTAAAGCAACACAGATTTCCTCCCCTTTGCTGTCACCTGCTTACCTAATGTCCCTGACAATGTATGTGCATTGGTTTCTGACTTCTGATTTTTATTTGTTCTGTGACTAACAAATTCACTTACAGGCTTATTTTAGAAAGAAAAACTTGATTGAATCCACATTTCAGGCCCATGGTCTCTTATATTTGCTCAAAGTAAACACTTTTTATTCTCTATGAAGCAAGAACTGTGTTTTCGCTGACAACCTCTTGCTGGTGGACTTTGACCCAGGTAACTAGTACAGAGGCTGAAGGCTAAGCATGTCTGATAAGAGTCTGTGGTCATCTGCAGTCATAACTAAAGAACCTTTACACTCTAAAACTGGGGAACAAGATAGACACATGACACCATGGTTTTCTAGCATGAGGTGCCTCATAGTACAGATACAGGACTACTGTCCCCGAGAAGAAGATAACAAAGGAGACAAGATCAACTGCTACCCCAGCTCACTGTTAAAGTAAGTGTCCTTAGTACAACAAAATATAGCTGGGAAGAGCTTAGGCATCCCAGAGAACAGCGAAGACAAGAGCCCACCTCTGCTGTCTGAAGAGGGTGAGAAGTCTGGAGAGGAAGGACTAATACCAAAAGGGAGATTCAAAGGCCTCTTTAGGGCTGCCTTGGATTTGTTTTTTTTTTTTTCTTGGAGACCTTATTGAGGCAGGGTGTCAAGTAACTCAGGTTATCCTGAAACTCAGTACGTAGAAAAGATTGTCCTTGAACTTATGGCCCTTTCTCTTCACCCCAAGTGCCGTGATTATAGTATGAGACACAACAAAACAAAGAAGAGAACGCAGCATCATTGTGAGTGGGAGACACGGTGGCTTAGACTAGGTTAGTAGTGGTGAGGCAGTGAGCGGTGAGTAAAATCTCAGATGGTAAAATGGACAGATGATGCTTATGCATTAGATTACGGACTAAGAATGCTACCTATGTTCGTACACGGTTCTTTCAGCCACTTCTTGAGGCCAAGACCTATGTGAGAGTTATCACAGAATTTTATACACAACAAAATTTCCAGCTGTCTCGCATATTTGGTTAGACCACGGCCGGTCAGCTCCTCGAGGTTACCATCACTTTACCAGGCTGTTGATTCCTTTCTGCTAAACTGTTCTGTTAGCTTACTTTCTCTCATCACTTCAAGTAAATATCTCATAGAGAGCATCTTTTGGATGAAGGATTTATTTCACTCATGTTTCACGGAGAGGGTGCCTGGCATCCGCGGTGCCATTGGTGGTACTTGGAGCTTGTGCCTTGACATGTACATTTCAGCAGATCAGGAAATTGAGACTCGGAGTGGAAGCAGAGGTGGGCTCCTGTCTAAAAGGTTCACGGCATGGCATCCCAAAACAACATCATCACTGAGTACCACATATGCCCCTGAGGCTATGAACTTTCAAACCAGCTCATAACTTTCACAAACCATTTCTTTCCCCTTTTTGTCTTGTGCCTTCTGGTTTCAAATTTGCCACTGTACTTTCAGGTTTAATGTAAACGAGGACAGCAGAAACAACAAAGGGACAAAGGCATCAAGACAGTTACATGTGGTCCTTTCAACCCAGAACACAAAAAGTTTCCTGGAAGCCACAATCAGTAAAGTCCCCATCACATCACTCTGCCAAACTTAGAAGAAATACAGTAACATGTTTGGTAAGAAAAATTACAGTATTCCAGTAAGAGTGAGGTGGCACACACCTTTAATCCCCAGCACCTGGGAATCAGAGGCAAGTGGATCTCTGTGAGTTCAAGGACAGCCTGGTCTACATAATGAGTTCCAGTCCAGCCAAGGCTACATAGTGAGATTCTGTCTCAAACCAAATAAATAAATAAATAAATAAATAAAATCTTAAAATTACAATATTCCATTGATTTGTACTATGTAATTTCATAGATCCCAATAAAGCAGTCTAACAATCAAAATGGACTCACTCCTAGCAAAATTCCAAAGGAAACTCAGATTTTTTTTTCCTGACCCTCTAAGAAATCAGGAGAGAAAGGCACGAAGGTGTAAATCCTCAAACATGTTAGCTTCCGTTTGCATGGTACTGAAGACCCTCTTCCTTAATCCTCACACAAAAAGGCAACAGATATCACTAACAGTGACACAATCCGTTATATTGCTTGTTTATCTTATAAGAAAAGTAGCTTTGAAATGGCCAACTCTCTTTTTGTTCTGTTTCTGCTTTCTTACACTATAAAAGCAATCTTTTCTACTCGGTCCTTTTTATTTAATAAAATGGATTACTTCTGGATTCTAGAACTGAAAATAAAGCCAGTTAGGACCTATCCACATGTTTTAATATATCAGCCATGTTTTAAGGGAAATAATAGTATTATTCTGAGTCAGTATGAGTGACCATGGCCCAGAAGTTACCATAACGGCCAATGTTCTTTTGTGAAAAAAAAAATTATGTGAATTGTTATAATCACAGAACAAAACAAAGTCATGGATCCATTTATTTATAGAAATATGTCAGAGGAGTCACAGGGAGGATGAGTTACAACTTTGGAGAATCTCTCTTATCAGATTCAGGCATTTATAACATTCTTAGTTTTAGAGCTCCGGGAAGCTCTATGTCTGTCAAGCTTAACTGTACATTTTTTTCCTTTCATTTATTCTGCCCTCATACAATACAACAATACATCACGACCACATCCTCCCCTCCCTCCACTCTTTCCAGTCCCCCACACACACCTTCCCTCTCCCCCAGATCCGCTGCTCCTCCAGAAAAGAGCAGGCCTCCCAAGGATATCAAGCAAACAGGGCATGACATGATACAATAAAACTAGTCACAAACCCTCATATTATGACTGAACAAAGCAACCCAGTAGGAGGAAAAGTGCCCCAAGGACAGGCCAGAGTGTCAGAGATGCCCCCACCTCCCCACTCCCACCATTTGGAATCTCAAAAAATCCTGAAGAAAGGTAACTACAGCCTATTTGCAGAGGACCTAGCACAGATTCCTGCAGGCTCTGTGATTATAGGCCAGATATAGTGATCAATAGTAAATGGTAGTCAGAAGGCTGTGGTTGGTTGGCAAGACTGCAAGAGCCAGAGGCAGTGAAACAACTACAAGGAAGTTGTGTTTTCCAGGTACAACAGGGCAGCTGCGTATACGAGTTCACAGCAATTGAGACAGCATGCACAAGACCAAAAATGCAAGGTCAAGCAGATAGCATCATGGCATGAATAGTAATAAAAATTTCTCTCATTAGTTACCTTTATGTGTCTGTTACAAAGTATCTCTTCCTCTCCGCAGGTTCACAGATTTGTTGATAGGCTGTTGGCATAAAGACATCTTTGTAATTGTACTTATACTTTGAATCAAGCCTGCCCAACTTGCCACCCAAGGGCTGCATACATCCCAGGACAGCTATGAATGTGGCACACCACATTTGTAGATTACAGTATCATGTGGCAGTGTAAAAAAGTTGGACGTCCATGTAAAGACACATGTGTGTCCTTCCCTTTGGAACAGTAGAACCCAAAGAACTGGAATTTCCCCGGAAACTTTTTTTGTTTCAAGAAGGGGAAAACTAAAGCCCTGGTGCCAGCCAGAAAAAGAATGTGTGTTTCAGGAAAATATTTCATGTGGTTCTAAACTTTGCCAGACTACCTCATGAGAGAGATGGGAGCTGAGATACAATGATGGGTTGATGGATGGGTGAGACCAAACTCGGGTCAGGTTTGCTTAAGGATGCTTGCCTCTGTCCTTCTAGTTAAACCTAAGCTTCACGTCAGTACTCTGAAGATGGATGTCCACGGAGACAGTCGCCAGACTTCCTCGATCCTCTTCCAGTGAATAAATGTCCTTTCTTTACTTTCTCTATTGCTTACTGTTCTCTTTGATTGGCCCGTTTAGGAAAGCCAGCTAAAACTAGGCTGTGAGGGCTGCCAGGACCCAGGTCATACTCTAAAGTCTCCAGTAACATTGTAGGTCTGGAAGACTTCATAAACAAGCAGATAGAAGGACTTTGGTGGGGGAGGGGGCATGAAGAGGCTCACCATTTCAAGTTATAAAGCCATGGTCTATGAAAAGAGCAGCCCCCTACCCCTACCCCTCACTGATCTGTGTAGAAGATAATAGGCCAATTTGGTTACCTAGGAAACAAGGGAAGTACAGAGTGAATAGTGTACAAAGAGTAAAATCAGTATGTATTTCAAAGGAAAAGCAAAACCCGTGTGGTTGGTGTGTGTGTGTGTGCGTGCGTGCGTGCATGCACATGCATGTGTTTGGGAAAAAACATATGAATGGTCACTAAAATCTGGAAAAAAAATCATATATCAAGATCTAGTCTTGAGAGAAGAAAAAACAAAAGATAACCAACACAATCAGAATTTTAAGTTTCGCTTTGAAACAGCAATGCAGGAGGAAGGAGAAAGGGATCTGGGAATTAGTGGAATGATGGAAATTAAAGTGAGAATATTATGTCACCCTCACAGTCAACGGGAGTTACATTCTTCCCATTTCACAGGGAAGTAGTTTCCTGAGAAGCTCTCAAAGGGCAGACCGGGATTGAGAATCAAGAATTCTTGACATAGTGCTTAATGTTCTTTCTTACTTCCACCACAACTTGCCCTCCCCTGCACCCCTAGTCAGCACACAGCTTGACACAATAAGGGAGGCGGTTGCTTGTTTATTCATGTCCTCCCCCTTCTCCCCATCTCTGTCTTCAGAAAGACTCAAGAGAGGACTCTCTCACAAACTGTTCCATCAGATACAAAGACAGGAAGTCTCACAAAGACCCTGAGGAGCAGACAGCTTCCTCTGGTTAATGCTGTGGTGAACATTCCACCTCTAAAGCAAGCTGCTAAACAATCTTGGCCTCACTTAGTGCCCTGCCTCCTGCAACAAGTCTCTAGCTTCTTGATAGAAAGGAAACTGGTAACTAGGAGCCATAGAACAGCAGTAATTTGCATTTGGTTTCCTTTGAGCACAAACCAACACCACACACCCACTCCCCGTGCCTTTTTGTAATAAAAGCACGTTTACATTCACCCTGGGAACTTGGTGTTCACATTTTCTCATATTGTCTGCGAACTGATCGCTCCTCGGACCGCACATGTCTCGTGTGGCCCATCAGCTGCTGACTACGACTGTATTCTTCTTCCTCCCCTGTCTAAGGACACTTGAGTATTTGGAGTATTCGGCAATAATATGAGCTCCAATACTCTTATTTGAGCCACATTCTTATCGAAAATTTCCCTTTGTGTCAGCAATTTCTGGGAGAGTCATGTTGAATATGGAAACTTTTGGGGGAACTGAGATCAGGTTCATGTGGTTCAGTCCCCAGCATCCAAAAGCACAACACACAGGAAATAACAGTGGCAGGCAGTTGGGGTGAAGGTGTAGGGCAGAACTGGATGACAGCTACATCACCCAATTGGACCTCAGAAACTGTTCTCTCTTCATTCCCTTTTGCCTGCTGCTTAGAGGATTGTTTAATTATAAGTCCTGTAATTTAAAAAGAAGGGCGTGAGCATGCCCTGTGTGTGTGTGTGTGTGTGTGTGTGTGTGTGTGTGTGTGTTCAACTTAACTATGTGTGCTAAGTGACTAATACATTGGGCTCAATAGGAATATGAAAAAAAAAGAGGCAAACTACATGTTGGCTGGAGTCTGGTGTAATGACAGAGCTGTGTTTTAGTTGGTCATAATGAAACCTCTATAACAGTAAACATACAAAACAGTTGTCTGGGGCCAACATAGCTAACCAAGAAGATCATTAATTATCCCATGATTAAAGAACAGAGAAGATAAGGAAGGTTATACTTAGAAAAGTCTGGTACTGGGGAGATGGCCCAATAGGTAAAGGTACTTTTTTCCAAACTTGACAATATGAGTTCAATCCCCAAGACCTGCTTGGTGGGAGGAAGCAAATGACTCCTGCAAATTGTCCTCTGACCTCCACACATGCACCTGGTGTAATCCATCCATACCCACACACGAAAAATAAAGGTATTTTTTTAAAAACTGTTTAAAAGTTTGTGAGTAAGGGCTATAAAAGGAGATTAGGAGTAGCAAAGGGTGGAGCAGATAAGGCGAAAGAATCTACTAAAATACATTTTGTCTGAGAATACTCAAGTGTCATATAATACCTTGTTTGCTAATATAACATACAAAAATAAATTTTAAAAACCAAAAATGCTTGCTTTTTTAAGTCCGAAAAGAACATCCTTTAAGGCTGAGATTGTCCTTCATACCCTTGTCAGTGTGTGTAATTCCAAGAGTGCAGGCACCTTGAGGGCATTCAGAGTGGCCCTAGTTTTTTGATTTTGTGTTGCATTTGTATTTTGTGTGAGTTCACACGTGTGCTTGTATGCTCTCATGGAGTGAGTGTGTGTGTGCGTGCGTGCCTCTGTGTGTGTGTGTGTGTGTGTGTGTGTGTGTGTGTGTGTGTGTGTAGGACAGAGGGCATCTTTTGGGGGTCGTACTTCCTTCCTTCTTGTTGTGGGCCTTCAGGCTGCACTCTAGGCTCCAGGCTAGCTGGCCCTTGTCTCTGCCTCTCATCTTGCCGTACAAGCTCTGCACCTAACATTTTTTTTGTTGCATCAGTTCTAGGGATCAAATTCAGGTTGTCATGTTTGTGCAGCTAGGTCTTTTTAGCTATTAAACCAGGTTTCTGGCCTGGGAATTCAATTTGGGGAGAGGTATTGGTGTTTCTGCAAGTGGGCAAAGCAACTCCACATTGCTAGCTTTGCATCCTGAGGAGAGCTCAGGCTGATCTCAAACTTACTGTGTAGAGGAGAGTGCCATTTGAACTCCTCTCTCCACCTTCCAAGTGCTGCATGTGCCACCATACCCAGCTATTTCTTGTTTGTTTTTTAATGTTATGTGTTTAGGTGTGTCTGTGTTGAGGTATATACATGTGAAGGCATTACAACAAGTGGTTGAAAGGTGCCCAATGTGGGTGCTTGAAACTGAACTTCAAGAGGGCCTTCTTAACAACTGAGCAATCTTTCCAACTCCTATTTCTTGTTTTTCAAGAAAAGGGTCTCCCTTCATAAACCAGGCTTCCCTGGAACGCACTATTAATACCATGCTAAGTCAGGCAGTGGTGGCACACACCTTTCATCCCAGTAATCAGAAGGCAGAGGCAGAAAGATCTCTGTCTAGTCTACAGAGAACGTTCTAGGACAGGACAGCCAGGCTACATAGAAAGATCATCTCTTAGGGGGAAAAAGGCAAACAAAAAAGACCAGGCTAACCTTGAACTCATAGAAATCTGCTGTGGGACAATGGTTTTACCCTGTAAAGATTTGTTTCTTTTACTTTCTTAATAAAATGCTGATTGCCCAGTAGCCAGGCAGGAAGTATAGGGGGTACTACCAGTTAGGAAGCAGAGGTGGGGCAATGAGAACAGGAAAACTCTGGAAAGAGGAGAGATTCAGTCTACAGTCATCATCTAGACACAGAGGAAGCAAGATGTAACTGCTTTGCAGAAAAAGGTACCAAACCACGTGGCTAACACAGACAAGAATTATGGGATAATATAAGTTGTAAGACTTAATAAGAAGCCTGAGCTAATAGGCCAATCAGTTTATAACTAATGTAGGTCTCTGTGTGTTTCTTTGGACTGAACCACTGCAGAACTGAGCGGGACAGAAACCTCTGTCAACAGAAACATTTGTCAACAGAAATCCTTCTGTCTCAGCCCCAAACTGCTGGGATTAAAAGTGTGAGCCACCACACCCACTGCAGCCAGCTGACTTGACTTACGTGCAGAAAAGAATTCAGGACAAATCAGTATGAAACAAAGTTGTAGTTTATTATGCAAAAAAAAGTGCACACTCCATGAAATAGAACTAAGTGCAGCTGTTAAGAGAGACATGTGTGGCTAGTATTTGCATGGTTTGTTTTATTAACCAGTTTTAGTATAGGGGGGGATTATTCATGAGTTTTGAGAGGGCAAAGCATAAAATTCCAGACATGGGTTGAGATTTTCTCAGAATAGGGTTTTCTCTCCTTTTCTGCCCTTTCTTAGTGTTTTCCAGACATATCAGTGTCAGATGCATAATTACTGATGATTTTGCAGTGTTGATGTTATGAAGATACCATTATAATTAATCAGGAGATAATTAACAATATTCTTGGTTAGCTATGTGGGCCCAGACAACTGTTTTGTATGTTTACTGTTATAGTGGTTTCATTATGACCAGCTAAAACACAGCTCTGCCATTGCACCAGACTCCAGCCAACTGCAACTCATCTCTTGTTTGTCATGACTATTGAGTCCAGTGTATTAGTTACTTAGCACACATAGTTAAATCAAACACACACACACACACACACACACACACACACACACACACACACATACACACTGTGTATGATCATGTTTATCTTTTTGAATTATAGGGCTTAAAATTAAATAATCCTGTATGCAGCAGTCAAAGGGGAAGGAAGAGAGAACGGTTTCTGAGGCCCGAATGGATGACATAGCTGTAATCCAGTCCTGCCCTAGTCCTTTACCCCAGCTACCTGCCCTCAATGACCTTCCCTCCTTCCTGTGGTTACTTTTCAGGGTCTTTCATCATTTCCTTGGCTTCCTCTGCATGCTGTGCTCACTTAGCTTTTATGTATGATGCAGATGTTTGGCCAGATACTACTAGGGCTGGGCAGGGGCAAGAAGGTAAGAAAAAGAAAGTCACAGGGACATAGGTTTAATCCCTTCTTGAGTTTTGCCTTAAGAATGAACCCAGAGATGCTGGGGTTAAGTGTGAGTCAAATAACACCAGCATGCTAATTTCTGTGTTCTCAAGCTGCCTTGAGGCTTCACTATTCAACGTTGTCTAATTTTTCAATATGAAAGGGGAGGGGGCAGTAAAAGGGAGTTACCCATCAGTCCCTTTTCTTGTATTCATGACAGGAGCTTATAGAGATAACTGCTGAGCTTAGGTCTTGGCAACTTCGAACTGGCTGGCTATGGAGCAAGATTCTTGTCAAGAAAGAAGGCCAGAATTTTACAGAGATTTTTTCCCACTCCTGAAACTGTCAGTCTGAGTCCCCCTAGGTTGTAGCAGTATCACTTTGGGCTATATTCATATCACTATTCATCACTGAAGAAAGTCAGTACAGAAACTCAAACAGTGCAGGAACCTGAAAGTCGGAGCTGATGTAGAGGCCATGGAAGGGTGGTGCTAACTGATTTGCTCCACATGGTTTGCTCAGCCTGCTTTCTAATAAAACCCAGGACCACCAGCCCAGGAATGCATGCTAGAGTTGGGGTCTGAGGTACAGCAGCAATTCGGGCTAGGGAAGTTAGGAAAAGATGGTTTGTGTGATCCACAGGAGATGTGGGCAGGGTTGAGGGTAGGCTGCAACTGGTCTTCTGTTGCAGCACTAGGGAGGAGAGTGAGCATTGGTTATGGGGAAACAGACGGACAGGAGACAGGAGTTCTGTGGTTAGCCTTCTTGGTTTTCTGGCAGGCATTAAGCGTGTCTTTAATAACAGCACTCAGAAGGCTGAAGAGGGGAATTGCTGGGACTTCCAGACCAGCTTGTTCTGCTTAGCAAGACCCTGCCCAAGAGAAAGGAAAGAAGGAAAGAGAAAAGAACTGGATATCTGCCTCATGTGTAGAGTGTTCCTTCATCTCTGAGACTTTCTGGAGTTGTGTCGCCTGTCATGAAGAATAAAACAACCTCAGCCATTCTGGAGGAATTGCTCGGTGTAGAAATAAAGATGGGCAAGCCAATGAGACTTGCCTGCAGCCTGACACAGGATGTCAGTAGGAGGATGACCGGACAGTGTGGATGACAGCTTCATTCATCAGCAAGCCATGTCAACTCACCAGAGTGCTCCAAGAAACTGGAGATAAGGCTTCTATCTCATCATTATTTTGTCTCACTTTTCAAAGAAGTCCTTACTCTGCAGTCCAGATTGACCCACAATTCACTATATGTCTCAGACTGACCTTGAACTCTCAACATTCTTCTTGTCTTAACCTTCTGTATACTGGTACTACAGAAATGAGCCATGATGCTCAGACTGGGTGTCTGAGCACTTCACATGCTACACAAATGTGGACAAGTTCTTCAACATTTCTGAGTATGTTCCCCACCCCTCTGGATTTAAAAAAAAAGTAGTAAATGTGTCTCAAAGAATTCTTAGCAACAATGATTTGAGTTAATGTTTGTAAAATACTGAGCATAAGCCTCAGAGCACATGAAGTGATTAAGCCCTTCATGTGCTATCTCTTTCTAAGTGGGTTCAAGGAGACCCAGTAATTCCTTCAATGTAATAGAGACAGCAAGACTACAGTTTAGTTCAACAGTGGGTACTGATCATTGGCTACTGTTGTTCTCATGGGCCTGAGCTTCATTTATTTCTTCAACAAATATTTACAAAGCAGTCACTTGTAAAGGAACTTGTTTATGTCTACAGATTGCTCAAAAACCCTAAATACATCTCCATTCCTTTCCTTATGAATTTATTCTGTATCCAGAGGGATTTTTTTAAAGATAAATAGATATTCCAAAGTGGAAGGAGCCAGTCTGAAAATACTAGATATGATGATTCCGACTCCATGACAGTTTGGAAAGTCAAACGTGGGGACAGTGCAAAGATCAGTGATCGGGAGAGGGAGAGGGAGGAATGAAAAGCAGGAGTGAGGAGGATTTTAGGGCAGTGAAAATATTCTATATGACACTGTAACCAGGAGCCTATCCATCATACATTTGTCAAAGCCTATAGACTGTACTATAACTGACAAATAGTTAGCCCTCATGTAAGGACTTTAGTAAAATCATAGTATATTAGTATTAGCCCATCATCTTTAACCAAAATACCACACCTTATTAAGCTCATTGTATTCCAAGTACCTCATTCCCACAGAATGTCAACTCTCCAAGAATAAGACACTTCCTTCTCCTCCTACTCCTCTTTCTCTTCCTTGTCCTTCCTCTTTCTTTCTACCTCTGCCTCCTTATTATTTTGCTTTGGGACAGAATCTCAGTTTGAAATGCAGGGTGACCTAGAAGTCACAAATTAACCCAGACTGGCCTTAAACTTGTATAAATGCTCCTCCCTTGGCCCTAGTATTGGGTTGCAGATGTGTGTTATCGTGCCTGATTGCTGCCATGTTCATTTACGCAGGATTACTTTAGTCTTCTGTTTATATCTCCCTATGACTTTCATATTACAAATGTTTTCACCCCAATCACAATGATTAACATCACAAAACAAACACCAAATGTTGATAAAGATGTAGAGAAGGAGAAAAATGTATACACAGCTGGTCAAAAAAAATTAGTGAATCTACTGTGTTCCTCAAAATCTATTATATTATACAGTTATACCATTTTTTGGTATATATCCACAGGGATCTAAGGGTATCACAGAGGTACTTGCTCATCCATGTTTATTGTGACACTATTCACAATAACCAGGATATGAAGCCAATCTATATATCCATCAATAAATGAACAGAATGGGATAATATGGTAGTGCTTTATCAGAATCCCCTCAGCGTGGTCTGTGTTCACACCAAAACTGTGAAGAAAGTGGCCTGGATCATCACTAGGAAGTGCTTTGCAATCTGGGCATGCCTACAAGTGCATGTGTGAAGAGACCATAGTTGTTTTCAGCAAGAAAGTACACAGTGAGATACAAGGTGTGTCACACGTCCACAGCAACATTGCATGAGTGCCACACATACACAGTGATATTACATGTGTGTCACACTTCGACAGCAACATGGTATGTGTCACACATCCACAGCGACATTGCATGTGTGTCACACATCCACAGCAAGATAGCAGGTGTATCACATGTCCACTCAAACACAGAGAGGCCCTGTGAGTCATATGTCTCATTCAAATAATAAGGTCTCACTATGTGTTCCTGGCCATAATGGGGAGAAAAATTAAGGATAATTATGCTTCTGGGGCCACAGTCTTGGATCCAGTTATTGAGGTAGACCCTTTGAGGAAATGCTGAAGATTTTAGATTTCAACAGTCTCTCCAACCTGTCAGACATGTAGCCTACTAGGTGAAATGAATTTTCAAACATGCTGTATATCCATGTGACTCTATTTTTCCATGTTGCATTATTTTCAGTAAGTCTGGGAGGAGGCAGGGGAGACACAAATCTATGAGGTATGGTACTAGCAATCCAAGTGTTTCAGAGGTACGAACAATAGAATCAGGAGTTCTATTGCATGTCAAGTTCAACAATAGCTTGTTCTACATAAAGCTTGGTGTCAAATAAACCTAAAACTCTATGTGGTGGTCTGAACCTGCAATTCTAGCACTTAGGAAGCAGAATCAGAGGAATCATTATAAATTTAAAGTCATCTTGATCAATATAGTGAATTCTAGGCTGGCCAGAACCACACAGTAAGATCTCATTTAAAAAGAAAATCTGGCATATACACACAGAGGAGTTTTATTCAGCCACAAAGAAGAAGGAAACTATGTCAACTGCATGAAAATGGATAGAACTAGATGTCATAATGTTAGGTGAAATAAAAACAGACTCAAAAAAGACAAATATCATATTTTCTCTCATATTCAAAATCTTTATTTAAATATATACAAAATATACAATTACACAGACATACTTGAACATGCACACACACATGTATAAAACCACCCATTCGACATGAAAGTATAAGTGAGTCTATGAGAAAGTTCAAAATGGAGAGACAAGTGAAAGTAGAAGAAAAGAAAGATAGAATATTACTTTACCTGAAATATTATTTTTATTTGTGTGTATACATTATGTGTTCAGGTGTGTGTGTGTGTGTGTGTGTGTGTGTGTGTTCATATGTGTGTTGATACCTAGCAGGGACAGAATAGAACATCAGACCCCTTGGAGCTGGAGTTACAAGTAGTTATGAGCAGTCTATTATGAGTGCTGGGAATTTAACCTTGATGTTTTGCAAGAACTGTACTCATTCATTGAACCATCTCTCCAGCCCTCAAATACTGCATACTTTTTCTCATATGTAGAATCAAGATTTAACTGTGTATACTATATATAAGATAGGTAAGCTAAAGAGAGCTATTTGGGAGGAGAAAGGAAACAGCAAGGTTTTGTGGGTAAGAGGTTTAGGAAATGGAAGTGAGAGATAAATATCAGCAAAGTTCAATAATATTCTGAGACTTTCATAATGAAATGTCTCTTGTACAGTCAAGGCTTAATTAAAAATTAAAATTTTTAATTTAGCATGATCAGTATATTGGGAACGTGATTTATATATTGGGTTATTTAATGATATAAAAACTGTGAGATTAGGTACCAATATTATCATCATGAAATACGAAGAAATTTAATCAGATAGAAACTAAGAAACTTGTCGAATGTAACAAAGTAATAGCTGGTAGAGCTGAAATCCAAGTCAAGGCAGTGTGACTCCAGAGTCTGCAGAAAAGTTGCCACAATCTCAAGTGTCTTAGACTTATTTTATTTTTAATTGTGTGTATGTGAGGGGGAGTGTGCACCTGATTGCAGTTGTTCTCAGAGGTGATATTGGAGGCCCTGAAACAGTAGTGAAGATGGTTATAAGCTGTCCTGTGTGGGTGCTGGGACTTGATCCCCTCTCCTCTGGAAGGGCAACAAATGCTCTTACATATTGAACCAGCTCTTTGGTCCTCTCAGAATTTTCAAACTGTAGGTTACAACACATGATTGGGGTGGTGAAGACACTATATGAAAAAGGGCATGGTGCAGCACACTATAGCTCCTAGACTCTGGAGGCTGAGGCAGGGCACTGGCATGACGTTTAAGGCCAGCCTTAGCTATATAGTGAGTCCCTGTCTCAGAAAAGCAAGCAAGCAAGCAACCAAATCATGAAACAAATAAAAAAGACATTTTAGGATATTTCAGGCGTTTTGTTTCTTTGTGGCACCTTAGGAACTAGTGTTCATTTAGAGTGGTAGAGGAACTGAACTGTAAAACTGCCGTTACTGTATATTGCATAGGCATTTATGTTAGAATGCTGTATAAAGCATATTTAGAAGCCAGACATCATAGCTCATCCTAGCAATCCTAGCACTTGGGAGGCAGAGCAGGAAGGTTAACATGATGGGCCTGAGGGCAACCTGGCCTATAGGGAAACTATCTTAGAGACAACAGCAAACTTGTATAATCACTTTGGAAATCAGTATGGTGGTTTCTTAGAAAATTGGGAATCAATGTACCTCAAGATCCAGCAATACCACTATTGGGCATATACTCAAAGGATGCTCAGTAATACAAGGACATTTGTTCAACTCATAGCAGCATTATCTGTAATAGCCAGAACCTGGAAACAACCTAGATGCCCCTCAAATGAAAAAAAAATGGATAAATAAAATGTGGGACAATTACAAAATAGAGTACTACTCAGCAGTTAAAAACAATGACATCTTGAAATTTGCATGCAAGTTGATAGACTAGAAAAAATCCTGAGTGAGGAAACCCTGACCCAGAAATATGAGCATGCTATGTGCTTACTCATAAGTGGATACTAGCTATAAAGCAAAGGGTAATGATCCTATAGTCCATAACCTTAGAGAAGCTAAGTAACAATGTGAACCCTAAGAATAACATACATAGATCCCCCTGGGAAGGGGAAATAGACAAGATCTCCTGAGGAAATTGGGAGCATGTGGATAGGTAGAGAAGGGAGGGCAGAAGGGGAGGAGAAGGGAAAAAGGGGAGGTGGGAACTTGAGGAAAGAGGATAGTGGAGATAGGGGGAGGACAGATATTGAGAGAAAAAAAAAAGATATCTTAATTGAGGAAGCCATTATGGGGCCAGCAAGAAACCTGACACTACAGAAACCCACAAGGATAACCCCAGCCAAGACCCTAAGCAATAGTGGAGAGGGGACCTGATCTGGCCTTGCCCTGTAATCAGATTGATATCTGATTGATATCAGATTGATAAGATCAGATTGATATCTGATCTTAAATATCACCATAGAACCTTCATCCAGCAACTGATGGAAGTAGAGGTAGAGATTCATAGCAGATCACTATGATGAGCTCCCAAAGTCTAGTCAAAGTGAGGGAGGAATACGAGCATAGAAGTCAAAACCATGATGGGGATACCCACTGAAACAGCTTACCTGAGCTAATGAGAGCCCACCAACTCTGGCCTGACAATAAAGGAACTAGCATAGGACCAAACTAGTCGTTCTGAATGTGGGTGACAATTGTTTGAGTGGGGGAGACAATGGGACCACTGGCAGTGAGACCAGGATTTATTCCTTCTGCTTGTACTGGCTTTTGGGAATCCATTCTCTCTGGAGGGATACCTTGCTCAGTCTAGATATAGTGGGCAGGGCCCTGGTCCTGCATCAAAGCAATGCCCTAGACTTTGCTAACTCCCCATGGGAAGTCTTACCCTTTCTGAAAAGTGGATGGGGGTGGGAGGGGAAAGGTGGAGGGAATGGGAAGAGGGGAGGGAGTGGGAACTGGGATTGGTATGCAAAATAAGAAAAGATAGTTTTTAAAAAGTAAATTAAAAAAAAAGAAATAACAACAAAGAAACAACATCTGCAGCCGAGTGTTTGGAGACCTCATGGCCAAGTCATTGTGGTTTTCAATCCCAGGTACCAGAGGTACATAAATGGGGCAGCTCCAAGGCTGCTGGCCAGCCCCAATATTTCCCTAGAAGCAGGCTGGCCCTGCTAGGTTACATTATGCTGGCTTCATTCCAGCAGTTTCCATAATATATGCAAAATCCAGTGGTGCGCAGAAACAGAAAAACACCATGCATATGGAAAAAACCAACTCGAAGTCTTCAGCGGATCTTCTTGGTCCCTTACTAAGATGAATTTCTCCTTACCTCTTGCTGGCCAGAGTAGAATCACATACCCAGTGAAAAGTTTTGGAAAAGGAGACCAAGGCTGCCATGACCACATTCCTTCCACTGGCCAGTTCAGCATTGAACCACCAGCAGGGTAAGAGAATGGCCTTTAGGCAGACTAGCCGTCCATCTATCCATCTATCCACTCAGCCGGGATTTGTTGAGTGCCTGATGGTGCGCTAAACACTAGGGACTTAGAAGTGAGAAAAAGGAACATAGTCCTCTGCCTCTGAAAGTAACCCTAGAAAAGCAGAGAGTGGTTAAATAAGCAACCTCAAAAATACATAGAGACGTGTAATAATTGAAATAGTATTGAGAAAGCAAAGGAAATGGTGTAATTTGGGGTCCTTACAAGAAGCTCTTATTTAAATTTGGAGGAAAGTCCAAAAAAAGTCTTCTCAGGAAAAAAAAAATTTAAACAACGTATGGTAAGCAAATAAAGTCGCACATGTTCCTACATGCTATAATTCCAGTGCTCTAAAGGCAGAAGTAGGTCGCTCAAGAATCCAAGGCTGGCCTTGGTTAGATATTGTGTTTGAAATCAGTTTTGAGCTACACGATACCCTTTCTTCAAAAGAGAAAGAAAGGAGAGAGAGAGAGAGAGAGAGAGAGAGAGAGAGAGAGAGAGAGAGAGAGAGAGAGAGAGAGACTAAATAAGCAAAGCAAAATGAAAGGAAGGGAGGGAGGGAGGAAGGAAAAAAAGAAAGACGTGAGACAGAGGGAAGTGTGAAGAATGACGCAAGTAGGGGCAAAGTGCACCAGAATGAAACCATACAAGAGACTACACAGAGAACAAACTAATCACATGAACTCTTCAGTCAAGAAAAGATGGCTCCAAAGACAGGAAGGAACACCCCAGCAGATTGTTCATTGTCACACATGGGGCAGACACCTTTGCCTGGGACAGCAGTTTGCAAAGCTGGCTTCAGGTGTTCTCGGTCACAGCATAAAAGGTTGTCTTTGTTTCTGGTGTTTAGGTGCTCTTTTACTGATTTTAAATGTCATTACATGTTCCTGGCAGATATGTAAAGCATTGTTCCAAGTACTTGTCACAGATCAAAAGCCAAGAATTTAGGTGGCTTGAAGGACACTCATCTTATCTCAAGAGGAAGGGGAATAGTTTAAGACTATTTAAGAGCATTACTAAGTTCTCGCAGGTCCATTATTGGGGAAAGTTCCTATATACATGTACACATATGTATGTGTGTGTGCATACGTGTGTGTGTGTGTGTGTGTGTGTGTGTGTGTGTGATCTTATGTTCAACTGAGTAAACACTTCTGTGACTCATTCTGGAATATGAGATACTGAGGCAGGTTATGCTCAAGGGCATTTCTACTAGAGCAAGTCAGCAGAACACTGCCATGTGCACACAGGTCAAGGAGTAAGCAGAGAAGCATCCAGAAGGGGAATATCTGTACACCCTCCAACAGCTGCAGTACTTCCTCTTTAAAGATCAGCTTCCCAGCAGCTTCTCTTATCGCACAACAGTCTGGAGTCCTCAGCAAATGCTTGCTACATAAACCTCATTGTCATGCCCAATATCCTCGTGTAGAACTGAAGGCAAGGTCAATGACCAAGTTAAGCAACGTGGCACAGAGGGGACATGTAGCAATCTATCTCGAGGGAAAAAAATGTGCCTAGTTGCAGGAAAAAGAATAGCTTGGGTGTCTATAGACTCTAATGACAACTATCAGAATGGGAGTTTGGTGCTTTTTGGTGTTTCTGAGAAATATCCAGAGACAGGAACCTATGGTACCTCCTGTCTTTAAACTCACTGAGACTACAGTGAGCTGAGGGCTAAGAGAAGAGTAAAGAGAAGAACGGAGATTGCAGATGCATTCAAGTGTGTTCTTTCTGATCTTCACAACAGCCCTTGCCAGGTGGCTTTATTACCTCAGGAAAATGAGGCTCTGATCATGCCTCGCCCAAGAATGCAGCATGAGTGGAATGAGTTGGACTGAAGTTCATGTTTGTGACTCTCAGAGGCCTAAGTTCATTCTGTCATGTCCCATTGCATCCCTTAGTGAAGTGTATGTGTGTGTGCATACGTGCGTATGTGTGTGTGCATACGTGTGTGTGTGTGTGTGTGTGTGTTTGTTTGCAATACCCTCCCACTCTCCCAGGCCCTGCCCTTGGGAAAAAAGGAAGACTTTTCTTCCACTTAGCAGCCAGACTGGACTGAGTGGGAGAATAAAGAGATAACTCAAAGGGTCACAGGAAGCCTTCATCTTAACGGAAACTGATGTCTCTTTTGCTTTCGCTTTCTTATCTATAAATGTACATTGTCTATATTCATTTCTTCCCCTCCCCACTTCAGTTAAATTTCCTTCGCTATTAAAGGAATACTCTCGACTTTGGGGTAATATGGCTGATTAGAAGCTTCCTCTGTGTGATGGCCATATCATGAAGAAAGAGAGGAGCATAGGGCCTCTGAAAAGCATGGAGAAGCAGAAAGGCTACCCAGAGAAAAAGTAGAAAACACCCTTGCCTATCGCCCTGGCTCTCTGGGAAGGGGGCAGTAAGGACTAAATCAGTTTTGCATTATGAGACTGTCGTTAGCTTATGAGGATCAGGGGCAAAGTGCTGTGGTGTGAATCCAAAACTTTCTTCACAGGTTCTTATGTCTGAACAGCCGATCTCCAACCTTTAGGGAGAGAGCTTAGTTACTAGAAGTGGTCTGTAAGGGTGGGTCTCTAAAGATGTGTAGTTCAGGTACGGTGATGGTCTAGCTTTTGTTGGTGCTGTTTTGTTTTGCTTTGTTTTGTTTTGTTTTGTTTCGTTTCGTTTAGTTTAGTTTTGTTTTGTTTGTTTTGTTTTGAGACTGGCTTCCATTCCATGTATAGCTATGACTTTGAAATTCTGGTCCTCCAGTCTCTGCCTCCCAAATGTTGAGATTATCACCAGTATCGATCACCATACCTATCTCAGATCACTGTCACAAGAAGAAATATAGGTGACCAAAGAATAGATATTTTTTAAATGTTCAAACACTCTTAGTCATAAAGGAAATTCAAATACAAACTGTGCTGAGATGTCTCATTTCAATCAGAATCATCATCAAGAAGACAGCAGTTGGGGGTGGGAGAAGAATGTAGGAGAAAGAAAACCATGTATTCTGACAGAAATGTAAACTAGTACAGCCACTATGGAACCCACCATGGAGGGTCCTCATGAGACAAACTAGAATTATCATGATCTTCTTAAACCATTCATGGGTATATACTTGAAGGAGTAGAAGTTAGTATATAACTAACTTATATTGGGTGTCGGTGGTGGTAGCTCCACAGAGCTACCCTCACCAGCTCGAGGTGTTCTCCTAGACTTTTAAGAATCTCAACTTGCGCCGAATCGTGGTTTTGATACGAAGGAGAACAGCCAGAATAGATAGTGAAGTAGAGCCAAAACTTGTCCAGTGATAGTTTTAATATAGGCTTAAGCACTATGGCTGTGAGAATGAGGTGTGCTCAGAAGAAATGGTGCATGCCCAGGTCGGGGTACGCACTTCTCATGAGGAAAGAGTGGAAAGTAAGATGCCCCTGAGTGCATTCTCCTTAAGGGAGCATGAGCAGTTGTCTTACATACACACACACCACTAGTGACTTGAGCTACATCTCAAAAGGCTATTAAGATCTCCTCCCTTTTTTTCTTTTTTGATAAAAGAGAAACAAGAGGTGGCTCCAGAGATGTCTTACATAAAAAACAAAAATTAAAAAAAAACAAAACAGAAATCATTAGGGCTGTACCATGTAACTTTCCTGCAATGGGCTTTCAGATAAGACTCCTAGAAAATCCACAGGATTATGGCTGGGGAGGAGATGACCTTAGGCAGTTGATAATTGTGCTAGAATTCCTGCTTTTCGACTGGCAAAAACTTGCACCAAGTTCCCAGTTGACAGGTTTCGTTTTTACCACTTTAATGACATGAAACCCTGGGGATACCTACATACCAATGCCCATTGCTTGAGTGCACAAGATAGCCAAGTTATGTTATCAGTCTAGGTACACATTAAAGTATGAATGGATGAAAAATGTGGCATATATACACACTGGAGTATTATTCAGCTATGAAGAAGAATGAATTATGACCTTTGCAGAAAAATGAATGAACTGGTGATAACCATAGTAAGTAAAATAACTAGACTTACAAAGACAAGTACTGCATATTTCTCCCACATACAAAATCTAGCTTAACAAAACATGAAAGTAGAAACTGTAATATAGGAGGAAAATGGGAGCTGTTACAATGGGGAGGGAGACAAGAGATAATGAGTTGGAAAACATCAAAATGAAACTCATGTTTATAAAATAATATATATATATATATATATTCCTAATAAAACACAATTAAGCTCAAATTCCACTAAAGCTTGTTTTACCCACCTTCTTTTCCTCTCAGACTTTGTTTCTTCTAGTCATTCTTTCTTGAGTTATAAGCCTTTCTTTTTTTCCCTTTCCTATCTCTCTGACATGAACAAATGCTTTCTTATCTTTCTCATAGAATCCACCACGCTAAACACAAATATCCCTTCAATTCTAGGCCACTGAACTCCCCCCGCCGCTGTTGTTCATCCTTCCCAGAGATGTAGATTTTACTTCCTCACATTCCACTAATTTCTAATTTCATTCTTGATCACTTTCCACCTCCATTTCCCTACTGCCATTAACAACCTATCTGACACTGGTCTAAGTGAAAGCCTATTAAAGCTTTCTAAATCGTCAGGCAGTGGTGGTGCACGCCTTTAATCTCAGCGCTCAGGACAGAGAGGCAGGCAGGTCTCCAAATTCGGGGCCAGCCTGGCCTACAGTGTTCCATAACAGCCAAGGCTATATAAAGAAACCCTGTCCCCCCCTTAAAAAAGATAAATAAATAAATAAACAAGCAAATAAATATCCTAAGTCTTCAGTGCAAAGAATAACCACCTAGTAGGTGGCTTTATCATCACAGTAGGAGTATACTGGTCAACTGTTTCCATCCCCCACCAGAGATCGCATGGTATCCCCCAGTCATTATTTCCTACTTTTTCCCTAAAGGAGGCATCATCCTGACTGCCCACACAATAGGTTAGTTTTGAATTTTATGTAAATTGAAGCATATCTATTCTGTGTCTGGTAACTCTTGCTAAAAAATCATATTTGCACAGTATGGGCAATGTATTGTGTGCAACAGAGGCTTATTTGCTTTTAATGCTACACAAGACACAATTGTATACTTTTGCCGCGATTCGCCCTTTTTTTTCTGTTAATGAACATTGGAGGTTGTTTCCACATTATGGCTGCTTCAAATACAGTTCCCATTAATCTTCTTGTCCTCTTGGTGCCCATGTATTCTTAATCATCTGTTTATAAAGGAAGAAAACACCGTTTGGCCCAATTAAGACAGAATAACGTCAATAAATTGCACAAGGTTTACATAAACAACTTCTTCTTTTGTGAGAGATATATAAGATGTGGGTCTCATAAGAGAAGGAATTTGGGGACAGCCATGTCCTTTCATGTTCTCTCATGCAAGGATCCGAGGGATAGGAAACAGAAATAAACTATATAATTAAGTGCAAGTTGCTTGCTCCCAGAGTAAAGGCAACTCAAAGACCCTCTGTCCAGAGTAGTCAATTTAATGCCAAGGCTGGCTGTCCAATTCCTTCTGAACTGAAAAGCTGAGGAATGTGGAGTCACCTGGGACAAGACATGGAGTGACTGAAGAGGACTGTGGATCCCAGACATTTTTTTTTTAATCTTCATTTCCTTTTGCCCTTTATTCCTGAAATCAAGGTAAGAAAGACCATGGTGGACACAGAAAGTTCAAACTGACTCTCCCTGTCCCTCTCTTACCTGTACTATCCTGGAAGAAGAGAGGATGCACCACTGAAACCCCAAGGGGTGCTTATCACAGGAACCTGTTTAAGTCTGGGCCTATCTAGAAGTCATTGAAGGTGAGGAGAGAAGGAAAGGCTGGGCTGCAGCTGCATTGGCCTCAAAAGAGGAGTGGAAATAGTTACAATGTTGACAATAGGAATCCTTTACATTTGTATCACAGAACAGGTTTCAAAAGGTTTCCTAAACCTAGACAATCACAATCTGATCTTCACACAGCACCCAGGCTCCTAGTATCCTCATTTTGTTGATCTGTGGACTAGCAACGTCGAATGGTCGAATGGAAGGTAGGGTCCTTACCTTAACCCACCTCTCCAGTTCCTTCTCTAGGAAGAGATGACAAAGGAAGAGAACTGGAGGTAGCCAGCTCCTAAAAGATTTGCAAAGACAGACATTTAGCTGGAAGGGAGTAAGGTCTGAGAATTCTTCACCTTCTCTGGTTAGTTTGGAAACAGCTGGGAGGTGCATCTCCCAGTTCTTGCACTGGAGGTAAGGGTCTCTTCAGGCACCTATCACTGTGTTTTTGAAAGTAGAGTTTCACAGAGGATTGCAGTGTGGTGGCACCGCCCCTCCCGGACTCGCTGTCTAGCGCCCTCTGTCACCCCAGACCTTGACGCGCAGTGGGGTAGGGTGGGGACCAGGGAAGCGCGGCCAGGCCAGGTGCACCAGGCGCTGGGCAGGAGCCCGGAAGGTGCGCTGCCCCGCCCCAGTCCCCCCCTCCCCGCGCCTCCCGCGTGAAAGTGAAAGTTCCAGGGGGCCCCAGCACAGGTCAAGGATTGGGGGGCGGGGCCGGTGCGGACGTGGGAGCCGGCGCCGGGCACTGGAGGGGCCATGGATGGGCTCGGCCGCCGCCTCCGAGCCAGCCTGAGACTGAAGCGCGGCCGCGGGGGTTAGTGCGGGTCACGGCGCGCGGGGAAGAGGGCGTGGGGACCTGGGCTGCAGGACTGTACACTCAGTACGGCACCGAGGGACAAGATCGAGGAGCAATTTGGGCGGGATCTGGGAGGGCTAGGCAGGAGGCAGGTGAACTCAAGAGAGCAGGTAGAGATCAGCGAGTGGACAGACCTGTTGGGTTGAGGGGGAGCGGGTGACTAGGAACCGGCAAGGGTTGTGGGGCTCTGGGTTGTGGGCCACGTGTCCTTCCATCCAGGAAGCTTGTAGTGCAGCCACTTTATGCTAGAGTTTGGGCTGCCAAGCCCTCCGGGAGCCGCTTAGCTTCCCTTCTTAGTTAGCTGCCTAGGACTGGATTGGCGTTTGTTCAGTTCCTGGGAGCCAGCTTGTCCTTGCTGATAACCGCACCACAAAACTGGCTCCCCAAGACCTTAAGACTGGCCAAGGCGCGGGGTTTGGGGGAGGTGGAGGAAGGTAAAGACTAGGTACTATCAACCCAGCTGTTTTCTCAACCCTGACCTTGAGTTCTGACCAGTGAGATAGGAAGCGTTTCCCTGTTCAGAGTGGATGGAAGGAATGAAATGACAAGATCTTGTCAGTTTCCTTTCTTCGTATCTGGTGCCCTGGGGTTTGGAAGAAGGGCAATTAGGATTCATTAATGTGTCCATTCATCCAGCAAACATCTGTTGTTTATGACTGGCCAGTGCTATTGTTGAACTGCCACCCCTGAGTTGGTTCAGAGCCTGTGGTTCTGAAAAGAGGCCAAAAAGATTTGTAGGGGTCATCCCAAGAGTTCACCCCTTCCAGTATTTGCAAGTGAAGTGGTCGGTGGACCTCTCTCGTAACAGGCCCGGCACTTGAGGTCAGTACTTCCTTCTCGGATCTGCAGTGACTTGTGACTGATCTGCTCTTTGTCCTTTCTCACTTCTCCCACCCTCACTTCTGCTCCAGCTGTGGTTGTTTTGGCACGTGCCTCTTTCCTCTCATGCAAGGGAGGGGTCTGCAGCTGCTGGAGCAGTAGAATGTGGGGAGGAGATGTGACCTTTTTTTTTTTTTAAATTTTTCTGCAGAGTTCTGGCTTGGTTTTCTTGGGCTTCCTAGACCCGGGTAATCTTCTGCCACCCGACCCTTACAGCATAAAGGTAGCAGTGGTACGGGGTGAGGGTGGGGGGCTTGTGGTTGAAGAACAGGAAGACGGGCCCATCTATATGTGCCTGTTCACAAGTTTAGCACCTGTCAGATCATATGGGTGTGACTTTTTCAACTTTCTTGCTATCCTTCTACTTCCTGGGGGATTTCCCCTCCTGGCTCAAGCAGTTGTTTCTCAGAGGGCTGTCGGTGGGCGCGTGCGTGAGTGCGTGTGTAAAACACTAGTAGGGAAGACTGCTGTGGTGGTTCTGGGTTGCTAGCAGCTAGCAGCTCACCAAAGAACAAACAACAGCTATTCAGATCAAGGTTCCCCAAAGTCCCCTTGCCTTCAGGTGGTTGTGGGCGGGGCTTTCTGGTGGAGGAACTAGTGTAACCAGACTCTTGACTTCCTTAGAGGGTGGCTCCTCTCTCAGTTAAAAATGAGGATAAGAATTCATTCCCAGGCATGAGGGATTAAGTGAGATGCGATATAGTATGCACGAGTTTGATGCAAATTAGTTCTTCTCATGCTTTTCTGTGACAACCGTTTCCGAAAGAGGGAGGAGAAAACACTCTTTTATTGGCCCTCTTGAGCCTCAGCCCAAAAAGTCTAGTTACTTTTCTTTGGTCTAGGATTTCTGCCTTTGCTGTTCCCTGCTTTCTCCTGATAAAGCAGGAGGAAACGGCATGAAAATGCTGCCCCAAGGACTTAGGAAAAGACCTATTTCCTGAGGTTCTGGGATGACCGGGAAGATGATTCTGGCTGTCCACACCATTTGCTTACTGCTCCCCTTCCAACACACACACACACACACACATACACACACACATATATATACACACACACATACACACGCACACACACACACACACACACACACACACACACACATACACACCCCATGTGAGGCTGGCTGTGTAATACACCAGAAGGCCTGAGCTTGGATTTGAAACCCTTGTAATTCTCATCTTCTACAGATCCTGTTCATTTTAAATCACCCAAGTGACTTGATTCCTCAGTTTTCCCTTCTGTTTCAGGTGGGTGCTTGTTCCTTAAGACACCCTATAAAGATTATGTAACATGTCTATACAGCGTACAAGAAAGATACGTGACTGCCTGGGGTGTCCTGGTTCATCCCTCACACTGTTCCAGCTCTAATCCTATTTACAATGTTTGGGGCTTCTCCAACAAGTCAACTTTGAACCTCCGAGTCCCCACTTTTCCTGGTGCCATGAAAGTCAAGTTCTAGAGCTCTTAGAAGCAGAGGGACAGTCTTCTGACCATAACAACACACCCCCTCCCAGAGGATTGCTAATTCTTTGCAGGAGTGGCAGACACAGGCACCAGATCACTTTGCTTCCTCCCTCCCCATTAAGCAACTTCCTGGCAAGGGCTCTTTCCTCTTATCCCATGCATTTCCTTATTCAGGACTTTCTGTGAGAAACCTGGGTTATCAATAGCTACTTTCCCCCTTCCTCAACCTTTAGACACAACACTGGGTCTGCAGTTTAGAATGTTGACCTGGCCCAACCAGGGGAAAGACTAAGCAGGAGTCCAGGAGGAGTGAGGATGCACTATATCCGCATTGTTGCTGATGAAACCAGTCCCTTTCTCTAGGCTAGGGACAATTTCCTGAGTCAGTGCTTCCGTGAGAAAGAAGGAATCTGCTGGAGTCTTGGAATAGTCCCAATGAAAAAGTTCCCTGCCTTAGACTAAAACATGTTACGGGGAGTAAGGACCTTACCTTTGTAGTTATTCCGTCAATATCAGGAACTCTCAGAGGTGGGCTTTTTTCTTTACTTCGCTGTCAGGAGCGAACCCATGGGGTCTGTTGAGAGACTCACTCTCTTGCTAGAAGTTACTTAGAGAATTGGACAAGACTACTTATCTGATCAGGGTAAGGCGGTGGCATCTTGGTTGCAGGAAGTGTTCAGTCCTGTGTTCTTGGTTGAGATCCTGAAGGCCTCTTTCAGAATTCGTCAGTTGGCCTGGTGGGACTTTGCAGTTTCTGATGAGCAACTTGAGAAAGCAACTTGAGAGAACGACCAAAGATACGGGATGTAAAGTACCCATGCTGAGATCCCAGAGGGGCTGGAGCCCATGGTCTGGTTTTTCCAAGCATCTCTCACTGCCTAAGGTCGTAAATACTCACCACATGGTCGGCGGCACCGGAATTCAAAGCTCTTAGTCCAGAAGCAGCCGTGCCTTGAGATGTTTGCTCATGACCTTTTCTCTTACCACACCCTGGGGCTCCTGGGAGGAGCCAAGAGCTGAGCTGTAGTGCCAGGATGCTGCCTCTGTCAGTGCCCATGTTAAGCTGCATCGTGGGTCCTTTCACATCCTTCTTGCTCAACTACGGAGTACACAGGATGGAAACTGCTCTCTGCCTTTGGGAGACAGCGCATGGTTCAGCTTAGTTAAGCTGTAATTGGAGATCTAAGCAGAAGGCTCTTTCTCAGGCTCCCTGTGGCCAGCCTGCAGGAGAAAGAACTTTCATGCCCCAAAGCCCAGAGCGATGGAAGGACAAGGGGTAGGCCGAACCCTCAGGCTGCTCCGAAATCGCTTGCCACGACTTCGAGCAGGTCAGAACTGGATTGCCTACTTCCTTTTTGGGGTGATCCTCTTATGGGCTGTTTCCTCCTGGAGTGCTCCTCCTTCTTTTTCCTTTGCATGCCAAAATCCACATGGCCCCCATGTGATCGGACCGAGAGGATTACCTTATCAGTTTGCAGAGCTGGTCATGTCTCCTGTGCAGCTCTTGGAATGGCCATAAGAAAATGCCCTCGGGGCTCATCTGATTATTTAGAACAAATTTCCTCAGGGTGCTTGAAATACTACCAGAGCTGCTATGGTAGGCAGAAGTACAGCTTCAGTCATCAGGCCCCCAAGCACCTACACAACATGGCTCCTCAGTTTCTACCGCACTGTTTTCTTTCCTCCCTGTGTCACTCCACAGTTTCAGGTTTTCCAGGACAGGTGTGGAAACTGCCCACTTGGCTCTGGTCCCACCCAGTGACTCGTGGTGCCTGGTCAGGCTTGGGTATCAGCACTGGCAACGTGGCCTTGAGGCCTGCAGCTTGCCCAGGTTCTCACACAGCCTACAGAATGGAGGAATGGAATACTCAGGGGACGCTTGCATTTCCGTTTTAGGACCGTCTCAGAACAATACTGGGGAAGCTGCCATAGAACCAGAAAGGACCCAGGAACTTTCCCTGTCTAACTTTGCTGGAGGCCAGCACTTCTTTGAATACCTTCTTGTTGTTTCTTTAAAGAAAAAGCGTTCAGGGGATGACTATGAACCCAGCATCACCTACCAGTTTCCCAAGGTAAGGACGGAGGAGAGGTGGGGCCTGAAGACAGAGGTGGGGAAACAGAAATGTGTCTAAAAGGTGGTGAAGTTCTGCTCCCTGCCACCCTGCCAGGTCTGGAGCTCTGAACTCACTGCTCTCATTTCCTTTGTCGCCCAACCCTAGTTTTCTGGTATCACCCGGAGAATCTAGGTCTGACTGCAGTGACAGACTGAGCAAACTTCTGGAGCAGGGAAATGAGCCTCGTGCTCTCACCCCTTTGGGAACCGCCTCGTTTTTCCAAATTCCACCTCAGTCACCTTTTCCTACAGAAAAGCTCGGCTTCAGCTGGAACGCCTAAGGAGGCGTGCCCTTCCTGCTGTGTGGTGGAGAATCAAGCAGACCCAAGACGCAAACACAGGCTAAGATCAGACTCCCAGAGTGTTAGAACCCCCCCTCCCCTTGTGTGGTGACGCACTGGGTGAGGTGTGGTGCAGCATTCTCTTCGACCCCTCTTGTTAGCACCTCAGCAACTGGAGAGGTTGTTAATTTTCTTTGACGTGGTATCTCTCAGATGTCACCTTCTCAGGGTTCAGATGACCTGTCTAACCTCCTTTTTGAGTATGTAAAAATCCTCAGGATAGTGAATTCTAACCCCGGGTTATATTGATGTGGCCTAGAACAAATTCTCTCTTAGGGGTCATTCCAGCTAGAACTAGAATGCAGACTATGTCAAAGGCACCTTTGTACTCCATACTAACAGGAAAGAAGGCTAATAGCCTTCTGACCCCTGCCTCTCTGTCTACATTTCCTTGCTTTTTCCTCACAGAGGGAGAACCTGCTCCGGGGTCAACAGGAGGAGGAAGAACGGCTGCTCAAAGCCATTCCTTTATTCTGCTTCCCTGATGGGAATGAGTGGGCACCACTCACAGACTACCCCAGGTAACCCCTCAGCCTGGGGGCAAGGGCATCAGCTATGGATGGGAGGTCAAAGGTGTGGCCCATGTGCTCCCCTCAGTGGGAGTATGCTGAGTTTTTACCACGGAAATTTTTGCCTAGGGTCCTTTAGGGCAAAGATCTTAGCTGTGACTTGACCTTTATCCAAAGATGCTTGAGAGCCTCTAACTTGTCCTAGAAGAAAGTCACTCTTTTTTTTTTTTTTGACTCTACCACTGGCAGAAGGTAGACAAAAAAGAAAGTCTTTGGATCTAAGAAAACAATATCAAGAAGCTTCGTACATCATGAACACTGGAAGCTGGCCATGACTTCAAATTTTATATAAGAAATACCTTCTCTGAGTCTTGCTTACTTTAAGTGGCAATACTAATTGAACCTCCTTCAGAAAGGTTATTTTGAGTCTCAAATGAGGTGATGCATTTGGGCTCGGCACCACTGAGTGCTTAATAAGTGACTGTGGTGATTACCCTCGTGATTAGTCAGCCACGCCCCTTGGTCCTCCTCGTCACTGATGCTGACTTCAACCTTGTTTTGGAAATCTCATGAGCAAATGCACAACATTGGTTTGCTCTCTCATAGGGAGACCTTCTCATTTGTCCTGACCAACGTGGATGGAAGCAGGAAGATTGGCTACTGCAGGCGCCTCCTGGTCAGTGCTATTCAGAATCGCCCCTTTCCCTTGGCAGACTGTTCAGCTCCACAGCAGGGCTTGCCAAAGCCTCAGCTACAAAGGCTCAGGCTCAGTGGCAGTGGTGGTTCTAGGGAGAGTACATCTCTGTGCATGCTGCCATGTTAGTAACCCCACAAGAACAAGGACACACTGTCCCTCCGCTCCCCTGCCACTAGGCTACGGTCTATGCTCTCCTGGCTCAGTGAGACGCTCCCGCTGAACCCTCTTATAGTCTTTCCTGCTCAGGCTGGCTCGCCTTGTTCCCTGGAGCCTCCCTGACAGTCTGAGATTTGAACAAGGTTTAATTCTTGGCTTTCAGAGTGAGGATTCACTAGACATCTTTCCAGTGCTTTCCTCTCTAGACATTTCCTCATGGCTAAGACACACTAGTTTTTGTTCTCACTGACCTTCAGCCCATGTTAGCCATGAGTCAGTAGTGTTTACCTTTGGGTTTCTGGCCCCCAAAGGCTGCCACTCACACCTCCTTTCTCCTTTTCTTCCTTCTCTTCTCTTATTAGCATATACCCATTGTATATAAAAGAATAGATAACATGGTATTTTCTTATGTATAATCCATGTACTTGAATTATATGTATTTGCTACTCCCATCACACCAGTTCCCTTGCTCTTCTCAAATAATCACATTTATAATTTTATGATCTTCATCTTTTTTCTTTATTTTTATTTAAGTGTATGAGTGTTTGACTGGGTGCATATAAGTGTACTGTGTGCTTGCCTGCTGCTCATGGAGGACTGAAGAGGGAGCTAGGTCCTCTGGAGTTTACAAAGGATTATGAGCTGCTATGTAGCTGGGAACCAAGCCTAGGTTATCTCCAAGAGCCTTTGCTCTTAATCATTGATCCATCTCTTTGGCTCTCTCTCTCTCTCTCTCTCTCTCTCTCTCTCTCTCTCTCTCTCTCTCTCGTGTGTGTGTATATGTGTGTGTCTATGTGGGATGTGTGCATATGCACATGTCTGTGTGTGAGGTATGCGTAAATGTGTATGGGTGTCTTTTGAGGCCAGAAGATGAAGGGGACATCCCCTGAGCTGGAGTCAAAGGTGACTGTCAGGGCTGGGCATTGAATTTGGATCTTCTGGAAGAACACTGTGTGCTCTTAACCATTGAAACACATCTGTAGCTCCTCATGTCTTTATTTATGCCTTATTTTTCTACAATCCAGATCTTGCATATGAAATAGAAAACACGTATTTGTCTTTCTGTGCCTGGTTTCTTTTGCTTTAGAGAATAGTTGCCAGCTACATCCATTTTCGTCAAAAAGTCATAGTTTCATTTTTCTTATTATATGATTAATACCCCACGTTGTTTATATGACACATTATTGTTACCTTTTCCTTTATTGAGAGACACTTAGGCTGGTTGCATAATGTGGCTTTGTAAATAGCAATCATCATCTTTTGACTTTGGTGACTATTTTGACCCTTGGTCTGTTCCATGAACAGAATCTCTGCACAGGCTCTTCTCCATCTAGCCACTGACCCCCACCCACACACTCCACCTTTTGCCCCATCATTCTCATGTGGGGGAAACCCTTGCGGAAACTGTAGCCCTGAAGAAAATTCTTGTTCCTCCCCAGCCTGCCGGTCCTGGCCCTCGCCTTCCCAAAGTATACTGCATCATCAGTTGTATCGGCTGCTTTGGCCTGTTCTCCAAGGTAAGGTTAAGACAAGATTCCTTGGATCCTGTTAAGCAGGCCTGTTCGGCTTTCTGGCTCTGCTTGGCTGCTTGCCTTGCAACTTGAGCCCTTAGGAGAATGTCTTCCTGATAGCCCAGCCAATATCAAGAATATCAGGTAAAACTGAGAAGGAGGGACCCGGGCTTAACCCTATTCAAAGGAAATCTAGAAGACTGTTTCCCCTGCAGAGAGAACTGTTGTCCATTCTTCTGTCTTCCTGGTTGGTATGAGGCTCAGATGAGGTAAAACGTGAGAAAATCCTTCATAAAAAGGAGGGTACCACAAAAGTCTAAAGGCAAAAACACAGTGAGGATCTCGAGATTTACCCTGACTTTGATGAAGCTAGAAGAGAAATTGAGGACTTGTGTGGCTGGGGACAGAATTAAAGCAGAGTTGATTCTGTCCATGGACTGTCTTGGTGGCCAGAAGGACTCTGGATGTACGAGAGGAACTCAGTGGTATTCTGCTTGGGTGGATCTTACTTCTGTGAATCACACTGAAGGCTGGTGGCAGTTTCACCCTGATGACAGTTTCACCCTGATTCCAGAAGGAATGGGACAGTGAGGCCCAGAAAGCTAGGCTTCTAGACTGCAACTCCAGCCAGTGCTAACATGGAAGATGACTTGCTAGGCTTGTTACTTTCATGTCGGTGTTAGGAGAAGGACGTACTATGAAAGACAATCAAAAGAAATCTTGGGGACATAGGTTTTGTCCATGAGATGGAAGCCAGTTGGTGGAGGGGCCTAGAAAATACCAGAATATAAGCAGGAGAAGTGTGAGAGCCTCGGGACATTCAGTAGGACCCCTTTAAGCCTTGCTTCCTGTGGTCCTTTCCCTGTAGATTCTAGATGAAGTGGAGAAGAGGCATCAGATCTCCATGGCTGTCATCTACCCATTCATGCAAGGTCTCCGAGAGGCAGCCTTCCCCGCACCCGGAAAGACTGTCACCCTTAAGAGTTTCATCCCCGACTCAGGCACAGAGGTAGGCTAACAAGTGCGCAACTGACTGGGGAGGGTGGACGTCTGTGGGACTGCCCAATGCTCTTACTTCATTCACCAGGCTAATGTACAGGGAAGCTGAGCCTGGCCTTATAATTTTTGGCAGAGCTAAAATGTCACCCAAATGTGCTGCACCTTCTAACCTGATGCCCACCAGCAGTTACTTAGCCTACTGAGTTTTGTCTGTGATCATGTATGGGGCTTAGTTTGTCCCTAGTCTCCAAACTCCCAGTCGCTCTTACACCTTACCCCTGTTCTCTCTGTGTGTGCATCCTGTATCTCTACCCTACAGTCTCCATCTGTTTTACTTCTTATCACTCATCCCCACCCCTACGTCCACACCCATGTCATGAGGCACAGTTGTTCCGAGTCACTAAAGAACTAGAGGCCCAAGTGGAATTCCAGTCAGGATCTCGGGGACTATGGAAATTCCATGTGCACCTCTGAACCTGGTCATTTCCACAGAAGAATTGGGGAGTCACTAGGAATTTTCAGTTACCAGAAGAATAAGTATTGAAGGGGAAACAAGTCCTGATGTACTTTGTGCCGAAATATGCATTTTCCGGGTGCTGAGTAAAAGGAATGTGGCTCCTGACCTCGTGGAGTTAAAAGTCTCATGGAGAAGGCACATCCGTCAATGTGTAAATGAGTAAATGGTGTACACACAACAGAGAACGTGAGAACCAAGAGAACCAGAGGAAGATTAGGCAATCACACTGAAAGAAAAAGCAGTGTGTAGCATGAGAAAAAGGTGAGGAGATCTTAAGATGACCAAGGTGGGCATCTGGGGCTCAAGGATAAGAATGAAGTGAGGAGATCAGTATATGGGAGGCCTGACCCATGCCAGGCTTAGGCAGGAGAGGAGCTCTGCTCCAGAACATGTAGCTGATGAGGCATGTGGAGATGGGGATGTATCCCAGGCTGGACCTCATGGGTCATGCACACGGTGAGGCATATGGAGATGGGCATGTGTCCCAGGCTGGGCCTCATGGTCTATGCACATGGTAAGGCTATCTATGCACATGGTCTATGCACATGTATCCCAGGCTGGACCCCATGGACCATATTGAAGATTCCACCTAGCTATCCCCAGGGCAGAAGGAAGCCACTGGTGGGTGGGCCAGACTCAGATCTGTCCTGTGGGGATAATGGGATAGGCCTGGATTAGGTCTGTGGTTTTGTATTGCTGAAGCCTCTCTCTCTCTGGTTGTCCCACAGTTCATCTCACTGACACGGCCCCTGGACTCCCACCTAGAGCACGTGGACTTTAGTGCTCTGTTGCACTGTCTGCATTTTGAGCAGATTATTCAGATCTTTGCCTCTGCAGTACTGGAAAGAAAAATCATCTTCCTGGCGGAAGGTCTCAGGTAAGCTCAACCACTGGCTAGCCATATTAATCTGCACCCCTGATTCAAGAAACTTTACTGGGGCTTCTTAAAGGCAGTCTGATTGTAGAGCGCATGTGTGCACCTTCCAGCTTTGAGTTCCCGGATCTGCATTTTAGGCCTAGAGAAACAGGTAGTGCAACTTGTCTGGCCATTTCCTAACTTGATTGCTGCCTGACTATAATCTAAGAAGGACATGGAGTGTTCCTGGTACAGTAAAGGTGGGGCCAGCTAGGGTGAATGCAAGACATGATTCTGCATTTATGCAAGGCCAGGCTGAAGGAGGGAAGTGGGTGGAGAAGAGGACAGGAAGCTGTATAATGGCATGGAGGATGACCTCATCTACACATTTATGAACTCACTGAACAAATATTTATTGCATGTCAGCTGTTTGCCAGATGCCAAGCATTGGGGAGATAGCAAGAAGACTCCGTGTTTGCTCTGAAGGAGATGAAGGGTTATGTATTGGCTTTAAGCATAGGTATTGAAACCAGCAGAATGACTTTCAAATCTTGTTCTTCCACTTTTGGCTATAGTTCTGCTTAGGTCAGCTTCTTACTTCTTGAAGTCAAGATCTGCTTATCTGTAGGATGAAATTGGATTTGCTTTATATGGTTGTGATGAGGATGAAAGGTGATGATGCACAGTGGTAGACACCCAGGACACCGGCAGATGCAGATTGGTGAGGACGACCTGCTACTCGCAGTCAGTTCACAGTTGAGTATAAACCTGTCTGTAGAAGCAGGAAGCTACCATGTGCTGGCTACCACCTTTGAGAGAATTCAGTCTGAAAAGGATGTGGGAACACCTGGGCCAGGCGGAGGGAAACAACTGGTAAAAAGAGTAGGGATTGACTATGTAGACCTAGGTGTCTTGGAACTCACAGAGATCTGCCTGCCTCTACCTACTGAGTGCTGGGATTCAAGGTGTGTGTCATCCCAGCAAGAAGCAATAATTTTGATCTGAACCATGGTACTATCCTTTGGGGAAGAAGGAAAGGAAGTTGAGGACACTAGAGAGGATCAAGGGATGTCATGAGTTCAAGAAAAAAGGAAGCTTGGCAGGTATTGGGGAGTCTGTGTGTTGAAAATAGTAACGTCAACAATAGCCAAAAGGGAAAATATCATAGGTTAATTCTTGCAGAAAGGGTCATGATTTTTGTTTCAGAGGAGGCTCTGCTGCTCCAGTCCAGTGTGGAAGAAGAGGTTTCTGTGGCAGCTGGGGCTCAGGCTCCAACTAAGTTCTTTCTCTATTGATCAGTGTTTGGGGTGTGAAGGCTGCGCATTTACCTCTCAAGAATGAACTTTCTCCAGGAAATATTAACACTTCCTACTTTCTTTCCACATGAAATTTTCAGTAACTGGAGGCTGGTGCAGGGAGGGGACTTCCAGCTCACCAAGTTCTTAAGCTAGGCACTCAGAGACTTGGTCTTTCAAACTCAGGAAGTGCTAGCTTGATACCAAGGTTTCCGCATCTGTGTTTTTATTGGCATTAGATGTGGGACGATTAGGCTGGAGAAATGAAAAGTCATGAGAGCTAGTGGAGAATAGGGAAGCCAGAGATGGGCTGTGTATCGTGGGGGGCAAGGAAGGAGGTCGAGTTGTGACTTGGATAGTCATGCCATTAGGAATCCGTGTAGTAAAGTCTCCAAGAGTCACCTCTGTGGGACTTTCCGGAATTTCTGAGTAGTGGTTCCTGGAACCCAGGAATTTCCCAAACTAACTCAGGCACCAACCTGATAGCTTTCGGTAACCTCAGACAGCTACAGGGAGCCTGAGGGGGGGTACATGGTTGTGGATGATACTTCTGCCTCATCAGCAAAGCCTGGAGTCAGTTGGTTTGTTTCTTTACTATGCTGTGAGTTCTTCAAAGAAGGGCAAGTGTCATTCTTTTAGTTATCCCTGTCCATTGCAGAGTAGAGGCTCACTCATATCCTGCTTAAATAAAGACATGTCTTCTGAGCCACTCTTATTTTTAGCCAGTAATGACTTGGAAGAACCAGCCGGGAATAGAGATTAAAGGGGGCCCCGCCCTGGTAGTAGGGCCTCGCCTCTCCTGATTTCTACCCTTCTTCTCTTAGCAACAAGTAGCTACAAGCTCTATGATCAGCATGGCTTCCAGACTTGAATTGTTTTACCAAGCAAAGAAATATTGCCAGTAGCTTCTGTAGGTGTGGGGCTCTGAGCCAGTGTATAGGAACTGAGAAGCCTCGCTGACCCATTCTTTCTTCTGTGTTCCAGTACCCTGTCTCAGTGTATTCATGCTGCAGCTGCTCTACTCTACCCCTTTAGCTGGGCACACACATACATCCCTGTGGTCCCTGAGAGCCTTCTGGCCACTGTCTGCTGCCCCACCCCCTTCATGGTTGGGGTACAGATGCGCTTCCAACAGGAGGTTATGGACAGTCCCATGGAAGAGGTAAGCTGCATCCAAGGGAGTGCATGGTTTATAGCCTGGCAGGCTTTGATTTGTATCCTAAGTCTGCTGCCAATGGCTGTGTGATTTGGGACATATTACTTAATCTCTTTTAAACATGAATTTATCAGAAATATGGGGATGGCTGCCTTCAGTTGCTAGAAACTAAGGAAAATGACATGGCTATGCTATTAGCCTGGCACCTAATATACAGCCCATATCCAGTGAATGTTGGTTCTCTTCTTTTGAGTGACTCCTTTTTGGACTTAGGAAGCAAGATGTTCCTTATTCTGAGCTCATGAGACTATCCTATTAGCTCATTCTCCATATTGAGCAGTCATGTGAGTGATCTCTCAGTTAAATGAATGATCACAGCTGGCTTGTGCAAAACACACCCCACTGGAATTCAAATTCCTTGGAAACAAGCCCTTTTGTAAACTGTTAAGTCTTGAAAATGAAGAGATTTGCAACAAGTACCATCTTTATGAGTAGCACAGAGCTCAGTTGGGTAATGATATGGATTCAAATCCGCTTTGAGTTTGTTGCAGTTTGTTTCTTGGTAATAACCCTGACACAGAAGAGCGTTCAACTGTGTAAGTGGACAAAAGTAAGATAATCACATACATCTACCCCCAAAGGCGGACAAACAACTCGAAACATGTGCTTTGATCTGAGGACTATAGTATCATCACTATAGCTGGATACAGGACTGCTTAGGAAGGTCAGCCCCAATTAACCATTAACTCACTGTGCAGAGGCAGAGTTACCTTTCGAGGCATCTTGATGCAAGCACTAAAGAGGCCCCGAGGTAGTCCTAGCGGGAGGATTTCCCCTTTGCATAAGAGGTTGGTGAATCCAGCAAGTCTACTGCATAGATGGGGCAGCAGTGGAACTCAAAGAAAGGCCAAAGCCCTTCTTTACAAGGTACTCGTGGGACGGAGAGAAGTAGGCTGTTGCCTTTTGTTTTTCCAGCTCTTGTGCCGAGTACACATGCCCTGTGAACGACCCTTAGCCTTATGAGTAACTGGAGCAGGGTATCAGCCCCACTTTAGCAATAAAAACTAAAATGTCTCAACCCCAGAAGTTACGTAACTTCCCTCCTCTGAAACCGAGGCTCCTCCCGACAGTCAGGCAGGAAGACAAATGAAGGCCAGTAGAGCTCTGGATCTTGCTAGTCAAGAGCTTTTGCTTATTTTATCCCTTTGCATCTGCTCTGAAAAAAATGGGCAAGAAGGATAAGGGAGGAAGTCATATGGCGTGCATGCACAGTGCTCTTTGGGCACAGTGCAAGTTTCTCTGATTCTCCACATTAGCTCTCTGAAACGAATTACCCCATGGACAATATAAAATACTGAAACGACTTCTGGGAACAACCTCAAAAAAGATATTCACACGTACCCTTCTCTCCATTCCCAGATGAACAGCTTTCCTTGTATGAAGACATTCAAACTTTATTTATACATGTTGTTTCAGGCCTGGACTAGTTCAGGGTTTCTCCTCTGATGATGGATAATTACAGTGCAGGCTGTGCTTTGGCAAATTTTCCAGTTTCTCTTTCCTTTTATTTGAAAGTAGGGCACACATAGGGCTCCTTCATTCTATTGTCAAGACCCAGGTAGAAAACTGAACATAGGGCCCCAAAATAGCCCTTAAATGCTAGCACAGGATCTGGAGAACTATTGTTCATTGGTGATCAAATCCCTGTCTAATGGTAGTAGTTTGATACTGTCATAATTGCTGTTTTTGAACATTAGTTTTAAAACTAGTACAGGTTAGTTGTGCTAATTCTTGCCAGTAGGAAGTGAAAGTAGGAAGAAGAGAGTTCAGGACCACCCTAGACTACAGAAGATCTTATCTCAAAGCAAAGCCAAGGATAATGTCAGAGTCCATGAGTTTATGTGATCATTTAAAATATTTTAATTTGAATATTAGAAGTGGTTTAATTACCTAACAATACTTTAAGGAATCAGCAACATGATTGTTTCGTGTTGTGCTCTAAATTGTAGGGTTTTCAGGTTGTCATGATGGTCCAGGAACTTGGTTCTGTGCTCGTCTCATATGTAGCCAATACATGCATTGGCCCCTTTGCTTATTTTCCTTTTTTCTTCCTGTTGACCCTGAGCTCATGTTCTTCCCTTGCTGAGTTTCCTGCTGGAAGCCTCAAGGCTGTTATTGAGCTTTTAATTAACTGAATCCAGGCCAACAGTATGCTAAACATGTGCTCTACCACTGACCTCCACTTCCAGCCAACTCTAGGCAATTATACCTAAGAGTGCAAATGAGAAAAGATCAAAACATGGCTGCCTCTGTCCAGTCCTCTGTTGAAGGCACCAGAGGAAAAGATGCTGATGGAGGGCTGGAGGGAAGAGGAATGTGATCTCAAAGACCGCAATTTAGGTCTCAGCACCATGACCTCTGGGAACTGTAGGTGAGAAGGCACACTGAACAAACTGCTGACATGACTGCTCCATAATATGGTTAATGCTTTTACTGCAGATATGAGAGAACTGCAAGAGGCATCTGGAAGACTCCAGAGCAGAGACAGAAAGAAGCAGACTGAACAGTGTCAGCACATAGGACGTAGGCAGGGCTAGGGAGCAGGAGAGAATAGTGGAGGGAGGGAGATGGCAAGAGATGGAGAGTAGAGCATAGTGAGAGACAGACACAGGAGAGAAGAGGGGAGGGGAGAGAGAGAGAGAGAGAGAGAGAGAGAGAGAGAGAGAGAGCGAGCGAGCAGATAATATCTGGATTATAGATGAGTAGCTAGAGGAGTTATTTCTCAGAGGTAAAGGAAATGACTCCTTTTGGGAGGTGGGAATGAGTTTCACTATTTCCTAAAGAATGTTGGCTTATATCTAACCACCAGAAATCCTCTTATAGTCCAGGTTGAAATTGTGTCTGGATATTTAACTGCCTGTTGGAGTTTGGAGCTCCTTTGATTCTGACACAAACTTATTTAGGTTTATCACATCTACAAAATAAGGTAGCACCTGCTTCACAGAACTACTGCTAGAATTAAATAAAATATGCAAATATGCAAAGTGTGTGTGTGCGCCATGCACATGCTCTACATTAAGTAAGCAGTTCCTATAACACACTGTTTCCTACCTGAGGAATTAGATTTCTAGACACACACAAAGGAATGAGAATGCCAGGCAGGAAATGAGAATTACAAATGTTGACGTTGCTGCTACTTGGGCTTCAGGTATAATTATGGGAAGAAAGGGAGTTGATAGTTGAGGTTTGTGAAGAGATACAGCATTCTGTGTTTATTTCAGGTCCTGTTGGTGAATCTTTGTGAAGGAACCTTCTTATTGTCGGTAAGTGTTTGTGTTGATGGCACCTGCAGGCAGACTTGCCACCAAAATCTTTTGAATCTCATGATGTTCCACTGATCAAGAGACACTCTGAGAAAGAACTTGTGCTATGTCTTCCCCTTGTGAGGCCACAGGCAAGGACCCAGATACTTTACTGACTGAGGCAATATGCCCCAGTGTCGTTTGAACAAGCAATATACATTTGTGGGGATCCTTGCTCATGCTTGAATTCAAATGGAAGGCAAGGAAATGACTTCTGTTCCTCTCCATGGAGCAGTGGTTTGGGTTGGAGTAGGACAAGAACTGAAGACACTCCTCACATTCTCCTGGACCCCTTCCTGATCTCCTGGCCAGAATGTTTGACCTTGACCTAGTTCTGTTTCCTTCTAGGTTGGTGATGAAAAAGACATCCTACCACCAAAACTTCAGGATGACATCTTGGGCTCCCTCGGTCAGGGGATAGATGAGTTAAAGAGTACGTTCTCAGCTCTTCTTTTACTTTAGACTTTCCCAGGGAGCTTGAGGGAATTATTCCCAATTTGTCTACTAAAATAAACCCATTTGCTAGCTTGTGTCAGGAGACTAGATCCTGAATATGAAACTTTGTTTCTTTTCATAGGGAATGGTAGAGTATCTATCTATACCTGGTTCCTGGATTCATTTCTTTTTCGTCTTGTGAGACATGGTCTCAAATTTAGGGCAATCCTCCTGTCCCAGACTTCTGAAAGTTGGTATTGTAGTTGTGAGCCATTCATGTCTCAAGCTTCCTTTTCAATCAGTTATTTACTCAGTTGCCTCCCCTGGAAACTTTTGGCCAGCAATGGAAACCATAGTTAGAGGTGAATTTGGGTACTTTAAACTTCTATTGCTCTATAATGGGCCTTTCTGTCTCCTGCAGCTTCAGAACAAATCAATGAGCATGTTTCAGGCCCTTTTGTGCAGTTCTTTGTCAAGACTGTGGGCCACTATGCGTCCTATGTCAAACGGGAGGCCAGTGGGCAAGGCCACTTCCAAGAACGATCCTTCTGTAAGGCCATCACCTCCAAGACCAAGCGCCGATTTGTCAAGAAGTTTGTGAAGACACAGCTTTTTTCCCTGTTCATCCAGGAAGCAGAGAAGAGCAGGAACCCACCTGCAGGTATACACAGCTACACCAACTTCTCTAGAAGTGTCTCCCTTAAGAAGAGTCTCTTTATTAGTACACACCTTTAATTCCAGCAGTCGTGAGACAGAAATAGGTGGATTTCTGTTGAGTTAAGGCGAGTGCCAAGAAAGCTCCAAACCTATAGAGAAACCCTGTCTTGGAAAACCAACCGACCGACCGACCAATCAACCAACCAACCAACCAGAGGCGTCCCTTCAGTGGCAGGCAGAGCAGTGGGGCTCAATGGAAGTAACCAGAGAAACAGCTTCAGGGGCTGGTAGTTTGTACAGAGATGTCTGTTCATCACTCAGCAGCCTGGGCCCTCTTTTGTTTTATACTGGAGCTAACTACTATTTGTGGATTCCCCTTTGGGTCAGACTAAATGTGAGGGCCTAGAGATTCTCGAAGCTTATGGGTAGGGGAGAATGTGAGGTCGTTCTGGTTTTTTGAGTCACAGTCTCATTATGTAGCCTCAGTTTTCCAATAGCTAGGATTGTAGACATGTAATTCCACAGATCAGACTTCAGGCTTGTTGAGAGTACTTACTTACTCTTTAGCTTATCAGTTTGCCTAACTAACACCTGTTTGAACTCACAGGCTATTTCCAAAAGAAAATACTTGAATACGAGGAACAGAAGAAGCAGAAAAAACCAAAAGAAAAGACTGTGAAGTAAAAGCTGTGGTGAGCAAGTGTCTAGAGCTACAGGCCAATTTGGACTTTGGCCCTTCTGGTGTGACAGATCAGTGAGGCTCTCCGCCCTGGAATCCATGGCCTCCTTCCAACTGGTAACCCAGTCTTGCTTCAAAGTGGTGTCTGAGTTTGGAATCCTTGGTGTCAGAACTTCTCAGAACCTTGGGAGCACTCATCCCCTCTGAACTCATCAAACTGTACTCAAAGCTGCACTTTTAGCAGAACGAACACAGCAGGAAACAGCAGTGGAGTTGCGGGTGTTTGACTAGAAGTTGCCACCAATGCCATCTCCTGGGAACCACTGTTATAAAATCCTCAGCAGAGAGCACTGTTGTGGCCCAACGACACATGTACAAAATTGTGGTGACATGAGGATGAGAATAAAGATAAAAACCTTGTTGTTTGTCCATCTAGGAGGCACCGCATAGGAGAACAAACCGAGCTAGACGTGGAGGAGGACCTGGTCACGCTAGGCTGTTTGGAATCACAAAAATCAGGGGTCAGCAGCTCTACTTCTAGTAAGAAGAGTAAGAAATCTTGATCAGAGTGGCCACAGCCACATAGTAGTCTCTGGTACTAGTCAGGTGTGCTTTCCAGTATCTTGGGCAGAAACTGGTAACAGGAAGAAGGCAGTTTTGGCCTCAGACTACTTAATGGAGAAATCTCAGTCAACAGAAGCCCTTTAAAGCTATTTCATGACTTTGATAACAAGGCCAGCCTGTCCATAACCCAGTTAGGGTTAGTCCTTTACCTTCAATCTTAGGCATCTCACCTCAAACACTTATTAAGGTTCTAGTTCCATTCTCCAGCTAAAGGTGAAAAGATCTCTGTATTGGCATTTCCCCTCTTTACAATCCAAAGTGTTTACAAGTTATCTGGGCCCTTCTTTTTCTATACCTCCACTCAAGTTTCTGTTTAAACCGACAAGAGAAACATCTTGTCTTCTAGAATTCTTTGAAATGTTTCACTCCGTATTTCTTATTGTAGCCTTTAGAAATTTCTGAATTCCATACAAAGAATGCAAATGAGGTAGGGGTGTAACAAGAGGCAGAGCGACAAAATGGGAGTTTAAGGGATACACTCTGATTTGACAAACACAAACTCCTACTGCCGTACTGCCGGTGGTAGATGTCCACATGCCATACCTAACTGTAGTTTTGTAGTTTCTAGGAATCATTATATCTTTTTAGATATATAGAAGTAGTTGCTAAACCTAGTTAGATCTTGAAAAGTTTCAAAACCCAAGAACCAGAATGCTGTTAAGGCTGTGAAAATACTAAGGCTCCAATATAAGTCTACCAAATTCTCTATATTGATTGAACCTGGAGTGTGGTAAAGTGGTACAGCCTCTAATCCGAGCACTCAAGAAGCTAATCGAGGAGAACTGAGAGTTCAAGACCAGCTTGAGTTACTGAGGGACCTTGTCCAGAACCCAATCCCCCAAAAGTCCTGGGAATATGTTTTCTAAAAGCATCCACATTGTTGAATGATTTTCATACTCTAGTAGGTAAGTGAACACAACAACCAGGGCTGGGTGAGGCTTTGTACAAACCAATCATTGGCTGATGTTATCTAGGGCCAAAAGAAGTATACACATGACTGCTTTTCAGATTCTCTCCATGGTGAGGCAAAAAAATCAATACATGTATTTATTTCAATTGTCCTTAAGTACCTCTGTTTATAGCTTTGGTATGGTATAAAAAATACTAGTTAGAATTCAGAAGACAGCCTAGATTCCATCTGGAATACAGCAATAATGTGTGACAACTGGTATTTCCTTTAGTCTTTCCAGGGCTCAGTTTTCACTAGGTCTAAACAATTGTTGAATGTCTGCTGAAATAATCAAATAAAACAATAGATGCAACTGTACTAATGGAGGATTGCCTGCCCCCTTCCCCCCCCCCCCCCCGCTGTCTTAGATTATCTTTACATCCCAGTCCTCCCTCCGCCCTAATTTTCCACATCTTGTGTAGCTCAGACTGGCCTGAAACTCCATAGTAAAGGACAACTTGAAGTTCTGATCCTCCCGCTTCCACCTCTGAATGCTGGGATTCACTACCCTTTGTATTTCTCTATAGTACAGAAACATCTGGATACAACAAAAACATTCAAACAGTAGTCTAAATACCAAAAAGGAAAAGGCAAAGTCAACCACCACCATTCTGGCCAATGACTGAAGAAACGTTGGAGTAATGACTGCAATAGAAAGAACCTATAGGAGAGAAAATGAACAAAACATGTTTTCTTTATAAAAGATTTAACAGTTTCTACAATAGAGTGGTCAAAGCATATCATGACAACACAGCCGACCTTATTTCCTTAATTGTTAAGAACAGAAATAAAATTTGTCTCAATTAAAAAAATGACATTTAATATTTAGTTTACCTTTCTCCTGAATAAAAATGAGAAAACAGGCTGGCTCTGAGATCATATATTTATTTAAAAAAATAAAATGGATTGACAAAGTTACCACATTATTTGCATGCTAGCCAAGATTTCCCAAACCCGTGAGAAACACCATTTCTTGATCAATAATAAAATCACTTCCTCAACAATGTACAGACAGGAACCCTTTCCATCCAAATTTAAGGTCTTTATGACTGCTCTCACCTCACAAGCTAGTAGGTTGTAAATGTCACAAGCTGAGTTCCTTACAAAAAAAGTCTGAGAAGACAATAAACAAGATGTTACTAAAAGATGACGATTTGTTAAAATTATAAAGCAACCATCGTTTGGCCTGTAAAAATTTTACATTAGAATCACCACCACTGGGAATACGCTCCTCCGACTGATAGTCTGAAGTCAGGATAATCACAACACATGGCATTTTTCCCTGCATGCTTTCTGGAGCCAAACCCTGTTTGACAACATGTTGACTTTACAGGATGAGACCTGACATTCCCATTCTTAACAGGACAGTTAGGGAGTGTTACCAGTGACAAAGAATGAAAGTTATATAACATTGATTATTATAAATTACATTTGTTCTTCTTATCCACCCCCGTTCTCCTTAACATATTCGGATTCTTTCCTGCAGAAAACATGAGCTTAAAAGAACCCCAGTCCCATCGTTAGTGATGATTAGTGTGAGCTGCAGAGGCTTTAATTCTGAAGACATGTATATGCAGGTGAGATGCAATCTGATTGCAAACACTGACACAGTAACGAATCAAATCAAAGAAAGAGAAGACCTAAAAAGAGAAAAGATGTTTGATTAGACTCTCAACATGTGCACAGACCTCCCTAACTTCCTGAGAGGATAGACGGGTGGCTTCTGACTCTCTTCTCTCCAAATTCATCTTCAAATTCATACAGTTGAGAAATAGTTGCCTCTTGATGTCCTTTATAACTAAGGATTAACAAATCTTTCCTTAGAGAGATAGTAAATATGTTAAACTTTTTATTATTTATTTTATTTTTTGAGACAGAAGTTCCCACAGCCTAGGCTAGCCTCAAACTAAGTATGTAGCTAAGAAAGATCTTCAGCTTCCAATCCTCTGGCTTCCAGTTCCCAATTGCTGGGCTCACAGGCAATGCCAAGTCTGACTTTTTAAATATGGTGCTGGGGGTCAAATGCAAGGCTTCATGCATGCTAGGCAAGAACTTGACCACTAAGCTATATACTCAACAAAATTACTTCACATTTTCTGAGTTGTATTCTCTCTCACAATTGCTCAACTCTGCCAGTATAGAATGAAAGCAGGCACAATTTATAAACGAGTCGCTATGCCTGAATATAGTCTAAACTTCTGGTACACAAGCAATCAGAAATTTCGAATTTTTGAGTCTTAACATAGGTAGGAATGGTAAGACTAACAAACATGCCGGCTAACATTGAAATCATAAACAACTCTTAACACATTACAAAGGACTGACTCGGTCAAATAAGAAAACAAGTAGCTTCCAAGCCACAAAATAAGACAATATAATACCTACCAGGGCAATCCAAAGTACAATATATTCATCAATGAAGCTGTTAAAATACTGGTCCAGAAACAAAAGTGCTGGACCTATGAATGCTGTGTCATGCAGATGCATTTCACTTTTCGTCATGTGTGCAACCTGAGAAAACAAAATCAACGAAATAGGCACTTTCATTTTGGAATTGTCAGCAACACAGTAAATCAGTATAGTGCTCAAAGATGAAGTTTCAAGAATGATATTCAAGAATGTTGAGCTTGTGAAACTACAAAAAGAAAATTCTATCAATGTTAAAATTTTATGAGAAAGGGAACAGCCACGCCAACTATGCTGGAGGGAAACACTTGTACAAAAGACAAAAGTGTCTCAATGTGTGTCCAGGATGACACTGAAGAATGCACACAAACTGGCTGACCAAATTAAAAAGTGGACAAGATAGTGAAAGGATATAGAACTGTAAAGAACATCAGGCAAACTCAAAATGTAGTGTCAGGAGAGGAAACACAGCTATTCTGTTGATGTAAAGTGTTTATACTGGAAACTCTTAAGACTACTCAGGAAGCCACAAAATGAAATACAGGCCCACAAAACCAAAATAAGATGAACATTAAAAGAGTAAAAACTGAGGTGCTTACCACAAGCTTATTAGTGATTTTAGCTGACACAAAACCAAATGTCAGTATATAAAGACATGGGTGCTTTTCAAACAGCTGAACTGCTGACTTCTTGTAGATCATAACAGCTAAGGTGATCACCGATCCAATATGGAGAAAAGGAGAAAGGACACTTGTTCCCTGTACAGAGCAGAGTTAAGAACATTTAATGCTGTCAGATGCTTCATGGACCTACCACAAACACTTTAACCCAACCTTCCTAGAACCTCCCAGTGGCTGCCCGCTAACAACTGCAATAAGCTGGACTCCGGACTAGTGAGAGGCAGCTGCATGATGGGTAGTAAAGTACAACAGCACTGTGCTTGGCGGGTGTCACCTCCTTTTATATAGCATGTCATACTTTCTAAAACCATGGGTGCTATGCCCATATACATGAACGCTTCTCAGGATACAAAAGTATGTACAAATATTTATTTCAAAGGCTTAAAAGAATTTCCAAGTTGACAAATGATTATATGTCATTCAAATGAAAACCAAAGTAATAGAACAAGTCTTAGTTTGCAAATCTCTGAAAATCTCAAAGTATACTCACTGCTATGGTTGATCCATTTTTGCCAACACCACCTGTGAAGATTACACGGAAGTAATTTGTACAGGAAAATATGGTCCCTGCCACAGTACAAAGTGCAGGAAAAATTTTCATTTGAATATTCAGCACTGGAATCTTTAATGGGTAGAGAGAAAGGGAAATTAAAAATATATACACATTCAAATAAGAAAATATTACAGTTATTCATACCCTTAAAAACTCTCCATTCCTTATAGCTAATACTAATGAAATGGAAATTTCCTTCTCCTTGAATTATAAAGAATATAACAAGTCTCAAAAGATGAAACTCACTTCTGACATAAAAATACAGTATATGAGATGGAAAGAAGGCTCAGAGGTGAAGAGCACTGGCTGCTTTTTCCAAGATCCTGAGTTCAATTCCTAGCACCACTATGGTGCACAACCATCTACTATCACAACCATCTGACGCCCTCTCCTGGAGCACAGGCACACATGCAGATAGAGCACCCATACATAAAATAAATCTTAAAGAGTTCAACAGGAATCATTTTTAAAAAAGAAAATACAGTGTTTTTAATTTGCATCATAGATCATTAAAGTTCTGTGAATGCATTTAAGGTTTTTGTTTTTTAAATAAAAGGGGTGTCTTTCTATTTCTTTGTATACTTTCTAAAATCTACCTCTAAATATGTAGTGCTTCCTAGTTGCTAAACAATATAGAGCAAAAGTAATAAAGATATTAGCAAATTAATTTTGAAATCAGCATAGAACTCTATGTATAAGAATTCCAAACCAGGAACTGTTGGGATATAGCCAGCTGGTGGAGCTGAGGGCAATTCAAGTGGCATTCACACTTATAAAAAGGTCAAGACATCTAAACTGGTGCAGCTCTACAACCATACCACAATGTAGTATATAAAGCTTACTTTTCAGTAAATAATGTACTACTATATGACTGTACCCTAAAAATATGATTTACCTAAAGTAAGATGAGGGGTTGAGATGAGTGGATTGATAATGTACATTTAATCTTGCAAGTATAATATCCATCATTTAAAATGGAAGACATACTAAATGTTTGGGGTCCCCAACGAGTTTCTTCTTTTTATATCCATTCTTTTTTTTTCTTTTCTGGTTTTGAAATTTGCCCAAAGGTAAGATTAATAAGGCTATATTGAAGTAATTATAGGAACAAGGGTATAAAAGCCCACAGCTTTTAAAGGTAATGAGTTCTTAAAATAAAAACATTTAAAACAGGGCAATTTATACTATTCAAGACTTATGTGCTTATATTTTAAAATCAAATGGATATAAGACACGTCTCTTTGTAATATAAACTCGAATAAAATTGGCAAAACAAATCCAAAACTTCTGAATGTTCCATTTCTTCAAAACTCTCAAGAACCCACTTTGTTTACACAACTCTCCTACCTCTTGCAAAACTGCAGCTCTACAAAGAAAGTGAAAGCAACTATTTGAATCTCAGTCACACTAAGCAGGATTTAATCTTCTACATGAAATATTTCCACTTAATGTTCAGGAATTTGTACAAGACCCCAAATTGTCTTCTTCCTTGCCTAATGTCCTATCCTACAGCCCAAATTTAAGATTTTAAAGAGAGGAGATAATAAATAACAATGAGGCTTTGAACTGCTGTAGTTTCTCAGATTTACTACTGAAATCTGATGCACTTGGCTGGCACTCTGTTCCTTTTCAATTCCCAGTCTCCTGCCATTCCCCCCACAATCCCCTCTACAGAGACAATGGTGTTTATGGCAAAGGCAGAAATATGACACTTGCCTAACTAGAGTATTGCACCATTACAGGGAGTTCCCATATTATAGCCAGGGTATCAGCACCCCGAATGAGACGACTGTATACCATAGTCACTCGTGCCACAACTAACCTGATCAAGCATCACTACTTGTATTTACAATTTGGGAAAACTGCTTTAATATCATGAAACTTTTGCCCTTTGGAAGAAAGAATAAACACAAATACTAAATTAATACAAGGCCTGGATCACAAAGTAAGCCAGCAACTCTGAAGTATCCTAAACATCCCAGGGTGCTCACCAATTCTGTCATCTTAGCTATAGTATCAGAATGTAAGTTCAAATGTAGGTTTCAATTTGAATTGAATTTTAAAATTATGAATATTTATTGAGGTTAGGCAGTGGTCAGGTGGAAATCAAAGGATAACTTGTCGAAGTTGTTCTCCTTCTATCATATGGATCCCAATATCTGAACTCGGTCATCAGGCTTTAGTGACAAGTGTCCCTATGGTCTGAGCCATCTCTCTCACTCCTGAATGAATCCTGTATTCTCTTTGGGGCCCTGACTACCAGAGGTGATCAGTATGTATTTCTGAATGAAGATTCAAATTGTGTCCCTTTCCCTGTGTGTACCAAATTCCTGTTTTTTGAGACAATGCATAACTATTTTCCTTCCACTTTATAATGTAAAAGGCAGTGCGCACAGAAAAATGTGAGGTCAAGTACAAGAAATTCTCACAGGTGATTCCCCCTGCAAATTGGCACCAATGAACTACTTATAAAAAAAAAAAACACTGCATTTTTACCACTTTTGCCCCACACTCAGAATCAAGGAAGATGTGCACATTTTGTTTCTTTCTAATCCTTTTTCGTACTATAATCTCACTCATCATTATTGCTACTCAGACTGCATTTACTCTACAGAATTAGCTAAGGTGCTATCTGAAAACAACTGTCTCAGGCTTGCCTTACAATTTCAGTAATCTTCCAAACTTGCGTAGATTAAGAATTCCATTAAGTTCTGATGTCTTTTCCATGGTCAGGGGGAAAAACCTGGCTTTTTGACAGGAAGTGTATGCACCCAAGTAATATCAACGCATTACAACTGATTTTTAAAAGGATAGAATGAGAAAAGTTTTAAATTCTCAGCACCTCTATCAGACACAATCTATACGTTTTGGTTAGATTTTGAAGATACATAGTAATTTAGTAGGTTTTGTGGAAATAAAATAAAATTTTAAGATTAGATATTTTATTGCAAAGAGCATAGAAATATTTGTCTGTAAATCATGATAAAGACTTCTATTTATCTGCTTTAACAACATGTACATGTGTATTTGTACATGTGAATTCAGTGCCTGTGAGGGACAGAAGAGGGTGTCAGATCTACTAAAGTTGGAATTATGGGGGGCTATCATCAGCCACATTCTGTGGGTGCTGGGAACTAAACTGGGTCCTCTACAAGACCAGCACATGGTTTTAATTAAGCTATTACTCCAGACTCATGCAAATTATTTTAAGTAAATTCCATGAAAATACTAAAAATGTTAACATAATTATAGTGTCCAATATGACTTTAAGGAAAATCACTGTATCCAAATTATTTAAGCATAAGGGTATTTTTTTTTTTAAGTGTTCCAGTTCAATGGTTGGGAATGCAGCTCAGTGGTAAGTGCTTGTCTAACAAACCTGAAGAACTTAATCCCCAGCACTGGAAAAAAGCCTTTTAGTTCAAGAAAGACAAAAAGATGATAATGCATGATATATTCAGTCCTCCAAATAATCCGAAACCATTTCGCTGTAGTACTATTTATCTAGCTGCTGCTGAATTCTAAAAGATTTAAGAACTATTTAATCAAAGACAGCAAATCAAACGTAGGTCAGGCACAGTGGCACATGCCTTTCATCCCAGCATTTGGGAAGCAGAGGCTGGAGGATTTCTGTGAGGTAGAGGCCAGCCTCATAAGCAAAGTGAGCCCAGGCTCTGTTACACAGAGAAACATTGTCTGGAAAAACAAAACAAAACAAAAACAAAAACAAAACCCAAAACAAAACAAAAAAGAGAATCAAATGTAAATAACCACAAGTGAACAGTGATTAATTCACATATTCACATTCATACACCCACTACTTCTAAGAGAGTCCTAAAGGCAATACATTTTAGGAAGAAGCACACAAGATGCATTTCCTGTTTCCTGAAATGTATTAACTTTTGCAACTAAAAGTATTCCTTTCCTGTTATAGAATATTAGTGAAAGATGCATTACATTTGTTTATGCTGCGGAACATTTGTAAAATGATGCAAATATGTGTTGCATTCTTTTATGTTGCATTTGTTTAACTCTGTAAAGCTGTGTTACTTTGCCTGTCTAAAATGTCTGATGGTTTAATAAGGAACTGAATGGCCAATAACAAGGCAAAAGATAGGCTAGGCAAGACTGCCAGGCAGAGAATAAATAGGAGAAATCTTGGGACAGAAGGATTGAGGAGCAAGAGAAAAAGGGACCAGTCACCCAATCACAGTCAGACATGGAATAAAAGATATACAGATATACAGAAATAGAGAAAGGTAAAAGCCCAAAGTCCAGAGGCAAAAAGTAGATGGGAAAATTTAAGTTAAGAAAAGCTGGCTATACACAAGCCAAACTAAGGCCAGACATTCATTATAAAAAATAAGTTTCCATGTGTGATTTATTTGGGAGATGGATGGCAGTCCCCAAAAAGAGTAAAGAGTAAAAAACAGAACAAAACAAAAAAAGCAAACAAAAAACCCCCACCAACAACAACAAACATCAAGAACAACGAAAGAAACCCAACACTTTCACATCAAAACAAAAACCCAGGAAATAGCAATAATATCAATTATAACTTTTAGTAAAACTCATCTCTTTGGGAAAAAAAAGGTGGCAAAGAATGAGTAATCCAAATGCAGTAGCTGTCAGTCACTCACCTCTGCAAAACAGAATCAAACTTATGAAGACATTTATAATATTTATGTTTGTTTTCTTTTACTATAAATGTGATTGCTAAAGTCATGGTAAAAATTTTATAACTTAACAAGAATTTGGAAAATACCAGCGATTTTATAGCCTGAGGTTTTAAAAGGGATGCAAATTCCCTATGTGAGCCCTAAATAAAACAATCTTTTCTCCATTTTGATATAAATGATGGGATTGCTAAATGCAGTTAGTTTCTGAGTCAAATACAATGCAACTAAATATATATATATATATATATACATACATATACACATACATATACATACATACATACACACACATACACATTTAGTAGTAAACAAATTGAGGTGGACATTTCTGACCCAAATTCAGATTTTGGAGCATTTCTGATTTCAGATTAGGAACAAGTATATTCTGATAAATATTCCAAAACCCAAAATGACCTGCAATTTGAAACACTTTTGATCCCAATCTTTTTGTATAAGGGATAGTAACCTGCATAGCAGTCTGCGATCAAACAGCACAAATAATTTCACTAAGTCTCCGACTGTTATAAGAAGGCAGGTCCTTCCTTTTAGTTTAGTGATGTAAACATCACAAAATATAGAATACAATAGGTCAAAGGCAGGACATCTGTTTTTTCAAGACATTCTAATAATAGTAATCATATTAATTCTGAATTTGGAGTGCTTGGCCTAGTATATTCAAAATATACTAAGTCAATTTCACAAATAGCTTAGGAAATGTCTTGATAAAGTCATGCAAGAGATTAGCTGATCTAATTCCAGACTTTGTTAGACGGCTAGAAGGGCTATAGAAACAGTAAGAACTTGCCTTAAATGAAACAGGTGGTAATATGAAAAGAATAAGGAAAAAGTCACTTTCATCCACGATAAAAACATGACTATATTATCTTAGTTACAAGTAAAGATAGGGTCAACATTTGACCTTTTGTTGCTATTGTAAGGCTGTGCTAAGCAGCCTAGGCTAAAAAGGTTCACTGTCTAGCTGAGGATGACTTTCAACTTCTGCTCTGTCTCTACCTCCCAAGTGCTCAGATTAACCTTTTAAAAAGTTAGTTACATAGCTTACTTCTACAAATTCTATTGAGAAAGATAAAACTATATCTGAATCAACTTACTACCAGGTACCCCTAAAAAATAAAACATGGATAGAGCACAAATACAAATATGTGTATGTGTGACATAATGTCATATTTAAGGATTAGTTCTATAAACCAGATGTTTAAATTATTTTCAAAGCATCAAGTCAGAATTCTCATTTTACAGATATTAAAATACTTTGTAAAAAAAAACCTTAGGCATTTTAAATATGTTTAAGATATTTAAGACAGTATTTTGGAGAGAGTTTTTATGTAAACCATGAAGTCTTTAAAATTAATAATCTATAGTAAAAGTGAAGGTTGGGCAGAAATTAGGTTTTATGATGTAGTTTTAGGAAAACAAATCTATTTTCCTTCCTGTCAAGGCTAAACTTTTTTTATAAGCCTGAACAAAACCAGTTCATCTATTAAGGGGCAAAGGTAATAAAATTATCTCTATACTTTAGTCACAAAAACCAAAAGGTGTCCACAGTGACATCTACAGCACACAAATGGCATTGTGCACTGAAAGACTTGATTCAGAATTTTCCTGGCTGACTGCAAATTATTTTCATTCCTTTATGTCTTCTTTCTTTGTAAGTACATCCTCTGAGCACAAGGAATTAGTTTTGCCAGGGAAGTACCTAATTTACCATTAGGAAGGGAATGAAGTAAGGGAAAGTCTGAGTCAGTCAATTTCTTATATTTTGAAATTAGTCTGACTTTGAAGAAACAAATACAGTCCTTTGGCTTACTAATTTTTTTTTTTTTTAAATACAACCACATCAAATAACTACTGAAGGGACAGCAGTACCAGCAGCTAACTGACAACTAGGGAGTGCTACCTTCCCTGCCCAATCCTGAACAATACTGGAACATACTGTAAAGTAACAGGGCTCCCTTTTATGCCAATGGGGGAATAAGGCACAAGAATAATTTCTTTAATTAAAGGCAGCCTGATCCCACCTCCCAAAATAAAACAAAGTAAAGCAAAACAAAGCCCCAAACAGAACAGGAAACAATCATACAAGGAGTGCCACCTTTCACAGGAAGCTTCTTATCAGGCAGGCAGTGCTTGTACTTATTAACCTGTTTGTGCAATGCGTGCCAGAGCAAAGTAACAGATAGAAGTTAGAGTATAGTCTCTCAAGAGGATCATGGGGGGTGAGGATTGAGGTTTATAGTATATTTCAGGGCAGGAAGGAAAAAGTAACAGTGTTGAAAATAATTCCATAGACTGACAAAATTCAGCACTATTTATATTGTTTCTTTTTCTGTGCCAGAGTTAATTTACAATTTCAAATTCTAAATTTGTTATTCAGCATCAAGCACATGACAGAAGACCTAGTAAAGTCACACACTACAGAAATGGGAAAAGTAATTTAATTGTGTCATAGTTAACTTACTTGTCACATTACCTGTTGTTCCCTTGAATGCAAAATGGGTTAACAATAAGGACTCAGATTTTCAGTGGCCTTCAAAGCACACTAATGTACACAGAACTCCAAAGAATACAATTTTCATGTTCTAACAAGAAATTTGCTTTTGTCTGCTGTAACTTTCACTCTCAGAAACAAGTAAAAATACTTTAAACATTACCCTTTAACTTGATTCCCCTATATTAGAAACACAAGCAGAAGATAACATGCATTACATAGGATACATGATGTGAACAAAATTACCATAGATTGCCAAAAAGGTGGTCCTCCAATCACTGCCAGCAAATGCATGATTATTATGAAGATTTGCACTTCTGTCACATCAATTCTGATTAGGTACAAAAAGCCAAAAAAGCAGAATTACTCAAAACACAATTCCAAGTTAATTTCTTGCAAGCAAAGCAGCATTCCTCTATCATGCACAATGGAAGAAAAATTTCAAATATGGAGCAAAGAGGGGAAAGGAGGTATCAAAAATTTGTTATGGACAAAATCACATAAAACCCAGAGCCTTTCAAATTCAATTTTACAAATTTCAGAGCAATAAAAACCCCCTTCTCCAAATCAATTTTTCTATAGTTTAGCCTTTCTCACCAAAATGAAAAAATATATGTATGTATTACAATTTGAGTATCAAGCAGAGAATTACATTGTATAAGTAGTATGAAATCTTGAAGTAAGCTCTGCAGTAGCAACTTTAACAGAAAGAAAATAAATCACTGAGACCTTGACAAAGAATAAGTGTATTGACCCTTAGATATATTCATTTAATGCCTGCTGTGCTACAGGTGTGAGAAAGAAAACCAAGCAATTCTTACATAGGTTCTCATTCTCACCAGGGTGACTACTCTCAGAGTCTGGGGAGAGAACTGAGAGCAGCTGAGCATTAGTTTAGAGATTACTGAAAACGACCTCATGGTCAAGAAGAGACAAACAGTGCAAAGGGTCGTGAGGGGGATGCAGAAGTCAGAGCCTGAAAGTTGGAGGGGTGGGGGAAAGAACATGGGCAAAAAGATTGAGGAGCAATGCCTATGTGGGTTCCTTTCCTTCTGCAGCCTAGCACTTCACATACTTGAGACTGACATCCTATCCTTGGGTCATGGAATCCAAACACTCTAACAAAGATTTTTTTTTCTACAGGAACACTGTTTTTTGTTTGGTTTTTCTTAGTTTTTTTTTTTTTAAAAAAAAAAACGGGGTTATTCATTACAGAATTAGTAATGACAGGAATTTTTTAAACCCTTTAATGAACTAGAGGTTAAATAAGTTCCACATAATGGAACAGTTACCAGCATTTCTGAACTGGCACAGCAGTGACCTAAGTGTTGAAATGGGAAAGTAGCAAATGTTAAGAGAAAAGTAAGTTGCAGAATGTGTATAGGCTATATTTTGTGGAAAGAATAAGACAAATAATACTTCCCTTTTATTTTTACCAGCAATTGTGCAACACACTTCTGGACGCATACATTGGAAACAAAGAAAACTACCATCTATTTGGGGAAGACAATGTGGGGACTGCTAGGTAGCTGGGAAGTAAGGACAAGATTTTTCACTCTATACTTTTTATGATGTTAGTTTTTCCAACAAGGTGGATAACTTATTAAATATAAAAACCTAAGAAAAGTCAATTATCAATAGGAAAGAGGTTTAGTTTCTACAGAACAGATCCCCACTTCTAAAACTGATTCTTAAGCAGGCAATTCACATGAGCTTAGGATATGTAAGCTCTAACACTCAGAATTGGCTTGAAACCAGTCTCTTCAAAATAAAAACGATTGATCTTTATTTGCTGCATGTTTTAAATAAATGCATATTTAGCTGCAAGCAGTAATGTAATCATTTTAATATACACATTTACTGAAAAAAAAACTGCACTGAAGTAGCTAAAAAGACTCTGCAGAGCTGACCTGATGTGTGGTGATGCCAATAAGGGGATTTACACTCAGTAGCAGACTCAGGAGACTAAGCAGGTAGGTGTGTCAAAGATGATCGACTTTGTCTTGGGTGGAGGGTAGACATCTTACAACATTTTGCTCGAAATATGAAGTAGCCTTTTGGAAGGGGAAGGGCCAGAAGTATAGAATTACAAAATTAAAATGGAGAAACCTCACACAATTAATCTTTGAACAATGGATGAGTTTAAGAGAGAAAAGAAAACAAAAAAGATCTGTATAGGCTTAAGGTAAGGTTTCTAGAAAAAGTTTTGGAAGATTTTCTAAACTATTCAGATATTGTCTCTGTAAGTGGGAGAGAGAGTCAAGAAAAACTTACCAGTTGGCAGGGAATTAGGTGTACTTTTTCCTACTTGCTTATAGGATTTAGCACAAATGTCTAAACTCCCTTCATGAGAACTGCCTAACATTGCTCCGAGGTCAGAGAGGACTTCAGATTCTGTTAGATACGGAATCACAGGTCTTAGATACAGAATCACAGGCCTTTTTCTGATGTGTGATTTGGCATATGGGTGCTGAGATCCAAATTCATGACCATGACTGAGTAGCAAGTACTCTTAACTACTTAGCCACCTCTTCAGTTCAATTTCTTTTCATTATTTTTAGAATGGAGACCAAGAGCTACTAATGTTCCGCAATTCAATGACTGTCTTCAAAAGGACAATAATCATCCCTTGAGAAAAAAAAAAAAATCCCTGGGGGAGGGGGAAGCTCTGTCATATAAGAGCACCCAAAACAAAGATATAGATATATATTTCTTTTCTGTAACATTAGTTTTCTACAGTCTAAAATTCTAGAGGGAGAAAATAAAATTTTCTTTACCCTTGGAAGGTGTTTTGAGATCTTTATTAATATTTTATTACAATTAATACTTTACTGGTATTGATTTAAAATAATTTACCTTTTCTACTTAATTTTTATACACTGTGAAAGGACAAAAATTTTCCCAGTAACTTTGAACAACATGAAATGTAATCTCTTGTCAGAGCATATCTAAACTACTACAAGCCAGAGACAAATACTGTCTCTGTGTTAGTTCAGACGGCTAACACAAAAGGATGATGGGAAGAGAGGAGCGATACATTGTAATGTCTAAGGTTTCCTAGTCTTTGGATAGGGTGACTGTGGGGTGGCAGTTCCAAGGTCAAAATCAGGGTCAAAGTACACACTAAGACTGTGGACCAAAATCTTTTTTCTTTTTTTTTAATTCTGTCATTGCTTTACGTTTTATATATGGGTGTTTTGCCTGCACACCCGGATCCCCTGAAACTGAAGTTACAGACAGTTATGAACTGCAATTTGGGTGCTGCAAATTGAACCAGGATAATATGGAAGAGCAGCCAGTGCTCTGAACTGCCAAGTCAGCTCTCCAACCTCAGTAAATAGTTTCTGCAAGCACTATTCTATAGGTATAGTTAGATGCTGAGACACAAAGAAAATAGAGCAGGCACGGGGGCATTGACTGGCCTGTTATTCCAGTACTTGGTAAGGCTAAGCATGAGAACTACAGTTCAAGGACAGCCTGGGGTACAAAGCCAGACCCTGATGTAAAGAAAATAAAATGTCCTTAAACAAGTATGAGTCATTTTAACCCCCTGAACAAGGGAACAATAAATTCTTTAGCTGACTTGAAAATCTCATGAGACTTCCAACACTACAGGTTGGCAGCTTAGAACACTTCCTATCCGGGTAGTTACTGTATCAGATACAGAAAATGGCCCTTAAAAGTAAGAAAAGTGTGAAATAACTCATAGCTATGTAAGTTTGCTAACTACGAGGAAATTTTCTGACTTCTCTTACTACAGAGCTGGGAATAAATCCAGGGTGTAGCACAGGGGAGGCAAGCTCTCCACCAATAATTATACCTTAGCCTCTGACCATTTTCTAAGTTTCATTTTTATCTCATCTTTCAGAGAGATAGTGAATGCATGGATGCTCCTGATTTGAGTTCTAATTCAGTTTGTAACCAAGGATGCAAAGGCATCCATGAGAGCTGACAACCACACTCATCATCTGTTGCCAGAACTTAAACGTGGATTCCCCTCTAAGATGAGGAAAAAATCTAGCCTTTTCTTTTAAATGTGTCATGAGCACTTAAAAAATAACACTTGCAGCTAATTTGTAAGTTAACTATTTTTATTATAAACAGTAAATGTTTTGTAACTTGGGCTTACTATTAGCATGGTTAACATAGCATATAAAGTAAGGATAAATTCAGAATAGAAAAGTAAAACAAACAAATAAACTTTCCTAGTCTATATTCTGACTCCTGGACTTTAAAAATGAAAATAAAAACCAAGCATTTCCCTTAAAAATCATCAATTTGAAGGACTTGGGAATCACATTCAATGATTAGAATTATTATTAACTACAGATTTGTTTGTAAATGGATATGGATATCAAATGTTATGAGTGAGGTACAGTATTAGAAGACTGTAATGAAGATCAGCCAAGATATTTTACTTTCTACCCTTCATAAAAAGCAAATGGTGCATGACAAACTTTGATTAATACTAACTAATGTTAACAATATAGCTCAACAGTATCTCCAAGTATTTTTAATTCAAATACTACATACAGAGAAAATCAAATCTGTTAATTTTTTAAATAAGCTGAATTATTATAAAATAGTATTACCTACCACATAAGTACAGATCCTCAGATTTTCTGAGAAAATTAAAAAGAGAAAAGCCCACTGAAAACTTTAAATAAAGACAAATATAGCCAAAGTCCTCTGAAGCAGAGGAACTAGGGGGTAGGTACAGATTTAAATGGCAACTTTTCAAACAGGAAAAACTCAAGGGTCTTTTTGCCCATTTAGTATCAAGTCAGTATACAGTTAAAAAATTACTTTCTTGCTTTTCTTCTCTATCAGTCAGTTCTAGAAGAAATCTGTATAATATTGGAAGTTGTTAAGGCTTTAAAATGTGAAGATAAAGAAGATTCACTATGTGCAGTATGTGTTTTTAATACTTCCTATCCTTACAGCTACTCTAAGAGGTAGAAACAGTATTATCATTTTATATTTGAGGAAACTCAGAAGTGTTAAGTGACTTTTCCAAAGTTACAGGGAAAATAAGCAGAACCTTGAACAAATAAGGGGAGTGTTATTTTTAATGCAATTGCAAAATTCTTTAATTTTTAATCCATCAATCAGTTGAGATAATCATTTGTCTTAAGTTTTCACTTTTTATTATCATTTTGGGGTGATGTTTCTGTACTGTGATACAATTTTACAAAAAAATTGCTAGAATAGACAATAGAGGAAATTTAAAGACCAATAAATTCATTTAGAAACAAATTAGTAAGAACAATTTTTTTCTAAAGCTTTTTTCCTTCAATTTTGAAAAAAATTTATAGATCTGATGATTTAATTTCAGTTATTAAAATCATTGATCATTGAAAGAATGATCATATAAGACAAAGCAATAAATACAAGGAACAAAAGAAAATCTCTGAACATTAGTACTCAATGAAAACAAAAACAGCATATCTGGAGACAACAGCATATTTTGAAAATAAAACTTTTTTGTCACATTTAAATATATCAGTCTCCAAAAATATTTTAGCACAGCACAAAGGGCTCCATAAATTTAGGGTACTTTTTTAAAAAATCCTTTTGTTGATGCTGGGGATCAAAGTCATGGCTTTGGATATGCTAGGCAAACACTCAACCACCAAGTTACCTCTTGAACCAAAATGTCTGTTATTTTAATTTTTATAAACAAACAATATGAAAGTAAGTAACACTGCCTTCATTTTGACTGTTACTTTCATTGATATTACAGGTAAAAATGTGGTTAGCCCTAATTATTAATACCAAACAATGAGCTATCACAAACAACGTATCCAGACAATTACAATGAGCATAAAGCTAGAGGTCTTTGGAGAGAGAAGAATGAAGAAGGGCAGAGTGAGGTTCAAATGAAAATGGCTACTGCAACCCACTAATGAATTTCTCAGTATTCTCCACATGCCAAAGTTCTTTTGTCTCTGACACTATCATACTGTCACTGAAATCTGGGTTTAGAATGCTGCAATGTGCCTTTCAGAGAGTTCTCTGCTAAAGTGGAAGAAAAGTAATGCAGGCTTTCATAGTCAGAATGATGTGTCAAGTTTTCATATGGACAAATATTTCCTAACATTTCTTAAATGGTAAAATAAGACTAGAGTAAGCGCTACTCCTGCGTGTAAATAAACTTCCCCATTATAGTTGAAAGATTACCTGACTAGGGAAACATTTCCTAAAAGTCATAGGGTCAAAAGTATAATTCTAACATATATTAACAGTTAGCACTTCATCAGGGAAACATACATCTACTAGAAAAAAAAGGGTGAAAAGGGAAGGCATTCAAAGCATGGCTATAGAAACAAGAGGGCTAAGGGTAGTTTCAAAAGCACAAATAAGAGAAGAAAACATTAGAAAGAAACAGAAATGGGACTAGATGAGACTAGCGTAAATTTGTGAAATTACTGTTTCTTTTGTTTTTGTTAACACCAAGATTATTGCCAATCCAAGCAGAACTAGAAAGAATAGTTAAAGGACATGCATAAGTAGTTTTAAGAGAATAAGCAGAAATTTCCTATATGAATATGGAGTTTTCAACTTATTTGAAAAACAAAACTCTGCTTGTTTTTTGTTTCCAAATGTGTGTATGTAAGCAATTAATATTTATATAAACATATTTCTTTCATATGCATGAAAGAAAAAGATAAAAATAATGGTGGAAAGGTGCTTAAAAATATCACATGGATTGCAAACAATATTAAGTACTATAGGTAAATGGGAAACAGAATTGTCACCCACATCAAACCAGAGATACTACTTTTGAAAAGTTTTGTTTTATATATAATATATGTATAGGGTAGATTTTTATTGCCCTATTATATTTTAAAATAATTCATTTTCTAGTAACATTTATCTCTAAAACACCACCAGAAACACTTGAATTTTCATTTCTTCAATTATTCTGTGCATGACAAAGGTGCTGTCTTTATTGAATTCACGCCACTGTTCATTAGACTGCATGAATATTCTAGCGGTTACCGTGAAGTTCCAGAACCAAGGTCCCAGGGTTCCTGAGAGAAGCTGGAATAATATAATTATGATCTGGGACTCTGTAACATCGAATCTATACATAAGAAAACAAACATTTCAAAATAACTTTACTCAGATATTTTTCTAATGAGCCCTATTAAAACAAGGAGCAAAAACTAGATTTCAAAGGAAGCATTACCTTTATAAAGACTCCAGACCAAATGACACAATTCATGTGCTATTAAGCTATCCTTGTGCATACATAAATATTTCTTATTCAAATCACATTAGTAGTTTAAGAAGTTGAAATATAACACACTAAATTACTTGTAAATAGGCACTTAGAAATATTAGTACTAAAAATATAGGCAATTACTGAAGAGTGGCAAATGTTATTTGTTATGTAATTTCACTAAGTCATAAGTCCCTCCAGTAATAAAAACCAGTAGATCTTCTTATAGACAATTACATTCCTGGCCCCGAATTATCTGCAAATTTCATTTTTATTTCTGAGTTGAGCAAAACAGCTAACAAATACATTTAATTCCAATCTAGTACATTACTTAATGAGATACAAAGTGATTTAAATTACATTTTTGTGATATGAGTTACTCATCTTTCAAAAGAATCACGTATTATTCCCAGTTTTCAGATAAAACCAAGGACCTTGTGCATGTTACTTAGGAGCCTACCACGGAGCTACTAAGGCATCTTTGGTCCCTAGCCTTGTTTCACCTGTTTGTGCTTACCTAGTGCTGCAATTCTAGGCCTGTGACACCACAAAAAACACTTAAAAAAAAAAAAAAGAAAGAAAATCAGGGTTCCTAGCCCAGCTGGCCTCTAAATTTCTACCCAAAGGGAGACCTTAAACTTCTGGTCTTCCTACCTCCACCTCTAGAGTCAGATTATAATCATGTCCTGTCAGGTCTGCTTATGAGGTAGGAGACAGAATCCAAGGTTTTGTGCATGCTAGGCAAGCACTATACCAACTGAATTATATCCTGCCACACTGGCACCCAATTTTTAAAACATGTTTTTTTTTTTTCCTGCAAGATCAGAAGATACTTCTTTCTTTCTACTAGCACCATTTTAAAAATAAACATTTTTTGAAAGTCACAATCTTGTAATAATTTTCTACTTCTTCTATCTCAAGAGGTACCTACTAGGTAGGTACACATGGAAATGAAAAAAAAAGAGAATAATATAATGAAGATGGTCTTCTCTTTTACTATGGATGGAGAAAAAAAATCAAATAAACTGTGGGAAACACCTAGCAGGTATAGGCAGGAGACTCAGGAGTTCAAGGCCACCTTTGGCTATCCAGTTTGAGGCTGCTCTATTTCAAAAACCAAATCAAATTTGCCATCCTGTTCTACCCCCTGCTAATCTCTAAATTTTCCTTTCCTTCACCTTTCTCCCAAATTCCACACCAACATCGTAATTCTCAACTACAATAAATTAGTTACTTCTTAAATTAACATCCAGTGCAATTATGATAACAAGTTTTGGAATATAAATAATCAAAGAAAAGAATTGTACAGCATACCCTTTAAATAAAAATTAAAATTAATCTAAATTAAGAATCAAGAATGCTGATAATAGAAATACATTCTTAAATTTACCCAATGATTAAGAAACCCTAACTATAATTTCATTTTTACACTAATAAAAATATTCATCTTAGAATAGTATCTATAACACTAGGCTCCCAATGAATGAGCCCAGGCTCATTCAATGGTGATACATGCCTAGAATTCCAGCATTTGTACCCTGAGGCACAAATATGAGTTCAAGAACAGTCTAAGTCTAAGATGAGATTCTGTCACAAGCAAATCATCACCAACACACAGGTAGGTAAGCATGAAAAGGAATACAATATTTTTCACAGCACATAATACTTCTCTGTCTCAAGATACAGAAAAAAAAACCTATTCACTTCCAACACTCCTGTAGCATCTGGCACCAGCTAACCCCATGCCATCTGCAGGGACTTAGTATGTCCTTTCTTCTATGTCAACTCAACTCAACTCAACACGTTTCTTCTCTTACCAGCCAAGCTCTCCTATTGAGCTCCCTGACTTCATTTCCTTCCCCAACCCTTCAGATCAAGGCAAATAAAAATGTGAAGGGCTAGGCTAAGCTTGGATGAGTGTGAGTAAATAGCACTGACTTAGTCTAAGAGGACCGTGAGACAAGGTCTGTCTAGATGGTATAGTCACTACCATTTTCTGTGGAAGGCAGATATTAGCTATAACCACAGCACAGGGCTAAAAGATGTACTCACACAATTCAAAAATATGTATTCAAAGCCTGATTTTTCCTCACAATGCTATATTTTAAATGAAAAGTATTTAGTCACAGATGAGTTACAATCCTTTAAAAATTATTTATTAGATTCAGCGACCAGATGATGTCAGATCCCTTAGAGATGAACATAACAGGTGGCTGTGAGCTGCCAGGTAGGTGTGCTGGGAACCAAAATCTGTCCCCTGAAAGAACAGTACACACTTTTAACCATTGAGCCATCTCTCTGTCTCTGATGAACTAAAATGTTTTACTTACAGTTGTTCAAGATATTATGAACTTAAAATTGGAACTAAAAACATTAGCATGAAAGAGACTAAGAAGAACAAAAAATGTCTTTTTATTTTTTGCATAATTTTTTGAGATAGATTCTTGATATGTGGCCCTTGCTGGCTCTGATCTTCCAATCCTCTTCCCCCAGCTACCAAAGTTCTGGCATGCACCATTATGTTCATCTACAAATTTATTTGGAAAACATTTTATTTAATAAGGTTACTGAAATCATGAAGATCTGAATTTATTACATGTAAAAAGGAAATGTTCAGGATCCCTTTCACCTATGTATAAATGATACTAAAACAATTCAAATAAAAGAATTCAAAAGTAATATTTCTAATGTCGAGATTGCTTTCATTTCCCTAAGAAAAAGTAAAAAGAAGTTATATCTAAAAATTTCTTTACTTAAAACTACAGCTGAGAATTGACCTTGTTCATTGTGAAGCAAAAAGAAATTATCTTTATGTATACAAAATTGACTGAACTTAATCTAACCATACTTATTATACTTGGTCATGAGGAAAACTTGTATTTGGGAGGCTTTATGTGTTCTCTATCCTCTAGTGCACTGGTTTTTTTTTTTTTTTTTGTAAAGTACTATCAGCATTTTTCCATGAATGCTATAGCTCATTTTTACTTTACAAAGGAAATTCAGTATTGCTTCATTGTAGTTGTACAATTTCCCTTATAACACTTGATTTAATTTAGGCATTATATTTACATTGGCCTCAATACTACCAGGCATTTTCCTAAATTAATTTTGGGCAGTATTAGGGAGTTGAACTCAAGACTTCAAGTATGCTAGGCAAACTTTCTACCACTCAGCTATATGTCTATCCGAGAAAACATGAGTCTTGCATCTTGAGTTATCTTGCTCTACAAATCATTGCTATTTTCTCTATTTCTCAGTAATTTCAATTTATGTCCTAGTGATTTCTTCTGCATGCTTAATTTGTGTGTGTGTGTGTGTGTGTGTGTGTGTGTGTCCTCTGTCCTCTCCTTTAACAAACTCCTTTCTGCTTTCTATTAGTTATATATTTTAGAAATTACCTGGAGAGTGTAACTAGAAGTTAACTAATTTATCTCTCTACAATAAGCCCCTAAATTACTACTCAGAAACTATTATGGACAGCTCAGATTGCCAAGTTCAGTATTTACTTTTCTGACTTCATTTTGAGTACTGGAAGGACTAAACGTCCGTCTTTCTTGAAATTCATCTATCTCCTGACTTTGTTTCAACAAAAATTCTCCCAATTTGACTATTCAATTATTTTCACAGCCTTCTTTCCAAGCCCCCGACCCCCCAAATGTTCTGCCATTCTTATTCTATTCAGATGTACAGAATTCCTAGCATACATTTTCTGGGTAGAATTTGCTACTTAATAGACTTCTTTTTCTAACGTGCCTTTCTCCACTTTCCATACAACCTCCCAACAAAGCGAAACTGTGGGGAAGTCATCGTAGTATCTGTCCTTTTATTTATTCCCTGTACCTAGTGAGAAACTATATCCTACAGTACCTGTTTCTGAAGCCTTTCTCCATCCTACCCCTTTCCCTACAAGAACATTGCCAGTGTGTTAATGTAAGCTTTATAGCACCTCATATTAATTAAAACTATATACTAGGGATCTTTTGCTTTTGTCACACTCAAACCTAGTGCACTCTCTATCACATTTTCAGACTGACTTTTCTAAAGGTACTTTGTAATTTCCCAGCTTTAGGTCTTGTAAAAGTTCCCTGCAGATCCAGATAAAAGCCACATTTCTTGGCAAAGCAGTAAAGACAAAAAGAATTTCTGCATCTTTGTCAATCTTATCTCTATTACTCCCTTATAGTCATGGGACTGCATAGATACTTTATCACAGGAGATTTTAAGACTGCAAGCTATAAAGCCACAACATCAAACTGTTCCTAAGACTACTACTAGCCATGTAATTTTTTTTTACCACTTTCATAATCCTCCCTCCCCCTCTCTCTCTCCAGTTTCCACACCATATAGCTAGTGTTGCATTACTTGAAAGAGAAAGAGAAAATTGAAAGGGACTAGTTAGTAAATAAGGTTAAAGTTAAATTCAACTGAGATTCAGTACACAAATTAACCCCTCCCCCTTAATCCAAAGGTCCAAACAACACCAAAACCCTGAGACAATAAGCAATGAAAACCTGAATGATGTGAAATCTAGATAACAAGTCATGGCATTTCAGAAAACACCAGCATCATTAAACTTGCAATTGAATTAAGAAAAAAAAATTCAAAGATCTTAGAATTTTTAAAAACATTTGTGATTTTACCTCAAGCAGAAAAAGACTATGAAAATATTATTTTAAGGCAAAGACTATGAAAACAAAGCAACAGTACACATTCAATTACTATTATCTTTAAATTAGAATTCTTCAACATTTTCTGAGCCTGGACCATTTCATAAATAATTGATAAATGCATATAAAAATTTTCACATGAACATTCATGCCACCTTTGGTTAAGACTTTAAAAATATTCTCTAAATCTCGGCTTTAAAATTATTAGAAACTTCTAAAAAATTAGCACCAAAATACTATTATTTATTTTATTAAATTCTCTATTTAAAAGTTGTATTAAACTTTTCTCTTATAATGTGTTTGTGCCTTTGTCTATTTAGTCATTTTTCAATAGTCCCTAAATTCTACTTTTAAAATTTCAACAAAAATCGGATGAACTGAGTTTGTGGTGAACAACTGAATTTCTAGGTAGCCTATCTAGGCTTTTTGATGCTTATTAAATCTAATCCTACTGGGGATCTAAATAAGCAAGCAAGTAAATAAGTAAGTAAGTAAATAAATAAAGTCATCAGAAATTCAGAGACAAGGTTAAAATATTTTGTAGTCATAAGGCTATTTTTATTTTGACAGTTCATTAATATAGTCATTTCTCTATTTTTTTATTTATCCCAAACCAAAAAGAAAGAATAAACAGGATTCATAATTAATAAACTAAAAAAAATCAGATGGTGGGGGCTGGAGAGATGGTTCAATGGTTAAGAGCACTATTCTTCCAGAGGACCTGGGATTGATTCTCAGCACCCATAAGGTGTCTCACAACCATCTCTAACTGCAGTTTCAAGGGACTTGAATGCATGTGGCACACAGATATACATATGCAGGCAAAACATCCATACAGATCAAATAAAAATAAATAAATCTAACAACAACAAAACAAACAAACATACAAAAACCTAGATGGTGAATGCCATCCTTAATCACAATCCAAGACTACCCAAGATTTACTCATTAATCATTATGGCAAAGTACTGATCAAAAAGTAGGAACTTTTCATTCATGTTTATATGTATTTCATTTTTAAATTCTCAGACAATTTGTTGGCAGCAAAAAAAAGAAAGAAAAGAAAAAGCTAAATAGTGTGCTATCAACTGAATTATTTTTGCAGATTTATAAGTAAAACAGTATAAAATACTATAACTAATTAAACTATGACACTTAAAGACCCATTCTTTGCTCTTAAAAACTCATCCTTTTCTTCAAAAAAATGTTCAGTTTTAATTATGTGACAATATGTAGATATTTGCAAGAGGAAAGTGTCAGATCCGATGGAACTGGAGTTACAGGTGGTTATGGACCCTGACATGGGTGCTAGGAACTAAACACAGGTCACATCTAGAAAAGCAGTGCATGTTTTAACCACTGAGCCATCTCCCCAGCTCAGAAACTCTCTCTTAAAAATAAGGCAGTGGTGGCACTGGCCTTTAATGCCAGCACTCAGGAGACAGAGGCAGGCGGATCTCTGGGAGTTCAAGGTCAGCTCTGGTTTACAAGAGCTAGCTCAGACACAGGCACCGAAGCTACAGAGAAACCTTGTCTGAAAATAATAATAATAATATCTATATGTCAAAATAAAACATGGAATTAAGGGGAAAAACAGTAGGATAAAAAAAGTGAATCTGGAAACACCCGTGATGATGAGTCAGGAGCTGTCCGTCCTACTTTAAAAATACTACTGGGTGATTCGATACTTCTTTCCCAAAGGCATACAGAGAGATATATGACAAAGAGAAAATGGTTTTAAATAGTTTACTTGATCAATTCTTGATACTTAATATCTATAAGCAACATCCTCCATATTTGAAAGCAAAGACAAAAATTACCATTAAGTACTACTTACATTCCAAATCGCAATGTTCCAGAAACATATGTTTGCCAGTGTGCACAATAGAACATGAATGTCCCAGCAAAACAACAAAAAAACATCCAGTCAGGATTTGTACCAAGCTGCACTGCAATACAAGTTCCAAGAACCACAAAAACTGCAGAAGAAAAATGAAAATGAAAACTGAATGGCATCTATAACATCAATTGGGCTGAAAATTATCTTAGATGAGCTAAAGATAATCTATTTTCAGTTATGTGACATTTACATTTTTTACATGATAATTTTAATGTCTTTTTGTTTGTTTGTTTTTACTAAATCACTCAGCTAGGGCAAAATTCTCAAAGAAACTAAAACACTTCCACCTACTGAATGAGTAGTAAAACCTTTCAGGCTGCCTGACAGGCTACCAAACAAATGCCTATCTCAGCACTAGGGAAGCTAAGGCAGGAGGACAGAGTTCAAAGACAGCCTTAGCTACAATGGAATATTCTGTTTCAAAACAGTAAAAAGAGAGACTGGAGAGAAAGCTCAGGGGTCAAGAACACATACTGTACTTGCAGAGGACCTGAAATTGGTTACAACACCGATTTTGGTGATTCGCAACCTAGCTGAAGGGTCTGATTTCCTCTTCTGGCTTCTGAAGGGAGCTGCCTTGGGGCTCTCACATAGATGTTCACCTCCAATAAAATTAGTGATCCTAGAGAAGCTAGATAAGAAGGTGAATCCAAAGAAAATCATATAGTTACCCTCATGGATATTGGAAGTAGACAAGATTGTCAGGCAAAACTTGGGTGCACAGGGGTGTGGGGGGGTGGATGTAAGGGGAGATGGGTAGAAGGAAGGGGAGGATTCAGGAGAGCTTGGGGGAATGGGATGGGTGGGATGGAGGAAGGGTGAATATGGGAGCAGGGAAGTAAATATCTTAATTAAGGGAGCCATTTTAGGGTTTGCAAGAGACTTGTCTCTAGAGGGGTTCCCAGGTCCAAGGAGAGGTCCCCAGCTTGTTCCTTGGGCAGCAGAGGAGAGGGTGCCTGAACTGGCCTTGTCCCATAGACACATTGATGAATATCTTGCATATCACCATAGAACCTTCATCTGTCAATGGATGGAGATAGAGACAGAGACCCACATTGGAGCACTGAACTGAGCTCCCAAGGTCCAAATGAGGAGCAGAAGGAGGGAGAACATGAGCAAGGAAGTCAGGATCACAAGGGGTGTGTTCACCCACTGAGACGGTGGGATTGATCTAATGGGAGCTCACCAAGGCCAGCTGGACTGGGAGTGATGGAGCATGTGTTCAAAATGGACACTCTGAATGTGGCTGGCAATGAAGGCTGACTGAGAAGCCAAGGACAATGGCACTGGGTTTTTATTCTACTGCATGGATCGATTTTGTGGGAGCCTGGTTTGTTTGTATGCTCACCTTTATAGACCTGGATGGAGGGGGAAGGACCTTGGACTTCCCATGGGGCAGGGAACCCTGACTGCTCTTAAGACTAGAGAGGGAGGGGGAGGGGGGGGAGGGGGAGGGAAAAGGGAGGTGGGGAGGAGGTGGAAATTTTTAATAAATAAATAAATAATAAAAATAAAAATTCTAGCCAAAAATTTCATAAAAAAATAAATAAAACCAACACAAACCCCGCAAAAAAACACAAACTGTTTAAGCACAGAGTCAGAAACTAAAACAAACAAACAAACAAACAAACATAAGCAACCAATAAATCCAGAGAGCTTCAACAACCAAAGGGACCTACTTGTTCGGACTAGAGAACTGTTTTTTCTTATTTTACAGCTATCATTTTGAGTCATATATAGGAAAAAGATTTCCTTTAAGTCTGAAACAAACTATAACATAACATGACTTATTTTAAATTACAAAAACAAAACACTTGGCATTCTATGATTCCTCATTAATTCTAATAGTTTTTCAAGTTACCTAGCTAGGTTTCATTCAGTGGAAAGTTTGAGTTTTCCTTAATCTGATTTACTTAGCTTCTTAACAGACAGGCTACCATCAGGACACAACGAAGTAATGATTTTGACATGCAAAGCTGGATTCAAATATAAAACTATCAAGACTTTTAAAAAAACTTAAAAACCATGAAAATGATACAACCAATGACTTAAATTAAAATAAGGAGGGAAGTACCCCTATTAGGAAGACTGGTTAGAAATTAATATATTGCTTTGATTGTTATTTTGAGATAGGATCTTGTTATGTAGTCCAGGCTGGCCTAAAGCTTGCTCCATTGCTCATGCTATCCCTATGCTTACGCTCTTCCTGCTGGAGCCTCTCAGGTGATGTTAGGTGTACACCACAATGCCCACTTCAATTTCATTTTTAAGTTTTTAAGTAAAAATGCACTCAAGTATTATTTGAAAAACTTGCAACATACTACAAATATAGACATTATCACCTATACTTCACCTATGCTGGCACAACCACTGCCAGCACTTTTCCTTCTATTCTTTTAAAAAAAACTGCCTAACAGTGTTTTGATATGTGTACACATAATGAAAGGGTTACTAAAATTAACTTCGCCATTACTACCTTTGTGGTGGAAAGATCAAAATTCTGCTCTTAGTAAATTATCAATATACAACACAATATTATTAATTATAATCCTCATGCTGTATATACCTCTAAACTTGATCACATCAGTCTTTTGATCCTTATATTATTGCATATTTATAATTCAAATATATAATATACTCTATTCGCACTTAGGATTTATTCAAATACAAGGTCACAGACTACCAGTTACCCATTACTGTACTTTTATCTAAAACCGTGAGACATGTAATAATGACAATTATACTCTAATATTTTAAAAAGAAAATGTCCTCAGCTGAAGAGTGTAGGAGAAAGTTTGTGTAAATAGAGACTGTTCATCCATTTTCCAGCTGCCCAGACTCAAATAATCACACAGAAACTATATTAATTATAACACTGTATGGCCGATGACTCAGGCATATTTCTACCTAACTCTTATATCTTAAATTAATCCACTTCTATTAATCTATGTATCACCTCGAGGCTGGGAGTCTGTCTTTTTCAGCAGCTGGACGGTGTCTCCCTGACTCCGCCTACTCTCTCCATCTCTGTTCTGATTTCCCACCTGGCTTTACTCTGCTAGGTCACTGGCCCAAACAGCGTTATGAAAAGCCCTGGGTTTGAACCCCAAGCACTAGGGAAAGAACAAACAAAAACAAAACAAAACAAAACAAAAAAACCAGCCAAAATCAATACTTAGGGTTAAAAATAAATACAAGTAAGTTTAGGCTTCAAATTTTCCCATACTGCCAACAATGAACAAGCATTAACCAGAACCACAAGTTTCAAAAAACACTAAAATTTAATATAAAATCATCTGCTTGGGAACTAACTAAATTTATTCCAACACTTATCACATTGTTTCTATCAGTTAATAATTCTCAGCACTAAAAAGCAACAATACCTGTTGATAGCGAGTCACAGCCATGATCAAAAAGTTCTCCCAAAGGAGAGCTACTATTGGTTCTCCTTGCTTGTTTCCCATCTATAGCATCCAAAGACTGGTAGATGAAAAGGCCACATGCACAAGCAATGTATGCCCAGAGAGGTGCCTGTGAAATAAATAAAAACAGAAAACCAAGAATAATCAGATATTTTCATTACCTCAGTTTGGCTAAAATGTTTAACAGCAGATATTTAATCTTCATTTCAATCACATTTATGTAGTGTGTGTGAGTGTGTGTGCACACATGCGAGAGGGGGGGAGGGAGAGATGGAGGGAGGGAGAGAAATCATGCAGAGGTCAGAGGTTTTCTCCTTCCACCATGTAAGTCCATGAATTGAACTCAGGTCTTTAGACTGAGGATACTGCTTTTATCCATTAAGCCCATCTTGCCAGCCCGATTTCTCTTCATTCTCTAGAGAAGTACTCCTGGTTGAAAGCTGTGGGAGATGATGCAAGAACTAAATAATAAAGAACTTACTGAAGCTTGAAGTAACTGGGATTGTTAGAATCCCTGTCTTTTAGGGTGCTCAAGAAGGTCTCCATTAACAACAATAGGTCCCCCGTGTGTCTGGGTTCTGTAACCAAGGGATTCAACCAGCCAAAGTTCTAAAGTATAAAAACCTGCATCTATACCAATATTTCTTATTTTCTTAAATGATACTACACATAGCTATTTAAGAGTGTCTATTACCAGTAGTCTAGAGATTGTTTTCAGAATATGGAAGGGTACATATGGATTACATGTGCACTTAAGACAATTTTAGGGAAGGCACTTAAGCATCTGCAGACTGATTTCTGTGTAGAATCAATCCTTTACAATTTTCAAAGGATAACTGTACTTTGAAAGAATTTTACAGAACTCTCAGGAGAGGCTGCACTGTCTTCTCTAAATCCCCCCATTATTTAATCAATATAATACCTTACATGGAAACCTGCCTGTAATTCTAGCATTTGGGAGGTGAAAGCAGGAGGATCAGCCACTCAAGGTCAACCTTGGCTATCCAGTTAGCTGACAGCCATCCTGGACTTCTTGACACCCTATTTTCATTTCTGTTGGTTTGAAATAGGGAATTATGCAGCCCTGTCTATTCCCAAACTCTCTGTATAGCCAGCCAAGTTTGTTTTGGCCTTGAATTCCTTCTGCTTCTACCTTCCAGGTTCTGGGATTATAGGCCTGGAGCACCATGCTGATCAAAATTTTTCCTATTTTATGAGGAAGGGTCTGACTGGACTCAAATCTCTAGGTAGCTGAGGCTAGTCTAGAATTCCTGCCTCTACCTGCCTCCCAAGATCTAGGATTCAGGAATGTGTTTGTTACCATACCTGGAAATGCTGCCTAAAGAAGCAATCCAAACCACAAGGGAACTAGCACAGCATCCCCTCACTTCATCAGGGAGACACTGGGTCCACAGTGCTAAGCACATTCCTCACTTCTCACTGCAGGACTTCTTGCTCCCAGTGTGATGATGCATACTGAGAATGTTTGAGAATGGTCAACAATACAAATATTTTTCACATTTTCTCCATCAAGCAACTTGTTTTTAATATGCGTTTACAAAGGTTCATAGAACAACACTATGGCAAAGATGCTCTGGTTTGTGAAGGCCTGAAACTATTTTTCATATATTTATAGTCACATTCATATTTTGTTTTTGTTTTTTTGGAAAATGATGGTGATTTAAACACTGTGTATTTTTTGTGTCTAGGCTATGAAAAATTTCTATTATCACAGTATAATGTGTGTATGTAATTTTCTTACATAGCAGTTGTCAAGTTACACTATATTAATATTTAAGAGCTGTAAAATATCAGTATATTCTATACTGAAAAGGGTTTTTCTCTGCTAGAGATTTGCTTATAACTTAGTGTTAAACAATAATGATCTTTTTTAAAGCATTTTATTGGTACTCCACACTTTTAGAACTGAGGCTATTATAAGGACAATATAAGACATACCTCTCTGAAACCAGAGGCACAAACCCTGAGGCAGTATATGGTCATGCAAACACACTGAAATGGCCAAGAAACCCTTTGTGACTAAGGATCCCCCCTCTTCTGGGCTCAGGTCTACTGTCCTTTTTTTTCCAAGACTCAGCATCCTCTAAGTCCCATTGTCCCAACACAGCAGCCATTAATCATGTGCAAATATTTTGCTTTGAATTAAGTATAATTAGACAAAAAAAATTCAGCTCTATAGTTATACTTTCAAATGCTCAGTAGTCAAGTGGCTTACTACCATCCTAGCCACACAAAGAAAACTCCAACAACCACAGAAATGCTACTGAAGAGCTCTGCTTTGGAGAACTAAAAACACAGGACCTTCCTTGCAGCCTACATAGGATTTTAATAAACTACAGTATTACCATGAAAACAGAGAGGACTTCAACTATTAGTGTGCACACAATGTCAGAAAACAGCAAAATAACAATTACATACCAAAAAAAGGGCACACTAGTTTTCCAGGTTTTATCTTTTCCTTTCTTTCTGTAAATTTGTAAAAATACCTAATATTTAATCACTTTTTCCTCATTTCTATTATTTTACGGCTATGGGGTATTTTTATTTTTAAAGAAAGCCTCCTATTCCAGGTGTGGTCTCAGCTAATTTAAAAGCCACATGAAGAAAGGAACACATGAATCAGTCAAGTATCATTACTCAGCTGTAGATAAGAAAGCCGACTGGCAAAATCTGACAGAAAGGCAAGGATAGTAAGGAAAGGTAGGTATAATGGTTAATCTTCACTGTCAAATAACTGGATTTAGACTCAACCTGAAAACATATCCCTTGGTGTATCTAAGAGACTTTCCCAAAATGGTTAACTGAGGGTAGACCAGATCGAGCCTGGATATGCGTGACACCACCCCATGCACTGGGATCCCAGACTGAGAAGGAAAATGAAGGAAGGTAGCTGAGCAACAGCATCCATCTTCCTCTGCCTCCTGGCTGCACTACAGTGTGACCGGCTGCCTCGTGTTGCTGCCACCACTGCCTTCCCTGCCACATTAGACCTTTCCCCCAGACTACGAGCCAAAATAAACCCTCTAGCTGTATTAGTTACATGCTGTCACACCACTAGTAAAAGTAACTAATACAGTGATATAGAGGAAGAATTTTACTTTTCCTTTTATATCTTTTTCTGTTGAATTTCTTTATATACTACTGTCTCTTCTCTTTTGAATGGCAATAGAAATTAACTGTACAGAGATATTGTGAATGGGATATTTTAGTTTTCATTTTTCTATGCTAAAAATTGACCAAGGTGTTGTAGTGAGTTAAATCAAAAGCACAAAACAGCAACAAAAGCAAATGAATAAAAGAAAAACCTCATGTTTATATGACAAAAAAATGTATTCAAATTCAGGAAAAGTCTTTAACTCCACGGTTCAGGATGCACTAGAAATGGAGACCCTCCTGGCTTAGCTGGGATTATAAGCACCACCATACATAGACCAGAGGTTGATCATTATTCCTTCTCCTCTTCCTGCTCTTAGAGCAGTGCTGGGAACTCAGTAAAACTCACTAGCAACAGGACAGATCAATTACGATTTTCATGGGCATAAAACAGGTAATATTAACTTCCTTTATCTGTCTTGCATGGCAAAAGTAACTCTAACATAATACATACATAAAGCTGCAAGACTAGACCCAACGTTAGTTTATGGTCCTAAAACCTAAGCTAAAGCCGGGCTTGGAGGTATGCACCTACAATCCTAGCACTTCAGAGGCATGGGCATGGGGACTGAGAGTGCTCAAGGCCAACCTGGTCTACACACCAAGAAGCAACAAACCTAGCACTTCAGAGGCATGGGCACGGGGACTGAGAGTGCTCAAGGCCAACCTGGTCTACACACCAAGAAGCAACAAAGTGGAGTGCTGTCTCAAAAAAAATAAAAAATGTTGTTTTAAAAAAACATTTATTTCGAGCCAGGCAGTGGTGGCGCATGCCTTTAATCTCAGCACTTGGGAGGCAGAGGCAGGTGGATCTCTGAATTTGAGCCCAGCCTGGTCTATGGAGCTAGTTCAGGCTCCAAAGCTACACAGAAACCCTGACTTGAAATCCAAAAAAAAAATTAAAAAATTATTATTTTAAATTATGTGTATATATGTGTGTCTATGTGAGTAAAACAGGTAATACTAACTTCTACTAATACAAGGTTGGGTCACCTGGGGCTAGAGTTACAGGTGGTTGTAAGCTGCTAAGAGCCTAACTATGAAGCAATAATGTGTCTTAACCACTGAGTTACCTGTCTAGCCCAAAAATGTAAAATTAAAAAACAGTAGTAAAGCAAAATCCTAGTAGGTAGCCCATGCTTGTAATCATAGAAGATTCTGTCTCAAAAAAACAAGAACCCATCAACAAAAGAAACAAAAATCTAAGTTACTAAGGTCATAAAATTTAATATTTTAGTAACAAACAGCTCAAAGGGATATTTTAATATTCCATTTACAAAAAAGGTCGCCATTTCTACCTGAAGAATTTGGAAAAGATTAACTTACTTTTTTTACCCACTAACCAGAAGTTTCCTTTTCCTAACAAAAACAAATCCAGCTAAAGCCATTCAAAAAAAAAATGAACCTCATTTCTCTTATAAAGATTGGTATTTACATGCAGAGGGTTTGAAGGCAGGCAAAGAGAGAAATGTTGTAATTATGCTATAATCTAAAAGATAAAACATTAAAAAGCAAAAAGTTTTAAAAATTCTTGATTATAAAAATGAACAGAATATTCATAGCCCATGCCCGCAAAACTTTGCCATCACTACTGGGGAAAGACCCAAAAAAATCAAATACAAAGAACTGAAACTATTCTGAGTGCTAAATTTACAGAGCTTTTGATTTTAAAATATGAATAAACAAAACACAAAAAACTCAATAGGGACTTGACTGTTTATTCTACTTATTATGCATCATAGAAGAAATCAGGAATGGGAGGGGGTTATAAGAAAGACAGTTATATACTTAATCTCTTTGCCCAAACAAAACAATACTCAGCTTCTGTCTCCTGAACACTGTATGCTGGACATACTGAATACATTAATTCTCACAATACTACAAACCAGATTTACACAGATGAAGGGTTAGAGACTTTTTGTATCTTACTGACAATCTCAGAGATGATAGACCTATCACAGAATAGACATCAAATATTTCAATATCTTGGGCTGAGTCTAACAAGTATTTCTAACATGCAGCTTTGCAGGACATTACTGTGCCATGCAAAACACAGAAAGAGTGCTGAAGTCAAGTCATTTTCCACCTCAAGCCTTTCTCACAATTTTGAAAACTTCCCTGTGATTTCTTATTCTGTCTCAAGTAAATCTAAATCACTTAAGAAAACTGTTCAAGAAAAGTATCACACAGGGAACCATGGTTACCTAGTACATTCTGTGGTATTCAATAAATGATTAATGTCTGAGTCACTCTTAAACCTTCTCTTACACCCTGGTCTTCTTTCTAGATCTGGTTTAGGATTATTAGAATCCTTCCATTGCAATCAACAACCTACTTACTGTTTCTTTTAAGGATCCATAATCTAGACCAAAATCCTTTGAAATTAACAGTCCAGGCACCCCCCACGTGAAACAGTTCCAAGGAAATGTGATGTCATTATACAACTGCATTGGTTTTTGCTCTCGAAGTATCCTGACTGATACACAGCAAGCTATGTATGTGAAAATGAGCCAGGTATAATGGTATGTTTTTATAATCTCAGCATAGAATAGGAAGTTATGGAGTCTGAAGCCAGGCTCCAGCGTCAGTTTTAGAGTAAAAGACTGTCTTTAAAAAATACGAAACCAGAAATATATTCACACTCTGTAAGAACCATGTTTGTATAATAAAGCAGGAATTAAAAGAAAAAAGAGACATGTATGGAACAAATGGCCCAGTCAGGCTTGCCTTAAACTTGCTATGAAGTAACACTTGCTTCCAACTCAAGACCTTTCTGTCTCAGCCTCCTTTGCTGAGTCACAGGTATCAGGTACCACTCCTTGTGTTTTTAGTCATGCCCTCTCGAATCCCCCTTTCTTCAAGTTTCTGATAAGCAACAGTCGTATACAAATAGGAAGGACTTATTCAATTCATTAAAGTGTAATAGGATAAAGACAGTTAACATTCTGTGAGAACCTTCTGCCTTTATATAAAACGACCTAAGATTCCCAATTACAATGTTTCTGAGCAATAACAAATGTCACTGTTCTAAGGCATCACTCTTACCTGCTCTGTAGCTGTGGGACAGTAGAAGACTAACAAAATAGTTGTACAGATATTTATCGATAGTCCAATGATGGTGATGAGATTTGGGGCAATCCATGAGGGCACTCTTCTAACTAGCCATTCCCAGTATCCTTGCATTAATGGTTCGAGCAGGGAGCGTCCAGCACTCTGATACCTATGTTCTTCCAGCCGTTTTAACTGGTGTCTTGACAGTGGTGGTGTTGGTAACTGAAACAATTTATTTAATATACACCCTGTAGTACTCATATGCCCAAAGCCCACAGGGGACTCTGGGTGGGAATCTCCACATCGTTTCCTTGTTGACCGATGCCCACTCATGGATCTTGGTTTTCTTTTACTTGGAGATAATGATTTATCTTGTTTTGTAGTCTTCTGTAGTTATTTACCTGAGGAGCAAAGGGAGACAAATTTGTCAATTGCTACCTATATATTTCCAGCACATTAAAAAGAAAAGTCAACATAACAGAGCTAACACCAACTGGAAGTCCACAGGGACCTAGTTTTAGTTCTAATTCTCACTAAGAAGTATATAAACTTCCTTTAAGTGAAATTATGGGACATTAATAGTCATGCACTTCCATACCTTACAGCTTATCTGATTCTACAGATCACAGTCCATCTTACACTGCTTCAGTTAAGAAAGGAATGAGATGTTAGAAACAGCCTAATCACTTTATACACAGATGTACATACAGATACACGTGTGTATAGAAAGAGGTGCTAAACTAGCAAATTAGTATTATTATTAGATGAATACTTAACCAAAGTGATCTTTTACACACACATGTTTGTGATGTTGAACAGATTAAACAGGGCCTTGCACATGCTAAGAAAGTACTACCACTAAGTTACAACACTATCTTCTTAAATTACACTTTCATTTAATGATAATAGAAAATATTTATTAAGTATCTATACCAACTAAGAATACTGTATAAATTAATCTCATCATCATAACAATCTGGGAGAGTGGGAATGTGTGTGCTAATTATCCTAATTTTTACAGGAAAAGGAAACTAATATACAGAGACTAACTAACAAGTTCACATAGCTGTTAAGTGATGGTCAAACAAATACACGGTTTCCGTTAAAGATAAATCAAAAGGTAACTTTTTCTAATAGAAGGGGATACAGTTGTATGATGGTGATACTGGAAACAAACAAAAGTTCTGAAAACAGTACATACACAGGGTATCTGCAGGGTGATCTGAGGAAGTGAAGCAGCAGGAAAACAAAGGTAAGTGCACTAAGTGACAGCCATAAGGACCTTTGAGTATTTATGCCCTGGAGGGCTGTACCTGAATTAGAAAGACTAGAGATAACATAGTTTTTGGAATTAAGCATATAAAAAATAATTTTAGGAATCTTTTCAAGATTGATAGGATAGCTATATTAATCATAAAGAACGAAACAGAAAGAAAATTGAAAATTAGCACATGACCTCAATGGTGACAGATTATAGTAGGGAGATAAAAAGGTTAGTACAAATGACAGCCAAGTCTACTAGCAATTTCTGTTTAGAAAGAACAATCATCAGAAAGCTCTTAAGGACTCAGTAAGAGGTAAAAGAAAAAGTCAACAGCTAGAGATTCATGCCACTGATGTCTAAAGGGGTAGCTGTGAAGTTTCTAACTTGTCATCTTTGGAGTGAGGGGTAAAAGGAGAACTGGGAACGATGGCAGCGAAAGAAGGAACACATGGAACTTTCCTTTTCGAAGTCCTAGGCATTAAATCCAGAGCCTTCTACTTGATAAGCAACCCTTCCACTGCTGAGAGTATACGCCAGTCTTTTTTTTCCTGGGTAGGAGTAGCATGAATGCTGTAGCAGTAAGCAACCATTCTCTGGTTGGATTTAAGGTATATTCCATGAGATGGAACTTATAATTGACACTGCTGGGGTGACCAAGAACCAGAAACTAGATAGGCCAGCACAAGGAAAAAGAAAATACTATTATTCTGCTAAAGGAACATATCAATAAAATGACTCCTAATAACATTCTGCTATATTCATAGACCAGTGTCTTGCTCATTCATCAAAGATTCTTACAGTAGATGAGAACTAACACAGAGGATGACAATTGAACAATGTGTGTAGAATGAGACTTTGAAGCACTAAGTCCTAAATAGGATGTCTTCATAAAACCCTTCCCCTTAGCTCAGGGATCTATGTGGAAGAAGAGGCAGAAAACTTGTAAGAGTCAGAGGATTTCACTGGATGACCCCAAGGAAAACAATGTTCTTTAGGTACAACAGAACTGATACACATATGAATTCAGTGACTATGGCGGCACAAACAGGGTCTGAACAGATTCAAGCCAGATGGTGTCCAAACAATGAGAGGGGGAAGTGGACATGGAGTCCCATGCGTAACCAAGAAGTTATCTGCAAAGGAAAAATTGGTTTTCTCCAATGGAGTCTTACTGGGTATATTAACCAGACTTGAGAGTAGGCCCAGGAATAATTGGCCAACACAAAATGAATGGTATTTTTGTAGAATTTTTTTTGTCTCATTTTGATTTGTTGGGCATTTTCTTTCATAATGGTCTGTTTGATTTCATGTTTTTGTGGGATTTATTTATTATTTAGTGTGAGTTTTTTGAGTTTTTGTTTGTTTTTTAAAGAGAGAAAGAAAGGATCTGGAGTTGGGTAGATTTAGGGAGGCTCTGGAAGAATCCGAAAAGGGATGAGAAAAGTGTGATCAAAATATATTATACAAAAATAATGTTTTTCAACAAAAATTATTTTGTTATGTTTACCTAGGTTAGTTGGCTCTGAATATCTGTACTTATACTTTCTTGCCTCAGCCCCCAAAGTAGCTGAGACCACAGGTGCATGCCATTATGCCTAGATACCCAAAGCTTTTTGTTTGAGATGTTTTCAGTGAAATCAAAAGACTACTTCAGGCGAGAGATGCAATTTCACTCAGAGTCAAAGTCTGAAAACTAGAAAAGAGAAAGTTCTTGAAGGGATTAAATATGGAGAGAAAAGGAGAAGAATAAAGAATCTTGTGAGGAACCCATCATTACTGAATAAAAGGAGCAGAACACAAGAAAATTAACAACAAAACAAAGAAAGGATACTCTTGAAACAGCAGTGGCAAAAAACCAACTGGGCCTACCAAGAGGGATACTGTGAAACCTATCCAGGAAGCAATGTGAAGTTCCCAGAAACAGTGCACTATGGGATCTCAGGTATCTTAACAGTGCAACTAGTCGGTTGACCTACCCATCTCCCTTCCTAGGCAGGATCCAGCTTATTCTGCCTTGGTTGAAAGCAGTCCTGCTTTATAATAGGTTAGAGAAAGAGACTGAGGGGAAGAGGTAGAAAAAGTTGAAGTAGATAGTAGTAGCATAGACTGGAAAAACACCCTTGCACTGAATACAATGTTACTGTCACATACAGATCAGGACCTCTCTTCTATATCTCTACACATATTACTTCCCAAAAATTTAATGTTACTTATGTGTCTAAATCTTCTGCCACTCATCAGTCATGTATCTCCAATTTTTGTTTCAGAAAAAAACAGTTAAGCAAATTTCCGGAAAAAAAAAAAGGAAAAGAAAAAACCTCTAAAGAATAAACAGAGATGCAATTTAAGCAACTGAGGTGGTGTACAACAGCAATATTTAAATGATGTGAAAACAAAACTATGCTATCGTTTATCACTTTAGATTGAAATATGACCATCAAACACCTACTTTAGAATAGTTAAATTTACTTCTTTAGTCTCTCCTCCTTCCTTTCATATTTTGAGATGGGATATCACTCTGCATGCTCAGGCTGGCCTAGAATTTGCTAGGAAGTCCAAGCTGACCTGGAACTTTGAATCCTCAAGTCTCAGCCTCCTGGGAGTTAGTATTATAGGTGACTGTCATCATGCTTGGCTACAGTAGCCAATTTTTGTACAGTAAACTGGATAATACCTTTTTTATATTCAGCAATTTATAATCAGCTCTTATGGAATTCCACTTGAAAGAGAAATAAATAAAAGTTTGGTTGGGTCAATTTTTATTTCGTTGGCCCAGTGTGTTTCGTTCTCATTTGTCTTCTGTTTACTGTCTTTTAAAGGCAGTACACAGAGAGGACTAGCCTATTTTAGCACTGAATAGCTACAAGCAACTGATCCTAATGGTTTTAAGTTTAAGCATTTGGCAGGACTGGCTGACAAACTGATACTTTTCTTCTGAATTTTCCCCTCCTGGCCTAATTTCTTTTAACCTTTTACTGTTCACTTTTAAAAAATACATTTTTGACAAATTGTTTCTTATCTAGCCATTATGTAAGTCATACATTTTAAAAAGACAATGAGTTTTTGAACCTTTCAACTTGGCAACATTGTCTCTGTAAAGCTACTAGTAACAGCACTGTAAATGTGAATTCAGGCACAAGCAGCCACTGATGTACTGATGGCTACTCTACTTTCAACTCATGCCAATAGCCAGAGAGGAGGCTGACAGGACTCCAGGTCATTTCTACCTTTTCCTCCATAATCCCAGGGGAGAAGGGCTACTGTCAATGGAAAAACAACAAACCATGAGTTTCTGAATTTTATCAAACTAAAAGCTAATGTATGTCAAAGGATCAGACAGCTGCAAAAGAAAGCTTAGAAGAGGAAGTTCAAAGAACACAATAATGGACATTGGGATGACATTACGAATATTACCAAAAAGTACCTGAATTGCTTGAAAATTTTGTGTGGAGTCAGGTCTATGTCCAAAAAGGTATGTATAAAGTATCTTTCTTACTACATAAGAAATTAAAATCACAACAACAAAAAAAGCAGCAAAGTAAAAGTTACTGTTGATTAGCCTAGAAACACGCCAAAGTAGTGCTTACAAGAGAAAAGTTCTAAATTCCAAATGTGTCTCCTATGTGGGTATAGTGAACAAGACACACATGGTCTAAGCTCCCACACCCAACAAATATTAAAACCTGAGAAGAAAACAGTAACCCTACAAAGTATAACAGACATACAGAAAATAAAGTGTTGAGGCAGAGAAGAGTTGGAAGTCTATATTTTAAATAGTGGTGGAAGTCAGCAAAGAAGCTTTTACAAACAGCTCAGAAGAAAAGAAGAACTGGATAAAGAATAGTACAAGAAATGGAGAATGAGGAAGTAAAGTGTACCTTGTTCAGGTACCCGAGAGACCACAAAGGCAGAACAAAAGGAAATCAGACAGGAAAATGAAGTCTGAAGCATCAGTGACTGCAGAGGTTCATAAGCTATGAAGTACTAGATTTTATTTTGATTTAGTGGAAAACTACCAAGGAACTTGTAACAAAACCTACAATTTCAGAATACAGCCTGTTAACTGAGAACAGGTTTTCATAATTATGAAAGTAATTTTAAATGAAAAAAAATGGCTGCTTGTGGCAATTCCGTTTACAATATTAATAGCTGCCACAACCTTTCCACTTGTACTGAGTAAACACCCTCCCTCCTGTGACAACCTGGCTCAAGTGCTCTGCTTTCAGGTAGCCCTTATCTTACTTTGAAAATTTTCTGTTTGTAGAGCTTGCTTTTGTCTTTACCCCCTGCCCCCACAGTGCTCTCCAAGTTCCATGACCATGAGATCATTCCTGTCTTAGCATTATTTCCCCCATAATCTTATACTGTATTTGACATTAGAAAGAAAATCAATACTTCCTGAATATCATTCTTCTAGCATTTAATGAGCATTTGGTTGTTGTAGGCCTAGAAAGGCATGCCTACACTCTAAGGAAACGCAAAGGCTGTGTGAGTGGGGGTGAGTGGGTTTTGTCCTCAACTAAGTTATATCATAAGCCAGACAATAAGCTTTTTGGAAGCATGAAGGGGACATTACCTAACAAAGCATTTTCCTTCTGTATGTGTGTGTATATATATATATATATATATATATATATATATATATATATATATACACACACACATGCATATATATGTTCAACAAAAAGTGATACTTAATGAACACAATTACTTAAAATCGGTCAATTTGTAAGTTTTCAAGTCTCTCATATAGAACATATGTAACAGTATCCCACCCACCTTATTCCTGTCATGGATGAGATCCATGCATCTGATAAATATCACATTTAAAACAACAAAAGCAGAAACAGAAAACTCAACTGTTGAGCAGATCGTAAGATAAACTTACGCAATATCCAACTTGTGTGAAATTCTAGAACTTTTCTTCCTCCCCCTACCATGTTTAAGGGTGCCAAGTTTTTATCTGCATTGATTCAGCAGTATGTTTACAATCTTGTCAGGGGAATCCAGTAGTATATAGCTTGCCCACCTCTGCCACTACTAAAGTAAAATACTAATAGCAGAACTAATAGGAAAGGGACCCTAGAACAAAGGGCAAAGGAAAGAGAAAGAAAAACAGGAGCAAGAAAAGAAAATTAATAAGATCACAAGATGAAGCTCAGCATTATTTAACAAATGATTTATTTGTTCTGTATCTTTTTATGTATTTTTATGTATCATAAAATTATTATGTTTAACATTTAATGAATGATACATAAAACAAGTTTGGGGGAAGCTTTTTCTGTACACTTGGAAGCAAACAATACTGTGTAACACAGCTTATAGCTGGTGCTTTGCTGAAGGGAAATCTTGTGTTTCTTGAAGGGAAATAGCTTTCATGATGGGGTGCGGAGCTTGGAGTCTTATTCATTTTTCTGTTCTCTTAAAAAAGAGTAAAGCATGACCCTCAAAATGAACACCAGCACCATTTCTAGCCAGTTTAAAGAGCAAGCTATGTAGCCTAGAAAAGGAAGTGCTATGCAAAAAAAAAAAAAAATGCACTTGGTGGTAACATGAGAGGCAGATTTACCTAAAGATTCTCACAAAGGAAAACCAGTTGAGCTGTACAAGGGACGTAGAGTTTCTCAGCATAGATTAATACACAGCAAATGGATTTTATAACTTCAAACTTCTGGGATTCTACGAACGCCAATATCTTCTATTGGTAATGTTCCTAATGTCATATACCGTTTACCTTGAGTTTGAGTCAGTCAATCCAACACACGTATCTGAACACATCACTGACAGTTCTAAAGTAGGAAGGAACTATTCTAACTACTCACGGATAAAGCCCTTATACTTCTTGAAAACCAACTATGGACTGTTACCTGGTGACTGAAGAGTTTTAGCAAATTCTGTAGCAATGATACAACATGGCAAAAACTGGCAACAATATGCCAACCACCGAATAGCAAAAATCAAACTCCGTAAGATGTAAGACTTGAGGTATAGCCAGGCGTTCCTGGGAACACAGGCAAACCCCGGCAATCTCCTTCTAAGAACGCGACTGAAATAAACTCTAGCTGGCAATCTCTGAGCTTGTCAACATGGGCTGAAATTTCTAGAAAAGTTGGCTGAACAAGAAGCGTGGCCCAAGCCAGGAAACATTCACCGCCGCCCTCCAAAGGGAAGGTAAAGACCGCACAGGATGCTACACGGTTCGTGGACTCGGCAGCACCGGGCCAGGAGGGTGTGGACTTGCCAGGCAAGGTCGGTTCTGCGCGGCCAGCGCCCCAGCCCTTGACTCGTCATGGGCCACCCTGGGGTGCTGACTCCCGCGACCCGCGGCTCGCAAAGCTCGCAGGCGCCCCTCCACCTCCGACTCCAGAGCCCTCCGCACCGCTAGCGTCGCCCCTCGCTCTCCCCACAACCCCGCGCGCGAGGCCACCGGGCGCCAGCAAGGACGGCGGTCGCCTCAACTAGTCCGTCCGCAGCCACCCAGTTATGTCCAGCCCAGAGGCTCCTGCGCTCGCTCCACTCCTCCCGGGAGAAACGCACCCCACCCCGTCCGTGACATCCCCGCCACTTCCCCAGGCCGGGCCCCCGCAGCCTTACCCCGACCCAACAAGCACAAGACTAGAAATAGCAACTCCGAGCCCAGGCGACTGAGTGACGGATAGGCGGTAGCACGTTCACGACACTTTCACGATTGCCGTAAAGTGGTGGCTAGACGAGGGCTGCTGCGCGGCTCCGAGCTGCTCGGGAGCGCGCCCCGGGGCTCCGCCCTGTCTCCCGTAGCGGCCTGGGTCTCTGCATCCTGAGGCTGGAGCTGGCGGGTCCCGGACAGGAAAGGAAGACCTAGAGGTGGGTGGGGGAAAATGGCTGGCCTAGCCCCGAGCCGGGGTGTCTAGCTGGAGCCTGTGTCGAAAGATGGTCTCTCAAGGTTCAGGCGAGGGCGCAGCCCCCATCGCCGCGCGGGGCGCGCGCCTCACCTGACCCGGTGAGAGCTTCACGGGGCACGGGACCCTTCTTGGGCCAGCTCCGGGAACCCACAGGTCGCGGTGGAGGACGACTAGGCTGAGGCCTCCGCGCCCCCCTTTTTCTCTCTTTGGAATCTCTACCATCAACGTGCCCCCAAGTGGTGCTTCGTGTCAAGCTTAGTGTCGCTTTTATTTTCCTTGTCCCAGGCACGGCTCCGCTCTTGTACTACCAGACTTGGGGTGGGGGAGGAAGGAGGGATATAAGAGGGAGAAAGAAAAAAGTATTAACTTAAACACTCTGCTTTTGTTCAAGCAACTAACGAAACATTTGAGTGCCTTTTGTCGTCCCTGAGCCCTTATTTCTAGTTGGTGGGGGCTGGGGAAGTTGGAAACGTGACCTTGTGTTTACACAGAGCTCTGTCTACAGCCCTTGATTGTGTTTCAGGGAGTGGCCCCTATCTGAAAGGAAATTACTAGTCCTGTGAATCCTAGCAGTCGCCATCCTTTGAAAAACAGTGAGACAGGAATAAGTTTTCCAAATTTTCACTTATAAAGAAGTACCCAAGTGCGACATGTAACTGGAGGCTTTAGGATTAGCCATTAGAAAATATTACATTTGTCAAGAGGCCATATTAGAATTCAGGAAAGTAGTCATTTTTATGCTTTGTTTGGGACCTGATGGTCCTGTGTATCTCTGAGAAAGAGCCAGAGGCCACCTGTTTGTTCACTTGGAACATCCAGACTTTGTATTTTTTATATTCTTTAGCTGTCGCCACTTAGATGGGACGACATAAAGAAGTTCATCTTATTACCAGTGGCTCTTAAATGTGAAAAAAAAAATTAACAGCATTTCTGAGTCATGGAACTTCAAAGAAAGCAGAGAAGATGGGTGAGAGATGCAGAACACTTCCTTAACGTTCTAACTTCAAGTAATTTTAAAACGTTTTCTTTTTTTGGTATTGGAAATTGAACTTTAAGACCTCTTGTTTGCTTTGCATGTCTTTAAAAGGATTCTTGACTGTTTCTTAGAATGGTGAACCTCTATAATTCTAATCTACTTGGTCTGAAATTGCTCTCATACTTTAGCTTATGGAGGTGAAGGCCATGGGCAATTAGTAGTCTTCCTCACCCATCCTCTGTATTTTAGTTTCTCAATTGTCTCTGGTGGACTGTTACAGTGTGTTAAGCCCTGCCTTGCCTCTAAACTATCTATTTAAGCTGCTAGGATCTTAAAAGCCTACAAATACATCATTCCTTGAAGAAATTTTTGCACAGCCACGTATAGGTAGTTACAAAATTTATAAATCATTATAGTATTTTATACTCATATTTCAACTTAGAATACTGTATCTCAGATATTAAGTTAAATTGCCTGAAATCCAGTAACTGGAAAGTCATAATTGTGGGATTAAAAAAAAAATCACTTGTGTGTTTAGGGGTTAGGGAAATGTCTTCTGTGCTAAACAATAAAAAAATGACTTCCTACAATTAAAACATTTTCTTAATTATGTGAGTGGGATTAAAAATTTCAAGCATCAGCTCTATAAAAAAAATCATTTTGTTCATAATGCTGCATTCTAATGTTCAGGCCCCAGATACTGCTTTTTGACTGACTAAGAACTGTGATACTTAAAACCATGTGGTTGAAATAATAACATATTTCCTTTGTACGTAGATTTCAAGATTTGCAAAAGAAACAAGCTTGTGACGTTCTGAAGACTGAAATTTTGGGAACTTGTAAAATAGGTAATTTATCTTTCACATTGTAAAAAGGAACAAGTATTTACTAACCACTTACAGTAATTCCTAACATCTGTTATCTGCCTTAGTATTTTAACAAATACTAAATACTCACTGAAACAGCTATTCTTTTAGACTGCTTAACAAATAATACTGGGACTTTAGGATGGCTCAGCATATAAGGAAATCACCAGCAAGTCTGAAAACCCGAGTTCAATCCCTCAGACACACGTAATAGAAGGAGAAAACATTCTTAAACAGTCCTGAAATTTATTCTCTGGCTACTTGGCTTGTACCCCCCTTACACATACACACACACACTCACACACAACACATACATAAATGTAGTTTTAAAGTATTTGACAATACTAAAAGCGAGTACTCATTGCATCACCATTGTGTTAGTTTCTTCCCTTGTCACAGTAACTTCTACAATAACTATCTAGTATCGTCTGCTGGAACTTTTCCATGATGAAGAAACGTTCTGTACTTTTATTGTCATGTTGCCAGCCATTAGACTGGCTCTGAGTATTTGGATTGTGATGAATACAACAGAGGAACTGAAATTTGCAATTTTATTGTATATTAGTTTAAATAAGTTTTCTAGTACTGCATGCTTGGTGCATTCTATGCTGAAAATGCCTCCACTTTTCACAGGAGAAGCTGCCTCAGATGAGTTTTGAGGCTTGCCCAATATCATATAGTATTACTTTTTAAAAGGTGTTATATAGGGGAATAGTTGATTTAGAAATGCAGATTGAGTGGTTTGGGGATGGGGGAAGCAGTTCAACCAGGAATGGAGAATCTAAACAAGAGTGGGTATACTGTACAGTGAGCAGAAGGATGGATGAAAGGAATAAGTGACTTACAGAAATAGAGTTGCTGTTATTTAGTGATAACATTTGAGGATTTTGAAGAGAGCCTTCTCTGCATGAGTGACTGTGAAGTCCAAGAATCTGAGAAATGATAATGCTGCTTATTGAAATAGAAAATACAAGACCAGCCACTAGAGTTAAGATGATTTGGTGTCCGTTTTTTGTTCATTCAGGAAGTGTTAAGTGCTGATGGGTGAGTCCCTGTTCTTACAATTGGTGAAGTGGAATCTCGCTCATTCACTTCAGATACCTTCCTAAATCTTTATACTATAGAAGTAAAGAACTAGAGAATGCAAATCAGGTTTTCTCAGGAAGTGCTTACTTGTCATGCAGAGAGATTGGCAAAGGTTGTGTATAGAAGATAGCTTTTCTGCCATGTATGTACATGTTTCTGTGTGTGCTGGTGCACATGCATGCATGTGGTTGTTGAGGACAGAAGACAATCTCCGGTGTCATATACCCTTTTAAAGATAGAATGTCTCACTGGCCTGGAATGTGCCCTGTAGGTTAGGCTGACTAGGGAGCCCCAGGAATCCTGTCTCTTCCTCCTCCAAGTGCTGTACCCCACCTGGCTTTTATTTACATGGGTTCTGGCTTAAACTGAACTGTCCTTCCAGCCCTCTGCTGTGTTTTGAATATTAAGAAGGATCTAAAAGTTAAAAAAAAAAAACAAAACCAAAAATCAACAGCAGAATAGGAAGGAGACTATTCTACTAGTAGTGGGATGAGCAAACTGTTCTGAGCATACCTTTTACCCAAACATCTAAAGTCTGAATAAATTATATTGTTTTTTAAAATAAAAAGCACATTTTCTATGAAAGAAAACGGAATTCATCAACCAGGCATCACCGTGCCTATAAATTCCAGAACTTGGAGATAAGATAGGAGGGTGTTAAGTTGGAAGTACCTTGGACAGTAGTGTACTCCAGGCCAGCCAGAACTAAATGCCAAAACATTGTGTTAACCAACCACACTTCCCAAATTAAGAAAAGGGAAATCCTCTAGGCTGAAAAGTCAAACAAGGAACCAAAGCAAGAGAGATAAACTAGCTGTTACCTTCTTTGGAAGCATTTGCCTTCTGATAGAAAAAGAACAGTGAAGGGCAAGGAATGGAATGCTGTTTCCTACTGGGACAGGAATGGAGGATTCCCAGTTGGATCTCCTGGTGACACAATCTACACAGCATCTTTACAGTTTATGAAATGGTATTGAGATCAATGAGTAATATTTTCGTAAGATAGAGTGCAAACATTTCCTCTTAATTACATGACTCACGTCCTCTGAACTACCTCCTCTCAAATTCAGCCAGGATTTCTCTACACACACTCTGAATGAAAGGCCAGAAAAATCTCTCCCTCTTGGCAGAGAGAGACCACTGAAGTTTGTCTGTTTTCTCCACACATCTAGGCGGAGGAATAAGATACCATCTGAGAACTGGAAGCTGCATAAAGCCTACCGTCATTGATTCCAGGTTCCTGCTCACAGGCTACATGGTCTGAAAAACTGGAAGCCAAGGGATTAGCCCACAGTTGGCCCAGGTTAGTAATAAATCCAAGTGCTTAGCAAAATCAAGGACAAACTCTCTGTGAAATATTTCATCATTAGTTCTCTCCTCCCCTTCTCTTTCTCTCTCGTCTCTCTCTCCCTCTTTGTGTGTGTGTATGTTCTGTGTGTGTGTGTGTACACATGCATTTTCCCGTTCAGCTATATCATGGTGCATATTTGGAGTCAGAGAAAAACTTATAACAGTTGTCTCCTTCTGCCATGTGGATTCTGGGACTCAAACTCCACATTAAGTTTCTTAGAACTGGACTTTTAAAGCATTTTCCACTTATAACTTTTTCTCATCAGAGAAATTTTTACATGTTGGGTATATGGATACATGAACTAGGTAAGCAATTCAAACATTAATAATAAAGTCATAAAGAAATTTATTTTAAAACAGTTCTTTGGTATACATATAGTTTTACCATTCGAATGCTAATTTGGCAAATTAACTTGTTCAGCTTTACATTAAAGATTAAATCACAAAATGTTTGACACTCTAGTGCTTTCTTTCTCAACTTGTGGGTCTTATCCTCTTTGGGGTCAAAACCCATTCACAGGGGTGGCCTAAAACTATCAGAAAACACAGATATTTGCATTATGATTCATAACAGTAGCAAAATTACAGTTAAGAAGTAGCAACAAAAATACTTTTATGGTTGGGGATCACCACAGCATGAGGAACTGTATTAAAGAGCTGAAGCATTAGAAAGGGTGAGAACCACTGCTCTAGGGCAGAGGACATCCTCTGTGTTTGTCTGAATTGGTAGATTTTATTTTATATTACTTGTGGTTGTTTAGGTATTACCACTTAGGACCATTTCATTTGCTAGCAATTTTTTCCTAGTCCCAAACTGAAATTATTTAATGACTTTTTGTTTATTTATTTTGGCTCAGATCTGTAGATCAGAAATTTTTAAAATCAAATATTCTAACACATTTCAATCAAGATATACTAACCAGATGCTACAAGCTGAGGAATGACAGAAAAAATGAAAGTATTTGTTTTCTGTAATTAAACCATTATGCTTTTTTTAAGAGCAGAAAACTTTGTACTTACAGTAAACCCTGATCACTAACACACAATAGCTTTGAATCAAAGCAATCTGTACCTTGTGGGTTCAGAGCTGAGGCTGCACGGAAGTTGTGCAATGCAAGCCCAGGCAAAAACCCAGGTATTTCTGGGTTCGTTACCCTGCTGAATTTGAATTACTGTTTGCTTGTTGTATGTTCAGATAACCTTTTCCTGTTATCAGATTTTTCATGATGCACAGTTTAAGGATCTAGAGTTTAGAATGCTTTCAGATTTAAGATCACACAAATACAAACTCATAGTTGGAAGCCATAAAACACATGAAAGGGCTCTTGCAGGGCACTTCAGTTTGTAGAGCACCTAGCATGCAGGGAACCCTGCGTTAGATTCGGAGTACTGCGTGATGGCACATGCCTATAATTCTGGCACCTAAGTGATGGAGACAAGATGATCATGAGTTCATAAGCCTTCTTGACTATATAGGGAGTTCTTAGCCAGTCTAGGGTTAAAAAAAAAAAACCAAAGATTTTTCTCCTTTTGGAGTTTTATAATTAATATTGTTTTTTTGTTTTATAGGGAGGTCTATGATCAAATTTTAGTTATTGATTTGAAGAAGTATAGTGTATGGTTTATTATTTCATACATAGGTTGGTCCAGTACCTTTCGTGTACGATTGCCTTTGCTTGATTATACTGCCTTTTATCCTTTACTAAATAAAGATTAGTTGACTGTGTCTAACAAAAAAGAGAGAGCCCAGGGTGGGGAAGGGGGGAGAAGAAGGAGAGACAAAGAAAGGCAAAGCAAGAACTATTTCAAAAAAAACACTATTGGAGACGATATGCTGTCACATTGCAGGTGTCTAAGAGAGCAAACTCTATGAAAAGCACCTGTAAGACTTGATAAAGCTAACAAATAATAGAACTGGGTTCCTACAGACTTGAGAGAAGAACTATTGGAAACAGGAATTAAAATAGCAATTAAGAGCTAAGTAAATGTACCTGTCAGGGTTATTCTCTCAAAAACCTACTGTAGTAAATGCACATGTAGGATGTTGGCAGAGAAGTGCTAAGAAGAATAAATAGATAAATGAAATTATTGATAGAACATTAAGGACTGTTAGGAAAGGGAAAATCCCTTGGAGATTGTGACAGTTTAGACAGAAAATTACTTGAATCAAGTTTATACTGGTAGCTTTTTGGAACAAAGGAAAAGAAACTTACTTAGCAATGTAAATATACTTATTTTGCAACTAGTCATATGATTGAAGCAGATGACAAGTAGCAAATGGCTGAGATTTCATTATTGGGAAAGTCAGCCTGAGACAAGGAAGTAGAAGATTGTGGAACCTTATTCAAACTTAAGGAAATTGAGTTGGTAGTTAAAAAGTTGATGGGAAATACTAAGAACAATTACTTTTAATTTTAAAGTATTAAATTTTTAACAAATTTCTAAAAATTTAAGTAAATGAAGATATAATTTACATTCTTGACTTGTTTTTACGAAAGATCTTAAGTCTAGAGTTTAAGGACAAAATGGCATGTAGTATGCATCTAAGTAATTTTTTTTAACTCTTCATATAGGAACTGGAAATATAATAGTGTCTAAAACAACTGTTTCTTGTTCTCCTAAAACTGAAATTAACTGAGAAAAAACAAACAAAATGTTACTGTTTAGTGTGATCGCTGTCCTTGTTGGTACAGGCTGCTGCTGGAAACAGCTAGGACTTTGAGTTGAAGCTAGACTTGAAAAACACGAAGAGGTTAGAGCTGGAGAGATGACTAAGCAATTCAGAACACTGGCTGCTCTTCCAGAGAAGAGGATTTAGTTTCAATTCCCAGCACCCACATATCAGCTTACAACCATCTAATTGTAACCCCAGCTCCAGAGAATCCAACATACACAGGCATATATGCAGACAGAAGACTCAAACGTAGAATAATAAATAATAAAAATGTGTACAAGAGGTGTGGGAGTGATGATAGCCTCAGGTAGGCAGTGTGCTCCTCAGTGGTGTGCCTGCAGGCGCTGAGCCCAGGCTTTCTATGGTCGTATTCTGCTGACATGCCAGGTCACTGAGCACCCTGGGGCCCAGGTGGCTCATTTTTGTGCCATCCCTGGACATACTACTCACAAGCAGGTCCAGCAAGTAGTTCTCTCTGGGTGAGGAAGTAAAGAAAGGTTTCTGGAAATAGCAGAGCAGCTGTATCTCAGTCATGGTGGGAACTCTGCTGTCATGCAAATATTTCTCCACTTCCCCTTTACCATCAACATAGCCTTTTGCAAGCTTTCTCCCTATCAATTTCCCAGTCCAGGCTACTATAGATCACAGTGGAAGCCCTGGTGCTTGCCAGACTTACTAGCAGCATGCCTTCCTTGTCATTCTGTTTCTGGCTGCCATGCTCCCACTCATTGATCTTGATAAAGGAAACCTGAACTATGATCAGGGGTAGCCCTATTCTGGTCTTGTCACCCTGGTATTTCTGCATTTTTACATTTTGAAGCCCTACATCCTTTTCTGTTTGTCTTCTCTCTACTATCCATAGTCACAGGTCAAACTCTAGACCCTATCTTCTTGAGAAGCTGATATGGCTCAGTTGGTAGATGGCTTATCTAGTATACCTGAAGCCTTGGGTTTGGTCCTTAGAACCTCATCAACCAGATATGGTGTGGTATACACTTAGAGTCCTAACAACGAGGTAGCCAGCCTGGAATGCTTGAGACCTTGTGTCAGAGAGAGAGGGACACACTGACACGTACATAGTCAGGTTGGCTGCTATTGATGTGGGAGAGTCACTGACCTCTAGATTTCAAAGATTTAATTTCAACTTGGATGACAAAAGAAAAAAAATAAAAACCTCTTTGGCTCCAAGCACCACATTTCTTGTTTACAATGAGGGCCTGGATGAGAGGGATGAGGTCCAGAAAGCCTGACCAGGGAAACTATGGGTCTACTGCAGAATATACCACAAGCTGGCAATCCCCATCTGCCCACTGTAGCTCAAGAGCCTCTCTCCCCATCTAGGTGTCTTCTGTACTGACATTTATACTGTGGATTATAGGCATCCTCCGTCACTTCTGTTCATCTGATTTGTCTCTTTTGGAATTTGAACTGAAACTGCATTACAGAGGCATGATTGATTAAATGTATGAGAATCCTAATCCTCTCATCATGCCTCAATCTTTCCTTCTAAGGTTGGCAAGAGGCTACACTGCCCAGCAAACTCATCAGTATATAAGACATTTGCCAGTCTAGAGATTACAGAGATTTCCGTAACTTTCTTTTCCCCAGGAAACAAAAGACCACATTCACTGATTTGACCAATTGTAGATTGAGAATATTAGGAGTGGGGGACCAGGGTGGGAGCCCAGCTGTGTTGTAAATGTAAGGATACTTTTATTAATTATTATATAATTAATAATATAAAAATATTATTAATTATTTTATTATTCAATTATATATAATGTATATATAACTATATATACATTATATAATAATATAATGTATTATTATAACAACTATCTTAATGATTTCCATTATTATGATATAGACATCACCTAAAGTGTATAGGGTATATGTAGACTGTAGGCAAATCCTATGCATTTTGGATGAAGGACTTGAGCATTTTTGTTCTTTGGTATCAGTAAGGTAGTGATGATACAGAAGGGTAATTTTATACTTAATAGCATTACAAGGTCCAGTTAGAAGGTTACTCTAGTAATCTGGTCAAAGATGATAGTGGTTTAGGCAGAGTCCTAGCAGTGACGATACAAAGAGAAGGTAGAATGCAAAGAAATAATAGAAGAATCAGGGTTGACACTTGTCATGTGTGAAATGTTGAAGTGGAGAGCAAGTTTCTGGGTCTGGCCAATAGGTGAGTCTTAGTTCTGAGAAAGTGAAGAGGTGGTGCTGAAGTGGTGTGAGGGGAGGCTTATAGGGTAAGAGTCCAAGTGTGGGGATGCTTGCAGAGCAAGAGTACAAGGTTGGAGAGGGCATGGCTAACAACGAATGGAAAAGCTCATCCATTACTGTTTCTCTTTTGTCTTTTTTGCTGCAGATAACCTGTTTGAAATGTGGTGGTTTCAGCAAGGCCTCAGTTTCCTGCCATCAGCACTTGTAATATGGACATTTGCTACCTTTATATTCTCATACATCACTGCAATAACACTCCACCATGTTGATCCTGCATTGCCTTATATCAGGTAGGTGGGACCCTGGTCATCCTTCAGGACTGGGATTGGAACACAGGTTTAGGTAAGTGCCCCACACCAAGCTACTTTTCCAGACCATGGAGAGTCTTTATTCGTAGTTTACATTGAATCTGGCCTTTCAATTTTCATTTGAAAATTCAAATTTTTATGCTGCCATTGTAGCAAAGGGACCATAAAATAGAACTTACATTTGGTTGTTTCCATGTAATGGAGAAATATGGGAACAGTGGGGTGAGTCAGTTAATAAATTCTAATCTCTTAGTGAGTTGTCTTTTAAATATGTGCTTGAACTTGCCCCAGAAACTAGAATCATAATTACTTTCCTCTTAAAAGTTAAAAAATGTTGCAAGCATAGTAATATTGGGAAACTATAGTAGTACTGGTAAGTATTTATTGATTAGTTGTGGGACAAGGTAATGTTCTGACTACTCTTCATGCCTTAGGGAGTCAAATTCTTACACCATCCTTGTGACGTAGAGAAATTTATCCTAATTTAAGAAGAGAGGCTCTGTAGTCATCTGCTGTTACTGTAATATATACACATATATGGAAAAAACCAGTTTAAGGAGAAAAGGGTTGCTTTGTCTCACAGTTGCCTGGTGCAAGGCAAATGTCATGGCAATAATATATAGGGAACAAAAGCAAAAGCAAGCAGGAAGGAGATCAGAGCTTTGTAATTCCCTTTAAGTGTGTACATCCAGTGACCTAAAGAGCTCTCATGGGCCTTACATCTTAAAGGGTCCACCTTTAAGCTACTCATAATGCTTCCCGTTAGACTAAACTTTGAGCACATTTAATAGCTATATCAGAGAAGCAAAGTTCCTGGAAAGTATGTATTTGCTCAATGATAATACAACTCATTCAGTGATGGAACTAAGACCTCTGGTTTTATTCCAGGGACTGTGTTCTTACTCTTCACAACCTGCTGGTGAGATATTTCTGAAAGAATAGGTTATCAATGTTATATTTTTGACATTTCAAAACTACTAACAATTTCATTATGGGTGTTGCATGTACTGTTCATAACCACTTTTAAATTTTATTCATATGAGTGTTTATCCTGAAATGTATGTGCACCACATACATGCTTGGTGCCAGCCAGGTAAGCGCTCCAGAGCCCTTGGAACTGGAGTTACCAAGGGTGGTAAGCAGCTATGTGAGTGCTGGAGACTGAGCCCAGGTTTTTTGTCAGAGAAGCCAGTTAACAACTGCGCTGCCTTTAGCGCCCCTCATCCCTTCTTTTTAAAATGCAAGCAATTATTGCAACAGATTTAACAAGGTGATGTTGTCCATAAGCAGGAAGTCACTAAGGCTGACTCAGTCATTAAAAATGCTTGCTGTTACAGAGGACCCACGTTTGGTTCCCAGTGCCCACATAGGGTAGCTCCCAGCTGCCTGTCACTCCAGTTTCAGGGGACTCGATGCCTTCTTCTGGCCCACACAGACACACACATAGACACACACAGACACACACACACACACACACACACACAAATAAATTCAAAATGAAAGTTTTTTTGAAAACTGAAGTGGAAGTTCCTTCTTCACTCCTGAAGTCCCCATCTCTGGAGTGATCAGTGGTTTGGTAGCTTGCCTTCCAGAGTTTGTTTTGTCATCCATGTTTAAAAAAAAAAAAAAGATTATTTCAACCAGGCAGTGGTGGTACACCCCTTTAAACTCATCACTCAGGAGGCATAGGCAGGTGGATCTCTGTGAGTTTGAGGCCAGCCTGATTTACAGAGCGAATTCCAGGACAGGATCCAAAGCTACAGAGAAACCCTGTCTCAACCGAAAAAAAATAGATAAATAAATAAATAAATAGATTCTTTCTCCCATTTCTTCCTTTTTTTTTTCTTACTAGTAATAGATTTTTGTTTGTTTATTTGTTTTTGTTTTGTTTTGGTTCTGTTTTGTTGTTGTTGTTGTTTTTCTCTGTAATAATCACTTTTAAGAGTATTAAGATGTTAACATGCCCCCTCTGACTTTCAGAAATAATCTGATAATAAAGACCCATTGAATAACTTTACATACTGTATAAAATGTATTTCTCTGTGTGATGGATAGACGAGAAAGTAAAAAGACTTTGACTTGGACATGGCTAGACATATTTATGCATGCACAAAGAGAATATGAGAAAATAATAATTATGAATGGTTTCTAAGGTACTAAAGTTTAAAAACATTTTCATAAGGAAAAGGTGAATTAAATACTGAGAGTGGAAGAGCTGAAGGAATTAAATGGGGTGGAGGTGGTGAAAACACCATCCCTAAGTACAACTCAGCAGGCTTTTGTGTTTTTATCTAGATGATCCCACCTGGGACAGCTGAAGCCTTTGAAACATCATAGAATTAATTGAATCAATTGCTTTTTTTTAATCTTTGTCTGAATAGTACTTTTTTTTTAAGACAAAGTTTCACATATAAAAATAAGTTAAAATTAATATTGATGAGCAATAAAATGATATAACAAAGTCTTGTGAGCTAAATAACTCTAGCCTGACCTGAGATTGTTCAGACAATTTAGATTAAAAATATTTTCTGACTACTTACTTTCTGACTGTCCCTGAAAACTATCTAAACTCTGACAAATCTTTGTGCTCATATGGGTGTGATCAAGGGTGGACAAAAACCCTGAAGCTTATTGAGTTACTGACACACATACCTCCCTCTAGTTATGGTGGATCACATAAAACTAGAAGAACAGCAACAAAGTCAGTCCTTGTTGGATTTTTCCCTTTTTTCAAGTATTTTACATTGAAATAAAGTTTAAAACAAACAGGCCACATTTTAATATCTTTATTCGACTACACATTCTCAACATTACCAAAACATCAGAAAGCACCAAGACACTGTTAACATATTTAATGCTTTGACCTCACATCAAAAACTACTAATGCAGAGGTTCTCACCTATGAGTGGCGATCCATTTGGGGGTAGAATGACCCTATCACAGGAGTTTCCCAAGACCATGGGAAACCAAATATTTACACTAGGATTTAGCAGTAGCAAAATTACGGTAATGAAGTTTCAATAAAAATAATTTTATGCTGGGAATCCCTACAACACAAGGACCTGCATTAAATTTTTACAGCATTAGCAAGGTTCTGGACCACTACTTTTTTATTTATTTTTTTATTTTTTTTAAAAAGTTTATTAATTTATAAAAGTTTCCATTTCCGCCCCTCCTCCCAATACCCTCCCACTCCCCCCACTCCCTTTCCTCCTCCCTCTCCATCCCTAAGAGCAGTCAGGGTTTCCTGCCCTGTGGAAAGTTCAAGTTCCTCCCCCCTCCCTCCAGGTCCAGGAAGGTGAGCATCCAAACAGACTGGATCCCAAATATCCAGTATATGCAGAGGAAACAAGTCCCAGTGTCATTGTCAGTGGCTTTTCAGAAAGACCCCATGCCAGCCACATTCGGAGAATCCGGCCACATTCAGAGAATCTGGTTGGATCACATGCTCGTTCAGACCCAGTCCAACTGGTCTTGGTGAACTCTCATTAGGTCAGTCCCCTTGTATCAGTGGGTGAACATACTCCTCATGGTCCTGCCTTTCTTGTTCATGTTCTCCCTCCTTCTGCTCCTCATTTAGACCTTGGGGGCTCAGTCCAGTGCTCCAATGTGGGTCTCTGTCTGTATCGCCATCCATCGTCAGATGAAGGTTCCCTCTGGTGTTGCCTTCTTTGCTCATGTTCTCTTTCCTTCTGCTTCTCGTTTGACCTAGGGAGTTAAGTCCAGTGTTCCAATGTGGATCTCTGTCTCTATCTCCATCCATCGCCAGATGAAGGTTCTATGGTGATATACAAAATATTCATCAGTATGGTTATGGGCCAAGACCGGTTCAGGCACCCTCTCCTCTGTCCAGAGAACAATCTGGGGATCTCTCCTTGGACCTGGGATCCCCTTTATAATCAAGTCTCTTGTAAACCCTAAAATGACTCCCTGAGTTGAGATATATACTTCCCTGATCCCATATCCATCCTTCCTCCCTCCCCCCCATCCCAATCCCCCTAGCTTTCCCCATTCCTCCCCTACTTTCTTCTTTCTAATCCTCTCTCCTTCCAACAACCCCCCCCCCATCCCCTTGGCACTCTTGTCTACTTCCAATCTTCAGGAGGATAACTACATGATTTTCTTCAGGTTCACCTTCTTATTTAGCTTCTCTAGGATCACGAATAAAAGGCTCAAAGACCTTTAATTATGGCTAGAATCCACATATGAGTGAATACATACTATATTCCTCTTTTTGGGTCTGGGTTACCTCACTCAGTAAAGCGTTTTCTATGTCCATTCATTTGCATGCAAAATTCAAGATGTCATTGTTTTTTACCGCTGAGTAAAACTCTAATGTATATATGTTCCACACCTTTTTTAACCATTCTTCTATTGAGGGGCACCTAGGTTGTTTCCAGGTTCTGGCTGTTACAAATAGTGCTGCTATGAACATAGTTGAACAAATGCTTTTGTGGTGTGATAGGGCATCTCTTGGGTAAATTCCCAGGAGTGGAATTGCTGGGTCTTGAGGGAGGTTGACTCCCAGTTTCCTGAGAAATCGCCACACTGATTTCCACAGTGGCTGCACAAGTTTGCATTCCCACCAACAATGGATGAGAGTTCCCCTCTCTCCACATCCTCTCCAGCATAGGCTATCATTGGTGTTTTTGACTTTAGCTAATCTGACCGGTGTACTAGACACTAAAATTCTAATTAACCCAATTAAAAAATGGGGGTGCTGATCTGAACAGAGAATTCTCAACAGAAGAACTCCGAATGGCCAAAAGACACTTAAGGTCATGCTCAACATCCTTAGCGATCAGGGAAATGAATAGTACTTTTTATCCTATGTTTGTTGCAAGTGTTCCATTTCCTCATTTATTTCTGATACATAACCTTTCTAACACAGAAAACAGCAAACTTTAAAAAAGTTATAAATCAGAAGGTTCATTTGAGCCATTAAAACGATCAAGTTCTTATGCTTTGGCAAGTAAGTGTCCTTCAGAAGGGGTACCATATGGCTGTGGTTTCTATAATGGAGATAACACACAAAGATCATACACAAATCGTGTGCACTTAGAGATGTTTATAAAACCCACAATTTTTATGATTTCAAATGTTCATTTCTAGTAATAATTTGGCAATCACACTTGTGTTATAGAAACACATAGCTGAAGGAGTCAGACAAATTCCTTGTAACTCTGTAAGAAAGTGCGAATTTTTTTTTTGTCAGCATTTTTTTATTTCCCCTTTTGAAAACTTGTCTTCTTGGCATTCAGAGCTTTCTGTAACTTAAGAGCTAATGAGTGTCTTTTGAGTGTTTGAATTCTCTGTTGGTCTTGTCTGTGATCTTTCCAAGTTCTCTGGACACTCCCTCCCCCCAGCTCACCCCATCTCCTTCTGCTTTTATTTTTCTGATAATAAGCTCTGTATTACCCTGATCTCTCTCAGTAATGCTGTGGTATTTTAATTGTGGTACCTATTCTCCACTTAGGCTCATTTCTTTTGCATGATATATAACTAAGTTAAGCTAAATATTCCACAAAAGTATTTTCTTTTGGTTTGTAGGTGTTTTCCAAACAGTTATAATCCTAAAGGAAATAAAGTGAGTTTCTAAGTAGTGTGCTTCAGATGGGGTGCCAGCCGTTGCGCTGTACAGCAAAGGAAGCAGTCCAGGGAAGAGAAGCACACATTGGGACACAGTCTTCACCAGCCATCCATCTGTTAGAGGATTAATATCCAAACCAGGCAAAGAACTAGAAAAATAAAGAGCCAAGAACATTTTCCAATGAAAAATAGGCTATTGATGTGATAGTTCTGAACAGAATTCAAAAGAAATAAAAGTGGCTAAGAAATATTTCAAAAAGTTCTTCACTTCCTTAGCAATTAAGAATGCAAATTTAAACTCCTTTGAGATTTCATCATACAACAGTCCAAATGGCTAAGATCAACTGACAAATGCTAGCAAGGATGTGGAGAAACGAGAACCCTCATTTATTGTAGATGGGATTTCAAACTGATGGAGCCACTCTGAAAATCAGTGCATAGAATTCTTACAAAGCTAAAAATAAATTGGCATATTGCTCAAAGGATTTGACATCCTGCTCCACAGATACTTGCTCAGCCATGGTCATTAATAGTCTATACAAAATAGCTGAGAAATGCAAGCAAACTAAATGCCCTTCAACTGACAAATGAATAGTGTAGAAATACACTATAAAACACTATTAAGCTGACAAATGAGATTATGAAACGTTCAGGTAAATGGAACAAGCTAGAAAAGGTTATATTGTTAGGTAATCCTGACCCAGAAAAAATGCTACATGTGCTCTCTCATCTGCAGTCCCTAGCTCCCAGTCTTCAGATGAGTACGTATCCTGGAGCAATTGCAGAAACCGAGAAAGTAAAAAGGGACTATGAAGGGAGAAAGGGAGCTCTAGAGCAAGATATAGGTCCTGTGAAACAGGAAAAAGAGGGAAAGATAGGGGTATGGGAGCAATACAGAGAAGAGAAGGGGAGGAAGACTAAATAATGCTGTAGGTGTTGAAAAAAGCCAGAGGGAACCTGCATTTTGTGTGTGTGTGTGTGTATAAACATATATGTATATATGCATATATATGTATAGTGTGCATATGTGTACCAAATATAGTTTAAATGAAAATTGCCATTTGGAGTGATAGAATACTCCCTGCAACAGCCATAGACTACCTCGCATAACCCCAAATACGAGGCATGAGAACCTTCCTTCTAACGCTGTTGTTGGTCAGGGGAACCCAAACAATTCCCCAAAGAGTACAAACTATTGCTGTTGCTCTTGCTTGCCTCACAGAATGTAAAGATAATTCCCCATTGGTGAAGACACAGGACTCAGAATTCAAGCTGAATCTGACCTGGCAGTCTCCTCCCTGAGGACTAACTTTCATAGTACTAGAATGTGTTATGCAGGCTGCAAAAGAAGAGCAATCAGTGGTCCTATTCAGTCATGATGCCTACAAACTCCAGCAATGACCAACATGGCAGAGATAGCCCTAAAGGTGCAGTAGTGGCCCTTGTATCAGGGCAGTAACCAACAATTGTGTAATCTGTAATGCTTTATGTCAAGACTAACAACTTGGTCTTTTTGATCTTTGTAGTAGTTTTAGGGAAAGGAAAGGCAATAATGCTTATTGTATGTCTCTACTCTGCTGGATAGTTTACATGCATTGTCTCACTTTTTATTTCATCTGTATATTGATCCAGCAAAACTGGGAATGAATGAGTAGCTCCAATTAGCAGATGAAAAAAAAGTAGTGTTAAGGAGAAATCGAAAGATTTACAGTTTTTAAATGGTTTGTTTTCTATCTGGGTCTGTGTAGTAGTCCACAGTGCCCTGGAGGATAGGCATCAAAAAGATCTGTTGAAATATAGTATAACGAGTGGTTTTGAGGATCCTGGGCAGAGTATTGTCAGTCATGGTCTACTGGTCCCAGTTTAAAAGTAAGATGCTCAAAATGGGTCCTGAATGTGAGTTCCATGAGGGTGGAGGTTTTGTCAAGTTCGTTATCCTCTCTACTCTTGGCCCAGAAATGATAACTGTGGTGGTTTAAATGAAAGTGGCCCCCATAGGCCCATAGAGGGTGGCCCTGTTGGAGGATATGTGTCACCAGGGTGGACTTTGGGCTCAAGCCAGCCCCAGCCACTCTCTCTTCCTCTTCCTACTGCCATGCTTCTTGCCATGACGATAATACACTGAATCTCTGAACCTGTAAGCCAGCCCCAATTAAATGTTTTTTCTTTTAAGAGTTGTCATGGTCATTATGTCTCTTCACAGCAGTAAAAGCCCTAACTATAAGACAATAACTGATGAATGGTGTTTAATTAGTATTTTTAATGATCAGTTAATAAACAGGTATTAATTGAAGTACAGACAATCAACAGCAGATACAAAGAGACAAGAGCTTTGAAAGGGCCAGTGCTTTTACAGAACATTTTGATGGGGATGATAAATTGATATATTTATGTCCCTAATTTTAGATAATTGCAGAATGTACATTCAGCATATAAAGGATAAGCTTTTTTTAAAAATGGTTTCTATATGGAAATATACATCTACATGGAAATGAAAAAATCTGAAATGATAGAAAAAGGGAAGGCAGATATTTATAGTTATGAAATTATGTTCTCCTTATAAATATATGAGTCAAGTTCAGGGGCTTTTAAAGGATAAAATGTTTCGAAATGGCTCTTGTTACATATGGTAGGATATTAGTGTATGAAGCCTTCATACTTTGTCTTGCAGTGATACTGGTACAGTACCTCCAGAAAGATGCCTCTTTGGAGTAATGCTAAATATTGCTGCAGTTTTAGGTAAGTAGTGGAAGTAGTTTTTAACACTCAAATGAATAGTCAAATTGCTGTTTTCTTCTTTAAAATTGTATCGTTGCTTATTTTCTAGTTATACTTGAGAATGTGTTTCTACTAAATTATGGATTATAACTATGTTCCTAAAAAAGAAAGAAAACTTTTGGTTATATAGTAATAAACCTTGCTGCCTAACAAGAAAAAAACCCCACAGGTACAAATGTCTAATTATAGAAATACACTTTGAAGAAATATTTATATGATTATTTGACTTCTTATCCAAACAGAGGTTCCAAACACAGTGAAACATCCCTCGGGGCCTTTTTTTTTTCTTTTTTATGATTTTTCAAGACAGAGTTTCTCTGTGTAACAGCTCTGGCTGTTCTCGAACTTGCTTTGTAGACCAGACCAGCCTCAAACTCACTGAGATCCACTTGCCTCTGCCTCTCAAGTGCTAGGATTAAAGGCATGCACCACCACCAGCCAGTGAAGATTTCTTGAACATCTCATGTTAAATCAAGAACTGTGGGTAAAACTGAGCACAACTAAATTCTTTTGTGAAAAACAGTTTAAAAGTTCAAGAGTAGAGATGGAATTATGTTTTCACTTTTGATTAATATTCTAATGCCATGGAACTTACTGTAGTGAATTATATTCAGGCTCTTTTGTGAGCCAGATTTTTGTTAATTTAGTAAAATATTTTATAATCAAATATCGTCATTTAAAATAATTTCATCTGTCAATTCAATACTTATTTGCTTGTATAAAAAAAGGAATTAGCATTGGCAAGATGGCTCAGGAGGTAAAGGTACTTGCTACTGAACATGACGACCTTGAGTTTGATCTCCAGAACCTAACTGGGGGGTGGAAATAACCAGCTCCCAGAGGCTGTCTAGTGATTACACACACATACACATTAAATAAATAAATAAAAGTAAAAGAATATTGAAAAAATAGACGTTAGAAAAAATATAAATATATGTTTTCTCTTTATACTTTTCAGAAACGTATCTACAAAGCATGTATCTGTCATTTTTATTATACTACTGAGTTGTTTGGTAATAACTCTGCAATGGAAAGTTTGATTTGGCCCTTTCTTGAATCATGAGCATGCAAAGAAGACTCTATTTTCTTGTATAATTGACGACTGGAATGAGGAGGAAAGCCCTTTGTTCTACCTATGCACGTCCCATCTGCATTCTGCTGTTCACTTTGATGTTGATCCTAAAAATATTATGAGTTTAATATAGTAAGAATATCATGAGGGAATTTTTCCAGAATACATCAAACTTCTAAGCTTTATACTAAGTAGTTGTAGATACGAGACCCAGGGAAGGCAAAGGGCTTGTTCAGGCACCCAGAGATTCAAGTCGTTCTATAGTGTGACTATAGAAGTTCTTTAAAATCTACAGCTCTTTTTGTGCCCTTCTTTCAAGTTAATGTCCAAAGGACAATCTGTGATTCTGGATAACAGTTCAGCTTTGTGAACTCTTCTCTGGCATTTTGTTACCCTGGTTACTCATTACTTCGTTGTTTTTCAAATTCCTAGGTATTGCTACCATGTATGTTCGTTACAAACAAGTTCATGCACTGAATCCTGAAGAGAACCTTATCATCAAATTCAACAAAGCTGGCCTTGTACTTGGGATACTGAGTTGTTTAGGACTCTGTCTTGTGGCAAATTTCCAGGTATGCTTTTTTTTTTTTTTTTAACAAAGTATGGTGTTTTCCCAAAATGCTTGGGTGTCGGTGGTAAAATGAAAAGCTGAGCTCTTCACGCGCATGCTGCTCCTGCCTCTTCACCTGACAGAATTAAGCTGCTTTAGAACAGCTACTTTCAGTATTAGAGGAATCCACATTCAGTAATCTAGACAAACAGTTCTCAGAACTGTTGGTCAGTACAATCAAGATAGTTACGAGACAGACATCGTTACTCTTCAGGGGAGGTCACCTCAAGATCAGACAGAACTGATGGGTGTTATGCATTGCAGATCTAAACTTGGTGTTTTGTTTTCTGCGTCCACTCTCATTCAGGTCACTATACCAGTCCTCTTGGCTTTATCACTTCAAATCAGATCACTCTTTTGTTACAACTCCTCCTTCAACTAGGGACATCTTGAACATTCTGACTTTTACTCCTGGCTTCCTTTCTGACTCCTTTATCCACAGACCTAGCATCACCCAAATACCCCCGTGTTCCTCTTCTTCCTGATGTAAGGTTTTGCCACTTAAAGTGGTGAACATTATCACCTACCTTTTATCACTCTTATAATTTCTTTTAGGAGTGGTGTGCTTGGAGGAGAGTTTATCATTGTTTTGAATGTTGACTTACTGATTTCCCTCTTAAGTATATTTTAAATGCTCCTGCTTCTCATTATTTTCATTTCTCCCTCCTTTCCTGCCAGTTCCCTTTGAAGGGAATTGCTCATCTGTATTCACTCTTACTTTACTTAATCTCCATTAAAAAAAAAAGGTTTCTGTTGCCTTGCTTAAAGCTCCAAAGAATTTACATTAAGAAAAAATAATTTAATAAACTCAGATATTTAATCTGATCCAGGGTCCTCTCTAATCAGGTTCTCTAGCCTCATTTTTGTATCACTGTGTTCTTAACGTTGCCACTGTATATCATGCTAATCCCATTTTGTTCTTGTTCCTTGAAGGAAGGAAGTTTATTTAACTCCTTTACATAAGTATTTGAGTATGCTACGAACCTCAGACCTAAGTAAATCTAGGCCTCAGTATGGATCCCACTTTTCTAGGAAGTGGTTTTGTTGGGTCCTACTGCAGTGTATTCTGGGTTTTCTCTTTGTATTCTCTAGTCTTGGAAAGTTCACTCTTTATACTTCTTACTGGGGTCTAATTTATTTTTTATTCGCAGTTGAAATAGTTCTCTATTTATTTGTTAGTATATTTCTCTTTAATTATTAGTGCAGTGATTTGCGCCCCATCTAACTCCAACACCTAGCACACTACTTCATGCATGCCAGCTCTCCTTAATTATTTTGGAACTTTTTGAGAAACCCTGAAGGTACTATAAAAAGGTTGAGGAAAAGACTTTTATCCTATGATTGCTTGTATTCAAGGGGAAGCCCAATATACAAAATACAGAATGTTGTATTTGAAAATACAATTTCATATAAATTGAATGCCTTTGAACAGGGTGTATATATTATTCAACGGAAGAACTAATGGGTGATAAGGGTCCTCAGTATCCACTTAGAAGAATGTTTCCCTTCTGGGAGATTTATTCTTCAGGAGATTTGGAAGGGATAATAAACAGGGAGGTAAAGTTTAGTTTTCTAGGGTCACCATATGAAAATGCCATGAATTGGATAACTTGAAAAAGCAACTTAATCTCTCGAAGTCAAGGTATTAGTAGGACGGGTTCTCTTCCATGCTCTCCTAAACAGCCAGCTAGTCCAGAACTTCAGCATCGATCCCAATGGTCTTCAGTTACCTTAAACTCTCTCCTTTGTTTCCTTAGTTTCTAAAATTAGGAAACTAGATAGAATAAGCCATAGGTTTATTTTTCAATATCTGTTTATTTATCTATACAAATAATTAAAGCTGATATACATGATAAGTACTCATATGAACTTTTCAAAATTGAAAATAATTTTCTTTTTATACAACATATTCTTATCACAGTTTCCTCTCATCTCCTCCCAGATCCTCCTCACATCTCCACCCATCCAAATGTCTAACACCATACCTTCTTTCTCTCTGTAGAAAACAAATAGACAAAACAAATGTGGTGTGGGAGAATTGTCTGTGTTCTGTCAATTATGTTTTGAATAAACGCTGATTGGCCAGGCAGGAGGTGTAGGTGGGAAAACCAGACAGGAAGTGGAAATGATGCAAGGAGAGCAGGAGAATTCTGGGGAGGAGGAAGTTGATTCCTCCCACTCCTACCCAGATCACCAAAGCAGCAGGATGTGAGCTGCCTCACTGAGAAAGGTACTGAGCCACATGGCTAACATAGATCAGAAAAATGGGTTAATCAAGATATGAGAGTTAGCCAGTAAGAGGCTAGACCTAATGGGCCAATCAGCTTTTTAACTTAAAGAGATTTCTTTGTGTAATTTTTCTCTGGGACTAAACAGTTGGGGGAGGGGGGCGGGCAGGACAGAAAAACCCACAAACAATCAGGCCCGGCCTTTTCATGTTACACAAATGAACCAGAATTAAACAAACAAACAAACAAATAAAAAACAGAAAAAGTAAGAGAAACACACAAAGCCATTTAAACACAAAATTGGGAAATATAATATATAAGCAAAAGACCTGTTAGGTAAAAAGTGTGCAAACAAAAGCATTGTGAGAAAAAAAAATTCTTCAAAATACCATTGGGTTTGTTTTGTGTTGACCATCTACAGCTGAGCATGGGGCCTGCCCTTTTATGTGCTTTGTATATGTAGCAGAGACTCCATTGGAGAAAATTAATTTTTCTTTTGTGAATGGTTGTTAATTTGAAATAGTTTAATGGGTAAGGATGGGAGCACAAATCTGCTTCCCCTCTCAATGCCGGAACCCCATACTGCCTGGACCTGTGCAGGTGCCATGCATGCTGCCGGTCTCTGTGAGTACATATGTGGGTTGGTTCTATTGTATCTGGAAAACACTGTTTCTTTGATTCCTCCTATCTCCTCTGACTCTTATGTTCTTTCTGTCTTCTCTTCTATGTTTATTCCCTGATCCTTTAGGTAAGGGGTTTAATGAATACATCCCATTTAGGACTTAGTGTTCCAAGGCTTCTTAGTCTCTATATATTGACCAATTGTGTCTCAGTATTCATTCTCATCTACTGCAAGAAACTTCTCTGGTTATAGCTGAGTGAGGCACTGACCTATGAATATAGCGGAATGTCATTGAATGACATTTTATTGCTATATCCCTTTCGTCTAGCCGTAGTATTTGGTTTTTCCCAGGTCCATGACCTGTGTAATCTCAGGTTCTTGACCACCCAAGCAATGCAGGCGTAGGTTCTTTCTCATGAAATGGGTCTTAAATCCAATCAGCTAGTGGTTCGTTACTTCTATAACTTTTGTACCACTATTGAACAAGTGTATCTTACAGGCAGGTCACCAGTGTAGAATGAAGAGTTTGTAGCTGGGTTGATGTTTTTGTCTCGTTAGATAGCATGCAGAGTACCATCGAGTACCATGAACACTAGTCAGTAGGCATAAAGGCTCTAGCTAGGCAATAGCATGGCTTCTCCATATTCAATGAGACTTATAGGTGTTTCTTTAACAATAGCACCTTACAATCAGTTTGTGGAGAATTATCCTATTGCTTTGGCAATAGCCTGTGTTGTTCGGGGGTTTTCATGGATTCTTTTGGCCAGCAACTCAATTAGATGTAACCCATTCCTGGGACTGGATGTTTCACTTAATGGCAAGGGATGTCTTCTTGGGGCTTTGTCTCTCCCTATTATTTGGTGAATCTTTTTAGATTTCTTTCATATATGTATATATCTTAAGAAACTTCTACTGTAGTAGGTTTCGCTAAGACCCCTCAAATGTCTGTTAGTGTTAGTGTCCCTTCTTATTTCCTCTTTATTCTGTTTCCATTTATACACCTCCATTTCATTTTTTTGTTGCTGTTGTTTTTGGTTTTTGTTTTGTTTATCAAGACAGGGTTTCTCTTTGTAATAGCCCCTGGAACTAGCTCTTGTAGATGAGGCTGACCTCATACTCACAGAGATACACCTGCCTCTGCCTCCCAAGTGCAGGGATTAAAGGCGTGCGCAACCACCACCCAGCTCCATTTCAGTTTTTAATACAGCACATACTTTCCCTCTATTTTTTTGTTTTTGCCTTTAATTCAGGATTTTGTTCAGGAACAATGTAATGACATTGATTGGGCAATGTCTATATTTACCTTTATCAGATATAATAACCATACCTTCAAGCAACTAGCCAGCACTTTCACTAAGAAAATAAACTGGTACCTTTGAGAAATCAAACTCTCTGATTTCTGTACATTGACAATTACCTGTCGCAATCAACTGAGAGATAGCAAATCAACTGGGTTTGTGGATTGTACAGCTAATGTAAAAGAAGGAAACTGAACCCTGTCCTTCCTTTGTTTTCCGAGTCATTATGTTCCCTCTGTGCCAAGTGTTGGACATGTCTTTTCTCTCAAATGAAGCACAGCCAACTAAAAAACTCAAAAAACAGTGATTCAACCAAAACTTGATTTAAAATTTGATTGTAGAAATTTGATATTGACAATTGTCACTTTTAAACAGATGGAAAATATGATGTTAAAAATTGAATGTAAGTGAATAAGGGGAAGACATTATAATTTATAATAATCCCTGTGGAATAATCAGTACAAAGTAATAATAATCCCTGTGACATAATCAATAACAAACTAGAGCCATGAAGGCCTTAAATTACATTTGAATTTAAACTCTCTTAGCCTGATATCCCTAGCTCTTTGCTTTTAGCCTATTTGCTTTTTTCTATTATTATTACCATTTTGTACCTTACTGTGGAATGCCTTTATTTCTGAAGTTTATTATTTATTTTTGTGTACCTTCACTAGAATATAATAAACTGTGAGGGCTGAGTGTCTTTTTCATTCATTTACATATTAATGGCTTTTAAAAATATTTGACACTTAATAGGACCTAATAAATAATAATGTTAAATAAGTTATAAAAAGAAAACATGAATATTTGTTACCATTTTCACTGTTGGTAAATAAAGTCATCTGGTTTCACTATAATCTTCTGGTACTTCGGGGACGTGATTTTGGAATCCGCAGAGCTTCTCCGCACAGTGAATGCTCTATTGAATTATCTGGCTTGTGCTTTAAAATGATATATTGTTGATGTGTTCTGAGTTCCTTCGGTTGACTCACAGACTTTTTTTCTGCTTCTCAGAAATCAACACTATTTGTTGCACATGTATGTGGAGCTGTGCTTGCCTTTAGTATGGGTTCATTATACATGTTTGTTCAAACCATCCTTTCCTACCAAATGCAACCTAAAATTCACAGCAAACAAGTCTTCTGGATCAGACTACTGTTGGTTATCTGGTGTGGAGTAAGTGCACTAAGCAGTATCCTTTGTTATAAAGTGTGGTTTACCGTTCAAAGAAACTAGGAAAACAAAACAAGGAAATAAAATAGGTACAATGTAAGTACCAGTTTGTTAATTTTAATATTTTTAGATTATTTTATGTGTATGGGTGTTTTATCTGCATATGTGTATGTGCACCATGTGCATACCTAGTAGTCACAGTATCAGAAGAGGGTGTCAGATACTGTGGAGTTGAACTTATGGATGGTTGTGACATACTAATGTGGGTACTGGGAATCAAATCTTGGTCCTCTGCAAGAGCAACATGTGCTTTTCACTGGTGAGGCATTACTCCAGCACCTCCACCCCATCCCTCTAAAGTCACTCTATGCTAAAGAATGTTGTACAGTTGTACATGAAATTCAGTTAAGTAATTGACCAGGAACAAAAATGTTTGGTATACTCATACTTCAGAGAAATCAAAGAAGAGTTAGTATGCTTACTATAGAAAATTATTCAGTGAAAATTTATGGTGGAACTGCTAGTTCTTGATCAAGAAGCAAAGACTATGATGATATAAACCATTTTCTGAGGGTCCCAGGAGTAGATCTTTATTTTTAATACTGCCATGTGACACTAAATCTTTAAAGAAATAGAATTAGACCATAGCAACAAATGTGTAAGCTAGCCTTTAAAGTGGCTTTAGTTTTGTTTTGTTTATGGTTAGGATTTACAAATTCAAACCTTCAACCCTCTGAGATTCTTCCTTGACTTTTTTATAGTGCTGACTTGCTCATCAATTTTGTACAGTAGTGATTTTGGTGCTGATATAGTACAGAAACTACACTGGAACCCTGAGGACAAAGTAAGAGCTTAATATAAAATGTTAATATAAAATAATATAGAAAGTGTATGTGTGTAATTTTTTAAGGATTAATTTTAAATTTATATTTATGTGTATCTGTATGTCATGTATGCGTGGATGCCTGCACAGGGCATAACAGGGCATTGGATTCCTTGGGGCTATATTTTCATGCAAATATGAACTGTCTAACATGGGAGCTGGGAACAAACCTTGGTTCCTCTGGAAGAGCAGCAAGCTCTCTTAACTGTTGAGCCCTCTCAACACTATATCATATATGTTACAAGTTGGTGTACAAACTCTAAAATAAGATCTTACAAAAGTTTATAGTGAATATTCTGGAAATTTTTCTAGTGTGATTTTATGAATTTTATAAAGATACATGTACACTCATGTACACTCAAGCACACTCTGAGTGTGCATGTGTGCGTATGACGTGTACACCTGAAAGCAAGAGGATAGTCTTGGGTGTCATTCCTCGGGTGCTATCCAGCTTGTTTTTTGAGACAGAATCTCTCACTGGCCTAGAGCTTGCTGGTGTTGCCACGCAGTTTGGCCACCACGCTCCAGCAAGCTGCCTGGTTCCACCTCTCCAGTTCTAGGGTCAGAAGCATGGACCATACACTGGCTTTTTGTGTGGTTCTGGAGAGAGAATGAAGATCCTCATGTTAGCACAACAAGCACTACCAACCGAGCATTTCCCCAAGCTCCTTCCATATATACTTTTTAAGGATTTATGGTGTTGGAGGTCAAACAAGGGTCTTGTACAAACTAGGCACAGCTTGTTTTCTTGTTTTGGAGGGGTATATTTTAATTTCACTCTGGTCTGGCTGACCTTAAATTTGTGATCTTCCCTTAGCCTCCTTAGTGTAAGGATTGCATGTGTTAATTTATGAGTCTTACGGCTCAAGAAGTAACTCCTTGGTTGTACAGTGCGGACTCTGTTTTGTCTTGGTTATTTAGTGGGAATTAACATTTGCTTTCAGTGAAACTCATACGTCTAGGATGGTTTAGAAGGTGTATTCCAAATAGGTATTGCAATTCTCAAAACTCAAAGGTTGATTATCGAAGGAAGATTAGGCTATAAGAATTTGATGTTGCTTAATTTGAGAAATACTATAGATTCTTTGAATAAAACATCACAGAACTACCCTGTTTTCCCTCTCTGACTCAGGGTTATGTGCTTCACATGGTCACTACTGCAGCAGAATGGTCTATGTCGTTTTCTTTCTTTGGATTTTTCCTGACGTACATTCGTGACTTCCAGGTAAGAAAATAGTTTCAGTTTCATTCAGTAGAACTTCATGTGGAATACCAGAATATTTCATTGGCAGAGTCCCTATCCTTTTTGAAAATTAGCTATTTAAAACTTGGCTTGAGAGACAGTGATACAAGAAGAGTAACATGTTGTGAAATTATTTCTGGGTTTGAGGAAGTAGTGTGTTGCAAATAGATTTCAGCCTTCATAATGGAATTGCAACGCATATCTGAAGAAATTTTTTGATAGACTTCTATAATCTGTGTGCATTCACCTAGGCCCAGTCCTAACACATAGTTTTACAAAATACAACGAAAGCAAAACAAGAAACTTACTGAGGCAAGAAAGTGATTTTCCCGTTTCTCTTGGTGCTCAGGATGATGCCTGTGGCAGTGATTTCCTGTTCCCCATTAGATTAGTTTTTATCTTGTTGCATAAGGGAGTCTTTGAAGCATGAAATGATACTCTGATAAGGACCAAACTTCTCTTTATATTTTTTTTTCTGTTCCAGAAAATTACTTTACGGGTGGAAGCCAATTTACATGGATTAACCCTCTATGACACTGCTCCTTGTCCTGTTACCAATGAAAGAACACCACTGCTTTCCAGAGACTTTTAATGAAGGGATAAAATACTTCTGTGATAATTACGATTCTCAGGGATTTGAGAAAGATGCAGAAAAGTTGCTTATTATACTCTGAAAAATTTGAATCAGTTAATCAAGGCTGACAGTGACATTAATGAACGATAATAATCAAGAGACGTGTAATAAGCCATTTGATCAGTTTTCTTAAAGGATGTCATTAAGATTATCTAAAAATATTTATGCCTAGACTTTTTTTAATCTCAGAAAATAAAACCAAAGGATAATACCATTGTAGTGTTTGCTACTTTATTGAAGAAAAACAGATTGAAATACACCAACTTGTCTGTATAACTGGCCTTAAATATTTTGTAAGTCATTTTAAAACTATCTTTTGTTAGGAGCACTTTTATGAGAGACATTTTATATGACCCATAATAATCAACATTGATTAGCAGACATTTAGAATCATGGTTTGAAACTGAAATTTTAATTTATTAATACATTTCTTATAGTGCTTAAAGATATGTCATTGTTGTTGTTGTGGAATCGCCGCCTGTGAATAGGAGCTGATCTGAGTTCTTCTGAGTTCTACGATGGCTTAAATTTTGTGCAGAAATAGTCAGTGGGTATTTATTTGATTCTGGATACATAAGTACTAACAGATCTATCATATGTGCTTGCCATAATTTCATAGATCTGGTCTCTGAGATTATACTTTTAATTAACAGTGAAAGAGATATTTGTTGCAAGTATGCTACCATCTTGTTCTTGATAAAAGTGAAGGTTAATAACTGATGACATTGCCAGCCTGACAACCTGAATTTAATATGTGGGACCCACATAACGGAAGGAAAAGACTCCTACCAATTATTCTCTGACCTCCATATGTATGTGCACATGCACAATACATAAATGTGAAAATAGATAATAAATAATTATTGATGTTCCTAAATAAGATTGTAATGTCTATAGACAAAAGTAGATAGGATTAATAACAAATAAAAGTTACTCTACACTGCAGCTAGGAGCTTCTTTGCTTTTCATTGATAGAAAATTTCATTACTAGTACAAGTAATTTTGAGTACATAAATAGCCTTTTTACTGGAAGTTGATCTTTTTAGAATATAGATCTGAAGAAGAGACCAAAATCCAAAATTAAAACCAAACTATAAGATAATTCGAAATTTTTTCTCCTGTCATGCAAATGATTGTAAAGTTTTTATTTAGATCTCTGTATGGGTAAAGGACAGTTTCTAGATCCCCATTAAGATTAAAAGGGAGAAAATAGTTGACCTAGAAAATGCCTATAGTCTAACTGGTTCTTAAAAAATCATATGGTTTATATTTTTAGAAGAGATGGTACTGAGACCAGAAGAAAAGATGTTGAGAAAAAGATTTAAATGTATCAAGGAAGCTGTTTATATGGTGGCGCTGTAGACTTCAATTATTAGTTGTTAAGTACAAAAATCAGTAACTATTTTTGAAGAAATTTCTTAGACTAATGAAGAAATGGAGTATTTGCCAAGCAACAGTGAAAAAGGGAGACATTTCAGTAGACATTGATTGATTGACTGTTGCTACTACTAGAACAAATTGCACACAAATCATGAAAAGCTATTAATAAAAACTGTACTGTAACCACACATGGAAAGTATCTTTTCCTGTGGTTTCTCTCTACCACCAAGTCAGGTTATGAAGTTTCCTTGATATGATGAGGAGAAAAGTGATGGAGTGAAAATTCATGAGGGTAAATGTAGGGAAGGCAAAGAGAAAAACATAGACTTATTAGAATAATCCCTTCTCAAACTATTACCCTTAAAGAGACAGTTCAGGCAAGAAAGAAATTGTTCTAAGGTGAATTGTTACTAGTTTGATAGTATTTAAATTCTACTAGTTAACATTTACCCTTTGAAGTAACAAAGACTGAAAACATGAGTAGATTTAAAAAGGAATTATGAACCAAGAGAGATGTGGGGTATCGTTTCCTAACCTTAAGGCTGAAGTGATGATAGACAGTGGCCCTCTTCCTCAGTATATCATCCCTGTTAGTACTGCCAAATACAAGTATGGATTAACAGACAAGAAAGATATTCTTTTATCCCCCTTTTATTGTTTTTGGGGGATTTCAGGTGTATAGCTTTCCAATTAGGTAGTCTTAAAGTAATAAACTTGGCGGGTATTGAGAGTGAAAACTCTTATTTCCTTTTTGTCTTGGATACACAGACTATATTCTGTAGTTTCTTCAATTTTATGTAGGCATGGGATTGCACTATAGAAATGTTAATGTATTTTATATTTAGAATTTAAAAATCTGGGATTCTGTTTTCTTGTGTTTTGTGTCTGTTGAATATTGTTGGGAACACTGTAAAAGATGACAGAATCAAAAGGTAGACGTAGCCTAAACTGCTTTTTTAAAAACATTTTATGTTATGTAATTGAATTATTTCTCCCTTCCCCTTCATCATTCCATACCATGCCATATACCCTTCCATGCTTTCTTTCAAATTCATGACCTTTTTCCCCATTGTTTTATAAGCCTGAGTGAGTGCACGTGTGCGTGTGTATGTGTGTGTGTGTGCATAAGTATAAATCTGTAAGTATAACTTGTTCTGTTTGTATAATATTATTTTTATGTGTCTTTTCAGGGCTGACCATTTGGTATTGGATAACCAGTAAATGTGCTCTTCTCTAGGGAAGACCATTTTTCCCTTTCTCAGCAAATTTCCTTTTGATCAAACTTTAGAAAATTAAATTTGAGATTTAATATTATTTAGGACATTAATATTTATAGTAAGGTCTTGTATATTTCTGGAATGGTGTCATATAGATATTTTATCAGTGTATAAATAGATACTTTTCTTATCTCTTCTACAGTGACCGACCAGTACAGGCTTAACTACAAACTGAAAGGTCAGAAAATATTGCCTTATAAGTACCGTGGAATTTTTATCATGTACAATTTGCCTCTTTACAGAGTATCCTGATATATTATGAAGGACATAATATAGAGCTGACCTAAAACAAAGAAAAAAATCTGAGATTCTTTTGAGACAGAGTCTGTGTGTGTTCCAGCTTGTTCTTAAACTCATGGTGTAGCCTAGACTAGACTCAAACCTAGGTTTCCTTAGTCTACCAAGTGATAGGATTATTGTCTTATACTACCATGCTTGTCTGTTAAGGTTCTTTAAGCACCTGTTTCAAACCTAAGGCTTGATAATTGACTTAAGAAGAAAAGAGAAATGAAAACAAAATTGCCCTGAGGTACTTAAAGCTAAAGACAACAGTGGAATACAAAGAAAATCCCCCAGGTATCCTAAATTTTGCAGTCATGATATAATGCACAGAGAAATTTATTGTTTAGAAAACTGACAGGTCACCTGAAAACCACAAAGATTCCAGGAGTCTCCCCAGTGCACAAAGGAAGCCCATAGGAATAAAATGGTAGTCATAGAAGCCCATAGTAGTCATCTCAGAATAAAGTGAGTCCATCTCTAGCACAGAGGCCAACTCCTCTGAAACTGCAGTCAGATTGCTTCTGATCGCCACACACTGAAGCCTAATGATAGAAGGGTGTACTGTTTCCTGGAGGTAACAATTGGCCTTTTTTATACTTCTGCCATTTGTAGAAAATACGTGACACAACGTTTAAAAAAATGCAAGACGTAAAAGAACAAAAAGCATTGATCTAAAGAGGAATCTGAGTAGAAGCAAACTATTAGAGATTAATAACAGTGGCAAAATGTTGAGGGAAGTAAATACGAAGACACAAAATTGTAGCAAAGATTTGGAAAATTCAAATGCAGTTCGAATATGAGCTAATAAAACAACACAAGAATTATTAATAAACATTAAGACAAGAGAGTTGAAAATGTATAAAGTAATTATTAAAAGGAAAAGGAGTGAAAATAAAAATAAAGTATTTGAGTGTAAAGGTCAAATCAAATACCTTACCATCTTTCTAAGAGAAAGAAATTAAAAGAACGAGGCAGAAAAGGTTTTCAATAGCTGTTAACTAGGGACTTTGCTGAAATTGATGGGGCCTGATAGATATAATTTTTGGGGTTAATACTATGTCAGAGTCCCCTCATCAGATTCAATGGTCAGTGTCCTTAAAGAGGACAAGCAGATACAAAGACATAAAAAAGAAGGTCATGTAAAGATGGAGACAGAAATGGGGAAGACACAGCTGCAAGCCAAGGAGTGCCTGGTTGCTGGCAACCATATGGTTGAAAGAAAAAGAGTATTTTCCTATAGTATTTTCAAAGGAAATCCTGGGGGTCATTCTCTAAAAATTAGAGATTTTTTTTATGTTTTAAGCCATCTTCTTTATGGCAATTTATTATGGGACCCTAAGGGGAAAAATATTAATATTAAAATCAAGAGGTAGGCTTCCTCTGAACTGAAAATGTTTATAAAACATGTAAAGGTTACTTAGAACCAAGCAATAAGCTCTAGATAGTATGTAAAACAATGGCTATCTGCATGCTGGAAAGTCTTCAGTGCCTTTGAAGGAATGAAAGATTAATGAAGAGTCATTTACCTTCAGCTGACAATGGAAACCCAAAGAAATGGGAGTCTGGTGTCCATGAAGCAGGCTAGCAAGCAGCACTGTTTTCTTTAGAATTTTTTATTTTTAGACTGCCTATTGAAAGACACTACTGACTCAGTTCTCAGTAAATTTAACAATCAAGATTAATCTTAGGGGTCTGATGGTTTGAAAGAAAATGACACCCCTTAACCCCAGAAAGAGTAGCACTATTTGGTGTGACCATGTTGAAGTAGGTGCGGTCTTGTTAGAGAAAGTGTGTCACTGTGAAGGTGGGCTTTTAAGTCTCATATATGTTCAAGCCATGCCCAATAAGACAATTCACTTCCTGTTACCTGCACAAGATGTAACATTCTCAGCTACCTCACCAGTACCGTGTCTGCCTGCGTGCTGTCATGTCCTACCATGATAATAATGGACTGAACCACTGAACTGCAAGCCATCCAGTTAAATGTTTTCCTTTGTAAGAGTGGTTGTAGTCATGGTGTTCTTTGACAGTAGCAGACGGGGACATAACCACATAGACTGTTTGTTTGCATTAAAGATAGTAAAGCTATGTAATGAGCATCTTTATACCAATAGATTGAGTGACTTAGGTGGGTTGAACAGATGCCCTTTGAAACAGTCTGTCAGTGCCTTGCCAAAGGAAATAGATCTAAAAAGTCTGTATACTTCCTGAAATACTGAATTGGTCATCATAATGTCAAACAAGAAAATTTTCATTGTTGCACAGAGAATTCTTCCAAAACATTTAGGTTACAAGTAATATTAAACTACATGGGCACCTAAAGCACACAACTGTGGTCTAAATGCATTAAATGAAAAATACCAGAATTACACAGTTGGTTAAGTTTTGTTTTACTAATATGAGTCACTTGATGAAGTCTTGTATCTTGATGAAGTCTTGTATCATCTAACCTGGCATATAAATCATCCCCTTGTTCCTGAATCATACTCTATATTTTACCTTTTAGTGGATGTCCTATTTGTCAAATGCAATCCTTGTGATTGAGGAACCTTTTGCTAACTGGATGTGACTCAAAACCACAAGTGCAGTAGTGCTATCAATTTAGATATGTTAAAGAAAAGCCACAAATTAAATCCTTTATGTAACAACATGTATGTTCATGACTTAATGCAAAAAGAAAAATGATATAGAGAGGTTAGTAGGAATGAGTCTATTCACAATATTGTAAAAGAAATCTTGCTAGCTTTGATTTTACTTCAAACTAAAAGTTATATCTAAGGTGCATGGCTTTAAGTAGAAGAGGCTGTAAATTTGTGTACATAGTATATAACAGTATATATAAGGTTCAGAACTGTTTTCAGATATCCAGTGGAGATCTTGGAATGTATCCCTAAAAAATGAGAATAGTTACTAATTAAAAGTGAAGGTATTCCCTAGGATCACGAACTATAAGCTCAATGTACTTTGTTTATAGTTAATATCTACTTATGAATGAGTATATACCATATTAATTTTTAATATATTTTTGGATATCACTCAGGATATTGTTTTCTAATTCCATCAGTTTGCTTGCAAAATTCAAGATGTCATTGTTTTTTACTGCTGAGTAGTACTCTAATGTATAAATGTGCTACGCTTTTCTCTATTCATTCTTCAATTGAGTGATGACTGAGGTTTTCTGTCCTGCCTGGTTCCCACAATCATTAAGTCCCAAAGAAATCACACAGAAGTCTGCATTAGTTATAAACTGATTGGCCCATTAGCTCAGGCTACTTATTAACTCTTAAAAGTTATATTAGCCCATTATTCTTCTCTATGCTAGACACATGGCTCAGTACCTTATTCAGCAAAACAGTCACATCTTCTGTGGCTGGGCCAGGACTGCAGAAAGGACTTCCTTCTTCCCAGAATTCTGTACTCATTGTCCCTCCTCTTCCCGTCTGGTTGTCCCACCTATACTTCCTCCCTGGCTACTGGCCAATCAGCGTTTTTAAAAAATATAATTGACAGAATACAGACCATTGTCCCACACCAGTTCCCCCTCTTTAAAAAAAAAAAAAAAAAAAAAACAAGAACTCTGAATCTAAAATCCCTTGTTTAGCTTTTCTCCTGACCATTAGCCATAACAACTTGTAACCAACATTCTAAACAAAGAAAATATTCATAGTCCATTTTGGGGGAATGTGGGTATAGAGGCTACTTCTGGCTGATTGGGGGCACTGTTAATTTTATGTGGACCTAAAGAAATTTACAATTATGATCAAGTCCTTACTGGAGTATCCTGTGAGGCTTGATCATCTTAGGCAGCAGTCTTGAATCTGTTCTAGATGTAGAACTCAGACATCTGAGCCATTTGTCTCTACCAGAGATTTCTCAGGTGGTCTTCCTTGATCAAACTTTTTTTTTATTAACTCAGAATGAATCCACAGCCTCTCATGTCGTGTTGAAACAAAAGGAAATCCTCTCCAAAGTAACATATCTTTTGACTTCAACTTTGAAGTCAAGGTATTTTCAAAATACCTATCTTGGGTTAGTTCAGGAGAATTTGTAAACAATTATTTTTAGCAGCTGTTGCTCCTTCCTCAGCATTCAAACAATTCAAAGAGCACATAACATACAGTATTCAGATTCTCTGTCCATTTTCCATCTTTATGTGGCATTATTTTAACCTCTATTTCTTTTATTTTTATTATTAATTTTTGTCCTTTCAAGACAGAGTTTCTCTGTGTATTTTTGTCCTGGAATTTACTCTGTAAACGAGGCTGTCCTTGAACTCACAGAGATCTACCTGCCTCTGCCTCCCAAGTGCAGGAATTAAAGGTGTATGCCACCACAACTTGAACTCACCTAGATCGCTCTGCCTCAGCCTCACAAGTGTTGGGATTAAAGGTCCAACATACCTTGAACTCACAAAAGTCTGCCTGCCTCTTCTAAGTGCTGGGATGAAAGATGTGTGCCACCACACCCAACTACTCTCTTTTTTTCTTTTTTCTCCCAAGCCTACATATATTTTTAAACACAGTAAATCATTTAGCGGTGTTTTTTGTTTTTAATATTTTTATAATTTTTATTGGAATAACTTACATTAGACAAACATTTTTCTTTATTATTCTTATTATTAAAATTTTTCACGTCCTCCCCTCCTCCTTTTTCCCTCCTCCCTCCCCCTCCCTCTCCAGTCCTAAGAGAAGTCAGGGTGCCCTTCCCTGTGGGAAGTCCAAGGTCCTCCCCCCTCCATCCAGGTCTAGAAAGGTGTGCATCCAAACACACTAGGCTCCCAAAAAGCCAGTACATATAGTAGAATCAAAACCCAGTGCCATTATCATTGGCTTCTCAGTCAGCCCTCATTGTCAGCCACAGTCACAAAGTCTGGTTTGATCACATGCTCGTTCAGTCCCAGTCCAGCTTTACTGTATCTCTCTCTCTTTTTCTGACCACATGAGTCTTTAATTTGCTTAACACTATGGATAGGATTAAAGCCGTGGCTTTGATTGCTGGATTCAGCCCATTCCATTGCTATCTGAGATTCCAGCCTCATGGCCGAGGTACCAACTGTACCATGTTGATTGCCACAACTCTTTGGTGTTTCAAGGTCCCTGCCAGCAAGCAAGCTGCAGCAGTCTGCTCACAAACCACACTCAAATGCTCTGTAGTTGGACCTCCTGTCTGAAAGAATCAGAGTTTGGGCTGGTAGGACGGCCCAGAAAGGCAGCCTTTTAAAAATGCCATGTTTTTTTTTTTCCTGCTATGGCTGAAAACCAGAAAGCATGTAGTCAGATTTTTATCAACATCATTTAAGTGTTTAATGGCAGGATCTCTTAAAAGAGCTTCAAGGTTTTACAGCTAAATCTGAGTCAAGAAGCTTCTCTTAATGAGAGCAGAGCCCACCTGAAAAAATGCTGCTATTAATAAGCCATGCTTAACTCTGTTCTTTTTTGTTCAGAATAACTTCCAATGTTCTCTCAGGCTTTTTTAAGTAGATTTGGTCAGCCCCACATTGGCACGCTGTTTGTTGACTAAGGTTTTCTGTCCTGCCTGGTTCCTGCAATTGTTAAGTCCCAAAGAATTCACACAGAAGTCTGCATTAGTTATAAACGGATTGGCCCATTAGCTCAGGCTTCTTATTAACTCCTATAACTTATATTAGCCCATTATTCTTGTCTATGCTAGCCACGTGGCTCAGTACCTTATTCAGCAAGGCAGTAACATCTTGCTTCTGTGGCTGGGCCAGGACTGCAGAAAGGACTTCTTCCCAGAATTCTCCTGTACTCATTGACCTGCCTCTAGTTTCTGTCTGGTTGTCCCACCTATACTTCCTGCCTGGCTACTGGCCAATCAGCATTTATTTAAAATATAGTTGCCAGAATACAACCATTGTCCCACACCAGTTGAGGGCCATCTAGATTGTTTTCGGGTTTTGGCAATTACAAATAATGCTGTTATAAACATAATTGAGCAAATGCTTTTGTAGTATGATTGAGAATCTTTTGGGTATATTTCCAAGAGTGGTATTGCTGTTTCCTGAGGTAGGTAGATTCCCAATTTTCTGAGGAATCGCCATACCGATTTCCAAATTGGTTATACAAATTTGCATTCCTACCAGCAATGGATAAGTGTTCCACTTATTCCACATCCTCGCCAGCATAAGTTATCATTAGTGTATTTGATCTTAGCCATTCTGACAGGTGTAAGATGGTACTTCAGAGTTGTTTTGATTTGAATTTCCCTGATAGGTAAGGAAGTTGAACATTTCCTTAAGTATCTTTTGACCATTTGCAATTCTTCTGTTGAGAATTGTCTGTTAAGTTCAGTGCCCCATTTTTTAATTGGGTTATCTAGAATTTTAATGTCTAATTTCTTGAGTTCTTTATAGATTTTGGAGATCAATCCTTTGTCTGATGTGGGATTGGTGAAAATCTTTTCCCATTAAGTAAGTTGCCTTTTTGTCTTATTGACTGTGTCCTTTGCTTTACAGAAGCTTCTCAGTTTCAGGAGGTTGCATTTATTGTTGCTTTCAGTGTTTTTGCTACTAGGGTTATATTTAGGAAGTGGTCTCCTGTGCCCATGCATTGAAGACTACTTAACCACTTTCTCTTCTATCAGGTTTAGTGTGGTCAGATTTATATTGAATTCTGTAGTCCATTTGGACTTGAGATTTGTGCATGGGGACAAACATGGACCAATTTTAATTCTTCTACATGTTGACATCCAGTTATGCTAGCACTATTTGTTGAAAAGTCATTCTTTTTTCCATTGTTTAATTTTAGCTTCTTTGTCAAAAATCAGGTGTTCATTGGTGTGTGGATTAATATCCAGGTCTTCAATTTGATTCCATTGGTCAACATCTTTGTTTTTATGCCAATACCAAGCTGTTTTCATTACTGTAGCTCTGTAATAGAGCTTGATGTAAAGGATGGTGATGCTTCTGGAAGTTCTTTTATTGTACAGGATTTTTTGGGCTATTCTGGTTTTTCTTTATTTTTCCATATGAAGTTTATTATTGTTCTTTCAAGGTCTGTGAAGAATTGCCAATTTTACCATGTTGATCCTTCTTATCCAAGAGCATGGGAGATCTTTCTATTTTATGTTATCTTCTTCAACTTCTTTCTTCAAAGACTTATAGTTCTTGACCTGGATGGATGGGGGAGGGCCTTGTACTTCCCACAGGGCAGGGCATCCTGACTTCTCTTAGGACTGGAGAGGGAGGGGGTGTGGGGGAGTGGGAGAGAAATGGGAGAAGGGGGGAGGTGGAAAATTTTAATAAATAAATTTGAAAAAAATTAAAAATGAAAGAGAAAAAATGACTTATAGTTCTTGTCAAATGGGTCTTTTACTTGTTTGGATAGTGTTACCTCCAAGATATTTTATGTTATATGTGGTTATTGTGAAAGGTGATGTTTCTCTCATTTTCTTCTCAGCTTCTTTATCATTTGTGTATAAGAGGGCTACTGCTTTTGTTGAGTTTATCTTGTATCCTGTCACATCACTAAAGGTATTTATCAACTGTAGAAGTATTGGAGGTCACTTATGTACACTATCTTATCATCTGCAAATAATAAATGTTTAACTTCTTTCTTTCCAATTTAAATCTCCTTGATCTTTTGTTATCTTATTGCTATTGCTAAAACTTCAAGAACTTTGTTGAAGAGTGATGGAGAGACTGGACAGCCTTGTCTTGTTTCTGATTTTAGTGGAATCACTTTGAGTTTCTCTCCATTTAATTAGAAATTAGTTGTCAGCTTGCTACATATTGATTTTATTATATTTACATATGTTTATTGTATGTCTAATCTCTCCAAGACCTTTATCATGAAAGGGTTTTGGATTTGTTGAATGCTTTCTCAGCATCTATTGAAATGATCATGCTTTTTTCTTTCAGTTTATTTATATTTTATTACATTGATAGATTTTCATATGTTGAACCAGCCCTGCATCTCTGGAATGAAGCCTACTTTATCATGATGGATAATTTTTTTTTGATGTCTTCTTGGATTTGGTTTACCATTATTTTATTGAGAATTTTTGCATCGATGTTCATGAGTGAGTTTGATCTGTAATTCTCTTTCTTGGTTGAGTCTTTGTATGGTTTGGTATCAGGGTAACTGTAGCCTCATGAAAAGAGTTTGGCAATGTCCCTTCTGTTTCTACTATGCGCAACACTTTGAGGAGTGTAGGTATTAAGTCTTCTTGGAAGTTCTGGTAGCTGCTTTCATGGTGTCCCATAGGTTTGGATATGGTGTGCCTCCATTTTCATTAAATTCAAGAAGACTTTAATTTCTTTATTTTTCCTTGACCCAGGGGTGGTTCAGTAGTAGACTGTTCAATTTCCATGAGTTTATAGCTTTTCTGAGAATATTATTGTTGTTAAATTCTAACTTTAATCTCTGGTGATCCAATAAGACACAGGGAGTTACTCTATTTTTTTTTATAACTGTGGAGGTTTGCTTTTTGTTACCAAGTATGTGATCAATTTTATAGAAGGCTCTATGAGTTGCTTTGAAGAAGGCATATTCTTTTCTGTTTGGGTGGAATGTTCTATAGATGTCTGTTAAGTTCATTTGATTCATTACATCTGTTAGTTCTCTTGTTTCTCTGCTAAGTTTCTGTCTGGTTGATCTGTCCATTGGAGAGAGTGGAGTGTTGAAGTCTCCTGCTATTAGTGTGTGGGATTTGATATGCGATTCAAGTTTTAGTAATGTTTCTTTTACATATATGGGTGCTCTTGTATTAGGGGCATATATGTTCAGGATTGAGACTTCATCTTGGTGAATTGTTCCTATTATGAGTATAAAGTGTCTTTCTCCATCTCTTCTGGTTGATTTTAGTTTCAAATCAATTTTGTTAGATATTAGGATAGCTACACCCACTTGTTTCTTAGGTCCATTTCTGTTGGCTGCACTTTTCTGTGAATTCCCACACCCTATTTAGGCGCACGCTTTCCCAAATCAAGCCCACGAGAATGAATGAATATCCTAAGGGTTGAACAGACACACACAAGGAGATCATGATCATTCACCAAGGAGTAAATGGCAACTTTATTAAACACAAGTCGGGTATATATACTAGGGGGCAAAGGGAAAATAGCCCCTTCCATCCGGAACAGAGGAAGAGGATGTCAGGTGTCCGGCACCCAAAGCCAGACAGCAGCTGCAGTGGCAGAAGTATAGCTGCCAGCGGGATCCTTGCTTGCAGGTGGAATTACCATAACAAAAGAGGGCCAAGTTTTTTCTAAGCTAAACCCTCAGGCCGGTGCAAGAGCAGAGAAGCCAGGAAGCCAGAGGTAAAACGGCCCTGCATAGTGCCAAGAACAAAGGGGAAGAAACCTGGGTACCAACACATTTCATTGTAAAATCTTTTCCCAACCCTTTACTCTGAGGTAGTGTCTGTCTTTGAGGTTGAGGTATGTTTCTTGTAACAGCAGAAGGCCTGATTCTGTTTTAGTATCCATTCTCTTAGCCTGTGTCCTTGTGTAGGTGAATTGAGTCCATTGATATTAAGCAATATTAATGACCAGTGGTTGTTAACTCCAGTTATTTGTTGGTAGTAGTGTTTGTGTGTTTCATTTCTTTGGGTTATGCTGGTGGGAGCTTATCAGATGTCCGTGTTTTGTGGCTGTAGTTAGCTTCATTGGGTTGGAGTTTTCTTCTAGTACTTTCTGTTGGGCTGGGTTTGTGGATATGTATTTTTTAAATCTGGTTTTGTTGTGGAATATTTTTTTATTCATTCATGGTGAATGAAAGCTTTGCTGGATATAGTAGTCTAGGCTTGCATCTGTGGTCTTTTAGTGTCTGCAGCACATCTATCCAGGACCTTCTGGGTTTCATGGTTTCCATTGAGAAGTTGGGTGTAATTCCCTTGATTTGTGTTTTCCTTATACCTCTATTTCAGTTGTCAAGTCTTAAACTGTTTCCCTCACTTGTTTGATTATTTTTTCTTGAATTTCTTGTGTTTCTTTGAGGGATTTATTAATTTCTTCCAATTTTTTTGTTTGTCTTCTCTTCCATTTCATAAAGGAGGTTTTCATTTCCTCTTTAAAGGTCTCCATCATTGCCATAAAGTTACATTTAAAGTCATTTTCTTCTACTTCTTCTGGGAAGATCAAGTCTTCCTGTTGTGTGACTGGTGGGTTCTGGTGTTACCATGTTGCTTTTTAGGTTGTTGAATGAATTCTTGCATTGGTACCTACCCATCTCTTCCTTCATATGAGGCCAGCAGTATCTTTGCATTTTGGTTCAATTCTTGCTGTGGCTGTCTGTGTATTGGGGGGTTTTTTCTTGGTCTACTCTATACTGTCAATGTCTTTCTCAGAAAGACTCTGAGATTTCTATACACATGCTCTCTTGGTCTTCTCTGCTGGTTTACTCTCTTGGTGCTCTCTCTTAATCCCCTCAGTGTTGTAGCAAGCTCTTGGTCCCCTCAGTATTATAGCAAGCTGTCCGCTCTTAGGTTAATGTGTGGTTTGGGGTGGTCCACTGTATGGGTTTGGGTTTTGGGGTAGCCTAGCTACAAGAAATTCTCTGCTGGCTTGTTAGAAAAGCTAAGGGAGTTGGGGAAGGGCCCCTGGGTTTGTCCCACTGGAGAGGTCCTAAAGAGTAGAGCATACGGCCGTGCAGCTGTTCGCTCACCTCTTAAGTCCCCTCAGTATCGGAACAAGCTGTGTTTCAGAGTTCCACTGAGGTTGCAGGAAAATAGGCGTCCCAGTTGTAATTTTTTGTTTAACTATGTGTGTTAGAGTTTTTTGATTGTTTGTTTGTTGTGTTTTGTTTTGTTTTTGCTGTGAAGAGACATTGTCACCAAGACAACTTTTATAAAGGAAAACATCTAATTGTGGTGACTCTCTTTCAATTCATAGGTTTAGTACATTATCATCATGGTGGGAAGTAGGCAGACATGGTGCTAGAGAAGGAGCTGAAAGTTCTTACATCTTGGCTCACAGACAACAAGATGTTGTCTGAGACACTATGTGTGGCTTGAGCACAAATGAGACCTGAAAGCCCATCTACACAGTGGCACACTTCCTCCAACAAGACCACATCTACTCTACCAATATCACATCTTCAGTAGTGCTATTTGCAATGACCCCCCCTGTAAGAGACGTTTTCTTTCAAATCACCAGTGTGGTAAAATATTAGAATTAAGAAATTGCCAATGACAATATACTCTTATCTAGTTTACACATTCCCATGTTTTCCATGTATGTGTGTTTTTAATTCTTTGGTATTTCATTTCATGTGTATAAATGTTTGACCACATTTGAGATATTAAACTCTTGTCATTGGAGAACATACTTAGGATATTCGCAATTTCCAGCTCTTATTGACACAATGTTTTGTGTCAATGTCAACTTTAATTTTTTAAATAAAATACTCAAGACTGAGTACTAGATCACATAACAAGTGCATTTTTAGTTTTATTTTAAGGTGCCAGAATTTTCCTGAATTGTGTGATGATACCATTTTATTTTCCACAGCTACCAAGTTTCTCTGTATCCTCAAATGCCTTTGATGACACTGACATTTTTTAACTTTAGATATTTTGAATAGTTCTGCAGTGCTATCTGGTCTTGGATTTAACTGGCATTTTCCTCATAGATAAAAGATATAACTACTTTCCATTTATATTGCTGTTCATGGTGGGGTGTTTTTTGTTTGGTTTTTTTGCCTATATTATATCTGGATTTTACTGTCTATTGAGATTTGCAATTATCTACAATGAAGCCGGACAGTGATGGCACACGCCTTTAATCCCAGCACTCAGGAGGCAGAAGCAGGCAGCTCTCTGTGAGTTTGAGAACAACTTGATCTACAAGAGCAAGTTCCAGGGTAGGCTTTAAAGCCACAGAGAAACTCTTCTCTCCAAAAACAAAACAAGCAAACAAACAAAACAATTATCTTCAGTGACTGGACCTATTTATAGTGTCTGTTCTGTTTCTTTGCTTAATCATTATCTTTCTTTATGTCATATAATTTTGATATTTATGTTGGAAATGGTAGACATATCTCTCTGTGGTCCAGGGCAGCCTGGTCTATATAGCAGGATCTTGTCTTGATAGAAAAGAAAATTTACAATTACCAACAAAAACAGCAAAAAGAGCTGGGATTTTAGTTGTGTCTCCTCCATGACTACCTCTATTTGTTTTCGCTTTTTTTCTTTTTTATTTCCACCTCTTCCCCGCCTCCCTTTCCCCTCCCCCTCCACACCTCCCTCTCCTCACCTCCCCCTCCATTTCTAGTCTTAAGAGCAGTCAGGGTTCCCTGCCCCATGGGAAGTCCAAGGTCCTCCCCCCTCCATACGGGTCTATAAAGGTGAGCATCCAAAGAAACCAGGCTCCCACAAAGTCAGACCATGCAGTAGAATAAAAACCCAGTGTCATTGTCCTTGGCTTCTCAGTCAGCCTTCATTGCCAGCCATGTTCAGAGTGTCCATTTTGATCACATGCTCCATCACTCCCACTCCAGCTGGTCTTGGTGAGCTCCCAATAGATCAGGCTCACCATCTCAGTGGGTGGACACACCCAACATGATCCTGACTTCCTTGCTCATGTTCTCCCTCCTTCTGCTCCTCATTTGGACCTAGGGAGCTAAGTCTTTGCTCCGATGTAAGTCTCTGTCTCTATCTCCATCCATCGCCAGACGTAAGTTCTATGGTGATATGCAAAATATTCATCAGTATGGCAATGAGGCAAGGCCAGTTCAGGCACCGTCTCCTCTGCTGCCCAGGGAACAATCTGGGGACCTCTCCTTGGACCTGGGAACCCCTCTAGAATCAAGTCTCTTGCAAACCCTAAAATGGCTCCCTAAGGTGAGATATATACTTGCCTGCTCCCATATCCATCCTTCTTCCATCCCACCCATCCCATTCCCCCAAGCTATCCTGAATCCTCCCCTTCTCCCTTCTCTCTACCCATCTCCCTTTACATCCACCCCCCAAACCCCCGTGCACCCAACTTTGCCTGGCAATCTTGTCTACTTCCAATATCCAGGAGGATAACTATGATTTTCTTCAGGTTCACCTTCTTATTTAGCTTCTCTAGGTTCACGAATTATAGGCTCAAAGACCTTTAATTATGGCTAGAATCCACTTATGAGTACATACCATATTCCTCTTTTTGGGTCTGGGTTACCTCACTCAGTAAGAGTTTTCTATTTCCATCCATTTGCATGCAGAATTCAAGATGTCATTGTTTTTTTACCACTGAGTAAAACTCTTATATGTATATGTTCCACACCTTCTTTAACCATTCTTCGATTGAGGGGCACCTAGGTTGTTTCCAGGTTCTGGCTATTACAAATAGTGCTGCAATGAACATAGTTGAACAAATGCATTTGTAGTATGATAGGGCATCTCTTGGGTATATTCCCAAGAGTGGAATTGCTGGGTCCTGAGGGAGGTTGACTCCCAGCTTCCTGAGAAACCGCCACACTGATTTCCACAGTGACTGCACAAATTTGCATTCCCACCAACAATGGATGAGTGTTCCCCTCACTCCACATCCTCTCCAGCCTAGGCTGTCATTGGTGTTTTTGAGTTTAGCTATTCTGACAGGTGTAAGATGGTATGTCAAAGTTGTTTTGGTTTGCATTTCCCTGATCGCTAAGGAGGTTGAGCATGACCTTAAGTGTCTTTTGGCCATTCGAAGTTCTTCTGTTGAAAATTCTCAGTTCAGTTCAGTACCCCATTTTTTAATTGTGTTAATTAGAGTTTTAGTGTCTAGTTTCCTGAGTTCTTTGTATATTTTGGAGATCAGACCTTTGTCTGATGAGGGGTTGGTGAAGATCTTCTCCCTGTCAGAAGGGAGCCTTTTTGCCTTAGTGACAGTGTCCTTTGCTTTACAAAAGCGTCTCAGTTTCAGGAGGTCCCATTTATTCATTGTTGCTCTTATTGTCTGTTCTACTGGGGTTCTACCTAGGAAGTGGTCTCCTGTGCCTATGTCTTGTAGACTACTTTCTACTTTCTCTTCTATCAGGTTCAATGTGGTCAGATTAATGTTGATGTCTTTAATTCATTTGGACTTGAGTTTTGTGCATGGTGATAGATATGGATCTACTTTCATTCTTCTACAGGTTGACATCCAGTTATGCCAGCACCATTTGTTGAACATGCTTTCCTTCTTCCATTGTATACTTTTAGCTCCCTTGTCGAAAATCAGGTGTTCATAGGTTTGTGGGTTAATATCTGGGTCTTCTATTCGATTCCATAGGTCGACTTCTCTGTTCTTATGCCAGTACCAAGGAGTTTTCAATACTGTAGCTCTGTAATAGAGTTTGAAGTCAGGAATGGTAATGCCTCCAGAAATTCCTTTATTATATAAGATTGTTTTGGTTATCCTGGGTTTTTGTTTTGCCATATAAACTTGATTATTGTTCTCTCAAGGTCTCTGAAGAATTTTGATGGGATTTTGATGGGGATTGCAGTGAATTTATAGATTGCTTTTGGTAGAATTGCCATTTTAACTATGTTGATCCTCCCAATCCCAGAGCAAGGGAGATCTTTCCATTTTCTGGTATCCTCCTCAATTTCTTTCTTCAAAGACTTAAAGTTCTTGTCAAATAGATCTTTCACTTCCTTGGTTAGAGTTATCCCAAGATTTTTTTATTCTATTTGTGGCTATTGTAAAAGGTGATGCTTCTCTGATTTCCCTCCCTGCTTCTTTATCCTTTGTGTATAGGAGGGAAACTGATTTTTTGGAGTTGATCTTGTATCCTGCCACATTGCTAAAGGTGTTTATCAGTTGTATGAGTTCTTTGTAGAGTTTTTGGGGTAGCTTATGTACACTATCCTGTCATCTGCAAATCCCGAGAGTTTTACGTCTCCCTTTCCAATTCGAATCCCCTTGAAACCCTTATGTTGTCTTATTGCTATTGCTAGAACTTCAAGCACTATATTGAAGAGGTATGGAGAGAGTGGACAGCCTTGTCGTGTTCCTGATTTTAGTGGAATGGCTTTGAGTTTCTCTCCATTCAATTTGATGTTAGCTGTCGGCTTGCTGTAAATAGCTTTTAGTATATTTAGGTGTAATATGAGGGGCCTGCTTGTTGGGGTTTCTGTCCTGCCCAGTACTCCACAGCTGGCAACTCCCAAGGAAAATCAATCACACAGAGACCTCTATAAGTTATAAAGCTTATTGGCCCATTAGGTCAGGCTACTTATTAGTTCTTATGAGTTATTTTAACCCATTATTCTGATCTATGTTAGCCATATGGCTTGCTACCTTTTTCAGCTGTCAGCTTACATGTTGCCTCTTCAGTGGTCTGGGCAGGAATGGCAGAGGGAGCTTCCTGTTTTCCCAGAATACTCCCAGTCTCTTTGCTCCACCTCTACTTCCTGTCTGGCTTTCCCGCCTATACTGCCTTCCTGACCAATCAGCGTTTTATTAAAATATGATTGACAGAATACAGACAGTTCTCCCACATTTAGGTATGATCCTTGTATCCCTAATCTCTCTGAGACCTTTGTCATAAAGGGGGATTGAATTTTGTCAAATGCTTTTTCAGCATCCAATGAAATGATCATATGGTTTGTTTTTCAGTTTATTTATATGATGTATTACATTTATAGATTTGCATATGTTGAACCTGCCCAGCATCTCCGGGATGAAGCCTACTTGATCATAATGGATAATTTTTCTAATGTGTTTTTGGATTCGGTTTGCCAGTATTTTATTGAGAATTTTTACATCGATGTTTATGAGTGAGATTGGCCTGTAATTCTCTTTCTTGGTTGTGTCCTTGTGTGGTTTTGGTATCAGGGTAACTGTAGCTTCATGAATAGAGTTTGGCAATGACTCTTCTGTTTCTATATTGTGAAATACATTAAGGAGTATAGGTATTAGCTCTTCTTGGAAGTTCTGGTAGAATTATACATTGCAACCATCTGGTCCTGGGCTTTTTTGGTAGGGAGGTTTTTGATAACAGCTTCTAATTCTTCGTGACTAACAGGTCTATTTAGATTGTTCACCTGGTCTTGGTTCAACTTTGGTATATGGTACTTATCTAAAAAAATGTCCATTTCTTGTACATTTTCCAATTTTGTGGCGTACAGGCTTTTGTAGTAAGATCTGATGATTCTCTGAATTTCCTCTGTGTCTGTGGTTATGTCCTCCTTTTCATTTCTGATCTTATTAATTTGCATGTTCTCTCTCTGCCGTTTGATTAGTTTGGATACTGGTTTGTCAATCTTGTTGATTTTCTCCAAGAACCAGCTTTTTGTTTCATTGATTCTTTGGATTTTCTGTGTTTCTATTTTGTTGATTTCAACCCTCAGTTTGATTATTTCCATTCTTCTACTCCTCCTGGGTGAATCAGCTTCTTTTTTTTTGAGAGCTTTCAAGTGTGCTGTTAAGTCTCCAATGTGTGCTTTCTCCGTTTTCTTTAATTGGGCACTTAGTGCTATGAACTTTCCTCTTAGCACTGCTTTCATAGTGTCCCATAGGTTTGAGTATGTTGTGTCTTTATTTTCATGAAATTCAAGGAAGACTTTAATTTCTTTCTTTATTTCTTCCTTGACCCAGGGGTGATTCAGTAGTTGACTGATCAGCTTCCATGAGTTTGTACCATTCCTGGAGGTAGCATTTTTGTTGAATTCTAACTTTAATCCATGGTGATCTGACAAGACACAGGTGGTTACTAATATTTTTTTGTATCTGTGGAAGTTTGCTTTGTTACCGAGTATGTGGTCAATTTTCGAGAAGGTTCCATGAGCTGCAGAGAAGAAGGTAAATTCTTTCCTATTTGGGTGGAATGTTCTATAGATGTCTGTTAAGTCCATTTGATTCAATACCTCCAATAATTCTCTTATTTCTCTGTTAGGTTTCTTTCTGATTGACCTGTCCTTTGGTGAGAGAGGTGTGTAGAATAGAGGTGTCCTACTATTAGTGTGTGTAGTTTGATAGCATTGAGTTCTAGAAGTGTTTCCTTTACATAAGTGGGTACCTTTATATTAGGGGCATAGATATTCAGGATTGAGACTTCCTCCTGATGAATTGTTCCTGTTATAAGTAAAAAATGTCCATCTCCATCTCTTCTGATTGATTTTAGTTTGAAGTCAATTTTGTTAGAAATTAGAATGGCTACATCTGCTTGTTTCTTAGGTCCATTTGCTTGGAAAACATTTTCCCAATCCTTTACTCTGAGTAGATGTCTGTCTTTGTGGTTAAGGTGTGTTTCTTGTAACAGCAGAATGTTGAATCCTGCTTTCGTATCCAATCTCTTTTTATAGATGAATTGATATTAAGTGATATTAATGACCAGTGGTTGTTGACTCCGGTTTTTTTGGGGAGGGTAGTAGAGTTTGTGTGTTTCCCTTCTTTGTGTTGTGCTTGTGAAGGGTCGCTAGATGTCTAAGTTATTGTAGGCAGTGTTGGCAATGTTGGATTCCTTGGGTTGTGATTTTCATTCTATTACTTTCTGTAAGGCTAGATTTGTGGCTACGTATTTTTTAAATTTGTTTTTATCCTGGAATATTTTGTTTTCTCCGTTGATAGTGAACAATAGCTTGGCTGGGCATAGTAGTCTGGGCTTGCATCCATGGTCTCTTAGTTTCTGCAGTACCTCTATCCAGGACCTCCTGGCTCTCATGATTTCCATAGAGAAGTCCGGTATAAGTCTGATAGGTTTACCTTTATAAATTACTTGACCTTTTTCCTTTTCAGCTCTTAATATTCTTTCTTTAATCTGAATGTTTTGTGTTTTGATTATTATATAGCGAGGGGATGGTTTTGGTTTTTTTTTTTTTTTGATCAAGTCTATTCGGTGTTCTATATGCTTCTTGAACATTCATAGGAATATCATTCTTTATGTTGGGAAAATTTTCTTTTATAATTTTGTTGAATATATTTTCTGGGCCTTTGATCCACAATTCTTCTCCTTCTTCTACCCCTATTATTCTTAGATTTGGTTTTTTTATTGTGTCCCAGATTTCTTGAATGTTTTTTGATGAGAATTTGTTGGATTTGCTGTTTTCTTTGGTCAGAGTGTTTATTTTCTCTATGGTGTCTTCAGAATCTCAGATTCGTTCTTCTATCTCTTGTATTCTATTGCTTATGCTTGTTTCTGTAGTCTCTGTTCGTTTATCTAGATTTTCCATTTCCAGTCAGCCCTCTGTTTGTGTTTTCTTCATTGCCTCCATTTCAGTTTTCAATTCTTGAACTGTTTCCATTACCTGTTTGATTGTTTTTTTCTTGGTTTCCCATGGTATCATTTACAGATTTACTCATTTCTTCAAACTTTTTGTTAAACTTCTCTTCCATTTCCTTAATGGAGGTATTCATACCCTGTTTAAGGGACTCTATTGCTTTCATAATGACACTCTTTTCCACTTCTTCCAGAATAGGGTGTTTAAGTCCTTCTGTTGTAAGATTGCTGGGATCTGGTGTTTTCATGTTGTTTTCTTTTTGTTGGAGGAATTTTTGCCTTGGCGCCTGCCCATCTCTTCCTTCAAATGCTCTCCAATGGATTTTCTGGTACAGGGTCAGGTTCCCTTGTTGGCCAGGGACCTTGCCCTCTGATGGACCTTCTGCTACAGTATCAGTGCCCCTTGCTGGCCAGGAATTTCGCTGACTGAAGGCCTACCTTGCTGCAGGCACGCTATTAAAACAAAGGAACTCCCTCCTTCCCAGTTGCACTCACCACCCCTTCTCAGCGCCCACACAATCTGAGCTGGGCTATTTTTATGGCCCTGATATGTTTCCTGGGTGAAAGCTGGGATGGGATAGGAGGAGAGAGGGCTTAGCAGGGTGAAGCATTCCCTCCAGAATGACCAGGGAGATAAGAGTGTTGGGGAAAGTCTGTGTTCCCTTGCCAGGCTTCTGCCATGGGTCAGGAGCACACTTACCCCTCCGCTGGATCTTCTGCTGCAGGATCAGTGCCCCTTACTGACCAGAAATCTCCCTGACTAAAGGCTTACCTTGCAGCAGGCAGGCTATTAAAACAAAGGAACTCCCTCCTGCTCAGTTGCAGTAGCCACCCCATCCCAAACAGGTTGAGCTAGGGGATTGTATGGCCCCAAGGAAGGGAGGGAGGAAGGGAAGGGGTTCTTGGGTGAAAGCTGGGATGGGCTAGGAGGAGAGAAGGCTTAGCAGGGTGAAGCAGCCCCTGCAGAATGACCAGGGAGATAAGGGTGTTGGGGAAAGTCTGTGTTTCCTTGCCAGGCTTCTGCAGCTTGTCAGGAGCACACTTACCCCTCTGTTGGATCTTCTGCTACAGGATCAGAGCTTCTTGCTGGCCAGAAATCTCCCTGACTAAAGGCCTACCTTACTGTAGGCAGGCTATTAAAACCTTCGCTTTTGTTTTTATATTTAGTAGTTTTGAGACAGGGTCTTGTTGTTTACATGTTGCCAGTAACTAAGTGTATCCTATGCTGACCACCCCTCTTCCAGCACTAGAGTGACCATGAACAGCGTTTACAATGGTGCCAAGGTTCTTTTGCTTGTACATCAGGCACTTTTTTTATAATTAGCCGCTGAGGTGTAAACTTAACATTTTCTCAATGTTTCTAAATTTATGCCATTTTATTAACACTTTAAGAATTTGCTGACTTTTAAAATAAGGCACTGTGCCTGCCTGACCTCTTCACTTAACCAGCCCCCCTCTTCCTTCAGGGTTTAGCCCTGTGAGTTTCCCTGACACTACCCATCCATGTCTTCTCCACAGCCCAACAGATCTACCCTGGGTGTCTCCACATATAATGCCTTAGCCTAATCTTGCCATAACCTGCCTGCACCACATACCTCTAAGTAGGTATCCACCAGGACCTTCACTACCTGCTATCATCCACAAATCTTTTCTACCCTACACCTAACTCCTCTGTTCAGCTAAGTGTTTCACATGATTCTTTATGGCCTAGCCCCATGAATCTCCCTAATGCTCCCCAACATGCCCCCATAGCCAGTATCTGCCCTAGCCAAGCCTGCACTCCTTATGTCACAGCCTGCTGTCAGAAACCTTCTTACCTTTTCCCCAACCTGCAGTCTCCTCCCATATTACATCATATCTTTCCATCCAGCCAGATCCACTCCTACACTCCAGGTTTGGACTAGAAGGCATATCCTGAGCACCAAGCCAATCCCTGCCATCTACCTATCTTCATTCCACCCAAGCCATTTCCAACCTCTAGGCCTAACTTGCCCACACAAAAAGTCCACTTTCTCAGATCTCATGACAAAAATAAAAATACTAACAATACGAAAGGTCAAGAGCCTACCAATCCCATTAAAAAAAGTTTTCCAATGAGAATGGCTTGATGAGGCACAGTTCTCAAAAGAAAAAGAATACCCAACACATATCTCAAAAATAAAGTTCATCCTCTCTAGAAATTAAGGAAATGTAAATATTTTTTTGACATACCTGCCATGGAATCACCCCCTCCCACCACCTGTTTGTCTTAGCTACCAATTCTCACAGTCACTCCTGGGAATATGCAGGCCACTATAGCCAGGGAATCAGAAAGGCAGTCCTTCCTTTCCCCAGTCTTACTGTACTGTAACAGACCGCATGTGGTCTCTCCTTCCTCACTACTCTATTCTCAGGGCTCTATACAGATTCTGGTAGCACATCCAGATGTTTCTCTTTCCTGTCTACCCTATCAGCCCCCCTCCCTTCTAACCCATCTCCATTCCTTAGTGTCAGTTCACAATACCCAGAGACACATTCTACCAGATCTGCAATGGGCACACTTGGCAGAATCTCATGCCCATAGCCACCACACTCTTAAGAACCAGAGAAGGCAAAAGAAGCCAAAGAACAGAATACCCACTGAAGAGAAAAAAACCCGCAAGACCAGATATCAGCACCTATAATTACAATTCTTCACAACCCAGATGCTTAGACAGCAAAACAATAACAGCCAATGCAACATGTCTTTTCTGGACCACAACATTTAAACAGTAGGCCCTGAGAAGTGCAGTGTAGCTAAAGCACAAGATAAGAAGTTGAAAATAGCCTTTATGGATATGTTAGAGGTGCTTAAAGAGGATATAAATAAATTCACCAATGAATCTATGAAAACACAAATAGTGGAATGAAATGAAGAAAACAAAGCACAAAAGTGGCATTTGATTCAATAAAGAAAATGCAAAGTCAGGGAAAACTGGAAATGAGAAATTCAGGAACTCAAACAGGAACATCAGAGGCAAGTCTCATCATCAGAATACAAGAAATGGAGGAGAGAATCTCAGGAACTGAAGACAAGATAGAAGAAATTGATTCTTTCATCAAATAAAATGTTAAATATAAAAGTATCCAGGCACAGAACATCCATGAAATCTGGGACATTATAAAAAGACCAAACCTATAGGAATAGAGGAAGGAAAAGAGACCCAGGTCAAAGGGACAGAAAATATTTTCAACAAAATCACAGAAGAAAATGTTCTTAACCTAAAGAATGTATCTAGTAGGGTACAAGAAGCATATGGAACACCAAATATTCTGAGCCAGAAATGAAATTTTCATGACACATAAATGTATAGAAGGAAAATTAAAAGCTGCAAACGAATAAGACCAAACAGCATATAAAGATAAACCTTGTAGAATACAGCCTCACTTTTCACTGGAGACCCCTAAAACCACAAGGGACTAGACAGATGTTCTACAAACTCCAAGAGACCAGAGAGGCCAGTCCAAGCTACTATAGCCAAGAAAATGTTCAATTATAATGAATGGAGAAATAAAAACATTCCATAATAAAACCAAATTGAAGGAGCATCTATCTACAAGTGAGCAATACAAAAGGTACTAGACAGAAAACTTCAACAAGAGAAGTTAACCATACCCAAGAAAATACAAGAAATAAACAATATCAGACCAGTAAAAGAACACAAAAAATAATAGATATTAACAAACACTGCTGGTAATGAAGGACCAGGATAAATCCAGACCCCTGGCAGGAAGAGTAGAGCCAAAAATCTAGGTTAGCTGGTTCAGTGACTTTGTTCCAGAAACTGGCTGACCACAAAGTTAGATTATAATCTTGAGAACAATCTTGAAAAATGGGGAGTTATTCCCTTGTGATTATCACTGATATTTTCGGAATCTTCCAATGACACCCTCTCTACCCACTTTGGGTTGTGGTTTCTTCCCTTAAATACCCCTTCTCCAAGCTGCTCGGTGTCAAACCCCTCTAACCCCTGTGTGGGATATGAGTCTCGGCCCCAGTGTGCTGGTTCCTGTCAATAAACCTCATGTGATTACAGCAAGGATGGTCTCTCCTGAGTTCTTGGGAGGTCATGTTATCCCGAGACTTGACTGAGAGTCTCCCTACTCTGTGGGTCTTTCATTAACTCTCAATATCAATGATCTCAATTCCCCAATAAAATGTCATAGACTAACAAAATGGTTTCAAAAACAGAACCCATTCTATTGTTGTATCTAAGAAAACAAGGATCACCATCACCTGAAGGTAAAAGTGTAAAAACATGTTTCAAGCAAATGGATATAAGTAGGAAGCCATTGTAGCTATTTTAATATGTAACAAAATAGGCTTCAAACCAAAACTAATCAGAAGAGATAGGAAAGGTCACGACATAATCATCCAAGCAAATATCCACCATGAGGATATTGGAAATTGAAACATCTGTTCACCAAGCACAAGGGTATCTACTTCATAAACACTACTACAGACAAAATCACATATTGGTTCTCACATAGTGAGGTGTTCACTTAAATACCCCACTCTAAGGATATATCATCCAGAAAAAACTAAACAGAAATGCTGGAGCTTAATGATAAATCAAATGGACCTAATATACTTATAGAACAGTTCTCCCAATGACAAAAGAATATACCTTCTCAGCAGCTCATGAACGTTCTTCAAATTTGAACATATACTTGCACAAAAAGCAAGTCTTAACAGATAAATGAAGATTGAAACAACATCTTGCATCCTGTCTGACCACCACTCATTAAAGCTGGATAAGATGCAATAATTATCCAATAAAATACTTGTAAACTAAATACAAGAACACATCAAAAAGATCTTCGATTGTCAGAACACAGTCCAGAAACGGAGTCTTGTGAGGAGAATTCTGAATGCTTATGAGAACACTCCCAGAAGAAAAGCGTCTTTTGACCTAATTATGGCCCCCTTTTTATTTCTGATTTTGTTAATTTGAATATTCTCTCTCTGCCTTTTGGTTAGTTTGGATAAAGGTCTATTTTGTTAATTTTCTTGAAGAACCCACTCTTTGTCTCATTGATTCTTTGTTTTCTTTGTTTCTATTTTGTTAATTTCAGCTCTCAATTTGATTATTTCCTGCTGTGTAGTTCTTTTGGGTGAGTTTGCTTCTTTTTGTTCTAAAGTTTTTAAATGTTCTGTTAATTTGCTAGCTTAGGATTTTTCCAACTTCTTTATGTAAGCATTTAGTGCTATGAACTTCCCTTTTAATGCTGCTTTAAATGTGTTCCATAAATTTAAGTATATTGTGTGGTCATTTTCATTGAATTTAGGAAGTTTTAATTCCTCCTTTTTTTTTTTTACCTTGACTCATTGATGATTCAGATGAACATAGTTTAATTTCCATGTGTTTGTAGGCTTTCTGGCATTAGTATTGCTGTTGAATTCTAGTTTTAAGCCATGGTGGTATGACAAGATAAATGGGGTTATTCCAATACTTTTTGTATTTGTTGAGGTTTGTTTTGTTATGGAGTATGTGATCAATTTTTGAGAAGGTTCCATGAGGTACTGAGAATAAGGTATATTCATTTCTATTTGGATGAAATATTCTATAGATGTCTCTTAAGTCCATTTGAGTCATCTATTAGTTTCCTTTTTTCTCTGTTAATTTTTGTCTGACTGACCTGCCCAGTGGTGAGGGTAGAATGTTGAAGTCTCCCACTGTTAGTGTGTGGGATATAATTGTATGATTTAAGCTTTAGAAATGTTTCTTTTACATATGAGGGTGTCTTTGTATTTGGAGCACAGATGTTTAGTATTGAGATTTCCCCTTGATGGATTTTTCATGTGACTAATATGAAATGTCCTTCTATGTCTCTTTTGATTGATTTTAGTTTGAAATCTATTTTGTTAGATATTAGAATAGCTACACCCACTTGTTTATTAGGTCCATTTGATTGGAAAATTTTTTCTGATCTTTTACTCTGAGGTGATGTCTATCTTTGAGATAGAGGTGTGTTTCTTTTATGCAGAGAAAGGATGGATTCTGTTTTCGTATCCAATCTGTTTGCCTATGTCTTCTTATAGGTGAGTTGAGTCCATTTATATTAAGGTATATTAATGACCAGTGATTGCCATCTCCTGTTAATTTAGTTTTCTTTGTTGGTGATGTTAATTTTTGTGTTTTTCCCTTCTTTATGATTTGCTGCTAGGAGACCATCAATTTTCTGTGTTTTTGTTGGTGTAGCCAACTTCCTTTGGTTGGTGTTTTTCTTCTAGTATTTTGTGTAGGACTAGATTTGTGGCTAGGTATTGCTTAAGTCTGGTTTCATCATGGAATATTTTGTTTTGTCCTTCTGTAGTGATTGAAAGTTTTGCTGGGTATAATACTCTGGACTGGCATCCATGACCTCTTAATGTCTGAATAACACTTAACAATGACCTTCTGGCTTTCATTGCTTACATTGAGAAATCAGGTGTAATTTTGATAGGTCTTCTTTTATATGTTATTTGGCCTTTTTCCTTTGTAACTCATAATATTCTTTCTTTATTCTGTATGTTTAATGTTTTGATTATTATGTGGCAAGGGGTCTTTTTTTGATTCAGTCTGTTTGGTGTTCTGTATGCTTTTTGTATCTTCATAGGCATATCTTTTTTTAGGTTGTGAAAGTTTTCTTCTATCATTTTAAAACATATTTTCTGTGCTTTTGAGTTAAACTTCTTGTCCTTCTTCTATACCTAATTATTCTTCGATTTGATCTTTTCATGGTGTTCCATATTTCCTGGCTATTTTGGCTAAGCTTTAGTTAGATTTAATGTTTTGACTGATGAGTCTATTTCCTCTATTGTATCTTCAACTCTTGAGATTCTCTCCTTCATCTCTTGTATTCTGCTGTTCATGCTTGTGTTTGTGGTTCCTGATTGTTTCTCATGATTTCTGTTTCTCTAATTCTCTTGGCTTGTGTTTTTTTTATTGTCTTTATTTCAGTTTTGAGTACTTGAATAGTTTCTTTCATATGTTTGATTGCTTCTTCTTGATTTTCTTTAAGGGATGTGCTGATGTCTTTCAATTTTTTGTTTGTCTTTTCCTCCATTTCTTTGAGAAAATTTCTTATTTCCTCTTAAAGAGTTTTAAACATTCTCCTTACATTATTTTTTAGGTAATTTTCTTCTGCTTCATCTACATTTGTTTGTTCTAGTCTTGCTGTTGTAGGGTCTCTAGATTTTATGGTGTTGTGATGCTCTTTGTGGTGTTGAGTGTGTCTACTCATCTTTTCCTCTAATAGGTGTGGTGGGGGCTGTTTGTGATTCTGTTTATAAATCTTCTAGGTGCCAGTGAATCCAAGGCTCAGATGGTTGTTCCTCTTTGTATAGCCAGTACCACAGTTCTAATTATCTCATTGGTCTCTTTATGTTCCTGGAGGTCATTCAGTGCTTCGGGTTTTGCTCTGCTCCCAGGAAGTTTGCTGTCTCAGGTCTCCTTTGGCTTAGATTGTTAGCTCAGACCTGTTTCTCTAAATGTCCCTGGCCTGAATCTGCTCTTGTATAGGTCCCTGGTTTGTTGGCTAGTCCTGCAAAGGTCTCTGCCTCTAATCCACTCCCTTGGAGGTCCCAGAATCAGGTGTGCCCCGACTCACAGAAGACTTGGCTCATGTTTGTTTCCTCAGAGGCCCCAGACACACACTTGGATGCACAGAAGTTCCTGGTTCCGGCATACGCCCTTTGATGTCCCAGGCTGATGCCTGGACCCACGGAGGTCCTAGCTCAGACCTAGTTGCTCAGAGGTCCTAGACTCATGCTCAGACCCACAGGAGTTCTGGCTCGGGTCTACTCTCTCAAAGGTTCCAATTCACCCCTGGACCCACAGTGGTCTCTGTCTCTCTGGTTCTGGCCCACTTACTCAGCATTTGATCCCCTATACCTGCTCCTGTGAAGTTGGCTGTCTCAGGTCTGCTCTGGCCCAGGTTGCTGGCTTGGCTCTGCCTCCGTAAATGTCCCTGGTTTGAATCTGTTCTGGCTCTCATAGAGCTCACCGTCCAAGACCCATTCCAACATAAGTAGCTGGCTCAATCCCACTTCCTTGGAGCTCACCGTCTCAGGCCTGCTCTGGTCTAGGTTGCTGGCCCAGTCCTGCTTCTGGAAATGACCCTGGTTTTGGTCTGTTCCTACTCTCATGGAGCATACTGTCCTAGGCCCACTCTGGCTCTGGTCACTGGCTCAGTCCTGTTCTTTTGAAATTTGCTGCCTCACACCTGCTCTGACCTAGGTCGCTAGCTCAGTCTTGCTTCTATGAAGTTCAGTGCCTCAGGCCTGCTCTGGCCCATGTTGCTTGGTCTGCTCAACTTCCTAAAGAACCTAGTATCACCAGACCAGAAGTCCCCACATGAACAAAGAGATGCCCTCCTCCACATCTATCACTAAGAAAATGCCCCCACGGGCTTGCCTATAGCTGATATTATGGAGACATTTCCTCAATTGAGACACCCTCTACTCTAATAACTCTAGCTTGTGTCCAGTTAATACTGACCAGCATATTTGGAAACACACACACACACATACACACACACACACACACACACACACACACACACACAAAAGCAGGGTATTTAAAATACTTCTGAATAATAAAAGAATTGATGGAGATATCACCATTTCAGATCTCAAATTGTACAAGTAATAAAACAGTATAGTATTGACACAGAACAAATATGTTGTTCAGTGGAATAAAATCTTAGACACAGACCTAAGTTTACATATCTGTGAACACCTGATTTTTTTCCTAAAGAAACCAGAAATACAGCTAGAAAAAAAATACATCATCAATAAATGTACTGATCTACTTGAATGGTTACATGTAGTAGTATGCAAATAGATGCATTCTGTTACCTTGTATAAAACTCAATTCCAAATGGATCAAAGTCCTCAACTTAATCCCATTTACACTGGATATGATAGAAGAGAAAGTGGAGAACAGTCTTTAAATCATTGGCATAGAAAAAGACTTTCTGATCAGAATACAAATAGGACAGACACAAAAGACAATTAATAAACATGACCTCATGAAACTGAAACATTCTATATAGCAAATGACACCATTATTTGGACAAAGAATAGGCTACAGAATGGCAAAAGATTTATATAAACTACACATCCCATAGAGGGCTAGTATCTAAAATATGTAAAGATCTCAAAAAACTGAACCTCAAGAAAACAGCCCAATTAAAAAATGAGATACAGATCTAAATAGAATTCTCAAAAGAGGAAACAGAAATGACTGTGAAAAACTTCAAAAAGGAAATTTCAGCATCCTTAGTCATCAGGGAAATGAAAATCAAAAGTAGTTTGAGATTCCATTTTATATCAGTCAGAACGGCCAAGATCAACAGAATAAATGAGAGTGTTTGCTGGTGAGGTTGTGAATAAGGGCAACAACTATCTATTGCTGGTGGAAGTGCAAACTTGCATAACTACTATGGTAATTTCTGTCTTAGTTCCTCAGGAAGAAGAAATCAGTCTTCAAGATACAGATACACTACTCTTGACTGTATATAGAAATGGTCCTGTATCCTATCACAAAGTTGTTCAACTATGATCTTGGCTGCTCTACACATAATAGCCAGACATTGGAAATAGACTAGATGTCCACAGATGGATAAGAGGATAAAAATATGGTATATTTGTATAATGAAATAGTACTTTTTAAAAATGAAATATGGAATTCTCAGGTAAATGGGTGTATTGAGAAAAACATTATCCTGAGTAAGGTAACCTTGATTCAGAAAGATAGATAGTCTCTTACACCCGGATGATAGCTATTAAGTCCTCAATAAGCAAGCTACAATCCACGTAACCATAGAGATTAAGTATAGATCAAGGGACTAGGAATGAGGGATAAATTATCCTTGCATGGGAGAAATAGAGTTCATAGTTATAGAAAAGAGATAGGCTAGAGAAAGGAACAAGAAAATCAAATAAGAAGAGGGAAAGAAAAGGGAACAAGGAAGGAAATAGAGAAAAAGACAGGTAAAACTAGGCTCATTTGAAGTGTCATGTGAAAATCTAAGAGCACAGATTTTCTAAAATACATACATGTATAAAGATTGTCTAAATGATGTTACCAAACAATGGGAAAGACATAGCTCCAACAAGACATCTCTCATCATCAAATGAAGCTTCTAGTTTTGGGATCGGTTTATATTTTATCAAGTTGTTGGCCAAAGAGATCCTATAGAAATCCACAAATAACCCACGTTATTGCTAAGACTATAGGTTGCTTTGCATCAAATGATGATAAATCCCTATTGCTGAAGACAAAACCTACAAAACTCATTGAACCTGGAGAATTTGAACAGGTGCGTACTTAGATCCCCCACTGTTGTCTGAGGTTTTCTGTCATGCCCGGTTCCCATAATCATTAAGTCCCAAAGAAATCACACAGAGGTCTACATTAGTTATAAACTGATTGGCCCATTAGCTCAGGCTTCTTATTCACTCTTACAACTTATATTAGCCCATTATTTCTATCTGTGTTTGCCATGTGGATCAGTACCTTTTTTGACAGGGCAGTCACATCTTGCTTCTGTGGCTTGGCCAGGACTGCAGAGGAATGGGCTTCCTTCTTCCCAGTAATCTGTATTTGTTGACCTGCCTCTAGTTCCTGTCTGGTTGTCCCACCTATACTTTCTGCCTAGCTACTGGCCAATCAGTGTTTATTTAAAATATAATTGACAGAATATAGACATTTGTCCAACACTACTTCCCCCTCTTTATTATTATTATTTTTATTAATTTATAAAAATTTCCACTTCTGCCCCTACTCCCAATATCCTCCCACTCCCCCCAACTCCCTCTCCTCCTCCCTCTCCAGTCCTAATAGCAGTCAGGGTTTCCTGCCCTGTGGGAGTTCAAGTTCCTTGCCCCTCCCTCCAGGTCTAGGAAGGTGAGCATCCAAAAAGACTAGGATCCCAAAAGGCCAGTCCATGCAGACAAAACAATTCCCAGTGCCATTATCAATGACTTCTCAGACAGCCCCCATGTCAGCCATATTCAGATAATCTTGTTTGATCACATGCTAGTTCAGTTCCAGTCCAGCTGGCCTTGGTGAGCTCTCATTAAATCAGTCCCCTTCTATCAGTGGGTGAACACACCCCTCGCGGTCCTGACATCCTTGTTCATGTTCTACCTCTTTCTGCTCCTCATTAGGACCTTGGGGGCTCAGTCCAGTGCTCCAATGTGGTTCTCTGTCTCTATCTCCATCCATCATCAGATGAAGATTCCCTCTGATCCTGACTTCCTTACTCACATTCTCCCTTCTTCTGCTTCTTATTTGGACCTAGGGAGTTAAGTCCAGTGTTCCAATGTGGGTCTCTGTCTCTATCTCCATCCATCGCCAGATGAAGGTTCTATGGTGATATGCGTAATATTCATCAGTATGGTTATGGGCCAAGGCCAGTTCAGGCACCCTCTCCTCTACTGCCCAGGGAACAATCTGGGGACCTCTCCTTGGACCTGGGAACCCCTCTAGAATCAAGTCTCTTGCAAACCCTAAAATGGCTCCCTTAGTTGAGACATATACTTGCCTGCTCCCATATCCATCCTTCCTCCATCCCACCCATCCCATTCCCCCAAGCTATCCTGAATCCTCCCCTTCTCCCTTCTCTCTACCCATCTCCCCTTACATCCACCTCCAGACCCCCGTGCACCCAACTTTGCCTGGCAATCTTGTCTACTTCCAATATCCAGGAGGATAACTATATGATTTTCTTCAGGTTCACCTTCTTTGTTTAGCTTCTCTAGGATCATGAATTAAAGGCTCAAAGACCTTTAATTATGGCTAAAATCCATTTATGAGTGACTACATACCATATTCCTCTTTTTGGGTCTGGGTTACCTCACTCAGTAAGCGTTTTCTATTTCCATCCATTTGCATGCAAAATTCAAGATGTTATTGTTTTTTTTACCACTGAGTAAAACTCTAATGTGTATATGTTCCACACCTTCTTTAAGCGTTCTTCTATTGAGGGGCACCTAGATTGTTTCCAGGTTCTGGCTATCGTAAATAGTGCTGTTATGAACATAGTTGAACAAATGCTTTGTAGTGTGATAGGGCATCACTTGGGTATATTCCCAAGAGTGGAATTGCTGGGTCCTGAGGGAGGTTGACTCCCAGCTTCCTGAGAAACCGCCACACTGATTTCCACAGTGGCTGCACAAGTTTGCATTCCCACCAGCCATGAATGAGTGTTCCCCTCACTCCACATTCTCTCCAGCATAGGCTATCATTGATATTTTTAAGTTTAGATATTCTGACAGGTATAAGATGGTATATCAAAGTTGTTTTGATTTGCATTTCCCTGATCGCTAAGGAGGTTGAGCATGACCTTAAGTGTCTTTTGGCCATTTGAAGTTCATCTGTTGAGAATTCTCTGTTCAGTTCAGTACTCCATTTTTAAATTGGGTTAATTAGAGTTTTAGTGTCTAGTTTCCTGAGTTCTTTGTATATTTTGGAGATCAGAACTTTGTCTGATTAGGGGTTGGTGAAGATCTTCTCCCAGTCAGAAGGTATCCATTTTGTCTTACTGACAGGGTCCTTTGCTTTACAGAAGCTTCTCAGTTTCAGTAGGTCCCATTTATTCATTGATTCTCTTATTGTCTCTGCTACTGGGGTTCTACGTAGGAAGAGGTCTCCTGTGCCTATGTCTTGTAGACTACTTCCCACTTTCTCTTCTATCAGGTTCAATGTGGTCTGATTAATATTGAGGTCTTTAATCCATTTGGACTTGAGTTTTGTGCATGGTGATAGATATGGATCTACTTTCATTCTTCTACAGGTTGACATCCAGTTATGCCAGCACCATTTGTTGAACATGCTTTCCTTCTTCCATTGTATACTTTTAGCTCCCTTGCTGAAAATCAGGTGTTCATTGGTTTGTGGGTTTTTATCCAGGTCTTCTATTCGATTTCATAGGTCGACTTCTCTGATCTTATGCCAATACCAACCTGTTTTTAATACTGTAGCTCTGTAATAGAGTTAGAAGTCAGGGATGGTAATGCCTCCAGAAGTTCCTTTATTATATAAGATTGTTTTGGCTATCCTGGGTTTTTGTTTTGCCATATAAACTTGATTATTGTTCTTTCAAGGTCTCTGAAGAATTTTTATCTGATTTTGATGGGGATTGCAGTGAATTTATAGATTGCTTTTGGTAGAATTGCCATTTTAACTATGTTGATCCTCCCAATCCCAGAGCAAGGGAGATCCTTCCATTTTCTGGTATCTTCCTCAATTTCTTTCTTCAAAGACTTAAAGTTCTTGTCAAATAGGTCTTTCACTTCCTTGGTTAGAGTTATCCCAAGATATTTTGTACTATTTGTGTTTATCGTGAAAGGTGAAGTTTCTCTGATTTCCCTCCCTGCTTCTTTATCCTTTGTATATAGGAGGGAAACTGATTTTTTGGAGTTGATCATGTATCCTGACACATTTCTAAAGGTGTTTATGAGTTGTATGAGTTCTTTGTAGAGTTTTTGGGGTAGCTTATGTACACTATCGTATCATCTGCAAATAACGAGATATTTACTTCTTCCTTTCCAATTCGAATTCTTTTGAAACCCTTATGTTGTCTTATTGCTATTGCTAGAAATTCAAGCACTATATTGAAGAGGTATGGTGAGAGTGGACAGCCTTTTCATGTTCCTGATTTTAGTGGAATGGCTTTGAGTTTCTCTCCATTCAATTTGATGTTTGCTGTCGGCTTGCTGTAAATAGCTTTTATTATATTTAGGTATAATCCTTGTATCCCCAATCCTTTAACTCCTTTATCATAAAGGGGAGTTGAATTTTGTCAAATGCTTTTTCAGTATCTAATGAAATGGTCTTTAAAAAAAAACATCCATAGTCCATCTTTGGGAATGTCGGTGTAGTTTTCTAGGCTACTTTCTGCTGGTTGGGGGCGCAGATAATCTTATGGGGACCTAAAGGAAATTTAGAATTATGATGAAGTCCTGACTGGATTATCCTGTGAGACTTGATCATCTCAGGCAGCAGTCTTAAAGCTGTTCTAGATGTAGAACTCAGACATCTGGGCCATCTGTTCCTACTAGAGATTTTTTTCATGGTCTTTCTTGATCAAACCTGATTTTTCTTAACTCAGAATGAATCCATAGCCTCTCATTTTCTGTGGAAAGAAAAGCAAAACCTCTTCTCCAGAGTAATATATCTTTTTCAAAATACCTATCTTGGATTAATTCAGCAGCATTTATAAACAGATATCTTTTAGCCGCTGTTACTCAAACAATTTAAAGAGAGCATAATAACATATAGTATCCAAACTCTTTGTGTATTTTTCATCTTTACACAGTTTTATTTTAACCCTTATTACTTTTATTTTTACTTATAACTTTTGGCTTTTCGAAACAGGTACTCTGTGTATCTTTGGTGGTCCTGGAATTTCCTCTGTAGACATGGCTATCCTTGAACTCACAGAGATCCACCTGCCTCTGCCTCCCCAGTACTGGGATTAAAGGTTTGTGCCACCACACCTTGATTTCACAGAAGTCTGCCCGCTTTTGTCTCCCAAGTGCTGAAATTAAAGGTGTCTACTATCTCACTCAACTATTCTTCTTTCTTTTTTATTTCAAGGACTTTAACCTTTTCTTTTTTCTCCCAAGCCTGCATATATTTTTTAACACACTGTAAACCATTTAAAGGTTTTCTTCATTTTTGAATCTCTCTTTACTGTATATCTCTCTTTTTTTGAACACGAGTCTTTAATTTGCTAGGCCATATGGAGAGGATTAAAGCTGTGGCTTTGACGGCTAGATCCAGCCCATTTCTTAGCTTTCTGAGATTCCAGACTCATAGCAGAGGTACCAGAGTCATGTTTATTGCCACAACTCTACAGCGTTTCAAGGTCGCTGCCAGCAAGCAAGCTGCAGCAATGTGCTCACAAATCACACTCCAATGCTCCATAGTTGGACCACCTGCCTGAAAGAGTCAGAGTTTGCCCTGGCAGGATGGGCTAGAAAGCAGGCATTTTAAAATGGCATGGCTTTTTTTTCCTGCTATGGCTGAAAACCAAAAAGCAGGTGGTCAGCTTTTCATCAATACCATTTAAGTATTTTGAGCCAGGACCTCTTAAAAGAGCTGCAAGTTTTTACGACCAAAGATGAATCAGAAAGCCTCTCTTAAATGAGAGCACTGCCTCTATCAAGCAGAGCCCACCCAAGAGATTGCTGCTACCAATAAGCTGTGCTTAACTTTATTATGGCTAGAATTAGGTCCCAAGATCTGTTAAGCTTTATGTGGATGCAGTCATCCACACGTTGGGTGCCCATTTGTTTTCAGGTTTTCTGTCCTGTTCAGTTTCCATAACCATAAAGTGTCAAAGAAATCTGCTATTCCTATGACAGGATGAACTGAGCACCTCAAACCAGAAGAAGCAGAAGAAAATGACCTTAAATATAACTTTATGATGATGATAAAGAAATAAAATGAAATGAAAAATTAAAGAGGAAATGAAAAATCCCCTTAAAGAAATGGAGAAAAAAAACAAAAAACTGGAAGAAGTCAACAAATCTCTTTTTAAAAAGTATATAAAGTCAAGAAAAAAGCAAACAAATGGGAAGAAAGTGGTTCAAGACATGAAAATTGAAATAGAGGCAATAACGAAAACACAAATCAAGGAATTCTGGAAATGTAAAATCTGGGTAAATGATCAGGCACTATGGCTACAAACATAATTATCAGAAAGTGAGAGACAGAAGAGAGAATCTCGGGCATTGAAGATAGAATAGTTTCTATCTATTTATTATAGATAAAACTGATTCATTAGTCAATAAAAACCATTTAAACCAAAAAAGTCACAACACAATACACCCAGGAAATATGGTACACCATGAAAAGACCATCCGTAGGAATAATAGAAATAGTAAGAGAATACCAGTTCAATGACACAAAAATATACTGAATAAAATCAAAGAAGAAAACTTTCCCAACCTAAATAAGGAAATACCTATGGATTTATAAGAAGCTTACAGAACAGCAAACAGACTGAACCCTCCAAAAATGTCCCCTTACCACATAATAAACAAAACATAAAATATACAGAATAAAAGAAGAATATTAAGAGGTGCAAAGGAAAAAAGGTCAAGTAACATACAAATTTAGATGCATAATAACTTGCAACATCTTAATTGAAAATATGAAAGCTAGAAGGTCCTGAACAGACATTATGCCAGCCCTAAAAGACCATGGATGCCAACCAATATTCTGAGGAGATCACTTGTTGGTTTCAGCCTCCAGACTAGCTTAGACACAAAAGAATCACACAGAAACTGTATTAATTAAATCACCACTTGGACTATTAGCTCTAGCTTCTTATTGGCTAGCTCTTATTTTACTTTAACACATTTCTATTAATCTGTATATCACCACATGGCTGTGGCTTATTCGGTAAAGTTCCTATCAGATATCTCTGGTGGCTCCATTGCTTCTCTCTGACTCAGCCCTCTTTCTTCCAGCATAGAGCCTAGCTTTTCCCACCTAGTTCTGTTCTTCCCTGCTATAGGTCCAAAGCAGTTTCTTTATTAATTGAAATCACAGCATACAGAGGGAAATCCCACATCACCTCCCCTTTCCTGTTTAAATAAAAAAGGTTTTAACCTTAACATAGTAAAATTACATATAACAAAACAGGTATCAAGCAAGAATTACAATTATAGTATTTATATCTATTTTATCTTTTATCATAACTAAGGAAAACTATAACTATAAATTCTTCAACTCCATCAAAGAATCCAGAAGGATAAAATATTACTTAAGTAAATTGGAAGTGCATTGTAAGCAACTTCCCAAATTCTAGAATTGACAGAGATATCTCGCTGCCTGAATAGTCACTCAAAGTTCTTATGTACCATCGGGCATCCATCTTCAGTTCACAGGCCCATAATATTCACAAAGTAGAAAATATTAAAAACAATTCCACCTATATATATTGGCAGTTTGTCAGTCACTTTCTTCTGTGTCCTGCAGAATGTCTAGCAGACTTTTTCATGAAGCAGGAACCCCAAAGGATCATCTCATCTTTAGGCAAGTATCGGGCAAGTGGGGCTGTTTGCTGCCCCTGAGAACAATGCCCACAGCCCGATTCTTAGGCACAGAGCCAGTTCATGCCACCATTAGGCAAGCTGTAGCAGTCTGCTCACAAATACTATCCAAATGCTCAGTTTCCCAAAAGCATCAGAGTTTATACTAGCAGCACGTCCCATGGACAGGACACTGCCATTTTGAAACTGCAAGGCTGCTACCACTGAATCAGTAAGGCCTCTATTTATTTATTTACTTATTCATTTATTTATTTATCCATTCAAAAATTTACACTTCTCCCCTCCTCCCATTACCCTCCTGCTCCCCCACACACCCTCCTCCCTCCCCCTCCCTTCTTAAGAGAGGGCAGGGAACCCAGCCCTGTGAGAAGTCCAAGCCCCCCCCCCCACATCCAGAGCTAGGAAGCTTTGCATCCAAATAGACTAGGGTCCCAAAAAGCCAGTACATGCAGTAGAAAAAAGTCCCAGTGCCTTTATCAATGGCATCTCAGTCAGCTCCCATTGTCAGCTACATTCACAGAGTCTGGTTGGATTGCATGCTCATTCAGTCTGTGGTCCAGCTGGAGTTGGTGAACTCCCATTAGAACAGGCAAACTGTCTCAGTGGGTGGACCAACCCCTCGTGGTCCAGACTTTGTTGCTCATCTTTTCCCTCTTCTGCTCATCAACTGGACCTTGGGAGCTCAGTCCATTGCTCTGATGAGGGTCTCTGGCTCTATCCCCATCCAGCACTGGATGAAGATTCTATGGTGATATTTGAGATAATCATCTGTGTGATAGTGGGGCAAGGCCAGTTCAGGCACCCTCAACTCTGCTGCCCAAGGACCTAGCTTGGGACATCCCCATGTACTCCTGGGATCCCCTCTAAAGCCAAGTCTCTTGCCAAACCTAAAATGGCTCCCTTAATGTAAAAATCTTCTTCCCTGCTCCTATATCCGCCCTTCCTCCATCTCCACATTGGGCGCCAATCTGTTGGGGGAAGGTTGCTTGTTGGTTCCTTGCTGCCAGGCTAGCTTAAACCCAAAGTAATCACATAGAAACTGTATTAATTAAATCACTGCTTGGCTTATTAGCTTCAGATTCTTAATGGCTAACTCTTATATTATTTTAACTAATTTTTATGAATCTGTATATCCACCACATGGCTGTGGCTTACCAGGTAAAATTCTCAGTGTCTATTTCCAGTGACTCTATTGCTTCTCTCTGACTCTGCTCTCTTTCTCCCAGCATACAGCCTAGCTTTCCCCGCCTAGTACTGTTCTTCCCTGCTATAGGTCCAAAGCAGTTTCTTTATTTATTAATGGTAATAACAGCATACAGAAGGAAATTCCCACATCAAACCCAGAATACTATACCCAGCAAAACTTTCAATCACCACAGATGGAGAAAACAAGATATTCTATGCCAAATCCAGATTTAAACATCACCTATCCACAAATGCAGTGCTACAGAAAGCACTAGAAGGAACTCTCCAATCCAAGGAAGTTAGCTGTACCCACAAAGGCACAGGCAATGGGTAATCTCACAGAAGCAAATCCTAAAGAAGGGAAACACAAAAATACCAACAAAAAATAACAGAAATTGAAAATCAATGTTCATCAATATCCCTTAATGTCAATGAACTCAACTCACATATAAAACAACGCAGGCTAACAAAATTGATATGAAAACAGGAACCAACCTTCTGTTGCATAAAAGAAACATACCCCAACTTCAAAGTCAGACATTTCCTCAAAATAAAGGGTTGGGAAATGACTTCCCAATCAAATGGGCCTAAGAAGCAAGCTGGTGTAGCTATCCTAATATCTATCAAAATAGATGTCAAACTAATGATAATCAAAAGAGATGAAGAAGTACATTTCATATCGATCATAGGAACACATTAATATGAGCTCCCAATCCTGAATATTTATGCCCCAAATATGAGAATGCACATTACTAAGGGAATTAATAACACTTAATTGCACATCAAACCTGATACACTAATAGTGGGAAATATCAACACCCCCACTCTCACCAATGGACAGGTCTGCCAGACACAAAATTTCTTAGATACAAGAGAACTATCAGATGTTATGACAACTATACAACATTCCACTCAAGCACAAAAGAATATACCTTCATCTTAGCAACTCATGGAACCTTCTCTAAAATTGACCACATTCTTAGTCACAAAGCAAATTTCAACAGATACAAAAAATCAAATAACCCCCCTTATCTTATTGGATCACCATAGCTTGAAGTTAGAATTTAACAACAATGCAAATTCCAGAAAGCTTACAGAGTCATGAAAACTGAGTCATGCTCAATGGAATCATCTATAGGTCAAAGAAAAAATAAAGAAAGAAATGATGCAATTCCTAGAATTCAATGAAAATGAAAGCACAACATACCCAAACATATGCGACACTATGAAATCTGTACTAAGAGGAAACTTGAAAGCACCAAGTGACTACATAAAGAAAGTGGAGAAATCCCACACTAGTGAATTAACAGAACACCTGAAAACTCTAGAACAAAAAGAAGTAAACTCACTCAGGAGCAGTAGATGACAGGAAATAATCAAATTGAGGGCTGATATCAATAAAATAGAAACAGAACAATACAAAGAATCAATGAAACGAAGAGCAGGTTCTTCAAGAAAATCTAGATGATAGACAACTCCTTATCCAAACTGACCACGAGGCAGAGAGAATATCCAAATTAACAAAATCAGAAATGAAAAGGAAAACATAACAGCAGACACAAAGGAAATCCAGAAAAATCATCAAATCATACTTCAAACGCCTGTACTCAACAAAATTTGAAGATTTAAATGAAATGGACACTTTCTTTGATAGATTTCATATATCAAAATTAAATCGAGAACAATTTAAATAGACCTATAACTTCTAAGGAAATAAAAGCAGTTAATAAAATCTCCCAACCCAGAAAAACCAAGAACCAGATGGCTTCAGCATAGAATTCTAACAGAATTTTGAAGAAGTGCTAATTCCAATACTCCTCAAGTTTTTCCACACAATAGAAACAGAAGAAACATTGTAAAACTCATTTAATAAAGGTACAGTTATCCTAATAGACAAACCACACAAAGATGAAACAAAGAACTACAGACCAATCTTTCTTATGAGTATTGTTGTACTAGAAATAAAATACTAAAAAACTGAATTCAAGAACACATTTAAAAAATTATCCACCATGATCAAGTAGGCTTCATTCCAGAGATTCAGGATTGGTTCAACACATGGAAATCTGTCAATGTAATCCACCATATAAACAAATAGAAAGAAAAAAAACCACATGATCATCTCATATGTTGCTGGAGGGAGTCGCTTGTTCAGTTCCTTGCTGCCCAGCTATCTTATAACCAAAATAATCACACAGAAATGTATTTTTTATATAAAAGTTTATTAATTTATAAAAGTTTCCATTTCCGCCCCTCCTCCCAACACCCTGCCACTCCCCCCACTCCCTCTCCTCCTCCCTCTCCATCCCTAAGAGCAGTCAGGGTTTCCTGCCCTATGGGAAGTTCAAGTTCCTCCCCCCTCCCTCCAGGTCCAGGAAGGTGAGCATCCAAACAAACTGGATCCCAAATATCCAGTATATGCAAAGGAAACAAGTCCCAGTGTCATTGTCAATGGCTTTTCAGAAAGACCCCATGCCAGTCACATTCAGAGAATCTGGCCACATTCAGAGAATCTGGTTGGATCACGTGCTTGTTAACTCCTAGGTCCAAATGAGAAGCAGAAGGAAAGAGAACGTGAACAAAGAAGGCAAGACCAGAGGGAACCTTCACTCGTTGATGGATGCAGATTGAGACAGAGACCCACATTGGAGCACTGGACTGAGCCCCCAAGGTCTAAATGAGGAGCAGAAGGAGGGAGAACATGAACAAGAAAGGCAGGACCGTGAGGAGTGCGTTCACGCACTGATACAAGGGGACTGATCTAATGAGAGTTCACAGAAATGTATTAATTAAATTATTTCTTAGTTCATTAGCTCTGGCTTCTTATTGGCTAACTCTTATATTGATTTAACCCATCTCCATTAATCTGTGTATCACCATGAGCAATGACTTACCGGCAAAGTTTTGGCATGTCTTACTCTGACAGCAGCTCCATGGCATCTCGCTGCCTCTGCCTCCTTTCTCCCAGCATGCCATTTAGATTTCCAAGCCTACCTAAGTTCTGCTCTATCAACACGCCAAGGCAGTTTCTTTATTCATTAACCAATAAAAGCAACACGTAGACAAAAGGACCTCACACAACATTGCATTAACCCATTTTTTGTTCATTAGATACTGAAAAAGCCTTTTACAAAATCCAACAGCCCTTCATAATAAGGGTCTTAGAGAGATCAAGAATGAAAGAAACATATCTAAACATAAAAAGGAAGTTATACCAAGAAAAAGGCCAACAGCAAATTAAACAGAGATAAACCAAAATGATTCCATTAAAGTCAGGAGTAAGACAAGGCTATCCACTCTCTCCATATCTATTCAAAATAGACTTAAAGTTCTAGCTAGAACAATAAGACAACAAAAGGTGATTAAGTGGATACAACTTGGAAAGAAAGAAATTAAAGTGTTGTTATTCATAGGAGACATAATAGTAAACATAAGTGACACCAAAAACTTTATCTGGAATCTCCAACAGCTGAAAAACACCTTCAGTAATGTGGCAAGACACAGAAATAACTCAAAAAAATCAGTAGTCCTTCTATATAAAAATGATTGACTGAGAAAGAAATAAGAGAAACATCACCCTTCAAAATAGCAACAAATATAAAATATTTTGGGAATAACTCTAACCAAAAAAGTGAAAAACCTGTATGACAAGAACTTTGTGTCTCTACATAAATTGACAAGATCAGAAATGAAAAGGGGGACATAACCACAGACACAGAGGAAATTCAGAGAATCATAAGATCTTACTACAAAAGCCTGTATGCCAAAAAATTGGAAAATGTGAAAGAAATGGACACATTTTTAGATAAATACCATACACCAAAAATAAGTCAAGACCAGGTGAGCAGTTTAAACAGACCTGTAAGTCACGAGGAAATAGAAGCTGTCATCAGAAACCTCCCTACCAATAAAAGCCCTGGACCAGATGGTTTCAATGCAGAATTCTACCAGAACTTCCAAGAAGAGTTAATACCTATACTCCTTAATGTGTTGCACAAAATAGAAATAGAAGAGTCATTGCCAAACTCCTTTTATGAAGCTACAGTCACCCTGATACCCAAACCACACAAAGACATAACCAAGAAAGAGAATTACAGACCAATCTCACTCATGAACATCGATGCAAAATTCTCAAACACTGGAAAACAGAATCCAAGAACACATTAGAAAAATTATCCATTATGATCAAGTAGGCTTCATCCCAGAGAGGCAGGGCTGGTTCAACATATGCAAATCTATCAACGTAAACCATCATATAAATAAACTTGAAGGCGTAAGTCACAAACAATCCCACACCAGTTTGGAATAATGATTAATAGAATGGTTATTTATAAGGAAAAAACCATATGATCATTTCATTAGATGCTGAAAAAGCATTTGACAAAATTCAACACCTTTTTATGATAAAGGTCTTGGAGAGATTAGGGATACAAGGTTCATTCCTAAATATAATAAAGCAATATACAGCAAGCCAACAGATAACATTAAATTAAATGGAGAGAAACTCAAAACCATTCCACTAAAATCAGGAACAAGACAAGGCTGTCCACTCTCTCCATACCTCTTCAATATAGTGCTTGAAGTTCTAGCAATAACAAAAGACAACATAAGGGGATCAAGGGAATTCGAATTGGAAAGGAAGAAATTAAACTTTCATTATTTGCAGATGATATGGTGGTGTACATAAGCGACCCCAAAAACTCTACCAGAGAATGCCTACAGCTTATCAACACTTTTAGCAATGTGGCAGGATACAAGATCAACTCCAAAAAAATCAGTTGCCCTCCTATACACAAAGAACAAAGATACAGAGTGGGAAATCAGAGAAACATCACCTTTCATGATAGCCACAAATAGTATAAAATAGCTTGGGATAACTCTAACCAAGGAAGTGAAAGATCTATTTGACAAGAACTTTAAGTCTTTGAAGGAAGAAATTGAAAAGGATACCAGAAAAAGAAAGATTCTCCCATGCTCTTGGATTGGGAGGTTCATCGTAGTAAAAATGGCAATTCTACCAAAAGCAATCTATAGATTCACTGCAATCCCCATCAAAATTCTTCAGAGACCTTGAGAGAACAATAATCAACTTTATATAGAAAAACAAAAAAACCAAGATAGCCAAAACAATCCAATACAATAAAAGTACTTCTGGAGGCATTATCATCCCTGATTTCAAATGCTATTACAGAGCTACAGTAATGAAAACTGCTTGGTATTGGCACAAAAACAGAGATGTTGACCAATGGAATCAAATTGAAAACCCAGATCTTAATCCACAAACCTATAAACACCTGATTTTGACAAGGGAGCTAAAAGTATACAATGGGAGAAGGAAAGCATGTTTAACAAATGGTGCTGGCATAACTGGATATAAACCTGTAGAAGAATGAAAGTAGATCCATATCTATCACCATGAACAAAACTCAAGTCCAAATGGATTAAAGACCTCAATATTAATCTGACCACATTGAACCTGATAGAAGAGAAAGTGGGAAGTAGTCTACAAGACATGGGCACAGGAGACCACTTCCTAGGTAGACCCCTAGTAGCACAGACATCAAGAGCAACAGTGAATAAATGGGACCTCCTGAAACTGAGAAGGTTCTGTAAAGCAAAGGACACTGTCATTAAGACAAAAAGGCAACCTACCGATTGGGAGAAGATCTTCACTAACCCCTCATCAGACAAAGGTCTGATCTCCAAAATATACAAAGAACTCAAGAAACTAGACACTAAAACTCTAATTAATCCAATTAGAAAATGGGGTACTGAACTGAACACAGTATTCTCAACAGAAGAAGTTCAAATGGTCAAAAGACACTAAGGTCATGCTCAACCTCCTTAGCGATCAGGGAAATGCAAATCAAAACAACTTTGACATACCATCTTACACCTGTCAGAATAGCTAAACTCAAAAACACCAATGATAGCCTATGCTGGAGAGGATATGGAGTAAGGGGAACACTCATCCATTGTTGTTGGGAATACAAACTTGTGCAGCCACTGTGGAAATCAGTGTGGTGGTTTCTCAGGAAACTGGGAGTCAACCTCCCTCAGGACCCAGCAATTCAACTCTTGAGAATATACCCAAGAGATGCCCTATCATACTACAAAAGCATTTGTTCAACCATGTTCATAGCAGTACTATTTGTGAAAGCCAGAACCTGGAAACAACCTAGGTGCCCCTCAATAGAAGAACGCTTAAAGAAGGTGTGGAACATATACACATTAGAGTTTTACTCAGTGGTAAAAACAATGACATCTTGAATTTTGCATGCAAATGGATGGAAATAGAAAACACTTACTGAGTGAGGTAACCCAGACCCAAAAAGAGGAATATGGTATGTAGTCACTCATAAATGGATTCTAGCCATAATTAAAGGACATTGAGCCTATAATTCATGATACTAGAGAAGCTAAAAAAGAAGATGAACCCAAAGAAAATCATATAGTTATCCTCCTGGATATTGGAAGTAGACAAGATTGCCAGGCAAAACTTGGGTGCATGGGAGTGTGGGGGTGGATGTAAGGGGAGATGGGTAGAGAGAAGGGAGAAGGGGAGGATTCGGGAAAGTTTTGGGGAATGGAATGGGTGGGATGGAAGAAGGGTGGATATGGGAGCAGGGAAGTAAATATCTTAATTAAGGGAGCCATTTTAAGGTTTACAAGAGACTTGACTCTAGAGGGGTTCCAGGTCCAAGAAGAGGTCCCCAGTTTGTTCCTTGGGCAGCAGAGTGGGTGCCTGAACTGGCCTTGTCCCATATAACCCTAGTACCTTCATCTGGCGATGGATGGAGATAGAGACAGAGACCCACATTGGAGCACTGGACTTAGCTCCCTAGGTTCAAATGAGGAGCCGAAGGAGGGAGAACATGAGCAAGTAAGTCAGGACCGCGAGGGGTGCGTTCACCCACTGAGAAGGTGGGACTGATCTAATGGGAGCTCACCAAGGCCAGCTGGACTGGAAGTGATGGAGCCTGTGATCAAACTGGACCCTCTGATTGTTGCTGACAATGAAGGCTGACTGAGAAGCCAAGGACAAAGGCACTGGGTTTTGATTCTACTGCATGGACGTGCTTTGCCGGAGCCTGGTTTGTTTGTATGCTCACCTTTATGGACCTGGATGGAGGGGGGAGGACCTTGAACTTCCCACGGGGCAGAGAACCATGACTGCATTTAGGACTAGAGGGGGAGGTCGGAAAGGGGAGGGAAAAGGGAGGTGGGAAGAAGGTGGACATTTTTAATAAATAAATAAATAAAAAGAAAGAAAGAAAGACATTGAAGAAAATATCAAAAAATGGAAAGATCTCTCCTACTCTTGGACAGGTAGGATCAATATGGTACAAATAGCAATCTTACCAAAAGTAAGCCACAGATGCAATACAATCCCTATCAAAATTCCAACACAGTTTTTCACAGACCTTGAAGAAACAGTACTCACGTTCATATGGAAAAAACAAATGAAACAAAACAAACTCCCCAGAATTGCTTAAAAAAAAAATCCCATACAATATAAAAACTTCTAAATGCCTCACTGTCCCTGACATCAAACTCTACTCTATTGCTACAATAACCAAAACAGCTTGGTTTTGGAATAAAAACAGAAACGCTGACCAATGGAATAAAATTGAAGACTCTGACATTAATCTATATACCTATGAACACCTGATTTTTGACAAAGTCTCCAAAATGTTTACAATGGAAAAAGTAAAGTGTCTTTGACAAACAGTGCTGGCATAACTGGATGTCAAATAGATCCTTATCTATCACCATACACAAAACTCAAGTCCAAATGGATCAAGGACCTCAACATAAATCTAGTTACATTGAACATGATAGACAAGAAAGTGGGAAGTAGCCTTGAAAACACTGGCAAGAGACAATGAGAGGAACAATCAATAAATTGAGCTCCCTAAAACTAAAATTTTCTGTCAGACAAAGAACATGGTAAATTAGACAAAATGGTAGCCTACAGAATGGGAATAGTTCACAAACCCCACATCTGACAGAGGGATAATCTCCAAAATATATAACAAACTCAAGAAACTAGACATCAAAATACAAAATAACCCAAGTAAAAATGTGGTACAGAGCTAAGCAGTGAATTCTCAACAGAAGAATCTCAAATGGCTGAAAGACATTTAAGGGTTTTCTCAACATCTTTAGTTGTCAAAGAAATGCAAATCAAAATGACTCTGAGATACCATCTTACACCTGTCAGAATGACTGAGATAAAAATACTGAGGACAGCTTATGTGTGAGTGGATATAGAGTCAGGGGGATACTCCTCCACTGCTGGTGGGAGTGCAAACTTGTGTAACCACTTTGAAAATCAGTATGGCAGTTTTTCAGAAAATTAGGATTCAATCCACCTCAAGACCTAGCGATACCACTCTTGGGCATATGCCCAAAGTATCCTCAGTCATACCACAAAAACACTTGCTAATCAATGTTCATAACAGCATTATTCATAATAGCCAGAAACTGAAAACAATCTAGATGTTCCTCAATTGAAGAATAGATAAGGAAAATGTGGTGTATTTAAACAATGGAGTACTACTCAGCTGTAAAAATACAATGACAAAATTTTCAGGCAAATTGATGGAACTAGAAAAAAATGCTATGTGTGTGGTAACTGAGACTCAGAAAGACAAACATGGTATATATTCACTTGCAAATGGAAATTAGATGTAAAGCAAAGGCAAACCAGACTGCAATCCACAGCTTCAGAGAACTACTTAACAAAGAAGACCCTAAGAGTAAGCCTTCCTTGGCTTGCCCTGGGAAGGGGAATTAGATGAGATCTCCTGGGTAAACTAGGATCAAGGGGCGGGACAGTAAAGGGGAGGATATGAGAGATTAGAATATGAGAAGGTAGAATGGTAGAGGGGGGATAGCAATGTAGTGGGAGAGCAATGAAAGAGAAATCTTGATGGAGAAAGTCACCAGGGAAAAACCTGGCGCTAGGGAAAATCCCAAGAATCTACAAGGATAACCTGTGCTAACACTCCTAGTAATAGTGAAGAGGATGTCTGAACTGGCCTCTCCCTGTAATCAAATTGGTGAAAAGCCCAAATATAGTGATATTTTATTTGTATTTTAATAAATAAAACTTGCCTGAAGTTCAGAGAGTGAAACAGCTACACTGATCAGCCTTACAGACCAGACAGTGGTGACTCATACCTTTAATTCCAGTAGTCACACTAGTTTGTCATAGAAACTGGGTGGTAGTGGTACAATCCTTTAATCCCAGCACTAGAGAGGAATATAGAACAGGAAAAGATAACTCTAACACAAGTCTCATTCTGAAGATTCCTGAGGGTAGTATTGCCACTTATGACTGAAGTAGAGGTAAAAAGCCAGTGGTTGTTTTGCTTTTCTGACCTTCAAGTTGATATCCCAATATCTGTCTCTGGGTTTGTATTAATTGTGCTATTCCAAACTATCATCATAGAGCTTTCACCCAGTAACTGATGGAATCAAATGCAGAGATCCACAACCAGGCACCAGACCAAGCTCCAGAAATCCAATGAAAGAGAGGGAGGGGGAAATATATGAGCAAGGGGGAAATCTACATAGACATGAAACAAACTCATAGAAACTCATAAACTCTAGACTGACAGCTGTATAGCCCCCATGGGACTGAGTTGGCCCTTCATATGTGGGAAACAGTGGTGAAACTTGGACTCTCTGAGACTGCCCTGGCATTAGAACCAGTATCTATCCCTGATGTATGAGCTAACTTGTTGGAGCCCATTCCCTATGATGGGATGCCATGCTCAGCCTTAATGGATGGAGAAGGGACTTGGTCCTGCCCCCAACTAAATGAGCCAGACTTTGTTGACTTCCCTTACCTGTTGTAAGAAGTGAATGGGAGTGGACTGTTGGGAATGTGAGAGGGGGGAGGATGAAGAAAAGGGAGGAGAACTGAGGCTGCAACGTCAATTAACAGTAATAAAATAAAATAAAAAATAATGGAATTTTGAAATTATCAAAATAAATAAAGAAAAAATAAAGTGCTGATTGATCAATAGCCAGGCATGAACTATAGGTGGGACAGCCAGACAAGGAGAATTCTGGGAAGATAAAAGGTAGAGAGAGACACAGTTGGAAGTCAGATGCAGAGGAAGCAAGGTGAGAATGCCTTACTGAGAAAAGGTACCAATCCACATGACTAAACATAGATATGAATTATGTTTTAATTTAAGTTGTATGAGCTAGTTAGTGATAAGCATGAGCAACAATCCAAACAGATTATAATTAATATAAACCTGTGTATGTTTACTTGGAATTGAATGGCTGTAGAACTGGTCAGGACAGAAACTTCTGTCTATGTTCAATGAAAAAAAAACAGAAAAATGGAATAAAGGGAGTGATGACCTTAGGGAAGCATCCTAAGCAAATAAGTTCCCAACTTGTGAAAATAAATTGAAGAGAATCTTAGAACAGGGTGTGGTGGTGCATCCCATTATTCCCAGCATTTGAAAGGCAGAGGCTGACAGAACCCTGTGTTCGAGGCCATCCTCTTCTACAGGGCAAGTTTAAGGACAACCAAGCTTAAGCAGTGAAATACAGAGAGCAGATGAAGATGTAAGTGAGTGAGGGTGTGATGTGGCTCTGGGTTTATAGTTAAGGACAGAAGAAAGGAGTTATATAATAAAGTCACTGAGGGCAGGTGTGTGTCAGAGGTGTCCCTGAATGGAGGTCTAGGAGAAATACCAATGCATGGAACAGTGAAACTGAAGTCTGGATTGCCTTGAAGACCCCAAGATGGTAGAAATACAGAGTCATGGGATGTCTAACAAGGAGAACTGCTAACAAGGAGTGGAACCATCCCAAGAAAATTTAAGTGTACTGCAGTCAACAAAGCTGAACTGAGTTGGAGATCTGAAGAGTGATTCAACATGAGACATGAAGATGCAGAACTTGCAGTTTGCTCACCTGGTTTTGGGTCCTGCTTTGGTCTAGTGTTTCCTCACTATGCTCCTTCTTCATTTTGAGATGCTAGTATATATCCTGTGACATTATATGTTGAAAATATGTGATCTGGTTTTTCAATTAGATTTTATAGTTCTTGCAGTTAAGAGATTGCCTGAATCTCAGAAGTGACTTTGAACTTTAGATATGTAAACATTGTTGAAATTGTTATATACTATGGGGACTTTTGAAGTTGGAATAAATGAATTTTGTATTATGATATTGTTAAAAGCTATGAGGGAGTGGAATACAGTAATTTGAATATAATTGCCCCCCAATCTCATAGGGAGTGGCATTAGTAGGAGACATGGCTTTGTTGAAGTAGATATGTATGGCCTTGTTGGAGGAAGTGTATCACTGTGGGAGCAGGCTTTCAGGTTTCCTACGCTCAGGAAACTACCCAATGTCTCAGTTGACTGGTTATTGCCTGAAAAGTATAGGACCCTTAGCTACCTCTCCAATATTGTATCTACCTGCCTGTCACCATGCTCTCAATCAGCATAATAAAAACTGAACCTCTAAAACTGTAAGCAAGCCACTGCAATTAAATGTTTTTCTCTATAAAAGTTGCTGTTGTCATGTTGTCTCATCACAACAATAAAAGTCATAATTAAGACATCCTACTATTTTTGTTTTTTATGTATTTTTATGATAACCCTTTATTGGATGAGTAAACAGGTAAAGATATTTTCCCAACGTGTAGTGTACCATTGTGTCCAGATTTGTTCTTTATCATACAGAAACATTCAATTTCATGAGATCTGATCTTTTGATTGTTGGTATTAGTTCCTGTTCTCTTGGTGTACTGTTCAGAAAGATTTTTTACTGGACCATGAGTTCAAGACTATTCCTCATTTTGCCTTCTATCAGATTCAAAGTATCTGGCCAAATTTTAAGATACTTGATCCACTGGAGTTGATTTTCATGCCACGTAGTATGTATAAATCTATTTCTGTTTTTCTACTTATGGCCATTTCATCTGACCAATAATACTCATTGAAGATGCTGTCTCTTAACTCGTGTGTATTTCTGTTTTCTTTGCAAATATTAAATCAGATGTCCATAGACATGTGGATTTACATCTGTTATACAATTTGATTCATTTATCAATGTGTCTGTTTTTATTATAATATCATGCTGTTTTAATTAGTATAGCTCTGTCATAAACTAGATAAGGGATGATATATCCAGCATTATTTTATTATTTAGGATTGTTTTAACTATCCTTGGTTTTTGTGTTATTGTATGAAACTGAAAATTGTCCTTTAATTTCTGTGAATTATGTTGTAATTTTGGTAGTGACTGTATTGAATGTGTAGATTACTTTTGTTAGAACAAATTACTTTTGTCCATTTTCTCTGTGGTAACACTACCAATGAATGATCCCATATATTCATTGTTTCTCTTATTGTCTGTGCTACTGGGGTCCTACTTAGGAAGAGGCCCCCTGTGCCTATATCTTGTAGACTACTTCCCACTTTCTCTTCTATCAGGTTCAAAGTGGATGGATTAATGTTGATGTCTTTAATCCATCTGGACTTGAGTTTTGTGCATGGTGATAGATATGGATCTACTTTCATTCTTTTACAGGTTGACATCCAGTTATGCCAGCACCATTTGTTAAAGATGCTTTCCTTCTTCCATTGTATACCTTTAGCTCCCTTGTCGAAAATTAGGTGTTCATAGGTTTGTGGGTTAATATCTGGGTCTTCTATTCGATTTCATAGGTCGACTTCTCTGTTCTTATGCCAATACCAAGCTGTTTTCAATACTGTAGCTCTGTAATAGAGTTTGAAGTCAGGGATGGTAATACCTCCAGAAGTTCTTTTATTGTATAAGATTGTTTTGGCTATCCTGGGTTTTTTGTTTTGCCATATAAACTTGATTATTGTTCTCTCAAGGTGAATGAACATGGGTGATCTTTCTGTCTTCTAATATCTTCTTCAATTTCTTTCTTCCATGCCTTAATGTTTTTATTATATAAGTCTTTCACTTGGTTAGTGTTACCCCAAGATATTTTATTTTATTATTTTAAGGCTACCTTGGAAGGTGTTTTCCTGATTTCCCTCATTAATTCATTTGTCATTTTTATTTAGTAAGGTTACTGATTTTTGAGAATTAATTTTGTATCCTGCTACTTTGCCTAATGTGGCACTCAGTTGTAGAAATTTCCTGATGAAGTTTTTAGGGTTATTTATTTAACATTTATATAATATACAAGTAAAGATACTTTGAATTTTTCATTTATATATGAATTCCCTTGACTTCCTTGAGTTATCTTATTGCTGTATCTAAGACTGAAATAGTATCTTTTCATTTTTTTAAAAAAAATTTTCTTATTTTACACACCAATCCCAGTTCCCACTCTCTTGCCTTTCCTCCCTCCTTCCACCTTCCCTTGGTCCCACCCCTATCCACTCTAGAGATGAGGGTAAAGATTTCCAAGGAGAGTCAACAAAGTCCGGCATATCACTTTGAGGCAGGACCAAGGCCCTCACCTCTATATCTAGGCTGAGAAAGGTATCCCACCAAAGAGAATGAGCTCCAAAAAGCCAGTTCAAGTACTAGAGACACATTCTGGTCCTAGTTGCCAATGGTCCCACAGACTGTCCCAGCCACACAACTGTCACCCACATTCAGAGGGCCGAGTTTGGTCCTATAGAGGTTCTCCAACTTTCAGTCCAGTCAGTGAGCTCCCAGTAGCTCAGGTCAGCTGTGGTTATTCCCATCATTGTCGGTACTCTTTTGCTCATATTGTCAGTCCTCCCTCTCTTCGACTGGACTCTGGGAACTCAGCCCAGTGTTTAGCTCTGGATCTCTGCATCTGTTTCCATCAGTTGCTACATGAAGGTTCTATGATGACAGTTAAGTCCAGTTCAGGAACTCTCTCCTCTATTGCTTTTGGATATTAGCTGGGGTCATCATTGTGGATTCCTGGAAATTTCCCTAGTGCCAGGTTTTTCGATAGCCTCATAATGGCTACCTCAATCAAGAAGTGTCTTTCCTTGTTCTCCCTCTCCGTATAGCCTTCTCTATAAAATCCCTGATTTTAGTGGAATCCCTTTGATTTCCTATCTATTTAATTTTATGTTGGCTGTTGGTTTGATGTATATTGTTTTTTATTATGTTTAGATATATTCCTTGTATCCCTGATCTTCCCAAGACCTTTATCATGAAGGGGTGTTGGATTTTGTCAAAGACTTTTTCAACATCTAATAAGATGATCATATGGTTTATTCTTTAAGGTTGTTGTTATGGTGGATTAAATTGACAGATTTTTATATTTTGAACCATTCCTGCATCTCTGCGATGAAGCCAGATTGATTATGGTGGGTGATTTTTTGATGTGTTCTTGTGTAACATAAAGGACCAGGATCATTGGGGTTTCTGACCCTCCCAGTTCCCCAGCTGTTTAGTCCCAGAGAAAATCACACAGAATTTTCCATAAGATTATAAACTGATTGGCCCATTAGCTCAGGCTATTTATTAGCTCTTGTAGCTTATATATAACCTATAAGAATGATATAACCCATCATTCTTATCTATGTTAGCCACATGTCTCGATACCTTTCTCAGTGGGGCAGCTCACATCTTGCTTCTTCGGTGATCTAGGCAGAACTGGCAGAGGAAGCTTCCTGCTTCCCAGAATACTCCTGTTCTCTTTGCTCCACCTCTAGTTCTTATCTGGTTTGTCCGCATATACTTCCTGCCTGGCCAATGAGCATTTATTTAAAACATGATTGACAGAATACAGACAATTATCCTGTATCACTTCCCCCTTTTTTTTTTGTTTTTTTTTTTGTTTTTTTTGTTTTTTTTGTAAATTTTATTAAATTATAAAAGTTTCCATTTCCGCCCCCCTCCCAACACCCTCCCACTCCCCCCACTCCCCCCCTCCTTCCCCTCCGTCCCCCAGGGCAGTCAGGGTTTCCTGCCCTGTGGGAAGCTCCAGCTCCCTCCCCCTCCCTCCAGGTCCATGAAAGACGAAATCAGTACTGCGAGGGATGCTATCACCCACTGATACAAGGGAACGGATCTGATGAGAGTTTACCAGGGCCAGTCGGACTGGGACTGAACGAGGACGTGATCTAGCCAGATTCTCGGAATTTGGCCGGATTCTCTGACTGTGGCTGGCCCAGGGTCTTTCTGAAAAGCCATTGACTATGACACTGGGACCTGTTTCCTCTGCATATGCTGGATTTTGGGGATCCAGTCTGTTTGGACGCTCCCTTTTTTTTTAAACTAAGGAAAATATCCACAGTCCATTTGGGAGTAGTTTTCCAGGCTACTTCCAGCTGGTTTGGGGCTCTGATAATCTTATGGGGACCTAAAGAAAATTTAGAATTATCATCAAATCCTGATTGGAGTATCCTGTGAGGCATGATCATCTCAGGCACCGGTCTTGAATCTGTTCTGGATGTAGAACTCAGACATCTGGTCCATCTGTTCCTACCGAGAGATTTCTCAGGTGGTCTTCCTTGATCAACCTCACTTTTCTTAACTCACAATGAATCCACAGCCTCTCATTTCCTGTGGGGAAAAAAAAATCTCTTCTTCAAAGTAACATACCTTTTGACTTCATTTTTGAAGTCAAGGTATTTTCAAAATACCTATCTTGAATTAATTCAGCAGCATTTATAAACAAATATCTTTTAGCAACTGATGCTCCTTCCTTGGCATTCAAACAATTCAAAGAGAGCATAAAAACATACAGTATCCAGATTCTCTGTGTCTTTTTGTCCTTGAACACACAGAGATCCATCTTTCTCTGCCTCCCCAGTGCTGGAATTAAAGGTGTCTGCCACTACACCTTGAATTTACAGATGTCTGCCTGCCTCTGCCTCCCAAGCTTTGGGATTAAAGGCATGTGCTACCATACCTTGAACTCACAGAGATCTGTCTGCCTCTGCTTCCCAGGCATTGGGGTTAAAGGTATGTACCACCTCTTTCTTTCTTTCTTTCTTTCTTTCTTTCTTTCTTTCTTTCTTCCTTCCTTCCTTCCTTCCTTTCTTTCTTTCTTTTTGACTTAACCATTAGACTACATATAATTTTAACACATAGTAAACTATTTAGAGGTTTTTTCATATTTGAATCTATCTTTACTATATATCTCTCTGTTTTTCTGACCACGTGAGCCTTTAATTTACTAAGCAATATGGGTAGGATTAAAGTCATGGCTTTGATGGCTTGATCCAGCCCATTCCTTAGCTTTCTGCAATTCCAGGCTCATGACAGAGGTACTGGCTGTAGGCATGTTTATGGCCACAGCTCTATGGCATTTCAAGGTCCCTGCCAGCAAGCAAGCTGCACCATTATGCTCACAGACCACACTCAAGTGATTTGTAATTGTACTGCCTGCCTGAAAGAGTCAGAGTTTGCCCTTGTAGAACAGCCCAGAAAGCCAGCATTTTAAAACAGTGCAGGTTTTTCTCTGCTATGACTGAAAACTGAAAAGCATGTGGTCAGCTTTTCATCAACACCATTTAAGTGTTTCATGGCAGGACCTCTTTAAAGATCTGCAAGATTTTGCAGCTGAAGCTGAGTCAGGAAGCCTCTCTTAAATGAGTGCACTTGCTTGCCTATAGCAAGCAGAGCAGACCTGGGAAATTGCTGCTACCAAGAAAACATGATTTATTCTTTCCAAAGCTTTCTCAGGCTCTCTGTGGATGTAGTTATCTATGTGGGCATCATTCTGTAACATAAAGGGCCTGGCTCATTGGGGTTTCTGTCCCACCTGGTCCCCCAGCTGTTTAGACCAGGAGAAAATCACACAGAAGCCTCCATAAGGTTATAAACTGATTGGCCCATTAGCTCAGGCTACTTATTAACTCTTGTAGCTTATGGTAATGCATTATTCTTGTCTATTCTTAGCCACATTGCTTGGTACCTTTCTCAGTGGGGCAGCTTACATCTTGCTTCTTCGGTGATCTGGGCAGAACTGGTTGAGGGAGCTTCCTGCTTTCCAGAATATTCCTGTTCTCTTTGCTCTACCTCTAGTTCCTGTCTGGTTTTCACACCTATACTTCCTGCCTGGCCAATCAGCATTTATTTAAAACATGATTGACAGAATACAGACAATTATCTCACACCATTCTTGGATTCAGTTTGCCAGTATTTTATAAAGTTTTTTGTATCAATGTTCATGAAGGAGATTGGTCTGTAATTCTGTTTTTTTACTTAAGTATTCATGTGGTGTGGGTATCAGGATAACTGTAGCCTTGTAAAAAGAGTTTGGCAATGTTCGTTCTGTGTCTACTATGTGGAACAATTCTACGAGTATAGGTATTGGCTCTGCTTTAAAATTCTGGTAGAATTTTGCACTGAAAGATTTCAGCTCTGGGCATTTTTGTTGGGAGACTTTTGAGTATTGCTTCTATTTACAGGTTATAGGTCTATTTTAATTGTTCATCTCATCTTGCTTCAATTTTGTTATGTGGTACTTATCCAGAAAACTATCTGTTTTATTTAGATTTTCTGATTTTGTGGTGTACAGGTTTTCAAAGTACGACCTAATGATTCTTTGAAGTTCCTCAGTGTTTGTTGGTATGTCCTCCTTTTATTTCTGAATTTTCTAATTTCAATATTTTTTCTATGCCCTTTGGTTATTTTGGATAAGGGTTTGTATTTTCTTGATTCTCAAAGAATCAGCTCTTTGTTTCCTTGATTCTTTGTATTGTTTTCTTTATGTTTATTTTATTGACTTTAGCCCTCAATTTGATTTTTTCCTGGTATCTACTCCTCCTGGGTGAGTCTGTTTCTTTTTGTTTAGAGTTTCCAGATGTGCAATTACATTGCTAGTTTGAGATTTCTCCATTTTCTTTATATAGGCACTTATTGCTATAAACATTCCTCTTAGCACCGCTTTTATAGTATCCCATAGGTTTTGGTATGTTGTGCATTCATTTCCATTGAATTCTAGGAAGTCTTTATTTTTTACATGACCCATGTAATTCAACTGAATACTGTTCAATTTCCATGAGTTTTTAGGCTTTCTGCAATGAGTGTTGTTGAATTCTAACTTTAAACCATGGTGATTCGATAAGATATAGGGGCTTATTTTTGTATCTGTTAAGGTTTGCCTTGCTACCAAGTATATGGTCAGTTTTAGAGATGGTTACATGAAGTGCTGAGAAAAAGGTATATTCTTTTATGTTTGGGTGTAATGTTCTATAGATGTCTGTTATATCCATTTGAGTCATGACATTTGTTTGTTCTCTTCTTTCTCTTATTGTCAAGTCATTTTTTGAGGGTAGTGATTGTGTGTGTCCCTTCTTTGGGGTTTGCTTGTGTGAGGTTATCTGTTGCCAGTGCCTTCCTTGGTGCAACTAACTTCCTTGGATTGGAGTATTCCTTCTAATATTTTAATAAGACTGGATTTATGGATAGGTATTGCTTAAATCTAGTTCTGTCATGGAATATATTGTTTTTTCCACATGGTGATTAAAAGCTTTGCTGGGTATAGTCGCCTGGGCTTGCATCTGTGAACTCTTAGTATCTGCAGTACATCTGTCCAGGATATTCTGGCTTTTAATGTTTCCAGTGAGAAGTTGGGTGTAATTCTGATAGGTTTTCTTTTATATGTTGCTTGGTCTTTTCTTTTGGAACTTTTAATATTCTTTCTTTATTCTGTATGTTTTGCATTTTGATTATTATATGGCAAGGGAACATTTTTATTGCTCTATTCTATTTGGTGTTTTTTAAGCTTCTTGTACTTCCACAGGCATATCTGTCTTTAGGTTGTGAAAGATTTGTTGTATAATTTTGTTGAATATATTTTCTGTGTCTTTGAGCTGGAGTTCTTCTCTTTATTCTCTCTGTATTGTTCTTAGGTTTGGTCTTTTCATGGTGTCCCAGATTTCCTGGATTTTTATGGTAAGAATTTTTTGGATTTAACATATTCTTTGGCCAATAAATCTATTTATTCTACTGTATCTTCAATTCCTGAGATTTTCTCTTTCATCTCTTATATTTTGTTGGTTATAATTGCCTCTCTAGTTCATGTTTGTTTACCCAGATTTTCCATTTTCAGAATTCCCATGGTTTGTGTTTTCTTTAATGACTCTATTTCAGTTTTCAAGTCTTGAACTTTTTTCTTCACCTATTTGTTTTTTCTTGGTTTTCTTGACTTTCTCTGTGTGTGTGTGTGTGTTTGTGTGTGCGCATGCATGTGTGTGTGTGTGTGTGTGTGTGTGTGTGAAAGAGAGAGAGAGAGAGAGAGAGAGAGAGAGATTTTTTCTGATTTTTTGTTTGTCTTTTCCTCCATTTCTTTAATGAAAATTTCCATTTCTTCTTAAAGGGTCTCTATCATCTTCATAAAGCTGGGTTTGTTAATTTTGTTTTTTGAGACAAGGTCTCTCTGTAGCTTTGAATTCTGTCCTGGAACTAGCTCTTGTATACCAGGCTGGCACAAAACTCACAGAAATCTTCTGGCCTCTGCCTCCCATGTGCTGGAATTATAGGTGTGTGACACCACTACCCACCTCTTAATAAAGGTATAGTTAAGATCATTTACTTCCGTTCTTCTGGGTTAAAATGTTCATATCTTCCTGTTGTGGGACCACTAGGTCTGGTGTTGCTTTGTTGCTCTTTATATTACTGAATATATTCTTGCTTTGGCAACTACCCCTCTCTTCCTCCAATTGGTACAGTGTCAGGGTCTTTGCCTCTTTGTATAATCCTTCCATTCAGTATCTCTGTCTCAGGGATACTCTCTTGGACCAATTTTTGCAGCCACTGTCTGTGTCTCAAGGAGCCACTGAGGTTGGGGGCTGAGTGGGACTTGTAGATTACAGGGTCCAAGGGGGGATATTGGAGCAGGCAGCCTGCAGGAGGCTTGTTTGCTGGCCATTGAGGTAGGTGCAGGTAGGGTCCAGGGTTTTGTCCTAGGGCCTAGTGCCTAGAAACTGGGCTGTCGAGCTGGATGGCTGAGCATTCACCTGTTGGTCTGTTCTGTGCAATTGCAGTTTGTATCAGAGAGCTGCTGACGTCACGGGGCATAAGGATTTTTGAATCTTTTCATTGTTTTCTTTGTTTCTATTTTGTTGATTTCTGCTCTCATTTTTATTATTTCTTGCCATAGACTTGGTTTGGATTTGATTTATTACAGTTTTTTCCAGATTTTTGATTGCAAATTATTTTCTTTGGTTCTTTCTGTTTCTTGTTTAAAGTAGGCACTTAGAGCTATCCATTTTCTTGATATTTCTACTTTCAATATATCCTTAAGACTTTATTGAGTAGCGTTTTTATTTTCATCAATTTCTTTTAGGTTTTCCAGCTTGGTAGAGTGCAAATATTTAAAGTATGTCCTTATGATTCTCTGAATTATCGGGTGTCAGCATATCTTTAGTTTTTTTTTTAAATTTGGATCTTCTCTCTTAGTAAATTTGACTAGATGTTTCTCAGTCTTATTTTTCAAAGAACAAGCTCTTTATTCAAATTATTTTTGTATTTTAAAAACTTTGGTTCCATATTATTTATTTCAGTCACAAGTATATTTCTTGCATTTTACTCCTTTGAGGTGTTATTTATCCTTTTTGTTCAAGAGCTTTTATGTGTGTAGGTAAATTACTAATATAAAATATTTCCATTTTTTTATGTAGGCATTTAATGCTATGACCTTATCTCTTAGAATTACATTCTTTGTGTCCTATAGGTTTGGGTATGTTGTACTTCCATTTTCACCTACTTATAAAAATGTTTTAATTTCTTTCTTGGTTTTTTTTGCCTTAGCCATTTTTTCTAAGATCTAATTGTCTTGGGTGTGCCTGCTTCTTGAAATCCAGCTAAAATTGGTGGTTATCTGGTAGAATATAAGGGGTTAATAATCTTTTTTGGTTTTTTTTCTTTATTTTACATTCCAACCCCACAATTCAACTTCCTGCCCTTCTTCCTTCTTCCAACTCACTTTCCCCACAACCCACCCCCATTCTCTCCTCCCATTGGGTAAGGACTCCCATGGGGAGTCAACAAAGTCTGATACATTATGTTAGGGTAGTACCAAACCATTCCTCCTTGTATTAAGACTGAACATGGCATCCTGTCATAAGGAAAGGGCTCCAACAAGTTAGCTCATGCACCAGGGATAGATTCTGGTCCTACTGCCAGTTGTCTTAAGTTAGCCCAAGCTTCACCACTGTCCCTCACATATGGAGGTCCTAGTTCATTTCTATGGAGGCTTTACGGCTGTTGGTATAGAGTTCATGATTTTTCCCAAGTTTGATCCAGCTATCTCTGTAGATTTCTCAATCATGATTTTTATTCTCATTGCTCATATAGTCCCTCCTCCCCCTCTTTAATTGGATTCCCAGACCTTGACCTGGTGCTGGGCTGTGGACCTCTGAATCCAGTTCTGTAAGTTGCTAGATGAAGGCTCTAGCTTCTCTGGAGTGGTGAATTGTAGTCTGGTTATCCTTTGCTTTACATCTAAAGTGAGTGAGTATATAGTGTGGGACAATTCTGTCAATTATATTTTAAATAAATACTGATCGACCAGTAGACAGGCAGGAAGTATAGGTGGGACAATCAGACAGGAAGTAGAGTTGGTTCAATGAGAATAGAAGTATTCTGGGAAGAAGAAAGCTCTTTCTGCAGTCCTGACTTGGCCACAGAAGAAGCAAGATGTAACTGCCTCACTGAAAAAGATACCGAGGCACGTGGCTAGCACAAATAAGAATAATGGGCCAATGTAAGTTATAAGAGTTAATAAGAAGCCTGAGCTAATGGGCCAGTCAGTTTATAACTAATGTAGACCTCTGTGTGATTTCTTTGGGGCTTAACAATTGTGGCAACTCAGACAAAAAGTACATACTGTTTTTGTCTTTCTGGGTCTGTGTTTCCTCACTCAAGATGGTTTTCCAGGAGAACATTCTCCACTGCTGGTGGGAGTGCAAACTTTAAAACCACTTTGGAAATCAGTATGCTGGTTTGTCAGAAAACTGGGAATCAATCTACTACAAGACCAAGTGAGCTGCAGTGCTGAATACCCCCTCCCGCCTGCCATCCCAGCTCCCATCCAGGTATGAATTCCTATATTTCTCCCTTCCCCCTGGGGCAATAAAATTTCCCCAGCTCAGCTGCCTTGCCAGCTGGGCCTGCATTGTAAGCATATCCCAGAAAGAGGGAGTGCCTGTGCTTCAATAGCCTGCCTGAGGAAAGGTGGGCATTCTGTCAGTGAAGTCCCTGCCCAAGAAGGGAACCTGACCCGGTAACAGAAGTTCCAATAGAGAACATTTGAAGTAAGAGATGGGCAGACGCCAAGGCAGGACCTCATCCAACAATCTGAAAAACAACATGGAAACACCAGATCCTAAGGACCCTAAAATAGAAGGACTTGAACACCTTAACCCAGAAGAAGTGGAAAAAAGTTCCATTATGAAAGCAATAGAGTCCCTTAAACAGGATATGAATAACTCCCTTAAAGAATTGGATGAGAAATATAACAAAAAGTTTGAAGAAATGAGTATAGAATTAGATGAGAAATATAACAAAAAGTTTGAAGAAATAAGTAAATCCGTGAATGAGACCCTGAGAAACCAAGAAAAAACAATCAAACAAGTAAAGGAAACAGTCCAAGAATTGAAAACTGAAATGGAGGCAATGAAGAAAACACAAACCGAGAACCGGCTGGATATGGAAAACCTAGGTAAACGAACGGAGACTACAGAATCAAGCATAACCAATAGAATACAAGAGATAGAAGAACGAATCTCAGATTCAGAAGATACCATAGAGAAAATAAATGCTCTGGTCAAAGAAAACAGCAAATCCAACAAATTCTCTTCACAAAACATTCAGGAAATCTGGGACACAATAAAAAAACCAAATCTAAGAATAATAGGGATTGAAGAAGGAGAAGAACTGCAGATCAAAGGCCCAGAAAATATATTCAACAAAATTATAGAAGAAAACTTTGCCAACCGAAAGAACGATATTCCTATGAAGGTTCAAGAAGCATACAGAACACCGAATAGACTGGATCAGAAAAAAAAATCCCTTCGCCATATAATAATCAAAACACAAAACATACATATTAAATAAAAAATTTTAAGAGCTACAAAGGAAAAAGGTCAAGTAACTTATAAAGATAAACATATCAGGCTTACACCGGATTTCTCTATGGAAACCATGAAAGCCAGAAGATCCTGGATAGAGGTACTGCAGAAACTAAGGGACCATGGATGCAAACCCAGACTACTGTACCCAGCCAAGCTATTGTTCACTATCAACGGAGAAAACAAAATATTCCAGGATAAAAACAAATTTAAACAATACGTAGCTACTAATCCAGCCTTACAGAGAATACTAGAAGGAAAATCACTACCGAAGGAATCCAACATTCCCAACACGGCCTACAATAACTCGAACATCTAGCGACCATTCACAAGCACAAATCAAAGAAGAAAAACACATACGCTCTACTACCTAAAAAAAAAAAAAATGACCGGAGTCAACAACCACTGGTCATTAATATCACTTAATATCAATGGACTCAACTCACCTATAAAGAGGCACAAACTTAGAGATTGGATACGAAAACAGGATCCAACATTCTGCTGTTTACAAGAAACACACCTCAACCACAAAGACAGACACCTACTCAGAGTAAAGGGTTGGGAAAAGGTTTTCCAAGCAAATGGACCAAGAAACAAGCGGGTGTCGCCATTCTAATATCTAACAAAATCGACTTCAAACTAAAATCAATCAGAGGAAATGGAGATGGACATTTCATACTCATAACTGGAACAATTCATCAGGAGGAAGTCTCATTCCTGATTATCTATGCTCCTAATATAAAGGCACCCACATATGTAAAAGAAACTCTTCTAGAACCCAAGGCAGTCATCAAACCACACACACTAATAGTAGGAGACTTCAACACTCCTCTCTCACCAATGGACAGGTCAATCAGACAGAAACCAAACAGAGAATTAAGAGATTTATTGGAGGTATTGAATCAAATGGACTTAACAGACATCTATAGAACACTCCACCCAAATAGGAAAGAATATACCTTTTTCTCTGCAGCTCATGGAACCTTCTCGAAAATTGACCACATACTCGGTAACAAAGCAAACTTCCACAGATACAAAAAAATATTAGTAACTATCTGTGTCTTGTCAGATCACCATGGACTAAAATTAGAATTCAACAACCATGCTTCCCCCAGGAAGCCAACAAACTCATGGAAGCTGAACAGTCAACTACTAAATCACCCCTGGGTCAAGGAAGAAATAAAGAAAGAAATTAAACTCTTCCTTGAATTTAATGAAAACAAAGACACAACATACTCAAACCTATGGGACACTATGAAAGCAGTGCTAAGAGGAAAGTTCATAGCACTAAGTGCCCAATTAAAGAAAACAGAGAAAGCACACATTGGAGACTTAACAGCACACTTGAAAGATCTAGAAAAAAAGAAGCTGATTCACCCAGGAGGTCTAGAAGACTGGAAATAATCAAACTGAAGGCTGAAATCAACAAAAGAGAAACACAGAAAACAATCCAAAGAATCAATGATTGTTCAACTTCCATGAATTTGTTGGCTTCCTGGGGGTTCCATTGTTGTTGAATTCTAATTTTAATCCATGGTGATCTGACAAGACACAGATGGTTACTAATATTTTTTAGTATCTGTGGAAGTTTGCTTTGTTACCAAGTATGTGGTCAATTTTCGAGAAGGTTCCATGAGCTGCAGAGAAGAAGGTATACTCTTTCCTATTTGGGTGGAGTGTTCTATAGATGTCTGTTAAGTCCATTTGATTCAATACCTCCAATAAATCTCTTATTTCTCTGTTAGGTTTCTGTCTGATTGACCTGTCCATTGGTGAGAGAGGAGTGTTGAAGTCTCCTACTATTAGCGTGTGTGGTTTGATGACTGCCTTGGGTTCTAGAAGAGTTTCTTTTACATATGTGGGTGCCTTTATATTAGGGGCATAGATATTCAAGATTGAGACTTCTTCCTGATGAATTGTTCCTGTTATGAGTATAAAATGTCCATCTCCATCTCTTCTGATTGATTTTAGTTTGAAGTCGATTTTGTTAGATATTAGAATGGCCACACCTGCTTGTTTCTTAGGTCCATTTGCTTGGAAAGCCTTTTCCCAGCCCTTTACTCTGAGTAGGTGTCTGTCTTTGTGGTTGAGGTGTGTTTCTTGTAAACAGCAGAATGTTGGATCCTGTTTTCGTATCCAATCTCTAAGTCTGTGCCTCTTTATAGGTGAGTTGAGTCCATTGATATTAAGTGATATTAATGACCAGTGATCGATGACTCCGGTCATTTTTTTGGGTAGTAGAGTGTATGTGTTTTCCTTCTTTGAGTTGTGCTTGTGAATGGTTGCTAGATGTCTGAGTTAATGTAGGCAGTGTTGGGAATGTTGGATTCCTTGGGTTGTGATTTTCCTTCTAGTATTCTCTGTAAGGCTGGATTAGAAGCTACGTATTGTTTAAAATTGTTTTTATCCTGGAATATTTTGTTTTCTCCGTTGATAGTGAACAATAGCTTGGCTGGGTAAAGTAGTCTGGGCTTGCATCCAATGTCTCTTAGTTTCTGCAGTACCTCTATCCAGGACCTTCTGGCTTTCCTGGTTTCCATCGAGAAGTCTGGAGTAAGTCTGATAGGTTTACCTTTATAAGTTACTTGACCTTTTTCCTTTGCAGCTCTCAATATCCTTTCTTTAGTCTGAATGCTTTGTGTTTTGATTATTATATGACGAGAGGATGCTTTTTCTGATCCAGTCTATTCGGAAGAGGTGAACAATCTAAATAGACCTGTTAGTCGCGAAGAATTAGAAGCTGTTATCAAAAATCTCCCTACCAAAAAAAGCCCAGGACCAGATGGTTTCAATGCAGAATTCTACCAGAACTTCCAGGAAGAGCTAATACCTACACTCCTTAACGTATTCCACAATATAGAAACAGAAGAGTCATTGCCTAACTCCTTTAATGAAGCTACAGTTACCCTAATACCAAAACCACACAAAGACACAACCAAGAAAGAGAATTACAGGCCAATCTCACTCATGAACATTGACGCGAAAATTCTCAATAAAATACTGGCAAACTGAATCCAAGAACACATTAGAAAAATTATCCAATATGATCAAGTCAGCTTCATTCCAGAGATGCAGGGCTGGTTCAACTTACGCAAATCTATCAATGTAATCCATCATATAAATAAACTGAAAGAAAAAAACCATATGATCATCTCACTAGATGTGGAAAAAGCATTTGACAAAATTCAACACCCATTTATGATAAAGGTGTTGGAGAGACTGGGGATACAAGGATCATACCTAAATATAATAAAAGCAATATACAGCAAGCCGACAGCTAACATCAAACTGAATGGAGAGAAACTCAAAGCCTTTCCACTAAAATCAGGAACACGACAAGGCTGTCCACTCTCTCCATACCTCTTCAATATAGTGCTTGAAGTTCTAGCAATAGCAATAAGACAACATAAGGAGATCAAGGGGATTCGTTTTGGAAAGGATGAAGTTAAACTTTCGTTATTTGCTGACGATATGATAGTTTACATAAGTGACCCCAAAAACTCTACCAAAGAACTCCTACAGCTGATAAACACCTTTAGTAACGTGGCAGGATACAAGATCAACTCCAAAAAATCAGTGGCCCTCCTATACACAAAGGATAAAGAAGCAGAGAGGGAAATCAGAGAAACATCACCTTTCACGATAGCCACAAATAGCATAAAATATCTTGTGGTTACTCTAACCAAGGAAGTGAAAGACCTATTTGACAAAAACTTTAAGTCTTTGAAGAAAGAAATTGAGGACGATACCAGAAAATGGAAAGACCTCCCCTACTCTTGGATTGGGAGAATCAACATAGTAAAAATGGCAATTCTACCAAAAGCAATCTATAGATTCAATGCAATCCCCATCAAAATCCCATCAAACTTCTTCACAGACCTTGAGAGAACAATAATCAAGTTTATATGGCAAAACAAAAAACCCAGGATAGCCAAAACAAACTTATACAATAAAAGAACTTCTGGAGGCATTACCATCCCTGACTTCAAACTCTATTATAGAGCTACAGTATTGAAAACAGCTTGGTATTGGCATAAGACCAGAGAAGTCGACCTATGGAATCGAATAGAAGACCCAGCTATTAACCCACAAACTTATGAACACCTAATTTTCGACAAGGGAGCTAAAGGTATACAATGGAAGAAGGAAAGCATCTTTAACAAATGGTGCTGGCATAACTGGATGTCAACCTGTAAAAAAATGAAAGTAGATTCATATCTATCACCATGCACAAAAATCAAGTCCAAATGGATTAAAGACATCAACATTAATCCGTCCACTTTGAACCTGATAGAAGAGAAAGTGGGAAGTAGTCTACAAGATATAGGCACAGGAGGCCTCTTCCTAAGTAGGACCCCAGTAGCACAGACAATAAGAGAAACAATGAAAAAATGGGATCTACTGAAACTGAGAAGCTTCTGTAAAGCAAAGGACACTGTTAGTAGGACAAAAAGGCTGCCTTCTGACTGGGAGAAGATCTTCACCAACCCCTCATCAGACAAAGGTCTGATCTCCAAAATATACAAAGAACTCAGGAAACTAGACACTAAAACTCTAATTAACCCAATTAAAAAATGGGGTACTGAACTTAACAGAGAATTCACAACAGATGAACTTCAAATGGCCAGAAGACACTTAAGGTCATGCTCAACCTCCTTAGCGATCAGGGAAATGCAAATCAAAACCACTTTGAGATACCATCTTACACCTGTCAGAATAGCTAAAGTCAAAAACACCAAGGATAGCCTATGCTGGAGAGGATGTGGAGTGAGGGGAACACTCATCCATTGTTGGTGGGAATGCAAACTTGTGCAGCCACTTTGGAAATCAGTGTGGCGGTTTCTCAGGAAACTGGGAATCAACCTCCCTCAGGACCCAGCAATTCCACTCTTGGGAATATACCCTAGAGATTCCCTAACATACTACAAAAGCATTTGTTCTACTATGTTCATAGCAGCACTATTTGTAATAGCCAGAACCTGGAAACAGCCTAGGTGCCCCTCAATAGAAGAATGGTTAAAAAAGGTGTGGAACATATACACATTAGAGTTTTACTCAGCGGTAAAAAACAATGACATCGTGAATTTTGCATGCAAATGGATGGAAATAGAAAACGCTTTACTGAGTGAGGTAAGCCAGACCCAAAAAGAGGAACACGGTATGTATTCACTCATAAGTGGATTCTAACCATAATTAAAAGTCTTTGAGCCTATTATTCGTGATCCTAGAGAAGCTAAATAAGAAGATGAACCTGATGAAGATTATTTAGCTATCCGCCAGGAGGTAGGAAATAGACAAGAGTCCCAGGTAACCTCGGGTGCATGGGGGGGGAGGGTTGATGGAAGGGGAGAGGGTTAGAGAGAAGGGAGTAGGGGAGGAATGGGGAAAGCTCGGTGGCCTGGGATGGGGGGGGGAGGAAGGATGAATATGGGAGCAGGGAAGAATATATTTCAACTAAGGGAGTCATTTTAGGGTTTACAGGAGACTTGATTATATATGGGATCCTAGGTCCAAGGAGAGATCCCCCAGATTGTTCTCTGGATAGAGGAGAGGGTGCCTGAACCGGCCTTGGCCCATAACCATACTGATGTATATTTTGCTTATCACCATAGATCCTTCATCTGGCGTAGGACGGCGATACAGACGGAGACCCACATTGGAGCACTGGACTGAGCCCCCCAAGGTCCAACTGAGGAGCAGAAGGAGGAAGAACATGAAAAAGGAAATCAGGACTGCGAGGGATGCTATCATCCACTGATACAAGGGAATAGATCTAATGAGAGTTTACCAAGGCCAGTTGGACTGGGACTGAACGAGGACGTGATCTAACCAGATTCTCGGAATTTGGCCGGATTCTCTGAATGTGGCTGGCCCGAAGTCTCTCTGAAAAGCTATTGAGTATGATACTGGGACTTGTTTCCTCTGCATATACTGGATTTTTGGGATCCAGTCTGTTTGGATACTCACCTTCCTGAACCTGGAGGGAGGGGGGAGGAACTTGAACTTCCCACAGGGCAGGAAACCCTGACTGCCCTAAGGGACGAAGAGGAAGGAGGAGAGGGAGTGGGGGGAAATGGGAGGGTGTTGGGAAGAGGGGCGGAAATGGAAACTTTTATAATTTAATAAAATTTACTTTCAAAAAAATAAAAAATAAATAAAAAAAGAGCAAGTGATACTATTCTAGTTTATATACCTAAATTATACTCATTCATACCTCAAGGACACTTACTAACAATGTTTGTAGCAGCATTATTCATAATTGTCAGAACCTAGAAATGAAATATATGCCTCTTAACTGAAGAATTAGTAAAGAAAATATGGTACATCTAAACAATATTGTTCAGCTATAAAAAATATATAATTTGCAGGCAAATGAATAGAGCTACAAGGAGTTGTTTCAACTTTCTTGTAACTGTTGAGACTTTTTTTTGTGACTAAGTATGTAACTAATTTTGTAGAAATGTTGATCTGGTGTTGAGAAGAAGGTATATTCTTTTCATTTTGCTGAAATGTTCAGTAGATGTCTATTAGGTCCGTTTGTTTCATAACATCTGTTAGCTCTATTATTTCTCTTAAGTTTCTGTCTGAATGCCTATTGGTGAGAGTAAGGTATTAAAGTCTACCACTATTAATGTGTGAGATTTGGAGAATTATTTAAGCATTAGTAATGTTTCTTTTTACAAACATGGGTGTCCTTGTATTCGGAACATAAATGTTAAGAATTGAGACATCATCTTAGTGGAATTTTCCTTTGAAGAGTATGTAGTGTCTTTACCTATATCATTTTTAAAATTATATTGATTTTTATTGAGCTCTACATTTTTCTCTGATCCCCACCCTGCCTCTCTCTTTCCTTTCAACTCTCTCCCAAGGTCCCCATGCTCCCAATTTACTCAGGAGATCTTGCCCTTTTCTACTTCCCATGTTGAGTAGATTTGTGTATGTCTCTCTTAGGGTCCTCATTGATGTCTAGGTTCTCTGGTATTGTGATTTATAGGGTGGTTTTCTTTGCTTCATGATTAAAAACCAACCACTTATGAGTGAGTATGCATGATAATTTTCTTTCTGGGTCTGGGTTACCTTATTTAAAATAATGTTTTCTAGCTCTATCCATTTGCCTGAAAAATTCAAGATGTAATTATGTTTTTCTGCTGTGTAGTACTCCATTGTGTAAATGTACCATGTTTTCCTTATCCATTCTTCAGTAGAGGGCCATTTAGGTCATTTTCAGGTTCTGGCTATGACAAACAAAGTTGCTATGAACATAGTTGAGCACATGTCCTTGTGGTACAATTGAGCATCTTTTGGATATATATACAAAAGTGGTATTACTGGGTCTTGAGGAAGGTTCTTTCCTAATTTACTGAGAAACTACCAAACTGACATCCAAAGAGGCTGTACCAGGTTGCATTCCCACCAGCAATGCAGAAGTATTCCCTTTTCTCCACAACCTCTCCAGCATAAGTTGTCATCAGTGTTTTTGATCTTGGCCATTCTTTTAGGTATAAGATGGAATCTCATAGTTGTTTTGATTTGTATTTCTCTGATGGCTAAGAATGTTGAACATTTCCTTAAATATCTTTCAGTCACTTTAGTTTTCTTTGTTGAGAGTTCTCTGTTTAGGTCTGTACTCCATTTTTTATTGGATTATTTGTTCTTTTGATGACAAATTTCTTGAGTTCTTTGTATGTTTTGGTGATCAGACCTCTGTCTGATGTTGGGTTAGTGAAGATCTTTTCCCATTCTGTAGGCTGCCATTTTGTCTTGTTGACCATGTCCTTTGCTTTACAGAAGCTTTTCAGTTTTAAGAAGTCCCATTTATTTATTGTTTTTTTTCAGTGTCTGTGCTACTGAGGTTATATTTAGGAAGTGGTCTCCTGTGCCAATGCATTCTATGAGGTTCAGTGTAGCTGGCTTTATGCAGAGGTCTTTGATCCATTTGAACTTGAGTTTTGTGCATGATGATATATTTGAATCCATTTTCATTCTTCTACATGTTGATATCCAGTTATACCAGCCCCAAATGTTAAATATGTTTTCTTTATTCCATTTGATACTTTTTGTTTCTTTGTCAAAAATCAGGTGTTTGAAGATGTGTGGATTGATAGCCGGATCTTCTGTTTGATTCCATTGGACCTCCTATCTGTTCTTATACCAATAGCAGGCTGTTTTAAGTACTGTAGCTCTATAGTAGTTTGAGGTCAAAGATTGTGATGCTTCTAGAAGTTCTTTTATTGTATAGGACTGTTTTGGCTATGCTGTTTTTTTTTAACTTTTTCATATGAAGTTGAATACTGGTTTTTGAAGAATTTTGCTGGGATTTTAATGGAAATTGCATTGAATCTGTAGATTGCTTTTGTTAAGATAGCCATCTTTACTATGTTAATTCTGCCTACCCAGGAGCATGGGAGATCTTTCCACTTTCTGGTGTCTTCAATTTCTTTCTTTAAAGATTTAAAGTTCTTGTCATACAAGTCTTCCACATGTTTAGTTAGAGTTATTTTATGCTATTTGTGGCTATTGTGAAGGGTGTTGATTCTTTGATTTTTTCATCAGTCTTTTTATCATCTGTGTACAAGCAGGCTACTGATATTTTTTGAGTTAATCTTGTATCCTGCTACATTACTGAAAGTGTTTATGAGTTGTAGAAGTCTTTTGGTAGAATTTTTGGGATCACTTATGTAAACTATCATATCATCAGCAAACAGTGAGAGTTTGACTTCTTTTCTAATGTGTATAATTTTGATCACCTTTTGGTGTCTTATTGCTCTAGCTAGGACCTCAAGAACTATATATAATAGAAATAGAGAGAGTGGACAACCTTGGCTTGTTCCTGATTTCAGTGGAATAGTTGGGAGTTTCTCTTCATTTAGTTTGGTGTTGGCTGTTGGCTTGCTGTATACTGCCTTTATTATGTTTAGGTACGTTTCTTGCATCCCTGATCTATCTAAGACCTTTATCATGAAGGGATGTTGTGTATTGTCAAAGTTTTTTCAGCATCTAATGAGGTGATCATGTGGTTTTTATTTTTCAGCTTGTTTATATGGTGGATTACATTTACAGATTTTCATATGTTGAACCATCCTTGCATCTCTGGGATGAAGCTGACTTGATCATTGTGGATGATGGTTCTGTTGTGTTCTTGTATTTGATTTGCCAGTATTTTATTTAGTATTTTTGCATCAATGTTCATGAGTGAGATTGGTCTGTAATTCTCCATCTCAGTAATGTCTTTCTGTGGTTTGGGTTTTAGGGTAATTGTAGCCTCATAAAAAGAGTTTGGCAATGTTCCTTCTGTTTCTATTGAGTAGAATGATTTGAGGAGTATTGGTATTAGTTCTTTGATATTCTTGTGGAATACTGAGCTTAAACTATCTGGTCTTGGGCTTTTTTTTTGGTTGGGAGACTTTTGATGACTCTTTCTATTTCTTCAGCAGTTATTGGAATATTTAATTTGTTTATCTTGTCTTGATTTAATTTTGGTAAGTGATATTTATCCAAAAAATTGTACATTTATTTTAAGTTTTCCAATTTTGTGGAGTACAGGCTTTCAAAATATGACCTCATTATTCTCTGTATTTCCTCCATGTCTGTTGTTATGCCCCCTTTTCATTTCTGATTTTGTTAATTTGTGTATTCTCTCTCTGCCTTTGGTTTGGATAAAGGTTTGTCTATTTTGTCGATTTTCTCAAAGAACCAACTCTTTGACTCATTGATTCTTTGTATTGTTTTCATTGTTTCTATCTCGTTGATTTCAGCTCTCAGTTTATTTCCTGCTGTCTAGTTCTCTTAGGTGAGTTTGCTCCATTTTGTTCTAAAGATATTAAATGTTCTGTTAATTCACTAGTGTGGGGGTATTTCCAGCTTCTAGATGAAGGTGTTTAGTGCTAGAAACTTTCCTCTTTACACTGCTTTCATTGTGTCCCATAAATTTAGATATGTTGTGTGGTAAATTTAATTAAATTTTAGGAAGTCTTTATTTTCTCCATTTATTTCTTCCTTGACCCATTGATGATTAAGATGAGCATTGTTTAATTTTTATGTGTTTGTGGGCTTTCTGGAATTAGTATTGCTGTTGATTTTTAGTTTTATATCATGGTGATCTGATAAGGTACATTGGATTATTCCAATTATTTTGTATTTGTTGATGTTTGTTTTGTTATCGAGTATGTGATCAATTTTTGAGAAGGTTCCATGAGGTGCTGAGAAGAAGGTATATTCTTTTCTGTTTGAATGGAATATTGTATAGATGTCTGTTAAGTCCATTTGAGTCATAACATCTGTTAGTTCCTTTATTTCTCTGTTTATTTTCTGTCTTATAGACCTTTCCAGTGGTGAGAGGGGAGTGTTAAAGGCTCCCACTTTTAGTGTGTGAGGTTTAATGTATGATTTAAGCTTTAGAAGTGTTTCTTTTACATATGAGGGTGTACTTGTATTGGGTCATAGATGTTCAGTATGGAATTTCCTCTTGAAGTGATATTTCCTATGACTAATATGAAATGACCTCCTTTGTCTCTTTTGACTGATTTTAGTTTGAAGTCTATTTTGTTAGATATTAGGATAGCTACACCCACTTGTTCCTTAGGTCCATTTGATTGGTATATTTTTTCCAACCCTTTATTCATAGATGATGTCTGTCTTTGAGGTTGAGATGTGTTCCTTGTATACAGAAAAAGGATGGATTCTGTTTTTGTATCCAACCTGTTGGCTTGTTCCTTTTTATAGGTGAGTTGAGTCTATTTACATTAAGGGATATTAATGACCAGTGATTGCTATCTCCTATTATTTTAGTTTTCATTGTTGGTGATGTTAATTTGTGCGTTTCCCCTTCTTTGTGATTTGCTGCTATGAGATCATCAATTGTGTTTTTATTGGTGTAGCCAGCTTCCTTGGGTTGGAGTTTTCCTTCTAGTATTTTGTGTAGGACTGAGTTTTTGGCTAGATATTGATGAAATCTATATTTGTCATGGAATATCTTGTTTTGTCCTTCTATGGTTAATTGTAAGTTTTTCTGGGTGTAAGATTCTGGGCTGGCATTTTCTTTACCTATCATTTTTGCTTAATTTTAGTTTGAAGTCTATTTTTTTAGACATTAGAATAGCGACTCCATGCTGCTTCTTTGATCATTTTCCTTGGATAATCTTATCACAAGCCTTTATTCTGAGGTAATGTTTATCTCTGATGTTGAGCTGGGCCCTGACCCTGGCCCTGGCCCATTACAGATGGTTGTGAGCCATTATGTGGTTGCCAGGAATAGAACTTAGGACCTTTGGAAGAGCAGGCAATGCTCTTAACCACGGATACATCTCTCCAGCCCCTTCTTTCTGTTGCCAGACCTCATTACAGATGGCTCTGAACCATTTGAGTAATTGAACTCAGTAATTGAGTAATTGAACTCAGGACCCTTGGAAGAGCAGGCAATGCTCTCAATCACTGAGCCATCTCTCCAGCTCCCTTTTCCACCTTTTTAACTAAACCAGGTTTCTTCGACATGTCACATCTGCATTCCCCTAACATGTGGAGCACAGGGGTCTCCATGGGCCTATTGGCCATTAGTGTACCTCACAGAGGAGGTCTAGATGGATTGTTTCTCCGACTTTCAATTGGATTAACCTTTCGCTGGTATTTGTAGTCCCTTGTTTGTCTTGGATGTGAGTTCTTCATCAGGAACATGATTTTCTTCTTCTAGCCAACTTGCCTTGCTCTCCTTGGCGGTGTCTCTGAAGCATGCTGGCACATGGTGTTGGAGCTGTTAGGCTTTAATGTCCTAACACAAAGTTTTGCCTGATCCAGTCACAACAGCGTGTGCCCAGGTCCTTTTCTAAGAATGTGTGCATCTCATTTCATACTTTTAATGTTGCATTCGGAGTGAATTTTATTGGTGGTGTTTCATAGTCACCAGCACTTATTTTTTTTCACATGTGGATACCAAATTGCCCCAGAATCATTTCTTGTTGGAAAAAAATTGTCCTGGAACTAGCTCTTATAAACCCGGCTAGCCTCTAGCTCACAGAGATCTGCCCACCTCTGAGTGCTGGGATTAAAGGTGTGCCCCACCAAAGCTAAAAATATTGTTCTTAAGAATGATTTCGCAGCATTTTGTTGAGATTCAATTGATCTCATGGAAGTTTGCTTTGGGTTCCGCAAGCCAGAACCAAATCAAGTCGATTTCTCAGGTGAGAACTTTTTTCAGGAGTGTGTAGTTTATTGCCAGCTGTCTTCTGTAACATGTTGCTGGGGTAGAAGTGATAACTCCATTCCAGTGTTGACCTTCTCCTTTTTTTAATTAATATTTATTGAGCACTACATTTTTCTCTGCTCCCCTCCCTGCCTCTCCCCTCCCCACTTTAACCCTCCCCCAAAGTCCCCATGCTCCCAATTTACTCAAGAGATCTTGTCTTTTTCTACTTTTTACTTCCCATGTAGATTAGATCTATGTAAGTCTCTCTTAGTGTCCTAATTGTTGTCTAAGTTTTCTGGGATCTTAAAATCTTTCTACATCCTCTTCTGAGATGTGCCCTGAGCCTTAAATAAGGAGTTGAATTATATAGGTTGATCAATTCAGGCTGGACACCCCATGGTGTTTCATTGTTCTTGGCATTTGGACACATTTTGCTTTTCCTTGGTTGTCTCTATTAGTGCAAAAAGAAGTTTCTTTGATCATGATGAAATCGACTATTCTTTGAAGGCTTATCCACCACAGCCTGAGTTATATCCTGAGTCTCAGCCCCAGGGGGTTATGCTACCAAATTGTTGCCCTCCACTGGACTGGAGTTAATGCTTGTAGTTGTATATAAGAGTGGTATGCAGACAACACAGAGGATACTGCCCTGTGTGGGACCTCTGACTCTTGCAAGGGCCCATTTCCATTAGTAGTGATAACTAACCTCCCTGAGAATCAGAATCAGAAGAAAATAAAAGACACTTAAGGTCATGCTCAACCTCCTTAGCAATCAGGGAAATGCAAATCAAAACAACTTTGAGATACCATCTCACACCTGTCAGAATAGCTAAAATCAAAAACACCAATGATAGCCTATGCTGGAGGGGATGTGGAATAAAGGGAATACTCATCCATTGTTGGTGGGAATGTAAACTTGTGCAACCACTTTGGAAATCAGTGTGGTGGTTTCCCAGGAAACTGGGAGTCAACCTACCTCAGGACCCAGCAGTTCCACTCTTGGGAATATACCCAAGAGATGCCAGAGATTCCCAATCATACTACAAAAGCATTTGTTCAACTATGTTCATAGCAGCACTATTTGTAATAGCCAGAACCTGGAAATAACCTAGGTGACCCTCAATAGAAGAATGGATGAAGAACGTGTGGCAATATACGCTTTATAGTTTTACTCAGCGGTAAAAAACAGTGACATCTTGAATTTTGCATGCAAATGGATGGAAATAGAAAACAGTTTACTGAGATAGCCCAGACCCAAAAAGATGAATTTGGTATGTACTCACTCATAAGTGGATTATAGCCATAAATAAAGGACATGGAGCCTATAATCCTAGAGGAGCCAAATAAGAAGGTGAACCCAAAGAAAAACATATAGTTATTCTTCTGGATATTGGAAGTAGACAAGATTTCCAGGCAAAAGTTAGGAGCACGGGGTGGGGTGCGGTGAGGGGAAGGAAAGATGGGGAGAGAGAAGGTAGAAGGGAAGAATTGGGGAGAACTTAGAGGAATGTGATGCTTGAGATGGAGGAAGGGTGGATATGGGAGCAGGGAAGTATATATCTTAATTAAGGGAGCTATTTTAGTGTTGGCAAGAGACTTGACTCTTGAGGGGTTCCCAGGTGTCCAAGGAGATGTCCCCAGCTTGTTCCTTTGGCAGCATAGGAGAGGGTGCCTGAACTGGCCTTATCCCATAGCCACACTGATGAATATCTTGCATATCACCATAGAACCTTCATCTGGTGATGGATGGAGATAGAGACAGAGTCCCACATTGGAGCACTGGACTGAGCTCCCAAGGTCCAAATAAAGAACAGAAGGAGGGAGAACATGAGCAAGGAAGTCAGGACCGCAAGGGGTGCGTCCACCCACTGAGACGGTGGGACTGCTCTAATGGGAGCTCACCAAGACCAGCTGGACTGGGACTGAAGGAGCACATGATCAAACAGGACTCTCTGAATGTGACTGACAATGAGGGCTGACTAAGAAGCCAATGATAATGACACTGGGTTTTGATTCTACTGCATGTACTGGCTTTTTGGGAGCCTAGTCTGTTTGTATGCATACCTTCCTAGACCTGCATGGAGGGGGGAGGGCCTTGGACTTCCCACAGGGCAGGGCATCCTGACTTCTCTTAGGACTGGAGTGGGAGGGGGAGTGGGAGGGAAATGGGAGAAGGGGAGGAGGTGAAAATTTTTAATTAATAAATTAATTTATAAAAAAATAATGTCCTGATGGGGCAGGGTGGATGGCTCTCTCTTAGGTTCGGAGGGGATAAGGTGGGAGGGTCTGTGGAAGGAGAGGGAGGGGAGTAGGAGGAGGGAAGAGATTATGAATTTGGAATGCTTAAATAAATTTTAAAAAAAGAAAAAAATGTCCTGATGACCCTGATTATACAACAGTTGTGCTAGTTAGTTTGAGTCACCTGATACAACCTAGAAACACCTGAGGAGCATCAAGAAATTTCTTCCATTAATGTTCTCTGAGGGTAAATCTCTACATCATTAACTTAGTTATTGATTGATGTGTGAGGGCACAGCCCACTGTGGGTAGTGTCATTCCTAGGCAGGTTATCCTGGGATATACAAGGAAAAGGTAACTAAGTAAATGATGGTGTGCAAGCCAGGAAGCATCTTTCCTGCATCATCTCTGCCTTTGTTCCCATAAATTAGAATAATAATACAAATACATAATAGCAGTAAAGAAAAATCAATGAATCAAAAGATCATTTTCAAAGTTATTAATAAAATTGACAAACTTTTATTGTTTAACTTTGTTTTGTAAAGTATAATATTACTGATGGGTGGAGATCACACACCTTTAATCCTAGCATTTGGGAAGCAGAAGGAGGCAGATCTCTGAGTTCCAGGCAAGCCAGTCTACAGAGCTAGTTCCAGGACAGCCAGAACTACAAAGAGAAACCTGGTTTCAAAAAACAAAGCAAACAAACAGAAAGATTAACATTACTAGTTCTAGAAGTGAAATTTGAGACCTTATTATTCATTCTTCAGAATATTAAGAATTTCATGAGTATTCAATAGCTATGTACAAACTATTGAGTTAGATGAAGCAGACAAATTCCAAAGAGCCCAGAACTGACTGAGATGGAAGCATGAAGAGACACAAAACTGATTCCATGGATAATTCACACATGAATCAATAAAAAAAAACACATTTGAAAACATGAGCAATTTTTAATGCTGAAAAAGCCAAACTAGGGGTAGAGGATAGGCCAGTGCAGTAGGAACACATGTGAAAAAGTACTACCAACTATGTAGTTAGTGCAGACACTAAGGAATTCCCCTCTGAGGCCAGGATCAATTATGGTCACTTCAGTATTCCCTTAGGAGTCCTAGACAGAACAATAAGGGAAGACAAAGAAATGAAATGTGGCAATCAATTGGCTAAAAATATGTCTGCAGGTAACACGAACTTATCTGTAGAAAATTCTAAAAGTTCTACAGAAATTTCTGAAACTGATGAGAAAACACACCCACATGAACTGTATGTACTTCTCTGAATTAAAAGCAACTACAAACAATTGGGTGTCTTGAATTTTCACATGCACAGAGACAAAAATAGATGGAGTTACACAGGACTTAGGGGGCATGATGGGCTTTGGAAAATTGTGGATATGGACAATGGTGATGATCACATGACAATATGAATGTGCTTAATACCACTATACTATGTGCTTCAAAATAGCTAAAGGGACTATATATATATATATATATATATATATATATATATATATATATATAATATTACATATATATTCATGAGATATTACATATGTGTATATTACTAGGAAAAAGAATCATGTACAAGGTCATTGCATTGTAAATGCCACTCTCAGAATGAAACAATTCAGTGTTTCCTAACATAAAGGATTTTACACCTGTGCATCAAACTGTGGATCAAAACTATTTAGGAACCAGTTATGTCCACAGATAAACATGAGCAGTCCCTTCTCCTCTCACTCTTCCTCACATCAAATGGATCACTGTTATCTATGCAGCATTGATGCTACTTCTAAGTATTGGAGCATATGAGAGAATAATTAACCTGTGTGGGAACACTGCACCATTTAACAGGAGACTCAGAGCATCCAGAATTTGAGGCAGTTTCTGAAATTAACTCCCATTGATTCTGAAGGTTAGAAATATGTTTGATTCACAACCTAAGCACTTAACCCCTTTGCAGTATTGATTGCCATATTGATGTCTTTATTTTTTGGAGACTGAGTCTCACTTTGAATCCTAGCCTGTCCTTATGTATACATTTATCCCAGGGTTTCAGGCATGAGTCACCATGCTGGCTGTACCTGAGTGGTAAGTGACAATTTTTACCACATAACTTTTCTCCATTTTGTACCCCACTGATGAAGAAATGTCCCCATTTCTCATCTCATAGGATGAGAGGAGAAGTCACTTATTCGTCATCATCAGCCTGGCTGGAAGACTGGTCTCCGAACTGATTGAGTTGGACACCTCACACTTATAGTATCCAGCATCTTCCCTTCAGACAGGATCTATGGGAAAGGATTGTAGACATGGAATTCCTGGGAATAATATTTCCCCTGGGAATGGTAATAATAGGCAGACTCAGCCTTCAGCTATATGTAGAAGGTGTGGGGAAAAGACTGACATTGGACCGATAAATGCAAATCAACAAAAAACACACAAGACAACTTGATAATATTACAAAAATCCTTGAGGGTTCTCTTACAGTACCCCAAGTCAAAAGTGGCCCAGTCATTTCCAGTAACTGTGGAGGACATGTCCCACCAGGAAAATAAAAAAATCCAGAGCTTTCTGTAAAAGGCCATACTGTTCTAGATGATGTCATAATTATGGAGGATAAGTAAAAAATTCCAATAAGAAATAGGAAATACATATTCTGGCAGACTTCTAAAAATGAACAAAGACCAAAAATAAGAGTGTGTATGAATGGCATTGTAATTGTTTGTTTGATAGACACAGGTGCAGATGTGAGTATCATTACTCCAGAATCTTGGAGTCCAAATTGGTCTCTTCAAGAGACAGATGTTAAATAACTAGGATTGGAACCATATCTAAAGTTAAGCAAAGCACAAGATGGGTTGACTTTTTTGGAACAGAAGGTCAAAGAGGGAAGCTGAGGCCATATGTGGCTAATATTGCAATAAATTTATGGGGTCATGATCTGCTGCAGTAATAGAATATCCAGATTAACATTCCTGCAGTCCTAGGAATTCATAATTCTGGAAAGGATATTATCAGGAACTATATACAAAGGTCACCAGCCGTTCAGGCTGCACAAGAATACAAAGCAACTATCAAACATTTAGAGGTACCAACAGCCCTACCTTTAAAATGGTTAACTGAGAAGCCTATATGGGTTAAGCAGTGGCCTCTAGCTGAAGACAAGTTGCAGGCTTTAGCACAGATGGCACAAGAGCAACTAGATGTTCACCATATTGAAGAATCAACCAGCCCTTGGAATTCTCTTGTATTTGTTGTAAAAAAGAAATCTGGTAAATGGAGAATGGTGACAGAGCTAAGAGATGTCAATAAGGTAATTCAGACTAAGGACCTCTACAATCTGGAATTGCTCTGCCTTCTCTATTACCAAAAGGATGCCCTCCTATAGTTAATGATTTGAAGGATTGTTTCTTCACTCTCCCTTTACAAGAAAAGAATAGAGAAAAAAATTGCCTTCACAGTACCTACTTTTAATTCTCAGCCTACTAGGAGGTATCAATGGACTATCCTACCGCAAGGAATGCTCAATAGCCACACACTCTGCCAATACTTTGTAAGTCAGCCATTGGAAATAATACATACGCAATTTTCCTAAGTCTATAATTTACCATTACGTGGGTGACATTTTGCTATCTGATTCAAACATGGACACTTTAGAGAGAATGTTTGAAGTAAAGAAGTAAAGAAAGTTTTGCCAAAAGGACTAAAAATTGCTCCTGAAAAAATACAGAGAGGAGATTCTGTCAATTACCTAGGTTATAAAATAGTTTTGCAGAAAATTAGGACACAAAAGGCACAAATTAGGAGATACTGGTTGCAGACTCAATGTCTTTCAAAGATTGTTAGGAGACATTTCCAGTCTATGATTAGCTGTTGGGATAATACCTGACCTAATAATATATTTAAATGAAACTGTAGATGGTGATAAAGATATGAATAGTCCCAGAGAATTAACAGCTGAAGCAGAAAAAGGAATTGACAATTGTTGAGGAGAAATTACAGGAGGCACATGTGGATGGGGGAATCCAAATCTTAATTGTATTCTAGTCATATGGCATTCCAGAATATCTCCTAGAGGAATTTTAGTGCATAGGAATGAAATTATATTAGAATTGATCTTTTAACCACATAAACCAAGTAAAAAAATAAAAACTTATGTGGAATCAGTCTCTGAATTAATTATAAAAGGTAAATTGAGACTTTGTCAGTTAGCAGGTATAAACCCAGCAGAGATTATAGTGACTTTCACTAATGATGAAATTAAAAATGTTATGGGAAGATAATTAACCATGGCAAAGAGCTTGTGTTAATTTTTTGGAAGAAATTAATAGCAATTATCCCAAAGCAAGATTTAACCTTGTAAATAAAACTGATTCACAATCTAAATTTATACCAGATGATACAGAATTGACTTCGTTATTTATCCAGATGCAAGACATAATCAGGAATAGGCTTTATCCTATATACATAACTCACATATGATCCCACATGTGTCTGCCAGGTTCTCCAGCAAAAGATAATGCAGAAATTAATCAATTATTGATTGAAAGTGTGTTGCAGGCTTCATAATTTCATAAAAACATCATGTCAATTACAATGGTTTAAGGAAAGAGTTTTCTATTACATAGCAACAAGCTAAAAAGATTATATAGAGATACTCTTTTTGCTCTTTCTATAACCAAACACTGCAACCTGCAGGGACTAACCCAAAGGTTACTCAAAGGAATGAACTTTGGCAGATGGATGTGTTTCACTTTGCAGAATTTTGAAAATTAAAATATTTATACCACACCATTGACACTTATTAAGGTTTTCAGTGGGCAACTGCTTTAAACTCAGAAAAGGGTAATTGAGTAATCGCACATTCATTACAAGTTATGGCCATCATGGAAATATCTGCACAGATAAAGACAGATAATGGTCCAGCATATGTTTCTAAGAAAATGAAACAGTTTTTTGCTTATTATAATATTAAACATATTACAGGTATACCACACAATCCTACAGGTCAGACAGTTATAGAAAGTTCAAATCGAACAATAAAGGATATGTTAAACAAACAGAAAGGGGTGAAAAATGCCCCCAGAAATAGATTACATGATGCTTTTTTAACCTTGAATTTTATTAATGCTAATGAGAAAGGGGCAACAGCAGCACATAGACATTAAATAATAGAAAAGCCTTATAAATTAAATAAACCAGTTTATTTCAAAGATGTGTTGAACTCACAGTGGAAGCCAGGAAATGTGCTACATTGGGGAATGGGTTTTGCTCTTGTTTCCAGGAGAAGAAAAACTATGGATACAATGAAAATTAATAAAGATTCAGTTTGAAAAGGAGAAGCTTCTTGAAAAGGAGAAATGACAGCTCATCCACAATGGTGACAAACATACAGTTGGTAAGGAAAGCATATAGGGTTGGGGCAGGGTTCTGTTTTTGTCTTTGCAGAAAAATGCTCATCTTCAAAAATTTGAGAGACCCTGGATGTTTGAACATGGACAGAAGGAAAAATAGCTATCCACTAAAGATCATCAAGAAAAAGGAATCAGATTTATGTGATCAGGTAATTTATACACATATATTTAAACATATATATGAATATATAGAGCTGGCTTTGGAGTTGGACAAAGGCTCTATCCCTCTCTATATCCAATCAAGTTGTTAAAATAAAAATTCAGAGTTTTTTCTGATGGCAGAAGCCATAATATGGGATAGTAAGACAAAAGAATTTAGAAAAAATTTTACTTTTCTTTATATCTATTTTTGTCTCTATCATAGAATTTCATTAAATATATATGTCTGTATATATCTTTATAAATAATGTTTAAATTTTCCAAAATAAAAATGAATTTTCCTGCAGTAATCTTTGAAGTATCCAGGAAGGAGATGAGGCCCCACAACAACAATTCCACCTGGTTAATATGATGTTGTGATGCTGATAGCACTACTATAAGATTTGTTTTTGGTACCAGCTGCTCAAGATGGTTCCAACTTGGTTAGCTGAAATGGTGCACTTTTTTTTTTTTACAACGTTCTGGCAAGACCGCAAATAGGAAGCTCAGAAAAACCTTACTGAATACTCAGAGACTATTAGCAATTATACCAGACACTACTCTTGGAATTTAACCATTGTTTTACTTTCACAGGATCCCATAGAAAGAACATCACCCCCATGACAGCTGGAAGTAATTTTAGAAGACAACATTCCCTCTCCCAACAAAGTTTTCCTCAGGGTTAGGAATATCATTTAGGGGTTGATTATAATTGGTATAGGGTTGGGGGCTTGGGGGGGTTTAAAGGCACAGGGATCTCTTTGGGAAAAAGAGGAAAAATTGGATGGGATAACAGATTAGTATGGTCTTACACTAATAATAACCATGAGTAATAGAGTGAATATTTGTGAGCTATTATATATAGGCAATGACATTGGTATAGATTTTTGTATATTGATACAAAGTTAAATTATATTAAATATTGTATGCATGCATGCTTCTATCTCTGCTTAAAACATTTTTTGTATATTGATAAATGTTGATCATATTGCAAAGTACATTTCTATCTCTGATCAAGATACTTATACATTGTTTACATTTTGAAGTCATTGTCCTCACTTGTTTCACATTTGTTTATTGTATAATATTCTAATATGAAGTCTTGGTCTTTAAGTTACATAGGTATTAAGAATTATAGATGAATAATCATCTATGTTTGTCATACTTATGTTATACTAATCAGGTTCTTTAGATACATAGAGATAATATTCTACATAAATAGGTAATCTTCAACCACTTCAAAGAGCTGTAGAATATGGTATTTAAATAACTTAGGGTTCTGTTGAAGTGAGGCATGATTGCTCCTGGCAGTACCAATCTATTCCCGAGAGAATGTTGAGCACCAAAACACTGCACTTGGAGCATGATGTTTTCTTCTTGGCAAAAGTGGCCTTTGGGCAAAGAAATGCCCATGCCTCAACCACTGACAAGACACATGGTATCTGGAAATGGATAAGCATGGGTGTCAAATATCTCCAAGACAGGGTAAGATGGTTTTGAAAATTTTTCTGCCTCTGAAAATGGACTGTCAGTTATTCTAGGTGTTAGCCAAAGTTGTTTGCTTCAATATTGCAAATGAGACTTTGGGTGATTTCCCAGGTAGCCAGTTGTCTCTGTCGTTTGTTGCACAATTTGGAAGTTTCTTGATTGCAATTCCTGCTTACTCAAGTAATATTATGTCCCTTCTCAGATCTTTGATGGGGTTGAAGATGAGATAGTTGTAGTTAATTTCCTCTCATGACTTGGCCAAGTTATTATACAAGACTTAAACTAGTTAGAATAGGATAATTATTGAATATATTTGTTCTTACTGTAATAAGAACAAATTTTGTATTAGGCTTATAACTCTCTCATTTAAACAAAAGGGGAAACTGTTATAGGAAGTCTTACAGTCAGTGGTTACCCGCCCATATATCTTATACTATATATGCTGATGTAGAGCTGCATCTGGCCTCTCTTTTTCAGTTGTGGGATTCGGTTTCTGATCTCTGTTTCAGCAGAGGATTCTGATTTATGAGCCTACTCCTAAATAAATGTCTATTTCTCAGTTCTGAGCTAGTGTGAGATTTCTCTTAAGTGTCCTTCTTCAAAGTGTTCTCTATCTCTTCTGTTTGATTTTAGTTTGATATCTATGTTGTTAGATATTAGGATAGTTATACTTACTTGTTTCTTAGGTCCATTTGATTGGAAAACATTTTCCCAACCCTTTACTCTGAGGTAATATCTGTCTTTGAGGTTGAGGTGTGTTTCTTTTATGCAGCAGAAGGATGGATTCTGTTTTCATATCCATTATCTTAGCCTGTGTCTTTTAGTACATGAATTGAGTCCACTGATATGAATGAACAATGGCTGTTAATTCTAGTTATTTTTCAGTAGTAGTGTTTGTGTCTTTCCCTTCTTTGGGTTATGATGGTGGGGGTTATCAGTTGCCTGTGTTTTGTGGGTACAGTTAGCTTCCTTGAGTTTGTGGATGTGTATTGTTTAAATATGTTTTTGTCATGGAGAATTTCGTCTTCTCCATCCGTAGTGATTGAAAGCTTTGCTGGATATAGTAGTCTGAACTTGCATCTGTGGTCTCTCAGTGTCTGAAGCACATCTGTTTAGAACTTTTTGGCTTTCATGGTTTCCATTGAGAAGTCGGGTGTAATTTTGATAGGTCTGCCTTTATATGTTACTTGACCTTTTTCATTTCAGCTCTTAATATTCTTTATTTTTTGTGTTTTGATTATTATACAGTGAGGGGAGGTTTTCTTTTTGGTATTCTGTAAGCTTCTTGTAACTTCATAGATATATGCTTCTTTTAGGTTGGGAAAGTTTTCTTCTATATTTTGTTGAGTATATTATCTATGCTTTTGAGCTGAAGTTCTTCTTCTAACCCTCTTATTCTTAGATTTGGTCTTTTCATGGTGTCAGAGATTTTCTGGATGTTTTGTGTTAAGAATTTGTTGAATTTAATGATTTCTTTGATCAATAAGTCTATTTCCTCTTTAGTATCTTCAGCACCTGAGATTATTTCTTCTTTTTCTTGTATTCTGTTGGTTATACTTGTCTTTATAGTTTCTGTTTATTTACTCAGATTTTCCATATCCAGATTTCCCTCAGTTTGTGATTTCTTTATTATTTCTGTTTTAGTCTTCAAGTCTTGAACTTTTTGTTTGTTTTTCTTGTTATTCTTTGAGGGATTTATTAATTTCTTCCAATTTTTTGTTTGTCTTTTCCTCCTTTTCTTAAAAGGAGTTTTTCATTTCCTTTATAATGGTTTCTATCATCTTCATAAAGTTACATTTAAAGTCATTTTCTTCTGCTTCTTCTGGGTTAGGATTATCAAGTCTTTCTGCTGTGTGAACACTGGGTTCTGGTGTTACCATGTTGCTTTTTAGGTTGTTGAATAATTTTTTTATTGGTGCCTACCCATCTCTTCCTTCAAATGAGGCTGTCAGTGTCTTTGCATCTTGTTCCAATCCTTGCAGTGACTGTCTCAGTATTAAGGAGTTTTTCTTGGTCTGCTCTGTACTGTCAATGTCTGTGTCTCAGGAAGCCTTTGAGGTTCTATAATCCTGCTCTCTCGGTCCCCTCAGTGTTGTAGCAAGCTCCTGGTCCCCTCAGTGTTGTAGCAAGCTCTCCGCTTTTAGGTGGAGTGAGGCTAGTAGTTTGGAGGGTCTGGTGGATGGGGTTAGGTTTTTGGGAAACCTACCCACAAGATACTCCTGGTTAGCTGGCTAGAAAAGCTGTGGGATTTGGGGGAGGGGCCTTGTGTTTTGTACCACTATGGACGTCCTAGAGAATGGGTGGTACCTCTGTGTGGCCAGCTGTTTACTCACCTCTTAAGTCCCCTCAAGATTGGAGCAAGCTGTGTTTCAGAGTTCCACCAAGGTTGCAGGAGGATAGGCATGTTTGGTGGTGGGGTGTGGCTCTTCTTCCCTAGGGGAATTTCTGTATGTTTCTCTTAGGGTTCTCTTTATTATTTAGCTTCTTTGGAGTCATGTATTAAAGGCTCCTTATCCTTTGCTTTACAGCTATGAGTGCTTATATACCATGTTCATCTTTGTGGGTCTATTTGGTGTTCTAGATCATTTGTGAATCTTAATAGGCACCACTTTCTGTGGTTGTGTAAATTTTCTTCTATGATTTTGTTAAAAATATTTTTGGCACTTTGTCTGGTTTACTTCTTCTTAAGTACCTATTAGTCATAGATTTGATATTTTCATAATTAACCAGATTTCCTTGATGTTTTTCCCCTATATTATTTTTTATATTTAATAGTTTCTTTGACTGAATTATCTTTTTCTTACACATGGCCTTAAATATCTGACGTTCTCTTCCTTATTACCTTTTACTCTGTTGGTAAAGCTTGCTTCTTTAGGCTTTTTTGTGTTTGTTTGACATAATATTTTTTTTATTTTCAGGCTTTTTAAGTTTGAGTTTTCTTTTCTAATTCTATTTTTTGTTAAAGTTTATTTACATGTCTTGAATTGTTTTAATTTTTTAAAATTTATCCTTAACCAGATCCTTCTGAAGATTCTTGAATATATACATAATTTTGAAAACCATGTACTGATTTTCAGATATATAGCGTTTCTTGATGCTTACAGGATTGTGGTGGAGACATTTTTCTGTGGGATGTTCATGATTGTGGTTTTGTTCTGGAATCCAGTCATTTGGAGCTATGATGCCTTTATTTATTTATGCTGGAGACATATTAGTTTTTCTTTGTTGAGTTTGTGTTCCACTCTTTGATTTTTGCTGTCCTCTCTGGAACCTAGGCCAATATGGTAGCTGTGGTTTAACTAGTAGAAAGTGCTTCTTCATATCAGAGGATGTTAGAAATAAATATAAAGGGACTAGGAGGAAAGGCTAAGGGGCCTGTAGGAAAGAGGTATAATAATTATGTCTACACAAAAAGGCAGAGTCCTCAAGGAGTGAAGATCTAGAAGAACAAGGGACCCCTGTAAGTAGGATGCATTAGGAGACAGGAATGAAAGGGTTCAGGGGAATTTGGGCCCACAGCAAGAGGTGGGGGATAAGAAAGGGCTTCTGCAAGCATACTGCTACAGAACAAAGAGTATGTTGGGGAAATGAATGCAGGACATTTAGGATAGTAAGAATCTCCTGCCTGAGTCCCAGTTCAGAGTGTCCGATGAGCATCCTGGTATAAAGGATTTGTTGGGGTTTGGTGGCAGAAACAGAAGAATGGAAATGGACTAGAACAGAAGGCTGAGAATTTTGGCAGGAAAGAGCTCACCTGGATTTATACCTAGAGACAGAGTCCCCAGGAGGGTGAGGTAATATTTTTAGCTTATTACATCTGGATTTATTTAGGTTTTAGAAATAAAATTTAGACTCTGAACTGTGGCTGGTTTTAGCCTTCAGTATTGTAGTGGCTACCAAGATCAATTCTCTAAGCCAGGAAGTTATTGGGAGAGCAACTTGAATTTTTGAAATGAGTGGCTGGTGGTGGAGCAATTTTAGTAACAGAAACCTTGTCACATAAATGCCAGGTTTCTGTATTTTGATTTGTACTAGCTACTTTGGATTACTAAAAAATGATCACAGAGAATGGTCAACATTGTTTTAACTATCACTAGTTAATGTGTTTTTGTATAATATTCCTTTACACTATCATGTCATTGTGGTTGGTTTGATGAAAAACTAAATGGCCAATAGCTAGGCAGCATTTTGGGGACAAGAAAATGCTGTCAAGAAGAAAGGGAGTTGCCAGCTAGATGTAGAGGAAGAAGCATGGGCAGTACAGAATAAAGGTATTAAAGGCATGAAACAAAAAATAGACTGATAAAAATGGCAGGGAGGGGAGCAGAGAAAAATGTAGAGCTCAATAAGAATCAGTAAAGATTTGCATTTCCCTGATCACTAAGGAGGTTGAGCATGACTGTAAGTGTCTTTTGGTCATTCGTACTTCTTCTGTTGAGAATTCTCTGTTCAGTTCAGTGCCCCAATTTTTAATTGGGTTAATAAACATTTTAAAGTCTAGTTTCTTGAGTTCTTTATATATTTTGGAGATCAGACCTTTGTCTGATGTGGGGTTGGTGAAGAGCTTCTCCCAGTCAGTAGGTTGCCTTTTTGTCTTAATGACAGTGTCCTTTGCTTTAAAGAAACTTCTCAGTTTCCGGAGGTCTCATTTATTAACTGTGGCTCTTATTGTTTGTGCTACTGGGGTTCTACGTACGAAGAGGTCTCCTGTGCCTATGTGTCGTAGATTACTTCCCACTTTCTCTTCTGTCAGATTCAGTGTGGTCAGATTAATATTGAGGTATTTAATCCATTTGGACTTGAGTTTTGTGCATGGTGATAGATATGGATCTACTTTCATTCTCCTACAGGTTGACATCCAGTTATACCAGCACCATTTGTTAAAGATGTTTTCTATCTTCCATTGTGTAATTTTAGTTCCCTTGTCAAATATCAGGTGTTCATAGGTTTGTGGATTAATATCTGGGTCTTCAATTTGATTCCATTGGTCAATATCCCTGTTTTTGTGCCAATATCAAGCTGTTTTCTTTACTGTACACTGTAATGAAAACTTGTAATGAAACTTGGATTTTTTTCTGTGTTTCTATTTTATTGATTTCATCCCTCAGTTTGATTATTCCCAGTCTTCTACTCCTCCTGGGTGAGTCTGCTTCTTTTTTTTTCTAGAGCTTTCAGGTGTGCTGTTAAGTCTCTAACGTGTACTTTCTCCATTTTCTTTATGTAGGCACTTAGTGCTATGAATTTCCTCTTAGCACTGTTTTTATAGCATCCCATAGGTTTGGGTATGATGTGTCTTTGTTTTCATTGAATTCAAGGAAGACTTTAATTTATTTCTTCATTGACCCAGGGGTGGGTAAGTAGTTGACTGTTCAGTTTCCATGAGTTTGTAGGCTTTCTGGGGTTAATATTGTTATTGAATTCTAGCTTTATTCCACGGTGATCAGATAGTACACAGGTGGTTACTACAATTTCTTTGTAACTGTGGATGTTTGCTTTGTTACCGATTAAGTGATTAATTTTTGAGAAGGTTCCATGCGATCCTGAGAAGAAGGTATATTCTTTTCTGTTTGGGTGGAATGATCTATAGATGTCTCTTAGGTCCATTTGGTTCATTACATCTGCTAGTTCTCTTATTTCTCTGCTAAGTTTCTATCTGGTTGACCTATCCATTGGTGAGAGTGGAGTGTTGAAATCTCCTATGATTAGAGTGTGTGGTTTGATGTATGCTTTGAGTTCTAGTAATGTTTCTTTTACATAAATGGGTGCTTTTATATTAGGGGCATAGATATTCAGGATTGAGACTTCCTCCTGATGAATTGGTCCTATTATGAGTATAAAGTGTCCACCTCCCTTTCTTCTGATTGATTTTAGTTTGAAATCAATTTTGTTAGATATTAGTATAGCCATATCCACTTATTTCTTTGGTCCATTTGATTGGAAAACCTTTTCCCAACCCTTTACTCTGAGATAGTGTCTGTCTTTAAGTTTGAGGTGTGTTTCTTGGAAACAGCAGAATGTTGGATCCTGATTTCGTATCCATTCTCTTAACCTGTGACTTTTTATAGGTGAATTGAGTTTATTGACATTAAGTGATAATAATGACCAGTGGTTGTTGACTCCGGTTATTTTTTCTCGTGGTAGTGTTTGTGTGCTTCCCTTCTTTGAGTTGTGCTGGTGGAGGGTTATCAGATGTTTGTGTTATTATGGGTGTTGTTGGTTTCCTTGGTTTGTGACTTTCCTTCTAGTATTTTCTGTAAGGCTGGGTTTGTGGCAACGTATTGTTCAAATCTGTTTTTGTCCTGGAATATCTTGTTTTCTCCATTGATGGTGAATGCAAGCTTTGCTGGGTATTGTAGTCTGGGCTTGCATCCTTGGTCTCTTAGTGTCTACAGTACCAAGAACTTCTAGCTTTCAAGGTTTCCATTGAGAAGTCAGGTGTAATTCTGAAAGGTTTCCCTTTATATGTTACTTGACCTTTTTCCCTTGAAGCTTTTGTTATTTGTTCTTTATTCTATATGTTTTGTGTTTTGATTATTATATGGCAAGGGGATGCTTTTTTTGATCCAGTCTACTTGGTGTTCTGTATGCTTCTTGTATTTTCATAGGAATATCCTTCTTTAGGTTGGGAAAGTTTTTTTTTATAATTTTGTTTACTATATTTTCTGGGCTTTTGATTTGTAACTCTTCTACTTCTTCTACCCCTATTATTCTTAGGTTTAGTCTTTTCATGGTATCCCAGATTTCCTGGATGTTTTGTGTTAAGAATTTGTTGGATTTATTTTGTTCTGTAATCAGTGAGTTTATTTCCTCTGTAATATCTTCAGTGTCTGAGATTCTTCCTTCTATCTCTTGTATTCTGTTGGTAATACTTGATCTGTAGTTCCTGTTCATTTACCCAGATTTTCCATATCCAGCCTTCCCCCAGTTTGTGTTTTCTTCATTACCTCCATTTCATTTTTCAAGTCTTGACCTGTTTCCCTTACCTGTTTGATTGCTTTTTCTTGTTTTCCTTGGGTATCTTTTAGAGATTTATCCATTTCCTCTACCTTTTTGTTTGTCATCTCTATTTCTTTATGGTAGTTTTCCACCTCCTATTTAAGGTCCTCTAATATTTTCATAACGATCCGGTTAATGTTGATTTCTTCTATTTCTTCTGGAGTAGGGTGTTCAATTCTTCTTGTTTCGTGATCCCTGGTGTCTCATGATGTCATGTTGCCTTTCAGGTTGTTGGAGGAATTCTTGTATTGGCACCTACCCATCTCTTCCTTCAAGTGGAGCCAGGAGAGTCTTGGTGTCTTGGTCCAGTCTGCTGTGACTGACTCTCTGGGTGGATCTCCTCAGTGCAGGAGCAGGAACTGTTCCTGTCTGGATGGAACTCCTCAGCACAGACACAGGGTCTCCTGGTAGTCCAAGGACACCACAGACAAAAGGGCGAATGTGGGGGCAGTGCGGTGTCGAGTGGAACACAGAAGACCCTGCAGCAGAAGTCGAAGGAGCCCTGAACTCCCTTGCGGGGACCTTCCAGCCTGCCTGGCCTGCAGACACTCACCCCTTTGGGTGGATAGCCTTAGTGCAGGAGCAGGAACTGTTCCTGGGCCAAGGACCTTGCAGACAATAGGGCAGGCTTGAGAAAGGCAGGGTCGTGTGTAACAAAGAAGCCCCTGCAGCAGGAATTGGAGTAGGGGGACTGTGCTCTCTTCGGGGACAGTCTGCCCCAGGATAGCACACACTCACCCATCTGAATGAAAATTCTCAGCACTGAAACAGGGATACCTGGTATTCCAAGAACACCTTAGACCCAAGGGCAGATGTGGAGGGCAGGGCATGTTTGAGTGGAACACAGAAGCCCCTGCAGCAGGAGCTGGGGTAGGGGGGCTGTGCTCTCTTCTGGGACAGTCTGCCCCAGGATAGCACACACTCACCCATCTGGATGAAACTCCTCAGCACTGAAACAGGGATCTGTCACTACTTTTTCTACTGTGTAATACTCCATTGTGTAAATGTATCATGTTTACCTTATCCATTCTTCAGTCAAGGGGCATTTAGGTTGTTTTCAGGTTCTAGCAATGACAAGCAAAGCTGCTGTGAACATAGTTGAGCACATGTCCTTGTGACATGATTGAGCATCATTTGGATATATACCCAAAAGTGATATTACTGGGTCTTGAGGAAGGTTGTTTCCTAATTTTCTGAGAAATCACCACACTAATATCCAAAGTGTCTTTCCAGCTTGCACTCTGACCAGCAATGCAGGAGTACCCTAAAACATCTCCAGCATAAGTTGTCATCAGTATTTTTGATCTTGAAAATTCTTGTACGTTTAAGACAAATCTCGGAGTTGGGAAAGCATCCTTCTTGTCCATGATCTCTACTAGCTAAGACTGGCTTCGTCTGGGTGAGTTGCCCTTTTCTCTTTTTCTCTATTATTATTATTTATTTATTTATTTATTTATTAATTTTCCACCTCCTCCTCACCTCCCTTTTCCTTCCCCCTTCCCTCCTCCCCCTCCCTCTCTAGTCCTAAGAGAAGACAGGTTTCCCTGCCCTGTTGGAAGTTCAAGGTCCTCCCCCTCCATCCAGTTCTATAAAGGTGAGCATCCAAACAAACCAGGATCCCATAAAGTCAGCCCATGCAGTAGAATCAAAACCCAATGCCATTGTCCTTGGCTTCTCAGTCAGCCTTCATTGTCAGCTACATTCAGAGTGTCCAGTATGATCACATGTTCCATCACACCAAGTTCAGCTGGCCTTGGTGAGCTCCCATTAGATCAGTCCCACTGTCTCAGTGGGTGAACACACCCCTCGTGGTCCCATGCCTATGTCTTGTAGACTACTTCCCACTTTCTCTTCTATCAGGTTCAATGTGGTCAGATTAATGTTGATGTCTTTAATCCATTTGGACTTGAGTTTTGTGCATGGTGATAGATATGGATCAACTTTCATTCTTCTACAGGTTGACATCCAGTTATGCCAGCACCATTTGTTAAACATGCTTTCCTTCTTCCATTGTATACTTTTAGCTCCCTTGTTGAAAATCAGGTGTTCATAGGTTTGTAGGTTAATATCCAGATCTTCTATTCGATTCCATAGGTCGGCTTCTCTGTTCTTATGCCAGTACCAAGGTGTTTTCAATACTGTAGCTCTGTAATAGAGTTTGAAGTCAGGAATGGTAATGCCTCCAGAAGTTCCTTTATTGTATAAGATTGTTTTGGCTATCCTGGGTTTTTTGTTTTTCCATATAAAGTTGATTATTGTTCTCTCAAGGTCTGTGAAGAATTTTGTTGGGATTTTGATGGGGATTGCATTGAATCTATAGATTGCTTTTGGTAGAATTGCCATTTTACTATGTTGATTATCCCAATTGAAGAGCAAGGAAGATCCTTCCATTTTCTGGTATCCTTTTCAATTTCTTTCTTCAAAGACTTAAAGTTCTTGTCAAATAGATCTTTCACTTCCTTGGTTAGACTTACCCCAAGATATTTTATGCTATTTGTGGTTATCATGAAAGGTGATGCTTCTCTGACTTCCCTGCTTCTTTATCCTTTGTGTATAGGAGGGCAACTGATTTTCAGGATGTGATCTTGTATCCTGCCACATTACTATGGGTGCTTATCAGCTGTAGGAGTTCTTTGGTAGAGTTTTTGGGGTTGCTTATGTACACTATCATATCATCTGCAAATAACGAAAGTTTAACTTCTTCCTTTCCAATTCGAATCCCCTTGATCCCTTTATGTTGTCTTATTGCTATTGCTAGAACTTCAAGCACTATATTGAAGAGGTATGGAGAGTGGACAGCCTTGTCATGTTACTGTTTTTAGTGGAAAGGCTTTACGTTTCTCTCCATTTTATTTGATGTTAGCTGTTGGCTTGCTGTAAATAGCTTTTATTATATTTGAGTATGAACCTTGTATCCCTAATCTCTCCAAGACCTTTATCATAAAGGGGGGTTGGATTTTGTCAAATGCTTTTTCAGCATCTAATGAAGTGATCATATGTTTTCTTTCTTTCAGTTTATTTATATGATGGATTACATTGATAGATTTGCATATGTTGAACCAACCCTGCATCTCTGGGATAAGGCCTACTTGATCATAATGGATAATTTTTCTAATGTGTTCTTGGATTCGGTTTGCCAGTATTTTATTGAGAATTTTCGCGTCGATGTTCATGAGTGAGATTGGGCTGTAATTCTCTTTCTTGGTTGTGCCTTTATGTGGTTTTGGTGTCAGGGTAACTGTAGCTTCATAAAACGAATTTGGCAATGACTCTTCTGTTTCTATATTGTGAAATACATTAAGGAGTATAGGTATTAGCTCTTCTTGGAAGTTCTGGTAGAATTATACATTGTAACCATCTGGTTCTGGGCTTTTTTTGGTAGGGAGGTTTTTGATAACAGCTTCTGATTCTTGGCGAATAACAGTGTATTTTGATTGTTCACCTGGTCTTGGTTCAAGTTTGGTATATGGTACTTATCTAAAAAAATGTCCATGTCTTTTACATTTTCCAATTTTGTGGCATACAGGCTTTTGTAGTAAGATCTAATGATTCTCTGAATTTCCTCTGTGTCTGTGGTTATTTTTTTTAAAGTTTATTAAATTATAAAAGTTTCCATTTCCGCCCCTCCTCCCAACACCCTCCCACTTCCCCCACTCCCTCTCCTCCTCCCTCTCCTTCCCTAAGAGTAGTCAGGGTTTCCTGCCCTGTGGGAAGTTCAAGTTCCTCCCCCCTCCCTCCAGGTTCAGGAAGGTGAGTATCCAAACAGACTGGATCCCAAAAATCCAGTATATGCAGAGGAAACAAGTCTCAGTGTCATTGTCAATGGCTTTTCAGAAAGACTCCGGGCCAGCCACATTCAGAGAATCTGGCCACATTCAGAGAATCTGGTTAGATCACGTGCTCGTTCAGTTCCAGTCCAGCTGGCCTTGGTGAACTCTCATTAGATCAGTCCCCATGCATCAGTGGGTGATGGCGCCCATCGCAGTCCTGACTTCTTTTTTCATTTTCTTCATCCTTCTGCTCCTCATTTGGACCGTGGAGGGCTCTGTCCGGTGCTCCAATATGGGTCTCCATCTGTATCGCCATCCAACATCGGATGAAGGTTTCCTCTGCTCTTGCCCTCTTTGTTCACGTTCTCCTTCCTTCTGCCTCTCGTTTGGACCTAGGGAGCCTCATAAAAAGAGTTTGGCAATGATTCTTCTGTTTCTATATTGTGAAATACATTAAGGAGTATAGGTATTAGCTCTTCCTGGAAGTTCTGGTAGAATTCTGCATTGAAACCATCAGGTCCTGGGCTTATTTTGGTAGGGAGATTTTTAATAACAGCTTCTAATTCTTCACGACTGACAGGTCTCTTTAGATTGTTCACCTGGTCTTGGTTCAACTTTGGTATATGGTACTTATCTAAAAAAATGTCCATTTCTTGTACATTTTTCAACTTTGTGGCATATAAATTTTCGTAGTAAGATCTAATGATTCTCTGAATTTCCTCTGTGTTTGTGGTTATGTCCCCCTTTTCATTTCTGATCTTATTAATTTGCATGTTCTCTCTCTGCCGTTTATTAATTTGGATAGGGGCTTGTCGATCTTGTTGATTTTCTCCAAGAACCAGCTTTTAGAATCATTGATTCTTTGGATTGTTTTCTCTGTTTCTATTTTGTTGATTTCAGCCCTCAGTTTGATTATTTCCAGTCTTCTACTCCTCCTGGGTGAATCAGCTTCTTTTTTTTCTAGAGCTTTCAAGTGTGCTGTTAAGTCTCCAATGTGTGCTTTCTCCGTTTTCTTTAATTGGGCACTTAGTGCTATGAACTTTCCTCTTAGCACTGCTTTCATAGTGTCCCATAGGTTTGAGTATGTTGTGTCTGTATTTTCATTAAATTCAAGGAAGACTTTAATTTCTTTCTTTATTTCTTCCTTGACCCAGGGGTGATTCATTAGTTGACTGTTCAACTTCCATGAATTTGTTGGCTTCCTGGGGGTAGCACTGTTGTTGAATTCTAACTTTAATCCATGGTGATCTGACAAGACACAGGTGGTTACTAATAATTTTTTGTATCTGTGGAAGTTTGCTTTGTTACCCAGTATGTGGTCAATTTTCGAGAAGGTTCCATGAGCTGCAGAGAAGAAGGTATATTCTTTCCTATTTGGGTGGAGTGTTCTAAAGATGTCTGTTAAGTCCATTTGATTCAATACCTCCAATAATTCTCTTATTTCTCTGTTAGGTTTCTGTCTGATTGACCTGTCCATTGGTGAGAGAGGAGTGTTGAAGTCTCCTACTATTAGTGTGTGTGGTTTGATGACTGCCTTGAGTTCTAGAAGTGTTTCTTTTACATAAGTAGGAGGCTTTATATTAGGGGCGTAGATATTCAGGATTGAGACTTCCTCCTGATGAATTGTTCCTGTTATGAGTATAAAATGTCCATCTCCATCTCTTCTGATTGATTTTAGTTTGAAGTCAATTTTGTTGGAAATTAGAATGGCCACACCTGCTTGTTTCTTAGGTCCGTTTGCTTGAAAAACCTTTTCCCAGCCCTTTACTCTGAGTAGATGTCTGTCTTTGTGGTTGAGGTGTGTTTCTTGTAAACAGCAGAATGTTGGATCCTGTTTTCGTATCCAATCTCTTAGTCTGTGCCTTTTTATAGGTGAATTGAGTTCATTAATATTAAGTGATATTAATGACCAGTGGTTGTTGACTCCGGTTATTATTATTTTTTGTTTATTTGTTTAATAGAGTTTGTATGTGTCCCTTTTTTGAGTTAAGCTCATGAAGGGTCGCTAGATGTCTAAGTTATTGTAGGTAATGTTGGCAATGTTGGATTCCTTGGGTTGCGATTTTCCTTCTATTACTTTCAGTAAGGCTGGGTTTGTGGCTACTAATTGTTTAAATTTGTTCTTATCTTGGAATATTTTGTTTTCTCGAATGATAGCTTGGCTGGGTATAGTAGTCTGGGCTTGCATCCATGCTCTCTTAGTTTCTGCAATACCTCTATCCAGGACCTTCTGGCTTTCATGGTTTCCATAGAGAAGTCCGGTGTAAGTCTGATAGGTTTACCTTTATAAGTTACTTGCCCTTTTTCCTTTGCAGCTCTTAATATTCTTTCTTTAATCTGAATGTTTTGTGTTTTGACTATTATATGGCGAGGGGATATTTTTTTTTTGATCAAGTCTATTCGGTGTTCTGTATGCTTCTTGAACCTTCATAGGAATATCATTCTTTATGTTGGGAAAGTTTTCTTCTATAATTTTGTTGAATATATTTTCTGGGCCTTTGATCTGCAGTTCTTCTCCTTCTTCGATCCCTATTATTCTTAGATTTGGTTTTTTTATTGTGTCCCAGATTTCTTGAATGTTTTGTGATGAGAATGTATTGGATTTGCTGTTTTCTTTTACAAGAGCATTTATTTTCTCTATGGTATCTTCAGACTCTGAGATTCATTCTTCCATCTCTTGTATCCTACTGGTTATGCTTGATTCTGTAGTCTCTGTTTGTTTACCTAGATTTTCCATATCCAGCCGACCCTCGTTTTGTGTTTTCTTCATTGACTCCATTTCAGTTTTCAATTCTTGAACTGTTTCCATTACCTGTTTGATTGTTTTTTCTTGATTTCCCAGTGTATCATTCATGGATTTACTCATTTCTTCGAACTTTTTGTTATATTTCTCATCTATTTCTTTACTCATTTCTTCAATCTTTTTGTTGTACTTCTCATCCAGTTCTTTAAGGGAGTTATTCATATCCTGTTTAAGGGACTCTATTGCTTTCATAATGGCATTTTTTTCCGCTTCTTCTGAATTAAGAGGTTCAAGACCTTCTATTGTAGGGTCATTGGTATCTGGTGTTTTCATGTTGTTTTTTAGATTGTTGGAGGAGTTCTTGCCTTGGCGTCTGCCTATCTCTTCCTTCCATGCTCTCTATTGGATCTTCTGGTACCAGGTCAGGTTCCCTTGTTGGGCAGGGACTTCACTGACAGAAGGTCTACCTTTCCTCAGGCAGCCTATTGAAACACAGGCACTCCCTCCTGCCGGGTTGCACTCACAGCCCAGGCCCAGCGCGCAAGGGAGCTGCTCTGGGGAGATCTTGTGGCCCCAGAGGGAAGGGGGGAAGAGAGGAAGGTGTGCCTGGATAAAGGCTGGGACAGGATTCGGGAGAGCTCTACAGGGAGGAGCCTCCTCTGCCTGGTGACCAGAAAGTTGAGGGGGGCGGGGAAAGTCTGAATTCCTCCTAGCCAAAGCCCTCGGGACAGGAGCAAACTCACCCCTCCTTCAATGGATGACTGCTAGAAGATCACTGTCTCTTGCTGACCAGGAGTGTGGCTGAGCTAAGACAGAGCTTACCTGTCCTCAGGCAGGCTCTCAAAGCAAAGGAACTGCCCCTGCTGGCCTGAGCCCACAGCCCAGGCCCAGCGTGCAAGGGAGCAGCTCTGGGGAGATCTTGTGGCCCCAGAGGGGAGGGGGGAAGACAGGAAGGTGTACCTGGATATAGGCTGGGACAGGATTCGGGAGAGCTCCGCAGGGAGGAGCCTCCTCTGCCTGGTGACCAGAAAGTCGAGGGGGGCGGGGAAAGTCTGAATTCCTCCTAGCCAAAGCCCTCGGGGCAGGAGCAAACTCACCCCTCCTCCAATGGATGTCTGCTAGAAGATCACTGTCTCTTGCTGGCCAGGAGTGTGGCTGAGCTGAGACAGAGCTTGCCTGTCCTCAGGCAGGCTCTCAAAGCAAAGGAAATGCCCCTGCCGGCCTGAGCCCACAGTCCAGGCCCAGCGTGAAGGGAGCAGCTCTGGGGAGATCTTGTGGCCCCAGAGGGGAGGGGGGAAGAGAGGAAGGTTTACCTCTGTGTCTGTGGTTATGTCCCCCTTTTCATTTCTGATCTTATTAATTTGCATGTTCTCTCTCTGCCGTTTGATTAGTTTGGATATGGGTTTGTCAATCGTGTTGATTTTCTCCAAGAACCAGCTTTTAGAATCATTGATTCTTTGGATTGTTTTCTCTGTTTCTATTTTGTTGATTTCAGCCCTCAGTTTGATTATTTCCAGTCTTCTACTCCTCCTGGGTGAGCCTGCTTCTTTTTTTTCTAGAGCTTTCAGGTGTGCTGTTAAGTCTCCAATGTGTGCTTTCTCCATTTTCTTTAATTGGGCACTCAGTGCTATGAACTTTCCTCTTAGCACTGCTTTCATAGTGTCCCATAGGTTTGAGTATGTTGTGTCTGTATTTTCATTAAATTCAAGGAAGACATTAATTTCTTTCTTTATTTCTTCCTTGACCCAGGGGTGATTAAGTAGATGACTGTTCAGCTTTCATGAGTTTTTAGGCTTTATGGGGGTTATTTTAGACTTTCATTGTTATTGAATTCTAACTTTATTCCATGGTGATCTGACAAGACACAGGTGGTTACTAATATTTTTTTATATCTGTGGAAGTTTGCTTAGTTACTGATTATGTGGTCAATTTTAGAGAAGGTTCCATGAGCTGCAGAGAAGAAGGTATATTCTTTCCTATTTGGGTGGAGTGTTCTATAGATGTCTGTTAAGTCCATTTGATTTATTACGTCCATTAATTCTCTTATTTCTCTGTTAGGTTTCTGTCTGATTGACCTGTCCATTGGTGAGAGACGTGTGTTGAAGTCTCCTACTATTAGTGTGTGTGGTTTGATGACTGCCTTGAGTTCTAGAAGTGTTTCTTTTACATAAGTAGGAGGCTTTATATTAGGGGCGTAGATATTCAGGATTGAGACTTCCTCCTGATGAATTGTTCCTGTTATGAGTATCAAGTGTCCATCTCCATCTCTTCTGATTGATTTTAGTTTGAAGTCAATTTTGTTAGAAATTAGAATGGCCACACCTGATTGTTTCTTAGGTCCATTTGCTTGAAAAACCTTTTCCCAGCCCTTTACTCTGAGTAGATGTCTGACTTTGTGGTTGAGGTGTATTTCCTGTAAACAGCAGAATGATGGATTCTGTTTTCATATTCAATCTCTTAGTCTGTGCCTTTTAATAGGTGAATTGAGTCCATTGATATTAAGTGATATTAATGACCAGTGGTTGTTGATTCTGGTTATTTCTTTAATTTTTTTTGGGGGGGGGTAGTAGAGTTTGTGTGTTTCCCTTCTTTGAGTTGTTGTGCTTGTGAATGGTCACTAGATTCTGAATTATTGTAGGCAGTGTTGGCAATGTTGGATTCCTTGGGTTGTGATTTTCTTTCTATTACTTTCTGTAAGGCTGGATTTGTGGCTACATTTTGTTTAAATTTGCTTTTATCCTGGAATATTTTGTTTTCTCCATTGATAGTGAATGATAGCTTGGCTGGGTATAGTAGTCTGGGCTTGCATCCATGATCTCTTAATTTCTGCAGTACCTCTATCCAGGACCTTCTGGCTTTCATGATTTCTATAGAGAAGTCCGGTATAAGTCTGATAGGTTTACCTTTATAAGTTACTTGACCTTTTTCCTTTGCAGCTCTTAATATTCTTTCTTTAATCTGTATGTTTTGTGTTTTGATTATTATATGGTGAGGGGATTTTTTTTTGATCCAGTCTATTCAGTGTTCTGTATGCTTCTTGAACCTTCATTGGAATATCGTTCCTTAGGTTGGGGAAGTTTTCTTCTATAATTTTGTTGAATATATTTTCTGGTCCTTTGATATGTGATTCTTCTCCTTCCTCTACCCCTATTATTCTTATTAGATTCGGTCTTTTTAATTGTGTCTCAGATTTCCTTAATGTCTTGTTATAAGAATTTGTTAGATTTGCTGTTTTCTTTGATCAGAGCATTTATTTTCTCTATGGTGTCTTCATAATCTGAGATTCATTCTTTTATCTCTTTTATTCTATTGGTTATGCTTGTTTCTGTAGTCTCTGTTCATTCACCTAGATTTTCCATATACAGCCAGCCCTCAGTTTTTGTTTTCTTCATTGCCTCCATTTCAGTTTTCAATTCTTGAACTGTTTCCATTACTTGTTTGATTGTGTTTTCTTGGTTTCCCAGGGTATGATTTACAGATTTACTCATTTTTTCAACCTTTTTGTTATACTTCTCATCCATTTCTTTAAGAGAGTTATTCAGATCCTGTTTAAGGGAGTCCCTCGCTTTCATAATGTCACTTTTTCCACTTCTTCTGGATTAGGGTGTTCAAGTCCTTCTGTTGTAAGATCACTGGCATCTGGTGTTTTCATGTTGTTTTTCAGATTGTTGGAGGAATTCTTGCCTTGGTGCCTGCCCATCTCTTCCTTCAAATGCTCTCTAATGGATCTTCTGGTACAGGGTCAGGTTCGTTTGTTGGCCAGGCACCTCACTGACAAAAGGCCTACCTTGCTGCTGGAAGGCTATTGAAACCAAGGAGCTTCCACCTGCCTGGTTGCACTCTCCAGCCCATTCCAGCACCCAAACAGGCTGACCTGGGGGATTTTATGGACCCGAGGAAGGGAGCAAGAAGGGAAGGGGTTCCTGGGTGAAAGCTGGGATGTGATAGGAGGAGAGAGGGCTTAGCAGGGTGGAGCAGCCCCTGCAGAATGACTAGGGAGTTAAGGGGGTTCGGAGAATGTCTGTGCTCCGTTGCCCTGCTTCTGCCTCTGGTCAGGAGCAAACTCACCCCTCTGATGGATCTTCCGCTAAGGATCAGTGCTCCTTCCTGGCCAGGGATCTCACTGACAGAAGGCCTATCTTGCTGCAGGCAAGCTATTGAAACCAAGGAACTCCCGCCTGCTCAGTTGCACTCACCACCCTGTCCCAGCCGAGTTCCCCCTTTTCAAGTACATGCCACTAGAACCCAGGGTCCATACATTTGTTAGGCAGTCTGTTGAAGCTGCAGCCCACACAAGATCCCAGACCTGACTAAAGTGGTGAGGTAGTCCTCACTGTGGTGGGATTCTGTGATACAGATATGCCCGTACACAAAATTCTCATACCCCTCTGGGTTTTTTTGACTCAAGAGTCTTATCACAGTGGATGCATTGTGGTAGGCACTGAGTCCTGAGACTTGGCATAGATTTATAAAAATGGACACTTGCAGTTCATGGTCTGATCCCTAAACGCCCTTGGAGATTTGCCTTTCACAAAAATCCTTTTAAATTGGAGCTATCTAATGCCTAATGTAAAACAAACAAGGCTCCAAATTCCCATAGTTTCTGGATGCTATGTTCCTGTTCCCATTCCCCTTACCTGCTCTCCTCCCCACCTCTCTAGCTGTTTACTGTTGGTCTCATGCTGGGACTCTCTACAAGGGATCTGTTTTCCCCATCCTTCCACTCTAAAATTGTATAGGTGTTCCATCCTTATGTTTCTATTTCCTCTTGCAGTGTCTGCTAATCTGGTCCTCAGTGGGACCACCTGTGTGCTTCTCTGACTTCTGCTGCCTGCCTACACCAGGATTTTTAAGTTGGTCTTCTGACACAGGTTCCTAAAAAATGTTCTGTTCATCTGATGTTAAAATAATGTGGCCACACTATGCTTTTATGTCTATGTCTATGTGTCTATGTTTTGTTTCCAAAGTGTGCTTGTCTTATTTCTCTGGGCGTATGGGTGCATGTTTTAAGATCTGTAAAACTTGTAACTCCAGATTACAACAGCTCTGGAAAAATACAAACACGTGGGTAGCCTCTATTTTGACCTCACTGTCATCTACCATCATCTTTAATAAGAGTATTGTGCTAGTATTCTTTGCCTTATAAAAGTATTCCTTTTCATTGTTTTACATTTACTAGCATTGGTAAGCTGTAAGCAATTGAGCAAAATGCATGTCTAAATTTAACTTATTTGTCTAATTTAAACATAACTAGCAGGTAATGGCACCAAATTCTCAAGTGCCTTTACAGATCTGAGAGTATGGCATTTAAGAAAAGAGCTTCTAACACAGACATGCCAGCTTCTGCAGCATTCTATAGCTCCTACAAGAAGATACATGGTTACAAAAGACCTTCGGCCTGGAGGCTTGCCTTTGGGTATGGCAAAGCCACCCATACAGCAAAAAGGGGCCTTTCACCTCATTAGCTTCCTGGACATTACAACAGGGAATCAATGGTCTCATCCTGCCAAGACAGGTAGACTAAATCTTTCCCCTCACAGGGAAGTTTTTGGGCCTCTTGGACTCAGCAGCTAACAACAAATACTGCTTCCTACACTGGTGTTCACCAAAGACTATGGAAAGACTTGGGATTTCCTGATATCTAAAAAAAGAAAGAAAAGAAAAAAAACAAAGCTGTCTCATTTCTGCTCAGGTAGGTAGTGGTAGCTTATTATCTCATTTGTTAAGTTTCCTGCTAAAAATACACACAGGTATACCTCTATCATAGGCTTCATAGTTCAGGATTAACAGTTTTCAGATGTATCTTCAAAAATCTAAAGTTCCAAATTCCCTTTAATTGTCTTCTAAAATATTCCTGTTCCAGTTGTCTTACAGATACCTGCAGGTTCCTGAAAAAAAAAGTTCTGCTGCTGTATCAAAAATCAGGTCTGGTAAAAACAGTCTCCAGAGCCAATTTTAACCCCACACATTTTTAAGCATATTTTACAGGTCACTCCTGGTGTCTGGGTCAAGACCAACTTAAATAGGGCCCTCCAGTTAATTCCAACACCTGCACCAGCTCCTGTGACTTCACCATTGTTACCAACTCTCCTGACTCAAAAGGACACCTATCAACTAAAATCTGGTTTTAAAGGGCATATCTGCTCTCGTGTCTCACTTATTCATCCAAGCCTCACCTGTACAACCAGGGCACTTCTCTGTCCCATTCTTTCTGGCAGTTAACGACCCTTCCCATGGCTAGCCCCATTCATAGGACCAATAATAACAATATTTTTTTCTCTTAGCCACCTGCCTACTCATTTTCCTCAAGGAACAGATGCCTAAGGTCTCCAGGATGGCAGTAAACAGGATGCCTCTCCAACCACACCTTACAATAAGCATGAGCCCACCAACTCCCAGGTCTTCTCTACCCAAGGTTGCCCCATGCCCACAGAAAGCAGCCAGACTTGAGCTGGCACCCCCTTTTTCCAAGGAGTCTGGAGAGTTTGGTTGGAAGTGTTGCCACAGCTCCCTGGCATCCCTTTGAACAAAGAGTCTGGAATATTTGGTTGGGGGCTTCACCCCAGATCCTGGCATCCATTTTGGAATGTTGGGTGGAGAGTTCCATTTCAAAGCCCCCTCCCCTGGGAGTTGCCTCAGTTCAAACTCTACCTCCAAGAAAGCCCACCAAACAGTGAATCCTCCCCAGGGAGGGTCAAGACCACTCCCATAGGCAATTTAAACTGCCCCCAGAAAACAAACATGTGGTCTCTCCAATTCTCCTTTCCCCTCTCCGTGTTTTCCTGGAGAGCCTCCTGGGAGCACTGGCATCCATTAAACCTCAGTCTTTTCTAATTTGGTTTGATTTGGTTTGATTTAGATTATTGTGTTGGCAGAGAGGCTTGTCAGGCCCAAAATAAAAACTTAACATTTTCCTTTGTTGCAAAAGGAGATTCCACAACTTCCTTGCTGTCTTCACTCTAAAACCAGAACCACAGGGCCAAAGCTGCCAGCTTTGCTCCTTGATGGGTCTGGAACTTGGCCCTCATATTAAACTGCATTTGTAACAGCTTTCTGTGATAGATAGTTTCCTCCACTGTTTAAGATTTTCTTTAATTCCCTTGTACAAGTTGGAAGCTTAGGTAGGTGGGAACTTGTCTGATATCACCACTCTTTCTTTTTATTTTTATTAATTATTTTCATTTGTTTTACATATCAACTAGAGTTTCCCCCTCACTCCTCTCCTCCTATTCCCTACCCCCACCTCTTTTCTCCCTCCATCTACTCCTCCTCCATCTCCATTTAGAATGGGGCCGGTCTCCCATGGGAGTCTACAAAGCATGACACATCAAGTTGAGGCAGGACTAAGTTTTCCACCTACATCAAGGCTGGACACGGCAACTAAGCATGGGCAATAGGTTCTCAAAAGCCAGCTCAAGCACCAGGGACAGGGCCTGATCACACTGCTTGGAGTTCCCCAAACAGTTCAAGCTATGCAACTGTCACACACATGTAGAGGGTCTAGGTTGGTACTATGCAGGCTCCCTAGCTGTCAGTTCAGAATTGGTGAGTTCCCAGGATCTCAGGTCAACTATCTCTGAGGGTTCCCCTATCATGACCTTGACCTGGCTCATCTCTCTTCAACAGGATTCCCAGAGCTTGGCCCAGTGCTTGGCTATGAATCTCTGTATCTGCTTTCATCAGTTACTAGATGAATGCTCTTTGATGACAATTAGGATAGTCACCAATCTGATTATAGGAGAAGGCCAGTTCAGTCACCACAGCCCCAGAGAAGTTAGGTAACAAGGAGGACCCAAAGAGAGGTGCATGGATTCCCCTGGCAAGGGGAAATAGAAGAGATCTCCTGGGTAAACTGGGGGATGAGGAAGGATGGAGGTATGGGAACATGAGGGATCAGGTTGGCTGTTGGAGCCCACAAGACTATACAGTGAATACACACCTGACAGACCAATAGACAGATCCATAGGAAGCATATGTACATGTCCACATGGAGTAACCCATTTTGCAGAGTTGCGGGAACGCATGTCTTTTGGAAAAGTCATTGTTATATCTGTAAAAAACCTTGTGAAGCCATGATTCTTCCCTTTGAAATGGGATTCATTCCCAAAACACATCAGCAGTGTGATTTTTGCATGGGCAATGGAGTAACCTTGCTCCATTCCCTCACACCTCGAGGCTTTAGAGCAATAGTATTCATTCTTTGTTCTAATAGTCAAATTTACATAGAGTCAAACCCACAAATTTACCTGCTAACAGACCACAAAGAAATTTCTATAGAAGACAGGCACTGAGCAGGAAGATAGCACGGCCCACCTTTAAACAAATCTGGGTGTCTCCAAAGCTGGTTATCCCAAAAAAGATGAGGAGAATTGGTGAATCCAGGATTCGGGAATGTTTAGTAACTTTATGTAATGGTTACTTGGAGTGGGGAATTTCATCAGTTCTGTTTCTTTAGAGAACAATAATATAGGTCTTTCCTATTTCTTTATTTTCTTACTACAAAACCAGGTACGTATTTGTGATGATTCCCACATTAAAGTCATACCTAATAAGCTTCTCCCTATTTTGTGATTGTATTAAGGTTCGCCAGCAGTAGCTAAGTGAAGCTGTCCACATGACCTTTAATATCACTACAACCTCTTTCCTTATTAGAGTGTTTCTTCAATTTCTCTCTTTTAAAAGCTTACATTATAGAAGCCATTCATTTCCGTGGTTAGCTTTACTTCATGGTATTTTATGAGATGTGCTGTGGAAGAATGGTCTGTACCCTGTCAACTGTATTTTAATACAATGCTGACTGGCCAAAAGCCAGGCAGGAAGTATAGGCAGGGTGAACAAGCAGGAAGTAGAGGCAGGGAAATGAGAATTCTGGAAAGAGGGAAGTTTCAGTCTGCAGTTGTAACCCAGCTGCAGAGGAAGCAAGATAGCAAGATGTGACTGCCTTGCAAAAAAAGGTACCAAGTCATGTGGCTAACACAGATAAAAATAATGGGTTAATATAAATGTAAGAATTAATTAATAATAAGCCTGAGCTAATATGCCAATCAGTTTTTAATTAATGTAGACTTCAGTGTATTTATTTGGGAATAAACAGCTGCAGGACTGGGAGGGACAGAAACCTTGGTCAACAGAGATAGTGTGGTGATTTAAATGAAAATGGCCCCCATAAATTTGAATACTTGGTCACCAGGGAATGATACTATTTGAAAAGATTAGGAGGTGTGACCTTGTTGGGAGAAGTGTGTCACTGTGCAGAAGGGCTTTGAGGTTTTCAGAGCTCATGCCAAGTCTCCCTTCTTGCTGTCTACAGGTCTGGATGTAGAACTCTCAGATAATTCTTCAGTACCATGTCACTTGCATGCAGTAGTGTTCCTCGCCATGATGATAATGAACTAAACCTCTAAAACTGTAAGCAAACCCCAACTAAATGCTTTCTTTTATAGGAGTAGTCATGGTCATGGTGTCTCTTTATAGCAATAAAACACTATGACATAAATTGGTACCAGGAATGGGGTATTGCTGTGACAGGCCTGATCATCCTGCTTGTTTTAATCAGGGTTTCTATTGCTGTGAAGATACAGTATGACCATGGCTACGCTTATTAGGAAAATATTTAATTTACATGGCTCACTTACAGTTTCAGAGGTTTAGTTCATTGTCATCATGGCAGGCAGACATGGTACTGGCTACATTTTGATCAAAAGGCAACAGGCATTGGACTGTTACATTGCATGGTATCTTGGACATAGGAAACCTCAAAGTCCACTCCTACAGTAACACAAGTCCTCCAACAAGGCCATATATACTCCAACAGAACCATAACTCTTAATAGCGCTACTCTCTATGAGCTTACAGGGGTTGATTTCATTCAAACTGTCATACTGCTTATTGCAGAATGTAAATTTTGGATTAGAAAAACAATTGAATTTAAGTGGTATTTAATGGACCATACTAGTAAATGTATGGAAGATAATGGTAATAGAGCAATGCAGATTATGATAGTCTAGCTCAAGGGGTGTCAAAGGAAAAGATTAATAAATGATCTACAGACCTTTCTTATGATGTTTTGGAAAAGAATATGACTGCCTTTCATTCTTGTTCTAGAAATGTGCTCAAGACTAAATGGAAGTGTTTTGGATTAATGGCATTGTCAGAGGAGATTTCAAGATGGCCTAGTATTTACTGTATCGTGTGATAATTAGTGGACCTTCTTATGCTACAGTGAAAAGGAACAAGATGGACAAAGAGAGATACACAATATATAGTTGGGGGAGAAAAGGAGCATAGAAAATTTAATGTTGGAGCTAAGTTCAGTGCTCAAAGAGGTAAAAAAAAGTTAAAACCTAATGCTAAATGGAATAAAGGAAGTGGTGATCTCAGGGCAAGACCCTAAGCAGTTAAGCTTTCAGCCTGTGAAAAAAGTAAAGAAAAGCTTAAGCAATGCAGGAAACAATAGACAGGTGATGTAGATGTGACTGAAGGAGTGATATGTGTTCTGGTCCCAGCAAGCAGCAGAACTTGACAGTTTTGGCACTGGTGGTCCTGGAGCATGTAATAAAATATGCTGAACAAACCACGAGGAACAAGCCAGTAAGTAGCACTCCTTTATGGTTCTTTTTCAGTTCCCACCTCCAGGTCCCTGACTTGAGTTTCTGCCCTAATTTCCATGGATGATGGACTACCAGCTGTAAGATAAAATTAACTGTTTCCTCACCAAGGTTACTATGGTCATTGTTTTTATTATATCAACAGAAGCTCTAAGACAGAAATTGATAACAGTCATGGGCTATTGCTGTGACAGATTGGATCATATTTTTGCAAGGATTGTGGAAGGACTTAGAAATTTGGGCTAGAAAAGTCATTGAGTGCTCAGAGCTCAGTGGACTATTCTGTGGAAACTAAGGATAAACCAAAGAGCAGTACAGACAATGGAGGCCTGGCTTATGGAGTTTCAGAGTGAAGTTTGAGAGTTCCTTAAATACTCTACATGAGCCATTTAATGTTTTGAATTAAGAACTACTAACATGAAACCTTGCTTTGCTGGAACAATTGATGATGGTCAGCTGAAAATTTACTGGTGATTACAAAGAGGCTGAGAAGTCTTCTGGGAAGTTTTTCTTCAGTCAGAAGCTCTGGTTCAGAGTGGGTTGAAGCTGCATATTATGCTGACAGCCAAACTTGACCATGTGACAATCACTCAAGTGGTATTCATTTTAAAGGCATGAAGGGGTGAGGAAGAGCAGTTGAAGCTTTGACAACCTCAGTTGTGAAAATGCCCTCACTAGATTGGCCTGTGGGCAACCAATGGTGCATTTTCTTGGTTGGTGATTGGTGAAGCAGGTCTAGTTCACTGTGGGGTATATAATAAAACAGGCTGAGCAAGCCACAAAGAGAGAACCAGTGGGGAGTACTCTTCCAGGTAGTCTGTGTCAGATACTGCCTTCAGGTCCTCAAGAGTTCTTGCCCTGACGTCCATGAATGATGGACTACAAGTTGTAAGATGAAAGAAATCATTTCTTTCCCAGGATGATATGGTCACAGTATTTTATCACAAGAACAGAAAATCGTAACTAAGACAAAAATATTTTTTAAGTGTGTGTGTGTGTGTGTGTGTGTGTGTGTGTATGCAGGTACCTATGGATGCAAGAAGATGATGTTGAATCCCTTAGAGCAAAAATTATAGACAGTTGTGAGCCAACTATCAAGGGCATTTGGGTCTCAGATTAGATCCCTGGAAGAGTAATATGACTTCTTAACTACTGAGCTTCTCTCTAGCCTGTGAGAATGTTCCTTCTTCTCTGGGTGATTATTATAATTTTTATTATAAGGGATATTAAGTTTTGTCAAAACCCTTTTCTGCAACTATCAAAATTATGGTGTGATTTTTGTTCCCAATTCCATTTATGTGATATGTAGGTTTGAATGTGTTGGGCCAACTTTGCATTCCTCGAATAAAGCCTACCTCACAGTGATAAATGATTCTTTTGATATGTCGTTCAATTCAACTAACAAGTGCTTTGCTGATTTTTGCATTTATGTTAGCCAGGAAAATGGAAAACAGCATAGGAATGGCAGAAAAATAGTCATATATATATATATATATATAGTCATATAAATAGTCATATATATCAATGAAATGGAAGAATCAGATATTTTTGAAAGATGCCAAAATAGCCAGTGGAGGAAGGGCAACATATTTAATAAATGATACTTGGAAAATTAAACATCTGTGTATGAAGAATGAAATCCTTATCTTGAATCCTGAACAAAATAATTTCTAATTAATCTAAGACATTAACATAAGACCTAAAATATGAAACTGCTAAAAGAGAAACATAGGGGAACTACTTCAAGATATAGACATGTAAGTACTTTCTGAATAGAACTCTGAGTCAGTAATTAGACCAAGTACTAACTAAGAGGATATCAACTAATATCACAACATTAAAAAGCTGTGTGATGAAAGAAATGGCTAACCAAACCAGGAAAATGAGGAAAATCTTTGCTAGCTATTTATCTGAAAAAGAATTACTATATAGAATGTACAAAGAACTCAAAAGGCGAACACCAGAACAATAAACTCAGTCAAAAACTGGGCTAGGAAGCTGATCAGAAAGTTTCCAAAGAAGAAATACAAATAGCCAATAAATACTTTCTTTAATGCCCAAGATCCTTAACTTTCAGGAACATAGTGAAAACTACTCCCAAATTCAGTCCCTGAGTGAATGGTTAAGTGAATGGTTAGCACTAAGAAAATAAATGAGAACACATTCTGGAGAGAGTGTGAAAAAAGAGGAATAATTATTCACTTCCAGAAGGAGAACAAATTGGTGAGACGTCAATAGAAATCAGTGTGGAACTAAAAAGCAGCACCATGTGACCCAGCTCTATCACTTCTGTGCATGTAGTCAAAGGACTCTTGTTTCCTGCCATCCACGCTTACTGCTGCTGTTTTCACAATATCAAGGAAATGGAGTAAGTTTAGGTACCCATCAACTGATTAATATATAATAAAAATGTAGTGTGTATACACAGAGGATTTTTATTCAGTCATAAGAAAGTGAAATTATCAAATTGGCCAGAAAATGGAGGATACTGAAACATATTATAGTGAGGTAGCCCAAACCAGGAAGATAACCACTGCATGTTCGATGTCAAATGTAAATCATAGCCTTAATTTTCTGTATGTGCATGTCTGTAGGCAAATGAGGGAGGGTAGATGTCTTAGAGTTTCTATTGTTGTGAAGAGACAATATGACCATGACAACTCTTATAAAGGAAAACATTTAATTGGGACTGGCTTACAGTTCAGAAGTTTAGTCCATTATCATCATGGCAGGCAGAACTCAAGCCGACATGGTGCTGGAGAGGTAGCTAAGAGTTCTGCAAGTTGATCTGCAGGCAGCAGGAAGAGATTGAGACACTGGGCCTGGCTTGAGCTTCTGAGACCTCAAAGTGCACCCCTAGTGACACATTTCCTACAAGGTCACACCTACTCCAGCAAGGCCACACCTCCTAATAGTGCCACTCCCTGTGAGCCTATGGGGGCCATTTTCTTTCAAATCACCACAGTAAATGTCAGGAACCTAGGCAGGGGTCCAGGACAGACAGGGAAAGAGGCTTTAAGGTTAATGTTAAGGAGAATAACAGAACACACGTTATAAAAGTAAAAGGCTAATACTGAAAGTAGATGTGTTTAGGAGGGCTGTGTTTCAGAAAGATGTAAGAGAAGAGGGAGGGAGATGGGAGTCAAGCTAAGGATGGTGGTTTGAATAAGAATGGCCTCACAAATTGGATGGTGGTGGCCCTTTAATCCCAGCACTTGGAAGGCAAAGGCAGGTTGAACTCTATCTTCAAAGCCAGCCTTTTTTACAAGAGCAAGCTCTTGGACAGCGAGAGCTGTTACACAGAGAAACTTTGTCTTGAAAAACAAAACAAAACAAAACAAAACAAAACAAAGAAACAAACAAAAGAATGGTCCCACAGGCTCATTATTTGAATGCTTAGTCACCAGGAACAGTGACTAAGACACCAAGTTTAATAGGTATGACCATCTCTAATGAAACCTGAAAATTCAAATGGTTAAAAAAAAAACATTTCCACTAAAAAGTTTACATTTCATAACTAGGACACCGAGTAGAGCCTCACTGTGACAATAATGTCTATAATAAAAAAGAAACAATAAAAAACTCAACATGAAACAAAGTTCTAAACATATGAAATTATAAGTCAAATTACTTAAAAGCTGCTACATAGTTCGAAAAGTATAAATTCAATCGTGCACAAATGATTTTAAACAATGCCTGTGAGTTAAATATATTGTTCCTGATTAAGCACATAATAGGAACCATCCTTCATAGTTGAAGAAACTGGACACATTATAAAAGTTCTTCACTTGGTATTATGCTCACCAGATGTGGAAGCAGCCCTGCGTTCTCCAGCAGTGGCTAAACCAGAATAGTGCAGACAAGCCTTTAAGGCCAGCACTCTAAAAGAGGAAGCAGGAGTTCAAAGTCACTGTCAGCCCCAGCCAGTTCCTGGCCAATATGGGCTACATGAGACCCTGTCTTAAAACAAAATTTAGATCTTCAATCACGTTTTTGTTCTTTTGTTTGTGAAAAGGTTTAAAGATACATGTATGGAGAAATAAAGCCTAATGATCATAAGCTACATGTCGATAAATTGTTAGTAATTTAGACATAAAATATAATTAGCAGATGAGGCTAAAAAGAAAGTCACTTTGCATTTGCTCACCTTTTCCAACTTATTAAGTGAAAAAATATACTGTTTTACCAAGTTAAATGATTGTTCTGCGATCATGTCTCAAAGCTGCCCCCACATGGCTGCCTTAGAACCTGCATCAGTTCAGATTCTGCTCCAGCTCCGGGGCGAAAAGCTTTGGACGCAGAGATCTCTAGGAAGTCTCCGCCTCCATCCTGAACCAGTCGTCGACATCTGCGTGTTTCCCGGGCAACCGACTCCGGTCTCTGTCTCGCGGGAACCACAGTTTCCGGCTGTGACGTAACAGCCGAGGTTATGGTAGCAGGCTCAGGTGCTAGCCAAAAGACCGCCCACTGGGAGCTCGGAACGCTAGCGGCCCTAGGTCTATAGGTCCGGAGCTCACTCTCCAGAACACTTTGTACTGCTTTGCTGTCATGGCTGGCGGGACCCGCGCAAGAAGCAGGGCAGTCAAGGCGAGGCAGGTGAGTACCGCTTGCACTGAAGGACCGGCTGTCTGTGCAGCTAGAGTGAGCATCGGAGGCTCTCGGATCTTCATTGGTCAAGAGACCCTCCTGTGGAAAAGCGTGTGTCCTAATCTCTTGCCAAGGCAACGTAAAGAAATAAACAAATAAAAATTAGTTAACAGAAACGATTTTGAATGCCCTCCTATAAAGAAACGATGAGTGTCTGAAGTGAAAATACGCCAGTTGCTCTGATCATTGCACATTGCAGAATGAATTGCAATGTCACATTGCGCCCCATACACATACAATTACTGTGTCGATGGAAATATATTTACAATCAAATGGAAGATGAATAACTACATAAAATCTAAATGCCAATTCATAAGTGGACAAAGAATTTTGGTGGATACTTCTCCTTGGAAATTACATAAATAATAAGCAGATGAAAACAAAACACTTAACCTTAGTCATAGGAAAATGCAATCAATACCTCACATAGAAAGTAGTTTACTCACTAAGATTATAATTTTAAAATGTTGCATAACAGTAACTATTGGCAAGCATGGGGAAGAATCTGGACAGCTAAACCTTTTGGCTGAGATCGTAAGTGATATATCTACCATTGGAAACAGGTTAGCAGTTTCACAAAGCATAAATGACGAATATATCTTCTGATCCAGCAATTCTAGAGACAGGAAAACAGGGCTTTTGCTTGCTTGCTTTTATTTTTATTTTTGAAACTATAATAACATTTTCCCTTTTCTTTCTTCGCTCCAAACCCACTCATATACCACCCTCTACTCTCCTTCAAATTCATTGCCTTTGATATAAGCTTTTCAGTCTATATAATGTTGCTTCTATACGTGTGTGTGTATGTGTGTAAACAAGGTTTTGTGTAGCCCAGGCTGGTCTTGAAGTTTCTATATACCCGAACATGACCTCAAACTTCTAATCCTCCTTCCTCCAAGTTCCTGTGCTGAGGTTTCAGGCATACACCACCATGCCTGGCTGAAAAAAGGTTCTCAAACAAAATTTTGGATAAGTCTGTTCATAGCAGCAGCATTTCCAAAGTGAAACCATCCAAATGTCTCAACAGGTGAAGTGCATTAAGAAAGTGTTATATAAAAGAAGAATAATGTATTGGTACATGCTACAACTACCTGAATTCAGAAGCACAATGCTAAGAAGATTAGGCAGACAAAAATCCGACGACATCAGTTTCAGCGTTTGTTCATTATCTGGTATAGCTTATTCCACTGAAATAGAATGGTGATCGGTGATTGCTGAGAGTTGGAAGAAGGGTAAAAGGTAGTTGCCCATTGGTGAAAGTACTTTGGAATTAGATAGAGAGCATTGTTTTACAGAATTGTGGATAAATAAAAATGTATTGTCAATAAAAATCTTTGATTGATTTCGTTGCTCTGGAGAACTTCCATTAATATAAGCAAAATAAGGTCATTGATTGAAACCTCTTTTTTTCAGTGTAGATACTTACTGCTGTTCATTTTTACTTTATGTATTTTTAGAGGTGTTCTAACACTTTTTAAAATTAATAGTTTATCTTTAAGTAGTTTAAGAGACACAGGAAAATGGAAATTATTCATGTACCCCCTCACCTCTAATATCGCCCACCTTTATTTTTAGCATCTTATATTACTGTTGTCTACTTGTTGCGGTTGATAAGCTAATGATGTTTACTCTTGGTGTTATATATGCTATGGTTTTTGACCAATCTATAAATGTGTTTACATTTATAAAGTATAAGTAACATGTGGATTTACTTTTACAAAATCATTCAAAATAATTGTTTCATTGCCATAAAATCTTCTATGCCCTGCTTACTCATTTTTCCCTTTCTGTTGAGAATGGTAACCACAGTTGTTTTAAGGCCTTTGTAATTTTTCCTTTGCCAGCATGTCATATAGTTGGAATTATTCAGTCACAGGCTTTCAGATAGCCTCCAGCTAAAAATATCTATTTGATTCCTCTATAACTCTTCATAATTAAATGTCTTATTTTAAAACTACCATCATATGGCCATATCATGAATTTTCAGTCATTTGTCTATTGGAAAACACCCCGTTGCCCCTGAGTTTTGTCAATTACAAGTTATGTTACTATAAATGGATGTACTTAAGTTTTTGTGTGGTACTGTGTGTTGTTGTTCCTGGGAAGATGTGAACAAATCTCTACTCACTCCTGATAGGGACCTGATAACAGATCAAAGAACAAAAGAACAAAAAGTCCAACTTGGTGAAGCAGTGAATTTCATTAGGGTTACTTAGAGGAGTATGGGTGAGGGATTGCTTACAAACGGAAGATGATTCAAGGACAGAAGCATCAACGAAGGCGTAGCTCAACACGGATGGCAGTTTGTGAAAGCTGGAAAGCCAGAGCACACTGTGCAGCCTACAGGCAGCTCAACAGGTTCCAGGTAGTTCAGCTGGCCCAAACCTTTTCCAAACAGCTGGGCTCTATTACCTCTGGGAATCTAGGCTGGTGTCTGTCACTTTCAGGCAGCTTTCCCATCTGAACCTTTTCTGCGAAACTCCATTTTTATGAGAGTGACTTTCCAGAGTCTTTACTGCTTGCATATGCTTAGGGAACTAGGCGCCTGGTGATAGGTGCCTGGTGAGTCTCATCAGCTTCATGGACTTCCTGGGACTATTTTAAGTTATTTGCTTTGTGAGTTTAAGAGCTTCTCTGAAGCAGAAAATGTTTCAACTCCCCTTAGTACACCCTATTGATTAACCTTGTAAACATCCTATCTTAAAATAATCCTATTATTTAATCTTTCTTTCCACGTCCTATGTCTTAAGGAATTTTCCTCCATGGTAGAGACTTTAATTTCTGAGGAAACTGCTACACGGCATGTAGATGCATGTTTTCACTCTGTTTATGTAAATACCCGGAAGAATAATTTTTTTAGGGTTGGTATGTTTAGGTTGGCCAAAGAGAGAGAGAGAGAGAGAGAGAGAGAGAGAGAGAGAGAGAGAGAGAGAGAGAGAGATCCATGTCAAATCTTATTCCAAAGCGAGTATAAATGTTCTATGCTCACTACTAGGATCTCCCCATATTTTCAGTATTGTTGGTGTTGACCCTTTTATTGGGGGGATTTGTAATAGGTGTGAAGTAACATATAGTTTTTTGTTTTAATTTACTAATTTTTCAGTGACAGGAATCTTTTCATTTTCTTCTTATCCAGCTGCAATGATTTGAATGTTTGTGTTCCCTCACAATGCATATCTGAAAAATTAAGGCCCAATGTGATACTGTTAAGAAGTAGAGACCATAGAATGTGATTAGGTTGTGAGTTCTCTGCCCTTAAAAAAGATTGGTTCTTCCACCCACTTCCATGTCAGAGCATAACAACAAAGTTCCACTTCAGAACTAGACAGCAGCCCTCATCAGATAACTAATTTTTGCCACATTAATCTTGAACTTCTTAGCTTTGGGAATTACAGGAAATTTTAGTCTTCATAAATTATCTAGTCTAAATTGTAACTGATTTTGAAATAGACTAAAGTATGTACTGTATATCTTCTTTAATGGGATTTCTGCTCAGATCGTTCCAATTTTTACATGAAATTTATATTTAGGGTCATTTGGGTCTCTATCCCTGAACCTCTTCCTCTGATGCTTTGTCATCAATTCCCCAATTCCATTTCTTCCAAGTACCTGATAATGAATCCAAATAGTTAGATATATTCCATGAATAACTATGTAATTACACATGTGTCCATTTCTACAACTAAGCAAAGTGCACAAGGTATATTGTTCAAAGTTCAGCCCATTCTCTCCTGTCTTTCAGGAATATCCTATAAAGGGATTAAAAGTTGTAGCCCTCATATCTTAAGTAGTGCCTGCAAATTTATTCTCTCTCTCCTTACCTCTCTCTATTAATTACACTATACAAATGAGGCTTGAGCTCTCTTTTCCCCTGAGAGCTGATGATGGGAAGCTCTCTATGATATCATAGGTGCAGACTAGGAGAAGGAAATCAGAATTATGGGAGTGGGAGCCATGAGTATGTATGCTACTCTCATGCTTAACTATCAGCTTCAGGAACTGATTGGAACTGATCATGTCCAAATTTACATTACATTTAATAACTGGAATTTGATGGCATTGTATATCAGATATACCCAATTGCTGATAAGTTGTCAAATCACATGGTTATCTTGTTGACACAATAAGAATCCAAGAGCTATTTCTTAAAATTGCAGTAGGTATCAGGCAAAGATGGCAGAAATCCTAAAAGCCTGCATTGTTATTTAACTAAGCCTTCTTATGTTTTCAGGCAACATTTCTATTTGCCAGTGAAACTTCAAACACTATGAGTTTGGTTTTTTGTTTGTTTGTTTGTTTTGGTGTGATTTTGGTGGGGGGTTACCTCTACTGGTAAGCAGTTTGAACATCTACTTGTATTTGCTACAGATTGCTATGGTAAAGATGTTTGTGACCCATCCCTCAAATTAATATGTTTAAATTCATTGTTACAGTGTTTGAAGTGGAAGTTGGGGGAGGCGATTAGGCAGTGAGTGCAGAACATTCATAATTGGGATCTGTGCTCTTATAAAAGATTTCAGAGACCTACCGAGTGAGTCCTTCTCTTTGCTAATTGCGGTTATAATGAAAAGAACAAAACAGCAATGACGTCTGTTTACCAGGAAGTGGGCCTAACTAGAAAGCAAGTAAGACTTGTTCATAGACTTTCCAGCTTCTAGCTTCTGTTGTCATAGCAACCTGAGGATACTCGATCAAAGACCAACTCTAAGCACTGCTCAAAGCTTTAGACCCTTAGTAAATTGCAGGCCAGGGTAAGGCACCAAATGAGAAATATGTTGCCTTCAAAATCTAAATAGGCATATGACTGAGTTGTAGTAGCTCTTTTCTTGGTTGTAGGCAGGATCATATTAAATGGTTTATTCACCAGAGCCTCAGAAATCAAGGAATTTCATGGAATTAGAATGATTTAAGAGTTTACTTGGATATATTTCCCAATATATGACATTATAATATCTCATCAATACATCTAGAGTATAGTCTAGGTCTAGTCAAGATAATATCAATATAGTGGACCATTGTGATATCTTGTAGAAAGGAAAGGGTATTAACATCTCTCTAACTTTGCCTTTTGAGATGGTTCAATTGCTCAGCAGATAAAGGTGACTGTCACCAGTTAAACCTCTGGGACCCAAATGGTAGAAGAAGAGAATTGATTCACAAAAGTTGCCCTCTGACCTCCACACATGCACTGCTGAAGCGTGTGCATGTCCCTTCTCCCCCCCCCCACATGTGTACAGATAGATAGATAGGTAGATAGATAGATAGATAGATAGATAGATAGATAGATAGATAGATAGACAGACAGAGAGAGACAGACAGACAGACAGACGGACAGATAGATGATTAATGGATGTAATTAAAAAGAACCCTTTAAAAAAATCTCACCAAACCAAATTGTAACATAGTGTTAAAAAGGAGTGAAACTATGTTGCTGTCCTTGTTATGTGAAAGCAAATTTCTTCTAGTGAGCATTATGGACAGAAATGAAGAAAAGGACATTTTTCAGGAAAAGGCTTTTGCAAATACTTTGAAGACCAAAGTAATAGGGGTGTTAAATCTGTTTTGCATCACTGTCACAGAATACGTGAGGTATACTAACTTTTCAAAAAATAAGTTTATTTACTTAGTTCATAGTCTTGAAGACTAGAGGGCAGTGTGCCATCATTGCCTTAACTCTGGCACAAGCATTTGAAATTTGCAGCTCAGCCAAAGTTTCACCCATGTGAGACTAACTCACATGTAGATGACTAAGACTAGAATGTCCAGGGCACATAGGATTATTCATGACCCATATCTCCTCCCAGATTGTCTTCTTGTTTGCTTGCTTTCTACACTCCAAGAGGCCTAGAGACATTTGGTGGAAACAGTTATTACTTAGATATTCCTTCACCCGTGCATACACTGGCATTAGAGGGCAGTTAACTGGTGGGACTTGGATTCAACTGTTTGGAGCAGCATGAGGGCAGCTTTCAAACTTTCTGTGTCGATGGGACTATATACGAAGAACATTAGCATGAATTCAGCCTACCAGCAGTCATAATAGTAGTGTGTGTACTTTCACGGTAAAGGCAGGACAGAGGGCAGCCTGCATATAGCTGTTTCTGAACTAACCTGTTTAACGTGTTTGGCTTTCAGAGAAGAGAGTAAATGACTTAACACTCATTTGGCCCACACAAGCCTCGTGGGGAAAGGCATCTCTTTGTCTTCTTTTTTTTCTGTAAGAAAGAAATATCACTAGTCTTTTCAATTGTTCTTTCTTTGCAATTATTATGCTGTTATATTCATCCACACCATCATTTCTCACACCTTCATCCCACCAAGCTTGCTTCTCTTTTTTCTTTTACAGCCCACTTCTTATTACTTATTAACATTTCATACTCCCCAATAAAAAGTTTAGTATCTTGTAAGTCCCCTACCTTTCTTATTTTACATCATTATTGGATTAAAACCTGTTGATTCCATTTTGTGTATCTTGTTTATTATATATGGCTAAAGTACTTTCAATGTTGCTATGGTATGCTTTGCTTCACTAAGTGGTAGTGGGGACTACTTTTGAAGAGAAAACTTTTGAAGAGAAAAGTTTGCCACTGAGAAAACTTCATATAAAGTGAAGAGGGAAGTATCTATCTCAACACATACAGAAATAATATGAAAACACCAAAACAATGAAAAGCAAGGCATTTTGACTCCCTCAAAATTTTAATCTCTTCCAAAATTGAATGAGAAGGTATTGATATTTTTTAATTATTGGGCAAGGAATTCCAACGTTTAATTTGAAGATGATCGGCGTTCTAAAACAGGATTCAAACAAACAGTGAATAAAGCAAAATATGTCAATACAGGATTTTCATGAGAAATTTCTCAGAGATAGAGAGAAAGGAAGAGGAAGAGGAGGAGGAGGAGGAGGAAAAAACTTAAACAGACATCTTGGGAATAAATGAAAAGAAGAAGAAATTGCTCAGCATTAATATACTAAACCATGATAAAAGCATCAATTAAAGAAATGAACAGTGAATTATTTCATTTGAATAACAATAAAGAAAAATCATGACCATAGAATTTTCAACAATTCTGGAAACCATAAAAAGACCATATCCAAAAATCCTTGGTATAGACAAAGAGGCAAAATAAAAACTGATGACAGAGAAATATGTTCAATGAGTCTAGGAAGATATAAGAACACCTTAATACCTAAGGGAAATATAACACCAAATGAACTTGACTAGAAAATGACCTGATCATATCAGGCTATAGTTAAACTATCACAAGTACAGAGCTAAGAAAGAATATTGAAAACTGCAAGACAAAGATGTCTAGTTACAAACTAAGGTAAGCATCAGGTTTCGCAGCAGAAACCCCAGAAGTCAGGGAATAAGGAATGGGGGTATTTCAATATATTAAGGTAAATAACTTCACTTACTTCCCCCATTCTATTTATTACGGCCTGCAGCTCATTTGGACATTCAGCAGTAGTGCTGTATCATCGGTGAAATGCAAGTTATTGATTCGCACACCACCTATCTGCATGCCTATCTCCTCATCCTCCAGAGCTGTTATTATTATTAATTCCAGGAATATATTAAAGAGCAGTGGTGAGAGGACGCATCCCTGCAACGCTCCTATGGCTGTTTTAAACTGATCACAGTTCTCCACAGACTTTGACTGATGCAAATGTATCTTTATGGGCATTTTCTAGTATTCTTGGGATTTTTCTCTGGGTACCTGTAGAACCACGTTGTTTCCTCAAGTTCTTCCCTCCAGGTTCTATCGAATATCTTCCTGAAGTCGAGCTAACAGACATATAAGTCTTTTCCAAATTCTTAGTATGCTTCTGCCAGTTGCCTCCAAGTGAAGATCTGATCAATTGTGTTCCTGCTAGCTCTGAATCCATACTGGACCTCTGCTAGGATTTTCTCTGTTTTGCCCTTGATCCTTTGCGGGATAATGGAGGAGAAGATCTTGCCGCTATAGCCAAACAAACTAATTCCCTGTAATTTGAGTAGCCCAGCTTGTCCTTCTTCTTGTGAATGGGAATTATGACGGAGTGTTTCCATTCTGTGGGAATCACTTTGTGTTCTCATAGCTCTCTGAAGAGTCTGAAAAGTGCCTCGGCCCCAGAGCCTGTTGCCGTCGTCTCCAGTACCTTCACCGTGTTGCCATCCACTTCTGGTGCCTTCCTGCGTTTCACTCCCTTGATAGCTTCCTCTATCTTGCTTCTGTGAATATTTAATATGTCCTCATCATCTCTGGTGTTCGAGCAGCTGCCAAAGTGTTTCTCACTGTAGTCTATGAGATATAATGCATGGGAAGGGTGCACAAGGAGTTTAAACATCGTAATAAAGAATCAGAACCTCAAACAAACAGTTAACTTTGCCTATCTGGGAGGAAATGTCAGTTCAAAGGAGGAGACTATTTCGGATATCAAGAGGCAGATAAGGATATCAAGGGCTGAGTTCCAGGCACTAGGAAAGGTTTGGTCAGCAAGAGGCATAACGACAACAAAATTACAAGTCTATGAGACACTTGTCTTGAGCTGCCTTCTTTACAACTTTGAAACCTGGGCCATGAAATGCTCCTCAGAACAGCGACTGAATGTGTTTGAGATGACATGTCTCAGCAGGATTCTAGGTGTCACACAAAGAGATAGGGTGCGCAACAATGACATTAAGAAACATCTCCATCTACAGATGGAAGTAAACTACAGGACACAGCGATGGTGGTTGAGATACTTCGGTCATGTTACGAGAATGAATGACTGCAAATACCCAAAGATAGCACTGCTTGGAGGAATGCACGGGATAAGGAAAAGAGGAAGGCTCAAAAAAAAAACGCAGGATAGACAGCATAAAGGAAGACTGTGGAACCTTGGGTATGACAATAACACAAGCATCTAGGACTGTCCAGGATAGGAACAACTGGAGAATCACCATAAATGGACTGCCCATGCATGTTTAAGCATTGCCGGGGAAGAAATGATGAATGAAGAAGGTAAATGGCTGCCAGCCTAGATTGCTGTATCTAGCAAAATAAGCTTTGAAAACTAAAGGAGGTATAAAGACTTTCCAAGATATAAGTACTAATTAAAGGCAACTAAGCCAACAACTGCTGAAGATACATAAATAAATTACACAAATCAATGGAAGCAGAGAGATAGGCATAAACATCAGAGTCCAGGAAAAATTAATTTCATGAAATTAGTAGATCTAATAAGAATTAGGAAAGAATCAAACATTTTCAGCTGGGCAAGCCAGCCAAGCTCTTGGGTGGACTGGGGAAAAAGAAAAGAACAGAGAGTGCTTGAATCAACCAGCAAAAAAGCACAAAAGGCAAAGTTAAAAAAAAAAAACATGAATTAGCACACAGTTCTCAATAACACTGCTAAATGTAAATTGTCTTTGCTCTCCAGTTAAAAGACACAGAATGGCTAGCTAGATTAAAATATAAAATCCAACTTTTGCTGTCCACAAGAAACTACATGATGTCAAAGAAACCGAGACTAAAAGTAGAACTTTGAAAAATAAATTCTAAGCAAACATTTTGACATTTTTTGTCTAAAAAGTATGACAAAAATACTTCTATAATGGTTAATCTTATTTGTCAACTTTCGTGGATTTAGAATTACTAAGGAGAAACATTTATGGGCTTGTCTGTGAAAACATTAATAGACTAGATAAACTGAGGAGGAAAGGCACACCTTGGATGTCCATGGCACCATCCCATGGGCTGGTGGCCCAGACTAAATCAAAGGGTAAGAAGAAAGTCAGATGAGCACTGACATTCTTTTGTCTCTGCTTCCTTGTCTACCCAAATATAAAGAAGTAGTCTCATGCTCTGATGATGTAAACAAGACTTGCCCCTGCTACCATGTCTTCCCTACCATAATAGACAGTAGCCTCAAATAAATTCTTCCACTTTTAAGTTGCTTCTTACAAAGTCATTTGTCTCAGCAATGAGAAAACCAACATGACTTATGTGTCAAAAAGAATACTTAAGCTAAATGATGAGACAAAGCCACTATATACTAATATAAGAAACAGTCTCCCAATAAGATATAACAGTTACAAATATATATTCACTGAATATTGATACATCCAATTTTAAAATCAAACACTATGGGATATAAAGGGTAATTTTGTCTATATACAATGATAGTAGGGGATTTCAATGTCCCATTCTCATTAATAGCATATCAAGTCAAAACTGATGAGATACTTCAGAATTTAACAATGACATAATCATGAAAACCATACACATCTTTATAATATTGTATTCAATAGCTGTGTTTTCTGTTTTGCATTTTGTTGCTATGATAAAATACTGACCAACATTAATTTGTAGTAGGAAAAGGTTTATTTTATGCTGCCAGGAAATAATCTACTGTTGGGGAAACTCTGTTCATAGCTCACACTCAATTAATTATTTAGCTAACTTTTTTATATAACTCAGTCCCAATTGCCCAGGGATGGCACTTTGCACAGTGGCCTGGGCCCACCTACATCCATCAGCAATTAATAAAATGCTTCCACAAACATGCCCACAGGCCAGTATGATGGGTGCACTTACTCAGTTGAGGCTTTCTCTTCCCTGGTTACTCAAGTTTGTCTCAAGTTGACAAAAACCATCACACATGTGGAGTACACATGTTTTACCACCACATAAAACTTTTTCCAAAATAGATAATATTTTTGCTGATAAAACAAGTCTTAACAAACTAAAATAAAATGTCATATATTGTTGGAGCAATTTGTAGCTGTAATTGTGTGAAACGGGGAAGCTATGTACATTCACAGTGCAATGATGGGGCATACATAGGGTAGATATTCCCATTCCAAAATGGAGAAATTTCTGGGCGGTGGTAGTCCATGCCTTTAATCCCAGCACTTGGGAGACAAGTCTTAACAACCTAAAATAAAGTGTCATATATTGTTGGAGCAATCTGTAGCTGTAATTGTGTGAAACGGGGAAGCTTTGTACATCCACAGTGCAATAATGAGACATACATAGGGTAGATGTTCCCATTCCAAAATGGAGAAATTGCTGGGCGGTGGTGGTGCATGCCTTTAATCCCAGCACTCGAGAGGCAGAGGCAGGCAGATCTCTGGGAGTTTGAGGCCAGCCTAATCTACAATAGCTAGTTCCGGGACAGGCACCAAAGCTACAGAGAAACCTTGTCTCAAAAAAAAAAATGGAGAAATTGAAAAGATGAAAGCATTATGTATCCCCAACAAATCCAAACCTAGCAAGACAAATTCCATTAGATTTAAAATTAAGAAACTATCCTCTTTGGATTGATATCCTGTCATCTTAGCTTAGTGAGATGGCAGTGTCATACCCATGAGACTGGGTGTTAGCAACAAGCCTTAGTTTGGGTTATTATTGCTATGATGAAACCCTGTGACCAAAACAACTTGAGGAAGAAAGGGTTTATTTGGCTTATGCTTCCACATCACAGTTCATCATCAAAGGAAGTCAGAATAGGATTTCAAACAGGGCGGGAACCTCTGTACCAGGAGCTGATACAGAGGCCATGAAAGAATGTTCCTTACTGGAATAGCACCCATGGCTTGCTCACCCTGTTTTCTTGTGGAACCCAGACCCACCTGCCCAGGAATGGTTCAACCCACAATGGTCGGGTTTTTCCCCACATCAATTAGTAATTAAGAAAATGCTCTACAAAGAAAACCAGCCTACAAATCACAATCCCAGAGAACCTAGACAACAATGAAGACCCTAAGAGAGACATACATGAATCTAATCTACATGGAAAGTAGTAAAAGACAAGATCTCCTAAGTAAATTGTGATTATGGGGATCATGGGAGAGGATTGAAAGGGAGGGGAAAGGCAGGGGTAGCAGAGAAAAATGCATAACTCAAAAAAATCAATAAAAAAGAAAATGCTCTAAAGATTTTTATATAGACTGGTCTTATTGAAACATTTTTTTCTAGCCAGGCTTCCTCCTCTCCAGTGACTCTAGCATGTGTCTAGTTAAGATAAAACTAGTCAGAACCCCAAACATACATGATTCCTTACTCTATGCCACCTCCATGGGTCTTTATAGTGGCTCATTCCCTGTGGTTTTTTGTGGGAACTAGTCTGGTCTGCTGACATAGCGGAGATGGTTCTAGTCTTTGACTCAGTAATTAACAATCTTAATCCTGAGGCCACATGCTATGAGACTGTGATAAGAGTAAAAGACCTGAAGATCTTTAAATTGTCTTTATTTATGCACCTGACTAGTTCTCTTGTAAACTCTTGTATAATTCCAGAAGTCTGGAAGTCTTCTTGTATGGTATGATTCCTTTAGACTTCAAAGTATTTCTGCTGGTATAATTCCATATACATACTTGGCTCCAGCTGAGATGGTTGATTTCATGGATAATCTCTAGACATATGTAATCTTTGGCCAGAACCATCCTATTCTTCCCTGAACATACTTTCTCAACTCTTACGATATGGATAATACTGAAGTAAGTTCTGATTCCTTTTCACCTAATAGTTCCTTCATTTTCTGTCTCCTCAGATTTTACCGTAAATAGAAGAGACTAAGCGAAAACATTCAAAATTTTACTTAGATATAGCTATTCCTAGAGTTCCAAGGTTATGTTATAAGACACAATTTAGTCAAAAAGTTGTACACACACAGAGAGAGAGAGGGAGAGAAAGAGAGAGAGAGAGAAGGAGAGAGAGATTCCTTGACATGAAAAAAGGATCATACAAAATAAATACCAAAGTAACTCAACAAATGAAGCATGCACTTGCCTCTAGTTACCTGCTAGTGCAGTTAAATTCTAGGTGAGAGAAGTTAAATCATGAATTTCTCTTCTGCTTCTCACGTCCTACAGAATTATCACTGCCTTAGGTAAGATGCACCATTCATGTAATCTTAGCATTCAGGATTCCAAGCTAACAGGGCTGTAACTTCGAGGCCAGCCTATATTTCTTGGTTGTCTGGATGATTTGGGTATTGCAATGTTTGGTGTTCAAGTAAACTTTTACTCAATAATGGCCCTAAAATGCAAGAATGGTGATTTAAATATCACCATTTAAATTTTAAATATGCCAAAGAGAAGCTGTAATCTGCTGCTTTAAAAAGAATTGAAACTAAAATGAAATTAAATATACATTCAAACATGTGTTTATATGAAAACTAGCTTAGAAAATTCACCCCTTGTTAAAAGAAGACAGTGGTGAAGAGATAAGAGCACCAAAAAAGTTTGGTACACATAGAAAACAAGAGGGATATGGCAGGTTTAAAACCAACTACATAGCTGCTAACATTAAATGCAAATAGTAGTGAACAATTTAAAGAAAAAAATTCATGCTAGCAAAAATAATCCGACTATATGTTGTGTATAAGTACTTCAAAAAGAACAAAAAATGTTGGAAGTTAAGGAATTGAAAATGATCCTATGGAACTGGCAACCAATTAAATCTGTGGCTATAGTATCACACAGCACAGACTTGAAAAGAAATCGCACTGCTTGGGGTAAAGAAGTTATTTTTCATAGAAATATGAAACATAGAAAGTTTTCTTATGAACTCTAGCAAACTTTCTAAAAAAATTAAGTTCTTCACAAAATCTTTCTAAAAATAGAATATGGGGAACTCTACTTACTTCTTTGTTATTAGGTATGACACCAAAATTTTACTATGATACTCAGGTCAGACCAGATATCACAAGAGTCATCCATGCCAAATCTGTTACATTTATAGTACAAAAATCTATATACAACATGTCAAGCTAGGCAGTGGTGGCATGTGCCTTTAATCCCAGCTCTGGGACAGCAGAGACAGGTATATCTCTGTGAGTTCAAGGCCACTATGATCTACAGAGTAAGTTCCAGGACAGGCTCCAAAGCTACAGAGAAACACTGTCTCAAAAATAATTTTAAAAAAAGCATGTCAAAAATGGTTAACTAAATGAACTGGATGACATGCAGTAATATATGATTTAATATCTGAAAATAAATGAATCTAACACAACATTAGGAAAAGAAACAAGTTTATATTGTGATCAACCTCAACATACATAGAAAAAGCATTTGTAAAAATCCAAAGCTTTCGTGAAAGAAAATACCAAAATCAACTAAAGAAAACTCTCTTACCTGATTTTTAAAAACAACTACAAAATTAACAAATTGGCTAACCTTATAGTGAGTGATGAGAGACTGCAGGGTTTCCATCTAAAATCCAGAGCGAGACAAAGTGATCTCTTTTATCTGTTCAACAAATCAAATGTAAGTAGTCAAGCCCGTGGTGGAGACTAGAAAAGTGTTCAGGAGACAAAAATAAACTGCATCTAAATAAGACATGAAGAGAAGTGTTAACAGAAGACGTGATCTCACACAGAGAAAATCTTAAGAATTCAAATAAAAACTGTAGAACTGATAAATTAGTCTCATGGGTTACAATATGCAAGATTCCTATACAAAATTGTATAGATGTTGTAGATATGTTTCTGGGAAGATGCAGGATTAGGAAGCAAAAGAAAAAATATTAAACAATAGATATCTACTTCTCCAGTTACATAACAATTGCACCAATAGACTCTTGCTCATGCATTTATTTTAGGATTCTAGTCTAATTGAAGACTAGTATCTACTTTGATGGCAAATTGTAGTGATAATTTATTTGTATTTTAATAAATAAATCTTGTCTGAAGATCAGAGTAAAACAGTTTAACTGATCGGCCTTAAAGACCAGGCAGTAGTGACAAACACATTTAATCCCAGTAATCCAGCTAGTTTGCCATAGAAACCAGGCAGTATGGGGGCACACCTTGAATCCCAGCAATAGAGAAGATAAAATGGGAAGATACAGATTTCTCGGGATTCCTGGAGGCAGGATCACCATTTTTGGACTGAGGTAGAGGTAAGAGCCAGTAGCTGGCCACTTTACTTTTTTGGTCTTCAGGTTGAACCCCAGTATCTCTCTCTAGTTTTTTATTAATCTTGCTACAGTGAATTATGGTAGATTTTGATCATTTTAATCTTTTTGTTGTTGTTTTGGGACATTTATAAGATTTTGTTTTTGTTTGGTTTGGTTTTGAGTTTTTCAGACAGGGTTTCTCTGTGTGGGTCTGGCTATAATGGAACTCACTCTGTAGATCAGGCTGGTTTCAAACACAGAGATCCACTTACCTCTACCTCCCAAGTGCTGATATTAAAGGCATGCACCACCACCATCCTGCCTGTTTAATCTTTTAATACATTAGTACATTGGCAGCTTCCTAACCTTCACTTCTTAGATTCATGGCAGAAAACCGTTAGCAAGCTCTGGGAGCAAATAGCACATGGTCTGTTAGAATGAGCAGAAGAAAAAGAGCCTGTCCTTCAAATAGCAAGGATTTCTGTTGTGACTGCTGCTACTGATCACAGAAATACAGAAAAAGGATGGGAAGTATCTTTATATTTTCCCTATCCCTAGAGTTATGTTACTTTTCATATGACTAAAATGATTTATAAAGCATTTAATGTGCAGGTGCCTCATTTTCTCATTCATGGTTCCTTTTCTACATTTTCAGAAAACAGACTTAGAGACCTTTTCATTGCCATGTACAGGGGAAATTAGACAGTCATTGTGTGTGCTAAGAGATTGATGAGGCTCAGGAAAGAAAAGATGGATAGAGGCAGAGTTTGACCTAGAATGTTGCTAAAGGTCCATGTAACATTACAATAGTACTGTTAGGTTGTGGTAGAACCTTTGGAGTTGGTGCCTAATGTAAGTCACTTAGGTCAATGAAGGCATTCCACTAAAGCGGAATGGGAGCCATGGCCCCTTCCTGTTTCATTCATCCTGTTTCCCAGCTGCCATGAATAGGTCCACTCATGCATTCTATGATATGCTATGCCACCCCAGGCCCAGACCAACAGGACTAAGTGACCCTGGCATAAAATCACTAAAACCATGAGCCCAGATGGGACTATCTATGGTAGCCCACGTGTGACTTCATTTCCATCTGGGGTCAATTCTGACTTATAATTCATCAGAATTCAAGCTTGCCTGCTCTATCTGAAGTCTTGAAGGTGTACACTCTAGGCAGATTAGCACGAGAGAAGAGTTTTCTTACATTCCCCAGTGTAGATTTATGGTGCCATTTTTGTGGAGACCCATCTTATGAGGACTCCTACTATATGCATTATGGCTTGGGCAATGGGAAACACCTGTATTTTATGTCATTTAGTCCTATGGTCTTTTCTATCCTGTGTATCAGAAAATCTTCCTAAGAAGCAGTATGGGCCCAGGAAACCTATTAAGTGTTTTCTATGACACTTTTCTGTCCTGACACTGTGCCTTTATTTAGAACTAAAAGCATCTAGAGTAATTATCCAAGTGACTTCGTACGGAAACCCTGATATTGTGAATCAAAACAAATCTTCCTTCCTTTAAGTTGTGTTTTTCAAGTAGTTTGTCACAGGGATGGAAGACTGGATAACATAGTAAGGGTCTAGCTTTATTTTGATGCACATATATATCCACCTGGTTTACTTAGCTTTTCATACTGACTTGAGTAGGCACTTGTGTCCAAAGTCATTTAAATATAGGTGTAAAGGCTTCACTTGATAAAATGATATTTCTCTGTAGTTTTATTTGCATTTACCAGATAACTAAAGCTATCAAGTATTTTTTCATGTATATATTGGTCAATTGTGTGTCTTCTTTTGGGAACTTTATATTCTTGGAAGAATTTTAAGCATCATGTTGAATGAGTGTGGCATAAGTAGATATATTTGGTTTTTAATTGCAAGTATTTTTTCCATATTATATATTCTGATCAATTTCACCTCATTCATCTCCTCCCAAATTCTTCCAATCTTCCCTCCCATATAACTCCATGCCTTGCCCTTTCTCTTTCTCTTTAAAAACAAACAAGCAAAAGCAAGAAAAAAACAAAAGAAAAACAAACAAAACTGAATAAAACAAAGAAAAATCATAAGAAACATGCACACACAACCACCAAAAACCCACATAATCAGAAACCATATATAAAAGCAAAAGACCAATAAGGTTTTTTTTTTTAAATGTCCAAACCAATAAGAGACAAAGAATCTACAAAAATGTCATTGAATTCATTTTGTTTTGGCATCTATTTCTGGATATAGAGTTTGTCCTTAAGTGTGGTTTATATACCCAGTGAGACTCCTTTGCATGCTTCCTTTGCAAGCTATTGTCAGTTGGATCATGCCTCTTGGTTAGAGACGGGAGCTCCTGTCCTCTCTCTGTATTGGTGTTGGAAGCCCATCTGGCTTGGACCTGTACAGGCTCTGTAGATGCAGCCACCATCTCTGTGAATTCATATGTGTGTCAGTACTGTTGTGTCTGAAAGACACTATATCTTCCTGTCATCCACCACTTTTGGCTTTCACAGTCTTTCTGCCCCCTCTTCTGCATAGCTCTCTGAGCCCTGCAGGGAGGGATTTGATGATGACATCCAATTTTGGACTGTGTGTTCCAAAACCTCTTTCTCTTGGCACATTGTCCTGTTGTGTGTCCCTAATGTAGGAGGAAACTTCTCTGATGACAGCTGAGCAAGACACTGATGTATGAATATGGCAGAATGCCATTAGGAGTCATATTGTTGATATGTTCTTTTATCAGGACAGAAGTATTTTGTTTTTCTCTATCACCCATGGCCTATCTAGTCTCAGATTTTTGGCCACACAGGGCATATCAGGCATGAGTTCCATAAAATCTAATCAGATAGTAGTTGTCACTCTCACAACTTTTGTGACACTATTGCACCAATATACCCTACAGGCAGGTCACCATTGTAGATCACAGGGTTTACAATTGGGTTGGTAGATAGCCCATTTCTTCTGGTAGCATGTAGACTACCTTTCAGTACTATGAACACTAGTCAGTAGAGGTGAAGGCTCTAGTAGACCCTAGCTCAACTTTTCTGTGTTCAATGAGATGCATAAATGTTGTCTTTAACAATAGGAGCTTACCATCAGTTTTTAGAGAGTACCCTAGGTAACAGCCAGAGTACTTTGGGGGTTTTCATGTGACTCCTTTGGCTAATAACTCAGTTAGATATAACTCATTCCTGGCAATAATGGCTTCACTTTGTGGTGAAAGGTGTTCTGAATGCCCTTTGCCATACAGTAGCTTTGTGGTTTCATGAAGTTTAATAATTGTTTGTTCTAGTGCATGTGCTTTTAGCATCCTGTTCAGAAAGTCTTTTCCTGTGCCAGTGTGTTCAGGAATATTTCCCATATTTTTTGTTATCATATTCAGGAGTTCTGACCTTATATTGAGATCCTTGTTACATTTAGAGTTGGGTTTTTGTACCGGGTGGTAAATATAGATCTGCTGCGTTCTTCTATGTGAAGCCATCCACTTTGACCAACACCACTGTTGCTTTTTTCCAGTATTTCTTTCTGGCTTCTTTGTAAAATAGTAGGTGTCCATATGTGTGTGAATTTGTCTTGGTCTTCAATGTACTCTCATTGACAATTATGTCTTTTTTTAAGCCAATACCATGTTCTTATTTTTATAACTTTATAGTACAATTTTTAACATTAAGGTTGGTGATTTTAAAGAAAAATGCTTTAAATATTTTCCTCATTCAATATAATGTTATTTGTCATATAAACCATTGATTATGTTAGGTACGATCTTTCCTTTCTTAGTTTATTTGAAGTTCTTAATATGAATGAAAATTTAATTTGTCAAAGATATTTTTTGTAACTAATGACATGGTCATGTGATTTATCCTTCATCATACATTTGTTTATTGGTCAGACTATCTTTGCATTCCTTGAGTGCAAACAACTTGATCATAGTATATGATCTATCTAAAGTGGCATGGAAGTGGGAATTTATTGAGGTTCTTAGACTTGCATTAATCAAGCATATTGAGCTTGGGCTTCTTGTTTTTGTTACATCTTTATCTGATTTTGTTATCCAGGTACTACTGGCTCTCTTTAATGAATTTAGAGATACTGCTTTTATTTCTGGCTTATAGAATGGTTTGACAAGTATTGGTTCCTTTAAATAAAATCTAGGTTGGGTGTTTCTTTGTTGAAATACTATCTTTCATTAAACCTCATTGCTCATGATTAATCTGTTTAGGTTTTGTATGGTCTATTGGTTATTTTTTGGTAAGTCATCTATATTAAAGAATTTGTCAGTTTCTTCTAGACTTTCAAGTTTATAATGTATACTTTCTCGAATTATTTTCTAGGTATCATTTTAATTTCTGCATATTATCTGCCATCTCTTTTTGTTATCTTTATCTATTTTGTTAGTTTGCATTGAAGATTTAAAAATGTGCACATTCAAAGAATTACCTCTATTTTACTTATTCATTTGTATTATTATCCTGTCTCTATTTCTTATGTTTCTGCCTGTTTTCACTTTTTTTCAGATTTAGAGTTTCTTTTGTTTTCTATTTTACAAGACATTGCTATTCATCATTAACTTATTTGGTGTATCTAGATGTATCAATATTTTCCAATAACCAAATTTGGTATTTTTTAAGTTATTTATTTTATTTTTTGAAATTATAGTATTGTTACATATTTCTCCCTTCTCTCTCCGACTTTTGAAACCTTCTTTCTACGCATCCTTCTCTCTTTCAAATTCATAGCCTCTTTTTTCTTTAATTGTTGTTACATACTTATTTTTATGTACATATATGTTCTTAAATAGATAAATATACACTGTACAGTCAGTATAATGTTACGTGTGTGTGTGTGTGTGTGTGTGTGTTTCAGTGTTGACCATTTGATATGGAATAAAACACGGGTGTGCTCTTCCCTCAGGAAGACTACTTTTCCCATTCTCAGCATTCATTAGTTGCCTAGAGGTTTTGTGTAGGGTTGAGGTTTCCAAGAATTTTTACCTTCAACTTTAGCATGTCTATTGCTGCTCCTTTTCCACTTACGTTAGGCTGTGTCAATGGTGATACTTTATGGGTGTACTTTCCAACATTCCTGGAAGACACAGTCTCACAGCAAATTTCCTGATCCCTTTCTATCCCATCTTCTGCAGTGTTCGCTGAGCCATATGAGAGTATTTTGTAGATATATCCACTGAGGCCACTAGGCTCTACAACTCTGCATATTGATTGGTTGTGGTTCTCTGTAGTTGTTTCCATCTGTTGCAAAGAGAAGTTTCCTTAATGAGGGATGCAGACTTCAATTATCTGTGGGTATAACAACAAATGTTTTTAGATTATGGTCAGAGATTATACTAGTTTTAGTAAAGTGGTAGTTGTAGGTTCTTTTCCAAGATCCATGACTTTACTAACCTGAAAGTTGTCTTGGTTTCCAGCACCAGGCATGATTTAGCTCTTTCTGAGTGCTCTTTAAATCCAATTAGCGAGCAGTTAGTTGCCACCAGAGTAGTATGTGTCCCACTACTGAACCCTTAGGCTTATGGACATTGCTGTGGTCATAGCTGGGTGAGTCCATTGGTTGTTTTCCTACTTTAATAGCTTGCATTATTCCTTCTGATACCATGGAAGCTAATCCCCAAAGTGGAAGTTTCAGGTCAGTTCCAGTTTAGGGGCCTCTGGGCTGTGTGTCTGTAGTGCATGGTATCTTCTGTAATAAACACTTACCTTCAAGCCCTTTGGGGCATCCAAGAACAATAGCAATAAACTATAATATTTTGGGTGCCTCTTGGACAACCCTTATCAACAACTCAAATAAGATTTCTCATTTCTGGCGTCCTAACACCATATTATTAACCTATAAAAGCAACACTTATACAGAAGGACTTCCCACACTACCAGATGAGAAAATTTTATTTAAACTATATGTGTGTATTTATACACAGACATTTGTATATTATACGTTTTTACCTTTATTTCATAAGTGGTTACCCCATATTGTTAGATGATACCTGGCTCTTGGAGGGAATCTTATCAACCCAGATTGTTGTAAGGAAGCTGCTTGTTTGTTCCCGGGTGCTCAGCCCCAAAACAATCACACAGAAACCATATTTGTAATACTATTTAGCCAATAGCCTAAACATATTTCTGGCTAACTCATATCTAAAATTAACCCATCTCCATTAATCTGTGTATTGCCACAAGACTGTGTCTTACTGGGTAATGTTCCAGTGTCTGTCTGCAGCGGGACTACATGGCTTCTCCCTGACTCCACCTTTTTTCTTCCGGCATTCAGTTTAGTTTTCCCCACCTAGCTCTGTTCGGATGTATGTTAATTCCCAATTTTCTGAGAAACCACCATACTGATTTCCTGAGTGGTTGTACAAGTTTTCATTCCCACCCGCGATAGAAGAATGTTCCCCTTAATCCACATCTTCTCTAAACTATCATTGGTCTTTTTGTTCTTAGCTATTCTGACAGATGTAAGATTGGTATCTCAGAGTTGTTTTGATTTGCCTGATGGCTAAGGATGATGAAAATTTCCTTAAGTGTCTTTCAGCCATTTGAGATTCTTCTGTTGAGAATTCTGTTTAGATCTATACCCCATTTTAACTAGGATTATTTGGTACTTTGATGTCTAATTTCTTGAGTTCTTTATATATTTTGAGTTCAGTCCTCTGATATGGTGTTGGTGAAGATTTTTTCCCAGTTAGTAGGCTGCCATTTTGTCTCGTTGACTGTTTTCTTTGCTTTACAGAAGCTTCTCAGTTTCTGGAGGTCCCATTTATTTACTGTTGCTCTCAGTTCTGTGCTGCTGGTGTTATATTTAGGAATGGTTCTTCTGTGCCCATACATTGAAGGCTACTTCCCACTTTCTCTTCTGTCAGGTTGAGTGTGGTCAGATTTATATTGAGGTCTTTAATCCATTTGGACTTGAGTTTTGTCCATGGGGATAGATATGGATCATTAATTCTTGTACATATTGTCAACCAATTATGCCAGCACCATTTGTTGAAGATGCTTTCTTTTTACCATTGTATAATTTTACATTCTCTGTCAAAAATCAGGTGTTCATACGTGTGTGGATTAATATCCTTCTCTTTAGTTCGGTTACATTGGTCAACCTGTCTGTTATTATTACAATACCAGACTGTTTTCACTACTGTAGTTCTATAATAGAACTTGCTGACAAGAATTATGGTGCATCTGGAAGTTCCTTTATTATCCAGGATTGTTTTGGCTATCATGGTTTTTTTGTGTTTTTGTATGGAGTTAATTATTGTTTTTTCAATGTTTGTGAAGAATTGTGTTGGGATTTTGATGGGGATTGTAGTGAATCTATAAACTGCTATTGGTAGGATTGCCATTTTTATTATGTTGATTATACCCACCTAAGAACATGGGAGATCTTTCCATTTTCTGGTATCTTCTTCATTTTCTTTCTTCAAAGGCTTAAAGTTTTTGACGAACAGGTCTTTCACTTGTTTGATTAGTATTACCCAAAGATATTTTATATTATTTGTGGCTATTGTAAATGGTGATGTTTCTCTGATTTCTTTCTCAGCTTCTTTATCATTTTATATAGGAGATATACTGCTTCTTCTTCTTCTTCTCTTTCTTCTTCTTCTTCTTCTTCTTCTTCTTCTTCTTCTTCTTCTTCTTCTTCTTCTTCTTCTTCTTCTTCTTCTTCTTCTTCTTTCTTTTTCTGAGTTTATCTTGTATCCTACCATATTACTGAAGGTATTTATCAGCTATAGGAGTTCCCTGGTAGAGTTTTTGGGGTCACTTATGTATACTATCATGATATCTGCAAATAGCAAAAGTTTGACTTCTCCCTTTCCAATTTGTATCCCCTTGATCTCCTTTTGTTGTCTTACTGCTGTAGCTAGAATAAGAACTACATTAAATAGATATGGAAAGAGTGGACAGCCTTGTTTTGTTCCTAGTTTTAGTGGAATTACTTTGAGTTTCTCACCATATTAAATTAATTGATGTTGGCTGCTGGCTTGCTGTATATTACTTCTATTATGCTTAGATATGTTCCTTGTATCCCTGATCTCTCCAAGACCTTTATCTTGAAGGGGTGTTGAATTTTGTCAAATGCTTTTTCAGCATCTAATGAGATGGTCATATGGTTCTTCCCTTTCAGTTTATTTATATGTTGGGTTGATGAGAATGTGTCAAATGGGGGAACACAAGTCCAATAATCTCAGGAGAGCACCAAATGGGGTATTCTAAAAATTTTCTTCATTATTAAAGGGGAACTCACAGATCACAGCAAGGAAATAAGAATAAGGTCTGGCATCCAGGTGTGGCTCTCTAGGAGAAGAGAGTGAACTAGGAAGGAACTTGGCTTTTTAGTAACCTAAGTCATGCCCCAACCTGGTCCAGCCTCTTAAACTCCATTGGCTAAAGGAGGTTTCCCATCACCTCCCCTTTTTGTCTAAATAAGAGACTTCCAAACCCAATACAAAACTATTTACACTAAGAATAGTTATCAAGGATAAAAATTAGAATTACAATCAGCATAAAAATATTAAACAAGGAACATATGTTAAATGTTTTAATAACCATTCTATTCTAAGGAGTCTAAGTCTTCTTTAGAAATGGCTTGGCTAGATCATAAAAGGAAGGTGACTATGGCTATCTAATCTTTAACCCCATCAAAGGCCAGAGAAGGGAGATAATATTACTTGAGTAGGCAGGAAGGGCAATCAAGCAGCTTCCAAAATGTGCAGTAGATGACAGAGACAACTGGCTACCTGGGCAATCACCCAAAGTCTCATTTGCAATGTTGAAGCAACCACCTTTGGCTAAGGCTTAGATCATTTTCAGAGGTAGGAAAAAATTTCAAAACCATTTTACTCTGTCATGGCAAGGTTTAGCAATCTTTTGGGGGTTTCCTGCTTGTCCAGTCCAGATACCGTGCACTTTGTCAGTGGTAAAGGCATGGACAGTTTCTTGCCCAAAGGCCAGTTGTGCCAAGAAGAAAACAGGCTCCAAATGGAGTATCTTTGGTGCTCAACATTCTCTCGAGAATAGATTGGTGCTGTCAGGTCCAATTGTGTCTCACATCAACAGAACCCTAAGTTATTTAAATTCCATGTTCTGCACTTCTTTGAAGTGATTGAAGATTACCTATCTATGCAAAATACAATCTCTATGTATCTAAAGAACATGAATAATCTAATTATAAATATGACAAGCATAAATGGCTATTGACCTATAATACTTAATACCTATATAACTTAAAGACTAAGACTTTATATTAGAATATTAAACAGTCTTTAAACAACTGTGCAGCAGTTGAGGACAATGACCTCAAAATGTAAACAACGTACAAGTATCTTGATCAGAGGTGGAAATGAATAATGTAATATGATAAATAAATCCTAAAATTGTATCAATATACAAAAAATGTCTTGAACAGAGGTAGAAATATGCATGCATACAATCTGACAAAATAACTTTGCATAGGTGTACAAATATTGTAAAGATAAATAGAAGTATATTCAATATAACAAATATAATTTGAATTTGTATCAATATACAAGAATCTATACCAATGTAAATTGCCTATAAGTAATAGCTCACAACTATTCACTCTATTATTCACTATTATTATTATTATTATTAGTGTAAGTAAGCTCACACTAATCTACCTATTATCCCATTCAATTTCCTCTTTTCTTTCTTTCTTTTTTTTTTTTGATGGAGATCTCTGGGCCTCCATAATTTCCACCTCAAACCCTAACCTTATACGAGTAATGATCAACCCGTAAATGACATTCCTAACACTGATGACAAACTTTGTTGGGATAGGGGGATGTCATCTTTTAGAATGTCTTCCAGCTGTCATGAGGGCAATGTTCTTTCTATGGTATCCTGTTAAAGTAAAATGATTATTAAGTTTCAAGATTACTGTCTTGTATGGTTGCAAATGGTCTCTGAGTAGTTGATGGGAATTTTTTTTTTGAAATTTTTATTTGGAGTTCTGGCCAGAATGTTGTAAGAAGGTGCACCATTTTAGCTAACCAAATTGGAAACATCTCGAGCAGCTGATACCCAAAACCAGTCTTATAGTAACGCTACCAGCATTATAATGTTATATCAACCAGGTGAAATCATTGTTATGGGACCCTATCTTCTTCCTGGATACTTCAAAGATTACTGCAGGGAAATCTACTGTTCATTGTGGAAGACTTAAACATTATTAATATGGATATATATTTAACAAAAGATATGATAACTCCAAATAGAGTGTTCTATTGCTTTTCTTTATTAGAAGGGAACTCATAAATCACAGTGAGGAAATAGGAACAAGGTCTGACATCCAGGCGTGACTCGCGAGTAGAAGAGAGCAAACTGGGCAGGACTGAGGCTTTTTGGTACCCTAAGTCATGCCCTAACCTGGTGTAACTTCTTAAAGGCCATTGGCTGAAGGAGGTTTCCCATCACGGATTACATTGATAGGTTTTCATATGTTGAATCATCCCTGCATCTCTGGGATGAAGCCAACTTGATCATCATGCATGATTTTTTTGATGTGTTCTTAAATTCAGTTTGCTAGTATTTTATTGAGTATTTTTGTATCAGTGTTCATGAGGGCAGTTGGTCTGTAATTCTCCTTCTTAGTTGAGTCATTGTGTGATTTTGATATCAGAGAAACTATAGCCTCATAAAAAGAGTTTGACCATATTCCTTCTGTTTCTATTATGTGGAACAACTTGAGAAGTATAGGTATCAGTTCTGTTTTGAAGTTATGATAGAATTCTGCACTGAAACCATCCAGCCCTGCACCTTTTTTGGTTGGGAGGCTTTTGATGACATCTTCTATTTCGTTAGGGATTATAGGTCTATTTAAATTGTCTACCTGGTCTTGATTTAATTTGGTATGTGGTACCTATACAGAAAATTGTCCATTTCTTTTACATTTTCTAATTTCGTGGATTACAGGACATTGTAGTATGATCTAATGATTATTTGGATTTCCTCCTTGTCTGTTGTTATGACCCCCTTTTTATTTCTGATTTTGTTAATTTTGATGTTTTCTGTATGCCTTTTGATTAGTTTAGGTAAGAGTTTGTCTATCTTGTTGATTTTCTTTGTTTCATTGATTCTCTGAATTGTTTTCTTTATTTCTATTTTATTCATTTCAGTCCTCAATTAGATTATTTCCTGCCATCTGTTCCTCCTGGATGAGTCTGATTCTTTTTGTCCAAGAACTTTCGGGTATGCTGTTAAGTTGCTAGAGTGAGATTTTTCTACTTTCTTTATGTAGGCATCTAGTGCTCTGAACTTTTCTCTTAGCACTGTTTTTATTGTGTCCCATAAGTTTGGGTATGTTGTGCCTTCATTTTCATTGAATTATAGGAAGTCTTTAATTTCTTTCAGTATTTTTTCCTTGACCCAAGGGTGATTGAGTTGAGCATTGTTTAATTTCCATGAGTTTGTAGTTTGTTTCTGCAATTAGTGTTGTCATTGAATTCTAACTTTAAACCATGGTGATTCAATAAGATATAGGGGATTACTCCAGTTGTTTTTGTATCTGTTGAGTTTTGCTTTGTTTCCAAGTATGTAATCAATTTTAAAGAAGGTAACATGAGTCGCTGAGTAGAAAGTATATTCTTTTGTGTTTAGGGAAAATGTTCTATAGATGTCTGTTAAGTCAATTTTAGTTATGATATCTGTTAATTCTCTCATTTCTCTGTTAAGTTTCTGTAGGACTGATCTGTCCGTTGTGGAGATTTGGAGTGTTAAATTCTCCTACAATTAGTCTGTGGGGTTTGATTTTGGTTTAAGTTTTGGTAATGTTTCTTTTACATATGTAGGTGCTCTTATCATTGGGGTTTAGATGTTCAGGATTGAAGCTTTATCTTAATGAATTTTTCCTGTGATGAGTTTGAACTGTCCTTGTCCATCTCTTCTGACTGATTTTAATTTAAAGGCTATTTTTTAGATATTAGGGTAGCCAAACCCACTTGTTTCTTAGGACCATTTGATTGGAAAAATCTTTTCCCAACCCTTTACTCTGAGATAATGTCTGCCTTTGAGGTTGAGGTATATTTATTGCATACAGCAGAAGGATGAACCTGCTTTGATATCCATTCTCTTATTCTGTGTCTTTTTATGGTGAATTGAGTAGATTGATATTAAGAGATATTAATGACCAGTGATTGTTAATTTTTGTTATTTTTTGTGGTAGTGTTTGTGTGCGTCCCTTCTTTGGAGTTCGCCGGTGTTAGGTAATCTGTTGCCAGTGTTTTTGTGGGTGTAGGTAGCTTCCTTGGGTTGGAGTTTTTCTTCTAGCACTTTCTGTAGGGCAGGATTTGTGGATGGGCATTGTTTAAATCTGGTTTTGTCATAAAATGTCTTAATTTCTCCATTATTGATGATTGAAAGCTTTGCTGGGTATAATAATCTGGGCTTGCATCTGTGGTCCCCTAGTGTCTGCAGCACATCTGTCCAGGACCTTTTGGCTTTCATGATTTCCATTGAGAAGTCGGTTGTAATTCTGATAGTTCTGCCTTTATATGTTACTTGACCTCTTTCCTTTGCAGCTCTTAATATTCTTTCTTTGTTCTGTGTGTTTTGCATTTTGTTTATTATATGGCAAGGGGACTTTTTTGGTTCAGTCTATTTGGTGTTATATAAACTTCTTGTACCTTTATAGGGATATTCTCATTTAGGTTGGAAAGTTTTCTATGATTTTGTTGAATATATTTTCTGTGCCTTTAACCCGGAGTTCTTCTACTTCTTCTGTCCCTATTATTCTAAGGCTTGGTCTTTTAATGTTGTCCCAGATTTCCTGTATGTTTTGTGTTTAGGATGTGTTGGATTTAACATTTTCTTTGACGGATGACTCTATTTTCTCTACAGTATCTTCAACACCTAAGATTCTCTCTTCCATCACTTTATGCTGTTGGTTATGCTTATATCAGTAATTTCTGTTCATTTATCCAGATTTTCCATATCCAGAATTCCATAAGTTTGTGTTTTCTTTATTGCTTCTATTTCAGTTTTCAAGTCTTGAATTGTTTGAACTATTTGTTTCACCTCTTTGATTGTTTTTTCTTGTTTTTGTTTAAAGAGATTTATTCATTTCTTCCAATTTTTTGTTTATCTTTTTCTCCATTTCTTTAAGGGAATTTTTCACTTCCTCCTTAAAGGTGTCCATCATGCTCATAAATTTACATTTAAAATTGTTTTCTTCTGCTTCTTCTGTATTAAATCTTCCTGATGTATGACCACTGAGTTCTGGTGTTATCAAGTTGCTTTTTAGATCATTGAATGAATTCTTGCATTAGTGCCTATGCTTCTCTTCCTCCTATTTATAGTGGCAGTGTCTTTGCCTCTTGTTTTAATCCTGGCATTGCTGTCTGTGTCTTTGGGTCCATTCTCTTGGCTTACTCTCTTTTTTTGCTCTCCTGGTCTGCTCTGTGCAGTCACAGTCTGTGCTCCAGAGTTCCTCTGAAGTGACGGGGAGGGGGTAGGAGGGTCTGGGGGCAGAGTAAGACTTATAGCTACAGGGTCTAATCTATTGGATGTGGGTGTTAGAGCAGCCTACATGCAGGAAGCTTGCCTGCTGACTGACTAGAGAAGCTGAGGAAGGTGTGTGAGGGGCCTGGAATTTTGCCTCAGTACTGAGGGACTAGAGAACTATAGTTGTTGTGGGCTTGTTGCTGCTGCCTGTTGTGCAATCCCCATCTCCTGGAGGGCAAGGGGTGAGAAGATGTGGAGGCAACAACACAGACACTGAAAAATTCCAATGCAAACGTTCTTTATTTAAAAGGGTCGGGGGTTTTTATGGGGTTAGGGAAGTTAAGCTGCTGCAGGAATGTTTTTGGTTGGTCCTTTTGAAACTTGTATTTGCTGCTGGCATGTTGTGATTGGCTAGGAGTGTGTGTCATTAGTTACTGTGCTTTTGGTCTGCTGACCAGTTGTTTTGGCCAATTTTGCTTATTCCATTGTGAACTTGCATGTTCTTGTTTGTGCTTCCATCATTATCCTGCATTATCTTACCCTTTTTATTTTATTTTGTTTTCATTGGGTGATCTAGTGGGAGTTATGGGTTTTTAGAACTCTACCTTGGGACCTCCTAGCATTTGGGGCTGTGACTGTCTTAGGTTGACCTACCAGACAGGCTCTCTCTTGTCTTTAATTACCAGTCCTTGAATGTTTGGGTCTCTGGAAGGTCCCAAGAAGTCAGAAACAAGGGGAGACTTTTAAGAGAACTAGGGTTTTAAATGACATTTTGTATCTGCATTAGTCAAGCATGAACCACCTCCCTTGCAGGTTTTGGTCCAGTGTGTTCCATTAACACCTGGAGTGTTGCCTTGTTCACCTGCTGTTGTCAGGGTCTTAGCTGTAGGAGACACTTAAGCCACCACCACCCCTCCCATTAGGTACCATTCAAATAAGTTTAGAGGGGTTGAGCAGGGATTTTGTGTGATCCCATACTTGGCCAAAGAATGTGGTAGACAAATCCAATGTCTCAACTTGTGTTGTTACATAGGTTCTAATTAAATGTTTACAGCTGGACAAGGTTAAACCAGGTAAAAGCCTGTGCAAATTTTGAGGGGACAAATGAAATTACTGATGGGGGAGTCTAGTCTGTTCCAACAATGGCAAGGACACTGTCATAGTCATAATTACAGTCTACTCTTTAGTTGCCTGTTGCTAGCATTCCTGGCAGTCCCATTTCTGATCTAATATGGAATATGTGCCAGATTGTTCTCTGGACTGTAATAAGTCTTGAACTATTTGCATGGTTTTGGAGATGAAATCCTTTTGGGACTTAAATTTTGCAATAATATTATTTTGCATGCTTATGTGGCATAGTGGCTATCTGAGAAAATATTCTGATTGGATCATTTCCAGTACCATAAGGATCACTAATAACTCACCCAATTGTACTGATCCAGGATTTAGTTGGGTGTAGGCCCTTTCCTTATGCTTAACTCCCATTATTATGAACCCAAAATTAGTTTTATTTGCTTTTGTAAAGGCTGTAGCATCCTAGGGGATGGTATTTTTTTTGGTGGTGTGGAATAATTTTTATCTTTAATTTTAAAGGGGAGAGGGCAGAAAGTCATCTGTCCTGAGGGAAATAATTATCCAGTGTGCCAGGAAAACCTGTCATTATTTGTTGAAAATTGAGAGAGTCTGTCCATAAAGACCGAATATCCTGAATGGAGAAGAGAGTATGATTTTGTCTGACCCCCATTCCAATATTTTCCTTGCAGTTATTTATGCCTTGTGAGCAATAATGAAGGCTATATCAAATTTAGAGGTAAGGTGCCCTAATTCTGAATGAGATAAGCATATCCATATGGTGCCAGATTGCCAGAACACACCCAGGACTCCATTTTCTGTTCATAGGACAAGCACCATTAAAGGAGCATTTGGGTCATACTGTTGTAGGGAGGCAGGATAAACAAGCTGGCTAACCTTTGTCAACACCCCCTTAGCTTCCTCTGTCACAGTTACAGCATCAGAAGTGGGGAATGGCCTTCCAGTAGGGAAAACAAACCTCTCATTTCTTCATCAGTAATAGGGAGAAATTGTTTGAGACAATTAACAGTGGCACACAATTCCTGAAGTTTAGCATAAGAAAACCTTGGGCACACCTCAATGGAGGCATTGAGTGAATGTATTGTGTGACTAATCTGGTACCCCAAGAAAGAAAAAGAGGGCATCCATTGTATTTTTTCTGAGACTATGTGAAAATGGAGAGTCTTTAAATTATTTAATGTTTGGAGAATAATTTTTGAACACTTTTTTTGGTGTGGGTATACCAATAAGATATCATTCGTATAGTAGATTACCAATATGTCATGAGGAATAATTTTTAGGGCTTGTTCAACATAAATTTGACAAATTATGGGACTGATTTTTATGCCCTGTGGAAAGATTTTCCATTAGTGACATTATGTACATTAGGCTCCCAAAGTGTAAAGGCAAACCACTCTTTACCGTGTAGTACCAGCAGTAAAATAAGTCTTTAATGTCTATTACTAAAATATGCCATCCTGCGGGGATAGTATCTGGGTGTGGCAAGCCCATCAGAGTGGACCCCATTTTTCCCATTTGTGCATTACTTTGTCTCAAGTCTTGTAACAGATGGTATTTGCCTGACTTTTCCTTAGTAACAAATATTGGAGTATTGAACCTGCTATGGGATGGTTCAATATGACCGAGGAAAAGTCGCTCTAACCAAGTCTTTTAAAGCTGATAATTTGGGATCCACAATAGGCCACAGATCCATTCATATTGTTTTGTTTGTGAGCCAATTTAAGGTCATATGTTCTGGGGTAACTATATTAGAATGATGGTCAGTGACCCTTAGAATTGGGGGTTAGGCCCTATATAGTGAGGGAAGCAGGGATGTTGATCTGATTGGCCCATAATGTCACGAGACAGTATATCCTCATAAAAAGGCCTTGTCATCAGGAGTAAGGTCAGCTCCATTTCTTCCAAAAGGTCCCATCCCCAAGGGGCATGTAGGACATCTGACACAATAGGGTGGAATCTGCCTTGGTTAATATCTAAGTCTTTCCAATAAACTGAGTGAACAGTGGTCTTAGAGGTGGAGTTGCCACCTGTCCCAGTAGTGATGGGGCCATCCTTGAACTTCCAATATGGGAAGGCTTTGGCATCATTGAGTGAGACCATAGTGGCATCGAGCCAGTGTCTACCAATCCTTTAGTGGTTTTACCTTCTGGAAAAATAGTCATTGTGGAAAAGTGAAGAAAATGGGGAGGGTCAAAAGAATTTTGGGTTTTCACTAATTGGACAGCCTTGAGTCGAGACAGCATGCCATGGAACCAAGAATATCCTGAGAGTGGTTTATCCTCTCAGCATTCTCTAACTCCCCCTGGACAAGGCTTCCTATTAACCCTTATATTAGCCCATGTGTTAGCCACATGGCTTGGTACCTTTTTCAGAGAGGCAGTCACAACTTTGTAACATGAAGACTGACTTGTTGGGGTTTATGTCCTGCCCACTTCCCACAGCTGGCAAGTCACAAAGAAAATCACACAGAAGTCTCCATAAGTTATAAACTGAATGGCCCATTAGCTCAGGCTTTGTGTTAGCTCTTATAACATATATTAACCCATTATCCTTATCTATGTTGACCACATGGCTCAGTACCTTTTTCATCAGGGCGGATCATATCTTCCTTCTTCGGTGTCTGGGGAGGACTGAGAGGAATGGGCTTCATCCTTCCTAGAATTTTCCTGTTCTCATCGCCCCACCTCTACTTCCTGTCTGGTTAACCCGCCTATACTTTCTGCCTGGCCAATCAGCGTTTATTTAAAACATGATTGACAGAATAGAGACAATTCTCCTGCACCACAACTTGCTTACCCCGTGTCTGGCTTCCTTTCTGTCTGGGTGATGTCCGCAGACTGCATCTTTCCTCTTCTCAGAATTCTCCTGTTCTCATTGCCCCACCTCTACTTCCTGCCTGGTTTCCCTGCCTATACTTCCTGCCTGGCTACTGACCAATCAGCATTTTATTAAACAAGTACAAGAAACAATCTTTACAGGGTAAAACCATTGTCCCACAGCACTTCCCCCGCCACTTTTTTTTTTTTTTACTAAACAAGAGCTCTGAATTGAATCTCCCTTGTTTAGCATTCTTCCTGACCATGATCCATACAACTTGTAATCAATACTCCAAAAAAGAAAAATATTCATAGTCCATTTTGGGGAAATGTGGGCATAGGTTTCTAGGCTACTTCCTGCTGATTGGGGGCACTGATAATCTTATAGAGACCTAAAGAAAATTTTTAATTATGATCATGTCCTGACTGGAGTATCCTGTGAGGCTTTATCATCTCAGGCAGCAGTCTTGAACCTATTCTGGATGAAGATCTCAGACATCTGGGCCATCTGCTCCTATTGGAGATTTCTCAGGGTGTCGTCCTTGATCAAACCTGATTTTTCTAAGCCCAAAATGAACCCACAGCCTCTCATTTCCTATGAAAACAGAAACAAAATCATTTCTCCAAAGTAACATACCTTTTGACTTAAATTTTGAAGTCAAGGCATTTTCAAAATATACACGTTAGATTAATCCAGCAGCATTTATAATAGAATATCTTTCAGCAGCATGTGCTCCTTCCTCAGCCATCAAACAATTTACAGATAACACAATAATATGCAGTATTCAGACTCTCTGTATATTTTTTATCTTTATGTGGCTTATTTTTAACTCTATTTCTTTTATTTTTCTTTTTAATTCTTGGCTTTTTGAGACAGGGTTTCTGTGTATCTTTGGCTGTCCTGGAACTCACTCTGTAGATCAGGCTGGCCTTGAACTCACAGAGATCTGCACACTTCTGCCTCCTTAGTGTTGGGATTAAAGATGTGTGCCACCACACCTGACTACTCTTTCTTTCTTATTTTAAGGACTTTATCCTTTCTTTTCAATCCCAAGCCTACATATATTTTTAAACACATTGTGAACTGTTTCGAGGTTTTCTTCATCTTTGAATCTATCTTTACTGTATATCTCTCTTTTTCTGACCACATGAGTCTTTAATTTTTTATGCAATAAGGCAAGGATTAAAACTGAGGTTTTGACAGCTGGATCCAGCTCATTCCTTAGCTTTCTGAGACTCTAGCCTCAAGGCAGAGTTATGGCCAGAGCCATGTTTATTGCCACAACACTATGGAGTTTCAAGGTCCCTGCCACCACCAAGAAGCATGCTATTGGTTATTTATAAGCACTATTGAAGTGTTTTGTGATGGGACCTCTTAAAAGGGCTGCAACATTTTTACAGCTAAATCTGAGTCAGGAAACCTATCTTAAATGATATTTACTTGCCTCTAGCAAACAGAACTCACCTGAGAAAATGCTACCAAGAAGCCATTCTTAACTCTGTTCATTTTTGTCTAGAATTATTTCTCAAACTCTCTCAGGTTGTAAGCGGATTTAGTTGTCCATGTTAGCGCCATTTGTTGCCTGAGATGATCAAGCCTCACAGGATACTCCAGTCAGGACATGACCATAATTCTAAATTTTCATTAGGTCCCCATAAGATTATAAGTGCTCCCAATCAGCAGGAAGTAGCCTAGAAACCTATGTCCACATTTCCAAAAAATGGACTATGGATAAATTTCTTTGTTTAGAGTACAAGCTGTATGGATCATGGCCAGGAAGAATGCTAAACAAGGGAGATTCAATTCAGAGTTCTTGTTTTGTTAAAAAAAAAAGAAAGAAAGAAAGGAAAAGAAAAAAAAGTGGGGGGAGGAAGTATAGGCAGAGCAACCAGGCAGGAAGTAAAGGTGGGCAATGAGAACAGGAGAATTCTGGGAAAAGGAAAGATGAAGTCTAGAGTCATCACCCAGACAGAGAGGAAGCCAGACACAGAGCAAGCAAGTTGTGACTGCCTCACCGATGAAGGTACCAAGCCACAACTAACACAGACAAGAAGTATGGGCTTATATGTTATAAGAGTTAGTAAGAAGCCTGAGCTAATAGACCAGTCAGTTTATAATTAATGTAGGCATCTGTGTGTTTATTTGGAACTAAATGGATATGGGACCTGGTAGGACAGAACTCTCGGTCAACAGAAGGGAAGGTCCCATCCTCCAGGGGAGGGGTACCATTCATGATGGGCCCCAGGAGAATCCTGTGAGGAGGGGCAGCAAAGAGAAAGCAGCCAATGACACAGAGTGAACAGCAACAACTGCATCTTAGTCCCCATGCTCAGCTCCAGGCTCAAGCTAGTCTGAGGAGAGCATTCCTATCCCAGAAGGGAAAGGGTATTCAACCACAATCAACCAACCAAAGCCTTTCTGTGAATTGAGAGACCAGCCACCACCCTAATGGCCTTTAATAAGTGGTCACATAACTGGATTAGTTGAGAAGAGATACTAAGAAGGGAAGTCCAACAGTCTGTACTCTAAAGAGTAATCAGAACTCCCCTTAAAGCAAGAGAACCTTCAGATAATTCTGGAGAGTGGCCCCAGGCAAAAGTCATCAGTTGCCCTCAGGCTGCAATGGAGTCCCTGTGAGGACAAGGACTGAAGGGAAAGGGAAAGCAGTGTTGGCAAACCGAGTGTGCTAATTGTAGTGAGGGGTTTCTTCGGTTTGTTAGGCCCTGGCCGTGTGTTCAAATTTTGTTTCTGGGTTGAAAGGACCTGTTCTTTATTGGTTCTACCTCCCAAGAGATCAGCCCTTATGTGGGGACAAACCAAGTTACAATGGAGAGTTCCTAATCAGGAAGACAAACAGGAGAAAGAAAAGAAAACATAGGAATAGGAAAGAAAACCCTAACTCACCAAGGTCTTAGAAAATGAAACTAGGGGTCAACTCACTGAAAACAAATGAAGGGGGCAAACTCAAGAAGCCAGCGGAGAGTCGGGATGTAGACAGCAATGAGGACAGCAAGCAAGAAAGAAAAATGCCCAAAAGAGGGTAATGAGGATCCAAAAAGCAAGCAAAAGGAAAAGGTCTGTCCATGTTGGATGCCAGTTAGAGTTGTAGGGGTGAGACGATGCAGAGGCAATGACATAGACTCCTAAACATTCCAATGTAAAGGCTCTTTATTGTAAAAAAAAAAAGGGGGGGGGACGTTTAGGGCTTTTATGGAGTTAGGGAAATAAAGCTGCAGCAAGAACATTTTTGGTTGGTCCTTTTCGAAACTGGCAGTCACTGCTGGCATGTTGTGATCGACTAGGAGTGTGCATCATTAGTTACTGTGTTTTGGTCTGCTGACAGGTTGACTTTTTTTGCCAATTTTGATTATTCCTTGTGAGTTTTCATGCACTTGCTTATGCTTCCACTTCTGCCCTGACTCAGAGAGTAGGGTTTCCAGTTGGGTGGGTGATTACTCACCTCTTGGTCCACTCTGTGCAATCACAACCTCAGTTCCTCTGAGGTCGCAGGGGTGGGGGGATAGGAGGGTTTGGAGGCAGAGTGGGACTTGTAGCTTTCAGGATCCAATTGATGGGGTGGGGGTGTCTAATTGATTTTCTACAGCAAATTTCCAAAGTCTTCCTATTTCCTCTGAGCAACGGCATGGTCAGGCCTGTTTCCTGACAATTTCACAGGCATTTAGTACAATTCCTGTGAAGAGACACTGACCATGGCAGCTCTTGGAAAGCATTCAATTGTGGTCTTGCTTGCATTTTCAGAGGTTTAATCTATTATCATGGTATGAAACAGGCCACATGCATGGTGCTTGGCAGTAGCTGATAGGTATATTCAGATCTGTAGGCAGAGAAAGGTATGAGAGAGAAAGGGTGAGGACTTGGGGAAGGGAAAGAAAGGAGAACCTGCGTCTGGCATGAACTTTTGAAACCTCAAAGCCCACCCCCAGTGATACACTTCCTCCTTCAAAAAGGGCACACTTTCACCAACAAGACTATGTCTAGTAATCTTTCTTAACCTCACAGAGTGCCACTCTGTCATTACTAAGTATTCAGATGTATAAGCCTAAGAGGGACATTCTTATCCAAACTCCCTCAGACATTATGACTGAGTTAAAATGAAATCTTAAAGCTCTTTTGACTTGTGTTTCCCTAATTACTAAAGATGGTGAACATTTTTATTTATTTATTTATTTAAAGAATTTCCACTTCCTCCCCTCCTCCCAATACCCTCCCGCTGGCCCCACTCCCTCTCCTCCTCCCTCACCATTCCCAAGAGCAGTCAGGGTTTCCTGCCCTGTGGGAAATACAAGTTCCTCCCCCCTCCCTCTAGGTCCTGGAAGGTGAGCATCCAAACAGACCAGGATCCCAAAAAGCCAGTCCATGCAGACAAAACAAGACCCAGTGCCATTGTGAATGGCTTCTCAGTCAGCCCCCATGTCAGCCACATTCAGAGAATCTGGTTTGATCACATGCTCATTCAGTCCCAGTCCAGCTGGCCTTGGTGAGCTCTCATTCTATCAGTCCCCTTGTATCAATGGGTGAACGCACCCTTTGCGGTCCTGACTTCCTTTTTCATGTTCTCCTTCCTTCTGCTCTTCATTTGGACCTCGGGGGCTCAGTCCAGTGCTCCAATGTGGGTCTCCATCTCTTATCTCCATCCATCGTCGGATGAAGGTTCCCTCTGGTTCTGCTTTCCTTGCTCACGATCTCCCACCCTCTGCTTCTCATTTGGACCTAAGGAGTTAAGTCCAGTATTCCAATATGTGTCTCTGTCTCTATCTCCATCCATCACCATATGAAGGTTCTGTGGTGACATGCAAAATATTCATCAGTATGGTTATGGGCAAAGGCCAGTTCAGGCACCCTCTCCTCTGCTGCCCAGGGAACAATCTGGGGACCTCTCCCTGGGCCTGGAAACCCCTCCAGAATCAAGTCTCTTGCAAACCCTAAAATGGCTCCCTTAGTTGAGATATAAACTTCCCTTCTCCCATAACCATCCTTCCTCCCCCCCTCCCATTCCTCCAAGCCATCCCCAATCCTCCCCCTCTCCCTTCTCCCTAACCATCTCCCCTTACTTCCACCCTGCCACCCCATGCACCCAAGTTTGCCTCTCAATCCTGTCTACTTCTAATATCCATGAGGATAACTATATGATTTTCTTCATGTTCACCTTCTTATTTAGCTTCTCTAGGATCACGAATTATAGACTCACAGACCTTTAACTATGGCTAGAATCCACTTATGAGTGAGTACATACCATATTCCTCTTTTTGGGTCTGGGTTACCTCACTCAGTAAGGCATTCTCTATTTCCATCCATTTGCATGCAAAATTCAAGATTTCATTGTTTTTTACCACTGAGCAAAACTCTAATGTGTATATATGTTCCACACCTTTTTTAACCATTCTTCTATTGAGGGGCACCTAGGTTGTTTCCATGTTCTGGCTATTACAAATAGTGCTGCTATGAACATAGTTGAACAAATACTTTTGTAGTATGATAGGGCATCTCTTAGGTATATTCCCAAGAGTGGAATTGCTGGATCCTGAGGGAGGTTGACTCCCAGTATCCTGAGAAACCGCCACACTGATTTCCACAGTGGTTGCACAAGTTTGCATTCCCACCAATAATGGATGAGTGTTCCCCTCACTCCACATCCTCTCCAGCATAGGCTATCATTGGTGTTTTTGAGTTTAGTTATTCTGACAGGTGTAAGATGGTATCTCAAAGTGGTTTTGATTTGCATTTCCCTGATCGCTAAGGAGGTTGAGCATGACCTTAAGTGCCTTCTGGCCATTCGAAGTTCATCTGTTGTGAATTCTCTGTTCAGTTCAGTACCCCATTATCTAATTGGGTTAATTAGAGTTTTAGTGTCTAGTTTCTTGAGTTCTTTGTATATTTTGGAGATCAGACCTTTGTCTGATGAGGGGTTGGTGAAGATCTTCTCCCAGTCAGAAGGTAGCCTTTTTGTCTTACTGACAATGTCCTTTGCTTTACAGAAGCTTCTCAGTTTCAGTAGGTCCCATTTATTCATTGTTTCTCTTATTGTCTGTGCTACTGGGGTTCTACTTAGTAAGTGGTCTCCTGTGCCTATATCTTGTAGACTACTTCCCACTTTCTCTTCTATCAAGTTCAAAGTGGACAGATTAATGTTGATGTCTTTAATCCATTTGGACTTGAGTTTTGTGCATGGTGATAGATATGGATCAACTTTCTTTCTTCTACAGGTTGATATCCAGTTATGCCAGCACCATTTGTTAAAGATGCTTTCCTTCTTCCATTACATACCTTTAGCCCCCTTGTCGAAAATCAAGTGTTCATAGGTTTCTGGGTTAATATCTGGGTCTTCTATTCGATTCCATAGGTCGACTTCTCTGTTCTTATGCCAATACCAAGCTGTTTTCAATACTGTAGCTCTGTAATAGAGTTTGAAGTCAGGGATGGTAATGCCTCCAGAAGTTCCTTTATTGTATAAGATTGTTTTGGCTATCCTGGGTTTTTTGGTTTTTTTAAAGTAATTTTATTAAATTATAAAAGTTTCCATTTCTGCCTCACCTCCCAACACCCTCCCACTCCCCCCACTCTCTCTCCTCCTCCCTCTTCGTCCCTAAGGGCAGTCAGTGTTTCCTGCCCTGTGGGAACTTCAAGCTCCTCACCCTCCCTCCAGGTCCAGGAAGGTGAGAATCCAAACAGACTGGATCCCCAAAATCCAGTATATGCAGAGGAAACAAGTCCCAGTGTCATTGTCAATGGATTTTCAGAAAAACTCCGGGCCAGCCACATTCAGAGAATCCGGCCACATTCAGAGAATCTGGTTGGATCACGTGCTCGTTCAGTCCCAGTCCAACTGGCCCTGGCAAGCTCTCATCAGATCCTTCCCCTTGTATCAGTGGGTGATAGCATCCCTCACGGTCCTTATTTCCTTTTTCATTTTCTTCGTCCTTCTGCTCCTCATTTGGACCTTCGGGGGGCTCAGTCCGGTGCTCCAATGTGGGTCTCCGTCTGTATCGCCATCCATCTCCAGATGAAGGATCTATGGTGATAAGCAAAATATTCATCAGTATGGTTATGGGCCAAGGCCGGTTCAGGCACCCTCTCCTCTGTCCAGAGAACAATCTGGGGATTTCTCTTTAGACCTGGGATCCCATATATAATCAAGTCTCCTGTAATCCCTAAAATGATTCCCTTAGTTGAAATATATTCTTCCCTGATCCCATATTCATCCTTCCTCCCTCCCCCCATCCCGGTCCACCGAGTTTTCCCCGTTCCTCCCCTACTCCCTTCTCTCTAACCGTCTCCCCTTCCAACAACCCTCCCACGCCCCCCCCCATGCACCCGAGGTTACCTGGGGCTCTTGTCTATTTCCTACCTCCTGGCAGATAGCTATATAATCTTCATCAGGTTCATCTTCTTATTTAGCTTCTCTAGGATCATGATAACAGGCTCAAAGTCCTTTAATTATGTTTAGAATCCACTTATGAGTGAATACATACCGTGTTCCTCTTTTTGGGTCTGGCTTACATCACTCAGTAAAGCGTTTTCTATTTCCATCCATTTGCATGCAAAATTCAAGATGTCATTGTTTTTTACCGCTGAGTAAAACTCTAATGTGTATATGTTCCACACCTTTTTTAACCATTCTTCTATTGAGGGGCACCTAGGCTGCTTCCAGGTTCTGGCAATTACAAATAGTGCTGCTATGAACATAGTTGAACAAATGCTTTTGCAGTATGTTAGGGAATCTCTAGGGTATATTGCCAAGAGTGGAATTGCTGGGTCCTGAGGGAGGTTGACTTCCAGTTTCCTGAGAAACCACCACACTGATTTCCACAGTGGCTGCACAAGTTTGCATTCCCACCAATAATGGATGAGTGTTCCCCTCACTCCACATCCTCTCCAGCATAGGCTATCATTGGTGTTTTTAACTTTAGCTATTCTGACAGGTGTAAGATGATATCTCAAAGTTGTTTTGATTTGCATTTCCCTGATCGCTAAGGAGGTTGAGCATGACCTTAAGTGCCTTCTGGCCATTCGAAGTTCATCTGTTGTGAATTCTCTGTTCAGATCAGTACCCCATTTTTTAATTGGGTCAATTAGGGTTTTAGTGTCAAGTTTCTTGAGTTCTTTGTATATTTTGGAGATCAGACCTTTGTCTGATGAGGGGTTTGTGAAGATCTTCTCCCAGTCGGAAGGTAGCCTTTTTGTCTTACTGACAGTGTCCTTTGCTTTACAAAAGCTTCTCAGTTTCAGTAGGTCCCATTTATTCATTGTTTCTCTTATTGTCTGCACTCCTGGGGTTCTGCTTAGGAAGTGGTCTCCTGTGCCTATATCTTGTAGACTACTTCCCACTTTCTCTTCTATCAGGTTCAAAGTGGTCAGATTAATGTTGATGTCTTTAATCCATTTGGACCTGAGTTTTGTGCATGGTGATAGATATGGATCTATTTTCATTCTTCTACGAGTTGACATCCAGTTATGCCAGCACCATTTGTTAAAGATGCTATCCTTCTTCCATTGTATAGCTTTAGCTCCCTTGTCAAATATCAGGTGTTCATAAGTTTGTGGGTTAATACCCGGGTCTTCTATTCGATTCCATAGGTCGACTTCTCTGTTGTTATGCCAATACCAAGCTGTTTTCCACACTGTTGCTCTGTAATAGAGTTTGAAGTCAGGGATGGTAATGCCTCCAGAAGTTCCTTTATTGTATAAGATTGTTTTGGCTATCCTGGGTTTTTTGTTTTGCCATAAAAACTTGATTATTGTTCTCTCAAGGTCTGTGAAGAAGTTTGATGGGATTTTAATGGGGATTTCATTGAATCTATAGATTGCTTTTGGTAGAATTGCCACTTTTCTATGTTGATTCTCCCAATCGAAGAGCAGGGGAGATCTTTCCATGTTCTGGTATCCTCCTCATTTTTTTTCTTCAAAACTTTAAGTTCTTGTCAAATAGGTCTTTCACTTCCTTGGTTAGAGTTACCCCAAGATATTTTATGCTATTTGTGGTTATTGTGAAAGGTGATGTTTCTCTGATTTCCCTCTCTGCTTCTTTATCCTTTGTGTATAGGAGGGCTACCGATTTTTTGGAGTTGATCTTGTACCCTGCCACATTACTAAAGGTGTTTATCAGCTGTAGGAGTTCTTTGGTACAGCTTTTGGGGTCGCTTATGTACACTATCATGTCATCTGCAAATAACGAAAGTTTAACTTCATCCTTTCCAATTCGTATCCCCTTGATCCCTTTATGTTGTCTTATTACTATGCTAGAACTTCAAGCACTATATTGAAGAGGTATGGAGAGAGTGGACAGCCTTGTCGTGTTCCTGATTTTAGTGGAAAGGCTTTGAGTTTCTCTCCATTCAATTTGATGTTAGCTGTCGGCTTGTTGTATATTGTTTTTATTATATTTAAGTATGATCCTTGTATCCCCAGTCTCTCCAACATCTTTATCATAAATGGGTGTTGAATTTTGTCCAATGATTTTTCAGCATCCAATGAAATGATCATAGGGTTTTTTTCTTTCAGTTTATTTATATGATTGATTACATTGATAAATTTGCATATGTTGAACCAGCCCTGCCTCTCTGGGATGAAGCCTACTTGATCATAATGGATAATTTTTGTAATGTGTTCTTGGATTCAGTTTGCCATTATTTTATTGAGAATTTTTGTGTCGATGTTCATGAGTGAGATTGGCCTGTAATTCTCTTTCTTGGTTGTGCCTTTGTGTGGTTTTGGTATCAGAGTAACTGTAACTTCATAAAAGGAGTTTGGCAATGACTCTTCTGTTTCTATATTTTGGAATACATTAAGGAGTATAGTTATTAGCTCTTCCTGGAAGTTCTGGTAGAATTCTGCATTGAAACCATCTGGTCCTGGGCTTTTTTTGGTAGGGAGATTTTCGATAACAGCTTCTAATTCTTTGCTACTAACAGGTCTATTTAGATTTTTCACCTGTTCTTGGTTCAACTTTGGTATATGGTACTTATCTGAAAAAATGTCCATTTCTTTTACATTTTCCAACTTTGTGGCATATAAATTTTCGTAGTAAGATCTAATGATTCTCTGAATTTCCTCTGTGTCTGTGGTTATGTCCCCCTTTTCATTTCTGATCTTATTATTTTGCATGTTCTCTCTCTGCCATTTGATTAGTTTGGATAGGAGTTTGTCGATCTTGTTGATTTTCTCCAAGAACCAGCTTTTTGTTTCATTGATTCTTTAGATTGTTTTCTGTGTTTCTGTTTTGTTGATTTTAGCCCTCAGTTTGATTATTTCCAGTCTTCTACTCCTCCTGGGTGAATCAGCTTCTTTTTTTTCTAGAGCTTTCAAGTGTGCTGTTAAGTCTCCAATGTGTGCTTTCTTCGTTTTCTTTAATTGGGCACTTAGTGCTATGAACTTTCCTCTTAGCAGTGCTTTCATAGTGTCCCATAGGTTTGAATATGTTATGTCTTTATTTTCATTAAATTCAAGGAAGACTTTAATATCTTTCTTTATTTCTTCCTTGACCCAGGGGTGATTTAGTAGTTGACTGTTCAACTTCCATGAGTTTGTTGGCTTCCTGGGGGTAGCTTTGTTGTTGAATTCTAACTTTAATCCATGGTGATCTGACAAGACACAGGTGGTTACTAATATTTTTTTGTATCTGTGGAAGTGTACTTTGTTACCGAGTATGTGGTCAATTTTCAAGAAGGTTCCATGAGCTGCAGAGAAGAAGGTATATTCTTTCCTATTTGGGTGGAGTGTTCTATAGATGTCTGTTAAGTCCATTTGATTCAATACCTCCAATAATTCTCTTATTTCTCTGTTATGTTTCTGTCTGATTGACCTGTCCATTGGTGAGAGAGGTGTGTTGAAGTCTCCTACTATTAGTGTCTGTGGTTTGATGACTGCCTTGAGTTCTAGAAGAGTTTCTTTTACATATCTGGGTGCCTTTATATTAGGGGCATAGATATTCAGGATTGAGACTTCTTCCTGATGAATTGTTCCTGTTATGAGTATGAAATGCCCATCTCCATCTCTTCTGATTGATTTTTGTTTGAAGTCGATTTTGTTAGTTATTCGAATGGTCACACCCACTTGTTTCTTAGGTCCATTTGCTTGGAAAACCTCTTCCCAACCCTTTACTCTGAGTAGGTGTCTGTCTTTGTGGTTGAGGTGTGTTTCTTGTAAACAGCAGAATGTTGGATCCTGTTTTTGTATCCAATCTCTAAGTTTGTGCCTTTTTATAGGTGAATTGAGTCCATTGATATTAAGTGATTTAAATGACCAGTGGTTGTTGACTCCGGTCATTTTTTTGGGGGGAGGGGTAGTAGAGTGTATGTGTTTTCCTTCTTTGAGTTGTGCTTGTGAAGGGTTGCTAGATGTTTGAGTTATTATAGGCAGTGTTGGGAGTGCTTGATTCCTTGGGTTGTGATTATCCTTCTAATATTCTCTGTAAGGCTGGATTTGTAGCTACATATTGTTTAAATTTGTTTTTATCCTGGAATAGTTTGTTTTCTCCGTTGATAGTGAACAATAGCTTGGCTGGGCATAGTAGTCTGGGCTTGCATCCATGGTCTCTTAGTTTCTGCAGTACCTCTATCCAGGACCTTCTGGCTTTCATGGTTTCCATAGAGAAGTCTGGTGTAAGTCTGATAGGTTTACCTTTATAAGTTACTTGACCTTTTTCCTTTGCAGCTCTTAATATCCTTACTTTATTCTAAATGCTTTGTGTTTTGATTATTGTATGGCGAGGGGATTTTTTTTCTGATCCAGTCTATTTGGTGTTCTGTATGCTTCTTAAATCTTCATAGGAATATCGTTCTTTAGGTTGGGAACGTTTTCTTCTATAATTTTGTTGAATATATTTTCTGGACCTTTAATCTGCAGTTCTTCTCCTTCTTCTACCCCTATTATTCTTAGATTTGTTTTTTTATTATGTCCCAGATTTCCTGCATGTTTTGTGATGAGAATTTGTTGGATTTGCTGTTTTCTTTGGTCAGAGCGTTTATTTTCTCTATGCTTTCTTCATAATCTGAGATTCGTTCTTCTATCTCTTGTATTCTATTGTTTATGCTTGTTCCTGAAGTCTCTGTTTGTTTACCTAGATTTTCCATATCCAGCCGGCCCTCGGTTTGTGTTTTCTTCATTGCCTCCATTTCAGTTTTCAATTCTTGAACTGATTCCATTACCTGTTTGATTGTTTTTTCTTGATTTCCCAGGGTATCGTTTACGAGTTTACTCATGTCTTCAAACTTTTTGTTATATTTCTCTTCCATTTCTTTACTCATTTCTTCAATCTTTTTGTTATATTTCTCCTCTATTTCTTTAACTGAGTTATTCATATCCTGTTTAAGAGACTGTATTGCTTTCATAATGACACTGTTTTCCACTTCTTCCGGAATAGGGTGTTCAAGTCCTTCTGTCGTAAGATCGTTGGGATCTGGTGTTTTCATGTTGTATTTCAGATTGTTGGAGGAATTCTTGCCTTGGTGCCTGCCCATCTCTTTCTTCAGATGCTCTCCAATGGCTCTTCCCTCTGCTGGTTCTTCTGCTACAGGATTAGTGCCCCTTGCTGGCCAGGAATCACTTTGCCTGCAGTCCTACCTTGCTGCAGGCAGGCTATTAAAACAAAAGGAACTCCCTCCCATTTGCACTTACCGCCCCGTCCCGACGGCACCCACACAGGCTGAGTTGGAGGATTTTATGCCCCAAAAAAGGGAGAGAGGAAGGGAAGGGGTTCCTGGCTGAAAGCAGGGATGGGGTAGGAGGAGAGAGGGTTTAGCTAGGGGAAGCCACCCCTGTGGAATACCCTGGGAGATTAGGATGGCGGGAAAATTGTGTGTTCCCTTACCGGGCTTGTGTGGCGGGTCAGGAACACACTTACCCCTCCACTGTATCTTCTGCTACAGGATCAGTGCCACTTGCTGGTCAGCAATCTCCCTGCCTGCCGGTGAACTTTTTTTTTTTGAGGGGTGATATTTTTTCTTAAACAGTTTTTATTTTTGTAAGCTCTCTTTTCATGGTACCAAGTACATTTTTGAGAGGGTCATTTATTTTAATCTTTGCTTTGAGTTATTTATATATTCTGGGTATTAATCCTCTGTTAGATTTATACCTGACAAAGATATTCTCACATTTTATAGGCATATTCTTCACCTGTTTTTTTGTGTTTCAAAAAACTTTTAGTTTTACTTGTCAATTTTTGACCTTAATTCTTTGACAAATGAAATCCTATCCAGAAAGTTCTTTCCTATACCTACATCTTGTAGAATACTGCCTTTCTTTTTTTTTTCTATCAGTTTCAGTGTGTCAGGTTTCATGTGTAGCTCTTTGATCCACTTGGAGTTATTGTGCAAAGTGATAGATACATGCCTAATTTCATTTTTCTGTATTTGGACATCCAATTTCTCAGCTCCATATATTGAAGATACTTTCTTAACTCAAGCTTATGTTTTTGGTATCTTTGTCAAAATATTTAATGGCTGAAGTTACGTGTATTCACGTTTGGGTCTTTACTTTTGTAGTTGGTATGTGTTAGTATTCAGGCATCTGTACTGACCTGCCCTTGCAGTTCTGACATGTTACATCCTCAGCTGCAGTCACTAAGAGTACTCCCTGTGCCCATTCGCTGTTCCCTTTTAAAAGGGTCCTGCCTTCTTCTTCTTCTTCTTCTTCTTCTTCTTCTTCTTCTTCTTCTTCTTCTTCTTCTTCTTCTTCTTCTTCTTCTTCTTCTTCCTCTTCCTCTCCCTCTCCCTCTCCCTCTCCCTCTCCCTCTCTCTCTCTCTCTCTCTCTCTCTCTCTCACTCCTTCCCTCCCTCCCTCTTTTCTCTTCTGCTTCTCTGGTCCCCAGAAGCTGATTTTCCCTCTCCCCTTTCCCTTTTTATGTTTCCTTATAAAGGATGGGCCTTGGTCACCTCTCTTCTCTTTCTCTTTCATTCTCTCTGTATGTTTGTTTCTTCTCTTCTCTTCTCTTCTCTTCTCTTCTCTTCTCTTCTCTTCTCTTCTCTCCCCTTCTCCTCTCTTCTGCCACTTCTACTCCCAGAGGCTGGTCTCCTCCCTCACCTTCCCCTTTCCCGTATTCCCCTTCCCCCAATTAAAAAAAAAAACTTTCCATATGAGCTTTGTCGCATGGCATCTTTCTTTCACATGTCATTTTTTTAAATTAAAACAGTCTACATGTTTGTTTTATGTCAATACCATATTGTTTTTATTACTTTAGCTCTGTAATAGATCTCACAGCCACATTGTTCTTTTTGTTCCAAGCTGTTTAGTTATGTGGAGTCTTTTCTATGTCTATATGAATTTTCAGATAATTTTTGTTTTCTATTTCTGTAAAGAATGAAGATGGGAATTTTGATCAAGATTGCATTGAATATGGAAAAGTTTTGGTAAAATGGTCATTTTCGCAGTATTCTATCAGCTCATGAACAAGAGAGGTCTTTCCATTATCTAGTGTCTTTCTCTCTTCAGAGGTTTAGTTTTAATTTTCAAAGTCCTTCACTTTTATGGTTAGGTTTATTCTAGATATTTTGTATTCAGATACTTTGACTTATTCCTTTCTTATTTATATCCCACTTCATATCCTTCAGATGACTTATTTCTCTAGCTAAGACGAAGTACTATATATTGAATATGTATAAAAAGAATAGACGATCTCATTTTGTTCTTACATCCCTAGTCTTGCAAGGATTTTTATTCTGAATGGGTGTTGGGTTGGTTGGTTGGTTGGATTTTTTTTGTCAAAGACTTTTTCTGAATCTAATGAGATGATCATGTGGTTTTTGTCATTTTGTCTGTTTATATGGCAGATTAGAATTATTGGTTTATTTTTGTTGAATCATTGCTGCATTCTGGGATGAAGATCTTTTTAATGTGTTCTTGTATTTGGTTTGCAAGCGTTGCATTATTTTGCATGTATGTTTGTAATGTAAGCTGGTCTATAATTCTTTTTTGTAGAATCTTTATATGGTTTATGTATTTGAGTAACTGTGGTCTTATAAGAATTATACAATGTTTCTTCACTTTCTGCTTTGCAGAATAATTTGGGAAGTGTTTGTGTTAATTGTTCTTTAAAACTCTGGTAGAATTCTGTTCTATATGTACCTGTCCCTGAGCTTTTCTTGGTTGGAAGAATCTATTTCACTATGAATTATACATCTGTTTGTATTGCTTATCTTACTTAAATTTAGTGTTGTGCAGATTTTTTAAATATGTCATTATTCTTTATACTTTCTTGGTGTCTATTGTGATATCACCAATTTTTGTCCCTAATTTTATTAATTTTTATCTCTTATTACATTACTTCTCTGAGTCTGTGGATAGTTGCATGGTTATCATTTAGTTTAACATTAATATCCACTGATAAGTGAGTCCATGCTATGTTTGTCTTTCTAAGTCTGGGTTACCTCAACTCAGAATGATATTTTATAGTTCCATCCATTAGCCAAAAATTTTCATGATGTCCTGGTGTGGGAAGTCCTTCTGAATATGTGTTGTTTTTATTGGTTAATGAATAAAGACGCTACTTTCTGCCAATGGCTTAACAGAATATAGCCAGGCTGGAAGAAATATAGAGAGAGAAAGAAGGCGGAGTCAGGGAGACACCATGTAGCTGCCAGAGGGGAAAGATGCGAGCTGCCAGCTGGAACCTTGCCAGTAGGCCACGAGCCTCATGGTAAAATATAAAATAATGGAAATGGGTTAATTCTGAATGTAAGAGCTAGATAGCAATACACTTAAGTAATTGGCCAAGCAGTGATTTAATTTAATTAATCGAAAGTGATTGTTTCGATTCTGGGCATCTGGGAACAAACAAGCGGCCTCCTACTTCAATATCCTTGTTTTTTTTTTCCCATCCTCAACAGTGTATTTTCTCAGTAGCCACAGGGGCGTGTTCACTCTGTAAGTTCTCCAGGCAATCAGGAGAGCTCTGCACAGCTGTGGCGGGCCTCCCCATCACAGTAGGTCCGTCCTGTCTCTCTCCCAGAACTCGGTCTCCAGTGTTAGTAACTGTTGCTCCCAACACCCCACCTGGGAGTGAAGCAGGGGTGAGCGGGCCTTGCCCAGGTCCCAGGGACATAGTCCAAAAGTCCTCGGAACGGGGGTGTCACTCCAGAACCACAGTGCCACCCACTGCTTCCAAGGCTGCCTTGATCTTCTCGGCCTCGGCTTTGGCCTGCACAAGGTTTATGCCCTGGACATAGTTCTTGATCTCCTTGATGAGTTTCACTTTGTCCACGGGCTTTGCTTCTGTCAGGGGGACGGTGAAGTGTGTCCGTTCTTTCTGTTTGCGGATGTCTTCTGCCTCAGCCACCTCAGGGGCTGCTGCTGCAGCAGGGACGGCACCAGGCATCATGCCACCCATTGGCATCAGGCCAACATCCTGAATCTTCAACGTTTTCTTCAGGAGCTCATTGAGGTCTGAGATCTCCAGGAGCGTGAGGCTGGCGATGTCTTGGACCAGTTGCTGGATCTTGGGAGGGTATTCCTTGGGAGCATTATCCAGAGGGGCACCCGCGAGGGCTTCACTCCTTCGGTGGCTGCTGCTCCTCAACTGTCGCGCTGCACAGACGCCGGGGACCTGTTGCCTGGCAAGGCGGAGCGCTGCTCCCCGCAGCCCAAGCCGCGACCCACACAGGCGGCCAGCCGCCGCAGGTAGCATAGCTCCGCAGGCCCAATATCCTTGTTTTTAACAGCTGAGTTATACTTTATTGTATACATATACCATATTTTCTTTCTTTTCTTTCATTTTTTTTTTCGAGACAGGGTTTCTCTGTACCTTTGGAGCCTGTCCTGGAACTACCTCTTGTAGACCTGGTTGACCTTGAACTCACAAAGATCTTCCTGTGTCTACCTCCCGAGTGCGGGAATAAAGGCATGCGCCACCACTGCCTGGCATACCATATTTTATTTATCCATTCTTTTGTTGATGGACATCTAAGTTGTTCCACTTTCTTGCTATTGCTCGTAAATCTCTATGAACATAGTTGAGCAAGTGTCCTAATGGTATGGTGGAACACCCTTTGGGTATATGCCCAGCAGTGGCATAGTTGGGTCTTGAGTTAGCTTGATTCCCAATTTTCTGGAAAAAGGAAAGAAAATACATTTATTGGGGCAGCCTACATTTTCATAGGTTTAATCCTGTATCATCATGGTGGGACATGGTGCCATGCAGGCAGGCATGGTGCTAGATATATCTTAATCTAAGTGCAACACAAAGTGAACTGTCTTACTGGGCAGGACATATAGGAGATCTCAAAGCCTGCCTCCTCAGTGACACACTTACTCCAACAAGACCACGCCTACTCCAGCAAGGCTGCCTTCCATTAGTGTAACGCCCTTTGGGGACCATTTTCTTTCAAACCACAACAACCAGAAGTGGAGGAATATTCCCCTTGCTCCACATCCTCATCAGTATGAGCTGTCACTTGTGTTTTTGATCTTATCCATTCTGACAGATGTAAGATGGAATCTCAGAGTCATTTTGATTTGCATTTTCCTGATGGTTAAGGATATAAACATTTCTTTAAGTGTTTCTCTTCCATTTAAGATTCCTCTATTGAGAATTCTTTGTTTAGATCTGTACCCCCATTTTTTAAAATTGGATTATCTGGTTTATTGATGTACTGTTTCTTGAGTTCTTTATATATTTTACGAATTAGCTCTCTGTCAGATTTGGAGTTGGTGAAGATGTTTTCCCGTTCTGTAGCCTTCTGTTTTGTCCTTTTGATGGTGTTCTTTTCCTTACAGAAGTTTTTTTGTTTCTTGAGGTCACATTTATAAATTGTTGATCTTGGTGCCTTAGCAATTCATGTTCTGTTCAGGAAATTGCCTTCTGTGCCAATGCAGTCAAGGCTATTCTCCACTTTCTCATCTGTCAGATTTAGTTTATCTTGTTTTATGTTGAGATCTTTGATCCATTTGGACTTGAGTTTTGTACACAGTAACAGATATAGACCTTTTTGCATTCTTCCACACACCAACCTCCATCCAGTTAGCTAGCACCATTTATTGAAGGTGCTTTCCCCTTTTTTCCAATGAATAATTTTGGCTTCTTTGTCAAAAATCAGGTGTCACTAAGTGTGTGGACTTACGTCTAGGTCCTATCTGATTCTGTTGATCCACCTGTCTGTTTTTGTACCTATACCTTAAGATTTTTCACCACTATAGCTCTGTAGTAGAACTTAAATCAGGGATAGTGGTACCTCCAGAAGTTCTTTTATTGTACAAGATTGTTTTACCTATCCTGGGTCATATGTTTTCCCATATTGTTGGGAGTCATGCAACCCCTAGTCTGGGCTCAGCATTTGACTACCTGTTCAGCAGGTTTCCTCAGGACAAAACACCTGTGAAAACAGACTCCCACTTGGCAAGGATCAATAGTCCGTGGGACTGTGTATGAATTTGCAAAATTCATGCAGCTTGCAGGCTCTTTTCTCTCTCATTATATTGGTGATTTCTTGGGCAGTTTTTAGTTTTATTTTGTCATTCACACATGCAACAGTTATAATTCTCCCTGAAAATTATTATTTCTCGGGTTTTTTTTTCTCTTAAGATTCAACAGGGGACTAATATTTCTTACATCTCTTTGTGTGTGTGTGTGTGTGTGTGTGTACATGCATGCATGTGTGTTGTTTTGTTTTTTTGACTTAATTATTTTCCTTGATCTTTGCTTATTTGCAAGTTGTTTTTTTAATTTATAAAAGTTTATTAATTTATAAAAGTTTCCATTTCCGCCCCTCCTCCCAACACCCTCCCACTCTCCTCCTCCCTCTCCATCCCTAAGAGCAGTCAGGGTTTCTTTCTTACATCTCTTATATGGAATTTCTAACTTCAACTTCTAATCCTGGGAACTTTTATAACTCAGTATAGATAGGTACATGTGAGAAAATAACATTTGGAACATTGACCATGTCTCACTTTTCTGGAAAGGAGAGTAAGGCATACATAAATAGAATAGGGGAAAGCCTCAAGGATACACATAGTACCAACTGCTGAGAGTAAGTTCCCTGGACACAAAGCATATAGAATCAATTATCTAGTATGATTCAATGGAAAATGCAATGTAAAATATGGGGTAGATAGATCTTATGTCATCTTGCAGCTATTTGTAGTTACAAAGTTAAATAGACTTGGATAAAATGATCTTGGGGTAACAATATTCAAACCCAAACAATTCTTTCATGTCTGCAAGATAGGCTTTTATACAGTTCCCTTTTCTACGAAAGGGTCTCATGTCTCAACCTCTCTATAAAAGACAGACTTTGATAAGGCACTCTTTTCTCATCTCACTATACCATACTTCTTCCACCAATATAAGCTCCTTTGTGTGGTAAAAATCACAAATGGGTACTGGGTTTTATCAAAGAATTTTTGTTTTTTCAACATCAAATGAGATTAACATGTGGTTGTTTTCTTTCAGTTTGTTTATGTGGTGGATTACATTAACAAATTTTCATATGTTGAACAATTCCTACATCTCTAGAATGACTCCTACTTGCTCATGGTGGATGATCTTTTTGATGTTTTCTTGCATTTGGTTTGCTAGTATTTTTATTGAATTTTTTTGCATCAATGTTCATGAGGGAAATTATTCTGTAATTCTCTTTCATTGTTGTGTGGTTTAGGTTAACTGTGTCCTCATAAAATAAATTTGGCAATGTTCTTTCTGTTTCTTTTTTGTATAATCGTTTGAGGAACATTGTATTACCTCTTCTTTAAAAGTCTGGTAGAATTCTGCACTAAAACCATCTGGCCCAGGATTGTTTTATTTTATTTTGTTTTTCTTTATTTATTTGCTTATTTATTTTTGGTTGGAAGACTTTTAATGACTGCTTGTACTTCCTTGGGGCTCATAGGCCTATTTAAATTATTTATTTGATCTTGATTTAACTTTGGTACATGGTGTCTATCCAGGAAATTGTGAATTTTTTTTAAATTTCCAATTTTGTGGAGTACAGGTTTTTGAAGTATGGCCTAATGATTCATGAGATTTTCTCAATGTCTGTTGTTAGGTTCCTCGTTGTCGTTTTTGATTTTGTTAATTTGGATATCCTATTTGCCTTTTAGTTTGGATAAAGGTTTGTCTCTCGTGTTGATTTTCTCAAAGAACCAACTTCTTATTTCATTGATTCTTTATATTGTTTTTTTCTATTTTTTTTTATTTCAGGCCTGAGTTTGATTATTTCCTGCCACCTACACCTCTTGGGTGTTTCCTTCTCTTCTGTTCTACAGCTATCGCGTGTACCGTTAGATCGCTAGTATGAGATCACTTCATATTCCATGAAAATACTAGTGCTATGGCCTTTCTTATTGTCACTGTTTTCATTGTGTCCCATAACTTTGGGCACGTTCTACATTTGTTTTCACTGAATTCTAGGAAGTCTTTAATTTCTTTCTTTATTACTTGACTCAGGAAAATTCAGTAGAGAGTTGTTCATTTTGTGAGTTGTAAGCTTCTTGTTGTTTCTGTTGTTGTTGAAATCCAACTTTAAACCCTGGTGGTCTGATAGGACACAAGAGGTTGTTTTAGTTTTCTTGTGTCTGCTGAAAGTTTCTTTCTAACAAAGTATATGGTCAGTTTTGGAGATGTTCCTTGAGGTCCCAAGAAGAAAGTATATTCTTTTGTTTGTTTGTTTGTTTGGGTGAAATGTTCTATAGAAATCTATTATGCCCATCAAAGTCATGTTTCTTAGTTCCATTATTTCCTTTACTAAGCAGACAACTTGCCATTGCTGAGAGTGGGTTTTGAAGTGTACCACTATTAATGTGTGAGGTTCAATGTGTGGTAATCTTTATTAATGTTTCTTTTACAGGTGTGGGTACATTTGGGGCATAGATGTTCAGAATTGAAATTTCATCCTAGTGGAGTTTTCCTTTAATGAGTATGAAATGTTTTTCTTATCACTTTTGATTAATTTTGCATGGAAATCTATTCTGTTGCATTTTAGGATACCTATTCCAGCTTCCTTGTTAGATCCATTTGATTGGAATATCTTTTCCCAGCTCTTTACTCTGATGTAATGTTTGTCTTTGACGTTGAGGTGTTTTTTGTATTTGGCAGAAGGATGGATCCTGTTTTTATATGCATTCTGTTAGTCTCTGTTTTTTTAATGCTGAATTGAGTCCATTGATACTGATAAATAATAATGACTGGTGATTGTTAATTTCCATCATTTTTTGACGATGGTGATTGTGTGTGTGTGTGTGTGTGTGTGTGTGTGTGTGTGTGTGTGTGTGTGTGTATTTCCTTGTTTGGGTTTTGCTGGTGTGAGATTATCTATTGCTTGTTGTTTTATGGGTGTAGCTTACTTCCTCAGGTTGGAGTTTTCCTTCTGGTACCTTCTGTAGAGCTGGATTTGTGGATATATATTGTTTAAATTTGACTTTGTCATGAACTATCTTGTTTTCTTCCTCTATGATTATTGATAATTTTGGTGGGTATAGTAGTCTGGGTTGGCATCTCTGCCCTCTTGAAGACAGCAAGACATCTGTCCAAGCTCTTCTGACTTTTAGAATCTCCATGGTGAAATTGAGTTTAATTCTGATAGGTCTGCCTATTAGAACTGGCAGCTTTTAATATTCTTTGTTCTGTATGTTTAGTATTTTGATTATTATCTGACTCAGGAAATTTCTTTTCTTATCCAATCTATTTGGTGTTCTCTAAGCTTCCTGTACTTTTATGGAGATGTCCTTCTGTAGGTTAGGGAAATTTCCTTCTATGATTTTGTTCAATATATTTTCTAGTTTTTGAGCTGGGATTTCTCTCCTTCTTTTATTCCTATTGTTATTGTTCTTAGGTTTGGTCTTTTTGTGGTGTTCTGGTTTTACTGGATGTTTCGTGTTAGGAGTCTTTTAGATTTAACATTTTCTTTGACCAATTAATCTATTCCTTCTATGAATCTATTTCGTCAATCATATCATATCTTCAATGCTTAAGATTCTCTCTTCCATTTTTTGTATTCTGTTGGTGATGCTTGTATCTGTAGTTTTTGTCCACTTACCCAGATTTGCCCAGATTTTCCATTTCCTGAATTCCCTCAGTTTGTATTTTATTTATTCTATTTTTATTTTCAGGTCTTGAACCAATTCCTTTGCTTGTTTTTTCCCCTCTCTTAGCTTTCTTGGTATTCTTTAAGGGGTTTATTGATTTTCTCCTAGTTTTTGGTTGTCTTTTCCTTGATTTCTTTAAGGGAGTGTTTCAGTTCTTCTTTAAGGACCTCATTCATCTTCATAAAGTTGATTTTAATGTCATTTCCTGTGCTTCAGCTATGTTGGAATATTCAGGTCTCACTGTCATAGGATAACTGAGCTCTGGTGGTGCCATATTGCCTTGTCTCTTGTTGATTGCATCCCTGTACTGAAATTTAAGGATCTGGGTTTGCGATGTTTAGCTCTAATTCCTCATTTCAAATTTGTCTTTGCTGAATGGGTGTTTTGTTCCTTGGTTTCTGTTTACTCTTTGGTTTTCTAGTCTTTGTGGCCTGGGTTTCTGGCAGCTGGTATGATCTCTGATCTAGTAGGGAGTCTTTGTCCAAGTTGGGAGCTGGCCATCTGGCAGTTAGCTTGGCATTTGGTGCAGCAAGGGCTCTCTGTTGTTCTGATTGGTGTGACCTGCATCAGTTCTTTTGATTGATGTGTTCTGCACCTGAGCAACTGAAGTTTGCAGGAGTTGGGATGAAGGGATGTTCTTCTGCCGGCACCTGTTCTTGTGAGTGGAAGCCGCTAGGGTTGGGGGCAGAACCCAGCAACAGATCAGGTGATGAGCTGGAAAGGCACAGCTGGAGGAACAGAATCTCGGGAGTGGGGCAGTTCTGCTGCAGGTAAGTCACTCACCTGTTCTTCTGACTGATGTGGCCTGAACCTGATCAGCACAAGTCTGTTGGGGTTCCTTGTTTTTAATGCAGTGATTAATTTTTCTGTTTTCATGAGTTTATAAGCTTTCTGTTTTTTTCTTGTTGTTAATATCCAGCATTAATTTGTTGCAATCAGATAGTATGCAAGTTGTTATTTTAAATTTCTATTTCTATTGAGGATTGTATTGCATACAGGTATGTGGTTCAGCATTGTAGAAAGTTACGTGAGCTGCTGAGGTGTGATCTTTTATGTTTATGTGAAATATTCTGTAAATATCTGTTAGGTCCATCTGATTAATTATGTAATTTAGCTTCAATGTTTCTTTGTTTAGCTTTTGTTTGGATAACCTTTCTATTGCTGAGTGGGGTATTTAAGTCACACACTATCACTGTATGAGGAAAAATATATGATTTTAGCTACAGTGGTATTTATGGGATGAACTTGCGTGCCCTTGTGTTTGCTGCATAAGTGTTTACAATTGCAATATTATCTTGGTGGATTCTTCCTTGGATAACTATGTAGCATCTTTCCCCATCTCTTCTAGTTAGCTTTGGTATAAAGTCTATTTTGTCAGGTATTAAAATGGCTACACCATTTCTTTTTGTGTCAATTTCCTTGGGATCTCTTTTCCCATCTTTTTTACCTTGAGATGATGTCTATCTTTGCTGTTAAGGTGTATTTCTTGGAGGTGTGTTTCTTGAAGGATGTGTCCTATTTTAGAATATGATCTATTATTCTGTTTGATTTCACTGTCTTTCAATGACTTCTGCTATTTTATAAAACTAAAATAAAAAATGTAGTAAAAATGTTTGATTTTGAACATATTTAAGGTGATGTTATAACACTTAATAGCTCTCAACAATGCTTATGAAAATACAGGTATACACAAATCTTTTGAGAATTAAAAACTGAAGATAGAGATACTGGTGAGTTAGGAGCAAGAAACATAGAATCTTCTGGCAAGCAACTGAATTTAGAACTTAGCCCCACTAATCATCAGCTTTGTTGCTTCCAGAGAGTTATTTGCCTGCTCTATGGTTAGTTTCTCCATTTCTGTATAATATTTTTACTAGCTTTTAGAAGAAAATGAGTGTTTATTTATAAAGCACTTAACAATGTCTGGAACATGTTATTATGTACACATTTTGTAGTGTAATAATAGGTTAGAGTTAGTAATTAAAATGATGGGCAGGAATATAATCAGCTGTAGAGAAACAGTTTGAGAAAATAAGAGGAAGAGTGAATGAGAATTCACTTATTTAATAAATGCAGGAATGGACATTCATAGCACACTGAGGAGATCAAAAGGTAGGAAAAAACACATTCAAGTACATTGCCAAGGTGTAGAGTGAAAGAATAATTAATAGTGTTGCTGACTAAAGATATTAAGTGTGAAATATACAGCATTAATTGCAATAAACAGTTGCATGAGTTGTTTAATGAGCATGGGATGCTGTGATCCAGCTCCCAGAATTTTCCTCAGATGTGATCGTGGTCTTTTTTATTCCAGCTGCTTGTACTGTCGCCAGTAGACATGCCTCAGCAATAAGCCCCTTGCCTAAAGAATTCCTTCTTGCACATAGGGATGAAACCCCATTTTTCTTTTGGTCACAATTCAGGTGCAGTAACTGATTATCATGGGGAATAAAGCCTCATGCCTACTTTCTCCATGGAAAAAACTTTCAAGACTTTTTCAGATAGTCTGAGATAAGACCTTATTTTCCCTACTAATCTAATCTATAGGGATCTACTATGGATAGTGGAAGCTTGTGTGTCGTTCTGCAGGCCAGCAGAGGGCGATGACAGACGGTACTGAACTACTTGCGGTGGCCGGGAATTGGACTAGGGACCTCTGGAAGAGCAGGCACTGTGCTCTTAACCTCTGAGCCATCTCTCAGGCTGTTAAGACCTTTTTTTTTTTTGGCATTTTTTGGTAGCCCTCACTCCCTCCTTTTCTCCCTCTCTCTCTGACAAATTTCTCCCTTTCCTTTCACAGAAATTTCCTCCTTCCGAAGTCCGGATAGCCCAACCTATGACAATTAGTCTTGTAGGTGTAGTAGTGATGACTATGAAAAGCCAGACTAGAGAATATAATCAATGAATGGCAGTTGGTAAGATAGCAAGCAAACAAGCAAACACAACTCCCCACCCCCTTAAAAAAAATAATAGGGTCTCACTGTGTAGACCTGGCTAATCTGGAACTCATTATGGAGACCATGCTGACCTCAGATTCAGAGACCTACCTGCCTTTTCTCTGAGTGCTGGGAAAAAAAAAAAAAGCATGTGCCACAATGCCTGGAGAAGGACAAGTTTTTCAAAGTTTGATTTTATAAATAAAAGATGGTCAAAAGCAAAAGAACATTAAGGACTGCCCACCTTCCCTTTAGTCTTTAGTATTGGAGGTATTTGATTGAAAAATAAATGTGTTATTCAGAAGTCAGAAAATATCACTTTCTGTTAACATATCAAGGCATGAAGTTCTTAAATATCTACTACATTTAGCAATTAGGGAAATGAGTAAACCCGCTCTCCTTCCTTCCTCCCCCCTCCTCCCCTTCCCCTTTCCTCCCTCCCTCCCTCCCTTCTTCCTTCCTTTCTTTCTTTCTCTCTCCCTCCCTCCTTCCTTCCCTCCCTCCCTCTTTCTTTCTTTCCTTCTTTCCTTCCTTCCTTCCTTTCTTTCTTTCTTTGTGAGACATGTTTTCTTGTAGTACATCCTGGCCTTCTACTTGCTGGGTAGCCAAGGGTGACCTTAAACTCCACATTCTCTTGTGTCACTAAGCTTGGGAAGTAATTCCATTTTAAAATAACCATGTGAACCTTGAAGTTGTCTACCTTGTCAACATCCTCGGTTTGAACAGTTGAGCGTACAAGATTGTGTATACCAAATAAAACTGTATCTTCGAAACCACTTTTACCACATTCCACACCTAATTGAACAAGAATTTCTTCTGCCCATTAATGAGTGTAATCCCAAGTAATTGCACAATAGTCGCTAAACTGTATGATTCTAAAGATGTCTGAGAACTGTTCTCTGTAAATTTAAACAAGCTGTTCAAAGTGTATCGCCGGGAATTAAACATACAGAGACTTGAAGAATCTATGACAATAAGGTACAGCTTTAAATGAGGCATGAGTGTGGGCCTGGAGGAAATGGCTAATCGATTAATTTAGAGGCAAAACTTCAAGAAACAGAAAGAAAAACAAAAGAAACTAAAAAAAAAAAGAATAAATTCTAGCCACAGGAATACAAAGGTTCTCAACAATTTGTGGTAACTACCAAAGGCCCGCCCACGTCTACTGAAGCAAGCAGCCAAGACAACCTGACGCCTCTGGCATGCAAAGGCTCACGCACAAGCGCATGCAGTTTACGACTGACCCCGGAAACGTTTTATTTCGCGTAGGCGGCGAGGGAACTTTCTCTTTTGATTCCTCATTTGATCCGGAAGAAGAGACATCAACCTTTGCTGACGATTGGATCACGTCACAGGGGCGGGGCCACCGCGATCCATTCGCCTTGGCAACCGTCTGTGACGTCGCAGTCCGCCGGGGCCAAGAGAGTTGCTCGTCGTGGCCAGTGGCAGTGGTGGGCGTGGTCCCTGCGCCCGGCCTCGGCTGTCTACCCGGCTCCGGCAGGACTGGGGGCGGTGCCAGTGATGTCACGCCCCCCCGCGTCCTCCGCGACTGGCCGGGGCTCGTCACGTGGCTCCGAGACTCGCCTGAACCTGCCTGAATCTGGGAGGGTGCGGTCGCGTCTTCCGGCTTCCACAGCCACTTCCCTCGGGAGCCAGGGAAGCTCCCTCTCGGGCGCCGCCGTCACACATACCTTTCCGCCAGCGGCACACCCCTCAGTGGCTGCGGCTTCCCCACGCTCCCTCTGGCTCGCGCCTGGTTGGGGACCGCGTCCCCCACACTGCTCACTGCCCCATCCCCTCCCACTCGTCCCGTCTAAAATGTCTAATATTCTCCAGAGCGCCTTTCTGAAAGTCGCCGAGGAAAATTCAGGCTCGAGTTCGCATTGGTAAGTACCAGTTCCCAGCTCTTCCCGCTGCCCCGAGTATCTTAAGCGGCCGCGTGGGCCGATGCTCTGCCAGGCAGCGTGGGTAGCTGCGGGGCCTGCCGTCCGAGCGGACCAGCGAGCGAGCGAGCGCACTGCCCTCACCCTGGCGCTCGAGAGCCCCGGGCGCACAGTGCTCTCGCGGAAACGTAAAACGCCCGCCGATCGTGACGCATTTAGCCTCCCGCGGACACAGGCGCGCAGGACGCAGCGGCTTGAATTTCATAGGCGGACGGAGTAGATGCCCACGGAAGAAAAGCAACATGGCGTCGCTCCAGGTTTTCAGAACGCTTCTGCAAGAATCTCAAGCCTAGGCAACGAAACGCTTATCGGGGATTAGCAAGTGCAGTCCCGGGGCGCTGGACCTTAAGAGTGAAATAGTCACATTGCTAATGTATTTAGGGGGGAAAAATGTGTTCAGGAAGAAGGGACTATAGTGTTTGAAATGTTCAACTAAGACGGAGAAAAGTGAAAACTTTAAACGTTAAGTCAGCTTTTCCAGGCAGCGCGCTGGAAACGGGTGTAAAGGGAGGGAGAACATCTCATTGGTTGTCTCCACTAGGGACAGTTGGCTGATTACACTATCAGTGTGGCTCAGGCTAGGTAGAGACTATGTAACGGAGGCTGTCCTCAGTCCAGCCTGGGCTTCCTTAGTGTTAGGATTACGGGCTGCCACAGTCTTCTTGGTTAAAAAGCAGATCCATCAGTAACTTTTAAGTTTGTGTTAATCCAGGTGAAATAATTGCAAGAACAAACAACTGTTCATTTAGTTTAGGGAAAATGTTTTAATTTATGAATTCCGTGGTTAATGGGAAGCACGGTCTGTAGAAGGTAAATGAACAGCGTGAAATTTAAGAGCAAAACTCATGAAAGGAGACTTGCGACTGAAGAAAAACAGATTGTCCTGCGTTCCTTGCAGCTTGTTTGTTAGTAGTTATAAAACTGATGCGCCACTTTCTGATCAAAATAATAGCACCTAAGAATATTTTAGTAAAGGAAGAAACAAGAATTAGTGTAAGAAAGATATAAAGGATTATCTTAATATTTGCTACTATGATTAGAATATAACTTTTGTGTCCCGTTTTCAGCCCAAGGTAGGTTTCTTTTAGTTACAAGTAGATTCAAACCCTAATCGCGATGAAAAGTGGTGACTTTTTAAAAACTGGATTTCTAAACCGCTGAGTTGAAAAAACAAGAGATCATCTTGCCTCCACCTTCCCAGTAGCTGAATCTGTATGAAGTTGCTGTTGGGCTGGTACAAAAACAGAAGTCTTTAATAGTAAATAGTGAGCTGTTGTTATAAGAACCCTTATATCGCGGATCACTAGAGATAGCACTTTGGTACAAAGGACGTTTGTGTTTTGCGGAAATTTGGAAACAGATTGTATCTGAAACACGCAAAGGTAGAACTACTTTTTAATAACTAATTTTTCCTATAGTTTTGTTCCAGCATATTTATATCTGCTGTACCATAGTACGTAGAGCAGGTGTTTTACGGTTGCATTCGTTTTCAGTTCCAGAAGTAAGATTAAGTGAATCGTAAGTTTTTTATTGTGCACTGGGGTTCCCTTTTAAACAATTTCTAATAATAATAATAATGATAACAATAATAAATCTTGGCAAATTTTGAACTTGAAAAATATGTTAAACTCAATTGTGATTTGATTATTTTCATAAGTCATTTCGCATTTATTAATTCATTGGTTTATGTGTTGGTGCTTTGTGATACTTACATGCTTTTATTTCTTTAAATTGTCTGATACTATCATAACATATTAGGGACCTTTACCACCAGATGATTTCCTGAGGTGTATGACACTTTCCTTACTAGTTACATATTTGGTTATACTTCGTTTTTGTAACAACATGCCTGATGTTGAAATGTAATTATGTAAATAATTTGATTAATGTCACTTCCTTTGTGCTATTGGAAGACATACATAATTAGAGGGGGGGCACTGTTCTGTTCTTTGTAAAATCGTTAGGATTTTCTCTTCTATAGATGAACTTTCCTTGAGTTACTATTCTTTTAATGAAAATTCAGTATTGTCATAAAGGATGTTTATTTAATTTATCTGATGTAGTCAGTCATAAAAATAGGAAATTCAGTCTTACAAGTACAGAGCAAAGTCTGGGTATTTGTGGAATAGTATCCATTTAATTTATTCAGGCTTGCACTGAGACCATAATTACTCACTGTATAACAGATGTGGGATAATAGCTCCTAAGGGTTGTTTCAGTCTGGTAATGACTTCATCTTTTAGACATTGATTGGTCAGAAAATTTTAAGACTAGGATTGATGCAGTGAGGTGTGTAGTTTGGCTAACTAATGACAGTACTGGTTTGGAGTAAGGGTTATATTTCAGGTAGCTTTTGAGAAATAGTGAGGGCCTGGATTAGGTGGTAGAGAAAATGGATTAGATCTTTAAAAAGTGGGACGGAAAATCGACAGACCTGATCAGTAGATTGCTGTTTTTTGCAAGATACTCTGCCATTTTTCTAATATTTGGAATTAGATAAGACAAACATACACATACCCTGTTAAAGTTACTTCTCTCGGAATGTGGTTTGATACTCCTGGAAAGAAAATGCTGGTTGAGGTCTTTTGTTGTGAAGGTTTATCTTTACAACTTTTGAATAGACCGCGAAGAGAAATAAACACCATGTAAGCTAACTGCACTCTGTCACAGATCTACTTGGTAAGCAATTGAATTGTTGCATGATGAGATTTTTTTATTACTCTCAAATCATACAAAATATGAATGAGACTGCTTACAGAAAACATGTAATTAATTCTGTATGAGATATTAAAAATATTTTAAGCACTTGTATTTTTTAGCTATAAAATGTTAATGACAATATATGTTTATCTTCCTTGACTTTTAAGGTTAGAGTTATGACCATATTATTACATAAATATTGCATAGTATTTATTATTATATGGTAGTATTATGTTCTTATATAGTTTTACAAATAAATAAGAAGGAAAATGATCTGACAGCTGAAAAATCATTATTTTCAAAACTATAAAATACTCATTAATCTCCATGGTATTCATCATTCCATTTCTAATACATGAATGATGAATATCCATATTAGAATAGTAAAACGAAACTGCGAAATTATATAATTTTGTTAGCACCTTTAGCAGGACTCTTAATTTTGAGATGGGCTATCACTGTATTGACCATCTTGAACACCAAGTCTCAATGTCATCTTCCCAGGCCTACTTCAGCGTTCTTAAGTTAGCTGGAACTACAGGTCTACAGATGTGTGCTACCGTAGTAAGTAGGTTTTCTAAAATCAGTTAGCCAGTAAGGGAAAGAGCCAGAATTAGAAGCCTATAACCTTTCTAATGTATTTCTCTTTTAAGTCTTAGAATTTTAGAATTTAGGTTTTGTTTTGTTTGTTTTGTTTTGTTGTTGTTTGTGTGTGTGTGTAGTTTCTCACCTCAAATACCAGGTGGTTTAATGTTAGCTTTTGTTCTAGTAATTCTAAGTGTTCAAACTAGAGCATGGGATGAAGAATCTTGATTCTAGTTTTAGTGATGTCATTAGGCCACAGAATGTGATCTCTAAGAAAATGGAATCTTTTTAAGAAGGTGGAGTCATAGTGTGATTTTGATTAAACTATTAATTGAAGATTCCTACTAAAGCTGAAAAATGTGTATATTTGTTAAGCGTGTGTATGAATTTCATTCTCACTTTTCTCTTTAGAAGTATGCATTTCAGTTTAGTTTTAAGAACTCATTTAATCTGTCATTTAGTCAAATCATTTTTAATAGCTTGTAGGTATCACTTTGGCTAACATGTTAATTTGATCTTTAGATACAGAGGAGCTAGAAGTAGAAAAAGCTATCCTTAAAGAATTTACAGTCTGTGGTAGATTATGTGATAGATGTAGATTTGGAAATAGCTGCATTTTTTTTCTCTGTCTTTTTGGCAGGGAAGTGGCAGTTGTAAATATAGATAGACAGATATATAAAGTTTGCTGTATAAAGTGTATTTCTTTGTAAATCAATAATAGGGAAACCTTTTAACCTGTGATATAATGTGAGGTATTAAAAGTCTAATTTACTCAGTTACATATCATTTTAAATATCCTTGCTCTTAATACAAATAATTGTAAAATATAGTTTATTTCTGTTAAAGCTTCTACTTTGTTAGGCAGATTTTTCTAATAGCTGAAATATATAAAATATATATATCAAAATAGCTGAAATATATCAAAGGGGGCTAGACAAAGTATTGGAATAGTTTTCTTGGATTGGCCATTGGGAAGAATTACATTGGAGTTTTTTTTGTGATATTTTTGAGGGTTCACGATTCCTGGTATTTGAAAAAATAATTGCAGAGTTATTGAGTTTCTCATCTTAAGGAACTTCAAGTTACTAAGAAAAACAATATTTGATTTTCTTTTAAAAAGTAGGTAGTAGTAAGGGCATTATACGCAATATTAACTGGAATAAAATCAATAATGCTTAATATTCTAAAGTTGACAAAAATGGAGTTGGTATGACTGTCAGATATTTTATGGAAGAGGTAGAGTGAAAACTTCATTTTAAGTTGTTGTTGATAGACCAAAGAATATTTAGTTCAATAATGCACTTGGCATAAGGGAGTTTCTCTGATAGGAGCAGAGATCTCATGTAAAGAAGTTCTGGTAACAATGGTATAGCTGTTGATTATAGTTTGTTTTTTTTTTGGCAAACTGGATTGACAATGGTAGGTATTCATTTAAAACTGATATGAAGCAACATTATGAGACCAGCATTAATCATAGATACTTGCTAGTCAGTAGCAGTTACAATCAGAAAAGCTAAACACCATTGCAAAATACAGGGATGAGATGAAGAATGCAATATACAAGGTGGTGGGAGCGAATTTAGATACTGGATGTTCCAGTGGTAAAGAAAACAAAATGGGAAAGACTTAATAGAAAAGTGAAAACTTTATATAGTTTGGATATGTCACTCACTTAGAATATATTTCTTTGCTGTTTTCCTTTTATAAGCATGTATTCATTGTGCTATGAGGATGATAGGTCAAAGCTAATGGGGTAATCAATCTATGTTAGCCAACAGTCAATGCTGTTACATGGTTGAAAAGTAGAATGTAGTACTAGTTTTCATAGAGATTAATTTTACCTTGTTGGATTTTAAGTGATTGTATTTCAATTAAAATGTTTGGTAAAAGACAATTATGAAGTGAAGATTAATAGTGCGAATAGGAGTAAAAAGATGTAACAATTGGTCATTATTGCTGCAAAGGAGGTAATTGAGGGAAGTTGTTAAAACCATGAAAATGAGTTCAATCTTTAAGGGGAAAATATCTTGAAGGAGAAAAATGGGATTAAAATGAGTTGGACAAGAACTATATTTGGGGGAATACTTGAGGATGAATACTAAAATAAAGGAAAGTTAGTAAGGAAGCATTAAGAAAGTCAAGAGAATACATTATACACAATAAAAGCCATAAAATGAGGAAGATATAGTAAGGGTGTCATTTGCACCAGGCAGTAAGTGGCACCACACCTTTAATGCCAGCACTCAGGAAACAAGAGTAGGTGGATCTCTGTGAGTTCCTGTGAGCTCAGGAAACAAGGGTAGGTGAATCTCTGTGAGTTCTGTGCTCTACAGAGTGAGGTTCAGGACTGCCAGGGCTACTCAGAGAAACCCTGTCTCGAAAACTAGTGGGGAAGGAAACTGTCATTTGCAACAGAGCATGTAGAGAATGAGGTGAAAAAAAGTCATACTTAAGTGTGAAGACGTACTTGATAATCTTGAGAATGATGTTTTAGTAGAAACAATCACAGAGACCTTCAAGACCTTCTAAAATATTGCTCCTTATTTGTAGTCTATTAGCACTACATACCATCTCCTGTCATTGGACTTGTATCCAGCTCATAATCTTTTTATGATCCTCTGTGACTTCAACCAAAGGAAGTTTTATTCTTTAAAATCACTATAGAAAAGCAAAGAAAGATCAAGGTACTGATTTAAATATTTTCTGCTTCATCTCACTTTTAGAAAAAAAGAAAAAGAAAAATCCCTTCTTGCTCACTTTCTCCTAGCTTGCTTCCCAGGATTTCCCTCTTCAAGAATTAAAGTTCTAAGGAGTTGTGTGTGTTTACGCTCCACACTTAACAATTTTTCTACCACTAAACTACTCTTATTAAATCTACTAATGACTCTTATGTCATTATTTCCAATATACATGTTTAGTCGTCCTCCAGCTTGACTCCCAGAAACTTTAGTATCAAGGTGTTCAAATCCTTTTGGCTTCCATTGCATCAGAAATAATAATAATGAACTCTCTCTTCCATATTTTTGAGATGCCATCTTAGAGTATGGAAGGGAAGACATTCTAGCCATTTGAATTTCAGGAGCCCACAAGATTCTGAGTAAAAGTCAAGGGAGAGTTTGAATATATATCTTGTATCCCAAAGAAGCTACAAAGTTTTTATTGATAATAATTCATTAGTACTTAGGAAAGTATGTGAAAAAGAGTACAGAGTAAAAAAGACTTCTGTTCTTTAGCTATGATGAGTTCTCAAAGATGGTTGAAAGTCTTGAAATGAGGATATTTTAAGAAAAGGTTCAGATGCAAGCATTTTTCTTAATCTCTTCAAATATATCACTTACCTTATTTCATGATGATTACCTGTCTGTGTTTATGTACTTATAGTGGGGGATTCAGCAAATACATTGCTTATGGGTTCTGATAGCAAATATTTAGACCTCATCACATGAGAGATCTCAGACAGGAGGAAAAAGTTGTCAAGGGAGAATTATAGACGTAGCACAATTAAGAGTTGGAGTAAAAGTCCTGCTCAGTAAAAGTAAAGGAAGACAGTAGGAAGAAATTAACGGAGAAGCAAATGATAGTGTGGAGAGTCTTTTCTAATAGCATTGTGTTTGAGTACAATTTTAGAAACCTTTTTGTTTTGGAATAAATGTTAATATTTTATAATCTACTTGTGAGATCTGAATTAAAGTTGATTATATCTTTATCTTCAAAATCTATTCCATGATCTTTTTACATTGCAAACTTAAAGTTACATACTGTTATTAAATTTTAGTATCTAAAGTCATTGCAAATACTTGTTTTTAAATAAAATGTATATAACTTGTAGTATGTTGTGTTTATTTACTCAAAATATTCTTTTAAGTGTTTCAGGCAGCATGTACCAAGTAGTTGAGACGATTGGCACAGATGGAAAAAATCTCCTGCAGTTACTTCCAGTTTCTAAATCTTCTGGAAATCTTACCCCGGTAGTTCAATCTCCAGTGGTATCTGATGCTTTGAAAGGGAATACAGGAAAACCAGTTCAAGTTACTTTTCAAAGTCAGATTTCCAGCTCCTCTACGAGTGCACCAGTTCAGTTACCCATTTTTCAGCAAGCCAATGCTACAAAGTATTTTCTTACAAGAGCAGTAGATACATCAGGTAGAGTTACTTCTGTGGGGACTGGAAGTCTTTCGCCACTTACGCCACCAGTTTCTAACGTTGAGAGTCATGGTGTGAAAATTGATGGACTCACCATGCAAACATTTGCTATTTCTCCCTCAACACAAAATTACTTATCTTACTATGTAGTCAATACCCCAAGTCTTCCAGTGAACACGAATTCTTCAATTTCGCCTTCTGGGCATGATTTACAGATTCCGGTGAATACGAATTCTTCGATTTCGCCTTCTGGGCATCATTTACAGATTCCAGCCTATGCTGAAGTGAAAACTATACCTGCAACAACCTTGTCTCCTTCAGTTCATCAAAAGACAGGTGGAACTACAACTACAAGTACCTCAGGAACAGTTGAGGCCTCTCAAAAACCAAGAGTTTTTTATGTATCTCCTGTAAATTCACTGCAAAATAGAGTTACCAAGAATTTGCAGAATATTTACCCCAATCAAGTACCATTAAATACCTCGAAAATTGCACTGAATGTTGCTACACAGACACAGTTAAAAGGTGGTCAGCACTCTCAAGCCACTCAAGTGGAATGGAATTTTCAAGAGAATCTACAGCCTGGTATTCAAACCCTTGTTCCTGTTAAGTCATCAAATAATAAGACATCAAAGATTTTAAAAACTTATATATATAGAAAAATAATGGGAGATAATATTAAAACTACACATCTGTTGACTACCATCCGTTCTCGAAGGACACGATTCATATGTATGCCTGTTAAAGATAATGCTTTGGTAATGCTTAATGGGAAAGTCTATCTGACGACTGAAAAGCATCTGCCATCACAAAATGACCAACAGAATTCTGTTTCTTCTGATATTCTACTAAGAAAAGATTGTTCACAGGTAGTAAGTTCAAGTCCAGGCACAGAAATACCCAAAGAGGTAAATAGTTCTTTGATTCACAGTGAATCTTTTCAATTGGAGACAGAATCACTTCCAAATTCGCAGCTTGCTTCCATGGCCAGTCTAAGAGCAGAGAAGAATGAAGAAGTGGAGAGACCATCATCTTCTATGACAGACTCACATACTATGAACCAATCCTGTAACTGCCTTAAACAGAGTCAAACTGTGTTTACAAACCCCGTTTTTCCAGATGGATTTAGGACAGGACAGAATTCCCCCAGAAAAGAAAATCTCATCCAGAGCGTAGAGAAAATATGTTCCTCTGTTGATGCAGCAACTGTTACTTCACAACAGTGTTTTTTCAGAGACCAAGAATCACAGGTAATTTTCCCATGTCAGGATGCTCTTTTTATATATCTCTGAGGAAAAAAATTTCTTAATTGTCAAATGTGTCTGGTACCTGTCTACTACACACATACCTTATCACACCTGCTTGCTTAAAGTGTTCATCTGAATAAATATTTGAGCAATACCATTGGTAGAGTCTAAACAGATCTTTCTCTTCCATTAGTTAGCTTGGTAAGTCTGTAAAATAAAGTGACAGAACAAAGTTCAAAAGAGCTAGAAAGTGAGTGATATGTCTTCAAAGATTAGTAAGGTTGTGTGAATGTGCATACATGTGTATAATGCATATCCACTGAATAGCATATGTTTAATATATGAAAAGATAAGCTTTATATAAGAGAGACGGGGTTTAAAGACTAGAAACTTTAGAGTGGGGCTTTAATTTTTTTGTTTTTTGCTTTGTTGTTGGTTATGGTTGTGGGAAGAAAAATCAATTTTTTTTAAGTACTAAGAAATTGCTGAAGTCATCAGAACCTTTCCTTCAAATATAATTTTTATGAATGTCTTTGAGTGTTTGGCCTTGAAACTTTTGGAGGGAGGGGTTTTGTTTGTTTGTTTTAAAATGTGTATTTCTTTGTAGACCTCTATGATTCCTCTAATTGCATATCTATCAACTACCATTCTTTTCTTAATACACTTTTTCCTTACTTGTTTTCCTAGTACCTTCTGTTTTCTGTCCCCTTCATTACAGAAATCACTGAATTTTAATTTAAATTTAATTTACAGGAATGTAAATTCTAATAAAAATGAGATTGCTTGATGACATTAAACTTACAGAAGACTTCATTCTTTACATACTGTTCTGTAAATCATTTTTTGTTTTGATTTACTTGTTTTTTTAGTGTCTCGATATGTAACTCAGGTTGGTCTTGAATTCACCATCGTCCTGCCTCTGCCTCCGCCTCCTGAGTTCTGGGATTACAGGGTACCTTACCCTACCTAGAGTATTTTAAAGTTATTTTCATATCTAGTCTCTCATTTACTTGAGAATAAACCCTTTGTTATTTTTCTGTATAATAAAATGAGTAATTGTGTAGATATTTTAAGTTTGTATTCATTTAAATTCAGTTTTTGAATGCATGGTAAATGTGAACTCTTTAAAGCATGAATTGTTCTTTTGTGAACAAGTAGATAATTGCTTAGTTGCTTGTCTGACAGAGTAACCTGAGCAATTAGCAATATTGGGTTTTTTTTCTCTTGATTCCAGACCCAATATGAGATGGCATCGATGTTAAAAAAGGATACTCAAGAAAGAAATAGCAAGAAATATTCCCAAGGAAGCAACACAGAAGCGTCATGTCTGAAGAGTGATGCTGAATTTATAAAGCTCTTTGGTCTTACTAAAGATTTGAGAGTTTGTCTTACTCGAATTCCTGACCATCTGGACTCTAGAAAAGGTTTTGATTCCTTTAATAATATGGTGAAGAATAATTCTTACAGAGATGCAGATATTGTGATGAAGGAAGAAGAAATAAAACAGGTAATAGTTTTTTTAAGTGTATGACATTTTTATAAGTATGACAAAGATGTGGTTATATTTATCTTTTATTTGGTTTTTAATGTGCATTAGATTGATGATTTTTACCAAATTTGCATATCTCTCTTATAGTACAATGACAAAAGAAATCTTAACACACAGATAAAAAATATATCCCTAGTTAATTTGAGTTCTGAGTATTTTTAGTTACCTTGCTTTTTCTTTTTGTAATTTAAAATAAAATTAGTCAAAAGCATTTCAACCAGTTTTCCTATGTTAAAGAATTACCTAAAGAAAATAAGTACAAAGAAAAATGTGAGCATGTTGATGTTCATTGAAGTATTAATATTTACTACATTTTGAGCAACATATGTAGTCAATAATGTACTCTAATTATGCTTACAAGCATTATAGTCTAGTATTCTGAACTCCAACCTTTTCAGATAAACCTTCTTAAGGAAATTTGTGTCTACTTTGCAAATGAAATGAAAATTTAAATCAATTGTTTATCTCAGGTACTTCTTAGGTACTGTTTCATTTCAGTGATAGGCCAGCATGGCTTCTAATACTCAATTTAAGCAAGAAAGTGTAAATAAACTAGCTTGTTTTCTAGATCAATGTGACTTTTCATTTTAGTATCACATAGTAGGATTCAGTTTTTACTAGAGTTATCCCCAGTAAAATTTGTCGAATCAAATTCAATTGCTGTTATTTGTGTGCTTAGATTTGAAAGCATGTGGCATAGCAATAACATTATTATTATTATTGTCTTATTAATATTGCAGCACAGCTTTCCTAAGAAAAGAAAAGCAAAAACCATTAAGAAGATGGATTACTCAAAAAGGAGAAAAATAAAGAGGGCTAGTGACATGGTCGTGAATGGAACTGATGAGGCCAGTTCTCAACTCCTTAGTACTTTTCCAACACCAGACATACCACAACATAACGTTGTCACAAGCACAGCCAGGGAAGACAAGAGAACTGAGGTAGAAAACTGCTCCTATGAGAAGCAAGAAAAAGGCACATTAAGTTCAAGTACATCTTTTGAACAAAGTAGTTATTTTAATAGAAGCTATACCGAAGATATTTTTCTAGTAACACCACCAGAATTAGAAGAAACCATTAGAGATGAAAAAATTAGAAGACTTAAGCAGAATCTGAGAGAGAAAGAAGCAGCTCTTGAAGAAATGCGTAAGAAGATGCACCAAAATCAGTAAACTGTCTAGGATTTAAAGACTCGTATTACTACAGTAATCCCCTCTTACCTGATGTGGATAGAGTCAAGACCCCCAGTGGATGCCTGGAAATGGAGATGATACCAAATTGTGCATACAGCTGCTATGGCATCATTACGTTTATTCTGATATGTTTATTTAAATGAATAATAAGCGAGTAGTATGTACAGTGTGGATACATTTAAGAGGATAATTGTCTTACATAGGAGAATGAAATTTTTTGCCGTACAATTTAGAATGGCATATAATTTGAAAATGATGAATTCCTTTCTGGAGTTTCTAAATTGATCTGGACAGTTTTTCATGAAAACAGAAAAGGCAACTGCAAGCTATAAGGGATTGCTGTCACTTATAAAAAGGCACTCATAAAGTGTCTTTATAGAAAACTTGAGGGGCACAGTAAAGGTTGGGTCATATGACCTGTCAATAATTTACATGAAGTATTTCGACTTACATGTTTTAGAAGAATGAATATTTTTGGTATTTTTCTGTGAAATGGCATTCCCCAGCTTTGAATATTTTGTACAAGTTTTCTGTTATATCTTTAACTAAATTCCTTAGGTCTTACTCTAACAATAAATATTGTATACTAAAATCTGCAATCCAAGATAGGAAGTCAGCTGTAAATTTAACTTTATCATTGAGTTTTTATGTATACTGTCTTGATCTTCTTACCTATAAAAATGATACAACCTATTCACCGCCTTTGATATTTTTATTCAATGAAGAGTTTGTTCAAATAGTCTTCAACATGAAGGGCATATTTTTTTTAACCTGTCTACAATATTATGTATTCCAAAGAAGTTTGAAATCTAGGCTATTTCATGATATATTTTATTTTTGGCTTGCAAATTATGTCAAATGAAGCTGGAGAGATGATTCAGCAGCTAAGAGCACTTGCTATTTTCCATGGGAACCAAATTCAGTTCCCAGCCACCATGTCATGTGGTTCAAAAACACCTGTAACTAGAACTCCAGTGTACCCAGTACTGCCATCTGACTGCCAGCACCTACATACATATGGCATAGACTCATGTAAATACATACACATAAAACTACTTTTAAACTGTATGTTACTCTAATAGCACCTTTTCTTTTATGTGTACATACATGTGTTGCATATATCTGAAAGGCAGATCTGAACCTTAGTCACATGTAAGATTCTCAAGCAACAATTTTTCTATAGAAACATCCTTTTTTTTCTGCTTAATCTTTGATTTGGGAAAGTTTGATAGTATAGTGAATGGATGGAGAATTTTAAAAAATTAGGTAGTTAAAAATCAAATCTCTAGAAGTAGGAATCATACACTGTAAAGACAAGAAGAAACCATAAACAAGTATTAAATAGGAGTAAGACAATGCATCAGTTTGACTTTGCTGCTTTTTGTAGTGATAGTTTTATTGAAGTATAACTTGCATGCCATAAAATTTACCCTATTAAGTAAGGTGAGTGAAAGTATCAATATCAGAGCACCGCACCCACCAATATAAATTTTATAGCCATCAACTGTCACCCCTTCTTTATCTTCAACTATGCAACATTCTGCTTCAATAGAAAGTTCTGTTTGTGACCATTTGATGAACGTAGTAGAATCATAGGATATATTTTTTGTGATTGTTTTTTACTTGGCCAGATATATGCAAGGTTTATTCATATTCTAGCATATATCAGTAGTTTGCTTTTTATTGACTGGCAATATTCCATTATATGGAATCTGAGTGTCTGGAAGATTTGTTCTTGAATACCCCAAGGATATCAAAATCCATGTGTAAATCTTATACATAAAATGGTATAATGTCTACATAAAATCATTTTGAGTATACTTAGTTGTATAAACTCTGGGCCACCACAGTAACTCTCTAGCATTTTAAGGACCTACCAGACTATTCTAGTTGAGTTTTGTTCTCCCTACTTATCTAAGTAGGTCTTGTCAAGGCCACCAGTAACACGTTTCTCCATTTTGGGGTCAATTGTCAGTCTTTAAAACCAAAATTTAATTTCATAACCTTACTTTCTTTTGATTAATGTTTAAAGAAACAGTGAGCACATAAGTTGTAGAGAATGCAGCTAGTAAAAATGCTAAAATTTCAGTCCCATTGAGGGTTCACCACTAACCTTAAACCTTTTTGCTCTTTTGCTAAATATATATATATTTACCAGAATAAGATCCTTGTTTAGATTATATATCACATTGTTAATGTCAAGCTTTATGTTTATTTTTGAGACAGGGTCTCACTGTGTTATGCAGCTGGTCTCAGACTTGAGATACTTTTCCCTCTGGCACCCAAATCCTATGATTACAGAGTCTACCAGCATACCTGACAATTTTCAGTAGATTCTAGTATACATGCCAAACTCACTTCTTTGACTTAGATTATTACTTAAAGCTGTTGATGTATCAAATTTAGGACTGTGCCTGTTATCTAGTTTTTAAACCCCATAAAATTCTTCTGTTTCCATATATTTTTATTAGGTACAAAGGTAACTGAGTTCTGACCCTTTTTCTTTGATATTTGATACATATTTCCCTTCTAGAAGACCACACTTATGTCTCAGTGAGTCATGACTGAGTCTATTTCCTTGCTGATTCCTTCTCTTCCTAATTAATATTTTATGTGTCCCAGGCCTCAGTTTCTTTATTTGCTTCTCTGTTTCTACCTGCTAATTTTCTTGGTGACCTCATTCAAGTTCAAATATCTTCTCCCACCAGATAGGAAACTGATTGATTGCAGACCAAAGTATGAATACCACTAAAGTCCAACTTGGTACATCAATAAATTTTATTGGGGTTATTAACAAGAATGTATATGGCAGGTTATTTAGAGAAACAGAAATGACTCAAAACTGTATCACCCAATCCCACCTCATTTCGGACAACTGCTCATGAAAACAAAACCTTCAGTATACAACACCACTTTCAGGCCATCCAACAGGTTCAAGAATACCCTTTCCAGATAGCTCAGGTAGTCTGAGCCTATTCTAGGCATCTGGGCTGACTTTTGCTTCTTTCGGGTATCTTATCTTGTCTAAGAATCTTCTGGAAAGCTGACTTTTCTCAGAGCATCTTTCGACTGTTCTTACAACTTACTCATGCTGGAGAAGGACCTATTGAGTGGTCATTTTCAAGGTCTTCCTGAAGTTATTTTGAGTTCATGTCCCAAACTTAATGAGCTTCCCTGCAATAAGAAATGTTTCACTTCCCTTTAAAACATTCCTGTCCTAAAGTCTTTTTTTACCTTAAAAATGGAGGTTTATATTGAGAAAACTGCTATACAACACCCTAACATGGTTTTAACGTTCTAACAGTGTTGAAAATGAGTGCAGCAAAAGTCATGATAAACATACTTTTCAGTATCAATTTTATTTTCTTGTCTATTTTGGTCTATGTATTATTTTTCTACCTACTATTAAGAGTTTGCTATCTAATAAATTCATCAAGTGTGTATTTTTTCAGATACCTTCTATGATACTTGAAGGATGGCTTGAATCCTTTATAGAAAGATTACCAGGGGTGACAGGGATATTGAGTTTGATCCCCAGAAGCCAAATGAAGAGTGCCTTGCAGAGTGACACATGCTTTTAATCCTAGTGCTAGGGAGGCAGAATCAGGATTTCTGAGCCAAAAGACAGCCTTTCTCAAAGGAATCAAAGCATTGTTTCCAGGTTCTGGATATTACAAATAATGCTTCTATGAACAGAGTTGAGCAGATGCCCTTGTGGTATGAGTGTGCATCCTTTGGGCATATGCCCAAGAGTGGTATTGCTGAGTCTTGAGGTAGATTGATTCCCAAATTTCTAAGAAAGTGCCATACTGATTTCCAAAGTGGCTGTACAAGGGGGGGGGGGGGGAACATGCCAAGTGAAGTAACCCAGACCCAGAAAGGCAAGCATGGTGTGTACTCACTCGCTCATAAGTGGATATTAGACATAAAGTAAAGGGTACCCAATCTACAGTTCATAACCCACAGAGAAGCCAGAAAACGAGGAGGACCCTAAGAGAGAGAAGGTCAAATAGACAAAGATATGAGTAAATTGGAAGTGCGGGGGGGGGGGGGGGGTTGGAGAGTGGAAGAGGAAAAAAGAGGAAGGAGAACATAAGGGATGGGGAAGGTCGAGTTGGGGAAAGGACAAAGAAGGAGAGCAAGGAAAGAGTTACCTTAATAGAGGGAATTATTTTGGGGTTAGCTAGAAACCTGACACTAGGGAAATTTGCAGGAATCTACAAGGATGACCCCAGCTAAGAATCTAAGCAATAGTAGAGAAGGTGCCTTACCTCCCCTTCCCCTGTAATCACATTGATGACTACTTTGTCAACATAGAACATTCGCCCAGTAACCAATAGAAGTAGGTGCAGAGATCCACCACCAAGCACTGGGCGGAGCTCCTGGAGTCCAGTCCAACAAGAGGAAGAACTATAATATAAATAAAGGGGTCAAGACCATGTTGGGGAAACCCACAGAAACAGCTGTTTCAAGCTAGTGGAAGTTCACTGACTCCAAATTGACAGCTGGGGAACTTGCATAGGACCGAACTTGGACCTCTAAATGTGGGTGATAGTTGTGTGACTTGGGCAGTTTGTGGGGCCACTGGCAGTGGAACCAGTATGTATCACTAGTGCATGAGTTGTATCCCCTCTTCTTCAGGGTTCCCTAATCTCCAAGGGGAGGGACCTGACAGAGACTCTCTCCACGTAATTTCTGGCTGTGGATCTCTGCATCCCCTCCTGTCAGTCTCTGATGATGACTGGACAAGGCACCAATCTATGAGCATAGGAGAATATCATTTGGAATCATTCCATTGATTTGTTCATTTGTTTGTCCTCTTTTGCCAGTCATGTTTGATTCTACCTTAGGGCTCTGAGCCAGTCTCTCAGTCCTGGGCATCCAAGCAGCATCGGGCATGGTCTTCCTCTCGAAGGTGGGACTCAAGTTAAACCAAACATTGGTTGGCCATGCACACACACACACACACACACACACACACACACACACACACACATGTTCTACACCACGATTGCCTCTACACATCTTGTAAGCAGTACAGATTGATTGTAGGTGGGAGGTTTTGTGGCTGAGTTGGTGTCTGGTATCTCTTTCCATAGCCTGCAGAGTACATTCTTGCCCCCAAAAGCCTGGAATATAGGGGTGAAGTCTTTCAAGCCCACACCAGCTAGATCTCTTGATGTTCAGTGAGATAAATTAAGTTGTTCATGGTGATGGGCCCTGGCTGCCTCTTTTCAGAGGACAACCTTCTGTCCTTTCATCAGCCTGAGTTGTGTAGAGATCTCCACAAGACCTCCTTGACTAACAACTCAATGAAGTATAACAGTCTCACCACTGAAAACATTGCCTGGCTACAAAAGATGATCAGTGCAACCATCATATCCTTACTAGGAGTCCTCCCTAGGGTCACCCTCAGAGATTACAGGACTGTGGTGATACTTTGTGACCCCCCTCTGTGAGACTCTGCATCATATGAGGTGCTATCAAGAAAAAGAACTGGGAGCTCAGTCCAGTGTTCTGATGTGGGTCTCTGCCTCTATTTCTATCAGTTGTATAGGGCCAGAAGAATGTATAGGGCCAGAAGGACAGAAAGGAAAATTAAAGCCATAAGTGGCTAACATAGCAATGAACTTGTGGGAATGTGATTTGTTACAGCAATGGAATACTCAGATTAGCATTCCCTGATTTCAGAAACAAACCATAAATTAACATATGCTCCTGGGGAAAATGTTAGGAGGTTTTATATAGAACAGTTACCAACCATACGTATTGTACAAGAACAGAGCACAACAGCTGATAATTTTCCAAAGGCACCAACAGTCCTACCTTTAAAATGGTTGACAGGCTGGGTGGTGGTGGCACACACCTTTAATCCCAATACTCTGAAGGCAGAGGCAGGCAGATCTCTGTGAGTTCGAGGACAGCCTGGCATACAAGAACTATTTCCAGGACAAGCTACAAAGCTACAAAGAAACCATGTCTCAGAAAAAAAAAAATGATGTACAAACCTGCATGGGTTGCTGCATAATGGCCTTTAACAACAAAGAAAATGCAGGCCTTAGAACAGCTGGTAGATCTGAGTTAAATGCTCAGCATATTGATGAATCAACCAGCTCTTGGAATTCTCCTGTATTTCTTGTTAAAAAGAACTCTGGAAAATGGAGAATGTTAGCAGATCTAAGAGCTGTTGATAAGGTGATTCAGCAATGGGCTCTCTACAGTCTGGAATTCCTTTGCCTTCTGTATTGCCTAAAGGATAGTTATTGATTTAAAAGGTTGCTTCTTCACTACACATTTACAAGAAAAGGACAGAGGAAAATTTGCCTTCATAGTGCCTACTTAAAATAATTCTTAGCCTGCTAAGAGATATCAGTGAAATATTCCCCCACAAGGAATTTTAAATAGCCTTGTCCTGTGCCAATATTTTGTATGTCAGTCATCAGAAATGAAATTAGAAATAATCAATTTCCTGAATCTGTAGCTTACCATTACATGTATGACATTTTATGATCTGACTCAAATGTAGATACTTTAGAAAGAATGTTTGAAGAAGTAAAGAAAATTTTGCCTTGTTGGGGATTACAAATTGCTCCTGAAAAATATAAAGATTAGACACTATTAATTATTTAGGATATAAAATAAGTTTACAAAAAAATTAGATCCCAAATGGTTCAAATTAGATGATATTAATTTCAGACTCTTAATGATTTTCAAAAAATGCTAGGAGACACTTCCTATCTATGGCCTCCTATATGGGTAATTTGTTCAAACCTTAGATGGTGACAGGGACTTCAATATTCCAAGAGAATTATTAGCTGAAGCTGAGACAGAATTGGCTTTGGTGAAAAAGAAAATACATGATGCACATGTGAATCATTTGGATTCAAAATTTAATTACATTTTGCTTATTTTACCCTCTAAGCATTCTCCTACAGAAATATTAATAAAGGGGAAAGATATTATTTTAGAATGGATTTTTTTCGCCACAAACAGAGTAAAAAAATTAAAACTTATGTGGAAAAGGTCTGAGTTGATTCTAAAAGGAAAATTGAGACTTTTTCATTTAGCAGGCATAAACACAGCAGAAATTGGAGTACCTTCTACTAATGATGAAATTGAAAATTATGGGAAGAAAATGAACTTTGGCAAAGATGTTGCAATAATTTTGGGGAGAGAATAGCAGAAAATATCCCCAAAGCAGAACTTCAGCTTATAAAGAGAACTAATTGGATCCTTCCTCACATTGTATGGGAAACACCATTATCAGGAGCCCATACATTCTATACTGATGCAAATAAATCAGGAAAGACAGGTTATAAATTAGAAAATTTAAGTAAAGTGGATCAAATTTCTTATGTTTCTGTCCAAAGGTCAGAATTATATGCTATTCTTATAGTAGTAATGGATTTTATGGAACCTCTTAACATGCAGAAAGAGTTGTTTTGCATATTGAAACTGAATTTATGCCAGATGATACAAAATTCACTTTATTATTTATTCAGTTACAAGAAATAATCATGAATAGAAATCATACCTTATATACAACACATATCCAATTCCGTATGGGTCTGCCAGGACCTCTAGCACAAAGTAATAAAGAAACTGATCATCTATTGATAGGAATGTTGCCTGCTTTTTTTAACCTGTGTGGCTGGCGTGTTCACTAGGGAATGCTTGCTGGGGAAATGGGAAAGAGGTCATATTTATAGTACATGAGACCATGCCCAAAGTGGGCTGGTATCTTAAAGGCTATTAGCTCAAAGAGTTCCTACTACACCTCCCTCTTTTGTCTAAATAAGCATGGGGAGTAGAAAAAGACAAGATCTCCTGAGCAAATTGGGAGCATGGGGACCATTGGAGAGCTTGAAGTGGAAGGGAGAGATAGGGAGGGGAGCAGAGAAAAATGTATAGCTTAATAAAATCAATAAAAAACAGAGTTCTAAGCCTAATACAAAACTATACACAATAAGAAAAAATATAAAGCATTGTCCAGGGAAAAGAAGAGGCAAAAATATACATAACAATTAGAATTACAACCATCATAAATAACATTAAACAAGAAACATATGCTAAATGTTTCAGTCATTATCCCACCCTAAGGAGTCTACGTCTTATATTAAAAATGGCTTGGCTGAAATAAACTATGACTAACTGTTGTAGGAGGCTGCTCAGCCCCAAAATAATTATATAGAAACTATATTAATTGTAATATTATTTGGCCAATAGCTTAAGCGTGTTGCTAGATAGCTAGCTTACATCTAAATTAACCCATTTCCATTATTTTATATTTTACTACTAGGCTTGTGGCCTATAATCAAGATTCCAGCTGGCAGCTCACATTTTTCTCCTCTGGCAGTTCCATGGAATCCTGCAACTCTGCCTTCTTTCTCCTAGCATTCAGTTTAGTTTCCCCCACCTACCTCTATTCTGCCCTGCCAGGTCCAAGACAGCTTCTTTATTCATTAACAAATAAAAGCAGCACATATACAGAAGGACTTCGCACACCAGCTAACTAGTCTTCAACCTCATCAAAGAGCTAAGAAGGGATATTGTCACTTGCATAAAGAGAAAGTTCAGTCAAGCAACTTCGAAAAGATACAAGAAACAGCAGAGACAACTGGCTACCTGGACAATCACCCAAAGTCTTATTTGCAACATGGGGGCAACCAACTTTGGCTAAGGCCTAGAGTAAATGACAGACCATTTCAGAGGCAGGAAAATTTGAAAAATCTTTTTTATCCTGTCTTGACAAGGTTTGGCAGACTTTTTGCTTGTTTCTGCTTGTCCAGTCTGGACACCGTGCATTTTGTCAGTAATCGAAGCAGAGTCAGTTCATTAACCAAAGGCCAGTTTTGCAAAGAAGGAAACAATCTCCAACTGGAGTGTCTTCAGTGCCCGACATTCTCTCAGGAATAGAATGATGCTACCAGGAGCAATTATGACTCGCAGCAATAGAATTCTAAGTTATTTAAATGTCATCTTCTACAGTTCTCTGAAGTAATTGAAGATTACCTATTTATAATAAATGCAATCTCTATGCATCTAAAAAAAAAACCTGACTAGTAGAACTGTAAGAACAACAAACATGGATAACTCTTGACCTGTAATTTTTTTTTTTTTTTTTTTTGGTTTTTCGAGACAAGGTTTTCTTTGTAACTTTGGAGCCTGGCCTGGATCTAGCTTTTATAGACCAGGCTGGCCTCTCAAACTCACAGATATGCACCTGTATCTGCCTCCCAAGTGCTGGGATTAAAAGCGTGCACCACTACTGCCTGGCAATAATTTTTAATACCTACATAACTTAAAGACGAATGCTTCATATTAAAAAATTAAACAGCCTTTAAACAAATGTGCAGCAAATGAAGACAATGACCTCAAAATATCAACAATATATAAGTATTTTGATCAGAGATAGAAATATATAGTGCAATAAGATCTTAAAATATCTTAAAATTGCATCAATATACAAAATAGCTTAAGCAGAGGTAGCAACATGCATGCAAACAATATAACAAAATAACTTTACATAGATACACAAATATTGTAAACAGAAATAGGAATATATTCAATTTAAGAAATATAATTTGATTTTGTATCCATATACAAGAATCTATACCAATATAAATTGTCTATAAATAACATCTCACAAGTAATAATCTCATCTACCTATTATCCCATCCCATATAATCCCCTTTTTTTCAAAACAGATCCCTGGGCTTACTTCATTTCTATGCTCAACCCTATGCCACTCATAACCAATCCCTAATAGATGTCTCTAACAGTGAGGGCAAACTTTGTTAGGAGAGGAGACTTCATTTTCTAGAATTATTTCCAGCTATCATGGGGGCAATGATATTTGTATGCAATCCTGAAAACTAAAATGATGGTTAAGTTTCAAGATAGTTGTCTGATATGATTACAAATAGTCTCTGAGTAGTCGGTAGGGTTGTTTTTTGAAGTTCTTATTTGAAGTTCTTGCCAGAACATTATAAGAAGGTGCACATGTCAGCTAGCCAAGTTGGAATCACCTTGAGCAGTTTGTAACCCAAAACCATTCTTAAAGTGGTGTTATAAACATAATGACATTATATCAACCAGGTGGAATCATTGAGGGGCCTCATCTCCTTCCTGGAAACTTCAAAGATTACTGCAGGAAAATTTATTGTTCATTGTGGAAAACTTAAACATTATTCATATAGACATATATTCTATGAAAGGTACCATAGAGACAAAAATAGGTATAGAGAGAAGTAAAATTTTGTGAAAGCAGAGGTTTGATACTAGTAGTTCTAGATTTTTTTCTCCCTTCTGTCCCACACCAGGTGGCTCCTGATATGAGGCAGAAACTCTGAATTTTTTTAAATAACTTGTTTGGATTTAGAGAAGGCTAGCCACTATCCAATTCCAAAGACAGCTTTAAATTTTAATAAATGGTGACTACTATATATATATATATTTATATATATAAATATAAATATTTATAAATGGTAAATATATATACCATTTATTAAAATATATATATATATACACACACACGTGTGTGTGTGTGTGTGTGTGTGTGTGTGTGTAAGATCTTATCCTACCGAGGATATGGATATCCTAAGTCATATTTATCTCTGCTTTATGATTCTTCCTGGATAGCTATCTTTTTTCTTTAAGCATCTATATATCCAAGGTCTCTTGACATTTTGAAGGTATTTCAAAATTTTGAAGGTATTTTGCAGGGTATTTACCTGCAGAGACAAGAACAGAACCCTGCCCCAATCCTTATAAGGTGTACTTACCACCTATAGGATTGTTAGATCTGTAGATGAGCTGTCATTTCTCTTTATCATGAGGTTTCTCTTATTCAAACTATGAATTTATGTTTATTAATTAATTAATTATTAAATTTAATAAAAATTATGTTTATTAATTTTGATGGTATCCATAGCTTTTCTTCTCCTGTGAAAACAAGAGCAAAGTAGGACATTTCCTGGTTTCCATTCTGAGGTCAACACATCCTTGAAATATACTGGCTAATTTAATTTAGAAGCTTTTTCTATTATCCAGTGTCTCTGTAACCATTGTTCCTATCTCATTAGCATTAACAAAATTCAAGGTTAATAAAGCATTGTGCAGTATATTTCTGAGGGTATTTTTCATCCCTTTCTGTTTGTTTAACATGTCCTTTATAGTTTTATTTGATCTTTCTGTAACTGCTTGACCTGTAGGATTGTGAGGTATAGCTGTAGTATGTTTTATATTATAATAAACAAAAACTATTTCATTTCCTTAGAGAAATATGCTGGATCATTGTCTATCTTTATTTGTGCCCATGATGGCGATAACTTCTAGTTAATGTGTGATTACTGAATCAGTCTATTTATGAACTCAAAGAAGTTGCCCATTGTAAACCTGAATAGGTGTCAGTGGTGTGGTGTACACATTTTAATTTTCCAAATTCTACAAAGTAGAACACATTCATCTGCCAGATTTCATTCCTCTGAGTACCCTTTGTATTACTTCCTCCAGGTAGTGGTATTTGGTTATATAAAGAACAAGTAGAACATCTTCTTATAATTGCCTTAGCTTGTTGCCATGTAATAGAAAACTTTTAAAACCTTTTCTATTTACATAATGATTTTATGGAATTCTGAGACCTTCAGCACTTTTCCAAACAATAATTGATCAATTTCTGCATTTGCCAGGTGCTAGAGGACCAGGCAAACCCATATGGGATTGGATATGTGTGATGTATTTGGGACAAAGCCAATTACTGATTATATCTTGAACCTGAATAAATAATTAAGTTAATTATGTTTTATCTGGAATAAATTCAGTGGTTTCAATATGTAAAACAACTCTTTCTGCATATTGTTAATCAGTAACTATATTGAGAGATTCTTTAAAAGCCCTTCGTATCATGAGACTAGCATAAAATTCTGACTTTTGAACAGAATTATAAGGACTTTGTTCCACTTTACTTAAATCTTCTGATTTTAACCTGCCTTTCCTGATTTATTTTCATCAGTATAGAATGTGTGGGCTTTAGTTATTGGTGTGTCACGTACAATGCTTGGGTGATCCAAGTAGATTAATTCTATTGTTTTGGGGATACTTGTATTAATCTCTCCAAAAAAATTAGTACAAGCTCTTTGCCAGAGTTTATTGTCTTTCCATATTTTTTTAATTTCATCACTAGTAAAAGGTACAATAGTTTCTGCTGGGTCTATTTCTGCTCGTTGACAAAGTCTCAATTTTCATTTTATAACTAATTCAGAGCCATTTACCATGTAAGATTTTAATTTTTTACTAGGTTTATGGGGTTATAAGATCCATTCTAAGATAATATCTTCACTCTGCATTTGAAAATTCCTGTGGAGAAATATTTGGAGGATAATATGAACAGAATGTAGTTAAGATTTGGATTCACACAATTTATATGTGCCTACTATAATTTCTCTTCAATCAAAGTCAATTCTTTTTCAGTTTAAGCTGTTAATTCCTTGGGACTATTTAAGTACTTGTCACCATCAAAGGTTTTGTTTAAATGAATTATTACATCTGGTGTTATCCCATAAGTGAGTCATAGTTTGGAAATGTATCCCAATAATTTTTGAAATACATTAAGAATCTGCAGTAGATCTCTCCTAATTTGTACTTTTTGTGCTCAAATTTTCTGTAAAGCTTTTTATAAACTAGATAATGGATAGGATCTCCTCTTTGTATTTTTTCAGGAGCAATTTGTAATCCCCAATGAGGCAAAACTTTTTTTATTTTGTCAAACCTTCTAAAGTATCTACATTTGAATAAGATAGCAAAATGTCATCCATGTAATGGTAGACCATAGATTAGGAAATTGCTTACATATTATTTCCAATGATTGACTTACAAAATATTGGCAAAAGGTAGGGCTATTTTAATATTCCCTGTGGGGAGATCCTCCATTGATATTTTTTATTAGACTGAGAATTATTATAAATAAGTACAGTGAAGGCAAATTTTTCTCTCTTTTTTTCTTGTAAAGATATACTGAAGGAACAATCTTTTAAATCAAGAACTATAAGAGGCCATCCTTTAGCCAATGGGGAAGGCAAAGGAATGACAGATTGTAGAGGTCTCTTTAACAACTCTTAGATCTGTCACCATTCTCTATTTTTCAGATTTCTTTTTAACAACAAATACAGGAGAATTCCAAGGGCTGGTTGATTCTTCAATATGCCAAGAATCTGATTGCTCCTGTACCAGCTGTTCTAAAGCCCACAGTTTTTCTTCTGTTAAGGGCCATTGTATAATCCATATTGGTTCCTTAGTTAACCATTTTAAAGGTAGGGCCTTCGATACCTCTGAAGGTTTGCTAGTTGTTTTGTGTTTTCATACAACCTAAATGGCTGGTAACTGTTTTTATAGTACACTTTAATATCCTTCCCAGAAACATGAGTTGGTTTATGTTCCATTTTTTTTGTTGTTGTTGTTGTTTTTATTTTTTATATTTAAAATTTTTTTTCCATTTCAGCCCCTCCTCCCAACACCCTCCCACTCCCCCCACTCCCTCTCCTCCTCCCTCTCCATCCCCTAAAGCAGTCAGGGTTTCCTGCCCTGTGGGAAGTTCAAGTTCCTCCCCCCTCCCTCCAGGTCCAGGGAAGGTGAGAGTCCAAACAGACTGGAGCGCCAAAATCCAGTATATGCAGAGGAAGCAAGTCCCAGTGTCATTGCCAATGGCTTTTCAAAAAGGCTCCAGGCCAGCCACATTTAGAGAATCTGGTTGGATCACGTCCTCGTTCGGTCCCAGTCCAACAGGCCTTGGTGAACTCTCATTATATCAGTCCCCTTGTATCAGTGGGTGCTCGCATCCCTCGCAGTCCTGATTACTTTTTTTATTTTCTTCATCCTTCTGCTCCTCATTTGGACCATGGAGTGCTCAGTTCGGTGTTCCAATATGGGTCTCCATCTGTATCGCCATCCAACGTCGGATGAAGGTTTCCTCTGCCCTTGCCTTCTTTGCTCACGTTCTCTTTCCTTCTGCTTCTCATTTGGACCTAGGGAGCTAGGTCCAGTGTTCCAACGTGGTTCTCCGCCTCCATCTCCATCCATCACCAGATGAGGGTTCTATGGTGACATGCAAAATATTCATCAGTATGGTTGTGGGCCATGGCCGGTTCAGGCACCCTCTCCTCTGTCCAGAGAACCATCTGGGGATCTCTCCTTGGACCGGGGATCCCCTTTATAATCAAGTCTCTTGTAAACCCTAAAATGATTCCCTTAGTTGAGGTATATACTTGCCTGATCTCATATCCATCCTTCCTCCCTCCCCCCCATCCCAGTCCCCCGATCTTTCCCCAATCCTCCCCTACTCCCTTCTCTCTAACCCTCTCCCTTTCCGACAACCCTCCCACCCCCCCATACACCCGAAGTTACCTGGGACTCTTGTCTATTTCCTACCTCCTGGCGGATAGTTAAATAATCTTCATCAGGTTCATCTTCTTATTTAGCTTCTCTAGGATCACGAATAATAGGCTCAAAGACCTTTAATTATGGTTAGAATCCACTTATGAGTGAATACATACCATGTTCCTCTTTTTGGGTCTGGCTTACCTCACTCAGTAAAGCGTTTTCTATTTCCATCCATTTGCATGCAAAATTCAAGATGTCATTGTTTTTTACCGCTGAGTAAAACTCTAATGTGTATATGTTCCACACCTTTTTTAACCATTCTTCTATTGAGGGGCACCTACAGATCACAACCTCACATTCACTGCTATATTGTCCACATATGCCATCACCCTTCCTCTCTGTCCTTCTGATCCTGCGCATTCAACCCATCTCATGCTTTACTTTAGTTGAGATAGGGTTCCTATTCCTAGAGATTGAACATTTGTCTCCTGAAGAGGCCAATTTGGATGTCAAGATTCTGAAGTAATAATAGGCACATCCATACCATTTACAATAGCTCTTCAAGTACAATGTTATTTACTCATACTCTCAACTTTGGCTTTTGATTATTTATAGAAGTCTGACAAAATATATGTTTCCTGTTTTCTACTGGAATTTTTAACTCAGCCTCTATGATTATTTTATCATCCAGAGCAGTATGGTTTTTTACAAGAAGCACTGCTTTTTTTTTAACTTTCCTGGAGAGTTGTGTTCTCCACAATGACTGACCCACGTTTGACCTGGGGACTTGCAAGATGTCCCACAAGGAATTTCCCAATAGTAATGGGTTGCTTTATTTGTCTCTTCTTGCTCTACATTCATTGGTCTAGTATTGGCCTTTGCTGCATCTTCTAAATAATTCAGAAGATTGAGATTTTCTATTTTTTTCATTCCTAGAGGATACCTTATTTCTAGGAATGTCTTGTCTACAATCCCTTCTCAAATGCCCCATTCTACAACAATTATAACATTTGGTATTTTAATGTCTTGTCATACCTTTAGAAATTGTTTCTCCCACCCAAGCCTGAGAATTATAGTCAAATGACTCAACATTGACTGTGTGCAGAATGGAATGGATCCATTCATCCATGGGTGCTGATCTGCTTAAAGTCCCAAGTAGCTTTTTGCATTTTAAGTTGGCATTTTCAAAAGTCAAAGATTCAATAAGTAATCATCTAGCTTCTGGATCTGTTACCCCTATTAGTACAGCCTTAGTTAATCTTTGTAAAAAGTCACTAAAGGGTTCTCTTGGACCTTGGATGGCATTAGTATATGATTCAATTCTTATTCCTGTTCTTGAATCCTGTCCCAAGCATTTAAGGCTGCTATATAGCATAGGACAAGATATGTTCATTGTATATAGCTGGACTCTGCGGATCAGCATACTGGCCCTCACCAAGAATTTAGTCTTGGGAAGCCTCAAATCCTTTGACTTTACCTTGATGTTCTAGAGCTTTAGCCTCCTCTCTCCAATAGCACTTCCTCTGTAACTGTGGCCTATCTTTTAGCACTGCTAAAATTAATTGAAGCAAATCTTGTGGAGTAGCTTTATTGCTTGAAGCCCATGTCCTTATCATTTTCCTAACAAAAGGTGAATGCATGCCATAAAATACTACTGCTTGCTTAATTTCTTTTTTTTTTTGACTTGGAAAAGAGACATAGTAATTTATTTTTAAAGGAAGTTGAATTTGATTACAGTTTATAATGTTGATAAACAATGGAGTTTAGAGTTTTTATTTTTATTTTTTTATTTTTTTAAATTGAGACCACATGGTTTTATTAATACATAGGTTAGTAGATTTTACTAACATTATAAGGGGTAAGAACACAATATAATTAGATTATAAATGTGTCCAACTGTGGGTTTTATTTTATTTTTTTTCCGTTAGACTTGTTTATTCAAGTATCCAAAAACACTCTTTCCACTTCCTCCCCTCCTCCCAATACCCTCCCCCGCTCCCCCCACTTCCCCTACTCCCTCGCCTCCTCCCTCACCATTCCCCAGAGCAGTCAGGGTTTCCTGCTCTGTGGGAAATCCAAGTTCCTCCCCCCTCCCTCCAGGTCCAGGAAGGTGAGCATCCAGACAGGCCAGGATCCCAAAAAGCCAGTCCATGCAGACGAAACAAGACCCAGTGCCATTGTCAATGGCTTCTCAGGCTTAATTTCTTTTAAATCTTTCATACCTATAGGTTTCCACTTACATTCTTTGTATCCATTTGGGTATTGAGTATCTGCTTGCTTTTCAGAGGTAATAACAGGATAAGTAGCTAAAACTCTTGCTAAGTCATCTCTGACTCTAAGAGGTACTTGTGATGCTACATCATTTGCCTGTACCTCCTCTCCTTGCTTATCTGTTTGACAACTTTTTCAATCAATTCAAATTTTTAAGGAGGACATATTATTTATTTTTCAGATACCTTATATATTTCTTGGGCAAGCAGATATCTCTGTTTTATTTTTTAACTTTTTAAAAAAGAAAGCAAACTATCTTTTTTCATTTTACATCCCAATCCCATCTCCAACTCCCTTCCTTCCTCCCATTTCTTCCCCCTCCCCCCTACTCATCTCCATCCACTCTTCAGAGAGGACAAGGCACATTGCTCTGAAGAAGGACCAAGGCACTCTCTACTATATCCAGGATGAGTGAGGTGTCCATCCAGGGAGATGGGTTCCAAAAAGTCAGTACAAACAGCAGGGTGTACAAATTGTGGTGTCACTACAAGTAGTCCCACAGTCTGTCTCAGCCATACAACTATCACCCACATTCAGAGGGGATAGTTTGGTCCTATGCTGATTCCTTCCCTGCCCGGCCAGAGTTAGTAAACTCCCCTTAGCTAGGGTAAGGTATTTCATTGTGTGTCACCATCATGGTCTTGACCCCTTTGCTCATATTCTCACTCTTCCCACTATTTAACTGGACTTTGGGAGCTCAGCCCAGTGTTCCACTGCAGGTCTCTGCCCTTGTCTCCATCAGTTGCTAGATGAAAGTTCCATGTTGAAATTTAAGATAGCCAATAATCTGGCTTCTGGGCAAGGCCAGCTCAGGCACCATCTCCACCATTGCCTAGGGTCTTAGTTGAGGTCATCCCCATGGACTCCTAGGAATTTCCCCAGTGTGAGGTTTCTTGATAGCACCATAATGGCTCCCTTAATCAAAGGATCTCCTTCTGTGCTCTCTTTCTGTCTCTCCCCATCCTGACCATCCTGTTTCCTCAAGTTTTTCTCCCACTTCTCCCCTCCTCCTCCCCTTCCTCCTTCTCCTCCCACACGCATGCTCCCAATTTTCTCAGGAGATCCTATCTACCTCCCCTTCCCAGGGGGATCTACATATGCCTCCCTGGAGTTCACCTTGTTACCCAGCTTCTCTAGATCCATGGATTGTAGGCTCATTACCCTTTCCTTTACAGCTAGTATCTATTTATGAGTGAATATATACCATTATGGGGCTAGCAAGAAACCTGTCTCTAGATAAATGTCCAGGAATCCACAAGGATGACCCCAGTTAAGACCCTAAGCAGTAGTGTAGAAGTTGCTTGGACTAGCCTTACTTTGTACTCAGATTAATGAGTTTCTTAAATGTCACCATAGAATCTTAATACAGAAACTTATGGAAACTAGTCCCCCTGAATGTCGGTGACAGTTGTATGGCTGGGGCAGACTTTAGGGCTACTGGCAGAGGCACCAGGACTTATCCCTACTGCTTATACTAGCTCTTTGGGAACCCATTCTCTTTGGACAGATACCTTGCTCAACCTAGATACAGTAAGGAGGGCTTTGAACCTTGCCCAAAGCAAAGTGCCTTACCCTTTCAGAGGAGTGGATGGAGGATGGGGTCAGGGGAAGGTAGAAAGAATGGGAACTAGGATTGGAATGTAAAGTGAAAAATATAGTTTGTTTCTTTTAAAAAAATAAAATAAAAAATATAACATCTCATGTTCTAAGAGATGAGAAGTTTGCTAGAACTCATAGCCAGAGTCACTTAAGATTTAAGACTGCTAGCCTATTATGTACTTAGACTGTTTGTTTAATCTGTCTATAAAAGAATATAACCATCAACTTTATTTGCCTAGGATTTCCCATGTAATCATCTTTTACAATATAAGTTAATGAATAGCTGTAATCTTTAATTAAGTACTTATCCATATCCATTATTCAGAACAATTCGAGTGTATCATTTGCCACAAAACAGATGTTGATAGCAACTTTTTAAATCCTACATAAAGGCTGAAAGTGTCCATTTATACATACTGATTGACAGATAATTGGGTTTGTAGTACTATTTGTAGTCTGGGTCAGGTGGAACCAGTGACTTGATCCTTGTAGACCTACATTAAAGACTTTTGTAAAGTAAAAAATATTAATTTCTTTATTTCTTCCTTGACCCAGGGATGGTTCAATTGAGCACTGCTCAATTTGCATGTGTTTGTAGACTATCTGCAATTAGTGTTGTTGTAAAATTCTAATTTAAACCATGATGATCTGATAATATATAGAGGGTTATTCCAAATTTGTTATTTGTTGAGGTTTGCTTTGTTATTGAGTATGTGATCAATTTTAGAGAAGGTTCCATGAGGTGCTGAAATAAGGGTATATTCTTTTGTGTTTGAGTGAAATGTTCTGTAGATGTGTGTTAAGTCCATTTGAGTTGTGACATCTGTTAGTTCTCCTATTTCTCAGTTAAGTTTCTATCAGATTGATCTGTCCATTGGTGAGAGTGGAGTGTTGAAGTCTACTATTAGTTTGTGATATTTGATACTTGATTTAAGCATTAGTAATGTTTCTTTTACATATGTGGGTGCTCTTGTATTTGGGGCAAAGATGTTTAAGATTGAGATCTCATCTTGATAGATTGTTCCTGTGATGAGTATAAAGTGTCCTCCCCATGCACAAAACTCAAGTCCAAATGGATTAAAGACCTCAATATAAATTCAACCACATTGAGCCTGTTAGAAGAGAAAGTGGGAAGTAGTCTTCAATGCATGGGCACAGGAGACCACTTTCTAAATACAACACCAGTAACACAGACACTGAAAGAAACATAAATAAATAGGATGTCCTGAAACTGAGAAGCATCTGTAAAACAAAGGACACAGTCAAAAGACAAAAAGACAGCCTACTAAATGGGAAAAGATCTTCACCAATCCCACAACAGACAAAGGACTGATCTTCAAAATATATAAAGAACTCAAGAAATTAGAAATCAAAATTCCAAATAATCCAATTTTTAAAGTAAGGTAAAGAACTAAACAGAGAATTCTCAACAACAACAACAAAATCTCAAATGGCCAAAAGATTTAAGGAAAAGCTCAACATTCTTAGCCATCATAGAAATGCAAACCAAAACAAATCTGAGATACCATCTTATACCTGCCAGAATTGCTAAGATCAAAAACACCAGTGATAGCTTATGCTGGAGAGGATGTGGAGTAAGCTAGTGGGAATATACAACCACCCTGGAAATCAGTATGGTAGTATCTCAGAAAATTGGAAATGAACCTACCTCAAGACCCAACAATACTACTCTTGTGTATATACCCAAAGAAGGCACAATCATACTACAAGAACATTTGTTCAACTATGTGTTGCAAGGTGACAGCTTGTTGGTTCCCAGCAGCTCAGTCATGAAATAATCACAAAGAAACTGTGTTAATTAAATCACTCCTTGGCCCATTAACTCTAGCTTCTTATTGGCTAACTCTCACATATTAACTTAACCCATCTTCATTAATCTGTCTATCACGATGAGGTCGTGGCCTACCAGCAAAGTTTCAGCATGTCTGTCTCTGACAATGCCTCCATGGCTTCTCCAAGCTCTGTCCTTCTTCTCCGGATATTCAGTTTAATTTTCCCTGCCTAGCTCTGTTTTACCCTATCAAGGGCTCAAAATATTTTCTTTATTCACCAATGGTATTTATGGCATGCAGAAGAAAATCCTACATCACCTCCCCTTTTCTATCGAAATAAAAAGGGTTTTAACTTTAACATAATAAAATTACATATAACAAAACAGGTATTGAACAAGAATTACAGTTACAATATTTATATCTACTTTATCTTTTATCATAACTAAGGAAAACTACAACTATAACTATCAATTCTTCAACCCCATCAAAGACTCTAGAAGGATATAATATTACCTAAATAAACAGGAGGTACATTTTAAGCAACTTCCAAAACTCTAGAAATGACAGAGTCATCTCACTGCCTGGACAGTCACCCAAAGTTCTTCTGTACTGTTGGGGCATCTGTCTTCAGCCTACTGGCCCATAGTATCCATCAGACTTTTCCACGAAGCAGTAAGTTCCAAAGACATTTCCACCTATATTAGCAGTTTGTCAGTCACTTTCTTCTGTGTCCTGCAGAATGTCTGACAGACTCTTTTATAAAGCAGGAACCCTGAAGGACTGTCTCACCTTTTTAATGTAACCTTAGTAGTCATTTTTCTGTGGGTTCTGCATGTCCAGTTCATCAAGCAGTCCAGGTAAGAGCAGTTTCTTGCCCAAATGGCTAACCAACTCCATAAGGAACCTCTTTGATGCCCATCATCCTCTTGAAGTAGATTGGTGCTACCAGGAGCATATGTGTCTCACTGTCATAAGTCCTAAATTCTTAAAACATTTTAAATGCCATATTCTGTAGTCTTTGGAAGGTTTAAAGAATCCCTATCCACCTGAAATACATCTCTGTACATCTAGAAAATCTAACTAACATGACTATAAGCTTGACTATTAAAGATGACTATCTATTAACCTGTATTTCCTAATTATACATTACATTTTTAAATGAGCTAGACAAACACAATACCTTAATCAAGATCAGAAATACATATATACGGGGGCTGGAGAGATGGCTCAGTAGTTAAGAGCACAGCCTGCTCTTCCAAAGGTCCTGAGTTCAATTCCCAGCAACCACATGGTGGCTCACAACCATCTGTAATGAGGTCTGGTGCCCTCTTCTGGTCGGCAGGCATACATGAAGACAGAATATTGTAAACATAATAAATAAATTTTAAAAAAAAGAAATACATATATACAATATAACAAAAATTGACCTTAAATTTGTATCTGTAAACAAAGTCCATACCAATGCAAAACTCTATAACATATCCCCCTTTAAATGTAAAGAAACATTTATAAGCAATATTTGAAATATTGGTATATTTCTCCTCCAAATTTCTTCGTGTTGATTATTGGGGGAAGTATTTTTGGGCATGTTCATGGTGACCTTTTAGGGGGTCTTGGTCCACAAACCCACATTAGCCTGAAAACAATCCACAGGCTCTCATCATCTGTGGAAACAAAAGAAGAACCTCTTTTCCAAAGCAACATATTCTTAAACTCAAATTCTGATATAAAGATACCTTTAAAGTATATATGTTGATTTAGCTTAGCAGTCCACACAATGAAATGTCTCTTTACTTAGCTCTTTAACAGTCAAAAAATTCCAAGAAAACACAATAATATACATAATCCAGACTCTGCATGTATTCATCTTTATGTGGCTTGTTTTTACTCTATTACCTTTTAATATTTATTTTTATTACCTTTACTCCTTTAATCTATGACTGTCTGTACTCTGTCTCTTTAAAGACTTTTTTAAAAAAACCATTTACTTCTTTTTTAACTGTCAGTATTCTTTTTCTTCTCTCTCCCAAGCCTACATACATTTATCCAACACTGTGACCCATTTAGCGGTCTTTAATGTCTGAATCTGTTCTAATGGTATCTGTAATTATTTACTGTCCAGGAGTGCTTCTTAGAATGCTAAGCACTATTTTTGTGTTTTCTGGTTTTTTTTTTCAGCACTTCTTAAAAACTTAAGCTGTGGGAGAATCAACATAGTAAAAATGGCAATTCTACCAAAAGCAATCTATAGATTCAATGCAATTCCCATCAAAATCCCATCAAACTTCTTCACAACCTGGAGAGAACAATAATCAAGTTTATATGGAAAAACAAAAAACCCAGGATAGCCAAAACAATCTTATACAATAAAGGAACTTCTGGAGGCATTACCATCCCTGACTTCAAACTCTATTACAGAGCAACAGTATTGAAAACAGCTTGGTATTGGTATAAGAACAGAGAAGTCGACCTATGGAATCGAATAGAAGACCCGGGTATTAACCCACAAACGTATGAACACCTGATTTTTGACAAGGGAGCTAAAGCTATACAATGGAAGAAGGATAGCATCTTTAACAAATGGTGATGGCATAACTGGATGTCAACCTGTAGAAGAATGAAAATAGATCCATATCTATCACCATGCACAAAACTCAGGTCCAAATGGATTAAAGACATCAACATTAATCCGACCACTTTGAACCTGATAGAAGAGAAAGTAGGAAGTAGTCTACAAGATATAGGCACAGGAGACCACTTCCTAAGCAGAACCCCAGGAGCGCAGATAATAAGAGAAACAATAAATAAATGGGACCTACTGAAACTGAGAAGCTTCTGTAAAGCAAAGGACACTGTCAGTAAGACAAAAAGGCTGCCTTCTGACTGGGAGAAGATCTTCACAAACCCCTCAACAGACAAAGGTCTGATCTCCAGAATATACAAAGAACTCAAGAAACTAGACACTAAAACTCTAATTAACCCAATTAAAAAATGGGGTACTGAACTGAACAGAGAATTCACAACAGATGAACTTCGAATGGCTAAAAAGCACTTAAGGTCATGCTCAACCTCCTTAGCGATCAGGGAAATGCAAATCAAAACAACTTTGAGGTATCATCTTACACCTGTCAGAATAGCCAAACTCAAAAACACCAATGATAGCCTATGCTGGAGAGGATGTGGAATGAGGGGAACACTCATCCATTGTTGGTGGGAATGCAAACTTGTGCAGCCACTGTGGAAATCAGTGTGGCGGTTTCTCAGGAAACTGGGAGTCAACCTCCCTCAGGACCCAGCAATTCCACTCTTGGGAATATACCCAAGAGATGCCCTAACATACTACAAAGGCATTTGTTCAACTATGTTCATAGCAGCACTATTTGTAATAGCCAGAACCTGGAAACAACCTAGGTGCCCCTCAATAGAAGAATGGTTAAAAAAGGTGTGGAGCATATATACATTAGAGTTTTACTCAGCGGTAAAAAACAATGACATCTTGACTTTTGCATGCAAATGGATGGAAATAGAAAACGCTTTACTGAGTGAGGTAAGCCAGACCCAAAAAGAGGAATATGGTATGTATTCACTCATAAGTGGATTCTAACCGTAATTAAAGGTCTTTGATCCTATTATTCGTGATCCTAGAGAAGCTAAATAAGAAGGTGAACCTGACGAAAATCATGTAGCTATCCTCCTGGAGATTGGAAATAGACAAGAGTGCCAGGTAACCTCGGGTGCATGGGGGTTGGGGGGGCTGTTGGAAGGGGAGAGGGTTAGAGAGAAGGGAATAGGGGAGGAATGGGGAAAGATCGGGGGACTGGGATGGAGGGGAGGGAGAATGGATAGATATGGGATCAGGGAAGTATATACCTCAACTAAGGGAGTCATTTTAGGGTTTACAAGAGACTTGAGTATAAAGGGGATCCCAGGTCCAAGGAGAGGTCCCCAGATTGTTCTCTGGACAGAGGAGAGGGTGCCTGAGCCGGCCTTGGCCCACAACCACACTGATGAACATTTTGCATATCACCATAGAACCCTCATCTGGCGATGGAGGGAGATGGAGGCGGAGACCCACGTCGAAACACTGGACCTAGCTCCCTAGGTCCAAACGAGAGGCAGAAGGAAGGAGAACGTGAACAAAGAGGGCAAGAGCAGAGGAAACCTTCATCCGACGTTGGATGGAGATACAGACGGAGACCCATATTGGAGCACCGGACGGAACCCTCCACGGTCCAAATGAGGAGCAGAAGGATGAAGAAAATAAAAAAAGAAATCAGGACTGCGAAGGGCGCCATCACCCACTGATACAAGGAGACTGATCTAATGAGAGTTCACCAAGGCCAGCTGGACTGGAACTGAATGAGCACGTGATCTAACCAGATTCTCTGAATGTGGCCGGATTCTCTGGATGTGGCTGGCCCGGAGTCTTTCTGAAAAGCCATTGACAAAGACACTGGGACTTGTTTCCTCTTCATATACTGGATTTTTGGGATCCAGTCTGTTTGGATACTCACCTTCCTGGACCTGGAGGGAGGGGGGAGGAACTTGAACTTCCCTCAGGGCAGGAAACCCTGACTACTCTTAGGGATGGAGAGGGAGGAGAGAGGGAGTGGGGGAAGTGGGAGGGTGTTGGGAGGAGGGGCGGAAATGGAAACTTTTATAATTTAATAAACTTTAAAAAAAAACTTAAGCTGTGACATTGCTAAGGGAAATATGACATTTCCTGCTTGCCCTGCTCAGTCCAGCATGCAGGAGCGGGCTGCTCACTGCCTCTGAGCTACACACATCAACACAGTTCCAAGTATGCAGCCGGTCTATGCCGAACCATTAAGCAGTTTATAACATGCTGCTTACAAACTTCATTTAAATGCTTGGCTGGATCTCTGGGAAGAGTTATAGTTCACACTGGCAGCATGGCCCAGAAAGCAGCATTTTCAACTATGTTCATAGCAGCATTATTTATAATAACCAGAACCTGGGAAAAAACCTAGATGTGCCTCACACAAAGAATGGATAAAGAAAATGTAGTATGTTTACATAATGGAGTACTACTCAGCGGTAAAAAAAAAAAAACCAATGACATCTTGAAATTTGTATTCAGATGGATGGAACTAGAAAAAATCATCCTGAGTAAGGTAACCCAGACAAAGGAAGATTCAAATCTTTTTACCGCTGTTTTTTGTAAACCCTGAATCTCTTGAACTGTGAATATGTCTAATGATTTCATCGAATCATTTAATCAGGTTCACATTCTGTACATGTGATTCCAAGATTTAAAATTTTTCATTAATGTTATCTTCTCATCCTTAGATATTATTTGGATTGCATTTATTTATTTTATTTGGGGGGGGGTTGCAGATATATTGCCTTCCTGGAGGGATGTTCAATCTTCTAGCTTATTATAACTTTTTTGACAGATTTTGATTGTCAATTTCAACAGTATGAATTATTTCAGGTAATCTCTAATTACCCTTTTGTAAGGTTTCATAACTCATTAACATGGATTGAATTTTGCCTGTCATATTAAGGTTATCATTTTCAATAGTATGAATCCTTTCAGCTGAAGACTGTAATCTTTCCCAAAGTTTCTCATTCTTGACTCTGTTATGAAACCATTCCTTTAAGGAAGAACAAAGCTAATGGCCACTATGATCACAAAAATATATGTACAAGGTAGCTCATATAGCTCTTGCAGAATTCCATCCATAATAGAAACAAAAAGGTTGTTAAATTCCTGTATGTTGATATTATCTTCAGTTATCTTTGGGGTGGTTTGGAATTTTCAAATTTACTTATTTATTAATTAAATTAACTCCATTATGATTTTCAGAAATTGTTGTAGGTGTAATAACCTTGATTGACCAGCAGGTGTCACAGTTGTGGTAGTAAAGCTGCTCCTAATTGAACAAATGCTTTTGTAGTATGATAGGGCATCTCTTGGGTATATTTCCAAGAGTGGAATTGCTGGGTCCTGAGGGAGGTTGACTCCCAGTTTCCTGAGAAACCACCACACTGATTTCCAAAGTGGCTGCACAAGTTTGCATTCCCACCAACAATGGATGAGTGTTCTCCTTACTCCACATCCTCGCCAGCATAAGCTATCATTGGTGTTTTTGAGTTTGGCTATTCTGACAGGTGTAAGATGATATCTCAGAGTTGTTTTGATTTGAATTTCCCTGATCGCTAAGGAGGTTGAGCATGACCTTAAGTGTCTTTTGGCCATTTGAACTTCTATTGAGAATTCTCTGTTCAGTTCAGTACCCCAATTTTTAATTGGGTTAATTAGAGTTTTAGTGTCTAGTTTCTTGAGTTCTTTGTATATTCTGGAGATCAGACCTTTGTCTGATAAGGGGTTGGTAAAGATCTTCTCCCAGTCAGTAAATTGCCTTTTTGTCTTAATGATGTGTCCTTTGCTTTACAGAAGCTTCTCAGTTTCTGTAGGTCCCATTTATTCATTGTTGCTCTTATTGTCTGTGCTACTGGGATTCTACCTCTTGGGCAGCGACAAAGTTCATGTGTTGCTTTCTTCTGTGTCCTGTAGACTGTCTGGTAGTTTTTTTTTCTGTGAATCGGGAACCCTGAAAGGTTGTCTTACCTTCTTTAGGCAAGTTCAGAAGTCATTTTTCTGTAGGTCCTACATGCCCAGTTTATATAAAATACCATCAAGCAGTACAGACAAGAGCAGTTTCTTGCCCAAATAGCTAACAAACTCCTCTTCAATGTTCATTATCCTCTTGAAGTAGATTGGTGCTGCCAGGAAATGTGTCTCATTGTCATTAGAAGTCTAAGTTCTTAAAGCATTTTAAATGCCACATTCTGTAGTCTTTGAAGCGTTGAAGATTATCTAACTGAAATATATCTCCATATATCTAGGAAAACCTTTAATTATATTATATTTTTAAATGAGCTGTCTAAACATAATGCCTTAAAGAAGATCAGAAATATATATAACAAAATTGACCTTAAATTTATATCAATAGACCAAGATCCATACCAATGGATCTTGCTATTCATTTAGCTATTCATATAGCAAAGTATTCATTGCTATAGTATATCTCCCTTATTTTTTAAAAAAGAGATTGACTGTGACCATTAATGATTTATAAACAACCCCTTTTAAATGAAGACAAACATTTATAAACAGTTATTTTGGAAATTTGGGTGTAGTTTTATTCAAAATGCTTCCTGCTTTTTGTTGAGTGAACTATTTTTAAAGTTCATGGAGAACTTTTGGGGGATCTTGTTCAATCAAACCACATTAGCCTGGAAAGAATTCACAGGTTCTCATCTTCTATGGAAACAAAAGCAGAATCTTTTTCCAAAGCAAAACATTTCCTTAGACCCAAATTTTAAAATCAAGATCCCTTTATGTTGGTTTAAATTAGCATCACCCCAAAACAAATGTCTCTCTGCAGTCAAAACCTTCAAACACACACACACACACACACACACACACACACACACACACACTCCAGACTCTGTGAATGTTCCATCTTACTGTGGCTTATTTTTCTTTACTCTTTAATCTATGACTATCTGTACTATTTTATATTACTGTAACTGTCTCTTTAAAGACTTTGTTTTATTTTTCAAAACATTTACTTCTTTTTATAACTGTCTATTTTCCTCTCTTTCCCAAGCCTACATACATTTACACAATACTGTGACCCATTCGAAGATCTTTTTATCTAAATCTGTCTTTACTGTGTATCTGTAATCATTTTCTGACCAGGAGTGCTTTTTTAAAAAATGCTAAGTAGGCGTGGCTAGGACCAATTTCACATCTCCATTTCTGCCTGTTTGTTCTGCTCCATCCAGCATGGCAGAGGTATGTTCACTACCTCTGTGAGCCATGCTTACTGCCCTAGCTCCAGGGATACAACGGGTCTATGTCACCATTAACTACTAATAACTCACGGATCACAAACCTTATTTAAGTGCAGGGCCTCCCAGAAGAGCTAGAGTTCATGCTGCCATCATGAACCAGAAGCCTTCCCTTAAAGAAGCTGGACAGCGTTTGCCCCTAAAGCTGAGTCAGGAAACCTCTTAAAGTAGCAGCACCTCTGCTTGCCACCAGCAAACAGAGCCTATCTTAAAATATGCTGCTACCAGGAAGTCATTCTTAATTCTGTTCTTTTGTGTCTAGAATTCCTTCCCAAACTCTGTCAGTTTTTATGTGGATGTACTTGCCCCTTATTGGCATGCCAGGGTAAAGTTTTATTGTAAGTTGACAATTGTGTGAAGAATGTATTGGATAAAATGTTCTGCAGAAATTTCTTATGTTCATTGACTTAAGGTATCATTTAACCCCAATGTTTCTCTGTTTTATTTTTGTCCAGCTGATGTGTTTATTGGTGTGATAGGTTATTGAATTCACACATTCTTATTGTGTTGGAATTATCCACCCTAATGTAGTGTTTGCTTTGATGGTAAAGTGTTTTAATAGGCAGCAAAAAGATGGATCTGTTTTCTAATAGTCTGTGACTCTTTATTGGATAATTTAGATTGTTAGTAAGAGTTATTGGTTTTGTGTATTAATTCCTGCTATTTTGTTTTCTGTAGTGTTTTTTTGTAGACTTCCTTTGGTTAACTTTCCTGGAGTTGTTTATTTCTCTGTGATGTTTTGGGTGTTCTCATTCTTATCTTCAGATTGAAGTATTCCTTCTAATGGCTCCTGTGGAACTTGCTTAGTTGTGAACAAAGATACATGCAGGCAAACCACAATTTTCCATAAAAAATAATTTTTTAAAAAGAGAAAGCTAAAGATAAAAATGAGGTGGTCACTGTAGATTACAATGAAATACAGAGAATATGGAAATATTTTAAATTTAGATTGCAAAATAACTGAAAAGTCTTAAAGGGCATACACTCTCAGACACATGTTAAATCAAGAATATATAAGCACATTCCTAACAGCCTTTAAACAGAAATTTAAAAACTCTCCTAGCAAAGAAAAGTCAAATATCAGATTATTTAGTACTTGGATTCTAAAAAGTCTTTAAAAAGGAGTTAAGTCAATGCTCATCAAACTGTTCAATATAGTAGGAGATGAAATACTACCATATCATCCCACAAAGGCAATATTACTTTGATACTTAAATCATATAACATGGATAGAATACTATAGAACAATTTCCCTGATGAATATGAGCAAGAAATTTCTCAGCAAAATTCTTACCAACCAGTTTAACATCATCAGTATTATTTGTGTGTATGCATATATAATATGCATGTGAGTGATGTGGAAAATTGTGTAGGTCAGAGGACAGCTTTGTGGAGTCACTTGTCTCCTTCCCCATGCATGTGGGTTCCAGGGATTGAACCCAGGTTAGCAGGCTTATGAATCAAATTCCTTTACCCATCAAGATATTTTGATGGCATCTTGCGAGTCAAGTTTAAGAACACATTAAGTAGATCAGGTCAGTTAAGGTCATTAAGAAGGAAGTCAGCATGGGTCTGACTGCCTAAGTTTAATCCAAAGAACCCATGTAAAGGCAGAAGGAAAGAGGTGACTGCACATGCTTCACCTCCACGTATGCTATACCTTGCATGCACTCATAGTCACACACACAGAAGATCATACACAATAGCCAGTTGGGTTTCACTGAATAAATGCAAGTTTGATTCTGTAGCACAATTAACAAATGCTCAGAGACAGATATTGGGGTTCAACCTGAAGATCAGGAAAGAAAAAAGACAGGTCTCTCTTATTTAACATTTTAATAAAACTTGATTATTTCCCTTGTAATTGTCTTGTATTTCTTTGTCAGACTATAATTTTGTGTTCCTTTTTCTTTCAAGGCTACTAAAATACATTATCTTTTTATTTTCTGTATATGGCCTATAGAAATGGAGTTGTTTTGTTGTTATTGTTCTCTGTGGTTTACTGTGTTGATTTCATACCAAACGCCATTGCTAATTGCTAAACTTTACTACTTCTCATATTTCACTTATCATTGCCTTGGATTCCCATCCTTATACTTATGTATTGGGTATTAAAACAGGTATTTGCATCTGTTCCATTCTTTATGCCTCATCTCTGTCCTCCCTTCTGGCCCATTCTGACGTAGGGTAACGGCTTTTTTTTTTTTTTTCGTGCTTCTGAGATTGTATCCAGGGCTGCTTACATTCCAGGCAACTACTTTATCACAGCCTGATGATCTTAGTCCTGGTCTCACAGAGAAAGTCATCAATAAATCATGATTTAGTTTGTTGCTTAAATAGAGTATGTCACATATATTATCATCTTTTAAAGGTCACTTGGTGGCTTCTATTCTTCAATGATGATTTTTAAAAAGCTGTATCAGATTACAGTCCTGCCAACAGTAGCTGTAAGGTGATTTCAAAGGCCAGATATGACCATTACCATTGTACGATATAAAAATTCCAGAAATCAGGGTACTGTTGAGTGGGAGTCTGGTATTTCACATCCATGTTGTACTCTGAACATTTGCCCTTCATTGGTGCACACCAACAGCTAAACACTCCACAGAGGACCCTGATGTGGGAGGTGATGTATGCTGTGAATATGTTTTATTGCCATTGGTTAATAAAGAAGCTAATTTCAGCCAATGTCTTATCAGAGTAAGGCCAGGTAGGAAATCCAGAGATGTAGAGAGAGAGTAGGTGGAGTCAGAGAGACACCATGTAACTGCTGAAGGAAACGGAGGTCCTGGAACCTTACCAGTAAACTATAAGCCTTGTAGTAAAATACCAAATAATAGAAATGAGTTAATTTAACATATACAAGCTAGCTAGAAATATTCTTAAGCTATTGCCAAACAGTATTACAATTAATATAGTTTCTGTGTGATTATCTTGGGTCTGGGTGGTCCAGAATGAACTAGCAGCCTCTGCCTACAAAGCCCACTATCAAACAGCAGAGAAAATAAAACTTTGGGATGATATAGACCTGGAGGACAAATATAAACTTCAGGGAGAGTTTCCCAGCAAGAAGAAGAAGTTAAAGTACTGAATCAATATTCACTGGGGTTACACTTTAACCTATTTATTAAATTCTAAGGGGAAAAAGGAACCTTGGAAAGGCAAAGTAAAATTTCCCAGTAGCATTTAATAATAAAAGAAAAGGGTTTCAGTTCAGGCAAATTAGTTAGCAGACCTCAAGAATGCACAGTTTCAGTCAAATGAAATCCTCAGTGTTCTGACATAGTAATGGAGATGAAATAGTTGTAGTGAGAACCTCACTGAAAGCAACATATTCTGGGCAGGTGGTGGTGGTGCACGGCTTTAATCCTAGCACATGGGAGGCAGAGGCAGGCGGATCTCTGTGAGTTTGAGGCCAGCCTGGTCAACAAGAGCTAGTTTCAGGACAGGCACCAAAGCTACGCTGAGAAACCCTGCTACACTGAGAAACCCTGAAAGAAAAAATAAATGAAGAAAGGAAGGGAGGGAGGAAGGGAGGAAGGGAGGGTGAGGGAGGGAGGGAGGGATAAATTCTGATTTCATGACTAATCTAGTCTAATCTATCTAATAGATATCCTATTCTAAATGAACAATATGAGCACCCACAAAGAAAATAACATCATATGAAGACATCTTCAATTTTTATATATAATGTTTGGCAGTCAAGAAAATCACCAAGACACATTAGTTCATTCAGAGGAAAAAGTTGAAAATAGAAATAGACTCAGAGGTTATCTCGGTGTAGGGTAAGAATTTACAATAATTAACTGAGAAAAAAATGAAGGAAAAGAGAAGAAATCAGAAAATATCCAGATAATTGAAATGCATGGAAAAGGAATTAACATTTAAAAATAGAAGTCTAATAACTGAAATTAAGAACTAAAAATAGAAAACTATCTCTTTCTGCCTTCATGATATTTTATTAAAAAGCAATGTATGTTTGGCTTTACTAACTTTCCTTTGGAATCATTACAACAATTTTTTCTCTAGTTCTTTTTGCTGTGTTTTGCTTTGATTTTAGACAGTCTTGCTCTGTAACCCAAGCTAGCCTGGAGCTCACTGTATCAGGGTGCAATGTTTATCCTGCCTCTGCCTCCGAGTGCCGAGATTGTGTACTATACCATGATGCCTGATCACATTACTTGATTAATATATTTAATTTATTGATTTTAATAATGTTATGCATTCCCAAAATAAATTCATTTTAGACACTTTACTTACTACTACATTTTTGTTGTTTTCTTTTTTTAAAAGATTTTTGTGTCTATGCTTATAAGAAATTAGCTTCTAATTTTTTTGTTAATGTCAAAGTTGTATTTGTCTCATAACTGAAGAAAAGTGTGTTCCCCCTCAATGTTCCTTGAAAGAGTCTGTGAAAGCTTGGACTACATTTTAATTGAACATGCCACCTCCTGACTTCCTTCACCTTCTCAGTCTTTAATTTCACTTTGTTCTTCTTTCTCGGTTCAAGTCTTAAATCAGCAACAAAAAACCACTTTTCCTCTTTTATGAGGATTAACTTTTTTCTCTTGACAATTCCTGATATTTCTTTGAAGATGGTCTAATTTTTACTTATAGTTAATTTGTATTTTCACCTCCTTTTCTAATTTAATCAAGATAGTGATTAATAAAGACAAAAATAATTAAAATGTAATAACGTGTCAGTAATGATGTCACATACCTATAAATCCAACTCTTGGGAAGCTAAAGCAGGAGAATCACTGCTGAATTATAGGCTATCCTGAACTATATACTGAGTTCAAGGCTAAAAACACAAACTGAGACCAAGGCCAGTCTGGGCTACAGGGTTAAGAATGTATCTCAAAAAAGGTGATAAGATCTACCAAGATAAAACTTGTAGATGTAATAATATCTGTGAACTTTTTTGGAGTATATGTAGTAGAATTTCATTTATATTTTAATAAAAAAAAGCTTGCCTAATGATCAGAAAAGTAAAACAGTCACACTGGCCAGACTTACAGACCAGGCAGCAATGACACACACCTTTAATCCCAGTAGCCACAACGACACACACCTTTAATCCTAGTAGCCACACTAACTTGTCGTAGAAACCAGGCAGTAGTGATGTACACCTTTATCCCAGAACTAGAGAGGATTATAAAACGGGAAGAGACAGCTCTCAATCTTAGTCTCATTCTGAGATTCCTAGAAGCAGGATAGCCATTTCTGACTGAGGTAGAGGTAAGATCTAGTGGCTGATTGTTTTGCTTTTCTGACCTTCAGGTTGAAGTCCAGTTTCTGTCTCTGAGCTTTTATTAATTTTGTTTCAAGTATGTTACAGAAGCACATAAAAGAGACATTGTGTGAAAATTTAAATGGGAAATGGTCTGTGTTCTGTTGTGTCCTGTTTGAACAAAGAAGTGTCTCTTCTCTTCTTTGCATACCTCAGAAAGTGCCAATAGATGTTTGCCCTGTAGAAGACCATTAAAATAGCCATTTTTTCTTAAAGGGAGCTTGGAGATTTTAAAGAAAACTTTTACAACAGAAACCAGTTCTTTTCTTTTTGTCCTTTGAGTTCTGTACATTAGTCATTATATTATACATTTTCTAATTTTACATTACAGAATATAATTATCATATAGACAAGTATACTAGCTTCTTGACACAACAGGCATGAGGAAATAGTTAGCAATCCCTCATACGGCAAGCAGTGATCTCAACTTCCTAGTAGTGACACCCTTGCGTAATCTTCTCTACTCATGAGCGGGAATTAACGTTTTGAACCAGTTTTAGGAATAACTAGTGGCAGAACTTTTAGCTTAGGTTATAAAAGGTCTGTGGCTTCTATTTTGGTTGTTGTATCTCATTCTATGCCTTAGCTATCTCATTATTCAGGAATCTATGCATGTCAAAGTGTGTGGGGCCACGATTCAAGGCCTCTTGTGAGAACATACAGTGGATTCCTTTTCCGGTGAGACTTGAGGTGACTGAAGACACGAGTGACCTCTTAGTCATCGTTATGCTAAAAACAGCAGTCTATAATCATTTGTCACAGCTGCTTCCACATTCCTGATTACCTAAAACCATCAGATAATAAATGTTTGGTCTGACTAAGCATAGTGGCATATACCTGTAATTCTAATATTCAGAAGGTAGAAGCAAAATGATCCTGAGTTTGGTGCCAATTTCAGCTATGTAGAACATTCTAAGACATCCTGGGCTGCATGGCAAAACCCTGTCTTTAAATCAATCAGTAAATAAAACGAATGTGTGTAGGTTCTTCACCATTATATTTTGGAATAAGTTGTTATACAGAAATAGCTAACTAATACATTTGGCTTTCTAGCAGAAATATCAAAATGAGTCAAAAGTTTGATTAATAGTGATCATAAACTATTTTGTTTATTTAAGTGTTAAAACAGTACCTTAACAGAACTTTATTTTGTAGAGAAATAACAATATAAACATGAATATGATTACCAGCTAACACAGTGGAGATATTAGTACTTCTTGGTTGTTCTCTATGGCTATATAATTCAAAAGCTGTAAGACTGAATGAAGATAGGATAGGAGTATTAGATAGTCATTTCTGAATGGATGGATATAACAGAAATCAATAAGATATTTTAACAAAGAAATGGAAACATTTCCCTTTGAAGAGATATCTCTGTAACATTCCTATTTTCAAAGTCCATGTCCAGAAGGAAACGGGGTATGTCAATTATTCTGTAAATCTGACTCCAAAATTCCCTTCAGTATGTCTCTTACATAGAATGAAAATAGCATGATTCAGAGGCTAGAGACTGATTTGACAATTGTTAAGAATCTAACACTTAAACTTGGGCCTATCTTGTAGTACTCAGGGCTAAATTCAGGGGCTCACATATGTTAGGTCAGTATTCTGAGCTATATCCATACCAGCAGCCATCCCTGGATCTCAGGTCACAAGAGCTACAGGTTCTCTTGACCTCTCATGTCCAAAAAAATTCACCCTGTTATGTCTCCCCATCTTTAAGGGATATGGTTACTGCTATCAGGTGGTGAATGATTTTCTTCTGCTTGAGATGGGAAGTTCATGACCAATATTCTCTTCCTTGGGTATATAAGGCAGGAACCCACTCAAGGGAGAGATAAGAGGAATCAAAATACCAGGCAGGCAGGTAATTGTTTGGGGCCTCATGCTATGGGTGTTTTGGATTTCCAGAGAGAAATAAGTCTTTCAAGCTCAGGGCTGTTGCAAGTCAGAGTCCTAAGGCCTGACTGGTTTTGTCAATCTGGCAGTTCAGTGTCAGAGCAAAGGACATTCCCAGCACCTGCGAAAAGAAATGAGAAAATGTAGGTCTTCATAAGAGAAATTTCTCCCACAGATACTAGGATTGGTAACACAGAAAAGCAAGATTTCTATCACCTGTGACCACTCTCCACCATCACTCCCTTCTAAGGAATTTCTCTCTTTATGATTAAGGACGGCTTTAGGAAAAAAATGGGAGCAATTGCAGTATGATGGAAATGTGGAAGGTCTTGTAAACATTTTTATCTTCTTAGGAAGTCACAGATGCTTAATGTATAGCCAAGTTGTCTTTATGGAACGGTATAAGAAAAATAAGTCAGCTCTGTCCAAGCCTTAGGTTTCTTTTGCTTCCAAGCAGAGAAAAGGTCATTTAATCCTTAGCACTTAACTAAGTCTTAAATAAAGTATAATATGCTCACTTTGGTAGAAAATAATTTTATGAATATCATACAACAAAACAACAAAATTTCCCATTCACTTGTCAAACCAAGTACAAGCAGAAAGGGAAAATAATTATAATTTCCATCATTACTTCCTTCTTAACATAAAGGGCCAATTTTTCAAAGTAACTATTTTACCATAATCTTTTCCAGACCAGCTAAGTGAGTGACTAATGTGGAAATCTGCTTAGCACTCCTAATTTGACTGTGACTCATTTGTATCTCTAAGGGACACATTAATTTGATATATATTCGTATAGTCATTTTTCTGTATGTTTCAAGTTGAGTTGATAATATAATCATTTGCTCCCTGGATAGAGAAGCTCATGAATAACATGACATTTATTGCCTCATTTTTCTTCCCCAGTACTGTTCTAAGACTTCATGTTTTAACTCATTTAATCCTTTGGGGGATCCCGGGATGAAGCTCTTACCTGTATCACACATACACAGATGGTAATGATTCCAATATATAAGAAATTGGATTGAAACCACTGTTTTGCTTTATTATAGCAACCCTAGGGAAAAAATTATAGGCATGAATGGTATCATCCAATATGTCAACTTTATCTGAAAGGTTATCTGGGATGGCAGTTTGTATTTATTTAATACAGAGACTGACATCAGATGTTGCGGTTTTATTTCCCTTTCATATTTAAAGAGACAGACATAGAGAACATTAAGTCAGAGACCTTTCTACTGATATTATCAGTATACTTGCACTTAACACAGAAGACTTAGCTCTTAACAGAGTTAAACTAGCTCCCAAGAAGTAAGTCAAAAATACATGTCCTTATGTTCTTTGGATACTCAGAGCTGATCTAAAGAATAACATGGGATTATAGGTGTTGTGATCTTTGGATCAAGGCATATCTCAATATTTGCTTCAGGAACCAGCATCATAACCTCATAAAATTCCAGAGTTGTTGACTGCTGGTTGTCCTGTGCTTTTTCCTTGGACCTGAATATTTCTGTAGATTTCCAAAGTCAGGAAAAGGTAATATGTGGTCAAGACAAGGTCTTAGGGATTTGGTTTACTGAACGATGACTCTGTTTTCTTCTAGATGAAGAGAGCCCAAAAATTAAAAGGAAAGGTGGTTTCTTAAAACTCTTTTCCCAAAACTCTCATTCCTCCACATGCTTTTAACTCATCTCACAAAGGGAATGGATCTGCCATCTCCAAGGAGGGAGAGAAGACAAGCAGTTACTTAACAAGCTATTCAACCCTAATCGTGTAAATTATACAACAAAAGAACTATCTTTTGTTGAATAATTGTCTAGAAACATCTCTGGACCAGTTTTACACAAACTACCACACACACACACACACACACACACACACACACGCAGAGAGAGAGAGAGAGAGAGAGAGAGAGAGAGAGAGAGAGAGAGAGAGAGAGAGAGAGAGAGAATAGTATAACCAAAGATTCTTCGTTGTGTCTCTTAACTGGATTAACTTGCTCCTAGATTTTCGAGGCTTCTATAGTTACTGGGTGTTGTTTCCCTGCTCTTTTTTGTTATTGCTGTTGTTGTTTTTCCAAATTCCCTGTTTCTAGGTGGAAGGTTTAGGTCCTTTCTGGAACAGTTTCTGATGTAATTAAGTTTGAACAAAAGAGCCAACAGCAGGAAAATTGCTAACAAAATTACCTGAACATCTGCACCTGGTGGGCACGAAGATGGTGGACCACTAGTCCAATCTCTTGAGCTATTTACACCACAGCAATGCAGCTGAAAGACAAGTCCCCCAAACATGATGATTTGACAATTAGCAAAAACCAACACAAACAATGAACCCTAAACTTTATACGAAAGGTATGCTTGTCATTCAAATCTGACTCTAGAAGAAAAAAATCAGAATGGGCCTACTGCTGCAGCCTCTTTGGAACTAAATGTTCCAAGACCATTATATCATTTTATCATAGAAGACCTCCTCACAGAATACAAAGGGTATGTTTGGCTTATATATTTATCTATTGAGTACTTTCTTCCCAGGAGGCCTTACAACACAGAACTAAGGCTAATCACATTGATTCTTGAGATTATTGAAAATGATATATTTAGACACCTGCTTAGATGAGAAAACAGGAATGGTAGTTTACATATAGTTTTACATATAGGAGAAATTTATGATCCAGCTAGACTACTCTTAGACATGCACCCAAAGGACTCTGTTATCCTACGAAAGGGACACTTGTTTATCCACTTTTATTGCTATTCTATTCACAGTAGCCATCCTAAATGTCCATCAACTGATAAATGGATATTGAAAATGTAGTACATTTATAAGATGAAATATTATTCATATCTTAAGAAAAATTAAATTTAGAAAATTTCAGGTAAATAGACGGAGGTGGAAACAATCATCCTGAGTACGATAGCCTAGACACAGAAAGATAAATTTCATGTTTTCTCTCTTATATGTGGATGTGAACTTTGAATGTTTAGATTATTTGTATAATTGGAGTGTAGATAGATGCCAGCACATTGGTAAAGGGGAATGGGGATGCTCTCAAGATAGAGGAATTAGATAGAATCCTGTCATATAAAGGAGATAAATGGAATGGGAATAGTTAAGTGAGTTGGGGGATAGGAGGGCAGGGTAAGGGATAGAATACTAGGAGGGGTAACTAACACTAAAGAGATCTGGAAAAAGACATATGGAAACTTTTGCAGCAGTATGTTTCCATATATATATATATATATATATATATATATATATATATATATATATATAAAACAAACTTAAATGAAATTGTCTATAATTGAACAATAATGCCCCTGCTAGACCCCAGACTAACAAATAAACCTTTGTTGGAGCTGCTGGCCATTGGGGTTCTATAGAGCCTTACATATTACAAGCTACTGCCAATACCTCCAGTTACACTCCAGAACTTGGTATAAGACCCTGTTGCTGAAACCACAACATATGTGAGTCATGGAACATGGAGAGATCAATCTGGATTGATTTGAAAGTTTGATACCTACTGGCTAGATTTCATAGTGTTGGGTGGTTCTGTATATGCTACCAGAGGAGAAAAGTAGTCATAAATCTTACAGACTTGTGACCCTGAGAGCTGTAATAATGATCAGCCTAGCAAGACACTACCACTGGGACTATCGTGACCCAGTTGTCATGGGAGTAACCAATAACATTCTGCTTGGATTTAAGACATCTTACATAAGAGGAGACATATACTTGACACCATTCCGAGGGCCAATAATTTGTGACTGGATAGGCTATAGGCTCTCAGGGAGAACCTACTAGAATGATTTTGCTAAAATGAACAAAATATCAAATCAGTTTCTAATGACTTATTACTATACCCATAGATGAGTGCATCACTTAACCATCACCAAGGAAGTTCCTTTCTTAGTAGATGGTAATTATCACAGAGACCCACAACTGGTCAACGTGTAGAAAATGGGGTACTCAGCCCTAAACTGACATCTCCTCCTAAGGATGAGGGATCTGTGTGGAAGAATGGGCAGAAAGTTGTAAGAGCTAGAGGCAGTGGAGACTAATACACTATAAGGGAACAGCATTTCCTGGGCACAACAGGGCAGTTTCGCATAAGAACTCGCAGTAATTGTGACAGCATTCACAAAAATAGAACAAACATAAAGGGTAGAATGGCCAGGAAGTTCCGTACCTAGCTGAAGAGTTATTGGCAACTGATTACTTCTGAAAGGATAGGCAGTTTTTAAGGATATAAGGTATAATGTCTGGTAGGTGAACGTCATTCCTATGGGATGACCTAACTCAAAAGTATGTAGGTATCACTAACTGAACTCAGTGGGTTTATAAATAAAATGAGGATACAAACTTGAGTGACTAGGGAAGTGGGAGCAGATTTGGGAAGAGTTGAGGGGTAGATATGATCAGAATATATTGTATGAAATTCTCAATAATAAAATTCTCATAATAAAAATGTTATTTTAAAAGAAGAGAAAAAGGAGAGAGTGAGACTTCATCAAGTCTCTAGATTCACAGTCCTTCTGGGAAACAGATTTCCTGCCATCAAAATACCTGTGAAAATAAACCAGTCAGATACAGAAAATGGTAAAATCTATAGGACAAATAACCTAATTTTTGTTCACATACACATATTAGAAAGAACACTGTTCTAGAGTAAATTGGACATCTCATTGAAATGCAACATTTGGACCTTCTTAGATCTTGATTTGTTCAAATCAGTTGAATTTTTTGAAAAAAAATAAAATAATAATTAGAATGAAGACTGTAGTCTGCATATAAATATATACTATATTTGAGGATATATTTATTAATTATGTATGTGTATGTTTGCTACATGCATGCAGGACCAAGTAGAAGCAGGAAAGGGCGTCAGAGTCTTTGGATTCAGAGTTCCAGGAGGTTGTGAGTCACCGGATTGGTGCTATAACAAAACCCAGATCTCCTAGCAAAGCAATAAATGCTTTTAACCACTGAGCCAGACTCTTTAGTGATATTTAATGAGTGAGATGATATAAGGTTCAGTATTTAATTTTTTTCAGAATTTTTTAGCAAAATGTTTGGGGATTTAATGAGGTGGCAGAGACAATGTTGATATAAAGCTGGTGACATGTATCAAGAGATTTACTCTTTTTGTTTTGTTTTTACTCTGTTATGTGTCTGAACATTAAAGGGGACTTCTAATCTGAAATGAAACAAATGAAGAGTTTGAAATATAGAGGTTGTAATTTTTCCAAGTTCTCCCATTTATTTTATGTTGTAATTTCCTATGTTAATATCGTCTATTCCATATTAATCCATCATGGGTGATGATGATACTCTTTGGACCTATATCATGCCTGTACAAGGCTCGCTAGTGCATATTTGTCCCTCAGCATTCTAAGGAAAGAATGGAAAGTTGATACATGTTTGTGGGTAAGGAGAAGCATGAGGAACATGACACTAGAGGGCTAGGTAATAAAATGTAATAATTTTGGTGACTGGGGAAAAATATATAAACTATTGCAATATTATTTATTTGGGTCTTCTTTTCATCCTGTTAGGGATAAAGCAGTGATCTTGTGTGAATAGATAAAGAATGAAATAGAATGCAGAAAAATTTGAACCAGTTGGATTAATCCCTATAGTTCTCTACATGTGAGAGCACAGACATTACTTTGGACTTTAGAACTGATGACCTTTGAGTCTGAAACATTAGGAAACAGATGCTGGTTTCTAGGAAGCAAACCTTGGAATTCAGTCTCACTCATCTGAGCAGGATTCTTTATGTACTTACATGTGACTGGATGAAGTCCCAGGCTGCCATGGTGCTGTTGTCTGTGTGATAATGTTGAATGCTGTCATTCAGGCCCTCAGCCACTAAGTTGCCCAGCTGTGATAGATCATATTTCACCAGGGAAAACATAGTAAAAACAAGATGGATTTAAGAAATAAGAGATTTCTAGTGAACCAAATAACATATACCCCCACCCAAGGAGCCAGAACTAGGGAAGTGGGATGAAGGTGGCTATATGATAAAACAAGCTGAAGGCTATATGGCTTTGAAGGAAGATATACATAATGGATGACCTTTTATCCTTCCATAACTATAGTTACAATGGAAGGATGGTACAACCAAAGCCAAGGTCAAACCTAACTGAGAAGACTACCAACTCCATAGAGACAAGAGGACAGGAGGAAGACAAGAAGACAAGCTTGTTTCATTTTCTCTTCTTATCTTTCAAGGCATCATTCAAATGCATTCTTCCTGACATTTTTTTCTCACCTCAAATGCAATTAAGTCTCATCCTCCTTACTTCATTGGTATGATTTTCTACTAATTTGGTTTTACTAACTTCTCCACTGTATATTCCCCATTTTAGTAATAAGAGAGAAAGTCATGTTTTTCATAACTTACCTTTTGCTCGTACACAAAGAGCAGGATGGCTAAGGCCACCTCAGCAAGGAGAATAATCATCAGCAGAACAAAGAACTGTGACAAAGCAGAGACATGATCAGAACATTGATCCCCACTTCTGATCTACCTCTCTCTGTCATGGGAGAAAACAGGTCTGTACATCTGTGCATACACAAACATACATACACAATCATGCATGGAAACTGCTCCTGCCTCCCCAGGGCTTCCTAAGTCCTCTCTTGTTTTATGGGCAATATGTGCTCTTTTCCTACAGCTGGACTCTAGAGAGCAGATTAGCTATCCTCTAACTTTATTCTAACATTACTGAGTCAATGTTTTAGCATCAGCCTAGTGAAACAGTTGCACAAAAAGCCAGGAAATTAAAACATGAGTTTGGGTCCTGGTCCCATATATCAGATTAAGTCTAGCTCAAGAGAAAAGGTGGATGATGATGAAGCCTGGGAAGGAATCTGAACAGAGGGAAAGAGGGAGCCTAATCATAGTTCTAAGTCAAATTTTTGTCTCCAAATTTAGAATTGTAATCCCTGCATGACATTTATACTAAAGCTTGGACAATTACAATTGTTTTTCACCTTTTAAAAAACTTAAACAACTATTTTGACTGCTTAAATCATTGTCCTCCTGTCTCTGATATTTCCTATCATTTTCTGTCTGACTGAGAACTGTTTGAGAATACCTATTATTATTATCACCATTATTGTTATTGTTGTTAATCTTGGCTCTAGTTTAAGTGTTGATCTGCAGGAGAAGATTGATTACGTGACTTAAAGGATAACTAGAATGCAAACGCATCAACCTCTTTCCTTAGTACACTAGAAAAATTGTATCTTTTCTACTCCAATGCCAGTAAGGAAAATCTAAGCCTGACAATACTCCTCAGGCTGTTTATTTGACAGAGAACTGCTATAAGACTCTCTTCTATTGCCAGTATCCAAGCTCCTTACCTAAATTGTGTAACTCCTACTATGAAGGCTACTTTGTGCAAGAGTTAAGGAAGAATTCTACATCATTGGGGAGGGTCACTATGTTCAGAAGAACCTACTCGTTATTTTTCATAAGTTAATTACTATGTGTTAAAATCTGAAGTATATTCTCACATAAAGATTTAGGCAGAAAGATAATAACCAATTTCAATCAGACGTCAAGGAAAAATATTATGCTGTGAAAAGACATGCCAGTGAAAAGGGCCATTATTGACAGTGTAACATGGTTACCACAGATAACAGAAATATCTTATTCTACATAGCCTTGGGATCCCAGGGAGAAACAAACTAATATTGGTGTATAATATCTTGGCTGATAAGAGATGCTATGGTGGTTAACTTTAATTATCAAATTGACAACCTAGAATCAGTTGGAAATTACTCAATAAATTGAGAAATTGTCTAGGTTAGGTTGATCTGTGGGAATGTCTGTGAGGGACTATCATGACTGTTAATTGAAATGGGAGAACCAACCCTGACTGTTGGTAGCATTATTTCATGGGCTGTGCCCTGAACTGTGCAAGTGTAAAGAAAGTTACCAGAGAATACACAGCAAACAATCAATGGTTCATATACTGTTTTCTATTTGCTCTTGTGATGTGGGATGTCCTTCTGTATAAGCGTTGCTTTTGTTGGGTAATGAATGAAGATGTTTTGGCCAATGGCTTAGCAGAGCAAAGCCAGCAGGGAAATCTGAACAGAGATAAAGAGAATAGGTGGAGTCAAAGGAGACACCATGTAGCCACAGAAGGAAAAAGATGCCAGAACCTTACCAGTAAGCCACAGCCTCATGGCAATACACAGATTAATAAAAATGGGTTATTTAACAGAAAGGGCTAGCTAGGAATACACCATTGACCAAATAATGTTGTAATTAATATAGTTTATATGTGATATTTGGGTCTGGGCGGATGGGAAAAGAAAATATAGTCTCTGCTTACACTCTTGACTGTAGATGTAATTTTTAAGGTTCCTGCTTAAATGTTCTACAACAATTGATATATTTTCTGTATTTATAAGATCAAACAAATACCTTTACTTCTAAATTTCTCTTTTATCACATCAACGGAAAGGAAATAAAATCATAACCTGGTACCAAGGAAGTGGATCTGTTGCTGTAATGAACCTGATGATGTTACTTTTTTGAAGACTAAAAGTGTTGAATATTGATTTGGAAAATCCCATTGAGTGCAGTGGGTAGAGCTTAATAGGCTATTCTTGTGGGATATTGAAAAGGGGATTACTAGAATAACACTAATGGTGGAGGTCCAGATCATAGACTTAGTCATTAACTGGCCTAGGGAATATTCATGTGACATTTTGGCTAAGAATCTATGTGTGTTGTTCATGCTGGAGCTGAAGAAAGCTATGATTTATCAGAGATTGCCACCAATGAAGTAAGTCCTCCTGTGCTTTCCTGGGATGATACAACAGGGACTTTTAGTGTGATATTTTGCCCAATAATCTATTTGTACTGTTCATCTTGGGACTAAAAAATCAGCTACACTTGTCAAAGAGATCAGTACCACTGAAGTGAGATCCTTGTGTTTCACTGGGACAACTGAGATTGTCTCCTCAGAGTCATCATGCAGAAACTGATACAGCTTTGGCCCAAAGGGACAAAGCTACATCTAGAGCTTGCAGCAGAATCTGAAATGTAACATCCATCCATGTGGTACTGAAGGCATAGAGTGGTCACAGATAGCAACCGAGTATTGGAACTTTGTGGTAAGTTTGGATCTTCTTCAGAGAGGCTCCTAGTAAATGTGATGCCTCAATTACAATGGAAAATCCAGGACACTGAAAATGCTCTAAACATAGGACATCCACAAAGGAGACCTACACCTGTAATATGGAACTGGTCTACTCCCAAGACAAAATCTGTATTGTTATAGGCAACATAAGTGGTGGGGAGGGCTATCCACATTGTTTGGAGCCCAGAATACAAGATCCGTCTGCTAGACATTGGAGTTAGAAGATTTGGTCTATAAACTGCTTTTATTATTATTTATTTTGCTTTTCGAAATTGTAATATAATTACAACATTTCCCCCATTTAATTTCCTAACTCCAAACTCTCCCATATACTGTTCTTTGTGTTTTCAAACATATATAATTTTTTTATTAATTATTGGTGTATTACTAAATAAAACCTGCTCCTGGTAGTTTTGTTGTATTGTTTTGTTTTGGAATGGTTGCTTTTAATGCCCTGTTTCTTCTCTTTCAGAATAACAACACTTTACATGTGTAACTTCTATTTTACAGGTTCTCAGAGTTTAAGGATCCTGGATCTTGAAGTCTTGGGAATTTTGTAAGGCTTTAGGGAATTTCTTAGATTGGGCTCTATTTCATATTCTGATATTAACATGACATGTATGGGACAAGAGAAAGAGAAAGTTATGGTTCAAAGTCATATGTGTGTATATATGAAATTATCAAATGATGGACTGTGTTGGTTAGTTTTTATTGTAAACTTGGCACAACCTAGAATCAAAAGGGAAAGGAACTTTAATTGAGGAATTATCTAGATCAGGCTGACCAGTGGGGATGTCTTCAGGGGTTGCTTTCATATTGACTGTTATGGGCGGACTCAACTCATTGTGGGTACATTATTCTCTAAGCTGCCATCTGAGTTGTAAAAGAATGAAGAAATGCAGTAAGTAAGCAAAAATTTTGTGCTTATTCCCTCTTTGATCTACTTTTTCCAAAACAAGGCTTTTTTATGTAGCTCTGGCTATCCTGGAACTTGCTCTGTAGACTAGGCTGGCCTCAAACACAGAGATCCCTCTGCCTCTGCCTCTGCCTCCCGAGTGCTGGAACTAAAGGTATGTCCCACCACTTCCTTCTTATCTCTCTCAGTTCTTTAATTATATATATCATCCAAAAGTAATTTACCATGAAACATATCATCGTGAACTTGAGCCATTATCTATCCCAACTCAGAATATTACAGTACTCACCGACATAAGCAAGCACTTGTTTTCCTTGATTGAGCCCATGCAGCCCAAGAAGGCAACTACCATGATAATGGAGCCCACAATGACGAGTACATTGCCCAGTGTCAGGAAGGGAAGGTTACGGAAGAGCACTCCATAGGTGTTTTGGACCAGGAGGTAGATACCAAAACCCAAAATGCAGCAGCCACAGACCTGAAAGGAAGAGTTCCATAGCATTCTAAGGTGAATGTAATCCTTTGTTTTTTTTAATTGTTTCTATTGAGTTATATTTTCCTCCACACCCCTCCTCTCCTCCCCCTCTCCTTCTACCCTGTCCCATGATCCCCACACTCCCTATTTACTCAGGAGATCTTGTCTTTTTCTACTTAAAATGTAGATTAGATCCATATATGTCTCTGTTAAGGTTCTCTTTGTTGTCTAGGTTCTCTAGGATTGTGAATTGTAGGCTGGTTTTTCTTTGCTTTATGTCTAAAAGCCACTTATAAATATATAAATATAATATGAGAAAAAGAAAAAAAATATAATATGAGTACATATTATATTTGTCTTTCTGGGTCTAGGTTACCTCATTCAACATGATGTTTTCTATAGCCATCCATTTGCTCACCAATTTCAAGATGTCATTTTTTTCTGCTGTATAGTACTCCATTGTGTAAATGTACCACATCTTTTTTATCCATTCTTCAGTCGAGGGGCATTTAGGTTGTTTCCAGGTTCTGACTATGACACATAATGTTGCTATGAACATAGTTGGACACATGTCCTTGTGGTATATACCCAAAAGTTGTATTGCTGGGTGTATACCTAATTTTCTGAAAAATCACCACACTGAAATCCAAAGTGGCTGTACCAGTTTGCACTCCCACCAGCAATGCAGGAGTGTTCCCTTTACCCCACATCCTCTCCAACATAAGCTGTCATCAGTGTTTTTGATCTTGATCTTACAGGTGTAAGATGGAATCTCAGAATTATTTTGATTTGCCTTTCTCTGATGACTAAGGATGTTGAGCATTTCTTTAAGTGTCTTTCAGCCATTTTAGATTCATCTGTCAAGAGTTCTCGGTTTAGCTCTGTACTCCATTTTTTATTGCATTATTTTTTCTTTTGATGACCAATTTCTTGAGTTCTTTGTATATTTTGGAGATCAGCCCTTTGTCTGATGTGGAGTTGGTAAAGATCTTTTTCCATTCTGTAGGCTGCCGTGTTCTGATTTGTTGACCATGTCCTTTGCTTTGCTGAAGCTTCTCAGTCACTTTCAGGAGGTCCCATTTATTAATTGTTTCTCCCAGTATATGTTTTACTGGGGTTCTTAAATTTCTCCTAATTTCTATTCTCATATCATTGAGATCAGAATAATCTGGTTTTTTTACTCACTCAAGACTCACCTCTTTACTCAGTTTCCCCACTATCATATAAGAAGGAAATAACAGTTTCTGCATATAAAGTAACACTTGCATCTTTTACTAAACATATTCAGATGCCAAGGAAATGTCATACCTATGAGGAACCTAATAATATATATATATATATATATATATATATATATATATATATATATAATCTTCAAGTTTTGGAATTCCAGATAATCACCTTATTACAAAGATACTTCAACCCCCTTGTGTGTGTGTATCTTTTCTGCTCAGTTGTCCATTTATGGCCTTTCCTTTGGAGAGTATGGCCACATAGAGAAGACGCTTTGTTTGAGAAAAGTTACCTTGATAGGCAGATTAATAAAGTAGCTAAATTTATAAGACTATTCTCATAAACACATGAGTACTGACTCATCTTACATATGAAATGCAGCTGCTGAATTCAATATAGTTAAACCTTCTTGGGCATATCTTTTTTTATGTTAAATTACCAAACGTGAACATATGTGTCTGAAACTTAACAGTTTTATTAATTTATATTAATTATACAAAATATTCCATTTTTATATTTCTATATATCAAGCATATAGTGTACTTTGAACATATTCACCACTCTATTAATCTTTAAGTGATTTTTCTTTTTCATTTTCCTCTTTCTCACTCCTAATAGTCCCCTTTTAGTTAAATGCCTTTATTTTTCTTGACTTTCACATATGAAGGAGAAGATGCAATCCTTTTCCATAAGATACTGACTTACTTCACTCAGAATAACCTTAAATTTCATCTATTTTTCTGCATAATTTCATCCTCCTTTATGGCTAAGAAAAACCCTACTGAATACATATGGCACATATTCTTTATTCTCTGCTGATAGAGGTCTAGTCTGCATCAACAATTTAGCAGTTGTGAATGATCCTGTGAAAAGCATGGGGGTTCAAGTATCTTTGTAATGAGGTGATTATTTTTCTTTTGGAGAAAAAATGAGTAGTGAAACTGCTAGATTATCTGGAATTCCAAAACTTGAAGGAAAAGTGAACAAAAAATGTACAGTCAACAAATGAACAATGAAAATAAGCAGTTTTAAAAGAATGAAGTGTAAATGACCAATAAGAATATGGAAAAACGTTCAACATCTTCAGCTATCAAAGCTAAATAGAGATCCCACTTCATTCTGTTAGAATGGCTATTAAAGAAAATTATCAACAACAAATGCTGACTAGGATAACAGAAAAAAAGGAACCTTTTCACACTATTGGTGAGAATAAAAACTAGCCTAGATACTGCAGAATTCATCTCTGAGGTTCTTTTTAAAAACTAAAAAACAGAACTTCCATATGATTTCTCTGTCTGTCAATATTCTTCCACGCAGTCAGGGAGTAGGAGAGTGTAGAATTTAACACCCAAATTATAATCCATTTCTAATTTATAAATGCCAGCTCTGTGCAATATTACCCTAAAGCCCCCAGAGAGATTTGGCACCTCCATTATTGACTGCACTGAGACCTTTCAGTTGTTTTGTTGTTGCTGTTGTTTGGGTTTTTTTTTTTTTGGTTTTTTGAGAGAGGGTTTCTCTGTAACTTTGGTGCCCGTTCTGGAACTAATTCTTCTAGACCAGGCTGGCCTCGAACTCACAGAGATCCGCCTGCCTCTGAATCCCAAGTGCTGGGATTAAAGGTGTGCGCCACCACCACCTGGCACCTTTCAGTTTTGTAGGCTTATAGTGTGACAAAATGGCAGGAGGGGAGGAAATTATTGTTTTTTTTTTATATGTACATGATATGTTCCAGATAGTATCGAGGTGTGCACAGTTCACATTCTATACTGTATTCTTTAGCTGAAAAGAAAGGACAGGTTAACTGGAATGGAGGGGTATTATTTCAGACATATTCAAAGGAGACACTTACCCAAAAAAGCAAGTTAAAGATAAACAGGACATATTTCAGCAATTTCAGGCTGCTCATGCCCATGCTGGGAGAGTATGACCTAAAAAGCAGAAAGAATATGAAAGGAATACTTTAGAAGATTTGGCATTGTAAAGTAGCACAACAGACTCCAAAATGCAGCTGTTTAGAATCAAAGAATTGTCACCACCATCTTGTATTTGAGCTATTTATCTCTCCTTTGGAAATTTTCCTTAAATCCTCTTTTCAAACTTTGAAAATGGAAGTCCACGTTGAACAAGCATCATCTCGAACACTGAATGTTACTCCAATTCAATAAGCAATTGTTTGGTTTTGCAGTATGTCCTATGACCCAACAATAGAGCTATTCTAACAGCAAGGTCAGTCTTAGTGGCACAGACTAAGCCAGTGCTTTTAGTCCTGTGTGGTATTAGTGACTAGTGTCTGACTGCGCAAGAAAAAGCCTCTGAGGCCAAGACTGGCTGATCAATGTGCAGGGCAGAAAGCCAGGGACTTGATCAGCCGGTTCCTTAACTGTCTTGAGATTCGTTACTAACTAAATTTGCTGTTTTTGTTTGTTTATTTTTGTGATCATATTTTAATTACAATATCTTTCCCTCCTTTTCCTTCCTCTTAACCTCTCATATATCACTCTCAATTCTCCTTCAAATTCATGGCCTCTTTTTTCATTATTTGTCATAATGGTCTATAAACCTCTCCAGACAAAAGTGGAAGGTGATATACATATGCCTCATTTGTCCTCTTATATACAATTCTCTAAGATATTTCTGTTCTAGATATGGCCACGGCTAAGTATTAGGCATCTTCCAATAGGTGTTTATCTTATAGCAGAAATAAAGCACACAAATACATAATGAGGAAGTTAAAAGGGTCCACAATATGAGCACAGTCTTTTAAGTGAGGCTATCATTTGTTTCAGCAAGGATACCACTGTGTGGATATATATGATGTCTTACATGTTAGGTATATGCATATATGTATGTGTAGGCACCAGAGAAGTATGTATAGTATCCAATTCTGTCATTCTGATTTATACCCTTAGGGAGGTACACATGCAGAGGGTGAAGAGGGAGAGAAATGGGATGGACAGTGAGAAAGTGGAAGGGATAGAGAAAATGGGGAGGAAAAAAGAGGGGAGGGAAGGGACAGAGAGAAAATTATGTCTAGACAATGCCCATCTAGGTAAACCAGGGTAATCTCTCATTTCAGGACATGAATATGATGGCAAATGCCTGTAATCCCAGTTCTGGGAAGCCTTAGACAGGAGGATTACAAATTTGAGGTCATCCTAGGCTACATAATATAATACCTGCTACATATATGCAAATTAGCCTACTAAAGCTAAAGCTGAAATGCTTGAGATAAAAATACACTGGGATATATTGTTGGTAGATATTATATAAGGAAATATTAGTGAACATTAAGATAGTATAAAAATCATAAAAAGATATATAATAGAAATTTAAATGATAGAGCACCTCTAAATAAAGTAATATTGAGTATCCTAATTTGTATGTAATGGAAGTACCCAAGTAAAGAGAAAAAAAATTCTTGAAGAATTAATATCTTAAATAAATTCTGAAGAAGATTAAAATAATTTATTCACATGATAAAGAAGATCAATGAAATCTAAAAATAAGAAATTTATGTTCTATAGTAAAATTTAAATAAAGTACACAATCAATGTTATAAACAAAATCTTAAAATAGCCAAAGGAAACAAGATATGTTTGGCACAAAATAGTTAATATGAAGATAAGATTTATAAGAAAACAGTCATTCCAGGAAAGACTAAAGTAATGCATTTAAAATACCAAGATGCACCCCAGAAAAATGACCTCAGGATTTTATAATCAGTAAAAAAAAATTGAAAAAACTAAGAAAAAGCAAAGAATATTATATACATATGATATTTGTTCATGATATTAATAAGACATAGCTATTATATGTACAAAAGCTAAGGGAATTTCTTCTCAGCAGATCCACACTACAAGAAGCATTCAGAGAAACCCACTAAGCGAATTGTTAGACCATAGGCAAGACCAACGTTACTGCACAGATAAGTAGACCACGTGTTCTTGTTAGTTGTGATTTGAACCTTAAATGACCCCTAAAGAATCATGTGTTAAATGAAGACTTGGTCCCCAGCTGATAATGCTATAAAAAGGTGATAAATTCTCATGTTATCAAAAGGTGATAAATTCTTTAGGAACTGCAGCCTGTTTGAAAGATTCAGGCTACTTGGGCATGCCTTTGCAGGGTGTGTCTCTCTATATCTCTCCTTCAATCTACCCCTGTCTCTCTTCTTTCTTCATTTCCCTCTTTCTTTTCAACCATATGACAAGAACACTTTTGCTCTGCTCTGTGCTCTCAGCACAGTATTTGAACATCAGAACACACCCAGACTAATGGGACCAGTGATCACCCATTGCATCCTTTGATACTGTGATTAAAAGACGATTTTTCCTCTTTTAAGTTGACTTCCTAAGGATTTTTGTCACAATAATGAAAAGTAAACTTCACATTATTTAAATATCTTTAATAAACACTAGACTCTGAACAACAGTATTATATGAGGTTAAAATATATGTAAAAATGAAGTTTGTAATAACAATGAATCTGGAAAGGAAAAAAACTGAAAATTCTTGTATTAGATGTGGAGTATCATTAACTCACAGCTACTGTGCTTACATGCATTGGTGCCCTACATGCATTGGTGCCCTACATAAAATTGCAGCAGGAATTTAGGACAGCTCACAAAGTTCAGGAGCTACTGGCACTTTCTGAATGCTGGGAAATAGAAAGTCAGAGTATTTTGGAAGTATGGCCAGTTGCCAATGATCTAGTAGATGCCCCACACCAGTGAACCCATGGGCAGCATTGACTAAACTCAGGTTTATTAAAAATAAATAAGGACAAAAAGTTGGGAGGAAAATGTTTTGGAGTGTTTGGGAATGGTTAGAGAGAGAGAGAGTGGAAGTGGATATGGCCAAGATACATTATATGCATCCACAAAACTCCCAGAGAATACATAGAAATAATATTTTAAATAAATAATTATAAATTGAGGGTTCAGTTGGGGAGGGAGAAGGGAAGTAAATACAGGAGGAAGGGGTTGGATGAGGGACAAAGGTGCCACATGCTATAATCCCAACACTTGCTTGCAAACTTAACTCTCAAGGACAGAGGTGGGAGGAATTGACACGTGTTCCAGGCCAACCCAGGGTACATGATTAAAGCTTGTTTCAAAAAATAATTACAAGTATTTTTGGAGTGGGATAGCAGGTTTGGGGGCACATGCCAATGAGTTGGCTATTCATTGCTACCCTATTTACAATAGGTAAATCCTTTTCCTTCTAACCTTCCTCTTCCTTCTTGTTGCTTTGTCTCAGACTCCAATTCAAATTATCCCCTACTGACCAAAGGGTTGCTCCTTCTGGGGCAACAGGTAGACTGAAGGCAGAACCACACCTCTGCTACTGCTCCTGAGATCTAATCACTCAGTCTCATCACCAGCTCTATAATTGGAAACCTGATATGGTCTCCCTTTCTTCTCTGATCCCATTCCCAACAGATCACAAAGACTTTCTCCCTCAACCTTCCTTTTCTCAACTCATCCCAGTATTGAGGCCTCAAACACCAGTAGGTATTCACTATAAATACACCAGCTAAACAGGCAATACATAACCAGAGAGGAAATAGAAGCCAAGGAACAACGTATCTACCCAATGAAGACAAATCCAGAAATCAGCACCTAAACCTATACTTATTCCCAACTCAGATGGCTAGTTGCCAGAATAAAAGCACAACCAATGCCTCCACCAGATCCCAGCTATGCAAACACAGCAAGACCTAAATATTTCAACATAACTTAAACACAAGAAAAAGAAAGACTGCAAAACAGCTTTTATGAATATTGTAAAGTTCCTTAAGGAGAAGATAAAGAAATTCCTTAAAGAAATCCATGAAAATACATACAAACAGTAGAAGGAGATGAATAAAACTGCTAAAGACTTAAAATTGGAAATAGAATCAATAAAGAAAACTCAAACTGAGGGAATTCTGGAAACGAAAAATTTTGAAATTTGAACAGAAACTACAGAGACAAGCTTCACCAACAGAAGACAACAGATGGAAGAGAGAATCTCAGGCATTGAAGATAAAATAGAAGAAACGGATTCACCTGTCAAATAAAATACTAAATCCAAAGAGACACCAAACACCCAAGAAATCTGGAACACTAAGAAAAGACCAAACCCAAGACTAATAGGTGTAGAGGAAGGAGGAGAAACCCAACTCAAAGGCTCAGGAAATATTTTCAACAAAATCATAGAAGAAAAATTTTCTAACCTAAAGGAGATGCCTATAAAGATACAAAAAGCATGCAGAACACCAAATAGATTGAACCAGAGAAGAAAGTCTCCTTGCCACATAATATCAAAACACTAAACATACAGAACAAAGAAAGAATATTAAAAGCTGCAAGGGAAAAAGACCAAATAACATATATAAAGACAGACCTAATAGGATTACACTTGACTTCTCAATGGAGACTCTAAAAGTCGAAAGTGGCTAAACAAAGATGTTTAGACTCTAATAGACTACAGATGCCAACCTAGATTACTATTCTCAGCACAAATGGAGAAAATAAGATGTTCCATGATAAAGTAAAATTTAAACAACATTTACCTACAAATCTAGCCTTAAAGAAGGTGATAGAAGGAGAACTTAAGCCTAAGGAGGTTAACTACATCAATGAAAACACAGCATGAAACATGAAAACACAGCAAAATCAAAAGAAGGGAAGCACACTCGTGTGCATGTGCATATATACATACATACACATGTGTGTACACACACACACACACACACACACACACCTCCACCAGCACTACCAACAGCAAAATATCAGGAATCAAAAATCATTGGTCATTGATATCTCTCAGTATCAATAGCCTCAATTCCCCAATAAAATGGCACAGACTAAAAGAATGAATTTAAAATAGGATCCATCTACCATTACCAGGTAGAAGATGTTAGAAGTTAAGAAGTCTAGACAGTTCAGAAATAGTAGGAAGGAAACTACTATTATTTTAATAAAAACACATAGTATTAAACTGACTCCTAATTATGACCATAAATTCAGTCAAACTGAATCTGAAAATTTTATGTTTTAAGTAGACAATAATTAACACAGTGACCCATAACTTGCCAAGAACACGAAATTGATGAATGTTCAGCCCTAAAGATGAAACAACCTCCCCGCCAGGGCTCATGGATCATCTCAGAAGAGGAGGCATAACGAAGTAAGAGCCTGAAGTGGTGGATGACTACGAGGAAACATTATCTTCTAGACACAGCAGGGCCACTGCACATTTGAACCCACATTGCTTTTGACAGAATGCACAAACCCTATGCAACACTAATCCAGACCAAATCTCAACATAGAGAGGGGAGATGGGCACACTAGTCTACCCCCAAGCAGTGGCAATATTGACAATTATTAGGGGCTGTGAATAACATTTTTACTCTAAGAGTATAGGCCCTGCTAAGCCAACCACTCTCCAATGGGAGACCTCATATCCAAGAATATTTTGAAACCACAAGCTGGTCTTAAATATTTTTTATAAAAGGATGAAAAAGGATAGAAAAAGGGGTAAATCAGTGAAGAGGTGGGAGAGGTAGTGAATATAATAAAATGATATATAAAACTTTCAAAGAACCAATTAGAATGTAAAAGAATAACTATGGTGAGTAACAAAAGATAGATATAAAAGTGCATAATGCATGATTCCAGGTATATAACATTTAAAAAATGAAAAAAAAATGTAGAAACAGAAATCGGACCAGAGATAGAATGGAAATCTAAAACCTCTTTCCTCTCTTTTGCTCATGTTCTTTGCTAAAATATGTTCCTTTCTGCCCTCAACATTTATTCTGATCAATTACTAACCATTTTTTCACTCAGTTATATCATTTTTTCATGAGATCGTCTATGATGATGTCTAACTGTTTATAGCTAGTCCTCACTCCCAGATGGAGTACCTGCACTATCTCTGAATCTCTTTCCTTATATCAAAATCGATATTACAAGCATCCCTTCCTTCATTAGAAGGTAAACTTTGAAAGTAGGCACACCCCATTCACCTTTGAATTACTGGCACCTAGCACAGCAGATTATTATTACACCAAAAATTAATAAGATTGTTAAACAAACAAATAGTTTTACCTCATTTAATAACTTCATATTCTAATATAGTAGAATATACAAGATACTACAGAGTCAGGAGCCTTGAGATTTTTGTTGTTGTTGTTAATAAATGATGCTTTAAACAAAGGAAAATAAGTTCTTCATCAACTATCAGGGGTTTATCAAGTCATCTGCCTCCTAGAGTAACGTAAATCCCAGCATCCTTGAGTCCTATCAGAACTTTTTCAAATACATATACACCCATTTTCCATCAATGACCAAGATACACTCAAGCCTGGGTGTGTCATCATTGACTCTTTCCTTTACAGAAAGCAAAAGGGTATCTGTTTCTTCCCTTTTTGGTTTTCTGTTTACTTGGATTCTTGTCAAATTGAAGGATAAAATCTGCCCAGTTGATGAATATGGCCACTTCCTTTGCAAAATGGCCCTATTTTGGCCACTTCCTTTGCAAAATGCTACAATGGCCCTATTTTCTTATAAGCTCAGGCAAATTTCTCCTATCCTCCTCACACCTTTACTGGCCAGTTTCTAAGACTCCCACTCTTCTAACATTCGGCGGAACTGACACCGACCTAACAGTTAAAAGCTGTCACTTCCACCCCATGACTCACAGTGTTTTCATGGGTTTCTTTTTTATGAAGAAAGATCCTGACGTCAATTTCCAGGAAACCTTCACGGCTAAACCACAGTGATCTGAAGCCACATCCCAGGATCCAGTGCGGGAACCAGAGCTAAACACCATTTAATTACTCCAAGAAAAGAGCTTAGACTTGTGAACTATCTTATAGGTTCCTAGTTTGATATCTCTCTCTCTCTCTCTCTCTCTCTCTCTCTCTCTCTCTCTCTCTCTCTCTCTCTCTTTCTCTCTCTCTCTCATCTCTAAATCAGCACCATGTACTCTTGCCTTAAGTGAGATCAAGTTTAGAGGTGGCTGTGGTTAAACAGAAACCTCAAAGAAAAAACTCTTAACAGTTTTTGAGCTCTGTCTTTATAAAATTCAGTTTCAGAGGCCAATATGTAGCTACAGCAAGTAGCTTTGCTTTTTTTCTACATAGACAATTTATGAGATATTAACAAGTTATTCTCACCAGGCCGTGGTGGCACATACCTTTAATCCCAGCGCTTATGAGACATAGGCAGGAGGATCTCTGTGAGTTCAAGGTCAGCCTGGTCTACCAGTTCCAGGACAGCTCAACAAACAAAAAACAAAGAAACAAGCAAAACAATTTTTTAAAAAAAAACCAAGTGATTCTCAAACAAAACCAAAAACAAGGCAGTAAGGAATGCAAAAATTCCATGGTCAGAACTTTTGAAACTAAATGACAATTTAAGTGCCAAGTACTAACCAACACTACTACACAGATGTGATGCCTATGGACCACAAGAACCAGCATGGCACAGTAACCCACAGGATGCAGTAACAGCATTACTTGGGGGTAACAAACAGGTGTCTAATTGTCCTTAAGACTCGCTCAACAAGAAGGAAATACTAAAAACCTAGCCAACCAACCAGGGCTGGTGAAGTTGTAGATCCTGGGGGATAACCTACAACTGCCACTTTACTAAGCCAGCATAATCACTGACTACATTCTAAATGATTATTCTTATACCCACAGATAAGTGTAGTCCTCAGTCCACATCAGTTCAGCTTCTGTTTTCAACAGACAAAGAAAACCACAACCCACCAAAATCAGAGCCCAGTACCAATGAATACATCTATAGAACAACGTCCATCCTTAAGGCTCTGGGATCATTGCAGAGAAGGTAGTGGAAAGACTGTAAGAGCTAGAAGATTAAAGAGTTTTTTATCTCTCAGGAATGTTGTAAGATACACGCATAAAGTCTCACCCATGTGACTGCCGAAACATGAGTAAAACAAGGACAACAATAGCACTCTAATGTGGATGGGGGGGGGGTGTGCCCACAAGGCCTCAAACCTAGACAAAGAACTACAGGCAACTAAAGGATGCTGAGAATAGGAGAAAAAAATCTTCTCCAGGGAAGAGCACATCAACGCTTATCTAATACCAAATGGTCAGTCACAAAAGCATACATTTAAGTAATAATATATAGACTGAACAGGTGTAATTATGTATGTATCAATGTGTGAGCATGACAATAATTAAAGACAAAAGAGTCTGTGAATTTGAAAAAGAATTATGGGGGGATACAGGAGGGTTGATGGGTGGAAATAGAAGGAGTTTGATGTAATTATAATCTCAGAAGGTATTAGAAACAATTTAAAATCAAAAGTAAATGGCTTTTATGTGCACCTTTTAATAAATTTGTTGTAAATTAGCGTTAATGTGGGTCTATAAGAGAAAAGTATACTTACAAAACTACACAATTTTCTTATACTGAAAATTCCTTATTCGTAATACTGTGTCATTACATTGAGGTCTATTTAGTCTGATCAGGTCTATTTATAGACAGGTCAACTTGTGTCAACTCAAGACAGGCAGACCTTGATGGAAGAGCATATCTGTTGTTCATATGCTCCACAGATGTATTAGCACTCGGGCCTGCATGTCAGCCTAATGTCAGCTTCAGCAAAGCCCAGAGCTTTGGTGGACTTGCTGCTCTGCAGGTTGGATCAAGTGGAGTCAGATTGCAAGTTATCACTGACCTGCAGTTGCTTCCGGGCTTGACAAACCAGGTGTGAGCAGTGTAACTTTGGTGACGATGACTCGTTCGGTTCAAAGCGTAAAGATTATTGTTTGATAAACAAAACTTTAGAAACAGGCTTAGTTTAAGCTCCAGCATGGCCGCTGATAAATATAGCTTTGGACAACTTCCTTAAGCTGTCAAACCTCAAGTTTCCTCATCTTTAAATAGGGATTTAATATTGCCTTCAGAGTTGTTCTAAGGATTCAATATGATAGAATTTCCTGAATGGTTCCATGGTGGAGGTTCAGTGAGTGCTGGGTGAAAGAAGGAGTCATTGTAAGGGGGGCCCTGAGCTCCTGGGAGCTCTCCGGAGTAAAATACCTCAGGGGCCAGAAGGCTTTAATAACCATTTCCCTTGTTTTGTTTCTTGTAAATACTTCTTTAAAAGATTTGCTTGCCTTTTGTAAGAAAAAATTCATGAAAAGAAAAATAAGGAAGATAAAAAGAAAATGAAGTGAGGAAAGGTTGCTCCAAATGATAGTGGGGAGTTGTCTCCTCCCACTCTGGAGCTCAGCAGGATGTTACTAATCACTACCGGGCTAGAGATCTTTATAATAAGGCTATTACTTAAGCTAGGAGCAGTTACCCAGAGCTCTCACACAGTCCACCCAGTAGATGTCACATCGTCTCTATTATCTTAAAACCACGAAGACTTTTGCAGTAAAACATATTTCTTGATGAAAATGGATAATCAGTAGAGAAGATTTGCCTCTATACCCCAACATAGTAATTCATGGCTTATATTGTGAGCTCTTACTTACTGGCTTTGCAAGTACATATTTTCTCTTTCTGAAAACCTTTGTCCAGACAGTCTTCACAATCCAAATACCCAACCACCCTCTTGCCCATCATCTGCAATCTTAGAGACCAGATCTAGACAGGTATCTTGTTTCTACACATTCTTTGTGCTTCAACATCTACACCTAAGTGTAGCTATTCCTGATAACATCCCAAGGACAGGTGCCTAGTGTACAGAGCGACCTACGCAGTGGATGCTTGTTGAGGTATAAGGAAGTGTTATAGGCTGACTATGAACACAAGCCAATATGTGAAGAAGGCAAGATGAACACAAGCCACTATAACTAAATCAACACACTAATTGTTGGAAGGAAACTTAAGAAAAAAAAAGAATGACTACAACTTCACACACACACCCAAAAATAACCTCTACTTTTCCTTCTGATCAAGGGAGACAATAAGGTTAAAGAGGAAGAAATCTGCCTCTGTGTCCCAACTCAGAGACACATTCTATCGAAATTGTTGTGTCTAAATGTCAAGCATAGCTCTGCCCTGAAATAGACCCAGGACTTGTCTGTTCAGTAAAGTTGCCATCTACTTTCAATTGCCAAGTAGGAGAAAGGTCTTGGTGCTTCCTGTGATCATGTGACTATTTTCTCTTGCTTAATTTCATTTCTATCATGCCTGTGGCAAGGAGTGGGGGAGTAATATTTCTCTGAGTGCATATTCAGAGTTCAGTAGCTGTAATGTTAATAGACTCAGCCTGAATAATAAATTCATAACAGTGTCTTCTCTCAAGGAGTCTTTGGCAGACTCCCAAAAACCTGCAACTTGTGTACATTCTATTTATAGGAAAGAGCACATTGCATTGTGTTCTGTCTACCCCTATATCTGCCCTCCATGATAGTTTCTTTGTGATTGACAATCACATCAGTTATCTTTGTGTGTTCAGCACCTGAACACAATGCCTGGCCATTGGAGCATTGTAGGGTGGTAGGGGATGGGAAAGGAAAGCTGTAGTTTGAGGGCTTCCGGCCAGTCAGAGGCTAACCAGAGGGCATACGAAGCTAAGAAAACAACAGGGTTTTTCCTTTCCAGCTCTGTCTCGTGTTAACTAACTAAGCTTTGAGTGATAGTAAGGTAGCTGTGATGGCCTGGACTTTGGATCACTTCCTGTGCATACAGGTAAGAGAACGTTGTGTTAAAAGAGAAATAATCTTAACTGACCCACACAGGAAACCACATTTCAGTTCAACATCTGCTCCTAATCAACAAGTTTCGAAACAGTGAAGATTCCGTTTTAAGATTGAGAAACCAAAACTTTGCTCCCCAACAGATACCATTCTTTGGTTCAGTCCTCTAATATATATGATTGCCCAAAGAATCCTGTAAGGGCAAAATTATTTTTGGACAAATTCTCTCTTCTTCCTCATTTCTCCTCCTTATCCATTGTACCTGCCAAAGCAGTGTCCGACTTCAAGGGATGCCTAACCCCTGATTGTTAACTTAGTTCACTAAAAACTGATCGTTATTTCTAATTATAAGGTTTAGTAGCCTCTGAGGGAAACTATAGTAAGCTGCAGCTTTCTCCCCATTTTCTCCCCTGATTTTGAGGTGAGTAAATGAGGTCACAGGGGACTTTCTTATCTCTCATTTAGATCATAATTAAAAAACTCTCATAGTTCCTGGACCAAGAAGGACCTGACACAGACATTTTGTATTGTATTGACAAGGGACAACCATGTTAGTCTCAGAAAATCAGGACCAAAGCTTGACTATCACTCTGCTGAATACCTGAAGCCTAAAATTAGTTTGGGTAGTTAGTTAGTTAGTAAATTAGCAGCTGGAAACTACTGCTGTATCAAATGTTGTGTTTCCTCTCAGCTGAGCACTTCATAAGAAGTTGTTAATGTTCACGCTTCATATATCAAAGATTAGCAAATATGGAGAAAGAAGCCCTTAGATTACAATGTATGTGGTGCTCTTTGAAAGCCCCCAAACATCCTCAGAGGTATCTTGGAACAAAATCATTAAGCACAGTTACAGGGCGCCTACTGTGTTACAGGTTTCTTTTTACCTATTTTATACCAAAACACAACACTCAGAGCACTAACTTCCCTTATAAAATGTTTTCAGATGAAAACAATACATCTCATGACTACTGTTCTAAATCACTCCAGCTATTACCTCTCTCCCCACTTTAAAATCAAAACTCAAGTTTCCTAAAGCACCAGCAACAGAGAAGATCTCCCTCATTTCTCCCCTCACCCAGAAAACTTCAACCATCAGAAACCATCATACAAAGTAAGCAATTCAGTGCTATAGAAATGTAGGCTCATGGATGTTCAGGCCCAAAGAGATATCAGATAACAAAGTCAATCCAAGTATTTCCAGCCCGATTCCCTGAAGGAACTGCTGATCTAACTATCTGTGAAATCAGAAATTTTAAAGTTACTAGAGAGATTAATGGGGACTCTTAAAGTAACGTGCCCCCACATTAGCTGGTTCGGAGATGTTAAAAGCCGTAAGTCTTACCTTTTGGAGGCAGTGTCCCTCAGTACTTCAGGTAGAATTTGTTGATTATCTTTAAGGTGGCCAACACAGGCTGGTAACACAGAAGTCTGGGTCTATTTGTGTAAAAGGAGAAGTGAAGAGAGAAAAAATACAGTCGTGCCGAAAAGACAGGAAACCCAAATGAGAAGAGTGAGGAAGTGAGACTGAGTGTTCTCTCTGAGGCTCAGATAGTCAACTGTTCCCCAGTGGGTTTTCAGAAGCTCCCACCCACAGTCAACTCTAAGATGGTTTCTGGGAACCAAAGACCTACCACACCAATCTGAGTCCTGGGGAACTCTACAGTGATTTGGGTGGTAGTTCCTGTGTGGAGAACAGGGACTTCTCAATTGAAATGGCACCTAGGAAATACGTGTGGATCTTTTCTTGTGTACCTGACTCCATCACCTGACCACCAACTATACTACTAAACCATGGTGACAAAGACAGCATGGTACTGGAACTAAAACATACTTGTATACCAATAAAACCTGATAGAGGACACAGTAATAAACTTTATTTTTTATTTTTTACTTTTTTATTTTGGTTTTTCAAGACAGGGCTTCTCAGTGTAACAGTCCTAGATGTCCTGGAACTAGCTCTTGTAGACCAGGTTGACCTCAAACTCACCAGAGATTCACCTGCTTCTGCCTCCTGAGTGCTGGGATTAAAGTTGTGTGCCACCACCACCTGACTGAAATAAACTTTTACAGATATGGATACCTAAAGAATTAGTCTCCAAGGAAGAAATACAGATGAACAACATAATTTTAAGTGTTCAACATCCTTTGCCAGCAAGAAAATGCAATTTAAAACTACTTTGAAGATAGAAACTGAAGAAGAAACCCAAAGATCTCCATGTTCATTGGTTGGTGGGATTAATATTTTGAAAATGATCTCATTACTGAAAGCAATACACAGATTCAATAAAAAAAATCCCCATCATAATTCCAGCATAGTCCTTCACAAAATCAGTCTTCAACTTCATCTGGAAACAAAAAAATTCAAAATAGCTAAAACAATCTTGAATTAACGGACTGCTGGGGATATTACCATCCCATGTTTCAAGTGGCATAACAGTGCTATACTAATAGCAAGATCATGGTATTGTTTCAAAAATAGACATGTTATTCAATGGAATCAAATTGAAGTTTGTCCTATGGATATATGATATTTGATAAAGAAGACAAAACTACACAATGTTGAAATGGAAGCATCATAAACAAACAAGGCTGCTCAAATTGTATGGCTACATGTAGAGTTTCTATCTTCAATGTCCTAAAGTTTTTATAATATGATGCATGGTTAGCGTTATGTCACGAAAAATGTTTTAGACAACTATTAAAGCTATCGTTTTCTTAATTTCTTCTTTAGACTTGCATTTGCATAGAGGAAGTCTACTAGTTTCTGTAAATTATGTTTCTATCATGCTACTTTATTGAAAGTATAAGCTTTAGAAGTTTCCTGGCGAAATGTTAGGTTCCTTTATGTATAAAATCATTTCATTTACAAATAAAATATTTTGACTTTTTTTCTTTTAAAAAAAACTACTTTGAAATCCCAATCCTCTGGATTTCACAGTCTGTCAATCCCCTTGTTCATGTTTTCTGATCCCTTAGGTGTGAGAGATATCTCCATTGAGACTGGGTATCCAATGGTCAGATGTTCTCTGCATTTTGACTAGTTGTGGTTTTCTATCATGATCTCTGTTTGCTGCAAAGAGAAGCTTCTTCTATTTGGATTAAGACCTACACTTCCTTATGGGTATAATGGTAAGCATTTAGAATACAATAGGAGTTATATTGTTTTGATAAAGTGGAAGTAGTGGATTCTCTTCCAACATGCATGACTTCACTAGACCCTGGTAGTTGGCTAACTTTCCGGGACCTAGCAAGCCTTTAGTCCAATTAGAGAGCTACTTGTTATCACCCAAATATGGGTGTTATTATTGTTCCTTTAGGGATACCTTGTCATGATGGCCACTGCTGTGGTTCATATGCAACCCAGCTGTGTAGAACTATTGGTTGTGTCCCTCCCTTTGCAGACTACATAGCATCTTCTGATATTAGGAAAGCTAGTTAACAAAGAGGGAGACTTTAAGGTCAAACCAGCTCAAATCCACCCAGTCCTGTGTCAGAAATGCATCATGTCTTCAACAATAGGGATTTAACTCAAACTTCTGGGAGGCAACTGTGCTGGATGGTTTTTTAACTTGACATAAGCTAGAGTCATTTGGGAGAACTGAACCCCAACTGAAAACAAAAATGACTATACCAAATTGGCCTGTAGGTAAGGCTGTTGTGCGATTTCTTGACTGATAATTAATATGAACCCAGGTCACTGTGGATGGTGCCACTCCTGGGCTGGTACTCCTGAGTGCTCTAAGAAGACTAGCTATGTGAGCAAGACAGTAAGCAGTACTCCACAATGGCCTTTGCATCGCATCAGTTGCTGTGTCCAAGTTCAAGCTCTGCTTGAGGTCCTGCCCTGATTTCCCTCAGTAATAGTGTGATCTGAGGTCATTTATTTTCTCCTTGAGTTCTTTTTAGTAATGGTATTTATGATAGCAATAAATCCTAACCAAGACAGAAATTGGTACCAGGTCATAGATTATCCCTGTGACAGACCTGACCATGTAGTTTTGTAAGATTGTGGTCACATTTGAACTTTGGGAGAGAAATATCATTGAGTTTTCAATGATCAGTTGATTATTCTGTCCAAGTTTGAAAGATAGGGCTGTTGATAATGGTGCAGAAGATGAAGCCTGGACTTTGAGGTTTCAGGGGGATGTTCTGAGAGTCCTTTAGGTGATACAGATGGAGACCCACATTGGAGCACCGGACTGAGCCCCCCAAGGTCCAAATGAGGAGCAGAAGGAGGAAGAAAATGAAAAGGAAATCAGGACTGCGAGGAATGCTCTCACCCACTGATACAAGGTGTCGGATCTAATGAGAGTTTACCAAGGCCAGTTGGACTGAGACTGAACGAAGACGCGATCCAACCAGATTCTCTGAATGTGGCCAGATTCTCTGAATGTGGCTGGCCCGGAGTCTTTCTGAAAAGCCATTGACAATGACACTGGGATTTGTTTCCTCTACATATACTGGATTTTGGGGATCCAGTCTGTCTGGACACTCACCTTCCTGGACCTGGAGGGAGGGGGGAGGAACTTGAACTTCCCACAGGGCAGGAAACTCTGACTGCTCTTAGGGATGGAGAGGGAGGAGGAGAGGGAGTGGGGGGAGTGGGAGGGTGTTGGGAGGAGGGGCGGAAATGGAAACTTTTATAATTTAATAAAAATACTTTCTCAAAAAAAAAAAGATTCTGTTGGGGCCATACAACGTTTTGAATCAAGAATCTACAGTGTCTGGCCTGCTAGAGTTAAAAAATTTGTGACAATCGAAGAGAAAAAATGTCAGTGAAGTAAAATATTTTCTTTACTGGGACAATTGATGCTGATTAACTTGAGTTGAGATATTGGAATTAATCAAAACGAGACCACCATCATTGAGGATTATAAATATGGGACTACTTCCTCGGGGTCAGCACACAAAAACTGTGGTCCAGAGGAGTCCAAAGCTGAATCTCATTCTGGCAGTTGAACTTCATAATGTAGGTAGGAGTCACCCAGGGGATACTGATTTTGAAGACACGAAGGGACTCATGGAGAGCATCTGAGGCTTGGCACTGTGTGGCAGAAGGGAGTCTCAGAAGTGAGGACAACAAAGTTCATTGATGAAGGTTCAACCTCAGTTACAGTAGAAGTCCCAGAACTAAAGGGGTCATGGATTGAGTTGAAGGTTGGCACCATGTTTTGAAAAAGGTGAGGGTGGCATAGGAGGAGTTGGAGGGAGAAGAGGGGAGGGGACATGATGTAATTATATTTTAAGATTATAAATCACAAAATATAAAACAAATTTTTAATAAAACAGGAACAACAAATGCTGCTGTTTTTAGTGGCCCTCCCCATGACACTACTGGGGTACCCCAAAACTGCCGGAGTCTTCTGCTGCTACTGGGTTACACTTTCTCTAGCCTCTCCTTGGCTCTCTTCATGGTGCCTAGCCTCAAGTTCTCTGCAAGACCCCTTCAGTCCTGGTACTTCATCTACTATCGAGGCTACACCTTCATTAATGACCTCCCTGGCCTCTCATAGTGCCAAGCCTCAGCTCCTCTCCCTGAGCCTTTCAATCTTTTAAACCCAGTACCACCTGGGTGACTCTTACATTACCAAGTTTGATTGCCAACAGGAGGTAAAACCTAAGTCACTTCTAGAACACGGTTCTGTATGCTGACCCTGAGGAAACACTTCCCAGATGACTTCACCTCAAGTGATGCTGGTCTCTTCTTAATCACAACTGATTCTTCGGCCCCACATGGCCAACGTCATTTATCTTGGCAAAGCAAAAGTTTCAGATTAGATATTATAGTATCTTGTTAATCACAGCCAATTCTTCAGTCCCAGATAACCAGAACCACAGATTCTTAATTCAAATTGTCTAGTAGAGTTTTTGCCTCCCTTTGAAACTTTTAAATCCCAGGCCTCCATCTCCTGCAGTACACTCAGTGTTCTTTTCCCCCAAGTTCCTACAGAACAGCTCAATGAGCTCTCAGCACTCTATGTCTTTCCTTGTCCAAAAATTTAAAGTCCTGTCATGATCCTCCCTAAAACAGTCAGGTCTGTCATAGCAATACCCCACTATCTTGTTACCAATTTGTCATAGTTTGGGTTACTATTGCTGTGATGAAACACCATGACCAAAAAGCAACTTGGAGAGGATAGGGTTTATTCCACTAACAGTTCCATATAACACTTTATCATTGAGGGCAGAAATTCACATAGGGCAGGAATCTAGAGCCAAGAGTGAATTAAGACCATGGAGGGTACTACGTGCTATCTTGCTCTCATGACTTGCTCAACTCTCACAACTTAAATTAACCCATTTCTATTATTCTGTATTTTAACAGGATATGTTATCTCATATCTTGCTTCATCATCAGATGCTGGCACCTCCGTGATCCTGAATTCTTCATTGCACTCTGTTTGAATTTCTCACCTAGCTATATTCTGCCTGACTATTGGTCAAATCAAGTTCTTTATTAGCCAATGGTAATAAGATACATTCACAACATACTGAGGGGCATTCCATATCTTTTCCCCTTTTCTGTCTAATTAAAAAGGAAGGTCTCACCTTTAACATTGTAAAATTACATATACCTAAACAGGTGTCAAGCAAGGATTACCCACCAGCCCAAGGGTATTCCCACATACAATGGGCAAGGGCCTCTTCTATCAATCATTAATTAAGAAAATGCCCTATGCACCTGTACAGCCCAATTTTTAATTAATTAATTAATTTTACATTTGTACTACATCCTCCCCTTCCTCCTTTCCTCTCAATCTCTCCTGTCACCTCCCCTCCACCACCTACCCGCAATCACTCCACCTCTGTATTCACTCAGAAAGGGGAAGGTCACCCATGGGCATCAGCAAAGCATGGCATATCAAGGTGCCATAAGACCAAGCACCCTCCCCCTGTATTTAGGCTGGGCAAAGCAATCCAGCATGAGGAATATGCTCCCAAGAGTCAGCCAAAGCACCAGGTAAACCTCTGCTCCCACTGCCAGGAGTCTTACAAATAGACAAAGATACACAGCTGTCACATATATGCAAGGAGCCTAGATCAGTCCCAAGTAGACTCCCTGGTTGTTGGCTCAAACTCTGTGAGTTCCCACAAGCCAGGATAGCATTTCTGTGGAGTTTGCTCTGATGTTTCTGACCCCTCTAGCTTCTACAGTCCCTCTTCCCTCTCCTCAACAGGACACCCCAGTTTAACCCAATGTTTGGCGCTGGATATCTGAATCTGACTCCACCAGTCACTAGATGAAGGCTCTCCTTGACAACTGGGTAGTTACCATCACAGAGGATGGCCGGTCAGGCTATGCATCCACTGCTACCAGGAGTCTTATTTGGGGCAATCCTTGTAGACTCATGGAAGTTACCCTTGCATAAGGCTTCTGACGAGCTCCATAAAGCCCCCCTTTTTCAGTCATCTTTATCAGCGTTCTCCCCCTCCATCCACTCTCCAACCAATTTCCCGTGCCCACCAAACCTCAGTCCAACTAAGAGATGTCCTTTATTTCACTTTCATTGGGAGATCCATGTGCCTTTCTTTCAGTTCTCCTTGTTACCTAGACTCTCTGACCCTGTGTATTATAGTATAATTATCCCTTACTTCACAGTTAATATCCACTTAATAGTGAGAGTATATCATACTTTTTTTTCTGGGTCTGGGTTACCTCATTAGGGATGATTTTTTTTTCTAATTCAATCCATTTGCCTTCAAATTTTCTGTTACTCTTTTCTTAATTGATTTTATTGAGCTATACATTTTTCTCCGATTCCCTCCGTACCTCTCTCCTTCCATACATTGCTCTCCTATTGTCTCCATGCTCCAAGTTTACTCAGGAGATCTTGTCTTTTCCTACTTCCCATGTAGATTATGTACATGTATAACTCTCTTAGGGTCTTAATTGTTGTCTAGGTTCTCTGGGATTGTGAATTGTAGGCTAGTTTTCTTTGCTTTATGTTTAAAAACCACTTATGAGTGAGTACATATAACAATTGTCTTTTTAAGTCTGGGTTATCTCACTCAATAAGATGTTTTCTAGCTCCATCCATTTTCCTGAAAATTTCAAGATATCATTTTTTTCTGCTGTGTAGTCTTTCATTGTGTAAATGTACCACATTTTCCTTACCCATTCTTCGGTCGAGAGGCATTTAGGTTGTTTTCAGGTTCTGGCTATGACAAAGATGCTGATATGAACATAGTTGAGCACATGTCCTTGTGACACTATTGAGTGTCCTTTGGATATATACCCCAAAGTGGTATTTCTGGGTCCTGAGGAAGGTGGTTTTCTAATTTTCTGAGAAATTGCCATACAGATATCCAAAGTGGTCATACCAGCTTTCACTCCCACCAGCCATTCAGGAGTGTTCCCTTTACCTCACAACCTCTCCAGCATAAGTTGTCATCACTGTTTTTGATCTTAGCCATTCTTACAGGTATAATATGGAATCTCAGAGTTGTTTTGATTTGTATTTCTCTAATAACTAAGGATGTTGAGCATTTCTCTATGTGTCTTTTAGCCATTTTAGATGGTATGGGAGGTCCTTTCTGTCTCTGTGTTGATTTTATTGGCTAACAAATAAAGAAAACTGATTTGGCCTATAGCATGAGAAGAGGAAAGCAGAGTTAGAGAGAAGCCATATAGCTGCTGGAGATATATTCTGGGAACTTTAGCTGGTAAGCCAGAGCAATGTGGTGATACACAGCTTAATAGAAATGGGTTTAATTAATGTAAGAGCTAGCTGATAAGAAGCTAGAGCTAATGGGCCAAGCAGCGATTTAAATAATATGGATTCTGTGTGATTATTTCAGGTCCAAGCTAGCCAGGTGGCTGGAAAGAACAAGCAGCCTCCTCTAACATTTAGATTTCTCTGTTGAGAGTTCTCTGTTTAAGTCTGTACTCCATTATTTTGTTGGATTATTTGTTCTTTGATGTCTAATTTCTTGAGTTCCTTGTATATTTTGGTGATTAGACCTCTGTCTGATGTGGGGTTGGTGACAATCTTTTCCCATTCTATAGATAGTCATTTTGTCCTGGTGACCATGTCCTTTGCTTTACAGAAGATTTTCAGTTTCAGGAGGTCCCAATTATTGTTTCTTGCAATGTCTATGCTACTGGGGTTGTATTTAGGAAGTGGTCTCCTGTGCCAATGTGTTCAAGTGCACTTCCTACTTTCTCTTCTATAAGGTTCAGTGTGACTGGCTTTATGTTGATCCATTTGGACTTGAGTTTTGTGCGTGGTGATAGATATGGATCTATTTTCATTCTTCTACATGTTGATAGTCAGTTGTGCCAGCACCATTTGTTAAATATGCTTTCTTTTTTCCATTTGATATTTTTTGCTTTTTGTCAAAAATCAAGTGTTCAAATGTGTATAGATTAATATCTGGGTCTTCGATTCAGTTCTATTGGACCTTCTGCCTGCTTTTATACCAATACCAAGCTGTTTTCAGTACTGTATCTCTGTAGTAGAGTTTAAAGCTAGGATTGTGATACCTCCAGGATTTTTTTTTTTGGCTATCTTAGGCTTTTTTGTTTTTCCATATAAAGTTGAGTACCATTCTTTCAAGATCTGTGAAGAATTTTGCTGGGATTTTGTTTTTTTTTAAAGATTTATTTATTTATTATATTTACAACATTGCTTCCATATATGCTTGTATGCCAGAAGAGGGCACCAGATCTCATTATAGATGGCTGTGAGCCACCATGTGGTTGCTGGGAATTGAACTCAGGACTTCTGGAAGAGCAGTCAGTGCTCTTAACCTCTGAGCCATCTCTCCAGTCCCAAATTTTGCTGGGATTTTTATGGGCATTGTATTGAATCTATAGATTGCTTTTAGTAAGATTGCCACTTTTGCTATGTTAATTCTACCTACCTACCCAAGAGCATGGGAGATCTTTCCACTTTCTGGTATCTTCTTCAATTTCTTTCTTCAAAGATTTAAAGTTCTAGTCATACAAGTCTTTCACTTGTTTGGTTAGAATTACTCCCAAGATATTTTATGCTATTTCTGTCTATTGTGAAGGGTGATGTTTCTCTGATTTCTTTCTTGGCACAGTATCATCTATGTAAAGGAGGGCTACTGATCTTATTTGAGTTAATCTTTTATCCTTCTACATTACTGAAAGTGTTTATGAGTTATAGAAGTTCCTTGGTAGAATTTCTGGGATCACTTATATAAACTATCATTTCATCAGCAAATAATGAAAGTTTGACTTCTTTTCCTATTTGTATCCTCTTGATCTCTGTTTGCTGTCTTATTGCTCTAGCTAGGACCTAAAGAACTCTATTGAATAGATATGGAGAGAGTAGACAACCTTGTCTTATTCCTGATTTCAGTGGGATAGCTGTAAATTTCTCTCCATTTAGTTTAATGTTGGCTGTTGGCTTGCTGTATATTGACTTTATTATGTTTAGGTATGTTTCTTGTATCCCTGCCCTCTAAGACCTTTATCATGAAGGGATGTTGTATTTTGTCTAAAGCTTTTTCATCATCTAATGAGATGATCATGTGGTTTTTAGTTTTCAGTTTGTTTATATGGCAAATTACATTGACTAATTTTCCTATGTTGAACAATCCCTGCGTCTCTGGGATGAAGCCGACTTGACCATGGAGGGTGATGGTTCTGATGTGTTCTCGGATTCAAATTGCCAGTATTTCATTTAGTATTTTTGCATCAATGTTCATGATTGAGATTGGTCTGCAATTCTCTTTCTTAGTAAAGTCTTTATGTGGTTTGAGTAACAGGGTAATTGTAGCCTCATAAAAAGAGTTTGGCAATGTTCCTTCTGTTTCTATTGTGCGGAATAATTTGAGGAGTGTTGGTATTAGTTCTTTGAAAATCGTGTGGAATTCAGACCTGAAACCATCTGGTCCTGGGCTTTTTTTGGTTGGGAGACTTTTGATGACTGTTTCTATTTCTTTAGCAGTTATAGGTCTGTTTATTTTGCTTATCTGGTCTTTATTTAATTTTGGTAAGTGATATTCATCTAGAAAGTTATTCATTTCCTCTAGGTTTTCCAATTTTGTAAAGGACAAGTTTTCAAAATATGACCTGATGTTTCCCTGTATTTCTTCCATGTCTGTTGTTATGTCCCCCTTTGCATTTTTATTTTTTATTTATATTCTCTCTCTGCCTTTTGGTTAGTTTGGATAAAGGTTTGTCTATTTTGTTGATTTTCTCGAAGAACTAACTCTTTGTCTCATTGATTCTTTGTATTGTTTACTTTGTTTCTATTTTGTTGATTTCAGCTCTCAATTTGATTTCCTACCATCTAGTTCTCTTGGGTGAGATTGCTTCTTTTTGTTGTAAAGTTTTCAAATGTTCTGTTAATTCACCAGTGTGGGATTTTTCCAGCTTCTTAATGTAGGCATTTAGTGCTATGAACTTTCCTTTTAACACTGCTTTCATTGTGTCCCATAAATTGGATATGATGTGTGGTCATTTTAATTGAATTTTAGGAAGTCTTTAATTTCTTCCTTTATTTCTTCCTGGACCCATTGATGAGTCAGGTGAGAACTGATTAATTTCCATGTGTCTGTGGGCTTTGTGAAATTAATTAGTATTGCTGTTGGCTTCTAGTTTTAAATTATGGTGATTTGATAAGATAGATGGGGTTATTCCAATTTTTTTTATATTTGTTGAGGTTTGTTTTGTTGCTGAGTACGTAGTCAGTTATTGGGATGGTTACATGAAGTACTGAGAAGAAGGTATATTTTTTATGTTTAGATGGAATATTCTATAGATATCTGTTAAGTCCATTTGAGTCATAACATCTGTTAGTTCTCTTATTTCTCTGTTAATTTTTTTGTCTGACTAACCTGTCCAGTGGTGAGAGTGCAGTGCTGAAGTCTCCCACTTTAATGCATGTTTTAATCTTTAGAAGTATTTCTTTTACATATGAGGGTGCCCTTGTATTTGGGACATAGATGTATAGTATTGGGATTTCCTCTTGATGGATTTTTCCTGTGACTAATATGAAATGACATCTTGTGTCTCTTTTGACTGATTTTAGCTTGAAGTCTATTTTGTTAGATATTAGGATAGCTACACCTACTTGTTTCTTAGGTCCATTTTTTCCCAACCCTTTACTCTGAGACAATGTCTGTCTTTGAGGTTGAGATGTGTTTCTTGTATGCAGAAGAACAATGGATTCTGTTTTTGTATCCAATCTGTTAACCTGTGCCTTTTTATAGGTGAATTGAGCCTATGTACACTAAGGGATATTAATGACCAGTTATTGCTATCTCCTGTTATTTTAGTTTTCATTGTTGGTGATGTTAATTTGTGTGTTTTACCCCTCTTTGGGATTTGCTGCTGTGAGATCTTCAGTTGTCTGTGTTTTTGTTGATTTATCCAACATCTTTGACTTGGAATTTTCCTTCTAGTACTTTGTGTAGGGCTGGATTTGTGTCTAGGTATTGGTTAAATCTGGTTTTGGCATGGAATGTCTTGGTTTCTCCTTCAATAGTGATTGAAAATTTTGGTGGGTATTGTAGTCTGGGCTGGCATCCATGGTTTCTTAATGTTTGCATAATGCTTGACTAGTGTTGTGCCCAGATAACGACCCTCAGAGAGAGACCACCAGAGAGGCCCGGACTATAATAAGCAAGGTTTAATCAGCACAATACAAACATGTTTGGAACTCATCTCCATCCCCGTTACAATAAGGTAGAGAGGAGTTGTATCTCCTCTATGGGGTAAGCTTTTAAAGGCATAACTACAAAAAGAATCTTTGAAAATTCTTTGGCATGGGTGCAAGGACTTTTGCTCCCTCACATTCTGTTAAGTCAGAAATTTTTCTTGTTTTTAAAGCAAGGCCACTGTTCTTGAGTTAGGCCATCTTTATCAGCCTATACCAGGTGGCTGGCTGGGCTGAGCTAAGTGACCTTGTGCTCAGAATATCCTGGGTGGGAGAAGGGAAGGCCACTATCTTTCTGGGAAAATATTCTGCTAGGAAATTTCTTCTTGCCCCTTTGAGAATAAGGGGTGAGGGTCCAACAACTAGGACCTTCTGATTTTCATTTTTTCCATTGAAAAGTCAGATATAATTCTGAAAGGTCTGCCTTTTTACTTAGCAGCTCTTAATATTCTTTCTTTATTCTGTAAGTTTTATGTTTTGATTATTATGTGACAAGGGGACTTTTTTTAAAAATCTGGTCTGTTTGGTATCTTGTATCTTCACAGACATATCTTTCTTTAGGTTAGGAAAGTTTTCTTCTATGATTTTGTTCAATATATTTTCTGTGATTTTGAGTTGAACTTCTTCTTCTTCTATACCTGTCATTCTTAGGTTTGGTCTTTTCATTGTGCCCCATATTTCGGATATTTTGTGTTAAGCTTTTGTTAAATTTAATGTTTTCTTTAATTAATGAGTCTATTTCCTCTATTTTATCTTCAGCGCTAGAGATTTTTTTCTTCCATCTCTCATATTCTGTTGTTTATGCTCGATCATTTTGATCATTTTCTCATGATTTCTGCTTCTATAATTCCCTCGGCTTGTGTTTTCTTTATTGTCTCTATTTCAGTTTTCAAGTCTTGTATAGTTTCTTTCATATGTTTGATCGCTTTTTCTCAGTTTTCTTTATGGGATTTGTTGATGTCTTCCAATTTTTTGTTTGTCTTTTCCTCCATTTCTTTGAGGGAATTACTCATTTTTTCTTTAAGGGCCTCAAACATTCTTATGAAGCCATTTTTTAGGTCATTTTCTTCTGCTTCATCTATATTTTGCTGTTCAAGTCTTGCTGTTTTAGGATCACTAGATTTTGCTGGTATAGTGTTGCTCTTTGTTGGTGTTGTTTGTGTTCTTACCTTGTCTACCCATCTTTTTTCTCTAATTGGTGTAGTTGGGGCTATCTGGGACTCTGGTGATCAATCTTCCAGGTGCCAGTGGATCCAAGGCTCAGATGGTTATTCCTCGTGGTGCAGTCAGTGCCACAGTTCCAATCACCCCATTGGTCACTCTGTATTCCTGAAAGTCTCTCAGCATTCCTGAGGTTTGCTCCATTCCCATAGAGTTCACTCTCTCGGGCCTGCTCTGGCATTGGTTGCTAGCTCAGGCCTGTTTCTGTAAATGTCCCTGGTCTGGATCTACTCTTGTAGAGGTCCTTGACTTGAGGTTGGTCCTGCAAAGGTCTCTGGCTCTGCTCTACTCTCTCGGATGTTCCAGAGTCAGGTATGCCCAGACTACCTGAAATCCTGGTTCAAGCTTTCTCCCTCAGAGGTCTCAGACTCATGCCCAGGCCTGAAGAGGTCTCCAGTTCCCACCTACTCTCTTGAAGATTTTAGACTCATGCCTGGACCTGCAGAGGTCCTGGCTCAGGCCTAGTTTCTCAAAGGTCCCAGACTCATGCCTGGACCCGCAGAGGTCCTTGCTCAGGTCTACTCTCTCGAAGGTCCCAGACTCATGCCTGGACCTGCAGAGGTCTCTGGCTCTTGCCCATTCCCTCAGCTGTTGCTCTACTGTATCTGCTCTTGTGAAGTTCGTTTTCAGGTCTGCTCTGGCCTAGGTCGCTGGCTCAGTTCTATTTCCGTAAATGTTCCTAATCTGGATCCACTCCCACTCATGTGAAGTTCACTGTCTTAGGCCTGCTTCGGCCTAGGGTGCTGGCCCCGTCCTGCTTCCACAAATGTCCCTGGTCTGGATTCGCTCCCATGGAGTTCATCATCCCAGGCCCACTCTGACCCAGGTCACTGGTTCAGTCCTGCTCCTGTGGATTCACCGTCCCAGGCCCACTCTGGTCCAGGCAGTGGATTCCAAAGGTCACTGGCTCGGTCCTGCTCCTTTGGAGTCCACTGCTTCAGGCCTGCTTGGTCTCTGTTACTCTTTTTAGCAGCTGAGTAATACACTGTTGTGTAAATGTACCATGTTTTCTTTATCTATTCTTCAGTTGAGGGGCATCTAGGGTGTTTCCAGGTTTTGGCCATTACAAATAAAACTTCTGTGAATGTAGTTGAACAAATGTTATTCTGAAATGATTAATCATCCTTTGGGTATATGACCAAGCTTGGCATCACTAGGTCTTGAGGTAGATTTATTCCCAATTTTCTGAGAAATAGCCACATTGATTTCCAAAATGATTGCAGAAGCTTGCACTCTTGCCCACAATAGAGGAGTGTTCCCCTTGCTCCACATAGGTTCCAGCATAAGCTGGGATTTGTATTTTTGATCTTAGCTATTCTAACAGGTGTAAAATGAAATCTCAGATTCACTTTGATTTGTATTTCCATGGTGGTCAAGGATGATAAAGATTTCTTTAAGTATTTCTCTGTAAATTGAGATTTTTCTGATGAGAAATTTCTGTTTATGTCAGAATTCCATTTTTGTAATTGAATTATTTGTTTTTATGTCTAGTTTCTTGAGTTCTTTATAAATTTTAGAGATCAGCCCTCTGTCAGATGTAGGATTGGTTAAGAAAGATAGTATCCCTTTCTATAGGCTGCTCTTTTGTCCTATTGACACCATGTTTTGCTCTTGCAGAAGCTTTTCAGTTTCATGAGGACCCATTTATTAATTGTCAGTCTTAGTGTCTATGCTACTGATATTTTATTCAGGAAATTGTCTTCTGTGCCAGTGAATTGAAGGCTATTACCAACTTTCTTCTCTATCAGGTTTAGAGTAACTAGATTTATGCTGTGGTCTTTGATCCACTAGGACTTGAGTTTTGTGCAGCCAGTGTACAGCCCAATCTTACAGAGGCATTTCCTTAATTGGGTTATCCTCTTCTAAGATGATTTTAACTTGTGCTAAGTTGACATAAAACTACACAGCACAGTTACTTAGTATCTTTGAGCCCTGGTGACTTTTTGTGTACCATGGGAATTATTTCTGTCTCTGAACTGAATGGGGAGTGTAGAAAAGTTTTGTAAAATTCTAAGTATGGCTGGGCATGGGGGCACATGGTTTTAATCCCAGGACTCAAGAGGTGGAGGCAAGTAGATCTCTTTTACTTTGAGGCCAACCTGGTCTGCAGTGAGTTCCAGGACAGTTAGGAATGTTACACCAAGAAACCCTGTCTCTGTGATCCCAAAAATTCTAAATATGATATGATGTTGCAATTATTCTCAATCTAGTTCTTAAATTGAGAGCCTAAGACTCAAAACAAGTGAGAGACTGGCCCTAGATGTCAGCTATATTAAAAACAAACAGGTATCGTAATCCTGTACTCATATTCCTTACAAGGACATGCAGAGCCCAGAATGTACAAGAAATGGTCCCTTTGTCCCATAGCCTCCTTTTATTTCAACAGGATAATGTGACTCTCTCTTATTAAGCTTCCATCTTTTTTGAGCTCAAATACATGAGAACAGGAAAGAGTCATCAACTCTGGAAACAATATAGCTCAGACTTCCATGCTGACATCTTGACTAAACTCAGAAAAAGAAGAGTGATGGGACTCTCAGACAGACAAATAATCCTGATATGGCAGCTATGGCTATAGTATGTCCTTCCTGCCCCACCCCAGTGCAATCTTGACTATACACATAAGCTGCATCTTATCCATCACCAAAGGACCACACAGCACTGGAGCTAGAGTCAAGAACTTATCAGTCAGCATGCTCTATCTTGTCATGAGAAAGAATCTGACATTGCTAGGAATAGCAATAGGCTTCCCTCATAGATCACTTCATGGCACGTCATGAAGTTTTTGCCAATTATTACTCTCACTTTGAGAATAAACTTGATATAGACATGCTAGAAGCTTACAAGCTTACAGTCTTGACGGCATGTGCCTTGGCTATTATGAAGAGTGTGCAATAAATACATGTGTGCAAATGTAGTTTTGGTGTTAAGACTTCATTGTCTTTAGATGTATATCCAGAAATGAGATGATTAGATCAAATATATGGAAGTTCTGTTTTCAGTTCTTTAAAGAACTTCCACATTATATATTTTACATACAGGCTGTGCTCATTTACATTTTTCACCAACAGTTGATGAGCTTCCCCTTGTCTGTGTCCTCTTAAGAATTTATTTTTTGTTTATGTTTTTTCCAAATTTAATCATTCTGGATACATTAAAATGATACCAAACCATGGTTTTAATATTCATTTCCTTGATCTGTTATGTTGAACAGTAATTCTCTCTAAGCACTCTCTTGTTCTCCTCTTATCCAGTTCAAATCATTTTTCCTCAAACTTATTGGGTTTAAATTAAGCCAAGTATGTTCCATGGGTTTTTAATATATTTTTATAGCAAAGAAATAAAGGAGTTTATAAAGAAAGAAAAGTTCTAGCAAAAATAAACATATATGTGCATCTCTTGCTGGGAGCAGAGTGTATGTTCAAATGAAGTTTTGAATGGAACAATAAGAACTAGGAAAAGCAGAACTTCTGAGAGAGCACACAGGTGGGGCTCACACACTAGTTGTCCTCCTTCCTGTTTTTCATTAGCTTGAGCGTATTTCCCCATCTCTAGAGCTGGAAATCCACTGGTCTAGGTCAGTGGTTCTCAGCCTTCCTAATGCTGTGATCCTTTAATTCAGTTCTTTATGTTGTAGGTACCCCCAACCATTACCTTCATTGCTATTTCATAACTGTAATTTTGCTACTGTTAGGGATCATAATATAAATATTTTTGGAGACAGAGGGTTGCTAAAGGGGCCTCAACCCACAGGTTGAGAACCATTGGTCTAGGGAGTCATACTTCTTGGTTCTTCGCAAATTTTAAGGTTTTATTTCCAATTGTGAGTCCAAAAAAATGCAACATCTCTGGTCCTATAGACTCCACAAACTTGAAAAGTGTCTCACACTTCATGTTTCATTTTACTGTTTTAACAGAAATAGGAAGCCAATTATAAACAAATTCTCTTCCCTTCCTTCTAATGAGAAGGCAAGAGCTGTGGTTTCCTACCGAAGGAATACTAAGGAAGTATTTCCCTCAGATGACAGTGGTTTACTGACCACAAAAACCTTGAGGCTTTTTGAAATAATTCCAGGCTGGGACTTTGCAGGAAGAGCACCGTGGGCCAGTAGGTGATGTCTGACTTACAGTGATGACTGTTACAGTCCTCACTGACTGTAACAAATATGGTCCCAGAGGCAGTTATAGCACAAAGGGAAGTTACTTATGTGCTGCTTACTAGGAAGAAAAGTCACTGACTTGGGAGTGTTACATAGGATAAAGTTTTGTGTTCAGAAGTACTGAAGCCCAGCTGTTTCTCTATAATTATGTGAGAAATATATAATTTTTGAGATAATATAATGGTATTATATGCTATAATATATAATATGTGAGGTTTATAATATATTTATAATATATCAGGTTTCTTCCTGATGCTCTAAGAGGTTATCTCCATATCTATGAAAAACACAAAAGAGATTTCAACAACTCTGAGCAGTTATCGCTTTATAATATCAACAGTGAATACCTACCGAATAATCATTTTTTCCCTAGAGTTTGTGTTGCAGGGTAACCTGGAATAATTGCTAAAGCTCTTTGTCCACTGACCTCTATTTGTGTCTTAGTTACTTTTCTAATGTTGTAATAAGAAACCATGACCAAGGCAACCATCAAAAAAAAGTATTTCATTTGGGGGTTTATGGTTTCAGGGGGTTAGTGTCTATCAAAGTCATAGTAAGGAGAATGGCAGCAGACAGGCAAGCTTAGTGCTGGTACAGTAGCAGAGAGGGCTAGCTGGGAATGGTGTGGGCTTTTGGAACCTCAAATCCCACTCTGAGTGACATACCTCCTCCAACAAGACTATACCTTCTAATCCTTCCCAAACAGTTCTACCAACTGGCGGGCAAACATTCAAATATGTGAACCTTTGGGGCCATTCTAATTCAAACTGCCACAACTTGTGAGCCAGCCAATATGTTGCACATGTCTTCATGCAGGATAGATATAGTATTTCTTTCTTTACAAATAAGAAGGGCCAAGACTCATGAGTTTAGTAACTTATCCAAGGTCACAGTGCTAAAAAGTGGCGGAGCTTGATATAGAAACTTACCCATGATGAAAACAATCACTCTCCCATCTAGTCATCCACCGCACCCCCAAACAGAGTAATGACAACCTGTTATAGTTGAACTGCCTGCAGATAACTGAATGATGACAACCTATACCTCTGCTTGAGACACATTATCATATCAACAATGTTCTTCTAAATTTCCGTGATATTTAAGACGGTAATTTGCCCCTCAGCTTCTGCGGCAGGGTCTTCGGTGTTCCACAGGACGCCTCCCTGCCCCCACTGCTGCCGCCCTTTTGTCTCCTGTGTCCTTGGAATACCAGATGTCCCTGTTTCAGTGCTGAGGAGTTCTATCCAGAGAGGTGAGTGGGTGCTCGCCAGGGCGGTCTGGCCCGAAAGAGAGCACAGCCCCTCCCCCTTCAGCTTCTGCGGCAGGGTCTTTGGTGTTCCATGGGATGGGACGCCTCCTGGCCCCCACTGCTGCCACCCTTTTGTCTCCTGTGTCCTTGGAATACCAGATATCCCTGTTTCAGTGCTGAGGAGTTCTATCCAGAGAGTGCTGAGGAGTTTCATCCAGAAAGGAGGAGATGGGCAGGCGCCAATGCAAGAATTCCTTCAACAACCTGAAAGGCAACATGACATCACCAGAATCCAAGGATCACGAAACTAGAAGAATTGAACACCCTATTCCAGAAGAAATAGAAGAAATCGACTCTACGTGGATCTTTATGAAAATAATAGAGGAACTTAAACAGGAGGTGAAGATCTGCCATAAAAAAATGGAAGATAAGTATAACAAAAAGATTGAGTAAATGAGTAAAGAAATGGAAGAGAATTATACCAAAAAAGGTTGAAGAAATGAGTAAATCCATAAATGAAATTCTGGGAAACCAAGAAAAAACAATCAAACAGGTAATGGAAACAGTTCAAGATTTGAAAACTGAAATGGAGGCAATGAAGAAAACACAAGCCGAGGGCCGGCTGATTTTGGAAAATCTAGGTAAACTAACAGAGACTTCAGAAACAAGCATAACCAACAGAATACAAGAGATAGAAGAAAGAATCTCAGACTCTGAAGACACCATAGAGAAAATAAACGCTCTGACCAAAGAAAACAGCAAATCCAACAAATTCTCATCACAAAACATTCAGGAAATGTGGGACATAATTAAAAAAAACCAAATCTAAGAATAATAGGGGTAGAAGAAGGAGAAGAATTGCAGATCAAAGGTCCAGAAAATATATTCATCAAAATTATAGAAGAAAACTTCCCCAACCTAAAGAATGATATCCCTATGAAGGTTCAAGAAACATACAGAACACCGAATAGACTGGGTCAAAAAAAAATCCCCTCGCCATATAATAATCAAAACACAAAACATTCAGATTAAAGAAAGAATATTAAGAACTGGAAAGGAAAAAGATCAAGTAACTTATAAAGGTAAACCTATCAGACTTACACCAGACTTCTCTATGGAAACCATGAAAGTCAGAAGGTCCTGGATAGAGGTACTGCAGAAACTAAGAGAGCATGGATGCAAACCCAGACTACTATACCCAGCCAAGCTATCGTTCACTATCAACGGAGAAAACATAATATTCCAGGATAAAAACAAATTTAAACAATATGTAGCTACAAATCCAGCCTTACAGAAAGTATTAGAAGGAAAATCACAACCCAAGGAATCCAACATTGCCAACACTGCCTACAATAACTCAGACATCTAGCGACCCTTCACAAGCACAAATCAAAGAAGGGAAACACATACACTCTACTACCTCCCCCAAAAAAAAACTGGAGTCAACAACCACTGGTCATTAATATCACTTAATATCAATGGACTCAATTCACCTATAAAAAGGCACAAACTTAAAGATTGGATACGAAAACAGGATCCAACATTCTGCTGTTTACAAGAAACACACCTCAACCACAAAGACAGACATCTACTCAGAGTAAAGGGCTAGGAAAAAGTTTTCCAAGCAAACGGACCTAAGAAACAAGCAGGTGTGGCCATTCTAATATCTAACAAAATTGACTTCAAACTAAAATCTATCAGAAGAGATAGAGATGGACATTTCATACTCATAACAGGAACAATTCATCAGGAAGAAGTCTCAATCCTGAATATCTATGCCCCTAATATAAAGGAACCCACTTATGTAAAAGAATCACTTCTAGAACTCAAGGCAGTCATCAAACCACACACACTAATAGTAGGAGACTTCAACACACCTCTCTCACCAATGGACAGGTCAATCAGACAGAAACCCAACAGAGAAATAAGAGAATTATTGGAGGTACTGAATCAAATGGACTTAACAGATATCTATAGAACATTCCACCCAAATAGGAAAGAATATACCTTCTTCTCTGCGGCCCATGGAACCTTCTCAAAAATTGACCACATACTCGGTAACATAGCAAACTTACACAGATACAAAAAAATATTAGTAACCACCTGTGTCTTGCCAGATCACCATAGATTAAAGTTGGAATTCAGCAACAATGCTACCCCCAGGAAGCCAACAAACTCATGGAAGTTGAAATGTCAACAATTAAATCACCCCTGGGTCAAGGAAGAAATAAAGAAAGAAATTAAAGTCTTACTTGAATTTAATGAAAATAAACACATAACATACTCAAACCTATGGGACACTATGAAAGCAGTGCTAAGAGGAAAGTCCATAGCACTAGGTGCCCAATTAAAGAAAACAGAGAAAGCACATATATGGAGACTTAAAAGCACACTTGAAAGCTCTAGAAAAAAAAGAAGCAGATTCACCCAGGAGGAGTAGAAGATTGGAAATAATCAAACTGAGGGCTGAAATCAACAAAATAGAAACACAGAAAACAATCCAAAGAATCAATGAAACAAAAAGCTGGTTCTTGGAGAAAATCAACAAGATTGACATACCCCTATCCAAACTAATCAAATGGCAGAGAGAGAACATGCAAGTTAATAAGATCAGAAATGAAAAGGGGGACATAACCACAGACACAGAGGAAATTCAGAGAATCATTAGATCTTACTACGAAAATTTATATGCCACAAAGTTGGAAAATGTACAAGAAATGGACATTTTTTAAGATAAGTACCATATACCAAAGTTGAAACAAGACCAGGTGAACAATCTAAATAGACCTGTCAATAATGAAGAATTAGAAGCTGTTATCAAAAAACTCCCTACCAAAAAAAGCCCAGGACCAGATGGTTTCAATGCAGAATTCTACCAGAACTTCCAGGAAGAGCTAATACCTACACTCCTTAATGTATTTCACAATATAGAAACAGAAGAGTCATTGCCAAACTCTTTCTATGAAGCTACAGTTACCCTAATACCAAAACCACATAAAGACACAACCAAGAAAGAGAATTACAGGCCAATCTCACTCATGAACATCGACGCAAAAATTCTCAACAAAATCCTGGCAAACCGAATCCAAGAACACATTAGAAAACTCATCCATTATGATCAGGTGGGCTTCATTCCAGAGATGCAGGGCTGGTTCAACATACGCAAATCTATCAATGTAATCCATCATATAAATAAACTGAAAGAAAAAACCACATGATCATTTCATTGGATGCTGAAAAAGTATTTGACAAAATTCAACACCCATTTATGATAAAGGTGTTGGAGAGATTGGGGATACAAGGATCATACCTAAATATAATAGAAGCAATATACAGCAAGCCAACAACTAACATCAAACTGAATGGAGAGAAACTCAAAACCATTCCACTAAAATCAGGAACACGACAAGGCTCTCCACTCTCTCCATACCTCTTCAATATAGTGCTTGAAGTTCTAGCAATAGAAATAAGACAACATAAGGGGATCAAGGGGATTCATATTGGAAAGGATGAAGTTAAACTTTCGTTAGTTGCAGACGATATGATAGTGTACATAAGCGACCCCAAAAACTCTACCAAAGAACTCCTACAACTGATAAACACCTTTAGTAATGTGGCAGGATACAAGATCAGCTCCAAAAAATCGGTTGCCCTCCTATACACAAAGAATAAAGAAGCAGAGAGGGAAATCAGAGAAACATCACCTTTTACGATAGCCACAAATAGCATAAAATATCTTGGGGGTAACTCTAACCAAGAAAGTGAAAGACCTATTTGACAAGAGCTTTAAGTCTTTGAAGAAAGAAATTGAGGAGGACACCAGAAAATGGAAAGACCTCCCCTGTTCTTGGATTGGGAGAATCAACATAGTAAAAATGGCAATTCTACCAAAAGCAATCTATAGATTCAATGCAATCCCCATCAAAATCCCATCAAACTTCTTCACAGACATTGAGAGAACAATAATCAAGTTTATATGGCAAAACAAAAAACCCAGGTTTGTCAAAACAATCTTATACAATAAAGGAACTTCTGGAGGCATTACCATCCCTGACTTCAATCTCTATTACAGAGCGACAGTATTGAAAACAGCTTGGTATTGGCATAAGAACAGAGAAGTCGACCTATGGAATCGAATAGAAGACCCGGATATTAAGCCACAAACCTATGAACACCTGATTTTTGCAAGGGAGCTAAAGGTATACAATGGAAGAAGGAAAGCATCTTTAACAAATGGTGCTGGCATAACTGGATGTCAACCTGTAAAAGAATGAAAGTAGATCCATATCTATCACCATGCACAAAACTCCAGTCCAAATGGATCAAAATCCTCAACATTAATCTGACCACTTTGAATCAGATAGAAGAGAAAGTGGGAAGTAGTCTACAAGATATAGGCACAGGAGACCACTTCCTAAGTAGAACCCCAGTAGCACAGACAATAAGAGAATCAATGAATAAATGGGACCTTCTGAAACTGAGAAGCTTCTGTAAAGCAAAGGACACTGTCAGTAAGACAAAAAGGCAATCTACTGACTGGGATAAGATTTTCACCAACCCCTCATCAGACAAAGGTCTGATCTCCAAAAAATACAAAGAACTCAAGAAACTAGGCATTAAAACTCTGATTAACCCAATTAAAAAATAGGGTACTGAATTGAACAGAGAATTCACAACAGATGAACTTCGAATGGCCAGAAGACACTTAAGGTCATGCTCAACCTCCTTAGCGATCAGGGAAATGCAAATCAAAACCACTTTGAGATACCATCTTACACCTGTCAGAATAGCTAAACTTAAAAACACCAATGATAGCCTGGAGAGGCTATGCTGGAGAGGATGTGGAGTGAGGGGAACACTCATCCATTGTTGGTGGGAATGCAAACTTGTGCAGCCACTGTGGAAATCAGTGTGGCGGTTTCTCAGGAAACTGGGAGTCAACCTCCCTCAGGACCCAGTAATTCCACTCTTGGGAATATACCCAAGAGATGCCCTATCATACTACAAAAGCATTTGTTCAACTATTTTCATAGCTGCGCTTTTTGTAATAGCCAGAACATGGAAACAACCTAGGTGCCCCTCAATAGAAGAATGGTTAAAGAAGGTGTGGAACATATACACATTAGAGTTTTACTTAGCGGTAAAAAAACAATGGCATCTTGAATTTTGCATGCAAATGGATAGAAATAGAAAACGCTTTACTGAGTGAGGTAACCCAGACCGAAAAAGAGTAATATGGTATGTACCCACTCATAAGTGTATTCTAGCCATAGTTAAAGGTCTTTGAGCCTATTATTCGTGATCCTAGAGAAGCTAAATAAGAAGGTGAACCTGAAGAAAATCATATAGTTATCCTCCTGGATATAGGAAGTAGTCAATATTGCAAGGCAAACTTGGGTGCACGGGGGGTGGGGTGGAAGTAAGGGGAGATGGAATGAGAGAAGGGAGAGGGGGAATATTGGGGATGGCGTGGGGGAATTAGATGGGGGGAGGAAGGATGGATATGGGAGCAGACAAGTATATATCTCAACTAAGGGAGCCATTTTAGAGTTGGCAAGAGACTTGTTTCTGGAGGGGTTCTCAGGCCCATGGAGAGGTCCCCAGATTGTTCTCTGGGCAGCAAAGGAGAAGGTGCCTGAACTGGCCTTGACCCATAACCGTACTGATGAATATTTTGCATATCACCATAGATCCTTCATCTGGCGATGGATGGAGATAGAGACAGAGACACATTTTGGAACACTGGACTTAACTCCCTAGATCCAAATGAGAAGCAGAAGGAGGGAAAACGTGAGCAAGATAGGCAGGACCAGAGGGAACCTACATCTGATGATGGATGGCGATACAGACGGAGATCCACATTGGAGCACTGGACTGAGCCCCCCAAGGTCCAAATGAGGAGCAGAAGGAGGGAGAACATGAAAAAGGAAATCAGGACCGCGAGGTGTGCGTTCACACACTGATACAAGGGGACTGATCTAATGAGAGCTCACCAAGGCCAGCTGGACTGGGACTGAACGAGCATGTGATCTAACCGGATTCTCTGAATGTGGCTGACATGGGGGCTGACTGAGAAGCCATTGACAATGGCACTGGGTCTTGTTTCGTCTTCATGTACTGGCTGTTTGGGATCCTAGTCTGTTTGAATGCTCACCTTCCTAGGCCTGGAGGGAGGGGTGAGGAACTTCCACAGGGAAGGAAACCCTGACTGCTCTTAGGACTGGAGAGGGAGGAGGAGAGGGAGTGGGGGCGAGGAGAGGGAATGGGGGGAATGGGAGGGTATGGGGAAGAGGGGAGGAAGTGGAAATTTTTATAAACAAACAAATAAAAAAATGGTAATTTGTCTGCAAAAAGCAAAGTGTGCATCTGTTTTCACATAGTACAAATGTACTATTACCCAACTCAGATCTTGACTAACCTCCATGAATGGTGAACACAATCTCTTAGCTCAACTGGTAAAGAAGGGAAAAGATAAAACCAGATTTTTCTCTTCCCAGAACTGGTGGTGTATAATTTTCCAGAAATGACAAGGAGACAAACAATATCTGAGTATGAAATGCTGCCATCAGCTCTTCTACTCGGAAGCTGACTCAGAACTAAAAACTTTGTACTAAGCTGCTTTTGAATGAAGAACAAGCACATATCCAGCACATATTGCTATCACTACTGAAAGCGTGTCCATCAGGAAGAAAGAGTATCACATAAGGCATAGCAACAGGGAGTGGCATCGAATAATACAGTTTCTCAACTTTTGATTAGGCTTACTGCTGTGGTGACAGAGGAAAGGCTTCTCTGGGTCTACAGATCACAACTTGCTTATTGTTTGTTAATATCTAATATCCACTTATAAGCAAATATGTACCATATTTATCTTTCTGTGTTTGGATGACTAAAGATACTGATTCAGTTCTTTGATTGAACTTCACTTCTGCAAATTTTCATTCTCCTACTTCTAAACCCTAGAGTACAAAGGATTACAAGATTTATTCCAATCTCTATCATATTGGCTATATTTGAAATTAATCAACAGTAAAATTATATATTTAGAATGTATAATTAATGGTAAAAGTTTTATTTTCTTACTATGGTACTCATAAATCCTTTCAAGAATTTTTAGATATAAACAGTAGGATGTTCAGATGTGTTCTAATTGTTCAACTACAAAAGAGTATTATGACAAAGTGCACTTGCTATGTATGTTCCAAATGATATTAATTTCTACAAATAATACCGTAAATGTTTCTAATACTATATGTGTTAATAAGAGATTGTCCTAAAACTTCTGGATTTTCAGTTATAATTTTGACACCTGCATGACAGTGTTTATTAGATATAAATGTATATCAGATATATATGTTCTTTTTGCTTGATCGTAATTCCATAAAACTTGCCTTTAATCTCCACTTCTTTATTTTTTTCCTTTTATTGCAAATATATTCTTTTCTCATACAATATAGCCTGATTATAGCCTCCCCTTCCTCTATTCCTCCCAGTTTCTTCCGAACTTCTCACTCCCCTTGAGCCCCTCACTTTCTGTCTCTCAATAGAAAAGAGCAGGCTTCCAAGAGAAAACAACCAAACATAACAAAATAAAATAAAAAATGAAGCAAAAAACTGTTATATCCAAATTAGACACAGCATCCCAACAGAAGGAAAAGAGTCCCAAGGGCAGGCAGAAGAGTCAGAGAACCACTCATTTTCACAGGCAGGAGTTCAATGAAATTACTAAGCTAAGAACTGCAACATATACACGGAGCACCTGGTGTATAGCCATGTAAGCCCTGTGCTTGTTGCTTCAGTCTCTGTGAGCTCATATGTATCTTGCTTAGTTGTTTCAGAGAGCCATGTTCTCTTGGTGTCCTCCATCTCCTTGGGCTCTTACAATCTTTCCGCATCCTTTTCCACATGATTCCTGAACTCTGAGGAGAGGGATTTGATGGGCACCTCCCATTTCGACTCTCCAAGTAATGTCTGGCTGTGGGTCTCCATCTGTTCTCATTCTACTCTCAGAGGAAGTCTATCTGATGGTGACTGGATAAGGCACTGGTCTATGAGTATAGCAGAATAACATAAGGAGTTATTTTATTAATATATACAGATGAGTGATGCTTGCTTTTATCCTAGGTCTCTGGGCTATTTAGTCTATGATTCTTGGTTAACCAAGCATTGTTGGGTAGGGATTCCTTCTAACGGAGTGGGCTTTAACTCAAATCAGACATTTGTTAGTCCCACAAATTCTTTGCCACCATTGCCATAGCATACTTTGCAGGCAGTACAGATTATAGGTCAGAAGTGATTGGGTTGGTGTCTACATTTCTCTTTCAGTAGCCTTCAGAATACCTTCCCACACTAAAGAGATTAAAATGTAGGGGTGAAGGCTCTATGTAGGCACAAGCTTAACTTTTCCATGTTCAATGTTCTGTTGGTGTTTTCCTTAGCAATGAGGCCCCAGATGTTAGTTTGCAGAGAGCAGCACTTTTTCTTTGCAACAACCTGAGTTGTTTCAGGGTTTCCATGTGACGTTCTTAATTGAGTGAAACCAAGTACTGCCACTAGAAGTCTCACATGGCAACAAGAAAGTCCAGTTGTGATTCCACATTCCTCATTACTAGGAGTACTCAATCATCTTCATACATTCCAGGAAGTTTCCACTACACTAGGATTCTATATCACCCACAAATAACCTCCAATTCCCGTCATTTCTTCCCACACCTTCTCCCTTCACCCCATCCCCCTCATCTGATCCCCACCCCAACCCACTCATTCCCAGTCTGTCGATAAAATCTATTCTGTTTCTCCCTCCCAGGGTGATCCATGTGTGGTCACTACTCCTCTCCTCTTTATCTAAACTCTCTGGGGTTATATGTTGTAGCTTGGTTATTATTTACTTGATGGTTAAATACCCATTTATAAGCAAATATATACCATATTCATATTTTTGGCTCTGAGTTACTTCACTCTGGTTGATGTTTTTATAGCTCCATCTATTTGCCTGCAAATTTCGTGATGTCATTTTTTTATAAAAAAAAACTGAGTAATATGCCATTGTATAAGATTTTATAAGATACTTTATCTGGATTATAAGATACTTTTCATAGGCCAAATGTATTTCAGAGAAAGACACAAAAGCTTTACACTCCCGATATGCAAATAACATCTTGCATAGTTTTATTTTTATGAAGATTTTAGGTTTGCAGCAAAACAGAAAACATAGCAAATTCTCACATGCCCTCTGTGCTTACACAACCAACCTTCTCAGTATCCAAATCCCATGCCTAATGGGGTCTAATTGTTATACTCATGAAACGTCATCATCACCCAATGACCAATGCGGCTCACTGTAGATAGTGTACATTCTTTGAATTTTAAAAATGTGTAATGACACATACCCATGATAACAGAATCACAGAGTAGTTTCACTCTCTCATAATTTTATAGTCTGCTTAGCCAATGCTTCCTTCCTCCTAATACTTGGTAACTACTGTCCTTTCAAAAATATTGTGTGGAAACATGGAGAATGTAGCTTTTTCAGTAGCATTAGTGGTATTCCTTTAGGCTCTCTCTGTGTCTTTTCATCGTTCAGTGATTCAACTCCTCTTTACAGAACTAAATAGCATTCCATTTTCTGGACTTATCCATTCATATACTGAAGGACATTTTTATTGCCTCCAAATTTTGGCAACCATAAATAATGCAACTATGAAAAAATTCTGTGTACATTTTTCTTTTATGGAAATAAGTTGTCACTGAATTTGAACAAAGGGTGTAATTGCTCAATCACATTGAAAAAGTGTGTTCAGTTTTGTAAGAAACTGCAAGTCTGTCTTTCAAAGTAGCTGAGAATGTTGCGTGTCTGCTAGCAATGTGAGATTTCTCCATCTGGTGCTGCCAGTGTTGTAGGTTTGGGCCATTCTTGTAGATATGCATTGGCTATCTGATTATTTTTAATCATCAGTACAATTTTGTATTTGTATTCATGGTGTTATACTGAGTATTTGGCTAATGATTTTCTTCTAATTAAACTGGGAGTTTGATGAGAGCAAAGAATGCCTCCGTTATTTTTCATCTGTTTTGTCTAGCAAAGTACCTTGAGCATAATGGACTTTCAATGAATAGTTGAAAAAATTAGTCAAAATCTTTTCACTTCCTCTTGATTATTGGTTTTTATTTGTAGATGAGTCCATGATGCTTGGAAATGGTAAGACGGAACCTGACCTACTTAGACCATGGCATCCTAGTTCACCTGAACCTGTCAGAAGTCAGTAGCATCTATAACATCCTCAGGGGCAGTTGTTACACTACTTTTCTTTTCCCTGTCATATGAGAAAGCCTGGCTTCTTACCCAGGCATTTCTTCAACGCTTCATGGATGTCTCTGTTTCTCAGACTATAAATAACGGGATTGAACATAGGTGTCAGGATAGTATAGAGCAGAGAGAACCCTTTACGCAAGTGTTGGGAAGAGTCGGCAGAGGGCACAAGATATGTGGCAATCAGTGTTCCATAAAATACTGTGACAACAGTGAGATGGGAAGAACAGGTGGAGAAAGCCTTTCTCCTGCCTGTGCCAGATGGGATCCTTAGGATGGCAATGAGGATGCATGAGTAGGAAATTGTGATGAGGAGAAACGGTACCAGCGTGACTGCGGAAGAGGTGGCAAAGGCAATGGTCTCAGTCAGTGAAGTATCCATGCAGGAGAGGTGGATCAGAGGGGTAAAGTCACAAAAGAAGTGGTCGATTTCATTAGGGCCACAAAAGGTTTGTCTGCACAGCAGGACCATGGTGATGGCTGTGAGGAGGAAGCAACAGAACCAAGATCCAGTAGCCAACCTTAAGCAGAGAGAGCCAGTCATCAGGATGGGGTATCGGAGAGGCTGACAGATGGCAAGATAACGGTCATAGGACATTACAGCAAGCAAGAGGCACTCTGTTGCAGCAAGGGATCCAAAGAAGTAGAATTGTGCCAAGCATCCAACCACTGAGATAGTCTTCTGGTCAGCTATGATAATCAGCAACATCTTGGGGACAATGTTGGAGGTGTAGCAGACCTCCAAAAAGGACAGGTTCACCAGGAAAAAGTACATGGGAGTGTGGAGAGCATGGTTGCACAGAACTAGGAGGACAATGAGGATGTTTCCAGAAACAGTTAGGATGTAGAAGATGAAAAACATTATAAAGAGGGAAATATTGAGCTGTAAAATGGAAGAGAATCCTCGAAGAACAAATTCCACTATCATCGTTTGGTTTGCCCAGGATAAGGTCATCTTACTTTGGCTTCTGTGAAGGAGAACATACAACGAAACCATTAAAAAATATAGCTGGTTCTAGTTTACACAAAAACATGAAGAGAATGGGTTTTTCTGTACTCTGTCTACTCCCTGCTCTATGGTACCTAAGTTAGAGGGAGTGGACTGAAGAAGAGAGTTGGGGTTCATTAACTCACATGAAAGAAAATAACTTCAAATAGGTACTGTGGTTTCTCTCTTTCCTTTCCCCCCCTACTTGATCTTTTCACTTCATCAGGAACAGAAACATATGAAAGAGAAGAATATGAAGATGGATTGAGGGTGGCTTATTACACACTCTTCCTAAGTATATTCTGGTAATCTGGTGAATTATAGACAAGAAACTACAACTGAGAAAACTAAGAGGAGGTTTGTGAAACCACAGAGAGCATGGTGAGCCAAGAATACAAGACAAAGAGCCCCTCCAATGTCAAACAGAAGCAATATTTGTCATTTAAGACATTTAAGGAAATGTCTTTTGTCATATCAATTTTATTTTCCTCTCCTTTCATCTTCTCACTATATTGTGGGTGTGGAGTTATTTATAATTTGTTTCATTTTAAAGAGATCTTATGAATAGGAAGTTTGAGATTCTCTGATTTTGAATCAGGGGCTATGAAGGCATAACCCAGGGATGTGAGTGCATCTTCTCGATTTTAAACAGATACAATGAAAGCAACTTAAAAGTTTTTATTTAAACCTTAGTAAGTGGTACCCATTCATGTACCACAGAACAGAGGGTGCAGAATAAAAATCATTATCTTCTTGTTCTTTTCAGAACTGGGCAATTCAACCAACCTTGAGTGTAATATGTATAATTTGGAGACTTTTGAGTGAGTTAAGGAATCCCAACTCTCCTCTTCAGTTGAACTTTGGTGAAAGCCACTCACAAACAAGGGAGTACAGAGTAAACAGAGATGCATATCCCAACCCCTGCTATGGTTCAGCAGAGTATGTGGCTGAACACACTTTAGTAATTACAAGGTCCAAATGTTGAAACACCTTACAGAAATTATGGGGGGGACACATTGTTGAGGAAAGCAAGGTGAGATAAGAACAGTTGTGAACAAGCACATGAAGGACCATGTGGTATAATAAAGAGGTTGTTACCATAAGTACCCAGAAAGCGTTAAATAAAGTCACAGATTCTGTTTTGTGAGTCAGACTTTAAACTTGTTGGCTAACTTCTCTAAGACTTGGATTTTTCATCATAAATTGTATAAATTGCAAATATTGGAGCAGGACAATATTTTTAAAAATTATACAAATGAAAAGATTGAAAAAAATCACTGTCTATTTAGGGCTTCATATAGTATTTAAATTTACTAAGAAATGCCCTGGATTTGAATGACCATTGACATGAAATTCCATCCTCCTGCACACACTGCACAACCCTGAACTATGTGCATTGATGGAATTGTGTGCTAACGATTGATATTTCCCATCTTGGGTCACCCCTATCTACTTTTTATAATATACTGAACCCATTTATCAGTGTTGTAGAAACCTAGAGGTCATTCTATGGAGTATGAATTTCTACTTTCTCAGGGATTTATAGAACTATCCTTCAGTGTCTACAGTTCTGATACCCACAGGATGCCTCAAGTCGAATGCTTCAGACTCTGAGCACATTGAATGTCACAGGGGACACAGCAAAGAAAAGACATTTTTCCACCTGCTTCCAAGCACATCTGTGATCCAGGATCTCAGAAAAGGGACTGCGGTTACGATACAACACAACCGGACTCCTGCATTCTGCTGCTGGTAATGATGATAATATGTTTGCCCCAGGTAATCTTCCAAGTGCTGAAAATCTAGGACTTATGAAATCACCACCAAAACTCCTCACCAGAATTGCAGGTACTCTACAGGTGGAGTCACACCTTACATGGAAACACATGTTGTGTTTCTAGCCATGCTTATCTGCAGGCAGTGATGAAATTTAGACCCATTGGGAATTTCCAGCTGCTAACAACACCGCCTTCTGAGAGTCTGGCTACAAAAGCTTGTCAGCATCATCTGACAGAGATAAAAAGAAGAAAATTTCCACAGGGTAGACTTCCACGCAGTTTTAAATTCAGAGAGAAAAAGGCCTACTTTGGGTAGAACTACATAAACAGAAGCATTCTCATGAAATCTATATTGTCTCCTGGAGTTGCTTTTGAGTTGCTTTTTATATTCTTTTTTACCGTCTTTTAAAAATCAGAGTAATCTATTATCTTAAGAATTATATGAACTCTTTTGGAGAAGATGCACAAAAACCTTCTTTCCTCTCTACCAAGTGATTGTCCCACTTACTTGGGGCTGCTTTACACCCTGCATACAGTGCATAGAGTCCTAAATTGAACAGAAAGTTGGGTGAGAATAGAGAGACATGAGTACAAAGACAGAAGAGACAGGCTAAGAGTATAGGCTCTAAAACGAAATGAGCTAGGTTCAAATCCTTTGCTCAACCACAAGGTATTTGATTGAGAATAAACTTAAAAACTTTAATGAAAGAGCAATTCTGTTCCTTCTTTATCTCTGTTGATGAGGCTTTCAAGGGCAACAAAGGTGGTGACCTGACATTCCCATGCTAGCTTGCAACCAGTACCTCCTCAGCAGAACTGAGGGAACTTTACAAAGGTATCATTGGAAAAGCCAGAGGTGTAGGCTCTGCTAAAGGACTCCTGTATTGTCTATTTATATACACTTCTTGACTCCAGAACCACAAGCCCAACAAATTATGCAATGAGTGTATACATCATGGTGGTGTAGGACTGAGCCCAGAGAATGTATTCGTGAGTTATGGTGCACCCTTCCCACTTCCTTCCATATATATCCCTTCCTTCTCTTAACTCTCCAATAATCTTTTTCTCCTGCATTGCCTCCTTTCTTCTCAGTTCTATTCAGAACAGTCAATATTGTCTGTCATTCTGTCATTCAGTAGATGATGGACACCGTGTGAAAGATATCAGCTTCCATTCACTAGATGTATTCAACAAGAACAGTTTGTAAAGACAATGAAAAGAACTTTTAATTCTTTTAGAACATGGCTCAGTGAAGAATGGTTAAGATTGTTTCTTTTAATAAGACAGATGTTCCATGCACAGCCCAGACTGATCTTGAACTCTATCTTCCTGTTTAAGCATTTAAGTGATGGGATTATAGGTATGCATCATCAGACCTGGCTTGGATTGAAGGTTTTTAACATTCTTTCCAAACTTGATTTTTTTTTGTTCTAACATAAAACATCCCATTTTTCCAGGAAGTATTCTTAACACATATTTGTAGAGAAAAGAAAGGGCTTATCACAACCAAAGTTAAAACACAAATACTGTGTGAATTATAGGTGTTGTTGCTTCCATTTACAAGATTGAAAACAAAACAAATAAGAATTTGAGGTGAACATAGAACACTTTCTCTAAACTAAAAGCAGGGGGTAAGGTGAGCAATCAATGAACAATCAATCAATTCATTCAAAATAGACCTCACAATAATGACAATGGACTCATGGCAGGTGCTGGTCAGTTCAGAACAATTGTCAAACAGGTAAGAATTTTATTTTGCCACTAATAGTTGATTAGGACATTAGTGAATTATTTTGTCATCCAATAGGTAGACTAAAAACAGGAAAAGGAAAAAAAACATCAGAACAGATCAACTTTACCTACCAGTGTCTTAAAGGGGTCCACTCCTACTTTACTGAACCAGGCCAAGTAGATTGAAACATGTCCATTTACCCTGGATTTAAACAGTGAGGACAGATATGTGGAATCTTCTTTTATCCAGAAGTACACCTCCTTGTGCACTCAACAAAAGCTAATGGCTATCTTCCTTTCATTCTGGGAGGTTGGTTGAATTTTGACCTTGTTTTTTAACTATTCCCTTGAGTAACCTGGAGTACCTTTGTGAGTAAATCTGTCTCCTCCCCAATGATGCCAAACACAGGAATTTTCCAAATGACTCAGAAGGGAAATTTCTGTTTATTTTGCAACGTATCTGAAGTCAAGGTGCCTTCATCACACAGGAAATCTTTTTTCTTTTGCTACAAGTTAAGCTTGTGCTTAAAGAAAAATTATAAAACTTTGGTAAAGAGAATTGCTTTTAAAATGTGTGGTTTATTATGCTTTATGAGAATGGGTTAAGTCCTCACTGAAAGAAATATTCGATTTGTTTCTGTCCTCTGGAAGAAAGATGATGCTGCATCTTCCTACTGTGGTAGTTTTGATAGGGAACTGAAAGTATGTACACTAGTAAGCATGTATGGTCAAAGCCAGTAGCTGGGACTCTAAAGAACTAAGGGTCTTCTTAGATTGTACATATATAACGGAATTTAAATGCAGTCACCATATAATTGGGGAAAAAATGTCCCAACTAGACATGCAACCAAGTAAAACCTCAACGCGAAGAATGGATTTCATATTACTGAGTCATGGGCCATACTAGCCCTGTAGACACTGACAAAAAAATTAAAAACTATTGGCAGTGCTATTGGTTAACCTCCTCAGCTTGAAAGTAGGCCTTATTACTGAAGACACTACTGTTGCTAAACTAATTTAACCTATATTTACTAGTTCTCTCAGTGCTGATGGGTTCTACACATGCTACCAAAGGAGAAAAGTTATCATCAGTCTCACCCAGCTATGACAGACTAAGCCCAATACATCTGGTCAACCACCCAACAAGATGAAGTAACAGGAAATGGAGTTTAAAGCACCCATTAAGTAGGAGAGATGATTTCTATACTAGGAATACAACAAATAATCTAATTCCGATATTTAGGTTCAAATATACAACTATGAGTAATCAAAACAACAAGTCTCAGAATTAATATCCTCATTGTAACAGCCCCTATGAAAAGCAATTTAGATGACATATAAGACAATGAATTCAAAATAGCAAAAATAAACATAATCAAACAACTCAAAGAAGGTATGAATAAATGCTATAATGAACTGTGGGAACACAGTAAAATTAATGAAGTAAAAACAATTCAAACTTTAGTAAGGTAGAATTTCTGGGAAAAGAAAAATTGTATAAAACTTGAAATGAAAAAAAATATTCAATAATTCAAACAAAAATTCAGAAGAAAGCCTCAACAATAGAGTAGATAGAAGAGAAGAAAAAATATTAGGTATTGAAATCAAATAGAGGAACTGGATCATTCAATAAAAACAAAATGTCAAATTCAGAAAAGAAGAGTGGAATATGTAGTAACTCTGAGGCACTATAAAAAGACAAAAAATACAAATAATAGGTACAAATGAAAAAGAAGAGTCCAAACTTAGAGGCCCAGAAAGTATTTCCAATAAAACCATTTTTAAAAAATACCCTCTAATTTTAGGAAATAAATGCTTGTTAAAAACCAAGAGGCATGCAGAACACCAAATAGACATTACCCAAAAAGAAACTCCATATGTCATAGAGTAGTCAAAGCACAAAATTTGCAGAAAAAAAGAAAGGATATTAAAAAGCCATATGAGAAAAAGATAAACTCATGTACAAAAGCAGACCCATAAAAATAACTTCAGATTTTTTGATGGAGACCATGAAAGCCTGAAGGAATTAGAGTTATGTTTTGAAAGTTATGACAGGTCAGATACCAGCACAGACTACTATTCCTTGCAAAATTATCAATCATAACTTACAGAGAAAATAAAGTTTTCCATGATAAAAGCATATTTTCTTTGCTGTCTCCCAGAAACACACCTTATGACCAATGATAGAGAACACCTAAGGTACAGGGGTGGAAAAAGGTATTCCAAAAAATAGAACCTAGAAATAAGAATTTAATACACAACAAAATTGACTTCAAACTGAAACTATTCCATAGATATAAAAGGAAACAGTTTATCATCATTAAAGAAAAAGTTCACCAATAAAATGTTACAATCTTAAATATATATGCATCAAACACAAGAGCACCCAATTTTATTTAAAAATAAAAATACTATTAAGCTTAAAACCACAGATCAGCACCAACATAGTGATCTTAGTATCACACACTTAGTATAGACAGATTATCTGGGGGAAAAAAAAACTACATAGAGAATCTGAAGTTAAGTGACACCACAAATCAAATGGACCTAACAGATGTCTACAGAACGTTCCACCAAAACACTAAGGAATACACATTTTTTCTTTTCAGTTCACTGGGTTATTCTCCAAAAGAGAGTACATGATAGAGTCTGAAAGAAATCTCAACAAATACAGAAAAATCACATGCTGAAGGTATCTGACCATCATGCACTAAAGATGGACCACAACAACAAAGGAAAAGACAGAAAGCACACAAGTTCATCAAAGCTTAATAGCACACTAGTAAGTCAAAACTAAATAAAGGAATAAGTCAAAAGGGGAATTATAAAATTATAAAATTCTTAGATTAAATTGAATATATGACATACCCAAATCTATGGAACACAATGAATACAGCCATAAGAGGAAAGTTTATAGCACTATGTATCTAAATTAAAAAAAAGAGAGAGAGATAAAACAAATAACTTAAAGATGCACCTGCTGGTTCTAGAAAAACAACCAATAGCCCCCCAGAAAAAAAATGGATGTGGAGAGATTTTTTTTAATTTTTTTAAATTTTTAAATTTTTTTTAACAGGGTTCCTTGAACCCTGTCAGGGTCGGGTTACTGTCCCTTCGCGGTCCCGCCCCCCTCATCTGGTGCCGTGGTACAAAAGTCAGCCCCAGCAGCCCACCTCAACCTCGTGCTCTGTGCATCCATTCAACCCGGACACCCTCCGCCAATTCTCGGTCCCCAGGCCGTGCAGGCACGGCAGAAAATTTTTCCAGAAGATGGAAAGGTCTCCCAAATTCAAAAGCAATCTACAGATTCAAAGCAATTCATATCGTATTTCCAGGGTAATTCTTGACACAATTTGAAAATATAATCTTAGATTTCATGTGGAAATACAAAAGCCTAGGATAGCCCAAACAATCTTAAACAACTGCAAAACCTCTGGAAATACCACCATCTCAATTTTCAATTATTACTATAGAGATATAGTAATGAAAATAGCATTGTACTGACATAGAGTTGGATTAATTGACCCATAAAACAGCATAAAAATGAGTATCTGCGCATAAATCCATAGTCCTATAGCCTGATTTTTGACAAGCTAACAATACATATTGGAAAACAGACAACATCTTCAACAAATGGTGCAACCTAAACTAGATAGCTACATGTACAAGAATGAAATTAGATCCTTATCTCTCACCCTGCACAAAAGTCAAGTAAAAATTGATCGAGGACCTCAATATAAGAGCTAATGTCCTTAATCTGATAAAAGAGAAAGTAGGGGATATTCTTGAACTCATTTACATGAGATGGACTTCCAAACCGCAGGCATACCAATAACTAAAAATGAGTCTTCATGAAGCTAATGAATGTTTATAATGTATAATGTTTACAAAGTATAATATATAATGTTTATATATAGGAACGGACACAATTATGTGAATAAAGAGACAACCTGCAGAATGGAAAAAATACCATCTATAGATCTGATGGAGAGTTAGTATTAGAATATATAAAGAACTCAAAATAACCAATGCCTGGTTAGACTTTTGTCAACTTGTCACAAGCTGGAGTCATTTTAAAAGAAGGAGCAGTGTTAAGAAGCGTTTTTCACCAGACTGGCCTGTAGACATGTTTGTGGGAACATTTCCTTGACTAATAATTGATGCGAGAACACATAGCCCGCTGTGGGCAGTGGCATCCTGGGTAGGTAGCCCATGGTTAAGAGAGCAAGCTCGAGCAAGCCATGGGTAGTGAACATTCAGCATTCCCATGGCTTCTGTTTTAGTCCCTGACTCCAGGTTCCTCATCAAGTCCCTACCCTGACTTCCCATGGCAATGAACTATGATTGGGGAATATATGCCAAATAAATCCTTTCCTCCCCAAGTTATTTTAGTCATGGGATCGTTATCATAGCAATATAAAGCAAAGTAGAACAGAAATTGGTACCAGGTTTGTAAGGTATTGCTTCAACAGACCTGACCATGTTTTGTTTGGGGGAAGATTGTGTTAGAACTTTGGACTGGAAATGCTGTTGAATGCTTACAGCATAATGGACTGTTCTGTGGGAACTTGGAAGATAATTCTAAAGCAATGCAGATGATGGGCTGAAAGATCACCTATGATTAAGAAGAGACCAGCATCGCGAAAGCAAAAAAAAACCACTTTGAAAAGTATTTCCTGTGGGTTAGCACACAGAAGCTCTGGTATAGCAAGGTCCAAGGCTGCATCTCAAGCTGGAAGCTGAACTTGGTAGCATGTAAGAGTTTCCTGTTTTACTGGTTTGGGCAGGATGGTAGCTGCACAATTGAAAGGGTAATAGAGAACAACTAAGATCTGGCACCATGTAACAGGGCTTGAGAGTCCTCAGGAGAAGCCGTTGGCTGAAGATGAAGTCTCAATTGTAGTGGAGAACCCAGTGTATTGGAAATGTCAGGTCAGTAGGACCACAATAGTAATTGAGAATTGGAGCTGCTCAGAGCCTACAAGACAAGTTACATGTGCTATGAATGGTAAGGCCAGAGCAGTGGATCTGCCTAGATCTTGAGTGAATTCCATATGTAAGACTGAGATATAGGACTTCATTTACTCTGTCAAATTTTGGGTTGGCTTTACTTTGACTGTGGCCATGTCCTGGTTCTTCCCTCATAGAATAAGCAGTATGTAACTTTTAAATTATAAAAGCCAAATGGTTAGGACAGTTTGGACTTTTAAAGAAACATTTGATTCTTAATGAGAACTTGGATTTTTAAACTTTTAGAAAATTTAAGGAGACTGGACATTTAAAGTTATACTATGCTTTATATTTTGATATTGACATAAGATTTTGGAGATAAACAAGAAAATGAAGGTTTGTTTGTTTAACACTGATGCATTTGTGTGCCAAGTTGACAAGAGAAATATTGTGCCTGTTAGTTTTTTGCCAACTTGACTCAGCTAGGGTCATTTGAGTAGGTAAGTCTTTAAGACTTGATTAAGTCTTGATTAATGTTTGATATGGGAGGACTCAGGCTGTGATGAGAAGTGCTAGCCACAGACAGGTGGTCGTGAGTTGGATAAGAGAGTAGGCTGAGCAAGCGACAAGGAACAAGACAGTAAGAGGCACCTCCTCTGAGACATGTCTGCTTCAGTTCATGACTTGAGGTTACTGCATTGAGCTCCTGTCCTGACTTCCTATGATGTACTGTAAAATGTAAAAAGAGATAAACCGACCCAACCATCCCCTGCAACCTCAGGGGACCTCTGAAGCACAGACTGCAACTGCACATAGTGAACCAAGAGGTGAGTGATCAGCCAGCCAGCTGGGCACCCCACTCTCTAGGTCCTCCTTACTGGGGCAAAACCCCAGACCACTCCCCCACCTTCCTCAGCTTCTCTAGTCAGCCAGTAGGCAACCTTCTTGCAGGTAGGCTGCTCCAACCTCCCCCATTGATTGGAACCTGGAAACTACAAGGGGTAATCCACCCCCAAACCCACCCATCCCTTGCAACCTCAGAGGAACTCTGAAGTACAGGATGCAACTGCACAGAGCGAACCAAGGGAGCAGACCAAGAGAGATCTCAGTGACTCTCTGAGACGCAGACAACTACTACACAGTGTAGAATAAGAGCAGCTGCCTAAGAAACAGACAGCAACTGCAAGGACTGGACCAAGTAGCAAAGACTTTGCTGGTACCAATTGGAGGAAGACATGGGTAGGTGCCAATGCAAAAATTCTCTCAAAAACCTAAAAAGCAACATGGTGATGCCAGAACCCCATGGTCATACAATAGGAAGACCTTATCAACCTAACCCAGAAGAAACAGAAGAAAACTATCTTAAATATAATCTAATGAAGATGATAGAGACCCTTAAAGAGGAAATGAAAAATTCTCTTAAAGAAATGGAGATAAAGACAAACAAAAAATTGGACTAAATCAATAAATCTCTTTAAAAAGCTCAAGAAAACCAAGAAAAAAGCAATCAAACAGGCGAAGAAAACAGTTCAAGACTTGAAAACTGAAATAGAGGCAATAAAGAAAACAAAACTGGGAGAATTCTGGACATGGAAAATCTGCATAAATGAACAGGAACTACTGATGCGAGCAAACAGAATACAAGAAATGGAACAGAGAATCTCAAATGTTGAAGATACTATAGAGGAAATAGGTTCCTTGGTCAAAGAATAAATAAATGGGACCTTCTGAAACTGAGAAACTTCTGTAAAGTAAAGGACATAATCAATAAGACAGCCTACTGAATCAATCCCACATCAGACAGAGGACTGATCTCCAAAATATCTAAAGAACTCAAAAAATTAGACATCAAAATTCCAAATAATCCAATTTTAAAAAATGGGGTAGGGATCGAAACAGAGAATTCTCAACAGAAGATTTTTCAAATGAAAGATACTGAAGGAAGTGTTTATCATCTTTAGCCATCAGGGAAATGCAAATCAAAACAACTCTGAGACACCATCTTACACCTGTCAGAATGTCTAAGATCAAAACTCACAAATCATAGCTTATACTGGAAAGGAAACGGAGTAAGGGGAGCACTCCTCCATTGCTGGTGGGAATGCAAACTTGCGCAGCCACTCTGGAAAGTAGTATGGCAGTTTCTCAGAAATTGGGAATCAACCTACCTCAGTACCCAGCAATAAGATTCTTGGGCATACACCCAAAGGATGCTCAACCATACAATAAGGACATTTGTTTAACTATGTTCATAGAAGCATTATTTGTAATAGCCAGAGCCTGGAAGCAACTAGATAACCCTCAGCTGAAGAACGGATAAAGAAAATGTAGTACATTTACATAATGGAGTACTACTCAGTGGTTAAAAAGAAATGACATCTTGAAATTTGCATTCTGCCGTTTTGTCTTGTTGACCATTTCCTTTGCTTTACAAAAGATTTTCAGGAGGTCCCATTTATTAATTGTTTCTCTCAGTGTCTTTGCTGCTGGGGTTATATTTAGAAAGTGGTTCCCTGTGCCAATGCGTTCAAATGTACTTCCCACTTTCTCTTCTATGAGGTTCAGTGTGGCTGGCTTTATGTTGAGGTCTTTGATCCCTTTGGACTTGAGTTGTGTTCATGGTGATAGATATGGGTCTATTTTCATTCTTCTAAGTGTTTATATCCAGTTGTGCCAACACCATTTGTTAAATATGCTTTCTTTTTCCATTTGATTTTCTTTGCCTCTCTGTCAAAAATCAGGTGTTCATAGGTGTGTGGATTAATATCTAGGTCTTCGATTTGGTTCCATTGATTTTCCTGTCTGTTTTTATGCCAATATGAGGCTGTTTTCAGTACTGTAGCTCTATAGTAGAGTTTGAAGTCAGGGATTGTGATGCCTCTAGAAGTTCCTTTATTGTACACGATTGCTATGGCTATCCTGGGGTTTTTGCTTTTCCATGTAAAGCTGAGTACTGTTCTTTCGAGGTCTGTGAAGAATTTTTCTGGGATTTTTGATGAGCACTGCATTGAATATATAGATTGCTTTTGGTAAGATTATCTTCACCAACTCCACATCAGACAGAGGACTGATCTCCAAAATATACAAAGAACTCAAAAATTGGTCATCAAAGGAACAAATAATCCAATAAAAAAACAGAGAACTATCAACAAAGGAATATAAAATGGCTGAAAGACACTTAAGGATATGCAGAACATCCTTAGTCGTCAGAGAAATGCAAATCAAAATCTCAAAACAACTCTGAGATTCCATATTATACCTGTAAGAATGGCCAAGATCAAAATCACTGATGATAACTTATTCTAAAGAGGTTGTGGGGTAAAGGTAACACTCCTGCATTGCTGGTAGGAGTGCAAGCTGGTATAGCCCCTTTGGATGTCAATATGGCAATTTCTCAGAAAATTAGGAAACAACCTCCCTCAAGATCCAACAATATCACTTTTGGGTATATATCCAAAAGATGCTCAATTGTGCCACAAGGACATGTGCACAACTATGTTCATAGCAGCATTGTTTCTTATAGCCATAACCTGGAAACAACCTAAATGCCCTCAACCAAAGAATGGATAAGGAAAATGAGGTACATTTACGCAATGGAATACTACACAGCAGAAAAAAATGATATCTTGAAATTTGCAGGCAAATGGATGGAGCTAGAAAACATCATATTGAGTGAGGTAGCCCAGATCCAGAAAAACAAATATTATATATACTCATTCATAAGTGATTTTTAGACATAAAACAAAGAAAACCAACCTATAAAACACAATCCCAGAGAACCTAGACAACAATGAGGACCCTGAGAGAGACATGCATGGATCTAATTTACATGGGAAGTTGAAAAAGACAAAATCTCCTGAGTAAATTGGGAGCATGGGGACAATGGGAGAGGGCTGAAGGGGATGGGAGAGAAAGGGAAGAAATCAGAGAAAAATGTATAGCTCAGTAAAATCAATAAAAAAAAACTCAAAAAAAGAAATTTGCATGCAAATGGATAGAACTAGAAAAAAAATCCCGAGTGAGGTAACCCAGACACAGAAAGATGAGCATGGTATGTACCTACTCGTAGGTGAATATAGCTGTGAAGCAAAGGATAGCCAGCCTATAGCCCATGACCCCAGAGAAGTTAAGTAACAAGGAAACCCTTAAGAGAAACGTACTTAGATACCTCTGGAAAAGAGAAGTAGGCAAGACCTCCTGAGAAAATTTGCAGTCTGTGGGTGGAAGAAAAAGGGAAGGTAGAACAGGAGGAGGATGGACAGGAAGAAGAGGAGAGGGAGAACTAGAGGGAATGGGATGGTCGAGATGGGGGAGGACAAAGACAGAGAAAAAGGAATGAGATATCTTGATTGAGGAAACCATTATGAGGTTAGCAAACAAACTTAGCACTTAAGAAATTCCCAGGAATCCACAAGGATGACCCTATCTAAGACCTTAAGCAATAGTAGAGAGGGTGCCCAAACTGGCCTTGCCCTGTAGTCATATTGATGACTATCTTAAATATCATCACAGAACCTACATCCAGCAACTGATGGAAGCAGATGCCCAGAACCACAGCAGAGCATTGGGTTGAGCTCCCAAAGTCAGTCGAAGAGAGGGAGGAGTGAGAATACAAGCAAAGAGGTCAAGACTATGATGGGGATACCCACTGAAACAGCTTACCTGAGCTAACTGGAGTCTTTTAACTCTGGCCTGACAGTGAGAAAACAAGTATAGGACCAAACTAGACCCTCTGAATGTGGGTGACAGTAGTATGGCTGGGGCAGACTGTGAGGTCACTGACAGTGAGACCAGGATTTATTTCTAATGTTTGCTCTGATTTTTGGAACCCATTCTCTCTGGAGGGATACATTGCTCAGCTTAGATATAGGGAAGGGCCTTGTTCCTGACTCAAAGCAATGTGCTAGACTCTGTTGATTCCCAATGTGAAGGCTTACCCTCTCTGAGGAGTGAATGGGGGGGAGGGTGAGAGAGGGCTTCAAGGTGGAGGGAGCAGGAGGAGGGGAAGGTGTGGGAAATGGGTTTGGCATGTACCATGAGAAAAGATAGTTTTTTCAAAAAAATAAATTAAGATCAAAAAATAAATAAACCCTTTCCTTCACAAAATGCTTTTGGTCATGGTGTTTATCACAGAAATAGGAAGCTAACTAGGGCAATTAAACATCTCAATTAAAATGTGGGGCACAAATTAAACACAGATTTCTCAAAAGATGAAATATAAATAACTGAGAAACACTTTAAAATGTTAAGTATTCTTATCTATCAGAAAAATGAAATTCGAAGCTAATTTAATCAAAGTTAAATTTTACTGAAATTTCCTTTTAACTTAATCAGAATGACTGAGATACACAGATGACAGATGTTGGTGCAGATGTGCGGTCAAGGACTATTTGTTCACTGCTGCTGGAAATGCAAAGTGGTACAACCACTGTGAAAATCGTTGTGAAACTTCCTCAAAAGGCTAAAAATGTCTCTACTATATGATCTAACTATACCAATCTTGAGCATATACCCAGAGGATTCCATAACCTGCTCTAGAGAACAGAGTCCAAGTTCACTGCGCTACTCACAATAGCTAGGAAATTAAAACAGCCCAAATGTCTTCCAATTGCTGAATGCATCATGAAAACATTGTATCTTTACACAACAGACCTTTATGCATTATTAGAAAAATGAAAGTGTAAGTAAATAGATGGAGTTGAAAATAATTATTCTAAGTGAGGTAACTCAGGCCCAGAAAGATAAATGTCCCAAATTTTCTCTCATTTGTAGATGTTACCTTTGAATTTTCAGATGTGTCTGTTTCATTTGGAATACTCATAGAGGTCAAGAAATTACTAAAGAGTCATAAAGAAGGGTGTTCAAGTGAGGAGAAATAGAATGAATTAGTATAAAGGGTTAAAAGGAAATAATGGAACAGGAAGGGTTAAACTGGCATTTGGGAACGCAAGGCAGTGTAGAGGAGAGAATGTAGAGAGGAACAAAGAACACTAAAGACTTTTCAAAGACATGGAAACCTACTACTGTAGAGCAAGACATGGGGAGTGAGCCAGTAAGCAGCATTTCATGGCCTCTGCTTCAATACACACACACAAGCACGCGCACATACAAACAATTGAGTTATTCTTTAATAGGACAACAATGCCTCACTGGATATCAGAGGCTAACCGATAAAAAGTCCACTTTCGAGAGTAGATTGCTTCTTTTGGATTTTTGGAAACAAAGTCCCCCCACCAAATATTACAGACTATTGTCATTGCTCTTGGTTACCTTCTAGAACTTGTTGGTAAGCTCCTACTGCTGAAGACACTGCATACTCGAGTCATCAAATAGGAAAAAAAAATCAAGCTGGTACAGTCCTGGAGGGCTCACCCCCACTGGCTCAATTTCATAGTGATGAAAGATGCTATGCCAGCAACTGGGGAAGACACATGACCACCAGTTACATCCAGCTGTGATCTCTGCTAGCTACAACAATGACCTAGGAAGACATGCTGATTGGTGTGATGTTGGCATAAAAAAAGTGATAATCAACCACTTTTGGACTGGATTTCAAGTCCTGCTTCACAAGATGAAACCCATACATGGCCCAATTATTAGGCAAAGAAGCTGTGACTAGACAGGTCTAAGCTTTAGGGGATAGCATGCTATTATTATGCTGTCAAATCAATGTGTCATTCTCTCAACTCTCATCTAAAAAGTTTCCATTGTCTTTGGAAGGCGATTAACAGAGGGATAAAACTGACTAAGGTGTATAAAATAAGAAACTGCAGAATGCTCAGTGCAGAAGGGAATATATGCCCCACTCCTCCCAAGACTCAGGAGCATTGTAGAAGAGGGAGCAGAGTGGGCAGAAGAGTCAGAGGTGATGAATAACTACAGGGAAACAATTTCTGGACACCGCAGAGTGGCTGCACATAAGAACTCATAGTGCTTGTGACTGCCCGTATAAAACCTATGCAAGCCCAAGTCAAACTAAACTCCAACATGAGGAGTGGAGTTGGCCACACAGCCCCACCAATAGCTGTGGAGCAATTGCATACTGTTAGCAACAAGAAAGAAAAGGTCAGTTTTCTCTAAGACTGTGTAGCCCTTGGAAAGTTGACTGTATTTATTTTTGTTCTTTTATTTTATTTAAATAACATTTTTTATTTATTTTACATACAAACCACAGTTTCCCCTTCCTCCTCTCCTCTCAGTTCCCCCACACACACTTCCCATCTATCCCCTTCCCTTCCACCTCTGTGTCTCGATTCAGAAAGGAGCAGGCCTCCATGAACCCCAACAAAGCATGGCACATCAAGTTAAGGCAGACCTGGCTCCCTCCCTTGCCTGAAGACTGGGCAATGTTATCCAGCATGGGGAACAGATTCCCAAAAACCAGCTAAGCACCAGAGACAAGTTCGGATCTCACTGCTAGGAGCCCTACAAACAGACCAAGCTACAAAACTGCCTCACACTTGCAGAGTTCCCATGTCGGTCCTATGGAGGCTCCCCAACTATTGGTCCAGGATCCATGAGCTCAGATCAGCTGTCTCTGTGTGCTCACCTGTCATGACCACCAAGGCTTGTACAATACCTCCTTCCTTTCTTCACCAAGACTCACAGATCTCAGCCCAGTGCTTGTCTGTGTACCTTTGCATCTGCCTCCATTAGTTACTGAATAAAGTATCTCTGATGACAATTAGGGTAGTCCTCAATCTGTTTATAGTATATGATCAGTTCAGGTACCCTTTTCACTATTGCTAGGAGTCTTAGCTGGTGTTATCATTGTGGATTTCTGGGATTTTGCTGGTGCCAGGTTTCTCCCTAACCCCAACATACCTATCCCCATCAAGAAATCTCTTTCGTTTCTCTCCCCCTCCATCCTACCTCTAACCCACCTCCCAGGTCCAACCTCCCAAACAAGCTCCCTCAAGTTCCTATCCCTCCATCCTCCCTCCCTTACCCCCTGTTTACTCAAGAGATATCTTTCCTTTCCAGGGAAACCCATGCATCCCATTTTGGGCCCTCCTTGTTATCTAGCCTCTTTGGATCTGTGGATTATAGGTTTGTCATTCTATACCTTACTCCTAACATCCATTTATGAGTGAGTACATAGAATGTTTATCTTTCTGGGTCTGGGTTACCTCACTCAGAATGAAACACTGTAGTTCCATCCATTTGCCTAAAAATTTCATTAGGTTATTGTTTTTGACAGCTGAGTAATACTCCATTGTGTAAATGTACATTTTCTTTATTCATTCTTCAGTTGTGGGGCACCTAGCTTGTTTACAGGAAGATAACTCGTCTCATCTTTGATGAATGAGTGTTTGTATCTTTGTTTGCTGCTACACCAATTTTGTGAGGCTGTAAACAAACTGAATGCCACTTGTGGTTTACTCTTGGGGTAATTCTGTGGTCATGTACTAAGTATGGTGTCCTAAGTGTTCTCTGATCAACTAATGGGTTGGTGCAACTTCTGAGTACAGGAGCAAACTTTTTGTTAGACTAGGAGATTCTTGATGCTGCAGCTCTTCAGAAGTCTGTGGTGAGATAACCAGTTTCTACAGGTTGTCACTTGGTGACTGGAGCTGGGGCTACAGTGCAGTAGGTCCCTAAAAGTGGATACAGGCTGCTATGTCATCCTCAGCAGAGGTAGATGAGAGGGACAGTAGGCTAGGGCCTATAACTAGGATCAAAAGCATAAGACACCAAGAAGTCCCGGTGAAACATTGGATAGAACAGTAGGCAAGCTCATGTTGTCTAAATCTTGGGTCAAGGTCATAAGGCAAACTTGGGTGCACGGGGGGGGGGGGGGTGGAAGTAAGGGGAGATGGAATGAGAGAAGGGAGAGGGGGAAGATTGGGGATAGCTTGGGGGAATGGGATGGGGGGAGGGAGGAAGGATGGTTATGGGAGCAGGGAGGTATATATCTCAACTAAGGGAGCCATTTTAGGGTTTGCTTGAGACTTGATTCTCGAGGGGTTCCCAGGCCCAAGGAGAGGTCCCCAGATTGTTCCCTGGGCAGCAGAGGAGAGGGTGCCTGAACTGGCCTTGGTCCATAACCATACTGTTGAATATTTTGCATATCACCATAGAACCTTCATCTGGCAATGGATGGAGATAGAGACAGAGACACACATTGGAACACTGGACTTAACTCCCTAAGTCCAAATGAGAAGCAGATGGAGGAAGAACATGAGCAAGGAAGGCAGGATCAGAGGGAATTCTCATCCGATGATGGATGGAGATAGAGACGGAGACCCACATTGGAGCACTGGATTGAGCCCCCAAGGTCCAAATGAGGAGCAGAAGGAGGAAGAATATGAAAAAGGATGTCAGGACCACGAGGAGTGCGTTCACCCACTGATACATGGGGACTGATCTAATGAGAGCTCACCAAGGCCAGCTGGACTGGGATTGAATGAGCATGTAATCAAACCGGATTCTCTGAATGTGGCTGACATGGGGGCTGACTGAGAAGCCATTGACAATGGCACTGGGTCTTGTTTCGTCTGCATGGACTGACTTTTTGGGATCCTAGTCTGTTTGGATGCTCACCTTTCTAGACCTGGAGGGAGGGGGGAAGACCTTGAACTTCCCACAGGGCAGGAACCCTGACTGCTCTTAGGACTGGAGAGGGAGGAGGAGAGGGAGTGGGGGGAATGGGAGGGGATTGGGAGGAGGGGAGAAAGTGGAAATTTTTATAAATAAATAAATAAGTAAAAAAAAGAAAAAAGAAAAAAATGTGTTTAGTTTTTATTATAATTCACATTAAAGAATTCCATCATGAAAGTTCTTTGTAATCTATGCTTAGAGAATACATTTTCATTTTCTCCCTGGTCCCATTGATAGCTCAATGTGGAGACTTGGCTTAGTTACTTTTCTCTTGCTGTGATAAGATACCATGATCAAAGCAACTTATAGAAAAAAAGTGTTTATTTAGAACTTGTAGTTTTAGAGGGTTAGAGTCTATGACCATTGTTGCAGAGAATATAACAGTAGATAGGCAGGTATTGTATTAGAGCAATATCTGAGAACTTACATCTGATTCACAAGTATGAGGCAGAGAAAGAGACTGTGAATGGCCTGAGACTTTTGAAAGACTCATGAAAGACTGACTATCTGAAATTCCTCAAAGACTACCTCTTTTTTTTCCTATTTGAGCTAGAACATTTCTTTTTTTAAAAAAAGTAATTTTATTAAATTATAAAAGTTTCCATTTACACCCCTCTTCCCAACACCCTCCCACTCCCCCCACTCCCTCTCCTCCTCCCTCTTCCTCCCTAAGGGCAGTCAGGGTTTCCTGCCCTGTGGGAAGTTCAAGTTCCTCCCCCCTCCCTCCAGGTCCAGGAAGGTGAGTATCCAAACAGACTGGATCCCCAAAATCCAGTATATGCAGAGGAAACAAGTCCCAGTGTCATTGTCAATGACTTTTCAGAAAGACTCCAGGCCAGCCACATTCAGAGAATCTGGCCACATTCAGAGAATCTGGTTGGATCACTTCCTCGTTCAGTCGCAGTCCAATTGGCCTTGGTAACCTCGGGTGCATGGGCGGGGGTGGGAGGGTTGTTGGAAGGGGAGAGGGTTAGAGAGAAGGGAGTAGGGGAGGAATGGGGAAAGCTCGGTTGACCGGGATGGGGGGGATGGAGGAAGGATGAATATGGGATCAGGGAAGAATATATTTCAACTAAGGGAGTCATTTTAGGGTTTACAGGAGACTTGATTATATATGGGATCCCAGGTCCAAGGAGAGATCCCCAGATTGTTCTCTGGACAGAGGAGAGGGTGCCTGAACCGGCCTTGGTCCATAACCATACTGATGAATATTTTGCTTATCACCCTAGATCCTTCATCTGGCGATGGATGGCGATACAGACGGAGACCCACATTGGAGCACCGGACTGAGCCCCCCAAGGACCAAATGAGGAGCAGAAGGACGGAGAAAATGAAAAAGGAAATAAGGACTGCGAGGGATGCTATCACCCACTGATACAAGGGGACGGATCTAATGAGAGTTTACCAAAGACACACCTCCTCCAACAATGCCCATAACTCCTAATCTTTCCCAAACAGTGCCACCAACTAGGGAACAAGTATTCTAATATAAGAGCCTGTGGGGATTATTTTCATCAAAACCACCCCAAAAACATTTATGGTAATGGTTTTGTGAATATGTGTGTACTATGCGGGGAGATGCATACTACAAACTCGTTGTGTTTTGTTGCTAATTTTGAAATTGTATTTTACTTACAACATTTCTCTCTTCCCTTTTTTCCCTTTAAACCCTCCCATATACCCCTCTCTGCTCTCCTTCAAATTCACGGACTATTTTTCACCAATTGTTACATATTCCTAAATATAACCTATTACATCCACATAATGTTGCTTGTATGTATGATTTTAGGGCTAACTATCTGGTACTGGGTAACCAATTGTTATGCTTCACTTTGGGGAGGATAGCCTCTCTTATTCCCAGATTTACTGAGTTGCTTAAACTTCTTTATTTGATTGAGGCATTGGGGAACTTTTTATATGGAGTTTGATGTGATTGTTGCTGTCATCGTTATTTTGTTTTCATGTTTGTGTCAAATTGGTGAGACTTCACAAGTGTCACATCTGATATTATTAGAGGACACAATCTCATAGTAAAGTCTCTGACCCTCTAGATCTTACAATCTTTCTGTGCCCTCTTCTGTAATGTTTCTTAAGCCTTAGGTGTGGGAGTATTTGGTAGATGTAGCCGTTGGAACTGGATTTCACAACTCTGTGTATTGATTGGTTGTAGATTTATGTGGTGCTCTCCATCCATTGCAAAGAAATGTTTCCTTTATGTGGGATGAAGACTACACTTAAATGTGGGTATAATGACAAATGTTTACAGATTGGTTTTGGGATTATGTTGTATGGGTAAATTCTTGGTGGTAGATTCTTCTCCAAAAAGCATGACTTCATTAGCAATGAGAAGTTTCCAATTCCAGGCTTGGTATCCTTCTGGTTGAATGAATTTTAAATCTAATTAGAGTAGCTGGTTACTATCAGATATGTGTGCTACTACTGCACCTGTAGGTTTATTATGCAATATTAGTCACTAATTAGATTCATAGGTATAAGAGTTAGGTTGGAATTTTGACTGCCTCTCTCTTTTGAAAGTTTGCATGGCACTTCCTCTTATACCATGAAATGTAATCCTTGGGAATGGGGTCATTGTGGTCAGTTCCAACTCAGGGGCTTCTGAGCAGTTTCTGAAGTACTCAGAAGTCTTTAGCAGTAGGAAATTGCCTTCTAGCTCTAGAGAATAACCAAATGCAACAGCAATGCTCTGTATGTTTTATAGGTATCTTAAACAGCTCTGGCCAACAATCAAAAGTGAGCTTCTCATGTCTGGTATTAGTATTTTTGTCAGGCAGGGTTGTCTTTGGATCTTAGAGGAAGTACCATGTGTCTAGATTTAAAAAGTTTATTAATACTGAACATTTATATTTATCCACTGAATTACATGTGTTATGGAATCTTTGTTGAGGGTCAGATAAATAGTTATTAGTATTATGATTCCTTGTGGTTTTCCAGCTCATCATTTTGTTATTTTATCTACCTCCTCCTATATTTACTTTCCTCCCCTTCCCCTAAGGAACACCCTCATTTTTCTATTTATTCTATCATGACACTTAAATCCTGCTATTCTCTTTGCCTTCCTATCACCACAGAAACCTTTGTGGTAATGGTTTTCTGAATTTGTGTAGACTGTACAGATAAATGTATACTCCAAACTCTTGTGTTTTCATTTTCTATTGCAATAACAAACCAATACAGGCTGCATGGCTTACAACACTGAAATGATATTGCTTTATTGCTTTCAAAGGCCAGCATTCTGAAATATATTTCGCTGCAATAATATCAGTATTACAAAAGTTGCATTCCTTCTGGGAGCTCTAGGGAGCAATCCATTCACCTTCCTTGATAGCTTTTGTTTGACTGGTTGGTTACATTGTTTGTTTTTCTTATGGCACTTGAGGTCACATACAAATACACTCAGTATTTTGTTTTAGTAGTCAAGTACTCTACCACTTTACTGTGTACCTATCCCCTTTTACAGCTTCCAGAGACCACAGAACTTGGTCCATGCCCCCTTCCTCTATCTTTAAAACCAGAAATATAGACTCTTCAAATATCTTTCAGAGTCTGGCATTCATTCCTGATTCCTTTTTTATAAAAACTTTTGTGAATATACTTGACCAGTCTAGATAATTAAAGTTTTCTTTCCATTTTAGACTACTTAATACCATCTTCAAGATCCCTTTTGCTGTATAAAGTAAGATACTAAGATATCCGTGGGCTCCAGATACTAGGACATGGGTGTATTGAGGGAGAGGGGAATTAGCCTATCTTCTAGAGCTTGTGGTAGATATGGATGAAAACATTTAGATTCCTCTACTTTGCTACCTTGTCTTTTATATTATTTTGACAAAATATACCTAGTTCTAATACACCCATTCATTTGATATATATGTTTTGTAGGGTGCTTAGTCTTATTCGTAAGCCTACTTAAATCTTTTTTCAGCCTTGTGTAGACATTAAAACCAAGTCTCCTATTAAAATGGTATTTTAATGACAACTTTGAATTTAGCACCTGTTCATAATTCTAGTGTCTTCTTTCTCCCTCTTCTCCTCCTTTCCCTCTCTTTCTTCTATTTTTCTTTCTGAGATCGATCATACTAACAATTATAATCCAGTACCCCTAACTTTATCATCATATTTTATAATCATAGCTTTCTTTGCATGTGTTTCATCCTCACTGTGTTAAAGTTAGTAACTCCAGAGAAATGAGTGGTTCCAAAAAGAAAATGTATATTTCTGAATTCCCAGGAATAACCAATGAAAAAACAATGTGAGTGACAACCTCCTTTCTACATAAACAAAAATATCCAAGCAAAATGACATTTTGTGTCTTAACTGTGACCTATTTCTTCTTGAATCAGAGTCTAGGCATGTGATTTGCTTTGGCATATAAGTTCTCAGCAGAAATGATACAAAAACAGATATTTGAAAAATACTTAAGATTGGATTTTTATTGTTCTCATGTTTCAGAAATTAACATGTGAGCATATACAGACTATTGTGTTGTAAGATAAGAAACAGGTAGAAGAGAGAAAATTTAATGAAGTCAACTAAAATAAAGCATTCCAGATCAGCTAGAACATGTCTTAAAATAGAAGTGTATTACTTTATTGATCTGGAGGATCAAGATTCCGAAATAGTTTCCACTGCAATAAAACCAAACTACCCTTGAACAAGTACAAGATTTGGAAAAAAAAAAAACTGACCAATCACTACCAGAGTTGAAATGCACGAGTGAGACCGGCGCCTTCCTTGTCTCGCTGGCTAACTGCGGTCCCGCCTTCCCTTTCCTCCAGCAGGAAGAGTGGCGGACAGACTCTGAAGCTCCCGCTATCCAAACAAAGTCTCGGCTTTGCTTCTCAGAAGTGTGGTCTGGAGCCCTACCAGCGTCTCAGTTTCTCTCCCAGACTGAACCATCTTGAGAAAATGACCCACTGGTTTCATAGGAATCCTTTAAAGCTACAGCTCCCGTGTCTTTTAACTACTATGGCATGATCACTGGTCCTCCTGCTTCGAAGATCTGCAACTTTACTGTCTGTTGATGTTAGTGATTTGAGATCATCCAGGACTCGGCTCCTCGAGTTGTTCACTGATTTAAGCTGTAATCCGGAAACGATGAAGAACGCAGCAGACTTGTATTTCTCACTTTTACAAGGTTTCATAAATTCACTGGGTGACTCTACCCAAGAAAGCAAGTTACGATATGTGCAGAGCTTCAAGTGGACTGATACATTGCAAGGACATGTTCCGAGGGCCCAGCAGGATGCTGTTTTTGAATTGATATCCATGGGATTTAACGTAGCATTATGGTATGCCAAATATGCTTCACGATTGGCCGGAAAAGAAAACGTAACAGAAGATGAAGCAAAAGAAGTCCATCGGAGTCTAAAAATTGCAGCTGGGATTTTTAAACATTTAAAGGAAAGTCATATATCCAAACTTCTTACACCAGCAGAAAAGGGCCAGGACTTAGAGGCTCGGCTTATAGATACTTACGTCATCCAGTGCCAGGCTGAGGCTCAAGAAGTAACAATTGCCCGAGCAATTGAGCTGAAGCATGCTCCAGGAGTGATTGCTGCGCTTGCGTACGAAACAGCCAGCTTCTACCAGAAAGCAGATCATACTTTATCCAGTTTGGAGCCTGCATACTCTGCTAAATGGAGGAAGTACCTTCACCTGAAGATGTGCTTCTACACGGCCTATGCATATTGTTACCATGGCCAGACCCTGTTGGCTAGTGATAAATGTGGAGAAGCAATCAGGTCTCTCCAAGAAGCAGAAAAATTGTACGCAGAGGCTGAAGCCCTGTGCAAAGAGTATGGGGAAACCAAAGGACCAGGACCTACAGCCAAGCCATCAGGTTACCTGTTCTTCCGGAAGCTTGGCAGCCTTGTGAAAAACACCCTGGACAAATGTCAGAGAGAAAACGAGTTCATTTACTTTCAAAAAATTCCAACAGAAGCCCCACAACTGGAACTCAAAGCAAATTATGGGCTGGTAGAGCCTGTGCCTTTTGAATTTCCTCCTATGAGTGCTCACTGGACACCGGAAGCGTTGGCTGCATTTGATCTCACCAAGAGACCCAAGGATGACAGTGTCAAACCCAAACCGGAAGACGACGTGAAACCTGTAAAAGAACCAGATATCAAACCTCAAAAGGACACTGGGAGTTCTGTCTCTTAAGTGACACTTGTTTAGAGATCTCGCTGCCAGTTCCTAAGATGAACTGCGGGCTTCACTTCACCTTTTCTGTTTTCTATGAAGCCCATGGGATAATTACTGACTTCAGAGGGACTTGGCCTTTTGTTTATTTATTCTTGATTTTTAACATAGAAATGTTTTATGCTTTTGTTTCTGGGCTCTGCTTTTTTAATCAGGACAGCACTTGGAAGGGTTGTTTATATGCCTTTAATGAGTGTGCGTGGGGAGGGGGTTAGATTTATTTGAACGCTATAGAGTAAGTTTCAAGGTAATGTTTTTCTACCTTCATAAAAAAGTGTTTTGCTTCTTGTTTGATACCAGAAGAATGTTTGAAAAGAAATGAGTTCCCCTCTTGTCACCGACTTGTTAGATTTGAGTCTAACTCATTCTTCTGGTAGGAAAAGAAATTTGCAGTTAAAAATCAGAAAACCTTCAGACCAAATTCTTTCCTTACACTTAGCAGCCAATAATTTACTAGAAAAATCAGTGTTTAGAGGAATGTGGAACTTAGGGAAACCAATGATGGCGAACACTTCCCTTCCCTGCAGAGTCCCATGCTCCCATAGTCACCCTTAGTGTCCAGACAGTGATTTTTTTACAAGTACTTTTTCTAATGAACTTTTTTTACTTAAGGGACAAAGCTTTGTACTAGCATTTGGTGTTTCTGTAGAGAGAGATAAAGAATGGAAAGTGTGTTTTAAAGAAGTACAGCATTGCATGTTGTAAAGAAAGCCTTTCTTAGGCTCAGTCGAGATAGGTTCTCCTGGCTCACACTGATGATTCCTTCGTTAAAAGCATTTTAAGAAAATATTCTTTGTTACCTGATTTTGGTGTACATTGTGTCTTTAACATGGTTTTCTTCGATATCTAGCCTATCGGATTTCTTTGACTGTACGCCAAAGGCCATAGCAGCAGAAGGTCAAGATATAGATATAAACTATGATCTTCAAAGTGGGTACCACTTAAACAGTTTGGTTATATCCACAGACTGGGAAATAGAGGGTGTGTGACACTTTCACAAGTCACAAATCTGTAGTGTGTCCTGCGCGGTTACTCTCCTGCAGTGTTAACTCCTGTTCGTAAGTGGCAGATTGGCTCACTCAATGGGAACAGTAGTGTGCATGAGAGCTTACTGTGCACACGCCAGTGGGCAGGCACTTAGACAAACCACTGCATCCACATAGCAACCCTGTGGGAAACACATCAGTCACATAAAGTATTGAAACAGGAATGTGCATCTCATGATAAAGAATGAACATATTAGCCTTCAATCGAGATTGTGTTCAATAAATCATATATCATAGTTTACACTCCTTGGAAACGCTCCGTAGAATCAATGAAGTTTTTTTTAAAAAATAGAAAAGCTAGTTACAGCTTACAGTATCTATCAGTATCTATTTAACATTTGAAGCTGCAGCTTTCAGAACACTTGGAGAAACTACTGGATGAATGGGCATTAGGTTTTGTTTTGCTGCCTGTAGAAAAAAAAATACTAAGATTTCCCTAACTACAGAGTCGCTTGTCCTAGCTGCCATTTACTGACAACACTTTAACTAGTATTTGCTCAAGCCTGCTTGCTCTCTGCCCGTGGGACTTGTTTTAGGGACTAGTACTAATTAACTAGGTGGGAGATTTTTGTGGACTGGACTAAACCACCATTGGTGAGATGGAAACACATATGTGTAAGGTGCTTCTACAGTAAGTACAGGTGATGAAATCCATAATTGACCGTGTTCACATGGTCAGACAAGAAGTCTTCAGTTGACTGAAGAGGTGACACCTAATGTACCCCATTATATAAGGTTTTAAAGTGGTATTGGGAATTTGGGGAGATACCGAATGTGGAGCACTGGCATGAATACTGTAGGGAGATGGTACTATACATTCATGTTGCATGTATGTCATACCAGGCAAGGACAGCCCACATGCTACTACTGCTCAGTGTTTACACAATGATTTATCTTTATTTATGAAAATAAAAGCAATTTTACTTAAAAAAAAAAAAAGAAAGAAATGCACGAGTGAGCCCACCCAGAGGTGTCATGTAGCAGCCAGAGGCAAAAGATATAAACTGTCAGCTGGAACCCTGCTGGTAGGTCACAAGCCTCATGGTAAAGCATAAAATAATAGAAATGGGTTAATTTAATATGTAAGAGCTAGCTAGAAATATGCTTATGCTATTGGCCAAACAGTATTTCAAATATTATAGTTTCTGTGTGTTTATTGCGGGACAGGCAGGACACAAACGTCTGCCAACAAATTGGCATGCCAACATAGTCAACTATGTCCACAAAAAATCTGAGAAAGCTTAAAAAGGAATTCTAGACACAAAATAACGGAGTTAACCATGATTTTTTTGTTAGCAGCATTTTCTCAGGTGGGCTCTGTTTGCTAGAAGCAAGCAGAGGAACAATTCCTTTAAGAGAGGTCTTCCTGACTCAGCAGTAGCATCAAAAACTTCATGGTTCCTTTAAGACTTTCTGGTTTGTGTTAGTTGCACAAACAACCTTTACTCTTTCAGGAGGTCCAGCTATGGAGCATTTAAATGGGGTTTGTGAGCAGCATGTTAAAAACTGCTAATGGAGCAACATAGACCTGCTGTATACCTGAAGTTGGAGTGGTATGCTTGGCTCGCAGAGTCTGTGAACAGACATCTGCCATGTTGGATTGGGTGGAGCCAAAAGACAAAGCAGCTTTGGTTCTAGGCCACACTGTTTTGCATTTTAAGAAATGGTCCTAGTCAGAAAAGAATTACAGATACACAATAAAGACAAATTCAGATTTAAAAGACCTCTAAATGGGTCATAGTCTGTTTTAAAATGTCTGTAGACTTGAGAGAGAGAGAGAGAGAGAGAGAGAGAGAGGAAAAAAAGTATAGACAGCTATAATATAAGAGTTTAGTTAATCATGGGTTAAAGAAGTAAAAATAATAAAATAAATATTAAACTTCAGAAAAAGTAATATATAGAGATATGTAATATACACAAAGAGTCTGAATTATGTATATTATTGTGTTTTCTTTAATATTTTTGGCGAGAATGAGCTAAGTACAAAGAGACATTTCATTGTATGGGCTGCTAAGCTAAACCAACATATATATACATATATATATATATATATATATGTATGTATGTATGTATGTATGTATTTTAAAACTATCTTGATATCAATGTTTGGGTCTAAGGATATGTTGCTTTGGAAAAGAGGTTCTTCTCTTGTTTACACAGAGGATGAGAACCTGTGGAATCCTTGTAGACTAATGTGGTTGGATGGACAAAGACCCCTCCCAAAAGGTCACCATGAACAAATCACCCCCAAAAAGAAAATATTTTTGCCCAACAGAAAGCAGGAAGCAGTGTGGAGAGAACTACACCCAAATTCCCAAATATTGTTTTTAAATGGCTGATTACTGGGATATGCTATAGATATTGGCATTGGCATGAATCTTGGTTTATTGATACAAATTTAAGATCAATTTTAAGGTCAGTACAATAAACAACCAGACATGCTCAAGAATAACAGTTATATTTTAATAGTTGAAAAGGGGAAACTCACACTACAAGAGTGGGAGGTCCGAATTCCAATCGGTCCAGCAGGCACCGCGGGGAGGGGGGGGGGAGAGAGAGAGAGAGAGAGAGAGAGAGAGAGAGAGAGAGAGAGAGAGAGAGGAGCCCTGGATCTCCCAGTTTTTCTTCCTGGGGTCCAGGTCGCCACTCCCCAATTAGCTGTGAATGGTTAGCAGAGTTTCCCCTTCATGGCTATGGGCCTCTGTACTTCTTCCCATGTACTGAAGGAAGAAGTTTCTCTTATGATGACTGAGCAAGGCACTGATCTGTCAGTATAAAAAGATGTTGTGAGGAGTCATTTCATGGCTATATTCCTTTAGTAAAATTAACAAAATTGGAGTACTTGGTTTTCCCATAGGTCCCTTTCTGGTCTCAGGTTCTAGGCCATGAGAGAATTGTTGAGGATGAGTTCTATTTCATATAGTGAGATTTAATTCCAATCAGAGAGTGTTTGGTTGCTCCCACAAGCTTTGTGCTACTCTTGCACTAGTGTATCTTGCTAGTAGGTCACTATTGTAGATCAGAGGGTTTATAGCAGGGTTGGCATTTACCTTTCTTCTTTGGTAGTATGCAGAATACCTTCCAGCACTGCAAATATTAGTCAGCAGGAAGAAAGGCATGTATGCACCAGCTTAATTTCTCTATGTTCAATGAGTTGTGTAGGTGTTGTCTTAAGCAATAGGACCTTGCCATCAGTTTCTGGAGAGTAACAAATAGCCTTAGCAATAGCTTGGGTTGTTTGGGAGTTCCCAAGGAGATCCTTTGGTCAACAACTCAATTAGATGTCATCCATCTCCTGTACTAGGAGCTTCATTTGATGATGAGAGATATTCAGTTGGGACACTGTCTCTCTTGAGATTTGACAGTTTCAATTAAATCACCTTTACATGTATGTATATTTTAGAAAGCTTCTATTATACTGGGTTTCCATATTGACTCTTAGTTTTAGCTTTCCCTCTCTATAACCACTCCTTAACCCCCATCTTCCTTCTCCCTCTCTAGTTGATCCTCCCATTACAACCTCACTATATGACTGTAACTATCTATTCTATTTTGCCCTTCCTACAATGATCCAATCCCACCCCACCCCATGTCTTCACCATCATCCCTTCTTCCAAGTCTCTCCCTTCATCTTTCCTCCCTCCAAATCCACTCCTCCTCCTTTTCCTCTAGAAAAGAGAAGGTATCCCAGAGATATCAATATAGTGTCGTGTAAATTCCCAGGAATCCACGAGGGTGACACTAGCTAAGACTCTTAGTAAGCATTGGATATAGAGCTTGAGATGGCCATCTTCCATGGCCATGTAAGGCTTCCAGTGGATGAACTGGCATACTAACCCAGCCACCAAACCTTCAACCTATAACTTGTCCTCCCTGAAAGATGTGCTTGGGTAAAAGTGGCATGGAACTTGTGGGTGTGGCCAATCAATGACTGGTCCAACTTGAGACTGATGCCACAAGAGGAAGCCTACACATGACACTGCTTGGAGGTTCAGGAACCAAAGTCTGAATAGACCAGAAACCTAGTATAGAACGTCAAGATTTTATTTTAACAGTTGAGTGATTTCCCATTGTGTAAATGTACATTATTTCTTTATATGCTCATCCATTGACATTTAGTCTGCTTCTAATTTCTGGTTATGAATAGAACAGCAATGAACACAGCTTAGCAAATGTCTCTGTAATAAAATATAAAGTCCTTTGGGCTTATTCCCAAAAGTAGTATATCTGTTTCTTGGGGTAGATCTATTCCTAGCTTCCAAAGGAACCATCACATTGATTTTCATAGTGATTGTAGAAGTGCACACTTCCATCAACTATAAATGAGTGTCCCTCTTCCTCTACATCCTTGACAGCATGAATGAGCTATCATTTGTTTTATTGAGAGTGGCCATTCTGACAGTTGTAAGATGAAATCTCAAAGTAGTTTTTATTTGCATTTCCATGATGACAATTTAAATGCTTCTCGGTCATTTGTGTTTCATCTTTTAAGAACTCTTTAAGCCAGGTGGTGGATGGCACATACCTATTTCCAGCACTGGGGAGGCAGAAGCAAGAGGATCTCTGTGAGTTCAAGGCCAGCCTGATCTACAAGAGTTTGTTCCAGTACCAGCTCCAAAGTTACAGTGAAACCCTGTCTTTAAAAACAAACAACAACAACAAAAATACAGATACCACCCTTCCTGCTCTTGCTTTCCTGCTGCTCATCTCAAGAAGAGGCAGGCAGAATTTTGCACTGCCTCTGTCTCTTTCTCTATCTCTGTGTTTCTCTGCCTGTCTCTCTGTCTCTCTCTCTTCTCTTCTACTGCTATTATCCCCAGAGGCTGGTCTCCTCCCTTCCCTCCCCCTTTTTCCATTCCCTTTTTCTCAATAAAACCCTTTCACATAAGCACTATTTGCATGGTGTGTCTGTCTCTTACCCACCATGGGACTCCTTGGCCCCGCCAAGGTCCATGTCATGCCATATTGTAACAACTGTAAGTAAGCCCCACTTAAATGTTTTCTCTAATAAGAATTACCTTGGTCACTGTGTCTCTTCACAACGGTAGAACACTGACTAAGAAACTCTGAGTGAAGTTGTTTGCCTAGCACTCTCTTTCTGCAATCAGATGGAAACACAAGGGCCAGACTGTCTCCCAAGGACAAGTGACTTGTGCTGTGGCATGGAGGCCCAAAATCTTTGCCAAATACATGGCATAGCATATCTATATCACCCCCTCCACGGTTCAGGAAAATCATGGAAGAGGAGAAAGAAAGAACAAAGGGCTGAAGAAAGGTTATAGGCAGAGGCTGTTTGTTCACTCCTGGCCACCTAGACCCCAAATAATCACACAGAAATGATATTAATTACAATACTCTTTAGCCAATAGCTTAAGATATTTCTAGCTAACTCTTACATCTTAAATTAACCCATTTCTATTATTTTATATTTTACCACGATGCTCATGGTTTACCAGTAAGATTCCAGGGTATCTTTTTCCTTCATCTCTACATGAAACTACATGGCATCTCCCTGACTCCGCCTTCTTTTCTCCTCTATCCCTGCTTGGAATTTCTGCCTTGCCCAATTCTGCACTGCCATAGGCCCAGAGCAGATTCTTTATTAACCAACATATTCACAACATACAGAGGGAAATCCCACATCAAAAGGTGTGGAATGGTTTTAGCCATTTAATCCAAATTGAAACATTTCTTCTTTGAGAGAAAGGGAAGATCCCAAGACTCAGAAAGTGAATTAGATGAAAGTCAGGATGCTTCCAAAGCTTACAGGATTTGTAAGGCCCCTTTCTCAAAATTATAAAAACATCAAACAATTGCTGAAGAAAGGATACTTCCCACCAGCCAGGCTTCTAGCGGGTCATGCTCAGACCCCAAGGATACAGCTTTTGTGAGTCATCCCCTATACTGGAGTAGGCTTTCTAGTGGTCCAGTTGCCTTTGATTTGCTCATGCTCCTGTAAGCCATCCCAGTAAGCTTAGTGAATCACCATATTCGACTTGAGAGAAAATTTATATCGGTCTGTCATTGCTGACCTATGTTAAAGAAATAGATGCTAATTCATATCTAGTGATGATGCTGTATACAACTACGCTAAAGAGGGCAGCTAATATATATTACATTTTTAAAATATTGTGAAAACAAAAGGTCCACCTGAAAGGTCCATCTCCTAAGGTATGTTGGATAGTCGTAAGTAACAAGAATAAGACATTCAGGAAAAGTAAACTCAAAGAATTATTCCACAATGGGCCCTATCTATTTCTACTTACCTTACAGTGAGAAGCTTGTTTTAAACAAGCTCAGAGGATGAGAACAATACAAAGAACCCAGCATCTTTATGCCATTTTTAATCCAATGTGTCACTCCTGAATGACTTCTGTATTTCACATTATGCTAGAAAAAAAAGAAGCACAGAAACTTTTAGCGAAATTTGGAGAGTTTCTCTAGCTCTCTAGTAAATAAGTTCTTAAGAATGTGGAAATGGTCACCACTGTAAAGCACTGCTCTTTCCTAAATATGCTATGAGCTGGATTGAATATTTTGTATTTATTTCCTTTCTACTGTAAGGACACCTTGTGGGTATGGAGAAGACTTCTGAGACTTCTGACACATACCTGTCTTTCTTCTTGTCTAAAGAAGGTATTATGGAAAAGGCATCCCTATTTCTCATTGACTCTGCCTTGCAGGCTTGGGAATACATTAAAGATCAGATGCTGGCTCTTATCACAAAGATTCCCTGATCCTAGTTACAGAGAATTAATAAAACAGTGATGAGAAACATGGACCTTGGAGTCTGGGGAAATGGAATATAGATTCTATCACGTTTCAATCATAAGACCCAATCAGTGACTTGATCTACTAAACTTCAAATTTCTTATATGAAAAGTGAAAACAATTGTGTTTATCTTGTGGAGCCTATTGTATACTTTAAATGACTTGACGTACATAAAACACATAAGAGAGCTTCTGTTATATGCTAAGTGCTTAAATTTGAGGCATTACCAAAATAGAAACTCAAAGGCATAGCTGTTGTCTAACTGCAAGAGGAAAAAGAGATGACTCAGAGACTGTGCTAGAGGATGGTGAGCAAATGGAGTGAGTCAGAAGACTGCATGGACCATCTGTACCGTGACATCACCAATCTCATGACAGGCCAGTTTGAAGTCATCCTTGCCTAAAATGGCTGTCAATGTAAGATATCTGAACAAAAGATCCTTTTGGGCCACATTTTATTCTAGTTTCCTAGACGTTGTTAGCTGCAGCAAGTGATACATTCCTGGGGAACTGGATATCACAATCTCTTCACCTCGTCTGAGGCCAGCTCTACAACTCACCATCTATCAGCCTCATTACTCATGGGTGTAAGTATCAGGAATCACAGGGTCTGCAACCATGTGTGCAAGTTTATGCTCCTGGGGATGCTCATTTGAAATAACAATCTTCATCTCTGAGAAGGGAAGTTCTCACCTAAACCTGTTTCATTGCTCATGCTCCCCAGGGGCCCCTATTCTTGTAACTTAAAGAAGCTGTCCACAGAGAGTTAGACTTTTTTATAGCTCTACTGGTTAGCAAGGGAGGAAGTGAATACCAAATGTTAATTATATAGTCATTGGGCCATTTCTCATTAAGACCAGATAAGTGTAAGCAAATCTATATTCCCCTGATATGTAACACTCTAAACTTTTAATGATGTCCCTTAGGCTTTTGAGCCAATTTAAATGAAGATATAATTATGAAATTTTTAAGCAGATGTTCTTGGGACTTATGATTCTTTATATAATCACCCCCACTTACTAGCATAGATCAAGATTATCCATGGTTAAAAGCTCTTAGCTTTTCTCATGCCAAGCTGTCCTATGTTGGAGGATGAAGATATTTGAATAAGACCAACACCTCTATTCATGCTTCTTTTCTAAACCTTCATCCTCTAATTCACAAGCATGGGTAAAAAGGGCTCCAGAAAATACCTGAGTCGCTCCTGAGAAGCTGCAAGGGTTCTTTCATGCAAGAGTTCTTTACCAGTTCCACATGTCAGAGTTTTGAGATGCCTTCTCCATGGTGATTTTTATCTCTTTAATGATTCTAAGATTGCTTCCGCATATCTAATAACAGCCCTGTTGCAAATATACACAAACACAGAAATGAAGAGGCAGAGTTTCTCCACATCCTACATTAAGGAGCCAAATCTCCTGAAATTCATCCAGGGGACAACTCATATGTGAGGCAAGATTAGACCTGACTATTTCATCTATAAAGTTTTGGTGCTTGGTTCATCAATGTGGCTCTAAATGTCATTTTATGAAACCTTCAACCCCAAAGCATCATAATATGCCAATTTTTTTGAGATCCTCTTTTTTTCAACCACTGTATTTTTGTTGTTGTTGTTGGGAACTTAATACATGATTATATTAATACATTAAGCACAAAATTTGGCCAAATCTGCCCTTCATATACTCCCGTTCAATTCTTCCCTTTCTCTACTACTTTTTCTAAGCAACTTCATGTGATTTTTTTTCTGACTCACTGAGTCTGATTAGGGTCTCTGTGCATCAGTATAGGGACATTTACTGGAGCATGGGTAGGATCTCCCTGAAGAAAACTCTTTCTCCCACTAACCATTAATTACAAATAGCTCTTAAATTCTTCAACTGAGGGTGGGACTTTGTGACTCCCCCCAAATTCATGTTGTGAATTTTGTCAGACAGCTTCTATGTTCTTGATCTACACTTCCACCCCAAGCCTCATGCTTCTGTAGTTTAAACATTTTCTATCTTTAAAACGATGACCACTGAAGCTTTTTGTCCCTCAAATTTTCTTACCCCCTACTGTCTTTGTACCTATGGTCTGATGATTACATTTAGCAAATTTTCTGTTTGACCTTCCCTTATTCTGAAAGCTTAATGTTTCCCTCTAATTTTTAATTTCGTAATTTTCCAGTGGAAAAAATTATATGTCACTATTAACTCTAACTTTTCAGAATCCTCAGCTCTTTTGTCTCATAGCCCACCTGTAGCATAAGATTAATACACATTGATCCAACCTCCGAGCTCTTCTACTCTTCCTTGGATTGTTGTGGAAGATAACACAAGCATGCATTCTATATTAGTGGCTTTTCAAAGCCAGCTCAACCCAACACTGTGCTGTTTGGCGGTGCTCTTAGGCATCATAAGTCAGTTTTTTCTCATATTTTCAGTGGGCGCTCAAAATCTTCATTTCTTTCCTTAATATCCAGACATTACTACCATCTTCTAGCTCTCAGAAGATGTTCTTTCTCCTGCTTTACACAAAAAAATACATATTTGTGAATTAAAATCATTAATTAATAATCATTCCCACACCTCAATAAGATAATGAATAATTACTACACCTTAATAAGGTAATTAATCTATAAGAATTCCTTCCTTTCGTGTATTGGGTCTTTGGGTCTTTAAGTTACATATTCCAGGTCACAGAACCCTTGCACAAATCTTCCATCACAAAGGCCTCCTTGGTTGTAGATGTAATTGAAGGCTAACTTCATTTGTTAGGTAGCTGTCCAGCAGAAACAACAGCAGAAGTGTTTAGAAGCAGTTTAGAAGATCACATGGTAAATACATTGGACAAGTTAGCTGGTTCACTATTACTTTAAGGTTTTTGATCTCTAACTTTATCTTAATATTTTTTCTTAAATAGGTTTATTATTTAGAGTTTCACCTTGTTTTGACTAGTCAGCAGTTCTTTCCCTCTTAACATTTTAAGATCCATGCCTTTTGTATATGTGGAAGCAGTTGCTTCTCCTTGCTACCAAGTGTTTCATATGTTGTTTGTTAAAATATTCCTCTGGTCAGACATTTCTAAGTTGATGAGCATTTAGGTTGTTTGGGATATTATAAATAAAATTTCTATAAATATTGTACTTCGGTGTGGACTTATGTTTTCATTTCTTGTGGGTAGATTACAAATAAGGTTCCTGGGCTATATGGCTAAATATATGGTTCACATAGTAGAAAAAGCCTTTAAAGATATTTTAGGAAAAATATCTCTAAAAATTTTCAAATACATTTCTGGGAAACTTTTAGCTCCAAAGGTTCCAGATGTTAAGATTTCTTAGTTTCAGTGTCTTCATCTATAATATGATATTCTCCTTGGTGACTTAGCAATACAGCTTATAGTACAGCTAAATAATCTATTATTCAGGTAAAATACATAAGAAAACAGTTCATCTTTTTCTAAAGTGATTAACCTAACCCACTGAAAAGTGGTATGTAGAAATATAACTTTGACTTTCTATCGCCATCTGGTGGCCTCATGTGAAATACTACTCCAATAATTTTTATCATTAAATGTCTCAGTCCTTTAAGTAAAACATAATTTATTCAAGTATAAAGTAATGTAGGAGCTCCATCTTTCTTTAATTACATTACTCTTTTGATTCCTCCTATGTATCTTCCAAAATACCAGAGTTCTTTCTTATATTTATAAAATGAGTGATTGTGGAATAATCTCAACAAATAAAGATGTGTCACTGAGAAAAAAACGTTCTGCCAGTCAAAAAAATTTAGAAACAAATTCTTTTAAAGGCTGTGTAACCCATTTAAAGGTGTAATTCTACATATGACACTTCACAGTTACTAATTACTGATTTGTACAAGTCCAAAATTATATATTTAAAAATTGTCTTCCAATATTGATACATCTTGTCTTTGTAAAAAGGAACCTCATGATAACCTATAGCCATAACCAGCTTGGGACAATGACACTTTCTGAGGCTTTCTGGAGCATGTATGATATTTTATGCATGAGTTTTTGATGGGGCGCTGTGTGATTGGTAATTAATGATCCGCCAGACTAGCTTAATACAAAATATATAACTTTAATAAACAGAAGGAAGACATACACCAGAGTCCCAGCCGTCAGTCCGGATGCAGGAGCCAGGCGAGAGAGCTAGGGGAAGCGCACCTGCCAGGTTTATAGGTAAATTTTTGCCTTAGGGCAACACGCCCCACGGACAGAATGTGATTGGCTGAACTCCCCTATCATCTCCCCCTTTTTTTCTAAAATAAGACAGAACAAAACCAAATACAACTATATACAATAGAAACAAATAATAAATATAAAATTACAAACAACAAACAATATTAAACAGGAAACATATAACAAGAGTTTTACTAAACATTTTATTTCAAGGAGTCTAAATAATGTAGAGCGTAACTACAACTGTCTAATCTTCAACTCCATCAAAGATCTGAGAAGGGAAATAATTTTACTCAAGCAGCCCGGAAGTACAAGCGAGAAACTTCCGAAATGTGTAACAAACGGAAGAGACAACTGATTACCTGGGCAATCACCCAAAGTCTCGTTTGCAATGTTGAGTCAACCAACTTTGGCTAAGGCCTGAAGTAACCGACATGTCATTTTTTAAAGGCAAGAAACCTTTTAGGACTCTCTCACCCTGTCTTGGCAAGATAAGACAATCCTGTTTTTATCCACTTACGAATATTCTGTAATTTTGTCAGTGTTTGAGATATGGGCTTTTTCTTTGTCCAAAGGCCAGTTTTGCCAGGAAGAAGACACGCCATACAAAGAAGCTCAGAACATTACAATGCTATCTTGAGTCCATTGTTTGCTTAGTTTTATGTTATTCTAGATAAGTGTCTTCATGACCTAGCTGAAAATAATATATTCAAATGAGAATATGGTTTTAAAATACCCGAGGACTAAAGAGGAAAGGATAAAGTGAAACACGCATGAATATTTCTTTTTTTTCTTCCACAGGATTCCCGAGCTCCAAATATTGTTCATTTGTGGTTCTCTGCATCTACTTCCATCAGTTGCTGGATGAAGCCTCTCTGGTGACAATTGGGTGGGCATCAATCTATGAGTATAACAGAATGTTATTAGGCAACATGACATTGACTTTTAGTGAATCATGTTTGGTTCTGTCCTAGGTCTCTGGCTATTCAGCATCTGGGTCCTGGCCTTCCAGGCAGGGTCAGGGATGGGCTCACAAGCAGGGTCTGTGGGTCTCAGGCTGGACCAGTCACTGGTTGGCCACTTCCTGTGCCACCTTTACCCTAGCACATCTTGTAGGTAGAACAAATTGTCGGTTGAAGATTATGTTGCCAGACTGGTGTCCCAATCCCTCCCCTGGAAGTCTTGCCTGGTTACAGGAGATGGCTGATTCAGGCTGGTATCCCTTATTGCTAGGAGTCTTAGCAAGAGTCACCCTTGTAGATTCTTTGGAGTTTACATTGCACTAGGTTTTTACGTCATATCAAAACAATCCCCCCTTTTCCAGTCATCTCTTTTCATACTTTCCCCTCCATCCTACCACTTGTCCCTCCTGTCCCATCCCTAACCACCCCAGTCCATCCACATCTTTTGTATTTCCCCTTCCCGGAGAGATCCAAGTTTCTCTCACCCTTGAGTCCTCCCTGCTTGCTGCTTAGCTTCTCTGGGTCTATGGATTATATCATGGTTATTCTTTTCTTTACTGTTAATATTCACTTATAAATGAGGCATATCATGTTTGTCTTTCTGGATCTGAGTTACTTCACACGAGATGACTTTTTCCTAGTTCATTCCATTTGCCCCAAAATTTCATGGTGTCATCGTTTTTAATAGCTGAGTAATATTTCATTGTGCAAATGTACCACATTTTCTTTATCCATTCTTCGGTTGAGAGAAACAACACCTACATTTTTTCCCAGTTTCTGATGATTATAAATAAAGCTGCTATGAACATAGTTGAGCAAGTGTCTTTGTGGTTTGATAGAGCATCCTTTGGGTATATGCTCAAGGGTGGTATAGCTGGATCTTGAAGTAGGACAATTTCCAATTTCCTGAGAAATTGCCATATTGAAGAAAGTCTTGCCTGGTTAGAGGAGATGGCCTGTTCAGACCTCTTCTCCCCCATTGCTAAGCATTGTAGATAGCGTCACCCTTGTATATTTCTGGCCAACAGTTTATAATTGATATACTTATCAATTATATAGTTATTAATATTAAATAATAGGCTAAATATTATATGCGTTATATTGTTATGTATCATGTATTAATATAATTATTAATTAATCATTAATTGTATAATTATTAATGAACTATAATAGGCCAAATAGATTATAATTAATATAAGCCTCTACGTGTTTCTTTGGGATTGAACAACTGCAGAACTGACAGGACAGAACCTTCTGTTTACAGTTGTTCTAGGTATCTAGCTCATCCCCAGATGCCTTCCCATTCCAGTTCTCACATCCAGTACTCTCTCCCTCCATCCTCCCCTAACCTGTTACCTCCTATTCCTATCTCCACCCATGCCCAGTCTATCCATGGTATCTAGTCTATTTTCTCTTCCCAAGGAGATTCATGTATCCCCCGCCCTGAATTCTCCTTGTTACTTTCATGCTAGAATTTTTAACTGGCTTGATTATGTGAGTGTTGGGTGAGTAACTATGGCTGCTATGCATTACTGCATGCAACAGTCATGTCATGCCCAGAAGACAGTGTTTCATAGTTCTCCTCCACAGCTTCTGGCTCCTACATCTTTTCTAAGATGTTCCATGATCCTAGAGTGAGGGCAGTCTGGCATAGTATCCTTCTTTCTTGGTTTCCTAGTTCGTTTTCCATAGCACACCTTCCTTGCCTTCAAGTTTTTACACCTGATTTTTCTTTGGCCTTTCCCAGCTACTTGATTTGTTCCCTGAAGTTATATTATCTGTATGGTCTCTACCAGTCCTTCTCACAGTAGCTTGTACATGTGTGTAAACTGTAATTTTTCTGAATCATGTACTTATCTTCAAGAATAATGGTGTCTTGGTTAGGGTTTCTATTGATGGAGGAGGGTTATCTGTCTATTGTGTTATTTTCATTGGTCAGTAAAGAGACTGCCTTGGCCCCTTGATAGGACAGAAAATTAGGTAGGCGGAGTAAACAGAACAAAATGCTGGGAAGAGGGCTATGAGCCAGGCGCCATGGAGCCAGTCACCAGGTCAGACATGCTGAATCTTTCCCGGTAAGCCACACCTCGTGGTGCTACCACGAGATTATTAGAAATGGGTTAATCAAGATGTGAGAGTTAGCCAGTAACTAACTCTCTAGAGATAATGGGCCAGGCAGTGCTTAAATGAATACAATTTGTGTGTTATTTCTGGGACTAAGCTAGCCGTGCGGGAGCCGGGCAGGATGAAAAGCAGGCCTGCCCGCAACTCCTTACTACATTCTATTGCTGTGAAGAGACACCAACTCTTCTAAAGGAAAACTTTTAATTGTGTGGCTTGCAATTCAGGGGTTCAGTCCATTATCATCATGGTAGGACATAGCAGCATTCAGGCAAACATAGTGCTGGAGAGGAAGCTGAGAGTCTTCTCTCTTGATATCCAGGCAACAGGAAGTAAACTGAGACACTGGGTGTAACTTGAGCATATGTGACATCTCAAAGCCCACCTTCACCAATACAGGCATACCTACTCCAACAAAGTCACACCTCCTAATAGTCACTCCCTGTGAGCTTATGATGGCAATTATAATCAAACTACAGCAGGTGGTTTCCATGAAAGAATGTCTAGAACCTCGGAATAATCTGGAACTGTTTCTGATTCCTTTGCTGTGATTCTATAGATTCTAATCGTTCCAGAAGAAATTTATAATATACCTGATCTCTGGATTGCCATACTCAGAAGATTTGCAGTGAAGAGTTTGCAAACGTTTGAATCTTAAATGTCTTTTGAAAGGTCCAAAAGGCTTTCTCCTGTGCTACTGGGAGATAGTATTTAGTAAATGGGTCAAATGTGGAGGAGGGGGGGGAGTCACTGGAGACATACCCTTAATATCCAAACTCCTTTCTTTTTCTGCATTTTTGCCTATTGACTGTCATGAGTTAAAGAGGCCTCATCCAGTCACAGCTTCCACCGTGATATACTATACCATCTCAGACATAAGCGATACAACCAAGAGACCACAGACTGAAACTGTCAGTTAAAACAAACCTTTCTTTATTAAAAGTTGGTTAACACAGGCATTCAACAGAAAATTTACTTACAAAGAGACCATACATACCGAGCTAGCCTTGGAGGTTAGTTTCTATCCACTAACTTTTTATACTTTTTATTCTTGAAACTGCCAAACTTGCTAGACTTTATAATGAAGGGCATTCATCTCCTCTCCCATTGACAGGTAACTCCAAGCTTTATTTATAGTTTATTTATGACTCTCTGTCATGCAAAGAACTTAGGTCTCATTAACCATCCTTCTTCTATTAAAATTTCTTAATTCTAACACTTCCTAAAAATATATCTATGAATTTATTCACCTTTGGCTCTGTGCTCCCCATCTCAAGTTTTGGTCTTTCCTTTATAACAACTGAAAACTTTGTTTTCCTGTTTTATAATGAGGCTTCTATTAGTATGTATGTGTATACATATATACATATATGTGTGTGTCCAGAATTTCTATTATTAAAAAGTGTATCCAGAACAAAGTGTGTGTGTGTGTGTGTGTGTGTGTGTGTGTGTGTGTGTGTGTGTACACATGGATAAGGTTATTATAGGATGTCTTCCTCTGTGAGTCTCCACATCATTTTTTGAGACATGGTTATCTACTGTCAGGAACTAAAGCTCACCAATTCAACTAGGCTACCCAAGTACCCCCAGGATCTGCCAATCTCTTCTCCAGTGCTGAGGTTACAGGCACACGCCACCATGTCCAGCTTTTATGCGGGTGTCAGGATCCAAACATAGTTTCTTGTGCTCACATGGAAAGTGCTTTATCTACCAAGCTATCTCCCCAGTGTCCCCATCTGTTTTTGTTGGAGGGAATAATCCTGCCAAGTTAAATTACTATATTGTCTACAAGTTCCAGAATGATCTCTATAAATTGCAAAACATATTTTCTTCTAAAATTCTTCAGTGGGATACAGTTTAAAATCAGTTAGAGAGTGTTTACCTAGTATGAGCAAGGTCCCATGTTTCAAGAACTCAAAAAAATCAATATATTTTAATTGACTTTAAGATGAGTCCCAAATACCTTATTTCAGAAGTGGCATAGTAAGAACATAGGTGAAACAAGGCCTGAATCTTCTTGGTGGCATCAATGATTGCTAAATTAATGAATTCCAGAGCAATCTCTTGCAGATTTTTGATTGAAAAATCATGAATCCTGTTTGTAAATAGTTTTGAATTTTTCTTTTTATGCAAATCATCCCAACCAGTACAATGGATCAAGGTTCTGTGGCCAAAGGACCATTTGCCTTGGGGAAAAAAAAGTTCTGTTTTTTTCTTTTCTTTTTAAAAACCATTTCTAATTTTTTGAGATTACAATATAATTGCATTGTTTCCCCTTTATTTTCCTCTCTCCAAACCTTTCCATGTACCTCCCCTTACTCTTTTTCCAATTTGTGACCTCTTTTTACATTAATTGTTGTTGTTTACAATATATGTTCCTAAATACACAAGGACAACCTGCTCAGATGGTATAGTGTTACTTGCTGTATATTTTAGGGCTGACCATTCAGTATTGGATAGCAAGTTGGTACCAGTTGGAGAAGACTAGCAACCCTGGTTTCTTAGCTGGTGTTTGAAGAACAGTTATTAACAAGTGAAAACATTCCAATTTTTTTACTCTTCTATATTATAGATACAGATATGATAAACTTTTGTTATGTTAAAAATTAGATGATACTTATAAATGTCTAGTAAGCCAGAACTAGTACGCAGGTGTATAGGACTTCCTAATTTTGATTAGTTAAACCGTGACTACAGATAATCACTTATTCAACTCCTAATACTTACCACTAACAATTCCACAGTTTCAAGGTCATGAACAACCTCTGTTAAATAGCAGAGAGACAGTACCCCTCTGTACCCTGGCCACTGAACAAAATACCAATGACACAACATCTTGGTTACTGCCTATTAGGAATACTCTTTTCAACACCTTGTGTCTTAGTTAAGGTTACTATTGTTGTGAAGAGACACATTAATCATGGCACCCCTTGTGAAGGAAAAACTTTAATTGCGGTGACTCTCTTACAGTTTCAAAGGTTCAGTCCATTATTATCATCATGGGACATGGTAGTGTACAGGCAGATATGGTGCTGGAGAGGTAGCTGAAAGTCTTATATAATGCAAGCAACAGGAAGTGGTCTGAAACCCTGGACAGTATCTTAGAAAATATATGAGACCTCAAAGCCCACCTCTACAGTGACACACTAACCTCCACAAGATGACACTTTACTGCAATAAAGTCATACCTTCTAATAGTTTCACTCCCTTTGGGGGCCATTTCTTTCAAACCACCACACCATGGATAGATTCTATCACTTACAATCATAGCTTGAATTTAACAAACAAAATTCACTGACCAAGAATCCAAATCTCCTATACAGCCTACTTCCTTATTCCACATCTAAGAAAACTACTCAAATTCCTTCACAAACAAAACAGATGACTGGGGATACCAAGGCATTAATGAAATGAGATAGGAACAAATAGACTTTTCTCAGAGAATCATCCTCACCATGGGTCTAACTGGGTAATATTCACAGGATGAAGAAACAACAAGGACAGTAATTTGTATATTATAGAATAAAGCTTATTAGTGAGTCATGGAATATATTTAGTGTGCTTCCTAAATGCTTTTCATTTATAGTTTTTATTGATTTTATTGAGATATACATTTTTCTCTGTTCCCCTCTCTTCTTCTCCCCTCCCCTTCAACCCGCTCCCATGATCCCCATGTTCCCAATTTACTCAGGAGATCTTGTCTGTTTCGACTTCCCATGTAGATTAGATCCATGTACGTGTCTTTTAGGGTCCTCATTGTTGTCTAGGTTCTCTGGGAATGTGATCTGTAGGCTGGTTTCCTTTGCTTTATTTGTAAAACCACTTAAGAGTGAGTACATATGATATTTGTCTTTCTGGGTCTTGGTTAACTCACTCCATATGATGTTTTCTAGATCCATCCATTTGCCTGCAAATTTCAAGATGTCATTATTTTTCTGTTTATGTAGATGTCCCTGGCCTGGATCTGCTCACATGGAGGTCCCTGGCTTGGGCTCTGTCTCAGAGGTCTCTGGCTCCAGTCTACTCCCTGGATGTCCCTGGTCTGGGCCTGCTCCCGCAGAAGTCCCTGTCTTGGGTCAGGTCCTGCAAAGATTTCTTGCTCTGGTCTACTCCCTCAGAAGTCCCAGACTCAAGCCTGGACCTAAAGAAGTCCTGACTCATTCCTACTCCTTCAGAGGTCCCAGACTCATGCCCAGACCCACAGAGGACTCTGGCTCCTACCTACTCCCTCAGAGGTCCCCTCATTTGTTTCTATTAATGTACAACTATTGAGCTTTGTTACAACATTGTTCAATTTTTACTCTGGTTATTTCTCTTTGCCCTTCTTCCTCTAACCATCCCTCCTTTTTACCTTCCAGCTTTCATGCCACATGTGCCAATCAACCTCTCCTCCCTCCCTTACCCAACATCCTCAGCTCTTCTTGGTCCCTCCCTGCCTTGGCATCTTGATCTAGTTTCACAGTCTACAGTCACTCTCTCACCACCTCATTTATTTACATACAATTGCTTCAGTTTACTAAAATAATGTTCAATTTTGGATATTCTGTTGCTATGGAAAAAAAACACTCTGACAAAAGCAACTAGGAGAAAGAGAGTTTATTTCATTTTACATTCCCAGGTCCTAATTTATCATACAGGAAAGTCAAGATGGGAAATCAAGTAGGAAGAATGTAGCTTCCTGAATTTCTCTCTAGCTCATACTCAGATAGTGTTCTTATACATTCAGGTCCACCTGCCTATGGTTGGTGCTGCCCACAGTGGTCTGGATTCTCTACATCAATTATCAGTCAAGTTAATCTCTTAAAGACTTGACCTCAGGTCAATCTGATATTGAAAATAAGGTTCCTTCTCACCACTTGACTGTATGCTGTATCAAGTTAACAATAAAGACCAGTACAAATGGGAAATATTTTAACTGCAAATCAAGAAATCTAAGGTCAGCTCATGATAATTGGGTCAATGTGTATCTTTAAGAAGGAATTTCAATCCTCAAATTTTTAGATGCAAGCTACAGCTTTTGATATCTGGTACTCATGAGAATAAAATGATTCTTGAAGTTTAAAACTACTTTGAATGAAAGATACAGACTTACATATATCAATAAAATGGCATTACCTTGAACAGAGGAGGAAGATTGAAAACCCTGTTAGGAAAATCATTTATTAATCTTGAACATCATCTTCCCACTTCCCAGATAAAAGCCTATAATAATAAAAGGCAAAAGGTAACTGAACATCTCGGTCTGCACCACAAAAAAAATTAATTTAACACAAGGGAGTTAAATTAATTCAAGCAGAGAGGTATGAAAGGGAAGCAAAGACCAGAGGAGAGTGAACCCCACCCGAGACCAGTAGATCCAGTCTCACTAAGACTTCTCTTTTGTCCTTCTGTATTTGAATAATGTGTCCTCCACACTTGTGCTGCACTTGTATGGAATTTCTCATGTATTATTGTGACACTATGTGTCACTGTATTGTGACACTTGTATATTGCCTTTTCCATTGTCTTAACAACATGTCTAGAGTAAAGGACTTTAAAGATAAAAGTTGGTGGGTGTTTTGTTTGTTTGGCTCAGTCTGTATGTGCAAATTCAACATGAGACAGACCTAGGACTTTAGAGATGTTTGGTGGTGATGGTACTGAGTGTGTAGTAGAACAAAAATACTGAACCAGGAAGTAGAAGAGGAAGAGGGGAGAGAGCTCTGAGCCCACAGTCCCCTTCAAGGACACATTTCCAAAGACCTAAGCACTACCCCACCTCCTAAAGTTTACACATTTCCCAATAGAACCACTTTGGGAACTGATGGAGGAGGGTTAACTGTCTATGTGTTACTTTCATTGGTTAATAAAAAAACTGCCTTGGCTTTTGATAGGACAACAGCTTAGATAGGTGGAGTAGACAGAACAGAATGCTGGGAGGAAGAAGGCAGTGAGGCAGACGCCATGCAGATAGCCGCCAGGTCAGACATGCTGAATATTTCCCGGTAAGCCACCACCTCGTGGTGAAATACAGATTGTTAGAAATGGGTTGAATCAATATGAAAGAGTTAGCCAATGAGATGCTACAGATAATGGGCCAGGCAGTGTTTCAATGAATACAGTTTCCATGTAATTATTTTGGATAAAGCTAGCCGGGAGCCAGGCGGCGGAAGCGGCCTGCCACTCCTTCTACAGAGTGGCACCCAACATGGTAATAAACTCCACGTAAAAACCTGAGAGAGCTTAAAAACAAGGTAATGAGAGTTTAACACAGATTTTGCTGTTTTCTAGGGCGTGCTGTAGAGAGATTTCCTGTTTCCGCATTAGAGACAGAAAAAAAGCTGTGCCATTTTAAAACGCTGCTTCCTGGGCCCTGCCGCCGGTACAAACTCCTTCTATGGAGCATTTCTGGGCCCAGATGTTTGTGTGCCCACTTGAGGTCGGGAAGAAAGTACTCTGAGACCATGCCAATGGCTCAGCACTCCCGCCTGCACCTGGACAGACGGCGAAATCAGGCTTAGGCAGGTGGGAGAGCATAGCAGATTTCTGCCTCCATACAGAGAGATGTTTCCAGGCTGTGCAGTGCTCTGCGTGTCAGATTTGGCTGTAACTTGGATGAAAAGAGTTTCTGTGCTGCACACTCAGTCTCAGAATTGAACTGCTGAGTACGGCTCCAATGCGGACCTACTGTGTGCTTGGAACTGTGAGGGGCTCTGAGGCTGGAGCGGCTCTGGCTCCACTCAGCCATGCTAAACTGTGCTGACCTCAGGGAGGAATGATAGTAATTATCATAATAAAAGCGCAGTTAAGGTTTAAACTGGGCAGGAAACAGGTGGTACCATATTGCCTCTACATGGTGCAACTTAAGTTTTTAAGAACTGCTTAGCATATTAAGAAGTGCTCCTGGATACTAAAAATATTACAGATTCACAATATGACAGATTCAGACATACAAGACCTATAAATGGGTCACAATGTTGGATGACTGTACGTAGGCTTGGGAGAGAGAAAAAAAGAATATAGAGAATAAAGTTAATGCCTTAAAAAAAAGGATAAAGTCTTTAAAGAGACAGACTACAGATAGTTATAGATTAAAAGAAATAAATAAAAATAAGCCACGTAAAAATGAAAAATTCACAGAGTCTGGATTCTGTACATTATGTTTTCTTTAAAATTTTTGACTATGAAAGAGCTAAGTACAGAGAGACATTTCATTATATGGGCTGCCAAGCTAAACCAGAATGGATATCATAAGGGTATAATGACTTTCAAATTTGGGTCTAAGGATATGATGCTTTGGAGAGGGTCTTCTTTTGTTTTCACAGAGGATGAGACCCTGTGGATTGCTTCTATCCCAATATGGTATGATAGACCACGTCCTCCTGAAAGGTTGCTGTTAACACCCTCAAGAAATTAACTTTGCTCAACTGCCGACTGAGATGAATCTAGCACACAGGTTATACCATGAAAGACCTGATTAACAGCGCCCCTATTCAGCAGGAAGAAGTTTGGAGAGAAATAACTACGCCCATATTCCCAAATATTGTTTATAAACGTTCTTTTACATTTAAAGGGAGATATGATATAGATATGAATAATTTGCATTGGTATGGAATTTAAGGTCAATTTTGTTATATGTATATGTATTTCTGATCTTGATTACGGTATTGTGATTGTGTAGTTCATTTAAAAATGTAATGTATAATTAGAAAATATAGGTTGTTAATGGATAATCATCGATAATAGTCAAGCTTATAGTCATGTTATTTAGATTTTCTAGATATATAGAGATATATTTCAGTTAGATAGGCATTCTTCATATCTTTAAAAGACTACAGAATATGGCATTTAATGTTTTAATAACTAGGGTTTTCATGACAATGAGACACATCTGCTCCTGGCAGCACCAATCTACTTCAAGAGGAAGATGGGCATCAAAGAGACTCTTTATGGAGTTTGATAGCCATTTGGGCAAGAAACTGCTCTTGCCTGGACTGATACATAAACTGGACACAAAGAACCCGCAGAAAGAGGACTGCCAAACTTGCCTAAAGGTGAGATGGTCTTTCGGGGTTCCTGACTCATGAAAAAGTCTGTGAAACATTCTGCAGGACACAGCAGATAGTGACTGAAATGTCTTTAAAATTTCCTGCTTCATGGAAAAGTCTGCTGGATACTATGGGCCTGAAGGCTGAAAATGGATGCCCCAACGGTACAGAGGAACTTGGGGTGACTGTACAGGCAGCGAGATGTCTCTGTCATTTCTAGAGTTTGGAAGTTGCTTATTTCTTGTTTAATTAGGTAATATTACATCCTTCTGAAGTCTTTGATGGAGTTGAAGAATGGTTAGTTATAGTTTTCCTTAGTTATGATAAAAGATAAAGTAGATATAAATATTGTAACTGTAATTCTTGCTTGATAACTGTTTTGTTGTTTGTAATTTTACTATGTTAAAGTTAAAGCCTTTCTTTTTTGTTTAAACAGAAAAGGGGAACTGATGGAGGAGGGTTAACTGTCTATGTGTTACTTTCATTGGTTAATAAAGAAACTGCCTTGGCTTTTGATAGGACAGCAGCTTAGATAGGTGGAGTAGACAGAACAGAATGCTGGGAGGAAGAAGGCAATGAGGCAGACACCATGCAGCTAGCCCCCAGGTCAGACATGCTGAATATTTCCCGGTAAGCCACCACCTCGTGGTGAAATACAGATTGTTAGAAATGGGTTGAATCAATATGAGAGAGTTAGCCAATGAGATGCTACAGATAATGGGCCAGGCAGTGTTTCAATGAATACAGTTTCCATGTAATTATTTTGGATAAAGCTAGCCGGGAGCCAGGCGGCGGGAAGCGGCCTGCCGCTCCTTCTACAGGGAACCAAGTCTTAAACATATGGACTTTGGGGGGATGGTTTAAAATCCAAACTATAGCAAATTCCTTATAAGGATGCTTATACTTTCATATATAAGAAAATCCAAAAGACATGATTTTTCCATAAAATATGAATGTCTAGATAATTGTGCGATATCTGGTATCCATTTTTATTATAGCAAAGTCTCTAGGCTCAAAAGTACAGTGGTTGGGAATCCAGAGGCAAGAACCAGACTACCTGTGCTCAAATTGCAATTTTATCACTTAGTGGCTAAGTGATCTTATGAAGGCTACTTAACCTCTTTGTGCTCAGATTTCTTTGGCAGAATGGTGATGATCATAGTATTTACTTCCTGGAGGAACTCTGAGGCCTAAAAAACACTCAGCTCAACAGCTGGCAAGGGTGTAAAGGTTAAATAACATGCCTCTCCCTGCCAAAAAGCCTGCTTTTTGAAATTTTGCATTCCATCAAGTCTTTCAGTGAGAAAGTATGTGTCCATTTCAAGTGAACTAAGTGTTTTTATCCCTCTTATTATGTTTTTTGTCTTCCTTATAAACCAGAAACAGTCAGCATAGTAGTTAAGAGTATGGACACTGAAGATTTTACTTGTACTAAAATATTTGCTCCATCCCATGTGACTTTAAGACAGTAACTTAATCTGTTCTGCCTTGGTTCTCTGCCTATAAAATGGAGGTGGCAATGAGAATAATCATGTGTCAAGGAATGCGAGAGTGCCCTATATAAAAGCACACAACAGCCAAACAAGATGGCTCCATAGTAAAGGTACCTTTAGTCAAACCTGAAACTAAGTCCAATCCCCAACACCCACATGGTAAAAAGAGAAAACAGCATTTGAAAATTGTGCTCTGACTTCCATATGCATTCTCTCTCCCTCTCTCTCTCTCTCTCTCGCTCTCCCTCTCTCTCTCTTTCTCTCTCTCTCTCTCTCTCTCTCTCTCTCACACACACACACACATACACACACAGAGAGAGAGAGAGAGAGAGAGAGAGAGAGAGAGAGGGGAGAGAGAGAGGGAGAGAGAGAGAGAGAGAGAGAGAGAGGAGAGAGAGAGAGAGAGAGAATAAGTAAAATACAGTAGCAAATTATAAAGGGTATATAGCATATTGTAATTGCTAACTACCACAGATCTATCCAACATCCTGCATTTATCATGTGCCAGCTCAGTGTAAACTATTAAACATTGGTCACTATTAATATGGTAAGCTAAGGATTTACAGATTAGGGACTGTCAACCATTGTTATCTCAAGCTTGTTTGAAGAAATAGATGAAACTCTCTAGAAAAACTCCAATTCAATGAGAGCCCCAGTTTCAGGCTTCTTCTCTTGTTGGGTTCCAGGAATCCTACTACCAGGTACAGGGACAGGCCCTAACTCTTCTTTCTATCCAGTATCTCTGCCTTTGTTAGCCACTGTTTTGAGTCAGGAGAAATAACAGAAACAGAATGGCAGAGTAGCCAGATGATCGAGCCTCAAATCTGGGCCTGCTACTTCTGAGTGACAAGTTAATCTCTCTGTTTCCTCACCAGTGACATGGACTAAGGCAGGTACTGCCTTTAAGGGGCCCTGAGTGGTAGATGAGTAAATGTGTCATTAAATTAGAATGTGCCTGGCACAGACTAAGCACTGTAGATAAATTTGTTGTTGTGTATGAGTTTTTGTTGACAAGTAAATATTACATGTATTTATGGTGTGCAGCATGGCAATTTAGTCATGTGGAACGGCTAAATCAAGCTCCTGCATATGCATGACTGTATATGCTCACCTTTTGGCAGTGAGAGCCCTTGAAATTTCCTCTCAGCAGTTTTCAAGTGTACAGTTTACTGTTGTTAGCAGTACTCATCATGGTTTATTCTGCCTAGCTGAAATGTTCTGTCCTTCCACAAATGCAACTCAACTTCATATGAGTTGTAATTATTATCAACTTTACAATGAGTCCATAGCATGGAATCCACCTGGCTAGACTTGAGGAGTACCCCCACAGAGGTACAACCTACTCATGGTGTTCTCTGGACAGTCTTGACAGGTCCTTGTACAACGGGATACAATAATATAAGTCCAGAAGACAGAGGAGGAAGGGAAGGTAGAAAATAGCCACACTGGCACTACTAGCAGGAACATCCATCCCTACCTCGCACTCTGGGATACTATGGGAGTGAGAGAGGACTGGTTCTTTGTGTCCACGGACTTAATCCAGTGTTTCTTTGCCATCTGATGGCATACTCCACCTCTCTTCCCTGTTATAAGGGAACCAGAGAGAACAATCTTTTCCTATTTCAAGAGAGCTCGGTTCCAGTTTGGGACTCAAATAACAGATGCTCTCAGAAATCAGTGCTAAGATGAGATCACTTCTGTATATTGAGCACCAGAGGGCAGAACACCACCACAAAAAAATCAGAACAACAAAGGTATTCAGGGAAATGTCTCCAGAAGCTAAATGCAATTAAGTCCTCCCCTAGAGGGGTACAAGGTACAGGATCCTGTATAAACTCTCAGGCATTGTTACTGCTGAAAGCTGCCACCCCAGAAAATGCCCCAAAATGTCTGAATGTGTTCAGAAATATCTATCCTTACTATTCAGACATTTTTGTTGCTTGGTGAGAAAAGGGAATGAGGCAGGAGAGTACAGAAGAGGATGCAGTGGGACGATATCAGGCTATCAGCTGAATATCTCTGGGTTTGGGGTGTCTTCATGCCACACAAAGGAAAGGAAAGCGAATCGAATCAGAGTGAACGATTCTTACTCTCTTGCAGCAAGATGATCACATTCTAGACCATCCTTGAAGCTCAAGTTCAAGGTGACCTTCAGACTTAGTTGTAGAGCGTTTGAGCAGTCCTTTGAGGACTGGCATGAGGAGGTAGAAGTGGTTGTCTCCCTAATTTAACCTAGCTTCATTTTGAAGATCTGCTGGCCATGGAAACAAAGAGAAGAGTTTAGGGTAGAAGGCAATAGCAATAAAAACTCTTGGCACTCAGGTGTGCTGTAGGGATGCAATTGACAGGATTACCTGTGGCTGTGTTGAGAACGACCAGAGTAGTCCCGAGGTGCTCCAGTTCTCTGGCTTCACTGTCATGACTCAGATAAACATTATAGGAGACACCTCGCCCCAGACAAGCTAAAGGAGGATCGCCCTAGTCAGGACACAAAAGCCCCACGTGCTTTTAAGGCCCAGCTTGCCTTTGCTGTACAGCTCTGTTCTGGAGAAGTTCCTGAGCTGGTCTGGGTCTCAATTTCCTACCTTGGAAAATGTCAATTATTCACAGAAGACAGTCACCCACTGAGCAGCAGAGCTGTTTTGTAATCCAGCATTGTTTAGGATATTTCTAACGATTCCTCCTCGAGCCTCAGGGTGGCACATGGATGAAAAATGAGGACTCCAGATTGACTGCCAAGATTGTCTTCCAAGGTCATGGCAAGTGTGGGACGCCAAATTAGTCTGGCTCTGCTCTATTCTCAGATACACACACACATTTCCCATGTCTGGGATTTAATTGGTTCCTTAGAGTACAGGAAGCACAACACGTAGGAAGTACTACACAGACAAACAACTGGAGCGGACAGCTTTGTGAGGAGCTGCCCTCTGTGGGCTGGAGAAGAACACTAGGTCCTGTCCCCATCTCCCATCTCAGCAGGGCATTGATTTGTCATTTGGAAGAAATCAATACCGGCAAAGGTGGAAGAAAGATTTGCTCAGATCCGTTTGTTATCTGAGTTGCCCTCAGACATTTCACAGACCAGTAGCACACCAGCCCCAGATCCCCATCACAGCCTCTTAGCCAAACAGAGAAATGCTGCAGGAAAGGCTGTTGGAGAGCTGAAGCTGGGAAATGTCAAGGTTCGAGTCAGCAGGCGCTTTGAAGCCCTCGAGTCTAATTTCTTACTACAGGGTTATGGAGTTGCTAGCCGAGAAGTGAGTGACTTACACAAGGGGGAGGTGACAAGGCTAGAACTTGGATCTTGTTCTGTCGATGCCACCCCAAGCCCTCAGTCTGGGACTGCGTCATGAAGTCAAGATTTAGAGCCAGAAGACATATTTACCATCTCCTGTTCCCTAATGCCCAGCACGCCTTCTCCAGCATGGAATGCCTTCAGTGAAAGGGTTAGGAGTAGGTTAAAGCAAAGATTCACAGTAAGCCTAAAATTTTGACCGATTCTTACAATAGATAGATGATAGGTAGGTAGATAGATAGATAGATAGATAGATAGATAGATAGATGATAGACAGATAGATAGGTAGATAGATAGATGATAGATAGATAGATGATAGACAGATAGATAGGTAGATAGATAGATGATAGATAGATAGATAGATAGATAGATAGATGCATGATAAATAGATAGATAGATAGATAGATAGATAGATAGATAGATAGATAGATAGATAGGTATTTTCTGTCTATTTGTAGAAGTTATATCATATGCTGAGGAGTGTTTATTACATGTAAAATAGCTAAAACTAAAAATATGAAAACAGCGCTATGAATCTGATGTTCACCTTATCTATGGCTACTTTAGATAGAGATTTAGAAACTTGCAGCCACGGAACACAAATATCATAGCTCTGGATCCCATTCTTGAGCTTCTGGACTACCTCACGGTATGCAAAACTCCTTCACCTTCATGCCACACAATACCGCAAACGTAGGCATCTGCCAGAAGGTGACAATGCGTCTAGATTGTGTCTGCACATCGTGTGTCAGTTGGTCAAGATCTCTTATTGTCTTGAGACATGGGAAAAGAATGCCAGCTGCACTTCTTTGGGAAACCGTATGTGTCACTCCATAAATGTAAATTGCTACTCTCATCACTAGAGTCTCTATGACTGAGACTAGCTTATTTTAAAACTAAAGGACATTGTATCATTTGGGCAGATCCAGGAAAAGTTTGACATGTGGATGACAGCTTTGTAAACTCAAAGAATCTCACAGTGATTTGGTCCTACAGTGAGAATGGCCCAGACTGGATATTCTCACAGTTCTCCACCCAAAATGTTAATTATTCATAATGCCTTTAAATCCTCCTCTATGATGAAATGTTAAGTGACACATTAAATATTCATCATGATGCACCTAATGCAGAGCTGAGGGTAGAGCAGAGCAGAGCAGAGCAAATGTGATTTCTAATTCTGTATCTTTAATTCAAGGCATTGCACTCCCCCAGGGGGGCTAGGACTCCATCCTAAAAGAGAGCCAGGAAAGCCAGTTCACAGCAGTCCTTACATACTGCCAGATTCTTTATAATCTTTGCAAAAAGTCCTTTCCTTTTTTCTTTTTTTAACCTATTCAAAATTGATGTGTAACTTACATGAATATATGTGTGTGTGTGTGTACCCATATAACCAACATCTACATCGTGATATAGAATGTTCCAGCAGCCCAAACGTTTTCCTTATGCTTCTTGCAAGTTAATATACATCCCACACATACAAGAAGTCATTATTTTGACAAGAAGTTCTTTTGAAATCTAACTTGTATTCATCCTTCTGTCATTGCTTTGACTTCTTATTGTTTTACCTTTGAAGCAGGGCCAAGCGATCATCACTGTCCATTGATTTCAAGTTGGCCGGAGTACTGAAACAGAAAACAGGAGGCTTCTGGGGTTATCCAGGAAAAGATCCTTGAACAGCTCAGAGGGAAAACAGGACACTGTAAGGATATGTAAGGTGTTTTGTAAGTGGGAACTGCAGGACTCAAGAAGGAAAGTGAAGGAAAAAGTGTGGTCAGTTTTGACTAAGGCGTCATGGAGGGTATAGCCATGTAGGGTAGAACCACCTGCAGAAGGGCAGGTAGGAAGGCGGGGTGAGCTCAGGAGTTCTGATGGGATTTACTGCCTTCAGATACATAGGAGGTATCCAAGTCATATTAGACATCAATGATCTTCCTGCACATGGATTTTAAAGTTGAGGGCAACTGGGGATCACCCAGGGTAGACACATTAGGAGACAAGACACAAGACACCATGTTCCTGCAGGTGTTCACTCTTGCTATCATTATACTCTAATTGGGAAAAGAAAAATAAACTCTTGCACAGTATATAATTAAGTCTTGAGATTTAAGAAGTTTACATTCAGTTTGAAAGGGTGGTTTTCAAAGGTTTGAGATTCTCATAGGATGATAAAAGAGGCTCTTTTGGTTGAGTAGTTATACCTTCGGAATCCCAGTGGTCCCCACCCTGGTGTCAAGTGTGTGTGTGTGTGTGCGCGTGCGCACACACACACGTTTAAAAATAATACAGGTCAAGAATTTGAGAGAGTAGGAAGAACACAGGAGGAAAGGGGAGATGGGGGGGTGGAAATAATGCAAGCACAGTACCCATGTTTAAAATTCTCAAAAAGTTAATGTTTAAATAAATAAATGTTTAAATAAATTAGTTTGTCTTGAGGAAATGTCATAAATGAAGCTAGTAGTGATGAGGAGGGGGCTCTTGACAAGCATTGGGTGGGAACAGACCCAAGTACAGTGTGCATCACACTTGGCTTTGCACTTGCTCCACACTCAGAAAAGCAATTTTCTCTTTGCAAGTATTTGCTTTACCAAGCCTCCCAGTGAGAAAGACTGTCCATGCTGGAAGTAGACTGTCAGGAAAGTAGAGACAATCGTGAGGAGGCCCCAGCAAGAGCTGACCTTGGAAGATTTCCCTCTCAATGCCTAGAAAGGTTCCCTTCAGGCCCATCTCACAAGAGCCACTGCCCTTAAATTTGTTGACAAAAATCCATGGCTGTGACACAAATTCCCGTCGTGGCTTTGTTTCTTTTCATTCTATTTTAATTCTGAGAAGCACCGTTTATCAAGGTTTGATCTTAGGTTCACATATTCTAAACATCAATTGTGGCAGGAATCTGATACATTTCCAGAGAAAGTGTATATCACAAAAGGCATGCCTCCCTCCTATTGCTGGAAGACCTAATTGGAGCATGTGCCATGGTAAAATGAACATGCTAGACTTAACCTATTTAACACCCCACATTCTCATAATTAGTGATATAGTCATGTAATCTATTCTTCTGTTTTTTTAATTATGAGGTAGATGCTATTGTACAAAGCACACCCAACAAAAATCTACCACTTTACTACTAATAAGAATACAATCCCATGGCATTAAGTATCTTGGAAGTATTGTACAGTTATCACTGTCTCCATGAAAATTTAGCCTCCAGCCTGGTAACCACTAATCTAGTTTATTTATCTGTAGACTTGATAACTATGTATGTAAGCGACTTCACCAAGAAGAATCATAAAATGTCTGACCGTTTGTGACTGGGAGTCATGATTTTTGAATAAGGTATTTGCTTCCTTTGAGAGAGAAGGATTCAGTATGCATTGTCAGCAAGTGGGGGACAAAGAAGGCTAAGTGGACCACTATCGCAGCCACCTCAGTCTCCTAGGAGAAAACTTATTGCATTTGGTAGAAGGAGTGCAGGTCCCATAATCTACTCAATGGTAATCAGCCATATAGAGGAGTATATTAAAATTGTCAAGGGAGAAAACATATTAAGTAACCTCTCTCCCTGACAAGAACATAGTTTGAGGAAGCCATTCTCATTATTCTAATATATCCCCAGCACTTCAAAGTGGCAAATCACCGGCAGATGTAAAAGGAGACTGCTCATTCATTCCCCAGTTGCCCAGACCTGAATAATCACACAGAAACTATATTAATTACAATACTGTTTGGCCTATTAGCTCAGGCTTCTTGTTAACTAATGCTTACATCTTAAATTAACCCATTTCTATTAATCTATGTTTTGCTACGAGGCTGTGAACTACCGGTAAAGTTTTAGCATCTCTCTTCTTTGGCAGCTACATGGCATCTCCTTGACTCTGCCTTCTTTCCCCCAAAATTCAGTTTAGTTTTCCCCACGTAGCTCCATTCTGCCCTGTCTTAGACCAAGGCAGCTTCTTTATTAATCAATAATAATAATAATACATATTCACAACATACAGAGAGAAATCCCACATCAGGCAGAAGCCAAAATGAGACTGTTTAGATTTTTAAGAGCTATTACAAGATGGAGCCTTTTTATTGGAGGTCTCACAAAAAATAATAAAGTGTGTTCTATCTTCATAATTCCCATGTACTAGTAAACTTAGACTTTTGTGGGGATTCAGGACTATATTGTTTTATAGACCTCTTTTTAAAAAATTACAAAATTATGAATATAAATTGGCATACTTTCTCTAGGGCCTTCAAAGAAGCCCTTTTGGTTCAAGAAGGAACACTGCCTGCAAGGATGAATTTGAGCCTGAAGTTCTCCTCATCAACTATTAAACCACCTTCTTCCTTTAAGGAGTCTGAAAGAATTCTTCCTTGGATAAGGTCCCAAAAAGTCTTCCTTCCAAGAAGGTGAACTTCCTTATGTATTCTGGAGGTATACCATTTCTAGGAACAAGTAGCTGAAGGGATGGGTACAGGCAGATAAGGGCTATAACTTCTTATTGTGATCAAAGAATAGAGGGTATCGCTATAAAATTACTATCAGTGGCAATAGTAATTATTATTAAACATTATTGCTAACTCAACTTCGAAGCACTTTGTATGAATTTCCATGGAATTCTCACATACATCCTCATCAATATAGCTCATTATTATTACCATTTGAAATACAATTTGGATACAGGGAGTTTAGTGCATCCAGAGCCTCACAGGTAAAAAGCAGTGCAGTTGGGATACAAAGCTAGACCATGACTCCCCGGGGCTTTTGTCCTGTAACACTCCTCCTCCGCACACTCACCCCGTACTGTGAAGACCAGGAGCAGCATGTGTCCTTGCTCAAAACATAGTCATTTATAATTGTATAAATGGACTCTATAGATCAGATTTTCTGGGGATTTTAAGTCCTCTGATGGAAGGTTAGTAAAGCGGGAAGTTGGTTGGTTTGGTTTTTCTATACAGTCCAGGTTGACTTCAAACTCCCAGTTCTGCTCTTGCCTCACAAATGCTGAGGTTACACTCTTGTGTGAGCATGTCGAGCTCTGCTAAAGGGTTTCAAGTGCCTAAGTCAGGCGAAGAAACTGCAACCACTCAAAGAGCATGTTAAAAGACAGAGCAGTGCTTGCCTTTAGAATATTGCATAAAGTATGTTTAAGAGGTCAGTTTTAATTCTCATAAACTAGCATGCCTTTTGCTTTAAAAATTTTGTTTATTATGGGTTTAGACCATTTATTTCTGTGACTGTCAAGAAGCAAAAAAAGGAAAACTTGATAAGAATGATGGCCAATGAGTCACTCTTATCTCAGTCAACTCCTGCTGTGCAGTACAAAGAACAGAATTCCTTGTGTCTGGTGTTGAGTCATTCATCCGACAAGATGAAGATGCTCTGTCTGCTCAGACATGCCTTCTCCTTCTGATGCTAATCTGTATTTATTCTTCAGTCTCAGAGAAAATCTCTTTGATATAAATACCAAAACAAACAAACAAAAACTGTCAGTGATTCTGATGAGCCCTTCTTTCAAGCTTTTAGAGAACAGGTAGATTACAATGGACAGTTGTTTTATAGATAGGTTTACTGATTTAAAAAAAAAAAAACAACTAAACTCACTTTCCTCAGAGCACTGTATCACTAAATGTTAGAACATGGAGCAAATCCCACAAAAACATTGCCCATTTTCTTATCTATATTATATACTGTATATTGTAACTAGACATTATTTACTCTGGCCTGAGCAGAAAGGGTAAGTTTCTCCATACTTACCTTCGTGTAGTTTCTCCAGAGCCTGTATAGAGTCATGATTGTTCAGAGGAGGTTGGGAAACTGACTGTGTATGCCTCAGATTCTGCTAGCTCCATTTGAGCTACTCCATCAAAAATCTAAGATTTTTTTTTTCAATCTTAGATGCCTCAAAGGAGACATCTGTCCTCCTCTCCTCTGAACAGATTGCTATTACCTTAAATCATTTTATGCATATTCTGATCTAGCAAATACAAGCTTTACCCTCCTGGTGCCTTGCTTGACTGAGAAAGGCGTGTATAACAGAAATCAGAAAATGCCACTTAGGAATTTTTGAAATTCATTATCATAGACTTCTCATTGACTGAAAAAATAACTCAAAGTCATAGTAGAAAACTGAAGTGTGTCTATTATATTATCCTTGAGCAGGAAGTAGTCATGAGAAAATGCATGTGATTTTGACCTTAATTTTACATTGTAAACACTTGTGCAGAACACACCATTCACGAAGAACTGAGAGTGGGTTGGCTATGATTTTGATAGACACAATAGAACCATCAAAGTCTGTGAGATAAAGAGGGATGTGTTTAAAATATTTGAGATCATAAACAAATAGCTTGATGACATTGATGTGATGCCTATACATTTACTCTAAAACTAAGACAATAAAAAGATCATATTCTATTGCTTTTAGATGTCAAAATGATGCTCAACATCACAAAAAATGAAAATCAAACCCACAATGAGATACCACATCATGATCAGTAGGAGGGCTATTATTAAAAGTAAAACAGAAGAAGGCAATTGTTGATAAGGTAAGGAGCAGCTAGATAAAAGGGAAGAAGACAGGAAAGTAAATGAAGAATGTATTTAAGGGCCAAGAAAATGACCCATCAACACTGGTAGATGCTTTCAAGAAGAGGAGAGTGAACATTAGGTATTGGATCTGAAGACAAGTGATCCCAAGTGAAATGGGGAAGCAAACTCCTTGCATAAACTTCCTGAGGCAAGGTATGCCCAGTGTCTTACAAGACTAGTAATCACAGTGTCTATGGCTCGTCTAGGAGCAGGTCCAGGAATATAGGGACAACAAAGAGCGTGGTGAGTGATATGAGCCTCTGCTGCTCTGAGCGCTGGCTACACTGGTCATACACCCTTGGTATTTCCTGTGGGCAAAGGCTATAGGATACTCTACTATGATGACATAATGTATGCCATATGCCCGCAGTGCTTCATCTGTCTGAAGTTCCAGGTGTTTGGGGCAGTCAAATCTAGGTCAATTTATATGCAGAGAAATTTCCTCCATTTTTAACCACCAAAGTCCCATTTTAAACTGCCGGGCCAGGCTAATAACAAAGGCAAGATTCACTGGGGAGGATTCTCTTCTAGTGCCTTGTTAACCAATGACCAGCGTTTGACTAATTCACTGATACTCATGGTCATTCATTAGTCATTTATTTATAGCTCATCATTCACAACCTTGCTGAGTACAGGCAGGCTAGTTAGGGCTGTATAGACCCATGAGCCATGATTCAAAGTCATGGAGCTGTGAACCTTGAACACAAGTGAAAGCTGTGCAGTGGGAAAGAAGATGCCAGGAGGGAGGGAGGGAAAATAGGAGTGAGGAGGGGACAGGAATAGTCTAGGGAAAAGGAAAGAGCTGCAGGTGTGGCCATAGCTTATCTGAAGCTGAGAGGAAGAACTTGGGTTCTCCAGATGGGAACAAACAGAAGGTAGATGAAACAGAACCCAGAAAGACAAGAAACTTCAAAGCTTTGGAAAGTCAGAACAAGAATAGTGAGGATGTTTACAAGAGCCAAGCCTTCCCAGGTAATAATAGGATTGTTAGCAGAAGTCACGGTATTGACTATCATTCATTTACTCGGTTGATCAATGACATTTCCTGGGTGTTGGCCATGTGTCAGGCTCTCTATATAGAAAGGACGTTGTCATGTGTTGTTTAAATACAGCTATCTCATTTTATGTTTGCCAAGGCTCCGAGAGAAAGGTTTCTATGTATAGACTCTGTAGTCTGCAGTGCATGCCAGATCCTCTGAATGGAACTTGCAAAGAAGGAGACTGAACGATGGCTTGGAACGATTGTGTGACCTCTGTCTGCATATCTACAGCAGATCACAGAAGACCGTCCCAAAACCTAGATAACTCATAAATGGAAGTTTCCTGTGCATTGTGAGCCCTTCCCTGCTCACTCCAACATCCACCCTAGCCCTCTTCTAATCTGAAGTCATGGACAGTGCTTTTCTCTCATTGGAGGCTATTGAGCAAAATCTCGGGGAATGGGAAGTAGAGGAACATGTGCAACACTTGTTCTCTCTTGCTTAAGGGAAACAGCTATTTTGACTCACCCTTAATCACAATCCTAAGTCCCAACGTTTGTGAGGCAGAGGCAGGAAGACCAGTCTGAGACTAGTCAGTCAGTCTGGGCTTCGTTAGCAAGAACTTGCCAATAAAAGAAAATATATATATTTGGATGTATATATGGACCCGCCTATCCTCCTGCAACATTAGCGGAACTCTGAATCACAGCTTGCTCCAATACTGATGGGACTCAAGAGGTGAGTGAACAGCAACACAGCAGGATACCCCACTCTCTAGAACTTCCCCAGTGGGACAAAACCCCGGGCCCCTCCCCAAACTCCCTTGGCTTTTCTAGACAGCCATCAGGGAGTTAGCTTCCTGCAGCTAGGATCCCCCCAAACCCAAACCCATTCAGCCACCATCCAAACTACTAGCCACACCTGGCCCCCAAACCCACCTATCCTCCTGCAACCTGTGTGGAACTCTAAAACACAGCTTACTCTAATACTGAGGGGACTTAGGACAGATCAAAAACTTGCTACAACACCGAGGGCATTAAGAGAGAGCACCAGAGAGCAAACCAGGAGAGAAGACCAAGAGAGCAGGCATATAAGGACCTCAGAGGCTTTCTGAGACAGACATTGACAGTACAGAGCAGACCAAGAAAACTCCCAAACACCCAGACAACCACTGCAAAGATTGGACCAAGATGCAAAGGCACTGCCAGCCTCATTTGAAGGAAGAGATGGGTAGGCGTCAATGCAAGAATTCCTTCAACAACCTAAAAAGCAACATGGTAACACCAGAACCCAGTGGACACACAACAGGAAGACTTGATTATCCCAACCCAGAAAAAGTAGAAGAAAACGACATTAAATGTAACTTTATGAAAATGATGGTGACCTTTAAAGAGGAAGTGGAAAAACTCTCTTTTAAAAAATGGAGGAGAAAACAAATAAAAAATTGGAAGAAATTAATAAATCCCTCAAAGAAAACCAAGAAAAAACAATTAAACAGGTGAAAGAAACAATTCAAGACTTGAATACTTGAGGTAATAAAGAAAACACAAACCAGGGAATTCTGGAAATGGAAAATCTGAATAAACAAACAGGAACTAGAGAGACAAGTATAACCAACAGAATACAAGAGATGAAAGAAAAAAATCTCAGGCACTGAAGATACTCTAAAGGAAATAGACTCATTGGTCAATGAAAATATTAAATCTAACAAATTCTTAATATAAAACATTCAGGAAATCTGGGACACCATGAAAAGACCAAACCTAAGAGTAATAGGGGTAGAAGAAGGAGAAGAACTCCAGCTCAAAGGCACAAAAAATATATCCAACAAAATCATAGAAGAAAACTTTCCCAACCTAAAGAAGGATATCCCTATGAAGGTACAAGAAGCGTACAGAACACCAAATAGACTGGATCAAAAAAAAAATCCCCTTGCCATATAATAATCAAAACACACAAAACATACAGAATAAAGAAAGAATAGTAAGAGCTGCAAAGGAAAAAGGTCAAGTAACATATAAACATAAACCTATCAGAATTACACCCGACTTCTCAATGGAAAACATGAAAGCCAGAAGGTCCTGGATAGATGTGCTACAGACACTAAGAGACCACAGATGCAAGCCCAGACTACTAGACTACTATACCCAGCAAAGTTTTCATTTACCATCAATGGAGAAAACAAGATATTCCATGTCAAAAACAGATTTAAACAATACATATCCATAAACCCAGCCTTACAGAAAGTACTAGAAGGAAAACCCCAACTCAAGGAAGCTAACTGCATCCACAAAAACACAGGCATCTGATAACTCCCCACCAGCATAAGCCAAAGAAGGGAAATACACAAACACTACTACTGAAAAAATAACCAGAATTAGAAACCACTGGTCATAAATATCACTTAATACCAGTGGATTCAATTCACCTATAAAAAGACACAGGCTAAGAGAATGGATTCGGAAAACAGGATCGAGCCTTCTGCTGTATACAAGAAATGCATCTCAACCTCAAAGACAGACATTACCTCAGACTAAATGGTTGGAAAAAGGTTTTCAAATCAAATGGACCTAAGAAACAAGTGGGTGTAGCTATCCTAATATCTAACAAAATTGATTTCAAGCTAAAATCAATCAGAAGAGATGGAGAAGGACACATTATATTCAAAACAGGAACAGTTCATTGAGATACAGTCTCAATCCTGAACATCTGTGCCCTTAATACAAGAGCACCAACATATGCAAAAGAAACATTACTAAAACTTAAATCACACACCAAACCCCACACACTAATAGTAGGAAACTTCAGCACTCCACTCTTGCCAATGGACAGGTCAACCAGACAGAAACTTAACAGAGAAATAAGAGAACTAACAGATATAATGAATCAAATGGACTTAACAGACATCTATAGAACATTCCACCCAAACACACACACACACACACACACACACACACACACACACACAAAAAAAAAAAAATACCTTCTTCTTAGCACCTCATGGAACCTTCTCTAAAATTGATCACATACCCAGTAACTAAACAAACCTCCACAGATACAAAAAGAATTGGAGTAACCCCCTGTGTCTTATCAGATGACCATGGGTTAAAGTTAGAATTTAACAACAATACTACTCTTAGAAAGCCTACAAACTCATGGAAACTGAACAGTGAACTACTGAACTACCCCTGGGTCAAGGAAGAAATAAAGAAAGAAATTAAAGACTTTTTTGAATTCAATGAAAATGAAGGCAAAACATATTCAAACCTATGGGACACCATGAAAGTTAAGAGGAAAGTTCATAGCACTAGGTGCCCACATAAAATAAATGGAGAAAGCTCACATTAGTGACTTAAAAGCACACCTGAAAGCTCTAGAACAAAAATAAGCAGACTCACCCAGGAGGAGTATAAGACAGGAAATAATCAAATTGAGGGCTGAAAGCAACAAAATAGAAACAAAGAAAACAATACAAAGAATCAATAAAAAAAAGAGGTGGTTTTTTTTTAGAAAATCAACAAGATAAACAAACACCTATCCAAACTAATCAAAAGGCAGAAAGAGAATATCCAAATTAACAAAATCAGAAATGAAAAGGGGGACATAACAACAGACACTGAGGAAATTCAGAGAATCATTAGATCATGCTACAAAAACCTGTACTCCACAAAATTGGATAATGTAAATAAAATGGACAATTTTTTTAGATAGATACCATATACCAAAATTAAATCAAAGCCAGGTGAGCAATTTAAATAGACCTATAAACTGCAAGGAGATAGAAACTATCATCAAAAACCTCCCCCCAAAAACAAAACAAAACAAAACAAAACAAAAAAAAAAAAAAAACAGCCCAGGGCCAGATGACTTTAGTGCAGAATTCTACCAGAACTTCCAAGAGCTAATGCTTGCACGCCTCAAAGTGTTCCATATAATAAAAACAGAAGGGACATTGCCAAATTCTTTTTATGAGGTTACAGTTATCCTGATATCAAAACCACACAAAGATTCAACCAAGAAAGAGATTAACAAATCAATCTCACTCATGAACACAGATACAAAAATACTTAATAAAATACTGGCAAACCGAGTCCAAGAACACATCAAAAAAAATCATCCTTTATGATCAAGTTGGCTTCATCCCAAAGATGCGGGGCTGGTTTCAACGTATGAAAATTTATCAATGTAATCCATCATATAAATAAACTGAAAGAGAAAACAATATGATCATTTCATTAGATGCTGAAAAGGCATTTGACAAAATTCAACACCCCTTCATAACAAAGGTCTTGGAGAGATCAGGGATACAAGGAACATATCTAAATATAATAAAAGCAATATACAGCAAGTCGACAGCTAAAATCAAATAAAATGGAGAAAAACTCAAAATAAGTCCACTAAAATCAGGAACAAGACAAGGCTGTTCACTGTCTCTATATCTCTTCAACATAGTTCTTGAAGTTTTAGCAACAGCAATAAGACAACAAAAGGAGATCAAGGGGATTCAAATAGGAAAGGAAGAAGTAAAAACTTTTCTTATTTGCAGATGATATGATAGCGTATATAAGTGACCAAAAAAACTCTACCAGAGAACCCCTGCAGCTGATGAATGCTTTCAGTGATGTTGCAGGATACAAGATCAACTCAAAAAAATCAGTAGCCCTCCCATACACAAATGATAAAGAAGCTGAGAGGAAAATCAGAGAAACATTATGTTTCACAAAAGCCACAAATAACATAAAATATCTTGGGGTAACACTAACCAACGAACTGAAAGACCTATTTGACAAAAACTTTAAGTCTTTGAAGAAAGACATTGAAGAAGATACCAGAAGATGGAAAGATCTCCCATGCTCTTGGATAGGTAGGATCAACATAGTAAAAATGGCAGTCCTACCAAAAGCAATCTATAGATTCAATGCAATCCCCATCAAAACCCCACATAATTTTTCACAGTCCTCCTTGAAAGAACAATAATCAACTTCATGTGGAAAAACAAAAAACCCAGGAGAGCCTATACAATAAAGGAACTTTCAGAGGCATCACCATCCCTGACATCAAGCTCTATTACAGAGCTACAGTGATGGAAAAAACTTGTATTGGCATAAAAACAGAGAGGTTGACCAATGGAATTGAATCAAAGACCTGAATATTAATCCACACACCTATGAACGCCTGAATTTTGACAAAGAAGCTAAAATTATAAATGGAAAAAAGAAAGTATTTTCAGCAAATGGTGCTGGCATAACTGAATACCAATATGTAGAAGAATGAATAGATCCATATCTATCACCATGCACAAAACTCAATTCCAGATGGATTAGAGACCTCAATATATATATATCCAGTCACACTGAACCTGATAGAAGAGAAAGTGAAAAGTAGTCTCCAATGCAAGGCCATAGGAGACCACTTCCTAAATAAAACCCCAGTAGCACAACACTGAGAGCAACAATAAATAAATGGGACCTACTGAAACTGAGAAGCTTCTGTAAAGCAAAGGACACAGTCATTAAGACAAAAATGCAGTCTACTGAATGAGAAAAGATATTCACCAATCCCACATCAGACAAAGGACTGGTCTCCAAAATATATGAAGAAGTCAAGAAATCAGACATTAAAATTCTAAATAACCCAATTTAAAAATGGGGTACTGAACTAAACAGAGAATTCTCAACAGAAGAAACTCAAATGGCCAAAAGATACTTAAAGAAATGTTCAATATCCTTAGCTATCAGGGAAATGCAAATCAAAACAACTCTGAGATACCATCTTACACCTGTCAGAATGGCTAAGATCAAAAACACTAATGATAGTTTATGCTGGAGAGGATGTAGAGTAAGGGGAACACTTATCCATTTCTGGTGGGAATGCAAACTTGTACAACCACTTTGAAAATCAGTATGGTGGTTTCTCAGAAAATTGGGAATCAACTTATTTCAGGATTCAGCAATACCACTTTTGGGCATATAATCAAAAGATGCCCAATAATAATACAAAAGCATTTGTTCAACTATGTTCATAGCAGCACTATTTGTAATAGCCAGAACCTGGAAACAACCTAGATGCCCTTCAAAAGAAGAATGGATAAAGAAAATATGGCACATTTATGCATTAGAGTTCTACTCAATGGTTAAAAAAAAAACAATAACATCTTGAATTTTGCATGCAAGTGGATGGAGTTAGAAAACACTATCCTGAGTGAGGTAACCCAGACCCAAAAAGATAAATATGATATGTACTCACTCATAAGTGGATTCTAGCCATAAACAAAGGACTATAGTTCATGATTCTAGAGAAGCTAAGCAATAAGGTGAACCAAAGAAAAATATATAGAGAAGAGACCCACCTGGAAATTGGAAATGGACAGAATTGACTGGCAGAAATGGGAGCATGGGGGTGGGGGGAGAAGGGAGGGTTGGAGAAGAGGAGGAGTGAAGAGGGGAAAGGGAGAGGAGAACTTGAGGGAATGGGATGGTCAAGATGGAGAAAGGACAAAGATGAGAGCAAGAAGAGATATATATAGATTGAGGGAGCCATTATAGGGATAGCAGAATTCTGGCTATAGAAAAATTCCTAGGAATCCAAAAGGATGACCCCACCTAGGACCCTGGGCAATAGAGGAAAGGGGGCCCAATCTTGACTTGCTCTGTAGTCAGACTGATGATTATCTTAAATATCACCATAGAGCCTCCATCCAACAACTGATGGAGGCAGAGGCAGAGGCCCACATTGAAGCACTGAACTGAGCTACTGAAGTCCTGTTGAAGAGTGAAAGGAATGAGAATATGAGCAAGGAGGTCAAGACCATGAAAAGTTCACCCACTGAAACAGTTTGCCTGAGCTAATGGGGGCTCACCAACTCCAACCAGACTGGGAAGGAACAAGCATAGGACCAGACTAGTTCCTCTAAATGTGATTGACAGTTGCATGGCTGGAGCAGACTGAGGGGCCACTGGCAGTGGCACCAGGATTTATCTCTACTGCATGTACTGGCCTTTTGGGATCCTATTCTCTTTGGATGTATACCTTGCTTAGCCTAGATATAGTAGGGAGGGCCTTGGCCCTTCCACAAGGCAATGTGCCTAACCCTCTCTGAAGATTAGATGGGGGTGTGGTGGGAGGGTGTGTAGAGGGAATGGGAGGAGGAGAGGGTGTGGGAACTTGGATTGATATTTTTTTTTAAATTCTAATAAATATTTTAAAAAGAGAAAATATGAAGGGGTTGAAAAGAAAGTAAAAGAGAGAAAATGTGTTAGTGAGGATGTGAAGAAATTGGAGCACATTTTCTCTGTTGATGGGGATGTAAAACGGTGTAGATGCTATGGAAAACAGAACAGCATATCCTCAGAAAAATTAAAAATAGAATTACCATATGATCTATCTATTTCTGAGTGTATACCCAGAATAACCAGAAATCAGAGGCTCAAGCAGACACTTGTCTTTGCATGCTCGTAGCCGTATATTATTCATAGTACCCAGAAGACAAGTGGATGAAGTTCACATGTCTTCATCCCAGATGATTAACAATCAAGCGTTAATAGCTAGAAGGTAGGAGTGACCCAGCAACATATTGAAGCTCAATACCTGCTTTCTTCATTTCTTTTTCTCTGATATATTTGTTGCAGATATGTTCAATGGTGTTGAATCCTTCACCAGGTATTTGGTGGCCTGATTGACCCCCAAACAATGTGGGGAACTATAGCTACTCCACAGGTCTTCCTTTGGTCCATCTTCCAGCTGAGAAACGGTGTCCTTCTTCTCATGTGTGCATGTGAAGGCTACTCATGCTCCCAAAAGAATATTCTTCTTGCCCCCAGGTTTACTGTCTAACTGATCCAAAAGTGTTTCTTAGAGACAGTGTCAGTTAATCAGAATCATGAAAAAAGAACAAAAATTTGCCAAGAAAACTGGGGCATTTTAGGTACAAGGAGGAGGAAAAGGAGGAAGAGGGAGAAAAAGAGAAGGAGGAGGAGAAGGGGGAAGAGGAGAAGGGGAAGGAGGAGGAGGAGAAGGGGAAAGAGGAGGAAAGGGGGAGGAGGAGAGGGAGAAGAAAAAGAAGAAGAAGAGGAAGAGGAAGAAGAAGAAGAAGAAGAAGAAGAAGAAGAAGAAGAAGAAGAAGAAGAAGAAGAAGAAGAAGAAGAAGAAGAAGAAGACATTAAATTTGAAAGTTCTCAGAGACTCTGAAAAGAGTAAGTTTTTTTTCCAGAGACAGTCTCCCTACGTAGAGTTGCCTTCTCTAAAATGGTAGATAGATAGATGGCAGATGATAGATAGATATAGATAGATAGATAGATAGATAGATAGATAGATAGATAGATAGATAGATAGATAGATAGATAGATGATAGATAGATAGATGAGACATACAAAACAGGCTATTTTTGAACTCACAGAAATCCACCTGCCTCTCCCTCCTGAGTGCTCAGATTTAAAGGCATGAGCCACCACCGCCAGGCAAGAGCAAGTATTATTTTAACTGTGGTTAAAACAGGAACGTCAGTTTAGTTGGCTCATATCAAGCCTGCTGAGATGTTTGGAGTACAGTATTCCTAAGTGCCTCATTGGCTTCTTCCTTTGTAACTCCCACATCTCTGCCTTAGTACCAGAGTGGGGAGACTGAACTGAAGAGCCTATTTGGCTCTTACTGACATTAGTGAATCCTGTCTATTTAGGCCCTAGATAAATTTTAGAGACTGTGTTAAACCAAACAAGACTAGATCATCCATAGTTACATACGTGCATATATATATATATATATATATATATATATATATATATATATATATATATATAGAGAGAGAGAGAGAGAGAGAGAGAGAGAGAGAGAGAGCTGGCTGTCTGAGTGCTGAAAATAGTACATGGGATGCAGTGCGATTAAGCATCACATAACATTTGAGTCACTTGTGGGTCACATTTATGTCAGGGCCCATACTTTACTTAAACTGAAATGTTCCTTCCTCTAATGATGTCATAAGCACAGTGACATCACATTCTAAGGCAATGCACTAGTCACCTATTTGAGGTGTTGCTGGTTTGTATAACTAGTGCTACAGCACCACAGTCTCATATAACTGTATATAATCCTTGACAATCACAATAAATGACTCTACTTTTGGTTTGTATTTTTCTACTGTACCTTTTTAGTCTTAGAGTGTACTCCTTCTGTTTATAGAAAAAAAAACAACTCTGAAAAACAATGTGCTTTATTACCTCTGACGTCATTCCTCACAGCTTGAGCATCATTTTCTCTTACGTTTGACTTAACTGTGTGTTGTTGGTTCACTGTGGCCTCTAAATGAACAGGATCTAGTTCTAAGGTTGTTGGTTAGGGACCATGGTGAGTGATTGGCCTAGAAACAAAACTAAAAATGGTTAGGGACCATGAAGTACAAAATCAAAGATGGTTATTTTTCTCTTTATTTTAGCTATGATCTTGAAGAAGAATTGCCAAACGTCAGAAGCTGTGAAGTCACTGAAGGTAACAACACACGCAAAGCTTCAAGAAGAGCCCATATCAGATGTGCAGGAACTTCTGATGACCCGAGCTGAAGGCCAGGCTCCGAGCTGCATCAGCACCAACACCATAAGGACAACGCAGAGTGTGTTTTCAGTGCTAAAAGAAAGAGCAGGCCTGATTTTGATCTTGAATACGGTGCAAATACTGGGTGATTTAAGTGATTCTGGACTCATTATTCTGTGAGTTAACGTGAAACAGTTTTTTTAAAAATAACTTTGGGAAACTCAAGATAAACTGCTTGTGAGAGGGAATTCCTTTCCAGAAGAAATCTGTAGCATGGATGAGACCTCCTCATTCTGGCACAGACGCCTGAAAAGTTAGGTTTGCAATAGGCTACTCGTCTACTTTGTGTAAATACTCTGTGATCTTCACAGAAGGGCACAATAGCATAAGGGTGAAATTCTCAGCACTCACTCCTGTTACACAACACCTTACGGGAGTTTCTATTGAGTTGCTGTCTTGCTGTTGTCATTATTAGTAAATTCCATGAAACCAATTGGCAGTGAGGGAAGAGGGATTTGGATTCACCTGGAATTTGAGACACCAGGCAGAATCAGCTAGGGGTTTTCCTACACAGCCCCACGATTTACCAGAGACTGATCGCTGTGAGAGGCCTCCTTTTTGACGCTACAGTAGAAGACAGACCGTAGTAAAATTGAACCACATTCTATCCAGACTGCTTCTCCTTCCAGACATCTCTGTTTCTTCTTGGGTTGAGACTCAAAATGTGGTTCATCTTTGCTGAGAAGTCCTCCTGGACTAAGCCAAGGGCTTCGCTTTCAGGCCTCCATTGTCTGTCTACTACAGGGGAAGAGCCCCATCATGCAGCAAGGAAAGAGCCCCCTCATGCAAGATGCAGCAGAGGAAGAGCCCCATCGTGAGTCTGGCAGCTGAAAGGAGGTTGTATTCTCTACTGTAGCTGGCTGGGGTTAATCCTCTGGGCCAGAGAATTTGCCTGGGAGTCTTCTAAAAGATCCTGAAATCCAAGATCCTTCTCTCTGTCGAGAAAGTGTCACCCAACCCCCTTCACATTTAAAAGAAAAGCTATCTTTCCCAGGACCATGGAAATAGCTGATAGAACTTGGAGCAGCACGGCCTTTTCTTCAGACAAAGCTTCAGATTAATTTTATGAGCATATTTCCAATATGTAACACTGAGAATGACATTTTACTCCAGCAATTTTGTCACAACATTTCATAAAAACAGCACCAATGCGAGTTGTGAAGTTGGTATCCTCATCCTCATCCTTAGATGAGGAAGCAGGAGGAACCATGGTGCTGAGACCCAAGGCTTGTATCATTTCCCCTCACCAGCAAGTGGCGCTGTTATCCACCAAGTTCCCTGGAAGTTGGCTTTGTTTTTATTTTATTATTTTATTTTATGTTGTTTTTCTGCTTCTGTGATTCTGACATCCTCTGATGGGGGAGATTTTACATTGTTCTAATTGTGGTTTTTGTTTTGTTTTGTTTATTTAGCCGAGTGTTCTCTGCTTTCTCCCTTTTATCTGCCTGTAAGGTTGCCGAATCTTAATGATTCTGTCTGAAATGTACATCTCAAATCTTTCTTCTCCCTTTTTCATTTTAGACTTCTAAAGAATATCAAACACACACAAGTAAAATGAAAACAATTATAAGTTTAAAAAAATATCATGGAATAAGCCCCATCTCACAGTAACGGTCCTGCCCCCAAGAGACAGAGATGCTACATAAGCCTGCAAATGAATACAAATCTCAACTCGGAGAAACGTGAAGCACAGTTGCTCCTTGACTTCCATGCAAGGTTGAAGCTAGGTTAATTCATCATAGCTTGAAGAACATCTTCAGAGTACATTTAAAGCACTTAAAAAGATGGACTTCAGAACATCTGAATTAGCCTGCAGTTGAGTGAAATCATCTAACACAAAGTCTGCTTCGTAGCACATTGCTGTATACCTCCTGTATATGCACAGATGGGTATTTTGTAGACTTGATGGCATGTGAAAACAGAAAACAAAATATCCAAGGACATGGTTATCAGAGCTCATGGCTGAGTACCCATAACCTATGATGAGCAATGATATGGAGCTTCAAATCATGGCTGCGGCTAAGCCTTTCAAGTTGTCCTATTCTAATTGGAGGGCAAAAAAAAAGTCAAATTCAAAGTACAATTTTTATTTAATAAGTATCACTGTCACACAAATTGTAACTCAGAGACAGCAGCTTGGGATTGGAATAGTGTTCTCTAGAGCCATTCACTGTTTAAAAAAAACGCAATAGTCATCATAGATAATAATATAGTCAATGTGAAACCATTTTCAATTCTTTTCAATATGTCAGCTAGTATTTGTCTTCATAATCTACATAATAAGCTTGTAGTATTTGCCCAAGATTTTTCAATATAGTTGTGTGCTGATGTCCCAATGTAAGGCTATTTGACTTCCTCAAGCTCCCCACAAACCTTCCCCACGGCTTTTCTTCTTGATCTTCTCTGTATAGTTACATTATAATTTTCTTCATACCAACAGTCAACATTTACCTTGTCAGAATCCTGTACTCAATATCCATTTCTGAGTCCCACAGTAGTAGCCATGGCTCTGATTGATTTCTTCTGCAACCTTCAGTTTTTAGCATAGTAACCACTAGCCTCCTTGTCTTTTCAATTCTCTTAGTACTCTGCTTATCGATAACTGTCTGTATCATCTCATTTCTCATTTCCTCCAACAGCTTCTCCAATACAGCCTCTGATCGTGCCATTGTTTTTGTTAAAAATGTACCTCCTCCACCTTTAGCACTCCTGCTCTGTAGATCACTTCCTTTCTGAACAGTCACTATCTTGAAGATAGTCACTGTCTTGAAAGCCCCTGCAGATACGCCCTCAAACCCAGCCTGAGAATCCCTTTCACTTCTCGTTTGACAGCATCCTGTCTGTCGTGGTTTTCATGTCTTTGTTGTTGTTGAGTGGAGCATGTTGTCCTAAGTTTTTAGAGACACAACACCTTGGAGGTAACTTTGCTGAAAATACTGTTTGTTTAAAATGTATCTGTGATGCATGTTAGTGATTTGGACAATCATATAGTCCCAGGCAGGAAGTGATGCTTCTTTATAATACTGAAAATAATTCTCCACTAATGTCTGCTTTCCAGAACAGGTGCTGACTGCTGAAGCTCGGTAAGTAGCCTGTCTTTTGCCTTTGGAACATGCTTCTATTTTCTTTATCCCTAGGGTACTGAAATCTCATAAGGATGTGTCCTGGTGAGGCCTTTTAATAAGTTCTATTTTGAGGGAATGGCTTTTGAAATTTTAATCTAAATATCTATGGTTATCATTTTCCAAAAGGCTAACAGGACTAGGAGACAGTTCACCAGCTAAAACACACAGTTGCCGTGTAAGCATGAAGATCAGAGTTCCGATCCCCAGAACCCACATAACTTGTGTGGCCATGCTGCCACCCCTCCCCCCGAAACTACAGCAAAGATGGAATCCTGAAACTAAGCCAAACAAGTAACCCAAACAGGGAATTCTGAGCTAAGGAACCTTGCCACATGAATAAGGTGGAGATCCATTGAGGAAGACAACTGACATCACTTTTGAGATTCCACAACCATGTGTAAATATGCAAGTGCATCTATGCATACACATGCACTAACATACCACAAATACACATATACACACAAATGCACACCTTACACACATGCATGTCTTAATAACTTTATCAAATATTTCTTTGAAAATTCTATTTTATCCACTTTTTTCACTCTTGCATAGTTTCTATTAGTTGGTACTGGAATCTTCCAATGTATATATATTTTTTATTTATTATTTGTATCATTGTGCTTTGTTCTCAATGAAGTTTCTTTGCTTCTTAAAAATTATCACTATGTTCATAGCTGCGCTATTTGTAATAGCCAGAACATGGAAACAACCTAGGTGCCCCTCAATAGAAGAATGGTTATAAAAGGTGTGGAACATATACACATTAGAGTTTTACTCAGAGGTAAAAAACAATGATATCTTGTATTTTTCATGCAAATGGATGGAAATTGAAAACACTTTACTGAGTGAGGTAACCCAGACCCAAAAAGAGGAATATGGCATGTACTCACCTATAAGTGGATTCTAGCCATAGTTAAAGGTCTTTGAGCCTATAATTTGTGATCCTAGAGAAGCTAAATAAGAAGGTGAACCTGAAGAAAAGCATATAGTTATCCTCCTGGATATTGGAAGTAAACAAGATTGCCAGGCACTTGGGTGCACGGGGGGGGGGGGGGGTGGAAGTAAGGGGAGATGATTAGGGAAAAGGGAGAGGGGGAGGATTGGGGAATTGGGGATGGCTTGGGGGAATGAGATGGGGGGAGGAAGGATGGATATGGGAGCAGGGACGTATATATCTCAACTAAGGGAGCCATTTTAGGGTTTGCAAGAGACTTGATTCTGGAGGGGTTCTCAGGCCCAAGGAGAGGTTCCCATATTGTTCCCTGGGCAGCAGAGGAGAGGGTGCCTGAACTGGCCTTGGCCCATAACCATACTGATGAATATTTTGCATATCACCATAGAACCTTCATCTGTCGATGGATGGAGATAGAGACAGAGACACATATTGGAACACTGGACTTAACTCCCTAGGTCCAAATGAGAAGCAGAAGGAGGGAAAACTTGAGCAAGATAGGCAGGACCAGAGGGAACCTTCATCCGATGATGGATGGCGATAGAGATGGAGACCCACATTGGAGCACTGGACTGAGCCCCCAAGGTCCAAAAGAGGAGCAGAAGGAGAGAGAACATGAAAAAGGAAATCAGGACCGCGAGGCGTGAGTTCACCCACTGATACAAGGGGACTGATCTAATGAGAGCTCACCAAGGCCAGCTGGACTGGGACTGAATGAGCATGTGATCAAACCGGATTCTCTGAATGTGGCTGGCATGGGGGCTGACTGAGAAGCCATTTAAAGTGGCACTGGGTCTTGTTTCGTCTGCATGTACTGGCTTTTTGGGATCCAGTCTGTTTGGATGCTCACCTTCCTAGACCTGGAGGGAGAAGGGAGGAACTTGTACTTCCCACAGGGCATGAAACCCTGACTGCTCTTAGGACTGGAGAGGGAGGAGGAGAGGGAGTGGGGGGGTGGAGGAGAGGGAGTGGGGGGAATGGGAGGGTATGGGGAGGAGGGGAGGAAGTGGAAATTTTTTATAAACAAATAAATAAATAAATAAATAATTTAAAAAAAAGAACACAGAAAAAATAAATAAAACTCTGACAAAAAATTATCAGTTTTAGTTATGGTATGAGTTTGTATGAGCACATTTCAGTTCATTATGTAACTTTGTAAGCATTTTTGTCTCTGAGGATGTTAATATTTTCTTTAAAGGAAGTTTCTGTTGATTTTTTTGGAGTTCTTCCTCCATTTCAAATTTTCGTTTCGTTTATTACTGTATACACATGATAGATATGTGTGAGTGTGGGCACATTCATATGGAAGCCAGAGGACACCCTCTAAAAGTTGCTCCCTTTCCATGGTAGAGTCCAAGGATCAAACTCAGGATGTCAAACTTTCTCAACAAGACTCTTACCCACTGAACCATTTTGCTGGCTCTTACTCTTTCATGTTGTAAGCCTTTCTGGACTATATAGCTTCCCTGCTTTCAGCCTGTTTTTAAGAATGAGACACTAAAGGACTGAGGTGAAGCCCCCTGCGATTGGATGAGACTTGATGATTTACAGTCCAGCTTACCTATGTCCAGCTTAAGACTGATGACCTTACTGAGTTTTGTGTGCGTGAGTGTAAGTATTTCTTCCTCTACAGGAAAGTTATTGAAATTCCCAGAGATGCTCTAACATCTTCTGTTAGGTTTATAAGCATGAACAAATGTCCTGGAGACAAAGAAAGGTATCCTTTGCCTCCTAACTCTTCTCTTATAATTCGCCCTTCACTTCTAACCAAATCTGACTATATCCTTCCCCAAGTCAAGAACCCTCAGTGACACAAGCAGAACTGGATCCTTCCCATGTAGGTTTAAACCATCTTTTCCTGTCTTGTTTACCTCTCTATTTATAAACTATTTTGCAATAAGTATCTTCTGAAAAGTTATTACGTGCCAGGGTCATACAAAGTCTTCATGAAAATAGAAACCTCAGTCCACCATTAAATCTTGTGGAATGAATGGATGAGTTGATACATGAATGACAACTCTTCCCTCTACATGGTATAAGCTTCCCATACCCATGCCTGTCTGCTAAAAATTCTAATTCTACTCGTTTATAGTCAACCTCAAGCCACAAATCTCCTCTAACTCACGATGAAATTAGTTTAGTCATCTCCACCTCCCCCACTCTCTGAGTCACCGTCTTAATGTTGGTATTTAAATACTGAATCTAGATTACTTCGAATATGCTTATAGGCATGCTGATGGAGATCTCCTGAGTGGCAGAAACCACGATGATATCTCATGATATGTTAAAAAAACATACATTTTGCATAAGGCAAGAATCCATTAAAATGTGCTGAAAGTAAGTTTCTCTGTTACCAAATTCAAGGGAGAAATGTTCTGTTGGTTATATAAGTGAGACTGAATTGCTTTATTCTTCCTCTTGACATTCAAACATTTATTAACCTACTTTGGGCAAGGCCCTGTGCCATACGCTAAAGTTACAAAGATGAAGAAGGAACAGGTATATCCTGAAATGGCTCATAATCAAGCAAACAATGATACAGGAGTACAAACAATTACAAAAGCATGGGCCTGACCATTAACTGTGCTGGAACCAGGGTGGCAAAGACTTAGGATCCTGTCTAAGAAAGAAAGTAAGATGTTATAGCCAGCTAAGATGTGAAGGACAAATGGAAGAAATGGTCTCAAGAGAAAAATAATAATATAAACGCGATAATAAAAAAACAATAAATGTGATTTTTCATTTTTGCCTTTATTGGAGTAGAAAACTCAGAAATATATTAAATATTTAGTCTACCAATATTCAAATATGTATTGCAGATCTATGGTACCAGGTTAAACAGACAGTTTCAGTATAGATAGCCTAAAAAATAGATAAAGGAGCAGAACACTTCAAATAGGAAAAGGATTTTATGCAAAATTGCTATAATTTAGTCCAGATCCATTTTAATGGCCTCTAAATTCAAAGAAAAAGCTTAGAGAAGAACACATATAGATAACATATCCATTAGTCAGTTTCTCTGGAGCATCGACTGTCCCAGGGAACATTTGGCAGGAGCTGCAGTGCAATCAGTTACTGTTCGGATTTTCTGATGAGAGTCGGAAATGCTATTCTTCTGAATTGTTGATTGAAGGGAGATTCACATGTTTTACATACCAGATGTGCAGGAGGTGAGGCCAGCTGCCTAGGCTGGATGATGAAGGGTCTGATTTACATTCTCTCTCAGAAGCAGGGCCATGTACTTCTCAAAGTGGCTGCGGAAGGGGGGTGGGCATGTACAGCACACACACATTTAATACTTAATTCATGCCAGGCACCAATCTAGACACTGTGCAGCATCTACTCTGCTTTTCATATTATGTAGATGCCTGGTGAGACAGAAAATATTTTTTATGCTCTAGCATTTATTTAGATTTATTTATGTTAGCAGGGATGATGCCAGCCAGCGCTCACTGGAAACGCAGCAGTCACCTTGGAACACGCTTTCTGTTTAGAGAAGAGTTATTTGAGTAGCCGCTCATGTTTATGTTAAATGTAAGACAAGCTGGTGTTCTGTCCCCAAGGAATGTTATGTAACAGCACCTGCTCTGTGCAGGGCCATGTGGTCTCTCCTAATTTCGTTGAGTTTCTGGAGCTCAGAAGTGCAAAGGAACTAAGCAAATTCGAATTATGCCAAAAAAAAAACTTCAGAAAACAAAGTGGTGGGAACCAAGCCCCTATATTCTGAAGTTCAGCTTTCTTTAAAGGGATGTTCCTGAAGACCCCACTCCACAAAGTAGGCTTCTCTTTTCTATAGGACCTGGATGGGGGCAGTCCTAGAAGAGGTGCTTGATCAATATTTGTCAAATGACTTTCAGCCCCTAATTCCCCAGTCTATGCTTCTGCTCCCCACTTTGCTTATTAAAGTGCAATTATTCTTTTTTTAAATTAATTCTCCCTTCACTAATCTTCCTAAAATAACTATCGAAAAGCTTGAGCAGATGTCAGTCCCTTCATCTATTAACAGTCAACTGAAAATTGCTCGAGCAATGTCCCCAAATAGAAAATGATATCCATCTTTGTTATAACCAAATAATGTAAAACTTAGTCATTTAATATTTATGCCAAGTGGTTTAATAAGCCAAACAGATGTTAAAATGATACTTTTAAAACTTCACTGTTGGAATCGTGTTTCCTGTCAGTAGATCTTATTTTTGATTTTATACTATATATCTATGCAGTAATCTATTATAAATTGGTTATTTGGGCTAGGCATATTTGTAAAAATATTTCAAATTTTTAACTTGGGATTTGGCTGACTTTGAGTCAAAGTACTTTAAAATAAATACCATCATTGATTTAATGGTTTTTGTAAACAGAGACTGCACTTATGTTTCCCAACCACCCAGACCCAAATAGTCACACAGAAACTATTAATTACAACACTGTTTGACCAATGTCTCAGGCATATTTCTACCTAGCCCTTCCATCTAAATTAACCCATTTCTATTAACCTATGTATCACCATAAAGATGCGGCTTACTGGTAAGATTCTGGCATATTTCTGCTTTGGCAGCTACATGGCGTCTCCCTGACTCTGCCTTCTTTTCTCTTTTATCTCTGCTAGGATTTTCTGTCTTGCTCTATTCTGCCCTGCCATGGCCAAAACAACTTCTTTATTAACCAATGGTAATAAAACATATTCACAGCATATTGCAGAATGGAGCCTAGTATTACACCACTGCTCATAATATTTGTGAACTAAATCAAACAATGGTAGACCAGATGTCAAAAATCACACAGCTAACAAAGGGTAACTTAGGTCGCAACTCAGATGTATCTGGTTTCATGGACTCTGCTTCTAACCCCTGAGCTCTGTTGTCTACCCACACTTGAAGTCAACTGTGAACAGAGGAAATGTCAGAAAGTTCCAAAGGCTTGGAATAAAAACTGGCCCAGCTATTCTTTGTAAGAAGCTAGACTATGCGTGGAGGATCAGTCCTGCTGTAAAGAAGACCAGAGGCTAATTAGTCTACAGATTTCCACAAATTTGGAGACTTTGGAGTTACATTGCAAAAAGCTATCGATATCTGTATTAATGCACTTAAGTGGTACTTGAGATTTAGTAATAACTAGGCACTTTATATCTATGGATTCAGGGACTGTGAAAGTAGCTGTAAATTACACAGAACATACTAATGGCCATTTCCTAAAACCCTGAAAGAAAATGATGGTAAAGCTTTAGAGTGATTTTAAATGAGAAAACCAATGTCCAGAACAACTGCTTGACGTATACCAGATGCAATCACTTCAATTACATAATGAGCCCCTCTCTCGTCCTCCTATTTTAATACAGCAAAGATACTGAGAATCTTTTTCAGTTCTAAGCTGAGTGCTTTGCAAACCTTAACTTAGTTAACCTTTGAGATACATGGCGTTATGCATTTGCACTTTGCACGCAGCCTGTCAATAATCTGTTAATCTATTATTTGAGCATAAATAGAAGCATAAATAGATCAGTAATTGGCCAGAATCACCCAGCTCCTAAGTGCAGAGGTTGGATTAACTCCAGGAAATATGGCTTTAGGTCTTTGCTCCTGGTCTATATACTAGAAAAGAGAGTGGTGTAGTCAGACTTGTCAACACTTTTTTTAAAAAGGCAAGCAAACAACAGCAATAGAAAACAACACAGCTCTCACCTAAAGAAGATAAGAGACAGTTTTATTCTGAAGCCAAATATTAGTGACCATAGTCCAGAAATACAAATGTAGGTTATCACAAATTCCATGTCCCAATAACATAAAATTCCCATGAAGCATTCTTGAGTAACAGAGCTAAGATGGTCATAGATTGACACACTTTCCAAACACATTGGTGAGCACATCAAGTAGATGGGCAGCAGCAAAACAGAGACTCCTCTGCTGTAGGCCTCAAATACTATCTGATGACACTCATAGATTTTGAGTTAGTGAAGCTAGACTTTGTTTATGCATTCCAAAATTATTTACAATTTTTTATAATTTATAAAATTATAAAAATTTATATACAATTATTTATATTTATATACAATTTATATACAATTGTATATAAAATTTATATACAATTCTTTAGGTTTTACACATATATACACATCATATATGATGTTAGGTCATATGCACAGACAGACAATGAAGGAATATTCAAAACAGTCCAAGATAGACCAAGGTAATTAAACTCTGAACCTGAAGTTTCCCAACCTCTCTCACAAGCACAGAATTTCTAACTAGACTCTAAAGAATGTTCAACTCTCTATCAAGATATGGCTTCCATTGCTCTCCCTCTCCAACCCTCCCCCAACTTGACCACCCAGTTCCCTTATGTTCCTACCCCCATTCCACCACTATGGGATTAGGGAGAAATTTGGGACTAGGGAAACACCCAGGAATCCACAAGGATGAGCCAAGCTAAGACTAGCAATAGTGGAGAGGATACCTGAACTGATCTCCTCCTATAATCGGACTGGTGACTACCCTAATTGTCATCTTAGAACCTTCATCCAGTAACTGATGGAAGCAGATGCAGAGATCCACAGTCAAGCACTGGGACAAGCTCCCGGAATCCAATAGAAGAGAGGAAGGGCGGCGTCAAGATCTGATGGGGAAACCCACAGAGACAGCTGACCTGAATTAGTGGGAGCTTGTGGACTCTGACTGACAACTGGGGAATTAGAGTCCTTTCAATATTTTTCTCAGAAAAAGACAAAGCCTGTACCAGTTCTCCTTAAACGAGACTGGCTTTGATGATTTGCTCGAAACTAATAAAATTTGGTGGATGTGGCACTTATTTACTTCCAAACTATATGAGAACAGGAAAATTAACTTTCACCTGATTTCTCTTGAGAGTCCTGCCCTGGAGGAAGACAGCTGACGAGAACTGTGTCAGCCCATAGTCAGCATCAACAGCAAGCTTTGTGAAGAAGCGTGGCTGTCCAGCCTAGAGACTGACATGACCAAACCCCTCTGACTGCTAAATGCAGCTGCACTGAGGATTCCAGGGGTCAAGTTGAACTATTCTAAAACTTCTGAACTACAAGCTAAATTGGTGTTTATTAGCTGCTAGCATTAAGGTTAGTTAATAGCAACCCAAATATTGATAGAGAATTACAGGAGAAAATTTAAATTTGTAATCTCAGAAAAGAATGAGAGGATATATATATATATATATATATATATATATATATATCACATGTGAAAGAGAAAATTGAGCAATATAATAAACAAAATCATGCCAAAATGTTTGGCAATTTACATGGAGAAATTACTAAAATGTGCACAAGACATAAAAAATGTTCATTAATTTTTTTATTTATTTTACATCCTGACCATAGCCTCCCAAAGAGGGAAGCAATAAAAAAATCTTAATAACTATAAATCTACATGTTAAGTGGGATAATTCAAATCTATGCTCAAAAATCTTTCTATGAAGAAAACTGTCATCCCAGAGAGTTCAGTGATAAATTAAGTCAACTATTTAGGAAATAAATGATACTAAGGAAAGTAGAGGTTAGGACTTTCTTCCAAACTTCTTATAGGAAGCAAGCACAACCCTACTACCGAAGAAGAGATATATAGATATAGATATATCATAGATGTAGATGATACACAGATAGAGATAAAGATAGAGGGGGGTGTGTGTGTGTAAAGCCTGGGGCTAGAAATAGGCTATTTCTTTAAAGTTGTTAGAATTGAGGACCCATAGCCCCTCATATTACAAACTGTTACCAGTGCTCTTGGTTACCATCCAGAACTTGGTGATAAGAACCTATTGCTGAAGATATTACATACTTGAGTCACAGAACATAGTGAAATTAAAGTATTGGCAATCTGGAGGTTTTACCATTACCAGTTAGCTTCCATAGTGCTCAAAGATGCCATATACACTACTAGAGAAGAAAAGTAGTCATCAGTTTCACCTAGCAAGGAACCCTGTGAACTCCAGAAAATACTGGTCCAGCATGACATGAATACTGGTGCAATAGTGGCACAAATATCATGGGAGTAGCCAACTACTTCCTGCTTGGATTTAAGTTCCACTCCTCAAGATGAAACTCATACCTGACATCATTATCAAACCAAGAATCTACGAGTAGACAGATTATAGGTCTGCACTATATTATTACTCTGCAGAATGGACAAAGTTCTAAACTGACTCCTAAAAACTCATCGTACTTAGATTACTGCTTCTCTCAACCCTCATTAGAGAAGTTTCTTTTCTATTTATCATAGAGAGTGACTATCATAGAAACCTATTACTGTTCAAGGTGCAGAGAATAAGTGAATTTCAGATGCTCAGCCCTAAATACAGCACTGATACCACAGTCACTCCTCAAGGCTCAGGGATAATTGTGGAAGATGAGGTGACACCTCTCTGTGCATCTGTGTGGGAATTTTCAGAAAGCATTGGTAAAGGGAAAAGACCTTCCCTCGAAGTGAATGGTTTCTTCCAAAGTGGTCCAGACAGATAATGCAACTTTAAATGAACTTATCACAGAATGTAGAGTGATTTCAACATTTAAATGCAAATCAAGGTAATTATATAAAAACTGACTGAATTGCTATAAAGTAGACAGGAGAAACTGGAATAAAAGAAACTTAAAACTATCACTTACCAAAAAATTAAACATCTAGAACTCTAATGAAAAGTGCCTATTCTGAGAACTATAAAACATTGTCAAGAGAAATTGAAAGATTTAAAGAAATAAAAATGCATATTATGTTCATGTTGTATGACCTGATATTATTAACATACCTATTCTTCCCAAATAATCTAGAGATTCTATGAAAACATTATCAAAATGTCAGTGTTTTCAAAAAAGAAAACTAGGCTAAGATTAAGGTTTTCATGAGGAATTAGAAAGGACTTAGAATAGTTAAAACAATTTTTTGTGAGTAGTAGTGTATGCATTCATGTCTATGTCCATTTGTGTGTTCGTGTGTGTGTGTGTATGAGTGTGTTTGTATGTGTATGTATTTGTGTTAAGCACAATTAACTAAAACTCAGGATCAGAAATTGGGGTTTAATCTGAAGATCCAAAAAGCAAAACAGCCAGCCACTGTCTCTTACCTCAACCTCAGTCTAAAATGGCAATTCTGCCTCCTGGAATCTCAGAATGAGACTGTGTTGAGAGCTGTTTCCTCCCGTTTTATATTCCTCTCTAGGACTGGAATTAAAGGCATGCACCACCATCATTAAAGGCATGCACTGCCTGGTTTTTATGTGTGGCTACTGGGATTAAAGGTGTGTGTTACCATAACCTGATCTGTAAGGCTGGCCAGTGGGACTGTTTTACTCTCAGATCTTCAGGCAATCTTTGTTTATTAAAATATAATTGAAATATTACTACCCTTGTGTGTGTGTGTGTGTGTGTGTGTGTGTGTGTGTGTGTGTACAAGAGAACAACCTCAGATGTCATTCTTTCTCAGTTACCATCAGCCTTGTTTATGAGACAAAGTCTCACAGAATGTGTTCCTATCACCTTACCATGACAGGCTTTAGTAATTCTTAGAGGAATTTTTGTTCCATTTTCCCACATCTTGGTGAATATAACATCTTTTGTAACATCATATGCATCTATTTTTTTCCTGCTTCTCTTTACTTTCACAAATGTTTTATGCTCCACCATGCCTGTACCTGTGGGTCTTATTAAAAGCCATATTCTGACTTAGTAGGTCTGGGGCAGGACCAGAGAATCCAGGACTTTGTTGTTTTGTGTGGAGTTTGTGGGGTTTCTTGTTTGTTTCGTTGTTTTTGTTTGTTTTGTTTGTTTTGTTTGGTTTGGTTTGGTTTGGTTTGGTTTGGTTTGGTTTGGTTTTGAGACAGGGTCTCACTGTGTAACTCTGGATGACCTGGAACCCACCACCACCAGACTGGTGTCAAACTTACAAATGTCATTCTGCCTCAGTCTCCTGTGTGCTGGCATTAAGAGCATGTGCCACTACGTCTGTATCTAAGATTCTATACTTTTAAGAAAATCCTGGGTGATGCCAAAAGTGTTGGTCAAAGCCTAGAATAGAGGTCTCTGTTGGGAAGTGCTGCAGGCCAATGAATGTTATTCTCTTCTTTTCCTTGTAGGTTTGAATAAGTTAACTTGGAATGCAGCATCAGAGAAAATTGAGGAAAAAGAAGAGAAAAGCAATTATTAGTCTCCTCTCCCTCTCCAGGCCCACCCTCCTTCCCACTTGGAACAAACGGCACTGTATCAGAAGAACTATACACACCCACCCCCATGACACCTGTCTTCGAAAAATGTGTCACAGGGGACAAAAGGCAGGATTACTCATATGGTCATGATTTTCTGTGTTCCGCATTGCAGGCTTGAGGGGCATTTCACTGGCTCCTTTTCAACTCTAAACTATTGCAACATAAAATAGCACCAATGATAAACAAGACTGCATACTATTAGAATATAGGTATGCTGGTGGGAGTTTCTTAGTGTTTATGCATTAGAATTAGAAGCATTGCCTTTCTCTGTATAGTTCTTGGATGAACTCAGAATAATCTGGCATTCTTAAAGGGCTCCCAGCTCAGCAAATCATTTCCTTCTCTCTCACATCTTCCAGGTTATCTTCTCTCACTAATGTTAATGTTTTAATTCAACAAACATTTGTCGAGCACTCATTAACCAGGCTTTGTGTATTCATTGTTGAATATCAAGAATAAGAAGCTCATTTCTTATGCTGGAAGAGACAGACATGCAAAGAACTAAACTATGAGCTAAACGAAGAGGCTATTTATCATGGAGTTACTACATGCCAGAAACTGTACAGTCTTTTTCAAAATGCCACAATATAGAAAAGCACAGGGTGCTTGATTATGCCAGGAAGAAGGGGATTGCTATCAAGTAATTTCTTATGAAGTCAGCCTTGAGAAATGAGTGGAGTTCGTGGGCAGAAAAAGCACAGATCATCCATGCATTCCGGACAGGAGAAAGACAGCTTGAGCAATGGTGTCAGATGACGTGATGTGAATGGGTCTTTGAGTGGCTCTGGGTGAAAGCAGACTGAACTGCTTTGGGGTCAGGAGCTTCCCTTCCCAGCTGCAGCCTATACAGTTGCTACAGTGTCTTTGTATGCATTGTCTTACTCGATCTGAGCAGCCTGCCATTCCTTTCTCAACCAGAGCACTAATTACCTGTCAGCTAAAATGAGGGAGGCTTTGGACACACCTAGGAAGGGCAAGAAGGGATGTTAATCAAAGTCATTCTGAGAAAGTGATTAAAATTCCCACTGTGTTCTACAAGCCTTCTGCTTCTCCTGAATTTTCAGTGCAATTATTATCTCATTCTTTGGGAGCAGTCAGCTCTCTGGAGAGGCATCCTGAGCAGCCCTGACATTTCAGAATCAGAGCATGAGCGCCCAGCTGGCTGAGAATCCTGACAGCTCCCTCTGAATTTCCAACAGCGACCTGGCTGCTGCCCTGCGGTGGCCTCTGTTTTGGACCTGGGTTTCCTGCATTTCTCTGCTGGAACTCTCAACACCGCTGCTGTGGCATACATCCACACTGGCTCCAAGTCCCTTGGCTACAGAAATGAGAGCCAGGGAGCATGGGATGCTCAGGAACAGATGCTCAAGCATAATACTTTCCAAACTTCTGTGTGAATTTTATACCCTCCAGAGGCTTGTTAGAAATGCAGGTGGTTGCTTCCCAACATAAATCATCAGATTCAAGGACTCTAAAGCCAGCTCTGAAACCTCCACTCTTCTTTTGGAGAGAGAGGGCAGGATAAGTTCTCATTCAGTAACATAGACTTGCCTGGAATGCATGCTGTATCCCAGGCTACTCCAGCCCTCAGGACAATCCTCCTATCTCAGCTGACATTATAGATGTAAGCCTCCACGTCTGGCTGAAAATACACTTTTTTAAAAAGAGTATGAACTGAAACCAAGAATTTGGGTTTTGAAATCTCTGTGATCAAAACATCCTCACACAGAGACCTGAGCTCATTAGCATCTGACGAGGCATACAGGTGAAGTCAAAGGGCAAGATTAAACTCCATATAGCACCTCAAGCCACATCAATACTGTTGGTTATTACTCTTCCAGTCCTATTGGCCGTGACACGCCCACAAAGGTTTTACTCTTTCCGGAGGCACTGGGGACCTCTGACCTCTGTCTCACAGCTTGCCACCTCTGGGGACAATGCAACCCCAAGGAGGGTTTTCCCACATGGTTCCAAGGTCACTACCCTCCCTGCAGCAGCCTCTCTAACTCTGACTCACATGCCTGAGCAAAGAAATCTCTGAAAACCACTTCCAGCCTGGCTAATGATGTAGTTCTTCAAAAGGTGTCACCAGGATGAAAAACAGCTCAAAATGGTGAGTCCTCCTTATTTTACCAGCACAGCCGGCAGGAAGCTCGTGCCAAGCAAGATCAAACTTCTTGGGTATGTTTTGAAAAGCTGATGGAAACAAGGGTTCCTGCCGCACTTCTGCCACACTCCACCCCAGCTTGTGGGAAAACTCTTTTGGAACCGAGCTAGTCAGCCTCAGAGACTTGCAGAAGCGAGGCCTCCTGCTGCACTGTCCTTTCCATGCTGAAAGCGTCGTGCTCTTGTTTCTAAAGCAGAAAGGGAAAGGTTAGAGAAACATCTAGGCTTTTCCTAAAATAACTGTAGCAGCTTGAAGGTGTTGTCTAAAAAGATGACTCCCCAAGCATCCTCTGTCCAGACCTGCCAGAAGCCTGAGCTAGGCACTGCTTCTTCCCTCCATGCATCCTTGGCTTCTGTGTAGTGGTCCAGGTGCCCTCTGTCTGTGAAAAGCTGAGCCATCTGTCAGGCATCTCTCTCCTGCTCCCCAGGCTTCCCTTTCACCTACACATCTTGATTAGCAGATGATGGTTCGTCTCTGTTGTTTGTTTTGTCCTTTGACAGATTTTCAGCTAAATAAGCAAGCGGACAGGGGATGCTTCACAACATCCTTTCTTCTTCACAGAGCCAAATCGACTTCTCCTTGATTCCCCTTTCCAATATGCCCAGCAAAGGCAGAAAGCAGGAAAATAACAAATAGTTAAGGCCAGGTTTTTCTTGCCCTGTATGATGGAGCCAATGTTTGTTTATTTCTCCGAGTATCACCAGGTTGACCCTATGTGGCAGACCAAAATAGACAGGGGATTTATCCTGCAACTCAAAGCAAATACTGAAGTCAGAAGGCAGGTTGTTTTCTTGGAAACAAAAAAAGAAAGCAAATTGAATCACATGCCCATCTTTAATTCCCTGGCTTTCCCCCATATCACCCCTTATCCTCTGTCTGAGTCTTCCTGGAATTTAGGCAAGGTCTCAGGAGAGAAAATAAGAGGCAGAATTCAGAGATGAGACAGCAGGGGGACTGGGAGTGGGAAGGCACCCATCCATCCTCAGATCACTCAGCCAAATGAACCACTTAGAGACTCAATACTAGGATCATTCGCTCGATGAGTCAGTCACACGCAAAAAGAAAGTGTGATGCAGTAAGAGCCAGAAACTAGAAGCATCGGCACTCTCTCCGCATTTCTCTCACATTCTATATTCAACCCATAATTAATTTTATGGTTTGACTCTCATGGCTGTGTCGAACCCATGTGCTTTTCTCAATTCCATGGCTCATAGTCCCTCCCACCATTTACTTTCGCCTAAGTGAATATAGTAACAGACCCCCCCCCCATGAGTTGGGCTATCTGTGCCTTCCATTCTACTCCCCCACAAAGTGCCTTGAGAAGCCTTTAAAGGGTACAGGATTCATGTTATTTCTATGATAAACATCTTTCAAGATCTGCATTCCTCCCCTTGGGTAGGCCCTGCTTTTTTGTTCAAAGCCCAAGTCAGTGTATGATCTCCAACTACAGTTCTTATGACTTCCCGCCTCAAACACTGGGCCATAGAAAACTACACATCTCTTTTTAGAAATAGACATTGCATTTGTTAGCCACTGTGCATGTTTTCACTGCTTGAAATAATCATCTGACATTTCCAATCACCCTTGATTTCTACATGAACTTTAAATCTCAACTAATATTTCACTTCCTCTAAATTAGCTTTCCTAACCCTCAAAACAATGTGTCCTGGATTCTCCTCTATGTGACCCCAGAAACCTATACATCCTTCTTCTAGTTTGTATGATCCAAGAGTGCAGGAGCCATGGCAACTAGGAGACTTGGCCCACCCTGGCCTTGGGTCAGAGAGCAAAGGAGACTCAATAGGGATTTTGTTGGTCTGTTTTCTCTTAAATAACAAGAGATTTATTTTCTTACACCTTGGAAAATCAAAAGTCCAAGATCAAGATAGCAGTAGGCCTTCTTTCTCCTAAATCTTTGTCTTTCACCTCTTTCTCACTGTCTATGTACCCTTTGCTCTCTGTGTATGAGAATGCCTGGTATCTCTCAGTATATTCAAATTTTATATTTTTAAAAATGTTGAAACAATCATTATACATATTTGTGGCATGTGGGACAGTATATTTCATTACAAGTTGCAGGATGTAGCAGTCAAATGGGGTAATCAGAATATATCCTATCACATCAAATATTTATTATTTCTTCAAGTTGAAAATATTCAAAATTCTATCTTCTAGCTATTGAACATGTTAGATTGCTGTTACTAATAGTTCGCATGTTTGCTCTATGTACAAAACTAAAAGTTAATCTTCTCACTGTGTATCCTTGGCTAGCCTGGAACTCACTACGAAGAACAAGTTGTTGTCTGTACACTGTGAAGAGGTGTTGCTCTGATTGGTGTAATAAAAAAGCTGAATGGCCAATAGTTAGGCAGGAGAGATAGGCGGGACTTCTGAGAAGAGAGAGGAAGAGGAGAATCGAGGCACTAGAGATACACAAGGAGACAGGGAGGAAGCAGGATGGACAGTACTTGACAGAATATAGGTTAATAGAAATGAGCTCATTTAAGCTATAAGAGCTAGTTAAAAACAAGCCTAAACTAAGACCAAGCTTTTGTAATAAGAAGTCTTCTTGTCATTATTTGGGAGCTGATTAGTAGGACAGAAAAAGACTCATTACACTAAACTAACCTCAAACTCATGAGGGATCTACCAGCATCTGTCTCCCAAATGCTGAGGCTGAAGGTTATGCCACCATGCCTCTCCTATTATGTAATATATATTAACCTATTGGCTAATTAATACTTGTCAGCTCATGCCCTTCATATAGCAACCTCTGTTACTGTTAGTCACTACTCTACCTATCTACTTCTGTGTTAATTAACTATTTTTACTTCCATGTGTCAGTGAGAATTTGTGGTATTTGTCATCCTCTACCTGGTTCAGTAAAGATTTTTTGGATAAATAACTAAATACCTGTGTCTTTCTTTTTTCATACTTAATAGTTAAAACATTACAAGTGTAGTTTATTTTTGTCTCATAACCATGAAATTGTCCTTAGTTTGTGAAACTGGTATCTATTCCTTGACCTTCCTTTAATCTCCAAACTCTGCCTGTCAAGGCTACCCCCCTCTCTTTCTCTCATTGCATGTTGGTAGAAATGCAATATATGCCTTGAGCTAGATCCAGTCTAATTCAATCTCTGAAAATGATATACAATATCTCAAAACTACAACAGTCTTGTCTACAACATAGGCTTGGCTGTCAGTCAAGAATTTCTTTATGATAAATCTCCTCTTGTCTTAAACTCTCCTAATCATGACTCAACATGTCACAGCTTTATTGAGCATCTTCCTGCAATTCTGTGAGGCCCTGCTAGGACCAATTTATTTTGGAGCCTGTCAGAGCTCCCCTACAAGAAATCAAGTCTACCTATAAAGGGGAAATTTGTCATTAAATATTGAATGGATAAGTAAGAGGTACACAAGACAACTTAGGGCTGTTTATTTATGCTTAGTTCTGGAGCCCACTGTGATAGTCCTAATGTAAAAAAGACCAAGGTAATAGACAAAAAACTGAAGACTTTACAAGCTGGAAAAACTTTAGGGCAAGGGATGAGACTTATTTAGAATAAATGAGTGATAAGGGCATTTCTATTCATTCCCATGAAAGAAAACGCATATCTATTACTGAGGTGGAATGGTTCCTATCAGGAAACTTCATTTAAAAGTCCCCAGTCTCCACAGATCCCAGCAGAACAGCCAAGACATGTCAGACTTATTTCAACAGTTCTTTGACAGCTACTGAGCGAAGGAAGGAACCTGGGGTTTAGAAGTCAAAGGACTTAAAATGCCTTTTCAAGAGAGCTATAAACTGCTGTTTTGTTGGCTAAACATTTAGCATCTCTCAGCCTCACTTTTACTGCATGTTTATAAATACTCCCCTGCTTGATGCAACTACTGATATCCATGTTGCGGTGATCGAAGCATTGAAAAGGATGACACTTCAGGAGAGTTAAAAGAAAAGCAGGAATACTAAATTTTCACATTGTCATTTCTGGGTAACTCTCTTGGTCTTTGGCTTCTTATCACACCTGACACAAAAACCCTGGAGATAGGGTGGGGATACAGTGAGCATTGATGGGGTTTGATGCTATGCACACCACAAACCTATCTGGTATCATATTAGGAAGAGATACTATAGAGAAAAATGAAATTCTCCTGAGTTAATGGTCTTGGCTCTAGATTCCTTTTTTATTTTCAAGGATAAAATAAGTATTTAATTGACTATTCTGGTAAGTTATACTATCTAGTCTCCATTATAGATGCCCCTTCTCTGTTCTATTTAATCTGCTAACATATTGTAGAAGGAGGAATAAACAACATGAAATAAATTTTACTAGAAAAACTACACTTATAAGTTTGCACTAGGTTCTTTAAACATATGATTAAAAGATAATTGTTTATTTTTATTTCCAAACAATCCATTGAATATCCACTATATGCTAGTGCTTTATTAAACATTGATATACATGAAAATGCTGTGATACAACTTACTATGTAGTAATGGCAATCCATAAACATGTCAATCCAATGTCTTTAAATGTCAATCACAACTGAATCACCATGTCAGCCACAAGTACAAGGAATAGCAAACAGCACAGCTTTCATATAGCAACAGTGTAGGGTTGATATTTGTGCTCTCAATTCTAGGTGATAAGACCTAGTCTTGAAAAATATACATGCTTTCTTAGGTTATGAAGGAGCATGGAGTGGCAGAGATCAACTGCCCAAGCCACTATTAGACATCTATGCAACAACAAATCTTGTGCATTTTAGCATTTATCACCTCATTCCCTGAAAGTAGAATGAAGCATTGTGCCCCACCACTACCCTCAGGCACTGCCATGTAGCCGGGACAAGAGACACATTCAAGGAAACAGTAGTCTTTGTTTCAGCACCAAGGACAGGGGTACAACAGCCATTTGACTCTCCTAAATTGATTGTGGTTTGGGAACTGGATCCAAGGCGACACCAGAAACTCATCCTTTCTTCTGTTGTTTACTGGAGGTCATCTATGAAATCTTGAATCTCACTTCAATGTTGTGTGGCCTTACTCACCTGAACTCTGGGATGAAGAAACTGTGTGCTTAGTGGTCCATGGCAACATTAGCACTGACATTCTCACTCAATACTGCCCATCTGCCTGACTCTATACCTACAGTTTAAAACCCATCTGTCTGCATCAAAAATTGCCTTTTCATGTTATGGTTTATTATTTTCTGTTCTACTTACAAATCACAGTTCCAAGGGCTAATCCTTGTGAATCCTTTCAGCACTGTAGAACTCAATTCATCCCTGAGGCCAAGATTAGATACCTGGATTATAGCCTGAACGGAACTGACTAGGTGAGGGATAATCAGGCCAGCAGAACAAGATGAAGGAGGACACAGGCTCAGTAAGCACTCTTCCATGAGAAATGAGAAATTTTATGGTGGATTGTAGGCTGCGTGAAGACTAGCGCTCCATCTTCTTACTAGTCATTCTTAAGGGCACCTCAATTAAATTAATAGTCATTGTATGTAGCTCCAAGATCTATGGAATTTTATTTTATTTGGATTAACTTTTGTCTAATAGGTAAAAGACTCATATGTATCCAAGTACAAAACCAAATGGTTACGTAACACAGAGCAATTCAGTATGGAGGTATACAGTACATAAACCCAGACTAGGGATATGAGGCAAGTGAGAATTCAAGTAAGTGAGGGGTGGGAATACAACTGAAACCAAGTAAACTCTTGAGTGAGTGAATATGTATTATTGACATGGGCACTACCATGCCAAACACTCAAGGCCTCAGACCCATGGAAAATTACAAAGCCATTTCCCCCATTATGGGCCAATCTCAAGAGGGATGGCAAAGCTTTTCTTGGGATTTTGAGTGCAAGTCAGCCAGTCAACAGTGTGTACTAAAGCAAACAACTGCTTTAGAAACTCCTCTTCCCTTGGATGTTTAAGGCCTGAAACTGCTCACATGCAGAGACTTCCTACTGAGATTAGTTGCCCCTCCCTCTGTGTTGTATATAAAAAAAACCATTCTGATGTTTTGAGTTGCAGGGATAGCTCACCTAACCTGACTCTATCTATATGTGTTGATGGGCCTGCCCTTTCTTCATTCCTTTGCCACCCCTAGTGAGGGAGGATTTCAGTACACAAGTCATGTGGATGGTAAATTCCCATTCTTGTGACTTGATAAAAGTTAATTTGTCTCTAGCCTCGAATATAATTAAAATGGTGGATTACAGAAAACAAATCATCCTCTGTTCAATAATCCAAAAAGAACTCACTAACGCCCTGCCCCCCAGACCAATAAAAAGAGTAAGTTTCCTCTGGCTGACAATCTATTCCTGCCCTGGGTTGACTGGGATTTTACCAGCTATAGGAGAGTATCTGACTTAGCTACCTCATCCTGCCTCAGAACTAATCCTTGTTATTCCAATCCTTGAGTCTCCTTCCTAGTGTCATCTTGGAGCCAAGAGACCCTCATCCTGCGTCTGGGCCTGCCAACACTTGCTGTTCTCTTTTTATAGTGCAGACACCACTGTACTTAACTTGCCTATCCATTTTGCTGGATAGAATTGATTACCACCAGAAAAAAAAATATCTGGGCACTGTTCATTGGCTGCAACTAAGCATAAAAACAAACACAAGCAAAGTGTTTCTCTCCTTTCCTTCTCACAGGAAAGACAATTTTTTTTTGGCTTGTTAGGGGCTGTCTCTCTGCTCACTTACGCATACTCCTTGCTTATTTCCAAAAGGAGGGAAAACTAATGTGATATGACAAGCCTCTGATACAAACTGGAGCACATCTCCCCATAGACAGAGTTGTTTTATCTTTAAGAGATAGTCCCACCGCCCCACCCCTTTTTCTCTTTGGTTTGTGCCCCCTTCCTGCACCTGGGGAAATAATCTCATAGAAACACCATATTTACTTCTAATAGGCTTCAGGGTTGTTTTTTTTTTCCTTTGAAAAATGAGATCATTCATCTACATTTCCCAGGCATCTTCCAACTCTGGAACTCAAGAATTTTGATTGCATATGATGAAAAAAAAAAAAAACAACTCCCAAAGTTGACTGTAGTGGAGTCAGTTCTTTCTTCCATTTTTTTATTCAAATATTTTTTTTCTTTTATTTTTCATACCAACTAGTTTTCCCTCCTTTCTCTCCTCTCATACCCTCCCCTTTCTCATCTACTCTCCTCCCCACACACTCCTCCTCCATCTCCCTTTAGAAAAGGGACAGGCCTCCCATGGACTTGCACAAAGCATGGCCAAACCAAGTTCCTCCCCTTCTGTTGAGGCAGGGCCAGGTAATCCATCATGGGAAACAAGTTACCAAAAGTCAGCTAAGCACCAGGGTGAGGCCCTGCCCTCACTGTTAGAAGCCTTACTAAGAGACCAAGCTATACAACTGTCACACACACGCAGAGGGCCTAGGTCGGTCCCATGCAGGCTTCCTGACTGTTGGTCCAGCGTCCATGAGCTCCTGCAAGCTTAGGTCAACTGTCTCTGTGGGTTCCCCATCATGACCCCCCCCAGCTGGTACAATCCTTCCTCACTTTCTCCCTTAAGACTCTCAGAGCTCAGAACTCTTAGCATCTGGGAACATGATATAGTGGGGAACTTTGCACAATGGAGTACTACTCAGCTGTAAAAAACAAACAAACAAACAAAAAAACACTGACCTCATGAAATTTGCAGGCAAATGGATGGAGCTACAAAAAAAATCATTCAAAGGGAGGTAACCCAGGCCAAGAAAGACAAACAAGGGATATATTCACTCATAGGAGGTTATTAGGAGTAAAGTATAGGATAACCAACCTTTCTTCCAATTTTAAAAATAAAATTCTGCTGGTCCTGAGGTTATAAGAGAGAGAGAGCTGGCCCTGCCTCTCATCAGCTGCAGCACATGGGAGAGAGGCCTCTGCACCTTGCCTGGGCAACAGTAAAGCCGACCCTGTTTGTGCAAGTACCAGAGAGCCAACCCTGAGGACTTGAAAGCAGAAGAACTGGCCCCACCCCTTGCTCATCACAGCAAGGGGTGAACTAGCCAGAGCAATGCAGGAGAGCTCACCCTGGTAGTGAGGACGCGAGGACGGACGAGGGATAGCTGGCTGACTGACCAACTCTGTAATTACCCAGGCCCAGAACCTCTGTTATGAGTTGACCCACCCCAACATCCACTGTATCTATACTCTGCTGGAGGATTTGAAGGGGCCAGTCCTGCAGACTCAAAGCTGCAGGGTGTCCACAACAGCAGGAAACAACAAAATATCCAAGAAGAGTCCTAGTGAGGGCCCAGCCTTGATAGTGTAGCAAAAACCAGAGACCTTAAACCAGACCAAGGACTCTTTTCCATTAACACTTGCAAGTAAAGATATACAGATAAGAGGGTTACTGCAAGACTCACTGTGTCACACAACAGCTTCCATAATGAGATTGATTTTCCTTTTTATTTCTTTTTTCTCTTAAATTTTATTTTAATGGGGGTTGTTGCAATGACAGAGAGTGGATATGAAGAGACCAGGAAATGAATGAGATCAAGATACATGATGTGAAAGACACAAAGAATAAATAAACAAGTGAATAAATAAATAAGCAAATAAATAAATATAAAAAAAATTATTCACCTTTGTTCTAGCCTCCCGGTGTTTTCTGTGCATATGAACACCACACACACACCAGTGCTTTGAGCACGTTCCCTGACTGAGAGGTGTGAACTTCAGCAGAGTTATTCTGGTGCCGCCCACAGGGCATGTGAACTTAAAAACAAAGTAGGTGCAGTAGAGACCCAGCCCACATCCTGTCTCTGCCCTGAAGCCTAGACAAGCAGGCAGCTCTCCTCCATCTCCCACCAATTACATAAGCTATCAGAGAGTTTGGGCAACAACAGCTTAGAACTCTTTTTATTACCTAAAGTTAGATCTATCTTCTAAATAAGAAAATCAAAATTGCAGCAATAAATCAATTCAAGACTAAAGAAATCTTAAACATTTTCTACAACAAAATGCTTAACATCTGTTTTCTTTTTGTGGTTATATTTTCCCACCATGCATAATCTTTTTCCACGTATTTTGTCATATCATTTATTCTGGTCAAGTTTAAACTTTATTGTAAATTGCCTTATTAGAATAGTCCTGAGACTGTTTTATCAACTCTAGAATGGAAGGGTTTTCCTACATGTATACCTCTTTACCACAACGCACAGTCCAAGAATGAATAATTAGTAGTTTCCTAGGGCTTTCATAGCAAAGCACTAAAACTGGATACCTTGGCATAATGGGAATCTATTTCCTTACTGCTCTGAAGGCTGGGAGTCTCAACCATAGCACTGGCAGGGTCAAGCTGGCATTAAAGGTGCGAGGGGAAGAAATCATTTTGAGGCCTCCTGGTTTCTGGTAGCCTCGAGCATCTCTTGGCTTCTGTAATGACACTTGGACGCTGCTGTGTCTGCACGTGAGCCTTCTCTCTGAGTCATCACACCATCTCTTTCCTATGTGTGTCCCGTTCTGCGTCCACGCCCATTATTATGAGAACAGCAGTCGTTCTGCACTAGTACCTACCCTGATGACTTCATTTTGATACCTCTGTGATCTGTAAAGATCATATTTATAAGTAAGATCACAGCTATCAGAATAACATAAGCCATAACAAATACAGACTTCATTTCTTTTACAGTAGTATAGAAATAATTAAAGTATCTTGAATAATGATTCAAAGTTCTTTCTTCCTGGACAATGTGCCATTGTCAATAAATATAAATCTGTGTAAATTTGTGTCTGCTTCTCAGGATCATCCATGATGTGGCTGACTACCAAAATCTCAGAAGATTCAGAAACAAGCTGTCTCAACCCCCTCTCCCCCGCCAAGGTGTGAGACCTGTGGTCATCCACCTTTGTTTACCATCATCACCCCTACACACCCCTCCAGGCTATAGAATTTACTAGAAATTTCGTTTCTCTGCTCCACTTTGTAGGTAAAAAGTTTCTTATATTGAATACAAATTTCCTAAGTTATCATCTAAAAGGTCTTGGGCTACACAGAGGCCCTTCAGATATTACAAGGAGGTGAAGGAAGTCATGTGTCTAATACACATTGTATCCCACATGGAGAAGCTTACACCAGCACAGAGGACATGAGAGAGAGCCTGTGCAGAACCCAGCAGTGGAGTCCCATCCTGTTTATAAACTTGTGAAACTGTGGTCTGGATGGTCCACTTCCCGCTTTAACTGCAGTAGAACAACCCATGCACTTGGTTCTTAGTGATATCAGTAAAGATTTCTTTGGTGAGTCCAGGAATTTAATGCTCATAAAAAGCCTGGGAGATGTTTTTACTGATAAGAAAAATAAAATATAATTCTAAAACATGGACTTGAACAAAGGTCTGTTGGTTGCAGAGCCCAGGCTAAGTCCATGTTTTAGAAATCCATGCCAAGTGTGCTTTCCATTAATACGATGATAGTACATCAAAATCATGATTTACAACCTTCGTTGAAATAATTAGTTGATTATAACACAAACCAAACATCCAGCCCTGCCATACCTTTGGTTATGTCCATGATACACTAATAAAAAGTTCAATAAAGATTCAGGTCCAAATTAAATTTTATCTTTCAGATAAATCTTGCACATTGGTTAGTTTGATGACCCTTAACCACTGAGAACTTGATCAGTGGGCCACTCTGCAGTGATACAAGCACTCCTGGTTTGTCTACTTCTGCTAGGCATGGATTCTGTTTCCATGTTTAACTCTATGAGTTGGTATCATCTATACCTTTAAAAATTCTTCAGATGTAAATATGAGATGTGAATAACATATAATTATAATCATTGGGTTTTTAAAATATAGGAAATATTATATTCAACCCCTTCCAAAGAGAAATTAATTCTACCTTTACAACAGCCCTATGAAACAAGTACTATTACTACTTTTACTAAAATTATGAGAAAATTGAGAATTAAATGTTGTTGCTCTAGTTGGTGACATGAACCTGGAAGAGTGGGGCCTAAAAATAGACTAGTCTTCTGAAATAGTCAACTTTTTTCAGAGGATCAGACAATTGATACTCTGAGGGTTAATAAGAGTCACTTGAGTAAAGTGTACAATCATGGGACAAGCCACACATGACAAAACATGTTTTGCATAGCAGCATATAAACAAATAGCAATTACCAGCTGTAGTTAATAATCTGAAGTAAGTTCACTCCTATCCACTCCACCTGGGAGGAGCATGGAGCACATTCTAAGAACAAGCCATGTTATGAGGAACAGAGGTCACAAGACTCTTATCTTGTTTACTTGAGTTTCCTCACAGGGTCTCAGAAATCTCCTCACACAGCTCTTTGTTCATGCACTATGTTCCTACAACTGAAAGGTTAAACAAATGGTCATTTATTAATTTATAGTATATCAGAATAACATAGACCAGTTTTTAAAGAAAGATATATTTATGTACTAACACAAAAAGATACACAAGATATTCTAATGATAAAAGAGCAAAATGGATACTCACAAAAGAACAGTTGACAGTGGTTGGCTATTGGTGTGTTGTTTAAAACTTTTCCTGTGGATACATGAACAAATGTCTACTCACCCCAAATAGGGAACCAATGAGAGACAAAAGTAAGGCTACATAAATAATTAAGTATTGTTGGGGATACTTCCAAGAATATGTGTGAGAGGTTATATATAAGACAGAAATGACTCAAAGACAGCTGCATCACCAAAAAGCCACCCCAGCTCTGGTAACAATACATGAAAGCTGAAAACCCGGCCCACATTGCACAACCTCCAGGCAGTTCAAGGGACTGGAGTATAACCTTTCCCTGTATCTCAGTTGGCCTGTGCCTCTCTCAGACAGCTCAACACCTCTCTGTTTCTCCCATGCAGCTTGGTTGGTCTACAAGTGTTCACAGTGGTCTAAATGTTGTATACACTTGATGAGAGAGAAGTCCAGTGAATCTGCTCAGTTTCAGGAACTTCCTAAAGCTATTACATTGTTTACTTCCTGAATTTAACACTGGTAGAATGCTTCACCTTCTTTTTAATACCCAGTGTCTTAACAAACTAACCTTTAAGAGAGAAGACTTGGGTCTTTGAAGAAATACTCAAACCATTGAGGAATTCTTTTTTAGTTTTACAATATCCATTTAAGAAACACAGACTGAGCATTCTGATAGTTAATCATTATTGTCAATTTATTGGGTTTGGGATCACCTAAGAGATGTGCCTGCAAGGGTGTATCCAGAGAAGTTTAAAGGAGAAGAGAACACCCACCCTGACAGTGGCCCACATCATCCTATGGAGCTGAGTTCATGAACTGAATAAAAAAATAAATAAAACAGAAAGCGTGGTTGTCAGAATACATCTCTCTCTGGCTCCTCAGTCTGGATGAACTGTGACCACCACCATCCCTTTTCTACCACAAAAGACTGAGCCAAAATTAACCTTTGCTTCCCCAGAGTTGCTACCTGTCAAGTATTTGGTTACAGCAGTGAGACAGTGAGACAGAAGATTATCCTAGGGGTGAAAAGGTAGGAATTTTATGCAGGAAACATCTTACTTTTTGTGGGAATCACGCGAGTCTGCATCACCACCCTCCCGGTATGGACCGTGGCTCCATACCACCATGAGCTGGGCAAGGGCCTAGGGGTTAAACACAAGACACACACACACAGAGACCGGGTCATTCGCCAAGAGGTGAATGCCCACTTTATTTAGCTTTATCCAGAGTTAATATACTTTGGCCCCAGAAGAGAAAACCCCTCCCAGCCAGAGGGGGTTGGGGGAACTGGCGCCCTGTGAGAACTTTTCCACAGGCAGGTGGGCGAGAGGTGTGGGGCTGTGACAGACAGGTGAGAGAGGAACCTTGGCCGGCTGTGAGCTCTCCCGGGCAAGTTGGAAATTACCACATTAAAGATAGAACAAGCCCTGGGCTAATTTATCAGGCTAGCAGAGCAGAGCACAGAACTTAGCAGGAAGCTTTAGCTGGTTAGCCAAAACAGTCCTTGATTTGCATCCCAGGGAGCAAGGGAAGGCCGGGGCTCTACAACTTTTAGTATTAAATACATTTCTGTGTTTTAATTTTTTCTTTTAATTAGTGTTGTTATAGTCACACAACTAGTAAATATCATGGTGATATCTAAAAACTAAATTCTTAATCAAAATGCTGAAATGGTACATGCCCTTAAATCACAGAATTAGTAGCCTTTCGGATTTTTTTTGTTTTGTTTTGTTGGACAGGGGAGTGTTTTACTTTGGTTTTTGGTTCTTTTTTTTTTTTTTTTTTTTTTAGTTCAATCTCTTCCTCCTCCACAGAAGAAGTCATAGACTAATGCCTTTGCATGATGACCTAGGACGAGCAGGCTTAGGGAGAAGGTATTGTGCTCACTCAGAAGTTTGCAATGTCTGGGTTCAAAGGATGGGTATAACCAGGGCTTCAGCACCTCTCTATAGACTATAAACTTCACAGCCTTCCTTCTCTTCCCAACACAGTGAGAGATTTTTCCAGGGGAAAGAAAATTAGTGAAAGCAGGTCAGATTCCTTTGGGTCACTTAACATAACAATTCAGCCTCAAGGAAGAGGATTCTCTCCTGGACTGAAAAAAAAAAAAGCACAAATGCCACTGAAATATTCATAGGTCAAGATTTACATCTACACTGAGTCTCCCCCAGGCCCTCCATGGGTAAAAATAAGTACGTCTAGCTCACCCTACCAGGACAGGCCTACACTCCATCATCGATGGTCTATCCAGAAGAACAGCTCTTCCATAATCCTTGTCAAGGAAGTCAAAAGGTACTCAAGTTGGCTGAACCTTAACATTTTCTGCTCAAAGTATGTTCAATGGACCAAAATGTTTGTATTGTATGGGACAGAATTTCGAGTCAAGCCTGGCCAGCCTTGGTCTCCAACAACTTTTGTTAGCAACTGTAACACCAGCCATGTTGCTAGTACACCTAGTGATCTTTCTTAATTCAGGACAGAAATCACACACACACACACACACACACACACACACACACACACACACACAGGGGTGCACAGCAAAATAATACCAAATGAATAAGGCTATGTTGGGGCCTATGCTCCAGCACAAAGTAGCAGTCAATAGAACAGGTCTCAATAAAGTAGGGCATTTACATAGAAGGCTTGCTTTGGCAGCCTGGCAGCTGTGCTGCCTGGCTTGGGACTTTTTCATGTATCCCTCTGGTCTTCAGCTTTGGCACCAGGGAAGTACACAACCCTGTGCTTTGCTCATACATGTTGGATCTCTGTGATAGTGACTACAAGATGGTAGTCACTATCGCCACCCTAGGAAGGTCATATAGTAACCTGAGCAGGGCATTCTGTGCACAAGTAAGTTGGAGAAAATGGCTTTCCAAACTTCAAAGGAAGCAGGTGGCAAAGCATACCAGTTTAGGATGTGCATCCTGCAAAAATGTGCTTTTCACTAAAGACAGAAAATGTGCTTAGGAAATCCAGCCTTTCCTATTCAGTCTCATTGTGGACTAAAATGCTGGAAGTACTTGTTATTTGGCTCTTTAAAGGTGTGTGTGTGTGTGTGTGTGTGTGTGTGTGTGTGTGTGTGTGAGAACTTCTGACTTAAGAGCTCACTAGAAATACAGAACTGAGGTCTCACATAGGTTTCTAGGTTCCTTGTAAATAGTTTGATGTTTGGAAAGCAGTGACACTTCTGCGGAGGCCCCTAGGTCTTCTCTGCCTCCTCGTGGTACCGTAGAGCTAAAATGGAGGGAAATATATTTATCCATAGTACCTGGGGAGAAGGACTGATCAAAGACTCCCAGGACTTCAAGAATGGTTTGACTTTTAAAAATTCTTCAGATCATCAAACTCCCCAAAGATGTAGGTGATGAAGAACCCCCAATGTCATGTTTTCTTTCAACATCATGGCTGCTCTTTGTGAAGAAACTCTGCCTTAGGAAGAGGTCCCATGTCACCTTTCAGAGGCTACAGGATACTCCTGAGACAAGTCAAGGAGTGTCTAAGATGAAGGTATAGAAATAGGTCCTAGGCTTACAGGAATATGTGAGAGTCAGACCTGATTCGGTGTGCCCAGGGAAGAAACATGCTTGAGGCTGCTGTCTTCTCCTGCCTTCACTAAATCACACCACCTTGGCTCTACAGGGCTGGTGTAGCCAAAGCCTTACATACAAGAAACAAGAAAGAGGCTCAAGTATCCAGGGTTCTTCTGGCTTGATTTCCTTACATGCTTCCTATGGTAGTCAAGCTGCTAGTGCCCACTCAAGGTTGGGCATTCTTTGTCCTGCCCGGGAAGCTCTTATGGGCATCTGATAAGTAAATGGAGCCTTTAACTATGGCAGGTTTCTTGCTCAGAAACAATTAAACCCAGTTTGAAAACCCAGGAGGTATGTGGTCAGTTAAGAGAGGGATTCCTCTGCCACTTCTGCCCAGACTCCTGTCTCCTAATTCCCATCACTCACGATCTTACCATACACCCTCACTGGACCTAGCATCAGTCCAAAACTGGCTCAACAGGCCTCAGAGATGCTTCCCCTGAAGACCAGATTCCACTTCCCAAAGAAGCTGCAATAAAGCTACTTTGGAAGCCTTCAATAAGATGCGAGCTCTGCTTTCATCCTTACTTCCAAACGCACATCCAGTGAGATCTAGTCTGGGAAAAAGTGGATGCAGTCATTGTATGAAGAAAGCTACTGAGGAGCAGGAGTTAGGAGTATGAAAGTCGTGAGGAGCTGGTCCTATAGTCTAGCCACTGTGAAAAGACTGGTTAGGTCTGTTTCTGAGAAAAGACAGAAGGCACCGAGTCTGCCTTCCCTCTTCCTTCTTATTCTCCCTCAAAATTTGCTCTGAGACTAAATTTAAGGTAGCGTGTTACTACCCTACGCCACTAACATGCACACTCCTGTTTTTTTTTTAATTTGTTTGTTTGTTTTTTTGCTTTGTGAAAACTGGCCCATAAATAAAGATGAAGGCAGCAAACTAGGAAAGTCTTTGGCGTCACAGTGTATTTCTCACGGAAGCATGCCCTACAGACCTTGTGTGTGCACAGCCTGAGACCAAAGAAAAGTAGAGGTCTAATATCAGGGGAGGCCCTGCTGTGCAGAGGAGAAACAGTGAGTTGGCCCTGGATGACATGAGAGCTCAGCTGTCTCCCTCCCCACCCTACTCATTCTTTTTCCTCTCTTAGCCTAATGTATTCTCCTCTTCCCTATGCTTCTTATCCAATTTCATAACCAGTTGTTTTGATGTTTCCTTCTAAATATTTTTTCAAAGCTCATTAGGCATCAGAGCACTCTCCCTACACACCGAGTGAACATTCGGCTGACATTTCTCAGTACCTTCATTACCCTCTGAAGTCCTCCATCCTCCTCACCCTGGAGCTCAGAGAACAGGCATCTGCCTACAGCAAGCAGACTTGGCTCTGCAGACTCAGCCCCCAGGGTTGCCTATGTGAGGCAGAAGAGAAGAGAAACCGCCTGCTAGAATTCCCTTTGGGGTTTCTTACCTAATTAATGAACACTGTGGGCAGGCAAGAGAAACAGGAAACTGAAAGGAAAATCATAATAGTAAGAACGAAATCACCTTGGTTTTACATCACAGTTTATATATAGCGCTCCGTGTTCCACACCTTTCTTGCCTATTGTGTTTTTATTTCTGTTCTAGTTTTCTATGGTTGCCATAACAAAGCTTTACAAACCCAGTGGCTTAAAGCCACAGAAATTTATTTTCTTGTGGTTCCAGAAGCTGGAATTTTAAAAATCAGTTTACCACTTGGCCCATGTTTCCCATGAAGACTCTGGGAAAGAGCTTGTGTATGCTTCTTCTTGGTTTCTGGAGGCTTCTAGAAGCCAACAGAACTCTTTGTCCTGTGTCTACATTACTCTATGCTCTGCCATCGCACGGCCTTTTTCCTTGTATGTAAATCCTTGTGTCATTCCCGCTTCCGGTGGTCATTTCCTGGGTTTGGAGCTCTGACTTCCATCTTTAAATACTGAGGTCATCTTCTGAGGTTGAGGTGGACATGTATCTAGGGGAACACCATTCAGCCCAGCACAGCCGTCCCTTGAGAGGGCTCATCTCCTAAGAAAGCTTCTTAGGCAAACCTTCAGCAGTGGTCTTGGGTCAGTCTTACTTACTTTTACTGCAATGTCCCATCTTTCCCAGTACTCTTCCAAAGTCCTTCCTCAGTGGCTTTTGTATCTATACATAGTATATTTTGCATTTATCTTTGTACCTTTTAAGCTATGTTCTCCAAAAACTGGGCCTTAACACAAACATTTGACTTCAAGTTCTTATTTGGAAGACATCCCCTAGAAGCACCAGTATTGGCATTGGGAATGAGGAAAGTCAGGAAGTCAACACTGGTATACTGTGGGAATGAGCTCAGTCTCACTGAGAACTTCTAGCAGATCGTGTAGGACACATTCAGAGCTGTTCTATTTAAAAGATCAGGAAGTTGAGGTATTTACTCCCCAACTCCCATTTGTCATTAACTAGAACTTCACCCAGGAGCATCTACTTATCCTACCTCAAACTTGTGCCTTGTACAGGTTGAGCAGTGCCCTGCAACCTCAGAGACCTGCAAGGCCAAGGGAGCCACAAATGGTGTCAATAAGAAATTGATGGCTCGCTTAGGAAACAAGCCTCAAAGAAAACGATATACAAGCACCGATGGCACATGCTGTGACCAGTATGACAAACTCCTTACAGGGCCTGCCAGGTTCCTCTTCGTAGGTACTCAGTAAATAAGTGTTGAATTGCATTGCTGACGACATTAGAATAAAGAAAGACCATTCAGGCACTACTATGCTCCATGTATTGTGACTGAACTCGGAGAGGCTTGCTGTAAGTAATTTTGTGCTTGGTATAAAACTATTGTCTCAACAAACAGTCGCTGCACAGGTTAAGTTTTTGTCAGTTTGACACAGTGTTGTCTGGGAAGAAGAAGCCTCAGTTGAGAAACTACCTCCATCAGATTGTCTGCAAGCTGATCTATGGGACATTCTTGATTAATGATTGACATGGGAAGGCCCAGCCCACTGTGGGCGGTACCACCTCTGGTAAGGCGGTCTTGTATTATAAAGCAAATGGAGCAAGCTGTAGAAGCAAGCTGGTAAGCGGTGTTCCTCTGCAGTTTCTCCCTCAGTTCTTGCTGCCAGATTCTTGCCTTACTTGAGTTCCTTCCTTGGCCTCCCTCCATGATGGACTATCATCTGAACACAGAAGTCAAAGCCCTTTCCTCCCCAAGTTGCTGTGGGTCAGTATTTTATCGCAGCACCAGAGAGCAAGCGAGGCCAGCTGCCACCAACCCTGATCTTCACCCAACACCCCTGACTCCGCCCTCCAAACCGACCAGCTTCAATAAGAGTAGCCAAGATCCAATCATTTACTTGTCTCAATACAGGAGCTTCACCAATTAGAAAGTTAGAATGGAGAACCTGAGCCCCACAATTGAGTAAAGATCAAAGAAAATATTGATACTACCGACACTGAGACTGTTTCCACCCACCTTATCCACTCCACTACCATACAGACCACCCAGCGCTGCCCTTCCCAGACATGTCCTATGCCTGGAACCCTCTACTCACCTTCCTCCCACACTCGGAACCACAGTTCTCTCAAAGTCTCAACTCTGGTTTCTTTCTTTCTGTTGTCTTTTTAGGGTAAGCTGACACAAGGCAGACAATTCCAAAACAAGCCCTTCCCAGCAGCCAAGCTGTCTGGTGAGCAACATTCCCCAAGGCCAGGCTTGTCAGGGATCAGCACATCTGGGACTACAGCTCTTGCCTCATGTCAAAGCCCTGCTTCTTTCTCTGCATACTGACAAAGGCCCTGTCTCTCTGCCTCCCTCGGTCCCTTGATGTGAGCTTTTAATATTCATTTCCCTCTCCTTCCCTCCATGTGAAATAAAAGAGCAACTCGCAAGACAAACAAGAGGAAAAGAACAGATTGCTGCTGGTCATTAAAGCTTCCACTCACAAGAGGCTGATAAGAGCTGGAGCCTGGGCCCTGCCAGCTGAGGATGGGGGAGCCAGGGGCACCTTAGTTACAGAACCTTGAATGCACTGTGAGCATGAGGGATTTTGCAGGTGGAGATCCATTTTCCTTCCTGAAGCTTTGCTATCTACTGGAACCTTGAGCCTGGGCTTGTCTCTCTCGTTTTCTGACATGTAATCTTGGCAAATTCAATTCAAATTCCGGGCTTCATGTGGTTCCCCTATCTGAAAATAGAGGGTGGGATGGTAATTTCTAAATTAGCTGTAAGGCTAAATAACCAACTAAATATCAAAGCATTTTGGAATAATTCTCTCTCATTTTCTCTTTCTCTCTCATTCTCTCTCTCTCTCTCTCTCTCTCTCTCTCTCTCTCTCTCTCTCTCTCTCTCTCTCTCTCTCTCACACACACACACACACACACACACTATTTAAATCTGCTAAACGACACTTTGAAACCTCAACGTCAACAGTTTCCTTGGATCGCAGGTCCTGCTTTAGCTGGTACCCTGCTTCTTTTCTCCCTTTGAAGTCAAACCTCGTGAAAAGTCTATATTTGTTTCAGGCATTTCCTCACCTCCCACTCCCACTCCTCAGTGCTCAGCTTCCAACCACATCACTCCCATGTAACACTTCTCACGTGACCAATAACACTGTTGCTAATTCTAACTAATATAACTTCAGCTGCCGTCATCTAATTTGACCTTTTCTTTCTGTAACTGTGTTGTGGAGCATTATCACCATCAGTGTCATCTTCACCAGAAGCATTTGGCCTGCTCAGGAGAGACATTCACGATAGGGTCTTTTGACACTGGCATTCCCTCACAGAGGGAAGGGATAGGGAGAGACATCAGACCCTCACCAGAGATCTCAGCCACTCCCTGTACCCTGGTATGTAAGGGTGTAACAGAATGCATGAGAAGTCGACTGCAGAAGATTCCATCTACACAGCCATCAAGATGTCCCTCCTTCTTGGGCTGAGACTTTCTGGTTATGCAGTTGCTTTGGAGCCATGCGCATGCCTCTGAGCATACTTTGCGCATGCCTCTGAGCATACTTTGCGCATGCTCTGTAAGTAAGCCCAGTAAACGGATTGGGGAGTTGGACTGCAGCGGAATGGTTATTCGTATCTGTCACTGTGCCCTATCTGAAGGAAGCAGACTCTGTCCATGACTCCCCAGTAAGAGGTCAGGAAACGCACTGGTACTCTTCACTTCTGTTCCCAATTCTCTTGCCTTGACGTCTGAACGCCACTACCTCTAGATCTTTCTCTTACACTTCTGGTTAATCCTCCTTAGGCAGCTGCCTCCATTTCTCATTGACTCCAGCTTTCCAGACCCTCTTCACTGTTTTGTCTAGGATCGAAGAATCCTATCCATTCCCACAAACTTCTTCTTCTACCTATGGCTGAGTAGCTACCATCTATAACTTCACTCAAATTTATCCCCAGAGTCTGACCCATCTGTCCAGCTTTTAGGGACCTTACAGTATCATCCTCCTGCAGGCCACCATCCCTACTTCTTTGCTTGAATGTCAGTAGCAGAGGGCTGGGCCTGAGAGTAGCACAGAGAAGTACAGAAGGCAGCTGGGAGTGGGCACCAGACTCAGGTCCTCTGAGGTCGTCACTAATGGAGAACAGAGAAGGACTACAGGACGCAGCAAGGCACAGGCAGGGTCTGCCAACTGACACCCTCCCTCCACCAGCCTGCTCCCCCTGCTCTTTGGGGTCGTTCTTTAGAGCCTGAGATCTGACAGAAAGAACATTCAGAACAGGGGGAGGAACATAAGAAAAATATCAGTCATGCAACATGGAATGGTTCTTGGACAACAGAAGCAGAAGTGTTAGGTATGGTGGAGTATGGGAGAGCTGCCAGAAGAAAGGCGACAGTTTCTATGGGCTGTCATCCCCTCAACTCCCCATTAAGTAGCCAGCACTGGGGTCCGGCGAGCCCATGAGTATCTGACCAAGATTCACCTTCATCAATTTCTTCTTTCTCCGTGGGGTCTTAGGACTATCTTTTAACCCTGAACACACAGACATAACCAAACATTCCACCCAGAGCTGCCTACAAAATAGCAAAATGAAAATGAATAGCTTTGTGTTCAAAGTCCATCAACAACAACAACAACAAAAAAGCCTGCTTTTGAAGGTTACTAAAACTTTCCCTTTCTTTCAAGTCTCTCTTTTAAATAAACATGGTGGCTTTTACTTGACATTTAATGCCATTCTAAGTAAAGAGGGAAATGTAATTATCACTGTGAGTTTCCATTCATCTTTATATTGTATAATGTCAGCATTAAATGAAAATATGAGCACTAAACTCATATATGGATTCATTGATATTACACTTTATATTTCCTAGCTCTTATATGCATCTACATATCACTCTTGTGAGAATAAAGGGATTGTGGGTAGGAGCACTAAACAAATATGACAACACTGTTTTCATTCTATTCTTGCCAATGTTCAGTTCCACCAGGCTTATAGTAACCAGCAGGAGAGAGCTGAATGATGAGATATGAGGTCCCCCGCCTTTTCCCTTCTTTCTTTGCTGCTGTTTTCAGTGTAAGTGGTTGGTGAACGTACAGAAATAATGCATGAGAGCACTCCTTGATTACTTCTGTTTTCTTAACACATTGTTACCTTCATTCTGCGTGAACCTAATTGTGGTTTGAATGGAAATGAGATCCTCTGGGACTGTAATTAGCATTCTTGATTACTCGGTTATACATGCAACATACTGCTTCTTGTGTGTGCTGTGTCATCAATTTCCACACATGGTAATCCCACCAGAATTCTGCGTTTGCAGATGCTGCAGTTGCTGAATGCAATCAGGGCATCCAGGATCAGCTCCTAAAAGTGCTTTGCCCTTTCCTCATTCTCATTCTCTGGCTCTCTGTCCTCAGCTTGCAATGCGTGCTTCTTTGTGTGAACTTGGAGCTCCCTTTAACAGTCCTCTCTCAGAAGTCAGACCCCCATTTGGTTCTAAGATCTGATTGGGGCGTTTTCTATGCTGTTGAGGTGAGGATCTGCTCTGAAGGATTCATCATGTGGAAAACTCTTCTCTTTCAGATACCACCTCTTCCTAGTCAGGGCTGGAAGACTCAGACATAAGGTTCTGTGTTCATCAGAAAATAAAACACATATGCGCACGCACGTGCATATACACATTGCACACATGGCATTCACACACACTACATGTACTTATCATATGCTGCATACATACCACAAACCATATACATACCCCACAGCACACATACACACATACTACACATACAGATATATACATACCACACATGCATTTTCCAAACAGTACACAAACACAGCACTTAAACACTTTATACACCAAACACACCAAATACACACAGTCATATCCTATATGCACCACCCCACATACACACGCCACCATTTTATTGACCTCTCACTGGGGTCACCTTATCAACACTGTGCCCTTAAAGATTACATTGCAAAACCAGAAACTATTTACATCTTATTTCCTTCCATCTGGGACAATTCTTGATATTAGATAATCTTTTGCTCCTCCAAATCTTTTTCTTTTATGCTGAACTATCCCTGTCCCTTTATTTCAGTAAATACACAGTTCAGTGTATATTTTCTTCTCTATATGTGGCTATAGAATATCCTCAAACTCAAAGCTTCAATATCAGCATTTTCCTTTCTTAATTCACCTCCCTTTCAGCCCTTGACTGACAGCCCAATGCCTGCGTCTCCAAGTCTGACACCTTCCCAGAAGTCTATTAACACCATTGTTGAATTTCCTAATCTCTGAAATGAGAAGTTTGGCCTGGACTATCCCACGTGTAGATAGCATGACTACTCACACACTGTTTCTTCATTCGGGCTGATCAAACCCCACTGAAGTCCCACAGTTAATATGATAATGTTCACATCAGTTCACTTCCATGGCTCCTCCCACACCTCCATTAGAGGATAGATTGATTTATTACAATGACCTACAGCCTTTTTTCTTGTATCCTTGATAGATTTTTTTTTTTCACTCACCTTCCTCTTCAAAACAATGGACACCTAACAACGGCAGGATATCACAGGTCACAGTACAGACTGCACATCCTGGTAGGCAGAGTACAAGGCTGTCACTTAACTTTTATTAACTACATCTTAAAATATAAATCTATGTTTATACATTTGCTTGTTACTATCTTTGTGTTTTGGCTCTACAAGAATTAGCTGATTTACTCACAGTCCCAGTACTCGGAAGACTTAGTTCTTTCTTGGTGAATGCCAAACTTCAGATTACTAGGTCCTTTCTGTAACTGCTTCACCTTAAACCTAGAAACACTCTTCTGTTGCTTACTGGTTTATTTTGTTGTTTTGGTTTTTGAAACATGGTCTCACTAAACAGCCCAGGGTGGCCTTGAACTCTGGATCCTCTTGCATCAGCCTCCCAAGCACTGGAACTGCAAGTGTGTGCCACAATCCTGGCCAGAAATACTCTCTCAATTACCACCACTACCACTCCTCAGAATCTAATTCTGGAGCTTCTTTTATGGGACACTGCATTTTCCGAAGCCTGAATGCTTACCCAAAACCAAACAGCAGCTCAAGAGCATCTCTGCTGGCCTATGGAGCTGACAGATTGACGAACTATGCTCATCATAAATCACAGAGACATCTCAGTTTTCTATTTAATACCCACGAAACACTTTCTACCTGGAGGGGATAAAAGACAGCATTTTGTATTCAATTTTAAAGCGGGGAAGGTATTTATTTTCAAAATCGGTCAGATGGATTTCAGCTATGAGTCACCCAAGCTCATTCTCCCCATCCTTTTTCCTTCATCCTCTTTGTTCAGTCATCCAACCAGGCCTGCCTGCCGGCTGACCTTCCTAACTGTCTTTCTCTTACATTCTCAAGTAATCTTTTCTGGACTGTCATCATAGTCCCCTAACTCATCTCTGACTCATCTCTCTGCCTTTAGTCTGTAATGTGACCCACTCTGCAGAACTCTGGAACACAGTCTCCCCTGGGTTGTCTCCTGGATGTCCCACCCTACTCCAATATCTTTACTGAATAAACACGAACAGAGTTATTAGAGACAGAAAAAATGGTATAAATGTAATGAGATCAAAATTAAACAAAGCAGGCACCATGTCCAATTCTACCACTTGCTAGGTATATAAATATGGAATATGCCACTTCTTGTAGTCTCAGTTTTTGTGGACTAGGAATAATGACATAGAGTCCCAGGACTGGACAGATGATGGCATAGAACATTACATATAAAGTGGACATTCTTTGTTGCACTGAGATTCTAATGTAGCTTTCTAGAGTTGAGCCAGTGTGAGCCCTTCCTTTCAGCTGCCCTCTTCAAGCTCTTGCCCTGGCCCTAAATGGCAATGTGCTGCATATAGAAAGATTTTTGGGGTGAGTCCACCACATCTCTGTCACCAAAACAGAGACTTTTGGAGGATGGAACCTTCAAACTTCTTTAACAGATGAACTAAATCACAAACTGGGTATTCAACAAACACATAAACAAGATTAAGGCTGCCTCTGTGGTATTGTGTGGGAACATGTGAAATATGTTTGGGACACTCTGTTTTGGGAACTGTCTTTCTAAGATTGATGTTAGGATGTTTCCACCTTGTGGGTCCTTTCTGACTAGCATTAGGCAGCAGAGGTGTGGATTAGGTTGATAGAGAGACTATTAGCCTGGGAAGAACCACTGACTTCTACATGCTCTGCTATCTTCTGCCTGGTTTCTGATACTTTCTCTAATTTGTAACCCTCCCAAATGAGCACCATCTTGTTTTCCTCCTTCCTCACAACATTCAGAAGGTGTTTCCCAAACACCATGCATTGTTTGGGGAAAAAAGTTCTGTGCCCTACAGGATCTATAAAGAGACAACAACCCTTTCTCTCCATGACCCGCATGCCTATCTGGCAGAGAAAGTGTGGCATGGGAAATACGCTCCTGTATAGCAATGTCCTCAGAATCAAAACCTTCCATCCTAGGGGCGGGTCTTGTTAGGACTCAGGAAGTAAACAAAACATGAAAAGATCAGCGTGTGCGCAACACAAGTTTCAGGAAGTTCCTGAAACATACACAGTGTTCGGCCCCTTTCCAAGTTAGGTAGGCAGTATAAGGTCTGCTGGAGACAGAAGACAGTCTGATCAGACAGTCTGCAGCTTTTGGGGAGAGGTTCAGTGATGCAGCTGTCAGGAAGTGGAACCCAGCTAGGGTGGACTTTGAAATGCTCCAGCTGCCTCCGTGTCATACGTGCTCCTGAAGTAACTCCTCACCCAGACTTTTATAAGCCATCCCAATAAAGATACGTGTGTGCTCATCAAGTTGGACTTTGTCAGCATTAGTCCTTTGGTCTGTCTTCTGCACCCAGTCTGAAATGAGTAGATATTTGATCTCCTTAGCAAAGTTCAAAGGTTCCAATTGCCTCCACTAAATACGTGTCTTCAAGTTCATTCCTACTTATTGTACCAATGCACTGCTTGAGAAGGAAAGCCCAATCAGGAAGCTGGCATTCATGCCACCAAGTTACAGAAGTAAAGGAACAAAAGGGAGAAGAGCCAAGATAACGATGGTCCTCTCAACCCCAGAGCTGGAAAGAAAGAGACAGGTGTTAGGTGAACAGACTTTGGCAGAGGAGGTCCAGTGGTGAGGGTCCAACTAGACATGTAGACGCTCGTGGAGATGCCGCCAACAAGACTGGCTAGAACAGATGCTCCTGGCTTGCCCAGTTCCCTTTGTCTCTAACTTTCTAATTTTCTACTCAATTATCAGAGAGCAAGGAAACCATGGAAACGCCACACGGAGCAGCACAGGAGAAGGGTGTTGAACAAGCAACACCAATGCTCATCTAGAGAGCTGTTGCCCTCACCCCCGAGAGACCCCCAAACCTACCCCATTAAACAATCTAACTTCAAAAACTGCTTTCTTTTCAAGTTCATCAGTAAAATAACTGAGCTAGCTCCTCCTTCCTAACTGTTCAGTTTAAGTTCTTGCATAGAAACTCTAGAACTGGAGCCATCCCTGTCATCTCAGCCCTCCAGGACTGGCCTATGAGGGAAAGAGGATGGCAATGCCTCTGAATTCTGGGAGTTGACCTGCTCTACAGACCTTTTCTGGCTAAGCCTCCACACCTTGGCTCAGACAAGGCCTGAAAATTCGATTGCTGCATGGAACTGCTTGTGGTCAACTGGTCATTTTTCATGCCACTTTTGAAGGTCACAAAAGCTGGAGAGTCTCAATTGCAAACAGTCTGGGTGCCAGAATGAGGAGCTGCCAGGAAATGACAAGTGGTAGGCACAGCCTCCAGGGCAGGGCACAGCCCAGTGGTAATGATTAATGGGCTTGGCCTCCTTTGGTTGGCACCAACCTGTCAGTCCTTGATAAAGAGCTCACCAAACACTTTACCGTTATGAACCAGAATAGAAAGAATAGGAAGAGTTTTATTTCCATCTGAAACACAGGCCTGGGAGTGACCTGAACAGGCAAGGTGAACAGGGAGCCCTGAAGGAAGCTGGAACCTTTGTGTCCTTCCTGCTAGCTCCCCTGAGATTTCCTATCTCCCTGAAGTAATCAGTTCTGTTCACCTCAGCAAGAAGGTACCCCACGAAGGAAAACAACACACAGAAGACAGGCTAATTTAGCATCCAGGAGGTGATGCAGCAGGGAACAGATTCTGGAGGCATTGGAAGCCAACAGGGAAATTGGAGTATGTTTCTGAGATCATGGTAGCCATTTAGTGTGTAGGGAAGTTCACAGGTCTAAATGTGCACATGTGTGCATGTTGAGGCCAGAGGTAAATGTAGGATGTCTATTTAAATCACTTCTCAAATTATTTTAAATATATTTTTATCTATTCTTTGAGAATTTTATGCATGTAAAATCCACCCTGATTTGGGATTCCTCTCTGTATGTTGTGAACTCCAGTGGTTAATAAAGAAACTGGTTTGGCCTGATAGGGTAGATAGGTAAGGAAAACTAAACTGAATGCTGGGAGAAAGGAGGAGGAATTAGAGAGAAGTCATGTAGCCCCACCGGAGACAGATGCCAAAATTTTACCTGGAAAGCCACAGCCTTGTGCCAATACACAGATTAATAGAAATGGGTTAAATTACTATTTAAGAGTTAGCTAATAAGAAGTTAGAGCTAATAGGCCAAGCAGTGATTTAATTAATACAGTTTCTGTGTGATTATTTCAGGACTGAGCAACTGGGAACCAGCAAGCAGCCTCCTCTTGCAACACCACCCCAACACCACCCGTAGAACTCTTTCTTCCCTGATCTCCACCACCACAGCTCCTTCTCTCCCAACTTCATGTGCTTTTATTAAAATCACTGCATCCTTTTGCTGCTGTATGTATGTACATGGGCATAGGGTCATCCTCTGGAGCATGGGCGACATATGCAGGCTTGTATCCTTTAGAACCTGATGTTCCTTTCCCCAGTAACTATCAACTGCCAATAATTATTCAGTCAGGGGTAGAGCCACCCATGCTGCTGTGTTTGACTGGTTTACTCTTACGCAGGTACACTGTATGCAGCCACAGTGGCTGTGAGTTTATCTGTGCAGAAGGCCTGTCAAGTTTCACAGCGGTCCTCTGAGACCTCTGGCTCTTAAAATCATTCTTTGCCCTCTTCCTCAATCATCTCTGAGCCTTGGGGAGGGGACATGTGGGTGTTCCATTCAGGGCTGAGCACCCCTGTTCTCTTATTCTCTACAGTTTTGTTCACTGTGAATCTCCAGGAAATATCACTGTGTTTCTGTAGATCCCAAGTTGATCCTTTTAAGATCCAAAGCTCTCTAGGTGTTACCTGTTCACCCTTTACACTCTCTGCTTTTGCTTTTCACCTCATGATTTGAGTCATACCAGTGCCTAAGACTGACCTCACTTCAACAAGAAGAGGTTCTGGGCAGGCAAGGTACCAGGTTTACTCTTTTGGGGATTCAAATAGGGATTCTCTTTAGAACAACATAACCACATGACCAGTGGATTGAAGAAAGCCTGAAAGCAGTTTCCTGAGCTGCCTCTGGGTAGAAAGGACTCCAATGAAGTTGAGAGGGAGCTACTGTCCACCTACTGTCAACCGCCAGGACATTGGGCCATCCTCCTTCTCTCCATCTGAAGTGCTGTGATTGATGGTCACATTTCTAAGTAATCTAAGAGTTTTTAGAACATAAAATATAGGATTTTAGTCTTATAAGGAAAGAAGAACCCAAACAGATTAAAACCCAAGTACCACTGGAGGAAAAAATCAAGTGGATGTCCAAAAGTGCTTAGGACTTAGGAATGCTACTGTCCTTAGATAAGAGGAAGGACTACTTAGGAAACCACATTTAATAGTTATTCTTTTGGATGTTTTTTTTTCCTACTGAGTGTACCACTGTGTGGATTTAGTGTATTCAGGAAAGAGAGACTGCTTGCAGTTTCTGTCAGAGAAAGGAGCTAACACCAGCTGATGCAGACAAAGCTGGACCTCCCACACACTTACTGGGTGACCGTAGGCAAGCATCTTCTCTCTCTATGCCTCAACTTGTTTCACCTGATTATAACAGCACCTACTTTAAATGGTAATGTGAAAATGAAAGTGGAGTTTATATTTATATAATGTACAGAGTAGTTATCATCAAAATAAGGGTATTCAGTAAAAGAAAATCAAGTCTTCCATTGCTATCTCAGTTGAGTTATTAGCTATCATTTTTTAAAAGCTGCATATTAGCTATTATGGGCTGGTTAGTAATTTCTCTTCAGTGCCGTGACTTGTGAGGAATTTGTAATTAGATGAATTAATGATCACACAAATTATAATTCAGGGTTTCCTACAGTAATTTGGCCCAGACATAAGATAAACCACAGAGAAGCTAGCTCATCCATCATTTCTCCGGTAAGGCCCCATGGTGAAAGGGAATCGTTCACCAAGATGCAGCATAAACAAGGGAAATTACTTTAAGATGACAGTGCCAGGCTATTTTTCAATTCCAGCTTCAAATGATTCGTTTTATTTTATCTCAAGCTAAAGGAAAGGAAAATCTTCAGGGAAAATAGTGAGAAGTGGCAGAACACAGGCATTTCAAGACTTAGAGAAGTGAGTACCACTCGGCAGCTAGATCTACTCTGCAGCTAGGCCACCATCAGAAACGGTCTTTTACTTTGGGATTTCGTAGCCTATAAGGAAAATTCCCTTGCCCCAAATAAGATTAACTGAATCCTGGTCCGTGCCAAGATGCCAACTGTGTGCATTCACCCTCTTCCCAAGGTTAGAGACCATAACTTTAATTTCTGAGTCTTACATTGGAACTAGCTACTATTAATGGAGAATTTGGGATGTATAAAACTGCCTAAGCATGGAACATACATTGCTTCATTTTCATGGGGCAGACTCTAATCCCTGCTTTACAAGTGAGCCAACAGATGCATAATGACTTGCCTGTGAACCCAGAGTGTGACTCAGGGACTCGTGCACACACATACTGTGCCTACCTAGTTTCCACTATACATGCAGCAACTATATAAAATTGCTCTGTTGGGGAGTTGGATGGACAGTTTGATGGCTGTACAGATGGATGGGTGGGTGAATGGAGCTGCCATAAGAGAGAATACATAATTTATCCGTCAAATCTCTCCTTACTGTGATCCGGACTCCATGAGAGAAGTCCAGGCAAAGTTTTAGTGATCAAAACAGTACTTGGACTTGTTCTGGTATCTTCACCGTGGCTCACGGTGCAGGAGGAGTGGCATTCAGAAATTCCAGTTATCATCATCTGTTCACCTTGAGTGCAGCAGCACAAACTTGGAACTGCAGAGCCATCTAGCAGTCATGTGTCCTTCGGCTCCCGAAGCCTCTTTTCTAATACCCTGGCACATCTGCAAAACTCGCACAACCTTTATGAAGATATTTTCCCATTATATACTTGGAACAAAGACAATGACTTCCTTATTCATTCATGATGGTCTTCAAAACCAGGGTCCAAGAGGCGAGTAGAAAGCAGACTATTCGGACCCAGATTCCCTGCCTGGAGCCAGCTGCATGGACAGATAGCCTGACAAGAGAGAAACTATAGGATTCCTGCTGAAAGATGAGGTCTCACACAATTCCCTGGCATCCAGCATTGTCAGCTGCTGCTTTTAGCCCTGAGGAAGGGGTAACCTACTCCCATTCCCTAGCTGAGGACGAATAGGCATGAAGTCCACCCACCAGACTGGGGCCTAGGTAAACAAGCCTCCATCTTACACGGAAATTCACTAGCTGAAAAATCACAGCTTTGAGTCAGCTCCATTTCCCAGGGCTATGCTGCATAGCTCCTGATTAAATTCCTGCCACTGGGCACAGTCTCTCTCCTCAACAATGAAAGCGATTGGGTGGGGGTGGGGTGGGAGGAGCAGAGAGAAACAATGGAATTTACCATGTTAATATTCTGTGCATTCTGTCAGGAGTAGGATGAATATTGAGTGCTGTGAGAAGCTCATCCTCCTACAACCAGAGGGTGAACCTGGGCTCTATAGCCTGAGAATGTGCTGGTCTGAAAGAAAAAGCCCCTTGGCTGACAGGCACTGAACCTGAGAGAAGCAAGCAAGCTCTCCCCTCCTAGATGTGATCGTAAATGAGCCCCAAGCCTCAGACTGGGATTTGTTACTAGCCCCATGCCATTGAGGACAGAAACCTTTTAGGAGTAATAACACTGTTTATTAAGTGCCTGCAGTGAGTCACCCACCGTGTTGAATCCTTTGCAAACATTATTTAATTGTGAACGGCTATTAATCACGAAATCAGGCCACACTCGTTGTTTTTAAAGTAAAATAAATGAACACAATAGAAAAATAAATCCCTTGTAATTCCATCTCACAAAGATAATCTGCATTAACACCCAGGCGCTTATACTATGTAACAATTCTAGGAGCTGTAGGTATTACTACCCACTTTGTAATTGAGCCGAGAGAGATTGAGCATCTTCTACACAAAAACGATTGCCCCCGTAGAGTCCTGCCTAGAACTCAGCTGTTTTCATTTGCTGAATGTTAACTAAGCGTATATGCTAACACTGTTCTTAGAGATGGGAATGGGTGAGAGCTCCATAAACAATAGGCACATGGGAGTTTTCTCAGAACCTTAAATATAGAAGCAGAGCCCCTCAGTGCACAAGTAAGTAATCTCTGAAATTGGGATGCAGAAAATAAAAAACAACATATTTTCATTTTAAGTGGCAATTATGGGAAAGATAGTAACTCAGAATGGATCAGAAAATAATTTGGGGATGTAATAACAATCTCACTGATAAAGCATAACATACGTGGTATTGACTGTTGGATCACTGTTTTTCTTAAGTACAACAAAATCTAATTATATATATATATATATATATATATATTCTTTTGGTTGGTTTCTTGTCTTCTTATTTTGTTTTGGTGCTATCAATAAAATTTACAGTTTTACATCATGTGGTCTTCCTCATACCCCAGCCCCTGCTGTCATTTTATTACAGATAAGAAAATTAGAGCAAGTAACTTTCACACAGCCACACAGCCATACAGCCACACAGCCACACAGCCACACAGCCACACAGCCACACAGCCACACAGCCACACAACCACACTGTCAGGAAGTGGTGACGCCTGAGATAACAACCTAGGCAGTCGGGCTCCTCATGTCAATGGTCACGACCCTCCGCTGCCTGTGTTTGAGTTGAAGCCTGGATGACCAGGCACCAACCCACACAGATCCACAAAGTGTTCAGACACAGGAGAACGAGCCAGTAAAACCCTGTGGTGGAGATTGTTCTGCCTGTCAAGATCAGAAAGAGTGCCACTGGGGACTCAGACCAGATCAGGTGGCGTCCAGGAGCCAGGCAGAAAGGTCTTTGAATTTCAAATGCTGTAGAAAGAAACTGAATGTTTCAGCAGAGGAGTACCAATTGGATTTGTACTTTAAAGAGGTTTCTTTGTTACTGAGTAGAGATCTGAAGTCAGAGGTACAAATCGGAGAGGATCCCTCTGGTCAGTTACAGGTCCATACTGGAACAAAGGGACTCACATTAGATGAAATCAGGGGGCGGGGGAAATGGTTGGTGTATCAAGTAATTTTTCCAATTAAAGTATACTGCCTTATACAAAAACACTTTTGTAAAAGCTCCTGTTCAGGATGGGGAAAGACCTAGCAGGGTCAGTGGGAGGCACAAAGAATGACAGAAGCAAGTCCGCCATCATGGGCTGGAGTCAGGGAGGGAGTCTCTCACATAGGCACAGAAGATATCAATACCCACCACTTGGCGGGTAAGTGGCTGGGGTTTCCCAGATTGTGCTCTAAGCCTTTTCTGCATATTCATGGAATCATCACAGCAAGGCTCTGGGGAAGGTGGGGAAGGTGTTAGCATTAACCCCATTTTACAGAGAGAGCAAGACAGGCCTACACATGAAAATAAATGGCGGAACTGAGCCTCTGACTCTAGCAGGCTGACTCTAGACCATAGTTGTTATCCACTCTGTTGACCTGTTTTTGAAAGATGTCCACTAATCCTACCAGCAGCACAGAGAGCTGCCAGATGGCCAGGGAGCATGCACACAGCACTGGCAGCAATGGCCTGCCATTATTTTCTAACAAGGGTGATTGCATTTAAAACAAAACTAAGATATTTACTTTCAGTCTCAATAAAGAACAGAGGGTAGGGCTGGAAGCCTGCTTTTGGATGGGTATCATGTGTGGACAATTTGGACAGTTTGGTCAACTTGAATTTAGAAAGAAACCTCCAAATGAATTAACCTATGACTGCAGATGATGGCCATTATAACTAAGCACATCACTTTGAACTAAATTGTGACCTTTCTGGGTCCAGTATATTAACCTTTCTTATATGGAAAAGATAACCCTCTCAGCAGGTAAGGATTCAACATAGAAGCAAGATATCAGTGAATGGTAAGGATGCTCTCAAGGAAGCCACATTTTGGACAAGCATGCTTAACAACAGCTATCTTCCTTCGTGTGTACTTGCCTTAGTTATCAGAGAGAGTATTCTTATTGATGAAGTGCTAGGTTATATATTAATCAGATACTCTGAATGTATTTATTGTAATACCAGCCCACACTGGGGAGATTAACCAGAGGAGAAACAAGTACATGTAGGGTACAGTTCTTTCCTCCAAGAAATTGAGAGTTTAGCCAGAGAAACACTGTTTCCATCATTGCAATTAAGGGGACTTGGGTTCATGATAGACATTTTTATTAACCTTTTTTATTTATTTTATATAGTTTCCCCTCCCTCCTTTCCTCCCTCGTCCCCTCCCCCTGCCTCCCTTCCACCCACCCCATCCACTCCTCCTCCATCTCCATTCAGATGGGGTAAGGCCTCCCTTCAGAATCAGCAAAGCATATCAAATTGAGGCAGGAACGAGTGCCTCCCTCCTGCACTGAGGCTAAAGAAAGCATCCCACCATAGGGAATAGGTTCCAAAGAACCAGCTATGCATCAGGGTCAGGTTCTGGTCCTACCACTCGGGGCCCCGCAAAAGATCAAGCTATACAACTGTCACCTAGATGCAGAGGGCTTAGATCAGTCCCATGCCAGCTCCCTAGCTGTCCATCCAGAGTTCGTGAGTTCCCACAACCTCAGTTCAGTTGTCTCTATGAGTTTCCCTGTCATGATCTTGATCTGCCCCCCACTTATAAAATCCCTCCACCCTCTCCTAACATGAACTTTTGGAATTCAGACCAGTGTTTGGCTGTGGATCTCTGCATCTACTCCTATCAGGTACTGCAAGAAGGCTCTATAAAGACGATTAGAGTAGTCACCAATGTGATTACAGGGGAAGGTCAATACAGGCACCCTCTCTACTATTGTTAGGTGCTGTGGGATAATGCTCTTGTGCCCTGTAAAGATTTGTCACTTGTGTTGGCTTAATAAAACACTGATTGTTCAGTAACTAGGCAGGAACTATAGATGGGATGACCAGATTAGGAGAATTCTGGGAAGAGGAAAGGCTCAGTCTGCAATCACCACCAAAATGCAGAGAAAGCAAGATGAAAATGCTGCACTGAGAAAAGGTATACCAAGCAACATGGCTAAACATAGATAAGAATTATGGGTTAATTTAAGTTGTAAGAGTCTTTACACAATGGCAGTATCATAGCCAATGAGGTTTATCCAAGGCACAATTATTGCTAATTGAAACTTTTCCCAGTTTAAGTTGTAGAAGCTAGTTAATAATAAGCCTGAACTAATAGACCAAACAGTTTATAATTAATACAAGCCTCTGCATGTTTCTTTGGGACTGAACGACTGTGAGACCAGGTGGGACAGAAACTTCTGTCTATAGCTAGGAGTCTTAGATGGGGTTATTCTTGTGGGATCCAGGGAGTTTCCTTGGCATCAGGTTTCTCCCTAACCCCATAATGGCTCTCTCTATCAAGATATCTCTTTCATTGCTCTCCTTCTCCATCCCGCCCCCAACCTGATTATTCTGATCCATCACATTCCCATCCCCATCCTCTTCTGTTTACTCCCCTCATCCCAGTTTACCCAGGACATCTCATCTATTTTCTCTTTCCAAGGAGATCCATGTGTCCTTCTTAGGGTCCTCCTTGCTACCTAGTTTCTCTGGGACTGAGGATTTTAGCCTGGTTATCTTTGCTTTATCTTTGCTTTATATCACACGATATAAAGTACATACCATGTTTGTCTTTCTGAGTCTGGGTTACCTCACTCAGGATGATTTTTTTTTCTAATTCCATCCATTTGCATGCAAATTTCATGATGTCATTGCTTTTATTTCCTCTGAGTAATATCCCATTGTGTAGATATACCACATTTTCTTTATCCATTCTTCAGTTGAGGGACATCAAGATCATTTCCAGATTCTGTATATTACGGATAATGCTGCTATGAACATAGCTGACCAAGTATCCCTGGGGTATGGTTGAACATTCTTTGGAGATATGCCCAAGAGTGGTATTACTATGTCTTGAAGTAGCTCTTTTGTCAGGTTGCCTGCCTTCGTGCTGGGTTCTGAGTATTAAATGATAGCTTCACAGTGTCAGTTGTGTTAAGTTTTGGGGGTTTGTAACACCATGCCCCAAGGGTTCCACAATATTCGGAAACTGGGCCACCTGCTTGGGATCAAGTATTTCAACATATGTCCCTGTGGGGGTATTTCACATTCAAAATATGGTAAAGTTTCAACATAAAAATTGTTGGGGGACACAATCTGGTTGATAACAACCCACTTTTTACACCAGTCAAGGTGTTCTGTCACCACACCTAAATCTCCTTAGAGTCATATCATCCCCCCGCCCTCCATCCCCCACCCCTGTTTTGGGATTTCCTTTTTCCCTCACCAAATTCCCATATATTCTTTCAAATGTCATCTCCTCCAAGAATCCCTGCTGGATCAATCTTGTAGGTGTGTTAACTTCCTTGCTTGCTTCCCAATTTTCTGAGAAACCATCAAACTGAATACCAAAATGTTGCACAAGTTTGTACTCCCACCAACAGTGGAGGAGTCTTCCTCTTACTCCACATCTTCTCTAACATAGACTGCCATTAGCCTTTATGATCTTGGCCATTCTGACAGGTGTAAAATGGTATCTCAGAGTCATTTTGATTTGCATTTCCCTGATAGCTAAGGATGTTGAACGCTTCTTAAGTGTATCTTGGCCACTTGAGAATCTTCTGTTGAGAATTCCCTGTTTAAATCTGTTTCCCATTTTTTAATGGGATGATTTGGTATTTTGATGTTTAGTTTCTTGGGTTCTTTATATATTTTGGATATCAGTCCTTTGTGAGATGTGGGGTTGGTGAAGATCTTTTCCCATTCTGTAAGGTACTGTTTTGTCTTATTGACAGTGTCCTTTGCCTTACAGAAGTTTTGCAAGTTTCAGGAGGTCCCATTTATTAATTGTCTATCTCAGTGTCTGTGCTACTAGTGATATATTCAGGAAGTAGTCATCTGTGTCGACGTGTTCAAGGCTACCTCTCACTTTCTCTTCTATCAGTTTCAGTGTAACTGGATTTATGTTGAGGTTTTGGATACACATGGACTTGCATTTTGTGCAGGACAATAGATATGGATCTATTTACATTTTTCTACATGCCACCATCCAGTTAGACCTTCACAATTTGTTGAAGATGATTTCTTTTTTCCATTGTATGTTTTTGACTTCTTTGTCAAAAATCAGGTGTTCATAGGTGTGTAGATTTATGTCAGGGTCTTCGATTCAGTTCCAAGGAAGTTAACACACCTGCAAGATTGATCCAGCAGGGATTCTTGAAGGAGATAACATTTGAAAGAATATATGTGAAATTGGTGAGGGAAAAAGGAAATCCCAAAGCGGGGGTGGGGGATGGGAGACAGGGGAACAGCATGACACTAAGGAGATTTAGGTATGGTAACAGGACACCTTGACTGATGTAAAATGTGGGTTATTATCAACCAGATTGTGTCCCCCAACAATTTTTATGTTAAAGCCTTACCATATTTTGAATGTGAAATACCCCCCACAGGGACATATGTTGAAATATTTGATCCCAAGCAGGTGGCCCAGTTTCTGAATGTTGTGGAACCCTTGGGGTATGGTGTTACAAACCCCTAAAGCTTAGCACAACTGACATTATGACGGAACTACCATTCAAGTATCAAAACCTAGACCATGCAGTAGAATCAAAACTCAGTGCCATTGTCCTTGGCTTCTCAGTCAGCCTTCATTGACAGCTACATTCAGAGAGTCCAGTTTGATCACATGCTCTGTCAGTCCCAGTCCAGCTGGCCTTGGTGAACTCCCATTAGATCAGTCCCACCATCTCAGTAAGTGGGAGCACCCCTCACGGTCCTGATTTCCTTGCTCATGTTCTCCCTTCTTCTGCTCCTCATTTGGACCTTGGGAGCTGAGTCCAGTGCTTCAATGTGGGTCTCTGTCTCTATCTCCATCCATCGCCATATGAAGGTTCTATGATGATATGCAAGATATTCATCAGTTTGCATGGACTGGCTTTGTGGGAGCCTGGTTTGTTTGGATGCTCACCTTCATAGACCTGAAGGGAGGGGGGAGGACCTTGGATTTCCCACAGAGCAGGGAACCCTGACTGCTCTTAGGACTGGAAAGGGAGGGGGAGGGAAAGGGAAAAGAGAGGGGCGGAGGAGGTGGAAATTTTAATAAATAAATAAATAAATAAATAAATAAATAAATAAATTTAAACTTTAAAAAATAAAAACCTAGCCCAAAATCAGCAACACACCTGACAAAAGAGAACAAAGACATGATCGATCAAAGGCAATAGTTCTGGAAAAGTCCCTAACTGTACTAACCTTGCTTTTTGGCTTCTGTGGTTCTGCTTCTAGCTAACTGTTACTGCTACCTGAGGTGCATCAACCTAGTATGTGGTTTTTGCCTTAAAGCTCATCCTGAAAAAAGGCTCAGGAATGCAGTTGGTTTCCCCATGCTCAGTGTAGTAGCCAGATGACTAATAAAGTCTGCCCATTGACTTGAACACATGTCTGATTGGTCTTCTCTGGTGGTATTGGTATTCACAATGATAATGTCTTGCTAGTAAACATAGAGATGGATCATTTAGGGGGTCCTTTGAAGGCTTGATCCACACCTGGTTCTTGTCTGTCTCTCTGATTTCTGACCCACCAAGGTCTAAGGCATCCTGCAGTGTGCTTCTACCACCATAAACTGTAGCCTCTCTATCATGATGTACTGCACCATGAACCAAGATAAATTTCTTCCTCCTTTAAATTGTGTTTGTTGTGTATCCTGTCATAGCTACAAGGATGGTAACTAACACAAACCCTAATCCCAAAACCCCAGGATGTGACTGCATTTGGAGCTGGGGCCGTTAAAGAGGTATTTAACCTAATGCAGTCCTTGAAGTCACCCTAATTTAATCTGACTGATAAAGAAGAAAGAATGTAGAGACAGAGTGGAAAGTCCTGTGGAGATAGCCTGAGATGATAGCTATCTGTAAACCAAGAGGATGGGTCCAAGAAAAACCAACTGTGCCAACATCCAGGACTTAGACTTGCAGCCTTCAGGCCTGCAAGAAACTAAACTGATATTTCAGTCTTGTAATCTGTAGTGTTTTGTTATGGTCACTGGCTAATACATAGACGTGTTAGCCATCATGAATGTGTTGATTTGCATAGACTGAGGACCATTGTTTGGTCTACGTAGATGGCTGCTGGTCACAAGATGACAGGGCTGGAGATGTGAATGTATTGGCTTAATAATAAGTCAGTTATTCAATGGACTGCCCGGACTTCAATGTGTGGAATCAGCTCTGTAAATGTTTATTGACGTAATGAATAAATGCATGAAGTACACACCAGGACAAGGTGTGAGCAGAAGTAACATTTGACAAAGGCAGTCAGGGAAGAGCTTCACACCTTGTTTCTTCAGGCTCAATATCACCCATTTATGTTACTTTAAGTTTTTCCTATCCCTTATTTTCACTTAATTTTATTAAGTATGATTTTTTTATTAATGTGCAGCTTCCCCCACTAAAGTTTCTTCAGTACTAGACTTTGTGGGTTTTGTTTTTCTTTTTCTCTCAGCACCTACAACAAGAGCCCAGGGAAGCTTTAGCAAATAAATGGTGGTTAAATGAGCAAAAATGCTTTCTTTCTTGCTGAATTTCTAAAATTTTTTAGCAAACTAACTCCACACAGAGATTTAAGTAATATTAAAGAATTACATATAACTCATTACATAGATTACATGATATAGCATATTAAGTAATATTTAAACATGCGTATTATGCTTTACAGCTAACAGTGAGCTTTTAAGTGAACCAACTTGTTGGTATATCACAGTTTTGTCAAATGTGGGGAGCAGAGGAATCCATGAGTGAGTGAAGTCATATGTGAATGTGTATTGTCGACATGACAACCACAGTGAGGACTTTAGGGCATTGGGTCCATGAGAAATTAGCACAACTGACTTCCTGTATGTGCCAGGCTCAAGGGGAGTGTTTATGTAGGTTTGATTAGTGCATACAAAAACTGGCAACTCTTGTTTCTCCCACCTATGTGTTTACAAGCTGAGACCGTTCGCCTGCAAAGACTGGTCTCCTAACAAAACTAGCTAACCAGTCTCCCTGCATCATACCTAATAAACAGTGGAGGTTCCAGGTTGCTGGTAGTAGGAGGTTCCCTCCATCTGAGTGAACACACCCCACCTGATTCCAGATTTTCTGTATGTGTCTGTGTGTTTGTTCTTTCTTCATTCCCTCACTGTCCCGAGTCAGGGTTCATGGATCCAAGCTACAGTCACGGTAAGCATAGATAGATTAGGGTCCAGTCTACCAGTGTTGAAACCGAGTTTCAAAGAGGTTATGTGTAGCTTACATAAGCACAACTGGGACTCACATTCTGTTCTTCTAAGAACTAATTTAATGTTCCTTTTGCTGTACCATGTTGCCTTTCTAATAGCTTTACTGAGTTATTATCTAATAATTATACTATGTGGCAATAAAAGAAATCTCTGCATTACCTACCGAGTTGCCAATGAGGACACTGCATATTAGTGATCAGAGTCCATTGCACTAAAAATCAATAGGAATTCCACAGCAAGGTCAGGTCTGAGTCTCCTGGAAACTGATGTGTTCTCTCATTAGACATAACCTTATGAGTTATGACATTTCATTGTTTTACCTTTCATGTAGTTTGGAAATGGAATTAAGATTTAATTATAATAATAGTCTAATTTCTGGTCCAATTACAATCTTCTCTCCTACACTATTTTTACCTCCGTTTTCACTTTAATTAATTGTGTATATAGATACAGAGTTTTGATTATTAGCTCTTTATAAATAGCCATGGTATGAAATGTAGGCAGTAAGCAATAACCAATACCAATTAAATGCTTATCATATGCCAAGGACCAACTTTGCAGTTTACACACACTAGCTCATTTCCTCTCATCAAAATCAAGCCCTCGCTTTGCCAGAGAAACCAAATGTTGCAATATGTAATATTAGAATCAGTACTGTGAACTGTGGAAGAAAGACATGTGCCTCCTCCCCACTTCCCCTTCATCTTACTGCAAGAGCCTCCACCACCTCTCGCTTCAGCAATCTCTACATTTCTCTTCTTGGAATCCCTACTTCCACCCTTATTTTTTCTTGTTGAAACATGAGTTAGACCATCTGACTTGTTGGCCCTAAAAGCCCGAGACTATTCCCTATATCAATCAAACTAACTTTTAAAAAAAATGAAGCCCTGAAAGAGCTGGCTGGCCTCATTCATGATTCCCTTCTTCCATTCCCTGTGCTGTGGCCTATTGGCCTACACATTGGCCTATTCCAGGCATCCATTTGTCTCTGTGATGGGGAAGCCTTGTTAACCAATTATCTTTAAGAGGTGGGACCAAGTTAGGGTGTGGCTTTGGGACCCAGAGAAAAACAGTTGCACAGCCCAGGTGTTCTGTCTGTCTCTCTCTCTCTCTCTCTCTCTTTCTGTGTGTGTGTGTGTGGTTCACTTGCCACACAGCTGAGTTCGGACTTCTCGTTCCAGTTTCGTGAGTTTTCCCCTTACAATAAATAAAAATATAATTCTTTACCTTTAAGCTAGCCTGGTTATTTCCCAAATTGAGTTAGCGTCTACAGTTGACACCCAACATGGGGCTTGGGTCTAGCCAGCTGCCATCAGGCTCCACACCATTCATTTGGGTCTAGAATTCCTGCACAGTGACCCCGAGAAGCCACTACACTCAGTCCTTTATATTTTCTCATTAAACGTCTCAACTGGTTTCTGGGTCCAGTTTTCTGGTGCTTGCAGATGCTCAGGTGGGACGCGGGCTTCCCTGGTTGTCTCTGTTTGGCATTTGTGTTTGTGCGGGCATTGACTAATTAGGAACATCCGTGGAGCACACAGTCTGTGATTTACACTAAATAACTGTTTTTAAGCTGTGCACATCTTTTAGCATTTAACACTAAAATTCAGATTAAAACTGGTCATGTGGCTACAGGTGAGCCTCAACACCTACTGGCAGGTAATGGTTATTGTACCTACTCCAGCTCATACTCAACCACAGGTAAGATTTATAATTTAAAATATAAATTATAAATTTATAATTTAAAAAGGCTAGGTTACGGACAATTTAACCATCCAGGAGTTCAATAGCCTTTTTACTTATACCAGGTATGATGTTATACAAGGTTTATATGACTTCGCTCCTATATCCCTCTATTTGATTCTGGGGATTAGCTTTGTCCTTCATATTTTCTCCTTAAAAACATGGCTTGATAATAGGGCTAAGAATGAGGCACTTTTAGAAATGATACAGTCTTTACAGACTGATAATGACCAACTAAAAGGGAGATTCAGCACTCTGGAGAAGGATACAACCAATTTGACAAACAAAACCCAGTCAGATGAGGTGCTTTTAGAAATTATACAGTCTTTACAGACTGATAATAACTAAAAGGGAAATTCAGCACTCTGGAGAAGGATACAGTCAATTTGACAGACAAAACCTAGTCAATGACAGAGGGTACTGAGACATTATCTGAGAGAATTCACATTGTTGAATGCATTAATCAGACTCTGTTGAAGGGTTATTATAGATTCATTGGTAGAATGTCTCTCCAGGAAGATAATATGTATGATATAAAAGTTGTGTCCAAGGATGGGATCTTATTTTTACTGGACAGGCTTCATACCTTGGAATCCTCAATGAGGGCATTAAAACAGAACACTAAGCAGAAGATCCAGACTTTACAAAAGGCAGTAGTAAAAGGATTTGAAAATATTGAGGAATTTATCTAATTTGATGACCAGGAACAAAAGATACAAAGACAAAATGTAGCCTCATCAGTATGTATCAAACTCCAGGATAACTTACCCTGAGTTATACCCACTTTTCTGGTGATATCATCAGAAGGAGCATCTGGCACCAAATACCCTAAGGTAGTAAGAGAATATACATGGGAGCCCATACGTATGACTGATCTAAAGGAAATTAAACAAGCAATTGTATCTTATGAAATACATTCATCCTTCATTAGGAAAATGGTCAAAATGTAGGCTTTAAACAACAAAGCAATGCCATGAGACTGGATTCAGTTAATCTCAGCTATCCTGAAAAATGGACCGCAGTTGCTTTGAAGGTGTTACTAGAGAGAAGAAGTGAAAATTTTAGGCCCACAGGGAAAATCAAAAGGATTTGAGATTTTCCAAGATCAAATTCTGGGCGAGGAACTTTACTCTGATCCTCAGGATCAGGCTCTTTACAATGAAAACATCTTGTCCATATGTAACACAACAGCTTTAAATGATTAGGACAAGATTCAGGAACTAGAAAAGATAATTGAATTATATATTAGGGTTAAACAGGGTCAGAAAAAACCTTTTAATGACTTTTTATAATGATTAACTAAGGCTGTACAAATAGGGGTAACAAACCCAGAGGCTAGATGTGTACTAATTAAATTTTTGGCTTTTTGTAATGCCAACTTAGAATGCAAAAAGCTCTTTGGGCCTTTAAAGGTCAGATCAGCACCAATAGATGAATGGATTTTGCATACAATGGATGTTGAGACACTTGACTATAGTACTGAAGCTTGGGTAAGAGAAGCAATTTCCAATGGTATGAGGAGACAACAAAATGATCCCTGAGAAAAGATTGTAAGCAAGAAATTCCTAGGAATAATGTCTCCTCTAAGAATGACAAGAATAGGAGGACTCAGCCTTCAGGTATATGTAGGAGGTGTGGCAAAGGCCAATATTGTACCAATGAATGTAGGTCAACAAAAGACAGACAAGGCAATCCAATACCATCAGGAAAGTCCCTGGGGGGCCTCTCACAGACCTCCTTGACAAAATTGGTCCAATCATTCCCAGTTACTGTGGAGAATGTGTCTCACCAGAAAAAATTTAAAAATCCAAAGAAATAGAGTGAATACTTGTGAGCTATTATTTACGGATAATTTACATTGGTATAGTTTTTTGTATATTGATACAAGTTCAAATTATATTTGTTATTTCTGTTTACAATATTTGTATACCTATGCAAAGTTATTCTTTATCAAAGTTATATTTTTCAGATTGCATGTATGCATGTTTCTACCTTTGTTTAGGACATTTTGTATATTGATACAACTTTTAGGATATATTTTAATATTGCATTATATATTATTCTTACCTCTGATCAAGATACTTACACATTGTTTACATTTTGAGGTCCTTGTCCTTACTTGTTGCACATTTATTTATAGATTATTTAATACCCTGGCATGAAGTTTTAGTCTTTAAGCTATACAGGTATTAAATATTATAGGTCAATAGTTGTTCATGTTTGTTATACATATAGTTAGATTAATTAGGTTCTTTAGATACATAGAGATTGTATTCTGCCTAGATAGGTAATCTTCAACCACTTCAAGGATCTGTAGAACTTGGCATTTAAATAATTTAGGGTTCTATTGACATGAGACATGATTGGTCCTGACAGCACCAATCTATTCCCAAGAGAATGTTGAGCACCAAAGACACTCCACTCAGAGTTTGTTTTCTTCTTGACACAATTGACCTTTGGGCAAGGAACTACCAATACCTCAATCACTGACAAAGTGCATGGTATGTGGACTGAATAAGCAGGACACAAGAAAAAGGACTGCCAAACCTTGCCAAGACAGGATAAGAAAAATTCCCTGCCTCTAAAAATGGTCTGTCAGTTATGCTAGGCCTTAGTCAAAGTTGGTTGCTTCAATGTTGCAAATGAGACTTTGGGTGATTGCTCAGGTAGCCAATTGTCTCTATCATATACTGCTCGCTTTGGAAGCTGCTTGATTGCATGCCCTGCCTACTCAACTAATATTATCTCCCTTCTCAGGCCTTCGATGGGGTTGAAGATTAGATAGTCATAGTTACCTTCCTCTTATAATTTAGCCAAGCTTATTTCTGAAGCAAGACTTAGACTCCTTAGGATAGAATGTTTATTAAAACATTTAGCATATGTTCCTTGCTTGATATTGTTTATACTAGTTGTAATCTAGTAATACCTAACTTTATACTTGTAATATCTAACTCTATACTTGATATTTGTTCCTATTGTATAGTTTGGTATTGGGTTTGGATCATTCTTGTTTAGACAAAAGGGGGAAGTGATGGGGAAGCCTTATTAACCAATTATCTTTAAGAGGTAGGACCAAGTTAGGGTGTGGCTTTCTGGGACCTGGAGAAAAATGGCCCAGGTTCTCTCTCTCTCTCTCTCTCTCTCTCTCTCTCTCTCTCTCTCTCTCTGTGTGTGTGTGTGTGTGTGTGTGTGTGTGTGTGTGTTTCCCTCACCATACAGCTGAGCTTTGACTTCTTGTTCCAGTTTGCCTTCCTGAATTGGTAAGGCAATGTGGATGGAAAAGACATATTAAGACATAAAGCATCATATTTTTCCAAATATATATCTATTCAAGATGCTTTTGGCTATGTCTATGTGCTTTACTGTGTCCCAGCTTCTGGAAAACTACACAACTAGGCAACTGAAAACAGTTCATTGTGTTCTTCCCAGGGCCCTTTAGTCTGCCCCTGAGTAGCTGCAATTGAGAAGATGAAGAGCAGAGGTCAGACTCTCCCAACCCCTTGGAAGATGGCTGCCATTTCAAACAATGCATTCTTCTCAGTTTTGCTTAGGACTGGCAGCTCTCAGAACTTGGGGAGGTGACACCCCTTAGTGAGCACTGACCCCAAAGCGATCATTGCTGCATGACACTTCTCCAAAGGATTTCTAGACACTAAACGTGGACAAGTCACAGGCACCTCAGTGCCAATGGATGGCAGACTGGATTTGGGACATACATGACACACTCATTTGAGGACTCCCACAATAATAGAGACAGTGTGAGAAAATGTGCTGTGCAAGGTCAGCAGCTGCATAGGGTTGAGTTTCATATGACATCATGGAATTTAGATTTGGAAGGAACTTTAAAATCGTTTCCGCTAACTAAGCATTCCATCCAGAAGTGTCTTTGATTTTCAGAGAGCAAAACCACATGATTACAGCATAATTTAGTCTCCTTTTCCTCTTACCATTGTAAAGTGGATTGTTATGAACCCACTTTATCCCCTACCCGAGAGCTCTCGGGGCCAGGATTTGCCTCCTCACCAACTTTCAGGCTCTTGGCTGGAGGTAAAGTCTTTGTTCCTCTCCACTTAGTGTGCTCCTCACTGTTGACACTCCTGCCAAGTACCGTCTTGTCGTTTTAATTGTTAGTCTTAGTGTGGGGCGGTTCTCCTTCTCTTTTAGAAGGAAAAAGCATTCATTTAATTTCTAACCCAATTAAACCATGAGCTCATGTTCTTTGAGCCAGAGAAATGGGTTCCAGAGACATGAGCAGAATAGAAACTGCTAATGCTGACATGATTCCCCTTTTCCTATCCAGGAATGACTAACATGGGGTGAGATTATCTGTGCTCCAATAGCTTTCCTCAATTAATTAACCAGCAGGTACCCATTCAAGAAACATGCTTTGGAAGATGCTGCAGGCTGCTGTCGTTCTTGGGAACACCAGGGAAATAACTCAGCGCTCCAGAAGAGCTGCAGACGCCAACAGACCCTGATGATGACCTCCAAACACAAGTTCCTGACCTTGGGAGATTCCCTTGCACCCCAAAGACAGTGATGTGTCTTTGGAATTAGCAGAACAGGGCAGAAAATCTTACCTGGTCAACTTCTAACTAAAACAGGAAGGGAACCTGCATCAGCCCTAACGTGTAACCAGCAAAAGACAAAGTGGCCACAGAGGCCGTTACAAGTGCTGGAAGAGCACTGAGCCTCGTACCAAAAGATGGGCTCTGCTCAGTACAAGTGAGGTGTTTGAGTCAGTCTTTGTGGCATTCGATCTTTAGTTATCATTTCTGTAAAACAAGACGGCTATGCCAGAGAGCCTCGAGGCTCGAAGTGTTTCCGGCGTGTGTGGACCTGGGAGTGACCCCCAGGCTCTTCCCTCCTGTTTCCCTCCTCTGTTTCCTAGCACCACTGTCTGATGACACAGAGCATTATCGCAGGGTGGATGTTTCTTTGAATTTACTGTCAGGCAGGATATTGAGGGTTTAATGTGACCAAGAAATTGGAGAGCCAAGCCTCTGACCTGGATTAAGAGTAGGGAAGCTGATCTGCAATATGGTACAGGCTGGAAGAAAATGGGGCATGAGCTCAGGGAATCAAACAAAAGAACTAGAGACATCTAGGCTTGATGGAATGAGGAAAAACCTTAGAATTGGAGAAGATTCTCCCTATCACGCTTATTAAAACTGAAATCTCTAGCCAGGCTCCTTATTCTCTGGCCAGAGATCAACAAAGAAAATGAATTAAAAGGAAAAGCAGCATCCATGGGAGGGTAGCAATACAAAATGATGGGAAAAAAATGGTCCTTGTTACAAAAAAAGTCCCAAAAGATAGGCCATAGGCTAAAGTAAGGAAACAGCCTAGTGAGATCCTTGGGTAAAGTGAGGTTCTTTGAGAGTTCCTGCAAAACACACACACACACACACACAGACACACACACACACACAGACACACACACACACACAGACACACACACACACACACACACACACACACTTTTTTTTTTTACTGCTGGATGATTCCATATTATAGAAATTCAGTAATTTACGTTTGAATAGTGAAGAAAGGAATTCGTAACTGTCCCAGTTTGCTTTCTGTTGCTGTGCTGAAACCACTAAGTTGGTTTCCTCTTATCCTTCCAGGTAGCGGTTCATCATTGATGAAAGTCGGGGCCAGACCTCAAAGCAGAAACCTGGAGGCAGGAATGGAAGCAGAGACCATGGAGGACTGCTGTTTACTGACTTTCTCGGCCACACTTCTTAACGCAGACCAGGCCTCCCTGCTTAGGGATGACACCACCCACAGTGAGCTGGGCGCTTCCACATAAACTAACAATTAAGGAAATGTCTCATTTTTGAGGGCTGGAGAGACGACTCAGCAGTTAAGAGCACTTACTGCACTTGCAGGGGATCCTAGCTTTCTTCCCAGCACCCACACAGCAGTTAACAACCACTTACAACTCATCCAGTGCCTGGGAATCCAGTGCCCTCCTCTGGCCTCCCCAAAAACAAAGCACTTACATATGTCCACAAAATACATACATACATACACACACACACACACACACACACACACACACACACACACAGAGCTTTTTAAAAACGAAATGTCTCATACACATGGCCACGAGCTAGTCTGATGGAGACAGTTCCTCAATTTAGGCTCCTTCTTTCCAGGTGACTCTAGTTTATATCAGGTTGACAAAAACTAACCAGTACCTTAACTACCTAGATGAGTAAAGAAATTAAAAGCCATCCATTTATGGGAATCTGCACTGTACCATGAAAGAACAGGTGCTGCATTCTCTGAAAGCGTAGCTTAGTGTCCCTTCCTGGGATCTCTACAAATTCATTTCTCTTGCAATAAAACAAATAAGTACATTTTGAACATCTGAACCTTCTTCTGGGAGCCTCCTGAGAAGAAGCAAGGCTTGGGAAAGTATTGTCTGAAGACTATTTTGCTGTGTACTGTCCCCAGCCAGCCTGAACTACTGAGAAGCAAATGTTTTCAGTCATCCCCCGTGGTGGAGAAGGTTTATTTTCCCACAGCTGTGGGAAACGAAAACAAGTCGCTGATTTCTTCCCCAAGTAAGCCAACTTCCAATTGAGAGCCTTTATCGGGAAAGAGTCCGACTGAATTCACATGTTCTTGTTTAGTAGTCCTTGGCACATGCAAAGACCATGTTCTGGATTTTGTCTTGCTTCTTCTCACGATGATCAAGAGAGAAAGCTCTCCATGCGTGTACAGATGACTACCATACGAAATTGCAACACTGTATTTATTGCTGAGTCAGGATCTTTCAGGCACTAGATGCCAAAAGCAAAACTCTCCTGAAAACATAAACTCTGCTTCTGCTATGACCATTTCCCACATTTAGCCTCCTCCTCACTGCAGGCGGTTGAACTGCATTTCCTGGATGTCTAGAGATGACAGGTGACTGAGAACAGGGACTTTTCAGGCATCGCAAATGTACCTTTTTGAAGGAGCAGAGTTTGGAAGGTCAGGGAAAGGGAGTGGGTCAAAGAAGCTTTTCTCTGTTGATTACACAAGTCAGAGGAAGAGGGCATAAATATTCCAAGTGGAAGAAGGCAACAGATGCTCACTCCTAGACCTCCAATTAATGCCCCAGGCAGGCTCAGCTCTTCCACAGATAAAGCACACTTGGCACACTAAACAATAATGGATATCATAGCACCCTTAAGGAGACAGACAACCTAAAGAAAACATATATCCAGAATTATATTTCATACAGTCCCCTGAGGTTGAGGGAGTGAGTCCACCCCTCCCCAGTTTCCACCTGCCTTCTGAGGGATGGGTCTATTTAACTGTGGTCAAGACAGTAGCCTACACTGCACTGCATCCTCTTAAGGAATTTGTCTCTAGCCCTTCCTTGTAGAGCAAAATGTGGTTAATGGACCCGTTAGAAGGCAGATAGCAATTTGGGAGCACCACTTTCTTAACTTCAAAGGATTATGTAAAAATCGGATTTGAGAAATAATCATTAAAACATAATATCTTTATGCTAATCCTCAGTTTCTCCCCCTCCTCTGTGGCTTTGAGGGCTTCCTCTTCCAGGGGGCATAGCTTCAAGGTGAGATGCTGGCAAACAAGAACCTAGGAGTGACATGAAAAATAGACTTCTACTGTATAAATCACCAATACATTGTGCAGTCAGTATCAGTAACTTCCGTCCTTCTCTATCCATGCTTTTGTGTTCCATGAGATTCATACTACTTTTATTAGGTACATTGTTATCATTGTTCTTTTTTGTGAATTATTATTGCTAATCTTTGGCTGAACTTAAATTGCCAATTAAACTTCATCATAAGTATGTGTGAAGGGTAAGAAAGCGTGTCTCATGTGGGATGCATCGCTCTCTTCAGTTTCAGGCCTCCATGAAAGATCTTGGGCCGTACCAGAACAGAAGAGGAGAACCTCTGAGGTTCCCTTGCTGGAAACTGAGTCTCCATAACCTGTTGACCTTGTATAACTGAACCTCTGGATCTCTTGACCACAATATCACTTCCCTCACTCCCAGACCCCGGCAACCACTGTCCAGCTGTCTGTTTCTGTGATCTCAGCTACCTCAGATTTCACGATAAAGGAGATTGTGTAGTCCTGACCTCTCCATGTCTGACTTGTTCCACTGACTTTACAGGTTCTCCCACATTATTTAAACTGACAGTTTCTTTCTTCTTTTTAGGCCAAATAATATTAATATATATTTAATATGTACATATAAACTATATATATGTATATATATAATATACATGTATATCACATAAATAACCTCTAGTCGTCCATATTTAGGTCATGTGCATATCTTGGTTGGTGTGAGTATGGCTGCATTGGACTTAAGAAAACAGCTCTCACTTTGATATACTGAGTTCATTTCTTTTGAATTTATGTGCAGTAATGGAATGTGAACCCTGAGGCAACTCTGCTTTTGACTTCTTTTAGGAACCATCATACTGTTTCCAACAATGGAAACAATTTTCCATTAAACTTCATGCCCACCAAGAATGTGCAAAGGATCTCTTTTGTCCACATTCTTGCCAATACTTGCTATCTTTCATGGTTTTTCTAATAGCTATTCTAACAGTTGGTTTCTGGTTATGGTTGTTTGCTTGTTTGCTTATTCATTGATTTGCTTGTGTGGGACACTAGAGAGTGAATGTAGGCCCTTAAGGAGTCTCGACAAGCACTCTTTCACTGAGTTGTAATCTCCCAGAACTGTCTGACTTTTTCTTTTGAGGTAGGGTCTGACTAAGTCACCCAGGCAAGCTTTGAACTCACTCTGTAACTCAAGTTGGCTTTGAACTTGCCATCTTTCTGCCTCAGCCTCCCAAGTAGCTAGAATTACATTTCTTTGCAGCTGTGACCATTTGTCTTGGTTTATTTTGCTTTGCTCTGCTTTGCTTTGCTTTTGAGACACAGTCTCATTGTGTAGCACAGGCTAGTCATAAACTTTTTAATGTGACCCAGGTTGTCTTCACACTTCAAATGATCCTGCTGTGGTCTCCCGAACAGTGCCCATTGTAATTTCAATTTGCATTTCCTTCACAGGTGGTAATAACGAGTGTTCTTCATATGCCCATTGGTCACTTGTATGCTTTAGAAATGTCTAATCCTTATACCAGTGGGAGATTGTGTGCAGCAAATAATTTAGTGAGAGCAGGGCATGTGCTTTTAATCCCAGGATATTTATTTTGATGTATGTGTTGCTAGCTCACTGGAACACAGCAGAGCAAGACTCCATGAGAGAGGAAAAAATAAAACAATAAATCTTCCTGCCTTCTGAAATGAAATCAGAACCCACAGCAGTGAGAAACAGTAGGACTCAAAATGTCAGAACCTTCTTAAAGGCAGCTGGCATCAGAAACTGGCACAAAATGGCACAGCACATGGCCCGGTGCAGGGAAATGTGCTGCAGTGCGTACCTGAATGCACAAAGATTCATGGCAGAGTGAGGTAACCCAGACCCAGAAAAATGATTATCATATGTACTCACTCATATGTGACTTTTAGACATAAAGAAAAAAAAAACAACCTGCAATTCACAAACCCTGAGAACCTAGACAACAAAGAGGACCCTAAGAGAGACATACAAGGATCTAATCTACATGGGAAATATAAAAGGACAAGATCTCCTGAGTAAATTGGAAGCATGGGGACCATGGGAGAGGATTTAAGGGGAAGAGAGAGGAAGAAAGGGAGCAGAGAAAATGTATAGCTCAATAAAAAAATCAATAAAAGTACCATATACCAAAGTTTAACCAAGAACAGGTGAACAATCTAAATAGACCTGTTAGTCGCGAAGAATTAGAAGCTGTTATCAAAAATCTCCCTACCAAAAAAAGCCCAGGACCAGATGGTTTCAATGCAGAATTCTACCAGAACTTCCAGGAAGAGCTAATACCTATACTCCTTAACGTATTCCACAATATAGAAACAGAAGAGTCACTGCCTAACTCCTTTTATGAAGCTACAGTTACCCTAATACCAAAACCACACAAAGACACAACCAAGAAAGAGAATTACAGGCCAATTTCACTCATGAACATCGACGCGAAAATTCTCAATAAAATACTGGCAAACCGAATCCAAGAGCACATTAGAAAAATTATCCATTATGATCAAGTCGGCTTCATTCCAGAGATGCAGGGCTGGTTCAACATATGCAAATCTATCAATGTAATCCATCATATAAATAAACTGAAAGAAAAAAACCATATGATCATCTCACTAGATGCTGAAAAAGCATTTGACAAAATTCAACACCCATTTATGATAAAGGTGTTGGAGAGACTGGGGATACAAGGATCATACCTAAATATAATAAAAGCAATATACAGCAAGGCGACAGCTAACATCAAACTGAATGGAGAGAAACTCAAAGCCTTTCCACTAAAATCAGGAACGCGACAAAGCTGTCCACTCTCTCCATACCTCTTCAATATAGTGCTTGAAGTTCTAGCAATAGCAATAAGACAACATAAGGAGATCAAGGGGATTCGTATTGGAAAGGATGAAGTTAAACTTTCGTTATTTGCTGACGATATGATAGTTTACATAAGTGACCCCAAAAACTCTACCAAAGAACTCCTACAGCTGATAAACACCTTTAGTAACGTGGCAGGATACAAGATCAACTCCAAAAAATCAGTGGCCCTCCTATACACAAAGGATAAAGAAGCAGAGAGGGAAATCAGAGAAGCATCACCTTTCATGATAGCCACAAATAGCACAAAATATCTTGGGGTTACTCTAACCAAGGAAGTGAAAGACCTATTTGACAAAAACTTCAAGTCTTTGAAGAAAGAAATTGAGGAGGATACCAGAAAATGGAATGACCTCCCCTGCTCTTGGATTGGGAGAATCAACATAGTAAAAATGGCAATTCTACCAAAAGCAATCTATAGATTCAATGCAATCCCCATCAAAATCCCATCAAACTTCTTCACAGACCTTGAGAGAACAATAATCAAATTTATATGGCAAAACAAAAAACCCAGGATAGCCAAAACAATCTTATACAATAAAAGAACTTCTGGAGGCATTACCATCCCTGACTTCAAACTCTATTATAGAGCTACAGTATTGAAAACAGCTTGGTATTGGCATAAGAACAGAGAAGTCGACCTATGGAATCGAATAGAAGACCCAGATATTAACCCACAAACTTATGAACACCTAATTTTCGACAAGGGAGCTAAAGGTATACAATGGAAGAAGGAAAGCATCTTTAACAAATGGTGCTGGCATAACTGGATGTCAACCTGTAAAAAAATGGAAGTAGATCCATATCTATCACCATGCACAAAAATCAAGTCCAAATGGATTAAAGACATCAACATTAATCCGTCCACTTTGAACCTGATAGAAGAGAAAGTGGGAAGTAGTCTACAAGATTTAGGCACAGGAGGCCTCTTCCTAAGTAGGACCCCAGCAGCACAGACAATAAGAGAAACAATGAATAAATGGGATCTACTGAAACTGGGAAGCTTCTGTAAAGCAAAGGACACTGTCAGTAGGACAAAAAGGCTGCCTTCTGACTGGGAGAAGATCTTCACCAACCCCTCATCAGACAAAGGTCTGATCTCCAAAATATACAAAGAACTCAAGAAACTAGGCACTAAAACTCTAATTAACCCAATTAAAAAATGGGGTAGTGAACTTAACAGAGAATTCACAACATATGAACTTCGAATGGCCAGAAGACACTTAAGGTCATGCTCAACCTCCTTAGCGATCAGGGAAATGCAAATCAAAACCACTTTGAGATACCATCTTACACCTGTCAGAATAGCTAAAGTCAAAAACACCAACGATAGCCTATGCTGGAGAGGATGTGGGGTGAGGGGAACACTCATCCATTGTTGGTGGGAATGCAAACTCGTGCAGCCACTGTGGAAATCAGTGTGGCGGTTTCTCAGGAAATTGGGAATCAACCTCCCTCAGGACCCAGCAATTCCACTCTTGGGAATATACCCTAAAGATTCCCTAACATACTACAAAAGCATTTGTTCTATTATGTTCATAGCAGCACTATTTGTAATAGCCAGAACCTGGAAACAGCCTAGGTGCCCCTCAATAGAAGAATGGTTAAAAAAGGTGTGGAACATAAACACATTAGAGTTTTACTCAGCGGTAAAAAAACAATGACATCTTGAATTTTGCATGCAAATGGATGGAAATAGAAAACGCTTTACTGAGTGAGGTAAGCCAGACCCAAAAAGAGGAACACGGTATGTATTCACTCATAAGTGGATTCTAACTATAATTAAAGGTCTTTGAGCCTATTATTCGTGATCCTAGAGAAGCTAAATAAGAAGATGAACCTGATGAAGATTATTTAGCTATCCACCAGGAGGTAGGAAATAGACAAGAGTCCCAGATCCTTCATCTGGCGAAGGACGGCGATACAGTCGGAGACCCACATTGGAGCACCGGACTGAGCCCCCCGAGGTCCAAATGAGGAGCAGGAGGAAGAACATGAAAAACGAAATCAGTACTGCGTGGGATGCTATCACCCACTGATACAAGGGAACGGATCTGATGAGAGTTTACCAAGGCCAGTTGGACTGGGACTGAACGAGGACGTGATCTAACCAGATTCTGGGAATTTGGCCGGATTCTCTGACTGTGGCTGGCCCGAAGTCTTTCTGAAAAGCCATTGACTATGACACTGGGACCTGTTTCCTCTACATATACTGGATTTTGGGGATCCAGTCTGTTTGGACACTCACCTTCCTGGACCTGGAGGGAGGGGGAAGGAACTGGAACTTCCCACAGGGCAGGAAACCCTGACTGCCCTGGGGGACGAAGAGGGAGGAGGAGGGGGAGTGGGGGAAGTGGGAGGGTGTTGGGAGGGGGGCGGAAATGGAAACTTTTATAATTTAATAAAATTTACTTAAAAAAAATCAATAAAAATAATTTAAAAAATAATCCCGTTCCAGTTTCTATCCCTTTGGCTCTGATAAAAAATACTCTGACAAGGGTAACATGAGGGCAGAAGACTGTATTTTGGCTCAGTGTTTAGATACAATCGTTACAGGAAAGTTCAAGGCAGGAGGAGTCTGACATGGCAGGTGCATTCTCTGTTATTGGGAAGACAAGAGTAACAACTGCTTGAACTCAATTCAGAATCAAAATGGGTCTAAGAACATCAGTGAACAGAATCAAGATAACTCTCACAGGCGTGCTGCAGAGGCCGATCCCATACAGCAGTGGTTCTCAACCTTCTTAACACTGCAACCCTTTAATACAGTGCCTCGTGTTGCGGTGACCCACAACCATAAAATTATTTCACTGCTGTTTCATAAACTGCGATTTTGCTATTGCTATGAATCATACTGCAATTATCTGACATGCAGGATATTTGATATGTAACCCCTGGGAAAGAGTGGTTCAACCCACCAAGGGGCGAGACCCACAGGTTGAGAATCACTGTCCTAAGTGATTTTAGATCATTGTCAAATAGACAACACCAATCATCACAAATTACTGTATATGTGATGCTAGCAGAAAGTGCATTCGACCAAGCTCCACCTTAGCAGGCAACACATCACTTGGGAAGTAAGAACATTAGGTGAGCTAGAGATCTGGCTCAGAGCTAGCAGGCATACCGAGAAATGTGAACTAAATGTTTTATACTAGAAAACTCCTACAATCCCTCTGTGTTATTAACATTTATGCTCCCAAAGTACTTTTTGAAAATAAAAGCAATCATATTGAGAAATTATAATAGATCAGGAAAGACATGTCTTTTGTTACTTTCTTTGTTTATTTTTTAAAGAGAAAACAAACTATCTTATTTTCATTTTACATACCAATCCCAGTTCCCACTCCCTCCCCTCGTCCCATTCCCTCCCCCTCCCCTCACCTTCACCCTCTCCCTCCCCATCCACTCCTCAGAGAGGGTAAGGCATATTACTTTGAGGAAGGTTCAAGGTCCTCCCTACTATATCTAGACTGGGCAAGGTATCTGTCCAAAGAGAATAGGTTCCCAAAAAGACAGTACAAGCTGTAGGGATAAATCCTGGTGCCACTTCCAGTGGCCCCTCAGTCTGCCCCAGCCATGCAACTGTCACCCACATTCAGAGGGACTAGTTTGTACCTATGCTTGGTCCTTCCCTGTCCCTGTCCGTCTGGAGTTGGTGAACTCCCATTAGCTCAGGTAAACTGTTTCAGTGGGTGTTCCCATCATGGTCTTGACCTCTTTGCTCATATTCTCACTCTTCCCACTCTTCATCTGGACATTGGGAGTTCAGACCAGTGCTTTGATGCAGGTCTCTGTCTCTGTTTCCATCAGTTGTTGAATGAAGGTTCTATGGTGATATTTAAGATATTCATTAGTCTAACTATAGGGCAAGGTCAGTTCGGGCACCCTCTCCCCTAATGCTTAGGGTCTTATCTGGGATCATCCTTGGGGATTCCTGGGAATTTCTCTAGTGTGAGGTTTCTTGTTAACCCCATAATTGCTCCCTCAATCGAAATATCTCTTTCCTTGCTCTTATCTCGGTCCTTCCTCCACCTTGATATCCCATTCCCTCAAGTTCGCCTCCCTCCTCCACTTACACTCCTTCTTCCCCTTCTGCCCTCCCTACTACCCCCACCCAAATGCTCCCAATTTCTTTAGGTGATCTTGTCTTTTTCCCATTCCCAGGTGGTTCTACATATGTTTTTCCTAGGGTTCACCTTGTTACCTAGTTTCTCTAGGATCATGAACTATAGGCTTAATATCCTTTGCTTTACAACTATTATCCACTTATGAGTGAGTACATACCATGTTCATCTTTCTGGGTCTGGGTTACCTTACTCAGGATGTTTTTTTCTAGTTCCATCTATTTGCATGCAAATTTCAAGATGTTATTGCTTTTTACCACTGAGTAGTACTCCATTATGTAAGCATACCACATTTTCTTCATCCATTCTTCAGTTGAGAGGCATCTAGGTTCTTTTCAGGGTCTGCCTATCACAAATAATGCTTCTACGAACATACTTAAACAAATGTCCTTGTAGTATGATTGAACATCTTTTGGGTATATGCCCAAGAGTGGTATTGCTAGGTCCTGAGGTAGTTTGATTCCCAATTTTCTAAGAAAATGCCACATTGATTTCCAAGGTAGTTGGACAAGTTTGCATCACCACTAGCAATTGAAGAGTGTACCCCTTCTTCTCTGGCATAAGTGTACATTGCTCTCTGGCATAAGCTATCATTGGTGTTTTTGATATTAGCTATTCTGACTGGTGTAAGATGGTATCTCAGAGTTGTTTTGATTTGCATTTCCCTGATGGCTAAGGATGTTGAACATTTTCCTAAGTGTCTTTTGGCCATTTGAGATTCTTCTGTTGAGAATTCTCTGTTTAAATCTGTACCCCACTTTTTAATTGGGTTATTTGGAATTTTGATGTCTAATTTCTTGAGTTCTTTATATATTTTGAAGATAAGTCCTCTGTTTGATGTGGGGTTGGTGAAGATCTTTTTCCACTCAGTAGGCTTTCTTTTTGTCTTATTGGCTGTGTCCTTTGCTTTACAGAAGCTTCTCAGTTTCAAGAGGTCCCATTTATTTATTATTGCTCTCAGTGTCTGTGCTACTGGTGTTATATTTAGAAAGTGGTCTCCTCTGACAATGCATCAAAGGCTACTTCCCACTTTTTCTTCTATCAGGTTCAGTGTGGTCAGATTTATATTAAGGTCTTTAATCCATTTGGACTTGAGTTTTATGCATGCAGATAGATAGGTATGGATTATTTGCATTCTTCTACATGATGACATCCAGTTATGCCAGCACCATTTGTTGAATATGCCTTCTTTTTTCCATTGTATAATTTTAGCTTCTTTGTCAAAAATCAGGTGTACATAGTGATTGATTAAAAGCATCACTCCAGCCCCTGGCACCCATGCTTAGAGCAGGAAGCTCCATTTTAAGCCTCCTCTGCCTGGGAGTTGCCTTGGTCCAGACTCCACCTCTGAAAAAGCCCTCCAAGTACTGGGCCCTCCCCAGGGAGGGTCAGGACCACTCCCATAGGCTATTTAGGCTGCCACTGAGAAAAAGAACTCACGGTCTTTGGGTTTTGCATGGTCCCCCACCTCTCTCTCTCTCTCTCTCTCTCTCTCTCTCTCTCTCTCTCTCTCTCTCTCTTTCCACTGCCATGATCCTGGACACCCAGGAGCACTGCATTTATTAAACCTAGGCTTTTTTAATGGGTCTAATTTGGTGAGAATGGAATTATTTGCATCAGCGGAGAAGCTCATCTAAGGAATTTTTTTCTAACACATAGGAGTGTGGATTAATAACCAGGTCTTCAATTTGATTCCATTGATCAACCTCTCTGTTTTTATGCCAATACTAAGCAGGACAGAAATCTGAACAAGCAGGCCCACTCATGTTACAGAGGTGTGTTTCTTGTGTACAGCAGAAGGCTATATCCTGCTTTTGTATCCATTCTCTTAGCCTGTGTCTTTTTATAGATGAATTGAGTCTAATTGAATTGAATTAAATTAAGATTGTTAATTTCTGTTATGAAATAAATCTTTTTTCTTTGAGACAGGGTCTTGATCTGTGGCCAAACTGCCTTCAAAATCACTCTGGAGTCCAGGATGTTCTCATTCATGATCTTTTTGCTTCATCCTTGATGCTTAGCATCTCTGTACCAAGCCATAACCACAGTAATATATGCAAGTTTTCAACAGGAGTAAATGTCAATTATGTAATTTGATGTTAATTTTCAAATTGAATCTTAAATATGGTCTTAGAGGTTAAATTATTTAATTATGTGCTAACAAATAAATGATATTTTAAAAATAAAATCTCTAGTGCCAATTTTGTAGTCAGGTTATTTAGGTAGTTTTGCTGTGGAAGTGTATGAGTTCCCAAACCAGGGAAAGAAAGACCTTTCTTCATTTTTTCTTCTAATAGTTTCATAGCTTTGTGTCTTCCTTTCATGCTGTGAGCCCATATTGAATTGCATTTTGTTCGTGACATGAGATAAAGGCTCATTTCTATTTTTCCACATGTAAATATCTAGTTTTCCCAATCACATTTCATACAGACACTGAACCTACCCAATTTTGTACTCTTAGCATTTTTCAGACTTGATAATAGGCACATGGTTTCCATGAACTCTCTATTCTGTTCTATTGGCCTAAGTATCTTATTTTAGGGCGGCTCTGTACAGTCCTGATTACTGTGGGTTTGTGATGTTTTGAAATGCAGAAGTGTGATATTTCCTGCCTTTTTCTCCTGGTTGTTCAAGACTGTTTTGATTATTTAGGCTCACATATATTTTAGAATTGCTTTTTCTGATTCTATAATGAATTATGTGGTAAGCATAATTTTTCCAATAGGAGAGGAAGAGTTTTTCTCATAAAAACAACTCCTTTCCATTATGTTATTTTAATATCTAGTTTTTTTTCACCTCGGTGATTATTCTGTACCTTTCATCTATTTGGTCAAACATTTGCTGTTTAAAGCAATGTACATACATCTTCTCTTATACATGGCAATGACTCAACCCTTAAAGACATAAATATACATGCATATTTATATATCAACTATTGAATTTGTGTATGTGTTGTATCTTTCCAAAGGACGAAGCATACCATTCCAAATATAGCTACTGAATTTGAGTATCAAATAGACCTCAGAGTTTCCAGGAGGCCAAGACTAAGAAGAAAATAGGAAGATTATATACAACTCAACATATAAGGAAAATGAAGCATCTTATACATACAAAAAAATGTTACTGAACTCTTTGCATTTTCATTTTATTTTCCTAATAACATATGGCTCATCACTGTCTTCCCTAGGCTTCCATAAGCAGAAACAACACAACCCTTAACATATGGTCTGCTAAGAACAAATTTGTGCTAGAGTGAGCTGGACTAAAAAGCTAATTCTTAAAGTTTTGTGGAGCAAGAATGTGCGATGCTTTACATACATTATCTGTAGTGTTCACAGTGTCCCTGAGAAATGATGTAAATATTTCCATTTCACAAGTGAATGAACTAAGAAATTAAGTAACTTTCCTGACATCACATATCCAGGCCTATCTGGATCTAAGTGCTGCATTTTCTCCATTAATCGACAGCCAACCTCAACCAAAAATATTATGTTATTTCTAAAGGTGTCTTGCTGAAAACTACAGGCATATTGAATCAGAGAGAGAATATCTCTGAATGTTTTGCATCTGACATTTTCTTAAAAACCAACACTGGGAACTGTTTTTGTCTTCTCCCTGCATCTTACGGAATCACAGGCGCACATGTGGGCCGGGGGTGGTTTTGTTTTGTACACTGCAGCAATTACTCATTTGGGGGGATGCACTCAATACAAATGGGATTTGGAGCCACTGGGCTTCGTCAGATGCAGGTGCACTAAACCAAGTCTGAGCTGGCAGAGCTCAATGTAGAGATTTACATCTCAAAAAAATGTATGGAGAATGCATTAAAACCTATGAAACGTGATAGGAGTAGGGAATCTCCCTATTGATCAGAGGACTCGCTCAAATTAAGCTTTTCCACTCCATTTCCAGGGCTACTCACTAGGCCAGAGCCTTGTTATCTCTCCCCTATAATGGATGATAGCTCCCTAACCATCTGCCCTGCCTCAGGCCTCAGACCTCTCACCCTAATCGCTTCTATTTTTACAGCCTCACCCAGCGTGGTCCTTAGAAATGATGCTCTCAGTCACTTTCCCTGTCAATGTCCATTGCTGCAGAGGTCAACCTAAGATCTCGTGACATGGCACACCAGGCATTTTACTGCCCAGCACCGGCTCATCTCTCCAGTTGGCTTTCCTTTCCAGTCTCTCTTTTCCTCCAATCTCACTAGTACATCTGCTCCAGCCCCTCTGACCTCAACACTTCACACTGTGGGTTTTCACATGTTATGGTGATTCATGTATAAACCATACAGCAAATCATGTTGATTAAATCTTTTATAATAATGTTTTGCTTTTTCTTATGGTGAAATTAGTGTATGAGTTATGTTTAAAACAGACATGTAGATTAGTTAAAAAGAGGAAGATAAAAATTAATCATATACCAACCATCCAGGAAAAATTACTCTCGTTGACATTTGATGCAAGTTTTTTCATGCACAAGTGTACTATTTTTTAATTAATGGTGAATTTTAAGAACTTTCTACATATTAAGTTTTATCCTAAAACTTGACTATGGATCCCTTGATTGTTACTATACACAGTAATAAATTGATCTGTTTCCATTTTTGAACTTCAAAATTACTACTGTTTTTGTGTATTCTATCAGCTTCCAAAAGCTGTGCCCAAAGACCCTCCTAGAAGATTATACTAATTTCCCCAAAACTAGCCATGTATAAGGGTATCTATTTCTCTGTGGTTCTTACTGACTCTAGGCATCTAGATTGTGATTTTTAAGTAGAAAAATATAAGGATCATCTACTGTATTTGATAGTTTAAAACGATCTATTTTCAGGATGCCAATGACCGTCATTACATCATTAGCAATGAATGTAAGCAAAGATAAGGATCTATTGACTCATCTGAGCCTATGAACATTGTCCTGTATATAACTTTGTCCTATATATAACTTCTGAGGATGGTGACTGCCTCACATTCATGATGTTTAATGGCCCTGTCTCTCTCTCCTGTGGATCACTGCTTTCCTGGCCAACTCTTTAGAGTTTTGATCTGGTGTCTCCCCAAAGATCCATTAGTAAAGGCTGAGTCCCCAACTTGGTGCTACTGGAAGGCAGTAAACCTTTTAGGAAGTGAGCAACTGGGACATCTTCAGGTGAGTGGGACATCTTCAGGTGAGTGAGACATGCTCTCAAAGAGAGTTATGGCCTTCCTTTCCCCTTCAATTCTCAATTGTGAAGAGAGCAGTTGGACTTCTGTCATTATGTGCTGCCTTAACACAGGACCCAAATAATCAGGTCAATTAACCATGCCTGAGACTTCCAGAAATACAGTCCAAAATAAACCTCTTTAAGGGTTAATTTGCTCTAGCATTTTGTTTCACTACTGGAAAACTGACTTACAAGAGCGTTTGAAGAATGCAGGACCTCCAAAAAATGAGGGCCAGATGTTTAGTGTAGTTCTTACTATTAATTGTCGCTCAGATCCATAATCAGTCATTTGGGATAAGTGTGCTAATGAGTTTATATTCAGGAGACAAACTGCCTCTGGCAAAGGATTTCCAAGACTAAAATTAGAGCAAAATCATAGAAGATTCCCAAAGCTACCATCAAACAATTACCTGCCTGTAATGTTTGGGCAGTCGGGGAACCAATGTACAGTCTCTGCTTATACCTGCCTGGGCGTCCATTTATCTATGTGGTTATTTTAGTGGGCTTCTCAAACCCATCCCTGGAAATTATGTTTTTGGAGGCCTGAGACAGAATTTGTACTTTTTGAGATTCCATAGCTGCTTCTGACATAAGATAAAGATGAAGAAGCAAACCAGAATCTTCATCCTCCAGAGGCTACCCTAGAGGATCTGAGGGCTTATTCCAATGTCCTTGGTTTGTCTCTTTTATTCTTTCCACTGCAATTGGTAAACCTAAAGGCATGAGACCTAACCCGCAGGTCCTCACTATGTTGCAGGCTCTTCCTGCCTGCTTTCTTCATTCTCCCATGAGTTCTAACACTCAGTTTCCCCACCTGAGAAAAAGATGAGCTAATCCCAAACACTTACAGAGCAATCACAACTTCCACAGTGTGACTGTAGTAGTGTTGCAGTTGGAGCTTCACTCTTCATCACACCCTAACCCAGTCGTTTCGAGACACCATACACAAAGACTGTAGAGATAACTGTCCTAAGGGACTTTCCGATGAGCCACATCCAGACGTTTAGCTTTCAACGCAATAGTATGAGCTGGGGGAACACTGTATGTCTCTGCACCTGTTACTGGATACAAAGAAAATCCCACCTCTCCAGAAACTTGTCCCTCACTTGTTTTGCTCCGTCAGTTCCCTATGGATTCTGAGACGTCTTCTGTCAACTGTAAGTCCAGATTCTTCTGTGGTGGCCACAACTATGGTTTCAGTTCTGAAAAGTGGGACTTGGTTTCAGAATCTCCAGACCATCAAAAGCATCCGCACACTGCTGAAAGCGGGGAAGTCCCCGTCAAAACCTACTACCCAGCCAGAAGGCCAGTTCCAAGCTAACGTACTTGTCATTTCAGAAATACACACAGAGAGAAATTGAGAACAAATCCCTGGATTGTGACTTAATCACAAAAGTGGTCTTTGGACCCTTGAAAAGATGGGAAGTTCAAAATTAGGCCGCAGTTTGACAAGCAGAGTAAAGCTCCATGCATTGCTCGAATGCCACAGAGCAGATGTATCTCATCAACGTGAAACAGAGAGAAAAGATGGTGTGCGGCCATAACCTCAGGCAACGGCCATCACTGGAATGCAGTGGGTCTAACTTGTTTTGCCCATATGAACACAAAGTCTTTGGCAATCCACGGAATTAGGACGGTTTTATTTATCGCAAAGGCATTGCTGGGGAACCTGTCCTCTGAGCATAAAATTATCAGCTTGATTGGCAGCTGAGAGAACTTGCTCAGAGGCCTAACAACAAAGGAGTCTATTCACAGGAATGGTGTACGTTCACATGTGTGTGTGTGTGAGAGAGAGAGAGAGAGAGAGTTCATGTGTGTGCACATGTATATGAGGTATGTGTGTGCATGCATGTGGAGGCCAGAAGTCTCTGCTAGGTGTCTTCCTTGATCACTACCCACCTTACTTTTTTGAGACAGGGTCTCTTACTGAACCTGGACCTCACAAACAAGCTCCAGGAATCTACCTGTCTCTGCCTCTCCTGAGCTAGGATTGCAGGCCCACAACACCACACACAGCTTTTACCTGGGTGCTAAACTTACTTCTTTATGCTTACAAGGCAAGCACCTTGCCTACTAGGCAATAACAAGGCAAGCACTTTTGCTCACATCTCCTCACTCCAGAAGCTACTAAAGAATATGAGTTGACCTGCTTGAATGGCCAAGCTTGTTGCAAAGGACAACCCAAGCTCCGAGCATGAGGGAGAAGTAGTGTTTGCAAGAAGCCCAAATCGCTACCCTCATAGCTACCCACACTTAGCAGCACCAGTAAGAGCCTGAAAGCTGCCTCTTCTTCCACTCCTGAGTCCTCATATCGACAAGAGCAGACAGGGGAGCAGAGGGGAAGCAAAAAATCAGAGTAGAGGCTAAAAGATAAGGAAGTAGAGCGGAACTGTACAGAAATTTGCTTTCACAGGTGAGGGGTAAATGACCCTGAAGGATCTGTTCCCAGTAAGCAGAGATGAGTCCATTGTTAGGCTGTCAGTGACTAGGGGCGTCTGTAAACTTACGAAATGCAGATCATTTTGAGTTTGTTTTTCTGTTTCAATAACAAAGAAAAATATACTTGGGCTTCTCTCTCTCTCTCTCTCTCTCTCTCTCTCTCTCTCTCTCTCTCTCTCTCTCTCTTTCTCGATGTAGCATTAGCTGGCTTCCTCCACAATAAGCCCCCAAATGGAATGAATGCGTTGAGAGGAGGGAGCAGGGAGGACAGCCCAACACCAAAATTAGAACCAAGTCCTGGGAAGCAGCAGAATCCTGGATTCTTCACAAAATCTGTTCTCCAAATCTGGCTCCCAAAGCACTGCTCTTTTGTTAAACTGGCAGCAGTTGCCATTAGGAACCTCAACTGTGGCTCACACTTGTCAATCTAGGACCCCAGCAAATGAATCCATCTTTAAAAGGTATCAGTTGCTCCTTCTATCCAGCAGTGGACATTCTCCTCAGACCTCTCTAGTTTCTCCTTTGCTTCTCCTTTCCCTGTTTGTCACATTTTTACTAGGTTACAATCTAACCAAGGGGGAAACAAGGCCAGGCAAATGTTGCCTTTATTTCACAACTAACAGAAATAGATTAGCTGAGGTCAGCTAGTCTCTTCATTTGGTTTGCTATGATGGGACTCTTGGTGTTCTAAAGGATCTCTAAGTATCAAATCATCTGTCTTGTTCTTCTCTTGATGGGGTACTTGTCAGCACCAGTATCCTTTAGGGAGGTGCTCTCAGGTGAGATAAACTGTTTGCCCTGATCCTGCCCTTTCCATGAATCTTCAATCCAGGGGCATTAGCTGTGAATGAACTTGTTTAGCTCAGCAGATTCAGTACACTCAGCCGACAAGGATGCCGCCAGGAAAGTAATACAGACAAGTATAAAGAAGGAATGAGCAAAAATGCTGGGTAGGCACTTTGTTCATTGACATGAATTGAATTAAGGGACCCAGAGTCAACTATTGATACGTAACTGTTTCTGTCCTGTGACCAGGTAATCCGTTCAATTGAAAAGAATCGCTGAACACCAATGTTTGACTTCCTGCCAAACTAGACAAACATGTTTTAGAGCATGTCAGATCCAATGTATGTCAGGTACCATGATAAGTAGATAATATTTTACTTAATTCATATTTAATCCAAGATAAACTGTCTATTGTCACCCCTTATCAGGAGATTGAAGATTCAGAGAAGTTTAGGAACACAGAGACCTAGAAGTCAAACCTGAATGTTTGCACTGTAGACTCCTGAGTTCTCTCTGTGCCTCCAAATCTCCTCAGACAGAAGCACATACTAAAAGGGCACAAGCTTTACTCCACTGTGTTAAGCAAACCAATGACTGTACTTCTTGTTTTAAGCAAGTCATATTGCTTAGTGAATTTAAGAGAATATTACATTGATTACCAATTCTTAGAGATTTTTGTAGTTCCAGCGTATTTTATGGTGGAAAGTAACTTAAAATAAAAATTGCTGTGTTAAAAAAAAAACTTTTAAGACAAAGATGATTTTGAAGTTACCTGGTAATTTAGATTTTTAAAGACTTAAGCAGAATGATACTGTTGCTAACTGGTGCCCTAGAATTTGCGTATTTGAGGATAAATTAAAGGTGTTCTAATGAAAAAACATGGCCTGAGAATGTAGAAATTGACAAGAAGAAATGTGCTGAGCACATGCAAGCTGAACTTTAAAACTCATTACCATACCGAGCTCTCCAGAGTTGAAATATCATTTAGAGGCAAACAAGCAGCTGAGGGATTCTGGCAGAGGGAAGGGGACAACAGAGATTAAAGAGCATCAGAATGATGCTTTGGGGTCTGTCAGGTGCTAACATATCATCAGGAAAGTTTTTTTTATCAGAAATAAAATACTGTGAATATATCTGGACAGTAAGGCACAAACATTAGATTGACTTGAGAAACAGAACACAGTAAATATTTCTGATATTTTTAGTAGACATCTTTATCAAATGGTATATAATACATATATGCATTACATGATAAATGTATCCTTAATGTATGCTGTATGTACATATAGCCATGTGTGTATACAGACAGTCGTAAACTAGGACTGTATGAAATGCTTCAGCAATTAATGGATCATTTTGTCTCAACAACAAATTTAAGAATTTTAATAAACCATCCTTATTCAAAAGCTAGTTTCCCCATCCATAGGCAATAATCTTGAACAATATCAAAAATAAATATCTATAAAAGCCGTCATTATAATTTATAAAAGGGAAAATACGTAAAATTGACAAAATGTGTTATTTTTTTTATTTTTGAGACAGGATTTCTCTGTGGCTTTCAAGCCTGTCCTGGAACTTGCTCTGTAGACCAGACTGGCCTCGAGCAGAGATCCACCTGTCTCTGCCTCCCAAGTGCTGGGATTAAAGGCGTGCGCCACCACCGCCCAGAAAAAAAAAAAATGTGTTGCTTTTTTGCTAGCTGCTCAGTTTTTAGGAGAAGTAATAATCATTGCATCTTAATTGATCCATACTTCACTTAGTAATTTAGTTATGGGACTGGGAAGACTGCTCAGAGGTTGAAACACTCACCACGCAAGCAGCAAGTGCATAGACCAAAGTTCGGATCCCCTGAATGCCCATAAATGCTGGACGGCTGTGGAGACCCACCTGTAATTCCAGTGTTCTCAGGGCAGAGACAGGGTACCCTCAGAACAAGATGGCTAGCTAGACTAGCTAGCTGTATTGGTGACCTATAGGTTTGAGGGAAAGCCCCTGCTTCAATGTGTAAGGTGGAAAGCAACCCAAGGAGACTCCCAACATCCACAGCAAACTTCCATTTGCATATACTCCTAAATACATAGGCACCTATACACACATATGCAAACATGCACACACACAGACATGTCATACACACACATATATGTGAAAATGATAGTAGTGATTTTCTTATTTCACCTATAGTATTAATTTACCTTTTGAAATTAATTATTCAGATACTCTATATCATTTTAATATACTATGCTTAACACTTTGTAGCTAGATAATAGACAAATAAATTGGCTCCCATCTAACTAGCCAAAATTATTTCTGATGCCCTTTCTTCAAAACAGAACTCTCCAATAGCCTGTTTCTGGAAGGGGAGGCAGCATTCAAGAAAACATATTAGATAAACATAGTGATTTTCAGAAGTTGACCATATTTATTGTGGATGTTGCTATTCTTAGCAATCATTATCTTAATCCTTTCTAACTGTCCGGATCTGTGCTTGTAAGAGACGGCAGTACTTCATCAGAATTTTAAAATCTCATGTGCATCTTTAAAACGGCTTTCAGAACTTTGATGATGGTGAGCTTTAAAACCTTTGTTAGCAATCAGGATGACTGTAGTATTAATTAGAGTTCCATTTCTGAGGTTTAATGCCATTCTAGAGACAGAGAAAAGAAATGACCTAAGTTAGACCCCAGGAATAAAAGAATTCACTCGCCACTTGGTAATATTATTTCGTTAGCCAAATAAGTAAGAGCTGGACAAAAGAACATTTTTGTCTCTTGCCAGAAAGCAGACTCTTTGGCCCACCCACACCCTAATCTAAATCCTGTTAACTGTCTGAGAGTCTTCATTAAGGGTTGGGCAATATACATGCACTAGTTAATGTCACAGCTAAGAGCAAAGCACCCCCATTACAGATTTCTGCACTATCAGTCTCCCAGAGGGTGAATGAGGTGAAGCAGCCCCCAGGAGTTGCAAAGTCATGCAACACCCGCCCTCATATTTCTCCTATTTCTTCTGTTTCCTAAGAAAGAGCGGTAGATATTTTCGTATCTAGTGTCACAGGCCCACAAACCTCTGAATCTTGCATTTGCAATGGGCCATACCTAAGGGACAGTATTGCAAATCAATTAGCTACATTTCATATTTCAAATTAAGTTACCTGATTTTCCAACCTATCTTCTGCCCTCTAAGAATGATACATTCATCTTCTTTGTTACTTGACAGAAATTGGGCTGACTGGGGCTGAAGTCTGTTCTCCAGTTCTAAATAATTAATGCTTAGCAGAAGGGACCTTGCCTGTCTCTGCCCTATATTACACAGGATTTTTGTAGATTTCGTTGTGTTTAACAAACATGACAAGCGCTGTAGGTCTATCTAAATTAGTAATACCTCCTCGGGCTTCTGTGGTGCTTTAGGAAGGGAACAGGGGAATGAAGCTGTGGGGAGAATGACTAGAAAGACACTCTGATCTGTCTTTATGATGCCTTCCTGTTGAAATGCATGCTTCAGCCACCAACAGTTCTGTCTAGGTGTGAAAGGAGCTTAATTCTGCACATCACAGGCTGTCTCAGAAATATCACAGATCTGGGATATAATACAGAGAATTAATATGTAGAAATGGAAAAAATGATACAAATGGTTGCAGAACATCACCAAGACTCTATTATCAAAAACTGTATTCAGTTTTACCAGTGAGGCAGCTGCCTTGGTTAATAAAGGAGGTGAGTAATTCATTAAATGTACAGTCAGTATCTATGGGGAAATTCCCACTATGCAGAAAACTCACTGAGGAAGACAATCATGAAAGACACGGCCCTGTCCGCATAACCTAAGTGGGGAGATTATAAATGCAAGCAATCTCAGTTTCCTTAGTGTATTTTTTGAACGTCATTGAACCAAGAGATCAACCATTCATCAAGTGAATAGTAGAAAACCAGGAAGCTGAATGAACTTGGCCATGCGAAGAGTTTCCTGTTACCATGTTTATCATCTTAGCCAAACAACCTCAGAGGACTCCATTTATAACAGACAGTATGTGACATACAGTAAATACTTCTCTTCTGCTTCCTTAGATTACTGAGAATTCCATAACGAGAGCAAAAAAGGAGCACCACAATATCCTAGCTGTCCTTGGTATTTCCTTTGGCTCAAGCACATATCATTATCAAAAGTAAGCTGTTAGCTTATTAGTGTCTCAGTATCCGGGCTTGATAATGTTACTGAACTATTTGAAAAACACCGAAGTTCTCAGATGCACTTAAGACACTCTCAGTTTACATATTTTTAATGCAAGCATCTGGAATATGCTTTTTAGTTGGCACCTTTGACTCCATCCTTCAGACCAAGGTAGTCCTAGAACCCTTCTAGTAATTGAGTTTCAGCCCATTTACTTAGAAATTAACTTTCCAATGGAATGTCAGGAGTACTTATAGATCATATTATCCTCCCAAACCGCGCCACCGGTGTTATGATGTCATAAAGAAGCACTTACACCCATTAATAACTGCATTATTTCAGCACATTCAGATCATATAGCTCTTACACATTGACATTTAAAGATCGAATTTCTCTTAGGTTTGCCAATTTTGTTCTACTAGGGTCAAGGAGGCGAAGTTCCTAAACTTAGTTCTGAACCTGAGTCCTGCCAGAGGTCAACCAGGGCGACCTCTCCTCAACATGAGAGCATAATAAGGAAACCAGACACATCCACAGTGTGGGAACATCCACACATGTCCACAATGGGATTAGGGTAGCAGTAGAAGTCATGGTAGCTTGGCACTCCACAACAACATGAAATAGTTTAGGGGGGAAAGAGATTTAGACAGCAATTGTTGACTCGGGTAGCAAACAGAAGCTTGTAGGGGTTGTTAGGAAAATATTCTGGTTGTTTGTCTGGTTGTGTGTGTATGTGTGTGTGTGAAGTCATATATGAGTACTGTATTTACATCATTTCCACCCTAAATTTTTCCCTTCCAACTCTTCCCATTATCCTCTAATTCCCTAACTCTCAATTCATGACCTCTTCTTTGTTACATATATGTACACACACACACACACACACGCACACACACCCTACTAGGTTCATTTAGTGTTGCTCATTCGTATATGTGTTTCAGGCTGACAACCTGGATTGGATAATCTATCAAGGAGTGTGTGTCTAGAGAAAGACTGATTCTTCCTCTCTTAGAAGTCATTCATTTTGTGTGGGCCCTAGCACTGGGACCAAGATCTGTCCCTGGCACATGAGCTAAATTTTTGGAACCCATTCCCTATGGTGGGGTGTCTTGCTCATCCTTGATACAGCAGGAAGAAGAGTGGTCTCACCTCAACTTCATATGCCAAGCATTGTCGACTCCCCATAGGGAGGTCTTACCTTTTCTGAGGAGTGGATGGGAGTTGGGTAGAAAGGAGGTTGGTGGAGGAATGGGAGGAGAAGAGGAAAAGGGAGACTGTGGTTGGCAAGTAAAGTAAAAAAAAAAATTAAATTAAAACAAGGGTCATTAATTAATTGCCTGTGGCTGCTCTTCCAGATGTGAATTTTATGAGATTTCCCCCACTCACGTTTTGATGTCACTTGTTTGTTGTCATGGTTTCAGTCTTGTTTAGGTGACTACATTTAAGATTTGTCTTCTCTAATGGAGTCTCACTGAGTATATTTACCACACTCCAGAGTAGATCTCATGCTCAGGAGTAATTGGTCAACACAAAACAAACTCAGTATTTGTATTTGTAGACTTTTTTCTCATAAAACTTATTTTCTTTTTGAAAGAGAGAAAGGAAGGGCATGGAGTTGGTAGGGAGGAGGGGAGAGTGTGGAAAGAGTTGGGAGAGGAAAAAGTCATGGTCAGAAAACATCGTATGAAAAATTGCTTTCATTTAAAAAATATTTTAAGTGTGAAATTTCCTATCATAAAAAGAAGATACTATCTCACCTCACAGACCCTTTTACACCACAACCCTTAAGCAATGTTCCCTGAGATTTAGAGGTTGTATTGCAGGTTTGCCAACTGGGGATGGGAACCCCACAGTTAGATGTTCTCTGTATTTGACATTTATGGACTTTTTTTTTGTAATGGTCTCTACCTGCTGTAAACAGAAGCTTCATGGATGAGGTGGTAAGCTACACTTATTTGTGGATATAAGGATAGACATTTAAAATGCAGTTGAAAATTACTCTGGTTTAAGAAAGTAGCCATAGTAGATTCTCTTCTAGAGCCAATAATCTCAGTAGCTATAGGTAGTTGACTAAATTTATGGTACTGTTCAAGAGTTTCTCCCCTCGTGAGCAGACTTTAAGTCAAATCAGGTGACTGTTGGTCACTCCCAAGATACACATGCCACTTTTGTACTCTTGTGTATGTTTTGACATGCTGTTCATTGCTGTGGTTTTAAGTGTCACAACTAGGCAAGACTATTAGTTACTTTTTTCCCCCTTTGCAATTTTTACAGCACCTTATGATACTAAGAGAGCTTGTCCTCAGGGACAGAGGCTTCTGGATCAGTTTCCTCTTGGTGCCTCCAAGTCCTGTGTCCAAAGCTTATGTGCCTTCAGCAATAGAATCTTACCTTATCAAGGTCTAGGGGGCAACAAGAGCAATGCCAATAGCCTGTATTCTTTTGGGAATCTCATGCTCCCCTATGACAAACAACTTAGTGCAGATTTCCCATGCCTGGCACTAGGGTTTTGTTAGATAATATATGGCTCTTGTGGGGGCATCATCGATACAAGTAGCATAACACTTACATATTACATGTTTTCTAAGTAAATATTAAGTGTTTCCCTATGACTTTTTCAATCAATCTTAGTGTACCTTATCCCTCCTCCTTCCCTCTTCCCAGATAAATCCTGCTCCCTGTTTTTCCCATGTCTCTCTTCAAAGCACTATTGTCCTCCTCTCTAGAGCTCCCCCCTGCTCCCTACCCTATGGTCCCTTTTTACTTTCCTGGTTTCTGCAATTATTCCAGGTTATAAATTCATATTTAAAGACTCCTAGCTCAGATTCACAAATAAGAGAAATCATGAAGCATTTGTCCTTATAATCGGGGTTACCTCACTCTATGTGCTTTCTAATTGCATCAATTTACCTGCCAATTTTATGGTTTTATTTTTCTTTCTATAATGTATATGCTACGTCCCACATTTTCATTACCCATTCATCAGCGGAAGGACATTGAAGTTGCTTCTATTTCCTACCTATTGTGGAGTGAGCAGCAATGATCAGGGCCGACCAAGTATCTGAGGAGTGGGATGACAGGCCCTTTGGGCCGATGTCAAGAAGTGGCATGGCTAGGTTATATGGGAGATCTACTTTTAGCTTCTTGAGAATTCTCCACAGTGATTCCCATGGCGGCTGTACCAGATTGCAATCCCTGCAACCATGCGTGAAGATTCCCCTTTCCTTATGTCCTCACAAGCATTTGTTATCAGTTATTTTCTTTATCTTAACCATCTCATGCTAGTTTTAATTTGCATTTACATGATTGTTAAGGATGTTGGGAAATTTTTAAGATAATTCCTAGCTGTTTTTATTTCTTCTTTTGAGAATTCTCTGTTACGATCCCCAGCCTGTTTGGGGGAGGAGGGGCTTCTTTTCTTGACTTTGCTTTTTTGAGTTCTTTGTATATTTTAGGTATTAATCATCTATCAAATAGATGTGTATGGGAAATATTCTCACATTACTCAATGGGCTTCCTCTTTACTTGGTTAGCTGCTTTGCCATACACAACATTTTTATTTTGTGAAGATCCATTTGTTCATTGTTGGCAGTAATTCCTGTGCGAATGAAGTCCTATTTAGTGAATTTAGTCCTTTCCGATAGTTACAACTTGTAAGGTATGCCTATGTTTTCTAATAGCAGTTTCAGAATCCCAGGTCTTACACTGAGTCCCGGGATTCATCTGGAGTTAATTTTTGTGCAGAATTGTAGAGATGGATCTAATTTCATCCTTCTACATGTGGACATCTAGTTTCTCCAGCCCCCATTTTTGATGATGCTGTTCTTTCACCCAGTGCACATTTTAATTTGCATCTTTGTCAAATACGAGATGGCTGTAATTATGTGTGCTCAGTGTTCGGGTCTTCTGATTTGCTTTCATTGCTCTACATGTCTGTAGAAAGAGATGACCCAAATTAACAGAATCAGAGATGAAAAGGGAAACATTAGAACAGACACTAAAGAACTCAAAATATGATAAGACAGTACTTTAAAAACTTATACTCTGTTAAGTAAAGAAATCTTAAAAAAAATGGACAAGTTCCTATTTCCATCTAAACCAAAAAAGTCTGAATCAAGAGGAGATCAACAATTTAAACAGACCCACAGTAAATAAACAGATTGAAATGGTAGTAAAAGTCAAGTGCAAAAAGCCCAGGGCCAGATGGATGCAGAGCAGAATCCTACCAGAATCTTAAAGATCTTCAGCCAATAAGTCTTCAATTACTTTATAAAATAGAAACTCCTGTTACAAAGCCAGTGTTGTTCTATTGCCAAAACCAAGAAAGAAAGACACAACAGAATAAGAGAAATACAGATCCATATCTGTGATGAACATAGATGTAAAAGTTCTCAGTAAAATACTAACAAACCAAATATAAGTGTATAACAAAATGATAATTCACCAATATCAGGTTGTCTTTATTCCAGGAATTCAGGGAGAGCTCAATATACATGATACAATAAATGTAATAAATTATATAAGTGGACCTAAAGACAAACATCACAGGATCATCCCAATAGACACCAAAAAAGCCTTTGGCAAAATCCAATGTATCTTCATGATAAAAGTCCTAGAGAGCAGAAATGGAGGGTACATCTTCAACATTATAAATATTATATACATGAAGAACCCAAGCCAACACCATCCCCATCAAAATCAGGAATGAGACAGGGCTACCCACTATCTCCATTTCTTCTCAACATAGTACTTGAAGTGCTAGCTAGAGCAATCAGACAAGAGTAAGAAACTAAAGGGATACAAATGGGAAAATAAGTTAAATTATCACTATTTGCAGGTGGTATATTATACATAAGAGACCCTAAAATAAAGCCCACCAGAAAACTAGAAATTATCAATATTTTCAGCAAAGTGACAAGATACAAAATCAAGTCACAAAAGAAATCAGTTGGTTTATGTATAGCAACAACAAACACTCTGGGGAAAAGATCATGGAAACATTCTTATTCACAATAACCTCAAAAAGAATAAAATATTTAGTAATAGACCTAACCAAAGATGTGAAAACTTTCTAACAGTAAAACCTTCAAATCCTTGAAGACAAAGGATTGGGGACGATGCTGGAGGAAGGAAAGACCCCCACCCCACCCCATGCTTATGAATTCGTAGAACTGATATTAAAACAACCATCCTCCCAAATGCAATACACAGAGTCAACGAAATCCCAGGGAAATTCCAAGGGCATTCTTCACAGACATAAAAAAAAAAAAAAACCCTAAGGAAACACAAAAGACCCCAGAGAGTCACAGAATCCTGAAAAAAAAAAAAAAGAGTGATTCTGGAGGAATCAGCAGGTCAGATTTCAAGCTATATTTCAAGACAGAGTATTAAAGTCAGCTAGGTACTCTAGTTCCAAGAGGAGGGAAGAAAACATAAGATTTAAAAACTCATTCAAGAGACAGGCAGACAACATGCTAGACATTCAGAAACCTTAGCCTCGTGTTAGCTTACCACAACTAACGTTTTGTTGTGTTTGTCATATACATTTTGTTTTGTTTTGCAGTACTGAGAATTAATCAAAGTTCTCATAAATTTTAGGCAAGCGCTCTACCATTGAATTATATCCCAGACCGTTATTCAAAGTCTTCTTAAATTTCAAGATAGCATCTCATTAAGTTGCCCAGGCTGGTTTTGAATTTGTGATCTTCTTGCCCACCTTCCCAGAGTGCTGAAATTACAAGAGTTTGATGCCACATCTTGTAGGGATTCCTGATACACTTCATGTACTGCTTGCTGCCCACTGGAAAAATTCCTTGCAGCATTGAACTTGTTAAGTATGGACCATGGTGGTGAAGAAGAAAGAACTACCATGTTTGTTCCAGCATGGGGAGCCTGAAGCGCCTCCAGGAAAAAAATCATCCTATACCTAGAGCCTCTCATGGCACCTAGATACAAGAGGATTCGACTGTGAACCTCAAAGGAGAGTGTGTCCAGGAAAGCATATTTCTACATTAGTGTTACTGATAAATCAGTAAAGGCCAAAGCTTTCAAGAGCAAAAACTTCGTTCAATATGAACCAGTAAGTGACCATAGATGTGGCCAGGGAAATCAGGTGGGCATAGTGGGCAGGCTGAGGGTGAGTCCAGACAGAGCAGCTGAGCCAGAACCTGTGGGCACAGGACAAAGTGGATCATATGTTGTTCTTCTCAGATCATCATCCAGCCAGCCACTTACAGCAATGCAGAAGGAAAGAAGGGAGGCATGCCTAGTTGAGGAGGGGCATCACTTAAGGAACAAGTGAATTTTAAAAGGAAGAAATTTGTGGTGTAAAGCAAGTAACTTATCCAGAAATTAGCAACATTTGGTAATACCCTGACCCAGCCACTCAATTCCAGACCTTAGATATGATTTACTTAATATCTTGAGACCATAGTCACTCTGCCTGTAAACTGAATATGTAGGATAAACTTAAAGACCAAACAGTTCACTTTAGCAAATGTTTTTGAGTGCCTACTACCTGCCAACCACCAACTTTGAAGACATTGATAGTAGTTCTAACTAGGGAATGCATGAATGCTGATTAGACAGGCATGCCTTTGCTTTCTGGTTAATTTGATAACCCTTAAGTATGGGTACTCATACACTATTTGTTAGTTAAAACCAAGAGAAACCTACCCACATTTTGAGAGCCAGCAAAGACAATGGGTCTGCACTACATGCCACCTTTTGCTGCCAGAAATGAGAAAGTCCTAATGTCTGTGACGTTTCCATTACGTCTACATTGTACAGAAAACATGAACAAATGAAGCTGCAGAGCATCTATTGAATGCAAGGTAAGCAATCCACATGCTTTTCACATGTATAATCTCATTTAGCCTTCATAGCATGTGGCTTACATTTTTTTCTTCATCTTATGGGTGAGGAATTGAAGCTGAAAGAGGTAAAAGTAATTTCTCAAAGTTACTTTAATTTCAGGCAGTTTGAATCCAAAAGTCGAACTCTATCTGCCACACTAGAACAGCTTGTTGAAAAGAACATTCTAGTCATTGGTCTGGTTCAAAGCCTCTGGTTTCTGCTACACTATCAGTTATGGATCCTCACTGGGACTCCTCTTGGTTATCCTGTTGTTGCCCTGTGTCATGGAGATCCTGAAGCTTTGGATCTGCGGGACCAACCCCTTCACGTTCTCCAGCAGATCATAGATGGGGTAGATGTTGGGGTGGGCCAGTTCATAACCCTGGTTCTGGGCTTGGGTAGTTGCAGGGCTGGTCAGCCCACCACCACTCCCTTGTCCTCACCACCAGGGTGAGCTTTCCTGCATTACCCTGGCTAGTTCACCCCTTGCAGTGGTGAGCAAGGGGTGGGGCCTGTTCTCCTGCTTGCTTGGCAAGGGGGAGGGAGCATATCTTCCCTACCGGTACCACTACATGGCAGAAAAGGGACAGGTCCAGCTATCCCACACTCACATTCTCAGGGTGGTTCACCTCACCCAGCCAGTAGTGTCAGGTCTACTGTGCTGCCCAGAAGACCTGCAGGGCCCACTTTCCAGAGTGTTTCAGCTGTTAAGAGGGAGGGTCAGCTCGCTCACTCACCACAGGTGGTAGGGGCAAGCAGAAGGGCATCTTTTCCTCACCCTCACCACCATAGGCAGCCAAGTGATGTGTGGCCAGCCATTCCACTCACCCTCAGGCCAGCTCACCTTTTCCTCTGCCAATAGGGTCAGCTCTACTTTGCTGCCCACTTTCCTAATTGCTACAGTTGGTGTGTGTGTGTGGGGGGGGGGGGATCAGCTGTTGCAGATGGTGAAGAGCAAGGGATAATGGGGCCAACAATGAACGAATAGTGGGGACAGCTCTCTCAAGCTAACAACTGTGAGGCTGCTTCACCCACACCTCTCCCAACAGGGTCAGCTTAAGGTACAGGGCCTGCTCTCCCGAGTGCTGATGCTGGTGAGGGGCAGGGGCAGTTCTCCTGCCAGCACTGATAGCCTAGCAGAAACCAGAGACCTTAAACCAGACCACTGACTCTTTGCAATGAACACTTACTTGCAAGTAAAGATATGTGGGTAAAAGGATTTATTGCATGACTCATACTACAGCTTCCATGACAAGATTGATTTTCCCTTGTTTTTTTTTTCTTAAATTTTATTTTATTTGGGGGTAGGGGTATATTGCAAGGGCAGAAGGCACATATGAAGGTATGAAGAAATGAATGGGATGGAGATGCATGATGTGAAAGACACAAAGAACAAATTTGGAAGTTAAAAAATAGCATAATAGATAAATAAGATCAAAGAATGAACTTTTCTTAAAGTTAATCCGAAACAAAAAACCATTTGACAGAAAATCTATTCACATGCATGTTGAGGCTGGCATCCTTCAGGTGAATTTACAAATTCAATATTATAGAGGTGGAAGATCAAGATAATTTATCTTTCATACAGCTTAAAGGTAGGCGTGTGTCAGTTAATTCATTTATAGTTCATTTAAATAACTATGTAAGCAATATATCTCACTGTAAACTGTTTCTTCAATTCTAGCTCTGCCTGCCAAGCTTCGTGATTCAATCATGAGGCATCCTAGAACTTCAGGGGGCTACTAAGGATACAGAAGGAACTTGAGAATGATGAGATGTGGTACAGGGAGGATAAATTCAGCTTTGAACAGGTTCCCAAGGAGAGTGCCAACTTCTCAAGACAGAAATTCTCAAAAGGATGGATGAAATTTGAGTGTTACCTGGGAAGACATCCTTTCAAGCCATTGGATGATGGGAGACCACAGGGATGGGCATAGCAAAGGCAATAGAACTAGGTGGATGGAAGAAGCTATATAGTTCCAGGGGGCCCATCTAGAATAGTAAAGATTTCTTACAGGGAAGGGAGGGTTTAGCTCCTGGGAAGCCTACTAAGTGCTAAAAGCAAAAACAGTGTCTCAAGCAAGGCAGGTAGACTTCAAAATAAGGCTTTAATCTCCATATAAAAACTGGAGTAATAGCAAGCCAAATTCAGCTCTAGAGTAATGCAAGCCATGGTAAGAGTTCAGAACCTCCTGAAGTGTCATAGATAGTGGGGACACCACCGCAGACTCTCTGGGTTTAGTACAACGAGAAAGAGCCAAGATCCACAACCAGGGATGGCAGGAAGGAGGAGATTTTCCAACAGCTTCCTACAACTTTGCTTAGAATGAGCTTTAGAACTGACATGTCCCTAATCTGTAAATTAATATGTTCAGCGCATAGAGCTGCATCTGAGTCTGGTGGAGAAGAACACAGTGTTAAGTGCGTCCACTTTATAACCAAACAAATAACATTAATTGCATTGTATCTCAGGTATTATGAAGTACCCCCAAAGGACTATATTCATGCTTTTGCATTATAACAGTTCATATTCATTAGTTATAGACTTTTATACACTTGTATTAATGCTATTATTGGTGAAAATTAAATTAAATTATTATACTACTATACAGACATCTTCGTGAATTGCTTTGTCAACACCATTGTAAAATCAATGAAAAGGTAATAGCATTGTAAGATTAAATCTGTAGTTTAATAAAAATAGGATTCAGCTTTCACCAGACTAGCAATACAAAGAAAAAATACTCAATCAAATTTACCCTTGACTTTATAATGTTTCAACAGGTCTCAGAAGCGTTTGTAAAAGCTTTTCAATTTCATGTTAACTTATGTTCAATAGTTCACATGAATGTCAACACAATCACATGACTAAAATAATTCCTTTTGGCTCTTGAAACAAAGAGCTAAATTGCAGTGCATCCAGGGCATTACAACAAAGTACTTCACAGGAGACACATGAGGAAACAAATTACAGGAATTCTCTAGAAATGTTTAAGACATCCTTTGTCGAATCCACTTGGAGACAAACCATGGTGACAGCATTATAGTACTGTTTGTAATGTTCCCCTTGCCAGAAAAATGTATGTTCACTGGTGCTCTGGAAGCCACTCCATTGTTTCTTCTCAGTGTTGAGTGTTGAGAAGACTCGCATCTGCAAATGAATAATTGCTACATCCCAGGAGCCCTCACGCCTATCTCATCATTAACTGCCTCTCGTCTATGATTAGAGGTATTACTGTGCTTGCTTTTTCCATAAATTAGCCAGAATCTGAAAAGGCCGTGCAGGTGTTCCTGTGCCTGCTTGTTTTCTCTCACGTGCAGAGGGCCGTGAAGAAAACAGTGGGCTTGCTTAAAGTGCTTGGTTTAACACCGTGGTTCTAACTCTCAGGTTGGCATATTTGCTGACAGGATTTTCGTCTTCCTTGACAGAAATGTTTCTCTAAAAATCACTCTGCTGGGTGAGAACATAGATTACTGGGCCACTCTGGGGAACACTCAAGAGCCATCTCAGCCTCAGTCAGGACCCAGATCTGCATCTATTTCTGTAATAACTTCCTCCGTGCGTGCAGAGTCCTTTGGAAAACAGTCATACAAATTCAGGAGGATCCGTTATAATCTTCACACTGAAGTTAAATCCACTGTCTCCCTCACCGTGGTCTGTCATGTTTGAACTGGTGTTTCATAATCATTTTTCTGCTGCTACTTCAACAGCATAGCAATATAACATGGGGAGTAGAAATATAAAGAAGAATAACACAGACAGCTAGGGCTTGAGGGTGTGAACTTCTCAGTGTGAATCCTGTTTCTGCATTTCCTAGCCGTGTTTTGTCATTATAATACTTGGTATTATTATACAAGGGCCTCTCTCACCCTGTGCTCAGTTTCTCTGCCTGAGAATGCAATGGTAGAGTAGGAATACAGCCCGGCTTGAAGTACAATTGCTAGCTACCAACACCTACTTAGCGCCTGTTCAATGGAACCTTCCTGAGTATTCTTTGAAGGATAATAATGGCTGACAGGGAGTTGAGCAATCTCAAAAAAAAAGGAACTTCTAAGCAGGGATTAGAAGGTTTGATGCATGGGTAGAATAAAGGCAGGAGTGTCCAGCCAGCTAAAGCAAGAGCAAAGGCTCAAGTGTGTGAGTGATGGATGACCTGTCCAGGCCAGCACATGACACAGAGAAGCTGAGAGAATAGGTCAAGAGCAGGTTTCACCATCATGGCAATGGCAAGAACAACTTGATCAAATCTGGGTTTACAAAAATAACTCAGCTACATCCTGGAGAATGAAATACACAAAAGAAACCAAAAATGGGAAGTCTTTTATGAACCCATTAATGCGGCCTGCACCGGACAGTGGCGGTGAAAAGGAAGACGTGAGGGCGGAGTTGACAGGGACTTGGAGGGAGAAGGAGAGGCACTTGCTGACAAACTGGACAGAGAAGCATCTGAAGGAAGTGGGGATGACTCGGTATTTCAGAACTGAGTAAGAAAAACAGGAAAAGAAGCAAGTTGGGGAAGAAAGATAATGAGTCAGGTACTATAAATATTAAGTTTGGGTTTGTCTGTACAGGAAGAAACTCAAGTCCGAAGTACGTTTTTGGTGTTCAGGACAGACCCATTCAGGGTGCTGGGGCCATGGAAAAGTAAGAAAAATGGGCGAGAAAGGTAGAATTTTAAAAAAAAAAAAAAAGGAAAAGAAAACAGAGAATCCTTGCATATATGCACAGTCCAGCTATTTCCAAAAAACTGGGCAGGTACCATTCCAAGTCTTCTACAGTAACAAAACCAGCTCACCACAGTCCCAGCACACCTTATGTGTTCATGGACTCATCCCTAATCTTTCCTTTCCTCTATTAAGCATATATTAGGCATTCACTATGTGCCAAGCACTGGTGAAGATTTAAAAAATACAATGAAAACTCCAAATGCTGCCTTTGGGGTTTCTGTCTTTGTGCACAAGGCAGAAGTCAATAAGCAAACAACCAAATAAACACATTGGACTTGTCAACAGCCTGTCATGGGATAGGAACTGAAGGTCTTGCCATTTCCTAAGGACTTAGCAAGAGATAAGCGTGGCTAGAGGTGAGAGTTCATGAGGTACCACCTCTCCCAGATAATGTTCACTGGGAAACATTGTCTTCAGTGGTGAAACCACTGAGAGATAATCCATAATCTTGTCCATAATCCCCAATAAAATATCACACACACACATACACACACACACACACACACACGAAGGGGGGTCAGAGGTTCATGAAACTAGTAAGGGGACTAGTTGGAAGAGGATCAGTGGGTGGGGGGAGAAGAGAGGGTAATGTAAGTGGATACGATTTTAAAAATATGTTGTGTGCTATATAAAATTAATAATGAAGTATGTTGTATATAACTAATACATGTGAATAAAAACACAAAATATAATTTCAATAAAATTAATGCAAAGGGGGGAAAGCAGATAACAGACTGCAGATGGGAAAGAGAGGTGGGGGATTTATTGAAACTCAGGTAGTAGTAAGAAGGGAAGGCATTTTATGTACTTTTTGCGTGAAGATCTAATGTGATAGAGCAGGCCATGTGAAAACCTAGAGAAAGAGCACTGGAGGCATAGGGAAGAGCCAGGAAGACTCAGAGAGAGAAACTAGCTTGTGTTATGATGAAGAATCAGCATGGCCCTGCCTGGCTTCAGCAGGATGATTGGCTACAGTTTACATTCTGCTATTTCTATACTAGATTTTGCATGCTAACTAAACGCGTTGAAAATTTCCCACAGATTTATAGCCTTTCTTCCGAATTTTAGGCAAGCTGAATTCTCACTAAGGGCAAGATTTCTGTCTAAAGGTCATAAGGCACAATACCTAGTATCTGCCGAAGTGTTCTTTCTCCATTCTTTTATCCATAAACATGGATTAGAAGATTTCCTAATCCTGTGACATTCTCAAATACTTCAAAGCTACTCCCAGATGTTGCTCCCCATCTGGCGGGCAAATGGGGTTTTATTTCTAGTCCCGCTGTGGTCAGTCGGAAGCCAAGGCTATGCGGAGAGCAAACTAGAAAGGCCAAATGCCAAGATTCACTTACGACGTGCAAACCTGATGGCTTTACTTAGATTTGAATACTAAAGACTGAAATACTAACCAATTCTGAACAGGCTCTGAGAAGCTGTTTGCTTTGCCACAGTTCTACACTTAAACATTATAATAATATTACTATTATCCCACAGGGGTGTCATGAGGATTAATGAGACATTATCAAATCACTTTGAGCTACTCCCCTGGGGGTACTTAATAAATGGTATGTGTTCCCCCTGAAGTGCCACTTTTGTCATTGATTTGTTGCAATGGGTTCTGCTGTCCAGCAGGGCTGGAACGCACCCACCAACTCATTTCCCATAGGCGGCCGAGTAGCCGTCCAAAGGCAGTGGTTTTCAGTTAAAATAAATATGACTTGAAAGCGACAGTCAGCAATCAGAAGCAAATAGGCTGCTCTTAGAAATCCAGTATTTATTAAGTGCTCACAGTGAACAGCATGAGGGTTTCCCAGTGTGGTACAATACTGCAAACACTGGATTTGGAAATAATCCAAGATTTGAGGACCAGCTCTGTCACCAACCAGCTCTGCAAGCAGAACAAATTGCTAAATTTCTCAGGGTCTCAAATACAAAATTAGGGCTGTCTGAACAAGTCCATCATCAGAGTCCTCCAGACAAGGCAAACCTATGCGAGAAGTGGAAAAAGTCATTTCTGAAAGCAAGACGCTTCGTAGCCCAGAGAAACTTGTGACCATCCATCAAAGGTCCATCCTCTGCTCTAGTCTCCTTTGCCATTGATTAATATTAATTTCAGCATTAATTCCTGCAAAGGGAAGAATAAATCATCTCCTAAGTCAGACATAGGAGTGCATGAAACATTCGGTCTTTAAAAATAGGGTCTTTGCCTTTCGGTGAGCTATCCTTGCAGCCTGCAATCTTCCTCGTAATTAGGTTTACATAGATGAATATCCGCTCAACTGCCCCCTTAATCACCAGCTAACATGATATACATAAAATGATGCAGTGACCATCACACAACATATTTCTCTGAAGTTGCGTCTTTAAGAGGGATTTATCGGGTTGCTCAGCTTTTTCATCTGATAATACACTTAACTCTGCAGTGCCCAGCAATGGGCAGGTTGTAAAGTTGAAGATGAAGAAATGATAAAGAATCTGGTGTTATACGACCCCGCTCCCACCCCCATCCCCAGTGCTGGCTGTAGAAACCTGCAGGGTGACTGTACTGCCAGCTCTGCCTCCCCTCACTCCTCATCCCAGGAATCACAGTAAGTCCTGGACTCAAACGAAGAAATGCCTGCGTGGAGCAGACAGAAACACAGAGCATCGATTGTTGTGGAATTCAACTCAACAACAAATGTTGAGTTCCCATGATTCCCAAGGTGCTTTGAGGGTTGCTAAGAACAGAAGTTAGGCAAGCCCATGCTATTACAGAGTCTGATGGCTGGGAGAGGGGGTAGAAAAGAATGACCACAAGTCACTTACATCAAATTGAATTGTCCGCTCACTTCAGGGAATGAGAGACGTCTAGACAACAGTTCCTCTTTTGCAAATGGCTGTGATGATTCAACACAGAATTTTGTAACTCTAGCACTTATACTTGGGGAAACTAAAATGTCCGGGACCAGAAATTAGGCTTAAAGCAAGCACAACAATTTGGAGACACCGTTTAAGGAGGATAAATGTTTTCTCTATGCCCAAAACAAGCAAGAGGGGCACAAGCTGCGAAAAGGAAAGCGTTCCCGCATTAGCAGCTAAAACAAGGCACGTGCCCCACCACAAGGGCAGGTGCATTGTGTTAAATAAAATCTAGGTTATCCGGCCTGCTCATGTCTGTCCTGCAGCAGACAAATCATTGAGTTATCTAACCACACAGATGAGGTGTAGCGAATTTTCTTTACCATCCCCCCCCCCTTCTTTTCCCACCGAAAGTAAACTTTAAAAATCAGGCTGCCCTCACTAATCCCAGGCAGAAACTTAGCCCTAATTCTGTCCAGGGTGAACTAGCTATTAAGAAAGTGAGGTCTCTGAATGTCTTTAAGGACCCCTTTTTAAGACTCCCAGAAAGACTTCAGACCCTACATGCCCATTAACTGTTGGGTTTCCTGTCCAAACACAATCGTTTACAGCACCTACACACCAGGTTTTCACAAGCTTCTACCGTCCAAATTCGGGATGCTGGCCCCTGACTCACCTCTTGCCCACGCTAACCACCCTGCCTTCACTCCCTCCTCCCACAACATTCAGGGTCAGGAGGCCTGGCACCTGGTGGCCTTCCTTCTCCTTTGACTGGGACTTCTGCAACCTACACTCCTGGAACTTGCCCTTCCTCCTGCCCAGGCAAAGTGTAAAAGGCCAGGAGGTCTGCATCCGAGGACCAAGGTGTGGTCCTTGAACAGATCTAACAGCCCTGAAACTGGGACTCGGCCACGCGCGGGAATGGAATACACGCTATCCAGAAGCAAGTGGAACCCAGGAATGAGGCCAGGCGGCGGGGATTCTCCAGGGCCAGACTGGCTGGGTAGCGGTTCAGAGGTTTTGGAGGGTCTGGGGAAGGGGATGCAAATTGGAGGAGATCCAGTGACAAAGAACCTCAAGGCTCACGGCCAGGAAGCGGGAAGTGCGCGCGCGCGGTGGGCGGGAAACCCGGGGGCGGTGGCGAGGCGGGCGCGCGCCCCGCGGGGAGGGGTGCGGAGGAGGGTGGAGGCGTCTGGACCGTACAGCCCCGCGCGCCGCGCCTGCCCCAGACAGAGCCTCGCCGCAGCCGCAGCAACAGGCGGCGGGCCGGGCTCGCGGGGCGGAGGCGGCGGTGGGGCGGGGAGCTCCAGGAAGAGCGACTCGGGGCCGGCCGCCGCCTGCAAGGAAGAAGAGCACCGCCGCCTCCCGCGCTCGGCCGCCGCAGCCCTCCACCCGCCACCGCCGCGCCCACCCTGCGCAGGACCCCGCGAGCGGCGGCGCGCGCACCCTGCAGAGCCCCGGCGGCGCCGAGCTGCCGCCAGACATGACCGTGGTGCCCGGGGACCACCTGCTGGAGCCAGAGGCGGCGGGCGGCGGCGGTGGGGACCCGCCTCAGGGAGGCTGTGGCAGCGGCGGCGGCGGTGGCTGCGACCGCTACGAGCCACTGCCGCCCGCGCTGCCCGCCGCGGGCGAGCAGGACTGCTGCGGGGAGCGCGTGGTCATCAACATCTCGGGGCTGCGCTTCGAGACGCAGCTCAAGACCCTCTGCCAGTTCCCCGAGACGCTGCTGGGCGACCCCAAGCGGCGCATGCGGTACTTCGACCCGCTCCGCAATGAGTACTTCTTCGACCGCAACCGACCCAGCTTCGACGCCATCCTCTACTACTACCAGTCGGGGGGCCGCATCCGCCGACCGGTCAATGTGCCCATTGACATCTTCTCCGAGGAGATCCGCTTCTACCAGCTGGGCGAGGAGGCCATGGAGAAGTTCCGTGAGGACGAGGGCTTCCTGCGGGAGGAGGAGCGGCCCCTGCCCCGCAGAGACTTCCAGCGTCAGGTGTGGTTGCTCTTCGAATACCCCGAGAGCTCGGGGCCGGCCCGGGGCATTGCCATCGTGTCGGTGTTGGTCATCCTCATCTCCATTGTCATCTTTTGCTTAGAGACCCTGCCCGAGTTCCGCGATGAGAAAGACTACCCCGCCTCCCCGTCGCAGGACGTGTTCGAGGCCACCAACAACAGCACGTCGGGGACCGCCTCTGGAGCCTCCAGCTTTTCGGACCCCTTCTTCGTGGTGGAAACCCTGTGCATCATCTGGTTCTCCTTTGAGCTGCTGGTGCGGTTCTTCGCTTGCCCCAGTAAAGCCACCTTCTCCAGAAATATCATGAACCTGATAGACATTGTGGCCATCATCCCTTATTTCATCACTCTGGGCACTGAGCTGGCTGAGCGACAGGGTAATGGGCAGCAAGCCATGTCTCTGGCCATCCTGAGGGTCATCCGCCTAGTAAGGGTCTTCCGCATCTTCAAGCTCTCCCGCCACTCTAAGGGGCTGCAGATCCTGGGGCAGACGCTGAAGGCTTCCATGCGAGAGCTGGGGCTGCTCATCTTCTTCCTCTTTATAGGGGTCATTCTCTTCTCCAGTGCCGTCTACTTTGCTGAGGCAGACGACCCTTCTTCGGGTTTTAACAGTATCCCGGATGCCTTCTGGTGGGCAGTGGTAACCATGACAACTGTCGGTTATGGTGATATGCACCCAGTGACCATAGGAGGCAAGATTGTGGGCTCCCTTTGTGCCATCGCAGGTGTCTTGACCATTGCATTGCCAGTTCCTGTGATTGTTTCCAACTTCAATTACTTCTACCACCGGGAGACAGAAGGGGAAGAGCAAGCCCAGTACATGCATGTGGGAAGTTGCCAGCACCTCTCCTCTTCAGCCGAGGAGCTCCGAAAAGCCCGGAGTAACTCCACCCTGAGTAAGTCGGAGTATATGGTGATCGAAGAGGGGGGCATGAACCACAGCGCTTTCCCCCAGACCCCTTTCAAAACGGGCAACTCCACCGCCACTTGCACCACGAACAATAATCCCAACTCATGTGTCAACATTAAAAAGATATTCACCGATGTCTAATATATGATGCAGTTGACAGACTGTGCCCAGTATTGTGTGGACCGTGCCCCCTTGGTCTGTGTATGCCCTTGATTTATACATTTTCAGACCATTCATCAAGGAAAGGCCATGAAAAAGTGGAAAAGCACACTGCATTCTCCCTCTCCCTGTCGCTTCATACTGACACAGGTGCCTGTTCTGCAAGTGGGCTGCATTCTCTCAGCTCTTCTTTCTTAACCTCTCTCCTCGTCTTTTAATTTTGTGACCAACAAACTTACATTAAAGCTTGATTTCTAGTCACCCCCTATGAAAAACCACATCCTGGGAGGAAACGAAACTTAGAGTCGGAGTGTTTAACCTCAAAATCAAAAGATAGGTGTCTCTTTACTGAGCAAAGGAGGCGGAACTTAAATGATGCTCCTTGTTTGGTGAACCGTTCGTTAGTGTTTGTGAACTGTTTGGTTTAATTGCCCAGCCTCTGGATATGTGGACAGAAAGTCTAAGCCGAGCGATGACTTACAAACCCACCATGCCCTTACTTTGTTTCTGACCGGTCTTTCCATTTGAATCTCTCCTCTAAGAATTTAAGGTTCGCAGTAACTTTGAACCAAAAGGGAAATGGCCCAAATGTCCTGATCTGACTATTAACTCTTTAGAGTTTGCAAAGCGTTTTCAGAGTATTAGACACGGATTCCGGTGAAGTTGTGAGTACGTGCCCCAGCCAACATCTACAAACGTCTAGAAACTCGTTTTCAGTGCTGTCAAGAGAAACAACAAAAAATCCTAATGCATGTGAGAGAGAAGCTTCTGCGGTGTCGCAAGAAGATTAAAGTGACAGACACCCCTTCCAGCGGAAGTTACTAATTCGGACCTGACTGATGCAGTTCCCATAGCAACCCATGTTTCCTGGGAAACCCGAAAAAGGTTGTCATGGCATCTTTTGCTCTTTAGCCCCACCCCCCTCAGGCCTTGCCGTTTCCACAGTAACCTTTCCAGATGGTTCCTACTAACATGATTTCATAAGAAAAAAAAAATACTATTTGAACAAATCGCACAAATTAAGTGTAAGATGGTAAAGAGGTGAAATTAATCATAAGATGCTTTTTTAAATTTTATATAAATCATTACTGTTATCCCATATTGGCTGAATCAAAAAGGAAAAGATCATCTTTGAAATGTTACACAATGTAAGCCACAATAAGTCAGAATCTGAATTAGATTTCAGTTTTTTGGTAACAATTTTTAAAGATGCTTCTGCACAGTTCTTTCACCGAGAAATGACAAGCCAAGAAACGAAGTGAAAACAACAATGTAAACATGCCCTGTGCATAAGCAAGTGAAAGTCGGTGTACCCAAAGTCTTACTACAAGATACCTTCAGATTTCCTGTTACAAAAGAAAAAGAAGTCCATCCGGACCCCACAACAGAAGTGTCACCATCACAGCACTTGAAAAGCAAAATTAACCTCCGATATATGAGGGATGCAGGTTTTAAGGAGCGGATTATAGTCAGTGAAAAGGAGGATCGATCAGGAAGTAATCAGACCTTGGAAGAAGACCTACAGATTTCAGGCACATGCTGAGGGGGTGCCAGCAGAAAGGCAGAATCAGGTGAGCACTGTGGCTGTGTGTCTTAAAGTGGTCCCTTTTTGCAGGGAACCAGGCAAACGTCATTCATAGCTAGGATTATATTTGCAAAATAGACAGTTTTCTAATACATGCCAATTGCCTTTTGAGAAGATCATTAATGATATTTTCCCTATGTGTCTGGTTATCCTTTGGTTCCCATTGTTCATTGCAAAAGGATACAGCAATTTTTCTACTGAACAGCTTTCAGCCAAGCTGAACTGGAAATAATTCCATTACTTTGACCAACCCACTTGACTTCTGAACAACTTGTTTCCCCTTTAAAATGAATTAAAAGCAGACCCTACAACTGCTACATTAGAGGTCCAGTTACATAATTACTTAGTATCAGTAATTCTTAAAGTAAATGCTTAAAATTGAGATAGGATTGGTATTGTACTTCAATGTAGTTGTTTTGCTTTATGTGAGTTGTATGAATTATACACTGCTTTTGGGGTTTGGTGGCACGGAAGTAATCTGTCCCTCTAGTGTACATGATAGTACCCTCATTTTTAAAGCTCATGAAATCATTTCAGGTAATCTCTCATAAGCCTACCTAACATATTTGTGCATTTGAGAGACTGGGAAATATTAATGGAGATTCTAAGAGGAAAGATAGAGGAAATATGAAAAAAAGGTAGAGGCACTAATTCCCTGTCTACCTGGTTGCTGTTTGTTCTTTGTGTCTAAACAGAATTTTACCTACTTTCCTTTGCTTGTATGACCTTCTTTGGACAATTCACATTTTGATCTATGAGTTGGTATGACTTGCTAGAGAGGCATTCCTTTTATGGCCCCTTTTGATAATATTAGGCACATTAGAGCAGTCACCTAAAAGACTAACATAAAGGTAACAATTTTTCTCCTATTTAGAAATGTAAACACCTTGCTTATTTTCATAAACATATTATGGTAGCCCATATTTTTTATGCTTCTTAAATAAGAGGAGTTTGAAGGACACCTTTTGTTTTCTTAACCAGAGAAATAGCACAGGTTTTGAGTCATAGCTTTCAGGTGATGTAATTGTTTCCAGTCGCCATATTGGAAACTCCTTAAAGGTTATAGGTTCTGTGTTCTGGTTTGGGGATGCTTGACGTTTCGGGTACTGTGCCTAGCACACAAAGTAGGGCCTTGTGTTTGTCAGGTTAATGCTCTCACCTTACATTAGTATTTTCTGGCTTTTAGTGAAGTGGCTGAAAGAAACTGTTTGCAGTCTTAGAGCAGGGTTTGGCTCCTGCTCCTGCTGAATGACCTTGAGAACATTACATAACTTCTCTATTCCTTACTTCCTTTTTTGTAATATAAAAGTCATAAATAGGACTTCATACATTTTTATATTAAATAATTTAATGACGTGCATCAAATTAAGAGGCTACATGGTCTTATGATCACTACTTATGAACGTTGTATAATTAATACAAAGCTTCGTGAGTAAGAAGCCAGTAATTTCCTTTTCGTCATAACGCAGTTAACATTTAAGCATCGACAATGCCCTGAACATTGTCAGTTCCGTGGTGGCATCAACCTCCTTTGAATGAGGGTGAACACTAGATGACAGATGCTAAAGTGCTTCCCTGTGACTTCAAGCTAGAAAGACACCCAGCCACAGTTAAAAGCCAGGTCATGATGACTCTAAAGCCATGCTAGTTTTGTGGTGTGTCCTGAAAGATAAAATAAATCCCTTAGACCTTTAAGTTTGACTTCAGTCCATGTTACTAATTAGTGTGTAGAAACCTCTTCAGCCACTGAAAATTAGCTTTTTCTTAGTAATGAGACGTGTATAAACAGGAGAATCAAACCTAAGACATTTAAGTCAGATTGAGATTGACTTTCCTTATAACATAATTGAGGTATCTGGATTCAACCTTAGAAACCATTATCAGTAATGTTAGGGATGCCCACAAGGACAATGGTATTTCTCGGGTTCTTATATTAATTTCCTGCTTGCATTATTTTAACTGGCAATATGATAAATAACATTATATCAGTTCTTACACTTTTCATTTCCTGTACTTTGCTTAGGTTTCTGAGGACCCATATCAGAAATTAGTGTAAACATTTGTCTCTTGCAAGAAAGTAAGGGTTGCTTACAACAGGACAGAAAATAGGAGGTTCTCGGGCCACCGAAATTTTTGGCATTAATGGCTCACCTAGCCACTCCACGAGTCATTAGGAGACTGCTTGGAAAATAGTAAGCCCTAACTTTGTCATATATACTGGGTGTAGCCCCTTCTCCAAGGCTCTGAATCTTTTATAACATGAAAATAGATAGTGATTTGAGCTTTAGAGTAGCGTGCTAATGAGTGTACATTTGCCTGTGCCAATTAGCTTTGCCAGCTACAGGCTTCACTGTTGAACTTAGCTGAACATCTTGAGTGTTGAAAGGAGATTTATGTGAGTTATGTGGTTGGATCGGTCCAACTCAATAGCACCTCGGGAGGATGTCTGTGCCCCACAGCCAGTGATCCCGAGCAAACCATAGAGGCTAACAGTTAGTATTTATTTTCCTTGTGTGGTGTTTTAAACTCACATTGTCCCAAAATCAAACATCGACTAACTATGGTGACAAACCAAGGTGTGAAAGAAAGTGTTATTTCTAAACATCTAAACAGAATTTTAGGATTAATCAACTTTTATATACATAGTAGATGATATTTAAAGTTATGGCTTCCATGAAACTTGCTTACAAGTTTGTCATATAACACACCCAGGCAACAGCTTCGTACACAGCATCTAACTACAGCACATAATGACATACACCAGTAGTTCACTCCTTTGAGAACCGTAATTACATTTTCTGCACATTGAAATTTTCAATCCTGCCTACAGCAGTTTCAAGTCCTTTCCACCTCTCAGCTGTGAATAAAAGTAATAACCCCTACCACTAAGAAATGCAAAAAAGCATATGGCCCCCCAATCCGGAGACATGCAGAAACACTGTGAAGCCGAGGTGAGAAGTTCTAGACCTGGGAGAAGCTATTTAGGTAGGGATTACGTCTTAGGATTTTTTTTTTCTTTCTGTTTTGTAATGGGCCTTTTCAACTAAGGAAAATAGAATTACCAGTTTGTAGGATTTCCTATGTTGTGCTGAGGTGTGTGTGTGTGTGTGTGTGTGTGTGTGTGTTATACACCTTCTGTGAAGGTATTTATCTTTGAGGAAAGATAAATTAGGGTAAATTAAAAAAAATGGAAAACTATAAAACGCCAAACCTTACTTACAAATAATTTTAACTTCCTGCCAGAAAATGGTCAGTGTTGTGTGGCGTCTGATACTGGTATTCACTGTGTACTCATTCTCAGCCTGCAAATACAGCCTAATGATTCCAGTTCGTTGGAGATTTACAGCTGTTTGTCTTGGGTTTTAGTGGTGCTGCGCTCCAATTTTCTCTTCCAAACTGCAAAGATAACTTATCCCCAAAAGGCATCTTTGTGACCTCCCTCCCTCTTTTTCCTTCCTTCCTCCCTTTGCCCTCCACCAGATGCGTTTTCCTTGCCCTTCAAAATGTGCACCATCATGTACTTTAGAAAGGAGTCCTGGAAAAGAGGCTCCGTCATCTTCTTGGGAGCCATATTGTTATCATAGCCTAGGTGAAGACTAGGAACAATTCCCTGGAAAATTTCTAGGGCTTGGTCATTAGTAATAGAGCCACTGAATAAACCCCAAATAGTGTTTCTTCATATCTGAAGAGTGAGATGAACAGCTGCTTATTTAGGGTTCGGGTGTTGCATATGATGAGGTCCCACGTTCGTTTGTGGAAGAGGGAAGCACTTTCTCTTCCTGTGAGTTTCCAAGTTGGGACTTTCACAGTACCCAGTCTCTGGGGAATTTATGAGGAGATCCCCATGAGCTTTTCACTAAGAAGGCTATCCTCAAACCGTCATTGTCTCTCACCCAGATTTTTATTGACCCTACTAGTTGATGCCCCAGCTTCTATCCTTTCCCTTAATTGACTCTGTTCTTAGCATGAAACCCTCAGTAATCCTTTCTTCTTTTCGTTGATTTTTTTTTATCGGGTTGCTTTCTTGTTCTTTTTCTCTTTTCTTGTTTGGTTGGTTGGTTGCTCGGGGGCAAGGCTAGCCTGGAACTCATTCCGTAGACCAGGTGCATCTTAAACCCATAGGAGTCTTCCTGTACAGACCTTACAGGGGCCTGCATGGCCCTACCTAATTCTCTAACTCTTCTGGCCTTATTTGCCTTCCTGGCACTTGATCCACAGCGCTCCGCATGCTCTTTTTAAAATGTAGAAGTCATCTCCACCTTGCAGGGTTTGTGCTGGCTGCTCCTTCTGCGTAGTATGCTCGAGCCTTCAAGCAACATCCGTATGACTCAGTCCATCGCCCCCTTGCTGTGTCAGCGTCTCATCACAGCCTTCCCAGCCAGTCTACTTGCCACTGCAGTCCCATTTGTCCCTTTCTCTCTTTAATCTTTCTTCTAGCACAGTATATATTTTGTCTGTTAGATTTATTAATTATTTTCTCTTTCCTTCCTGAGGCCATGACCTGGACTGCTACCTGAAACACATTTGTGTTCAGTGTGTATTTATTGGAGGAACATGTGGGTTTTCGTGCATGGTTTCCATTGATGCGGGGCTCAGACTCCTTATCATGCCCTCCTGGATAAAATATCTGCAGTTTTGTCCATTGGAAAGACTTTGATGTATATAACGTACTTCAGATTTCTGCAAGAAGCTCTACCCGTTTATAAGGATGGAATCTCTTAATCTAAATATGGATATCATCAAGGGTGCTTAGCACTTAGGATGTTTCCCAGAGATCGTGGATCCTACATAGTAGCTAGTAGAGTACTTCTGATAGCTAGTAGTCCTCTTCATACATGTGGAAGAAGACTTATTGACCCGAGTGGTACAGAAAATCCCAACAAACAGATGACTCCCCATGGGAATTAACCTTTCTGGTAAACAAAGATACTGTCATGGTTTTAGATAGCGTTGTGGCAGATGTATTCTCTTTGGCAGGATGTGTGATTCTGCTGATTTAGAGAGAAATGTATTTCTCTATACTTCCTTTGAATTGTCTCCATTCCCAGGCAAATCAGACCAGTGGATGAGCTGGATGTTTCTTCTGCACATCCAGGCAGAATAGTTTTCTTACTAAATGTGTCAACAAATTAAAATCAACATATGTATTTGAGTTTACATATGTAAACCAACAGAAGTTAGAAACTCCATTCAGCAGCTTATCTAATAAGCCTATATGGAACCAAATACTCTATCTGAGAATATCTTGCTAGGTCTTCTTAAAGAAATGACATAAAACAAAAAGTAAAAATAAATACTTTAATGCCTTGTTTTTCATGCTTTTAATTTTTTAAATTGTGTATATATTTGTGCGTGGGTGGGTGTGCCCACAATACAGTTGTGAAGGTCAGAAGACAACTACCTTTCAGGAGTTGTTCTCTCTTTCCACTGTGTGGGTTGCAAGAATCAAACCTGGGTCATCAGGCTTGGTGGCAAGTGCCTTCACCCACTGAATCATCTTGCTGGGTCCCATATGTCAGATTTCAAAGACACTTATTCTCTCTAAATACAAACTGTGGTTTCATTGCTTTATTTCTAGAGTCTGTGAACTTTTTAGCTGCATCCCTTTTACTGATTTGAGAAGAGCAGTTTATTATGCTATGTAAGATTTAGATATTTTACTTACATGTTTCGATCTGTGAATTTTAGATATTCATTAGTAGTAGACTTAAATATTCCTCATGTTACTCAAAGTAGTGTTGATTTAGTTTCGCAAGCTCATGTCCCAATGAATTTCCTGTTTCTTGACAATGCTCATATCTTTCAGATTGCTAAGTTGTGTTTAAACCTTTTGTTGCTTGCCAAGAGTTCATAACTTCCAAAACTTCAACCAGAAAACTGCACTTAATAGAGAAGACACTTCCTAGTCTTCAGGCTTATTTGTTACTGTTTAGCTGCTGGAACTGTAGAAATTACTGGTAATGTGGCCAACACTAAGTGTTTTGTTTTGGGGGTTTTTGTTTGTTTGTTTCTCGTTTTATGGTTTGTTTGTTTTGTTTTTGTTTTTCTGAGACTCTCTGAAACAGTCCTGGCTGTCCTGGAACTCGCTTTGAAAACCAGGCTGGCCTCGAACTCATAGAGATCCACCTGCCTCTTCCTCCCAAGTGCTGGGATTAAAAGCATGTGCCACCACCGCCTGGCCTATTAACTTTTTAATAGATGTCAAAATACAGGCACATCATGAGAACAAAGTTCCCATAAATCTACCTTTTTAGAATGAATCCAACCCTCTCATCAAATACACATTGTTCATTGGACTGAATCTATACTTCTTTCTTTTTGGACTTGATAGAATTATAAGTTGCTTCTTTGCAAATGAATAGCTTTAAACTTTGCCCATTCTTGTCCCCCTTTTGAGCAGGTTTCTTTAATTATAGGTCATCATTTTTTACAATACCTCGTATCTCTTTTATAGAATTTGTTTTGATACTTAATGGCTATTCATTTCTTTTCAACCCACTTCTAATCCACTAACATAAGCATTCTTACACTATCCAGATAGCACCTTTATTTTTATTTCTATAGAATTACAACTTTATCTACATTTATAATCTATTAAGATACTGTATGATTCGTGTGTGTGTGTGTGTGTGTGTGTGTGTGTGGTGTGTGTGTACACATGCATGCATGTATGCGGATGGCTATGTATGTGAGTGCAGGTTTATGTGGGCATGTGGGCACATGTATACAGAGAGCGGAGGTCAATAGTGGGTGTCATTCCTCAGGAGCGGTCCACCTTGTATTTTAAATGGGATCTCTCTCATTTGCCTGGGGCTTACCAAGCAGGCTAGACTGGTTGGCCAATCAGCGCAAGGGTCTCCACCTGCCTCCACCTCCCCCAGGATGAGTTTACAAGCACACACCACCAAGCCCTGCCTTTCTGCATGGGTCCTGATGATCAAACGCTTGTTGTCATCCTTGTGCAGCAAGTTCTTTAGCAACTGAGCCGTCCACCCAGCCTTACACTATTCTTACCAGACATCTCAAAGCCTTCGCAGGAAGTAGTGCACATGAGATTTAAAACAGGAAGCCCAGTCACTTTTACTGAGTTGAAATGGTAGCAAAACAAGTGAAGCTTAACAGAACCATCTCAAGACAAATAGACCAAAGGCTCAGCAAGCAAAGAATAAGGACTTCCATTCTAAATGGACGCCATATCATTCATGTCATTAGTGTTTTCTTCCTAGTGGCAATTAATAATTAAACCTTTGGAGTTTCCATATTTTCATAATAAAAAGTAGGCATATTTTGGATATACTCTTACTTTTTTACTCAAGAAAAATAGTGTAAAGAAAGTGTTGACCATATGACCAAGTGCAATCCATACCACCAAGAAATATGTTTTTGCAGATAATTGCTCAGCCCACAGGGGGCCTACAGTGTGTAGCTTAATGAGTGAGCAAGTCTCCCATTACAAGTGCAGTGAAATCCCAGATCCTCACCTCTGGGTATTTACCCAAGGTTCAGGGACATCTGCTGAAGCCAGGAGTGTATGTGAGGAAGAGTCTTCTCCATGAGCCTGATAGATAATGTTCACACGTTTAACAGCCTCTGTGTATGTCTTTGTGGGTTTCCTTTGTATTATAGAATAAGCAAATGTTTTGATGGCATAGCCCTAATTTAATGTATCCCTTTTGTATCCACTTAGAATACCTGTAATGAGGACCCCAAATGTGTCAAGACACTGCAAGGCGGTTGGGACTTGCCTTTGTAATATAGCAAATGTCTACTGTGTGCCGCAGTCCGTTCTGGATTCTGGATAAAACTGAAAACCATGCTGTCATTATCCTCTTATATTTTTACAAATTACTGTTTGTATTTCTAAGAGTTTTTCTCGTGGGAGAAAAGGGAGGTCACCAAACTATAGCCTTTATTTTCTTTGTTCTTCACAGCCCCTGACAGAGTAGTTTTTGTCTTAATTTTTTAAAATGATAGATAACTGCACATAGTCATGTTTTAAGGATCATTAGATTTGTAATAAAAAGGTGCTAGGCTCTGGCACTCACACGGTGTTCTTCCCTCCCCCTCCCCGCCCTCCTCTCTCCTTTCCTCCCCTCCCTGCCATCCCCTCCCTTCCCTTCCCATCCCTTCCCTTTCCTTGTCTCCTCCTCCCTCTCCTTGTTCCTCACTCCATCCCTCTCCATGTAGTCTATTCACTCCAGAGAGTTCTCATTTTAGCTTACCATAGGAGGAGATACAACCAGAAATCTTTGGAAATCATTGAGAAGATAACACACTTTTCTAAAAGTCACCGTAAACCTGCCTGATGGCCTTGAGGATAAGGATAAATTCTCTTTTCCAAAAGCACACCATCCTTTTAGTTTGGACTCATGGATCATTATTAATTGAAAAATTATAACTAACATAATCTGAAACTTTCTGATTTGCAAATTGGAGCCGTTCAAAATATAGTCTACATTATTCAAAACCTGAAATTTTTTGAACTTTACAGCTAAAAGTAAGAAAACATAAAGTTAAAAGATTCATAAATGGAACTTTTCTTGTAACATCAATTCTGTCATTTCAAATGCTAAATATACTGTGAATTATTGCATCTTCTCTATCCAACAGGTCCCTCAAGAGAGCCCCACATCAGGAACTGCAGAGTGACCCTGACCAGAGGCATGCTCAGTTTTAACTGTGTGGACAAGAGTGGGGTGACAGTAGCATGTTTTCATTTCAGTTACTATTCAGAGATATATCTCTAACAAATGCTTCACATGAAGGAAAGAACTCAGCTAGAGGGTACTCTTCATGTTATGAGTGGTACAAATGGTATCAAACAGGAGAGAAAGAGGAACATTAAAAATAAAAAATATTTAAAAATAAAATGTTAAGGTATCATCTCAACCTGTTGACATTCTGGTGGAGTCAAGACATCCCAAAACTACAATCAGTGTCACAGATAAAAGATAACCTTGTGTGTGTTTCTAACAAGCCAACTATTGTTGGTTTTTTTTTTTTTAAGTATTGAACTGTATTTAATTGTGGAACATGTTCCTAATCGCCTATGTTCTGGGTTAGGTTTAACTTTATCTGTGAGTGTGTGACTATACCAAAGGCTTCCATTGGTAGACCATCCCATTCACACAAATAAGTGAGGTCAACACTGTGCCCAGAGGAGTGGTATTAAAGAAACGTGCCTTGCTTGATGAGACATTCTTTTATTTTTTAATTCAAAATGATAGATTAACAAATTAGATTTTAGGTAGGTTTTCGTTCACCTTAATTTTACAAAAATGTAGTAGTTCTTATTCTGTTTAAGTTGTCTGTGTTAACTAAAATTACAATACTTAGTTATACTTAGGCAGTTATATATCAAGTTCTATTTTATTTTCATGGGATGTTTGGTACGGTGAGACAAAGTACATTCTTTAAGATATATATAATATCTCATCTGATGTTATAACTTTTACTTCAAAGTTATATGTGTAAAATATTCTTTGACTCATTTTCTATTTTTATATTCTTTTAGAAATGGAACTCTTTTTCAATTAAAAAGGGGCAAATTTTTAGTTGGAAAAGAGACTTGGGAGGTCATAAAGACGGTGTCCCATTTGGGAACATTTAACTTCTGTGCCATTATTGTATTTACTGTGACATCTCAGCAGAATGGTAGCTATTTGTATATTATTTCATAAGCCTTATGGAAAGTCAAACTGTGAACATTCAATATGTACACTACTTTATTCACTTTGCATAGTTTATTGTCAAAATATGCCTGAACGAGTGCATAAAAAGTAATGAGTACTTTTAGAAGTTTAATCGTATGATGTCCTAAAAATTCAAATGATGAATTTCATTAATCATAAGAACCTTAGCTAACCGCCACTTACCTAGTCACCCCCAAATAGGTAGACACACAATCCAGGTAACTTTCTTTGAGGCAACGTCTAAAGTGAAGTTTTAATAATCTCCTGGTAATTTCTTCATGGTCAAAACATGGGGACCATATCGCTATCATTTTAATGAAGATAAAGGGATGACCGCTGTCTTCGCTTTGAGTGATGTGAGCCTCCAAGAGAAATGGCCGTGAGCAAAGTGAGAATACAGCCACCACCTTGTCTTTGTTGGTGTTTGCTCATGTTGTAGAGATGCTGGCACAGGCAATAGTGAGCCCTTTGCAGTTATCTGGCTCCTCCTAACTGATGGCCACAGCCCCGTTAGCAGTAAAGCAATCCTGGTGGATGAAAACAAACCAGGGGTTCTTAAACGTTCAGGTGGTGTTTGTGTAAGGATCAGTAGGTGTTGCCAAATTCTGCAAGAAATACCTTCATACAATGACACATCGTTAAACAATGTATTGTATGTAATAGTATATCTCTTTTAGAATTATAGGCTACAGTTCAAATAAAGACAAAATATGGAATTTTGCGCACGCGCGCGCACACACACAGACACCAAAGAAGAGCTCAGAACAGTATCAGATGCATAACATGCCAAAACATTCACATGATGAGTGGTTAAAAATAGCATGCGCTTAGGTAACAGGATACTGGCATTCTTACCCACTGCCTACCTCTGGGACCCCAGGTAAGTTATGACCATTGCTAGACTTTAGTTTCTTGAATTGCAGAGTGCGCATGCCAGGTTCAACAAACTCAAAAGCCCTTTCCCACTACCAAATCCTGTTACACACATCTCTTGAAAAATGCTTTGAAGAGTACTTACACGCTAGGATTTTATATGCATTTCTAAAGAATAAATTGAAATAAGATTTAAGCTTTGAAAGTGCCATGAAATATCTCATTCTTCAAATTGTGAGAAGAGGAAATAGGATTTCTTCTCCTTTAAGATCTTTCACTCATCTATAATAGGATCATGAAAAACGGAGGGGTGGGGCATCCCTCTGCAGAAGGGAAGCAGATTAACGAAACAGCTAACAAGATGGCGCAGGTCTTGGTAACATTAATTGAATGTTGAGGTGATTTGCACAGTGTGCATGAAACGATGGTCCCAGAACTTTACCGCACATTAGGAGACTAAAGGTGGGAAAGGGATGGGAAAAGACTGGAGAACAGAAGTGTTTGCCTTATTCTCTCTTTGTTCTTTTTACACACGGGAGCCCAGATGGGGATCTGCATTGCAATACTGAGTCTACCGAGCACTCATTTGCCCCAGGAAAGTCCGTTCAACTTCTCAGAACTCCAGTTTCTTAATCTATAAAGAGTTTAAATTTGAATTTAGTAATGTGCATATTTCTTTTCATCTTTTAACGTTCTGCAGCATTTCAGGTCCTTAAAATATTTGCATAAATACCTGTATGTGTTGACCCCTCCATCTGTCACTATGATGTCGTGGAGTTTTCAAGAAACTGGATAGATTATGGACTCAGACATGTGTGTTCCTAATACTGCTGTTTGACCTCGACAAGACCTGAAAAACTTAGACCTCATTCTCATTCAGATATGGCTGAATTATTAAAACTTGTCATTTCATCTTTTAATGTTGAATTCATTTCCTAAACAAATGTCTTCTCAAGTTACTCTCCACAACTTGTTGTAATTTAATAATCAAATATATTGGCATACCAGTAAACTATAGCTGACTGTAAGATACAATTTTTGTCACATTTAAAAGTTAATGCCCTCTTGGTCCCAGAAACTATAACTATAATATAAAAGAATATTCACAAATTTTGTGAATTTTTTTAATACAAAGGAGGCCCAATGGAGCCATACTGTAATTCGTTTTGCTCAGGAGTGAGAAAAACATTCAGGGATACCCAAACACTTCTGTTTGGCATTAGTGGACAATTGAGGAAAGAAGGGTTATATCTTTTGCACAACGAAGATGACAGGTGACGTTGCCCATTAAAAATGGGAGTATTTTCTGGTGACTGACTTTAGTATAGGAAGATAGGTTAGAAGAACGCCAGAGTTCAGACACTAGAAAACTTATTGAAATGGCAATGGTCCATTGAATAACGGAAATATTTTGTCATATTGAGATCATTTGTCCAGAAATTTAGTCCTATATCCTTTTCACTCAGAAAGGGGCAGATTCCAGATGCCTCTGTTGTAATAGGAAATGTATATTTTGACTAGTGGAGAAATTAGCTAAAGCATCTAATCTGATCATTTTAGTTTTGTGAATCTGAAGTTTCATCTTAGGTGTAGTTTAGTCTCTTGCATATGTGATAGTGTCCGTGATCTTGAGGAATGATTTCATTAGTTTTGTTTTTAAGTTGTTAAAATGTGCTAAGTGGTGATTCTAGCATACCATGTTAATACTGTATCCTACAACCATTTGTGGACAAACCACAGTGTTCCTCTTCCGGTAAATTGTTTCTGTGGTGTGATTGTTTCATGCTAGGGGTGGGGGGTGGGGTGGTTAAGTACTTAGTTTACTTAAAATGTCAAAGTGTTTTTCTTAAATGCCATAAAATTGTGTGACATTAAACCAAATAGGAATATCCTCTTTTTCAACTGTGAGAGAACTGTATAGACTACTTTGGGGACTACCCCATAAATGCTATCATTTGTGGTTTTTTTAAGCTTATATATTATAAATGTAACATACAATATATACCACATACAAAGGAAAGCAAACAGTGTATGTAGTGTTTCTTGGAGTCTACGTGTGTTCGTTTACATAAATACTTAAGCATTGCAAAGACCATCAACATATTCTATTTCATTTCTAAAGCACTGTCCACATGAATTACTCATAGTATCTAGAGTTTAGAGATAGAACAGTCAAGTGACTTATCATAGACCATGTGCCCATAAGTGACTGTAAACGTCATTCTCTTTGCACTTTTCATCCTGGCATGTGTGTGTTCTCTCTCGCTGCGTTGTATTTCAAACTGAAACTTCAAAAGATGTGTTGAAATTTTAGTGTTGTAGTGAAAAGGAGTCATTGGGATTGTGCTAGACCTTCTCAGATAACTTCCAACCCCTGTCTACGTACTCTAATACCCAAAGATTTTATCAACTAAAACATACGTCCCCACACACAAGTCATACACTCTCAGACCCATTTCGTGCCAGCATGCCAAACAAAATTGCTCTTCATCGATCTCTTTTACTTGCTTTTATTAAAAGCCCATCATAACAGCTAATTTCTGAACAGTTTTTCAAAGCAACTAGAGAAATTGCAGCTGTTCTGACTCAAAGGGGAAAAAAAAACTAGGCCCCAGAGCAATCATTTTCTTAGCTTTTAGTTTGTATATGACTGGAGGAAAAGAGAGAGGGGGTTGGGAGGGTGTGTATATTCTAGAGAAACTATCATTTCCAGTAACTGTGTAGAAATACTGGATTATTAAATCCTACGTAGCAGTTTGTTAACAATAGTCATAGTTCAATTACTGGTAAGCTTTCCACTCATTTAATGATATACTTAAGAATTTTCCCAACTTACATTACAACCCAATGACTTCTCAGTTTGAATATGAAGAACAGCCATGTTTCAACCCATTACCAATACACCATTTTTGTTCTCAAGTATCAGGTAGCCACTAGTACTGCTTACCCTTGTAAATCAATAGTCTGTGATTCATTCTGTACTTCTCTGTGCAATGCAGTGTTAACTGTGAATATTTAAATAAAATGTGTTATTATCCTGGCACTTAATATTTCCTAACATTGACTTCAGTTTTCCCCCATCAAATAGATAAGTCAATCAAGTATTATTTTGTATGAAATGAAGTAATATTTATTCTTAATAACAATGGTATTCTAACTACAATGTCAAATCAAACATGCATTTTATATTTTTATATTCATTTTCTTTTGACATTGAGTTAGGTCAGTTTACCATGTAGTAATGTAAAGTTAAATTTTTATGCCATGTTCTCTGCTTAATTTGGGGCCTTTTCTTAAGTAAATACCTTTAAGTTTTGATTGTGTGATATTTTCTTGTGATGACTTTTTTAATTTGTCATTGGACTGGAAGTGTCTATTGCAAATGTTAAAAAGATAATCCAATAAAACACCTGGAAATGTTCTCTTGCAGTAATAATTCCAAATGACTGTTTCCTCTCTTCACATACCCCCTCTCTCTCTGATCTTCCCTTCCTCCACCTTCCCTCCTTCCACTTTATTTCTTTATTTTGATTTTCCAGAAGAAACATCAAAGCTAAGCTCTTGTCAACAGTCCCAGCATCAGCTGCCTTTGGATCATCTATCACTTGTCCTCCCTTACAGCAAAGGCTTCTAACATTCCCTAGATGTCGTTCCATTGCCCGGTCTTACAGTTCTAGAATCCCAATGAAGTCTCAAAGAAGAAGAATAAAAGATTAACAATAGTGCTGAGCCTTTATATCCTACTCCAGTCCTAGAGTAAATGATGACATTACTTCATTTAAAAATAGTAATCCCGTTCATCTATGTACTGCCCTGTTCAAAACAGTGTGGAGGTATTATGGGCAGTGTGTAGATGACTCTATTTTTATCAGATGGATTATAGAGAGCCAGATATCCCAAAGTTTGTAGATTAGGAAAGTAATTATTAATATCCAGAACAGTGAAATGCTAAGGATATTTTATTTTCACTATGCAGTCTCTCTGTATCTCCAGTGTTTTGTGTTGTTTACATTTTTACAGAATCTAACATCCAGCAAACACCTAGCCATTGCAATCATTTTGTGCCCAGCAATGTTGATCTTCATTCTTTTTCTAACAGCAGCTCCTCCCATGTGTTTGTGCCTTTGGAATGCCAGCAAAGGCGACATCATCAAAACAGGCCTCTAGTTTCCATCTGGAATTTTATTTTATCTAAAACAGACATAAACAAGTGGAGATTCAAACAGCCGTACATGTGTGGTGATTGGCTATAAAGAAGTATCTATTTCTAAGCTTCCATTTTCTATAAGGGGTAACTTTGTTTTAAGCCTTCTGACTGTACAGTTCTAATGGCCAACTCCGTGAGTCACTGTTTGTTTAATTATATAGAACAGAATGTTTAAAGTTGTTTCCAAGGGATTATAGGTAGACTCTGAACTAAGATAATCCATGTGTTTGCTTGTTTGTTTGTTTTTTACTTCAACATTAAAAGTTGGTTCATAAGTGGAGTTGCACACCTCTGTAACTTAGGGCCACTAGAACATCGTCCCATTTTCTGGGCTTAGTTTTTATCAGTCTTTTGCCTTTCTCACCTTTAAGTCTACTACTTAGAGGTTTCACTAGTCACAGCCAAAAGGAGGCTACTTCATTCTGTTTTAAAACTGTCCCTTTTCGTTCACTCTAAATGATACCTGGCTTAAATAATGGAAGAAGACAGTCATGAAAACCACGGAGTCGGGCTAAAACCAGATGGTAATACCCTGCTAAAATTTAAAGCCAGTGAAGTTTGGGGGAGAGGTTTGTTGTTGTTTCCATTTGTTTTAAATGGAGTAAGAGAAAGAGAAAAGTAAATAGTCCAGAGATCTGGTTTCAAAACCCATCCTTAATAAGAAAATGAACACGTGGCAGAGTCTATGCCTGGTCCCATTTGGCATAAGAAATGGCTTTCCATGAAGATGTAAACGGGGGGTTCACAAGCACTCTCAGTAACCTTCAGTGTTACTTGTGTAATGTAAACTCATTATGCTAACCATGGAAACAAGTGGTTCTTTCCACATAAACTGAATCTTCAAATAATCGGAGACTAAATGGCATCTTGGAGATACTGACTGGAATCTAAAAGTTGGACCACAAGGTGATAATTACACTTTTAAGGATTTAGTGTTAAATGTATAGAAGCTTGGGAGCCAGGCAGAAGAAAAGGACTTTTTGTTTGTGGCAGTGGAGATGGGAATAATTGGGAGAGAGAAATAGCATTCATAAATGTGGAAGCAATTTTTGAGGCAGAATTAATTTTGCCTTATAATTCCTGGAAGCAGTTTATAAGGCTGTTAGAATGTTATGTGTTCTACTCTCAAGAAAGTAATGAATTTGTGATTTTAATATGCTTGTCCCTCTGGGCATATTATGCCAGCAAGAATGCTATGCACTGTCAAACTAAGCCATCAGCATTTGCTGTAGCCAAGAAAGAACCTAGCAAACAATCTTCCAAAAATACACTATATGTGGTATACAGTTAGGTCAGGTTGAAGAGTCCTTCTTGGCCCACCTCAGAGTTACTCCACATGTTCAGAATGACTGAGTACATATTAATGGGACCTTATATCTATCCTGTGGTTCAAGTAAACTTCAAATACACACACACACACACACACACACACACACACACACACACACACACAACCCCACAGGCATGTAAGCAAACGGTAAGACTGGAATAAGTAGAGATAGTGATATACTATAATTATTTCCGTCTCCTGGCCACAAATCAGTCATCCCACTGTGTCTGGTTTCTGTCTCCACCTCATCACCGAACATTTCCTCCAGACTCCTTTCCTTGTCATACATCAGCTCTCAACCTCCCCGGATCTCTGTAGAACTGACACTATTGACTGGCACCTCTTTCCTTCTAGGTTTTGGCACTTCATCTCTCTCCATGCCTTCTCGGTCACTTTTTATTTATCTTCCTCTTGTCACCTCTTAAGTGCTGCTGCTCCCCAAGCGTCTGATCCTTTCAGAATCTAGCCCCTGTCTCGATAATCTCCCCCACCACCTTCGTTTTAACCCTTTCCCATAACTACTACCTCTGGCCCGGATCACACACCAACTGCTACTCCCGCCATCTCACCGCACTTCCGGTGTTGGTTGTTCTGGCAGCCAATCACGAGCCCTGCTCACATTTCTTTCATAGATAACCTGGGACAGCCCTAAAACTCACGTCATCCCATTTTTTTCTGTCCACACTTCATTACCTGAGCAACCTAGATCCTTTCTCCTTAGAACTCAGAATAGAGACTTAGGGATAGAAACAAAGAATTCCAAAGTCATTGTGAGTTGTATCAGACCACCATGCCGAGAGAAAAATGAAGGAAACATTAAGCCCAGCACTATTACCTAGGAGAAAGCTGAAAAAATAGCTATTATTTTCCAATGCAAATCTTCCAGTCAGGGGGACACCAAACTGTGCTCACTGCCATCGGGATCTTTGAGATTCTTATAACCTAAAAAGCCATGATGATAATGACCAGCTCCATGAGATTTTCTGTCCCTCATTGATAACTTATTTTTTATCTATCAATCTCCTTACGTGGGATCAATTAACCTCAGGCCTTTCCCTCACTCTTCACAACAATTCACTCTGTGACTTTTGCCACCACCTCCACCTCTGAATTGCTTCTGCATCTGTGATTTCTTGCCCAAGTCTGTATAAGTTGCCTAAATTTTTCATACTATGGACAATGTAAGCTCTTTCTAACCTAAATGTAATGATCTTCCTAGCTAAAGTAGTTCAAAGGCTATTTATCATTTTAGAATAAAGGCCAAAAATTTTCACATCCAAGTCATGGAGCACTCAAATGTGATATGTCATCACATTTACTGATCCTATAGCCCAGAGTTAGTCATATGTCAATGTCCCCACCCACACTGTTAGTCACAGTGAGCTGACAACTAATATCCCAAAATTTCTGACACCTTCTCTAGGAACAGTTGTTAAATGTCCCTCTGATGTGCCCCCAATAAACTGTTGTTGAACTTAACTCAAAATATACCCATCCTCTAATCCTGGCATAGTGGCAAGTTCTGTAGCAGGCGGGTTCAGGTACTATGAGGAAGGAGGGATAGAAAATAAGAGAAGGGATAATGCATGGCGGGTAAATGCAGAAGACTTAAGCACATGAGAGTGGGGAAGGGTTCTAGCTCTCTGCAGCTGGAGCTAAAACTTGTGCAGTTACAAAAACTGCCACACACTTACGTTTTCAACACTATATTGGTAAGGCAAATACAGTCCAAGGAAACTAGATAACTGTCTCAGCAGTTGAAAAACAGAAAAAAACCTTTTGTTTTATTAATTTTAAAAATACTCCATATTTATTTATTATACACATGGCTGAAATCATAAAAGCCTTCATTGCATACAAATTGATACAGTATGGATCAGTAATAAATGTAACAAACATTAAGTATTTTAATAAAACGCATAATATTCATGCTTTTAATTTTAATTATCATAGGACCTGTTCATAATCCACCACGCCTGGCACAGTACTACTTTCTAAAATAATCTTTATTCTTTCTCAAAAAAAGCAAAAATAAATAAATAAATAAGTAGGTAGAGAGATTACAAATAATCTTTAGCTCAGCATGGTGGCACCTGCTCTTAATCCTAGCATTTGAGAAGTAGAGGCCGGGGAGAGGGGGGGATCAAGGTCATCCTCAACTACAAAGGGAGTTTGAGACCAGTCTAGACTACAAAACACTGTCACAAAAAGCATGTGAATAAAAAATAGAATAAATCAATAGATGGTAATCTTTGAGCAGTAGGAAACTTTTTGAAAATGTCTCAAATTATTGCAGTATTTGGATTCAATAGAACTCCAAGCATGTCTCTTTTGGAAATGTTCTCTCTTAATCTTAAAACATGAACAGAACTGAGAAATTGACCCGTACTTTCAAGTCAGTCACACTTAACCTCATGCAGCTCCTGACGAAGGGGAGGTTTGTTATTCCAGAAACTTTCAGGGTCCTTCTTGTAAGCTTTCTGGCTTAGAAACAGAAAATCAGGTGCTATCTCAAGTGGAATTTTAACATCAATATTTAAACATTTCCAGTAGTTTCTAGACTTCATACTTTAATCTCCAATCCTTTGAAGTATTCTGCTCAGATAAGAGCTCTTGTGTTTAAACTGTAAAGGATTCAGCCATTGATTTCTCTATAAAACCTAGTCAAACTGGCTTTCAGTTCAAAATATACACTTGTTCTCTCACTCCTGTGGAATCTACTGGAAATTAGCCTACGTGAGGCTATAAGCACCAAACATAAAACGGCAAATGCTGGCAAGGATGTGAAGAAAATTGGTACACTGACAGTGAGAATGGAAGACCATTTACTGGAGACCTGTACTGAGGCTCCTCAAAACACTGAAACTAGGTCTACCACACAGCCCAGTTAACCCACATCTAGGTGCATATCCAAAGGAAACAAAGTCAGCATATGGAAGAGATGTCTCCTCTCCCATGTTTGCTGCAATACCAGTCACAGGAGTTAAGTTATGCAATCAGCCCAGTGTCCACGGGCAGATAAAAGACAAGGAGAATGGGCTGTGTGTATACACACTGCAATAGAACGGGTGGCCCTAGGGGACCTTAACTGAGACAAACGAGACAGAAAAGGACAAGGACCGTGTGTTCTCTCTCCTACGTGGAAGCTCCACAAAATAGCCAACCTGAATATAGACTCCTGATAAATAGAGGCTGGGAAGATTGGGAGCAGAGTGCACAGGGAGACAGGATCGGGGCATCATATATATGTACCGAAACCCCTCACTTAACGCCATTGCTATGTGCAAATACATACGACTAAAATAAAAAATGACAGAATAAGACTTTAGTTGCTGGTAATTCAAAGCAAACAACTCTACAAATCTGAAAATTGGGGTTTTTCTATCCACATTAATAAAGAATCTAGATTTGGGGAAGAAAATCCTAATCATGAGGACTGCAAACAGATCTCGACATCCTATATATCTCAAATCTTTCAGGTCCGTGAAGTGGGAGCTGGAGAGTCACGGAGAGAGATAGAATTAATTAAACTGCTGCTGGGGATTTGTTTAATGATAAATTGTGAGGTGGCTACTCCAATAGGCTCCCAGAAGTTCAGGAGGGGCAAAGTTCTTCCTAAGGAGAGGCCATGGTATTCTCAGATAAATCTCTTCTTGTCTCTTCCAGTGGGCATCTGGCAACTAAGGAGCCTTTCATCTGGAATCCAGTTATGTGGTTCCAATTCAAACTTCTTTCTGTGTCTCTAAGCTCCGAGTACTTCAGCAAACTTGGCCATCTTCAAATGTACATTCTTATACAATCTGTCACACTCTCCCATCCGCGGCCTGAATTGTTAAATGAACTGGCATCATCAAAGGCATTACTGTCAGCAATTACTCCTTAAGTGGCATCAGCATATCTCAGGCTGTGCGTCTCTATGATAAATGATATTGAACTGGTTTAGAATCTGAGGACAATGACTTTTATGTGCTAGAATAAAATGCTTCCTTGTGCCATAGGGAACAGATTACCTGGCTCGTGATCTAAACTGAAATAGCCTTTCTAATGAAAGGAACACACGTAGAAGTCTTACCACACTCTTTGAGTCACAGTTAACCTAAAGTTCAGAGAGGAAGTCTACTTTATGTTTCCTCTAATTTACCATATTTCTTCACAATTTGCCCATCCCTCCAAGAGAAGCTCACAACTACCAGGACTTTTAAGTCACATGACTCATAATTAGTAGTCACAGACTGATTCATCCTATCAAACAACTAACCCTCCCATCTTATAACCAAGCCTTTTGTTCCACTGGCAATGCAGAAGTGAGCTTACAGCTGTTGTGTATCACCATTATTGTTAGCTGTCAAAAGCATGGCCAGAGTATCATCTGCTGGTTTTCTTTTTAACAAAGCTTTTACTGAAATAAAAGCTTGTCAGAGATCTATCATGGGAAAGCAATACTTTTAGATAGAATTTAAATTCTCAAGTTAATATTTTAACAATCGTGTCTTCATTTGGCTCAGCTTCACTTGCATTTTGGTCCAAGCATCGTGTTTTTTAAATATCCTCACTAAATCAAACACCACCACCCCCCAAAAAGCCTTAGCAACAGTCAGAAAAAAATAGTAATCTTGTTAGATTCTGAGTGTTAAGAACGAAATAGAGTGAGTAGTGGAAGAAAAGCCCTTTCATAATTCAGACATCTCTGAGCTTTGTCCCCTCCACCCCAAGATTTTATATAGCCTCCATGACTTCTCTTGTCAAAACCTCAGAAAAAGAACAGGCTTCTAGCTCCCAATTATCATTCATAATCTCCTTCTCTCCTGGGTGTCTGGATCTGTTCATGTTGGGTAATTCTAGCTTTGCTTCAGAATAGGAAACGAGATTCCCCTCCTCCCAACCCGTGCTGGAGTACACAGATGTCTTTGGGAAGAATTGTCTTCAAAAGGCCACAACTGACCAAAGAGCAGAGAATAGGATACTGACCAGTACTCAGCCCTAAATGGAAGATCTATATCACTCCCCCTTCTCCCAAGGCCCAGGGATCATTGTGGAAGAAGGAACAGAGGATAGTAAGAGCCAAGTCAGTGGATAACTACAAGGACACTGTCTTTTAGACGCAGCAGGTCATGTATATGTGAACTGAACTCACAATGGTTGTGACAGCTCCAGTTAGACCAAACCCCAGTATGGAGAGGACAAGTGGGCACAAAATTTCATTCTTAGCCAAGGACCTCTTGGTAACTAATGACTTCTGGGAGAAGAACAATTAATTTTCTTTAAGAGTGTAGCCCCTGGTAAGTTGACCAAGTTCCATTGGAAGGTTGCACACCCAAGACTATACATACACAGCACAAATTGTATTTTCGGGATTAAAAAAAATAGAACATAACATTAGGTGGGTGTAGAAGTGGGGCTGATCTGGAAGGAATTGGGGGAAGGGAGCTTATAATTAAAATACATTGCACAAAGTTCCGAAATAATAAAAAATGCCTTATAATTTTGATACTCACTAGTACCTGGGGGTCAAAAAATCAGCATTACATATGTGCTTTCTAGACATTGAAAGTCACAGGCTCTATCACAAGTAGAGTTTCAATAAATTCTCCAAAGTGATTATAAGCACATGAAAGGGTAAGAGTCCCCACTAGCAGATTGCCACTGCGAGTCTCGCTTAGCCTTTCCACCTGTGATCTGCTAGGCTGAGAGTCTAAATACAAAGTAGCTTACTCCCTAATAACCTGGCTTACTCTTACATAAATATGTTTTCCTAAAGTCCCAAAATATGGCGATAAAGGAATATTTTCATGACTACACTCTAAGAATTGAAAAGTTGCTGATTCAGTCTATCGGATAGCTAACTCTCTCGTCTTATAGCCTGGGCCTTTAGTTCATCTAGTAATTCAGAAGGGAGCGCAGCCGTTATCCATCATCATTACTGTTAGCTGCTAAAAATCATATCAACAATTTTTTCTATTACAATTGGATTCTACATCTCAATGCAGACTAGATGTCTCTCATTCCATAATCAAATGGCCCCTACCAACTCTTTTTCATCTGACTTATCACTGGAGCTGCAAAGCCTAGCAAAGTCTCAGCATGGATATACTCTTTCTGGATTGGAGTGACCTTCTAAATTAATAATTCTTATTTATCACATGCCTATAGTCAAAGAAAGCACCGTTGTAAGACCTTGCCTGTATTAACTTACTGAAGCCTCAAAGCAACACTAAAATACAGATCCTATCACCACCATTTTCATTTTAGAGATTTAAAAACTGATATTTGGAAAAGGTGAATGATCCTTTTCAAGTCGTGAGGCAGTAACTGAGCTGGAATATAAAAATCATGAAGTTATGTCACCACCAAGCACTTATGATACAGCACTCTGCTTTTCGCAACAATCCTGAAAGGCACTTGGAAGACAGATCAGTCCGTAGGATGCTCGCTGCACAAGTGTGGGGACATGGGTTCTGCATCCATCACCCACATAAAACCAGGAACAGAAACATCCACCTATATTCAAAGTAATGAGGAATCCCTGGGACTTACTGGCCAGCCAACCTAGTCAAATTGGCAAGTACCAGGTACAGTGAGAGACAAAGTCTCAAAAAGTAATATAGAGGGTGATTGAGGAAGACAACTGACATAAATCCCCAGCTTCCATACATATGCACACACACACACACACACACACACACACACACACACACTTACACAGTCCTACTAGGGAGGTATTGTAGACAGAGAACAGAAGGAGACGGAGTCTATAAGCAATGATGCTTGTGTTCTGCCCTTGTTTTATGCTGTCTTCTGTCTACATTCAGTGTTGCAAATCTCCCAGATATTCCTAATGCGCTGGATGTGACATCGCAATGAAACACAGTTAGAACTCAGGAGCTTAGTTTCCTCCATCAGTGTAATAAAGCTAAAAACACCACATTTCCCGTCTCTCCCTCCAACCACATGCACCAGGGTTATTTTAGTATAACCAGTATGGCGTACTTTACAAGACTTGACTTTCAGCCCTGACGATATATGTGTATGTATCTTCATACATACAGGTCACGTTCTGTGCGTGTGTTTAAATGATGCCTGGAAGCGCAAATGTCTACTGAAGTGATTGTTAGGAGGGCTTCCTCATTCCCCAGCTAGAAGCCACGTTTGAATCATTAGTATTCTGGTCAGAGAAGATACCTCCCTTGCGGAGCTGTGATGGAAGGGACTGCAGCTTTGTGCACTAAAAATAGTGATTTTTATTAAAATGTAGAAAAGCTGTTGAGAAATGGAAAAGAGGTAGGGGGGGTAAAAGGGTTGCCATGACAACTAAACCATTACCTCAGCTTTCGAAGAGTGGGGACGACTAAGTAAGAAATAGTAAATAAAGGGAAAAAAAATCGAGAAAGCCTAAATGACATGTGATCACAAGTGAAATGAGACAGAGTAGAGAGGGTAATTTTCTTCCTTCTTTCTTTCTGATTTTCTTCCCTTCTTTCTTTCTTTTTTGAGAATAATTTCAAGTGAGTAATGAGCTGGGAAACAAAGGATGGTTTCATGAAGGATGCCCCTCCTCATGAAGCAAGGTACCTCTTGGCCATCGTCTTCATAGCTCAGCCACAGCACTATCCTTAACAAATGATGTGTGTGTAGACAAGCAACAATTTCTTCTAAGAGGCCGGAATGCTCCTAGCATCCTCCTAAAAACAACTACTCCTCCACCCTGCATATCCTTTTAGATATTAATTCCAGAAACGCTATTCTCCACCCCCACTCCCGCCTACTCCTTACTCCTGGGTTGGCTCCAGAAGATCAGAAAAAGTAGTATTGACCAGAACTCTACCCACTCATAAGGCATAGATTAATTCACATGTTTTAAATACCCGAAGATATCATTAAGGACTAGCACAAAGGGATAATCTTTATTCATCATTCACAGGCTATCATGCTCTTACACATTATCTCATTCACACTGCAGAGCCATCTCAGCGGTGTGGAATGACTTCACTTTGCCATGAAACCCGAGGAGCCAGCTTAGACAGAATAACCTAATTGCTGTCGCCTGTATGCAAAAATTCCCCCATCTTTCCTGGGGAATGGATTCAGTGCTGATCATTTGCACAGTTCTCAGCTAGTCTCAGTCACATTTTGTGACAGTTTCAACAATTCTATCTGTTCATTAATTAGCACTTCACAGAAACAGAGAGAGAGAGATTGTGTGTGTGTGTGTGTGTGTGTGTGTGTGTGTTTGTGTGTGTGTGTGTGTGTGTGTGTGTGTGTGTGTGTGTGTGTTTTAGAGAGAGGGGACGACAGACTCATGTAAATTCACATAAGCAATTCTACATTACTTATTTTTTTTGTCCGGGGGAAATAAAGGTTAATCCAAAGTCATTTTAAGGACTTTGTAATGCACTTTTAAATACCCTGGATTGTGACAGAGACTATAGCAGGTGTTTAGTATAATTTCCCTCCATACTCTGAAAGTGATAATAAAGAAAGTTCAGGGTGAAGGGCAAGCACCAAAATCAGGCTCCAAATAACCCTCCCATCACCATGCTGGAGTAGAGCCATGGTGCACACATCTGGGGTACCACCAAACAAACCTTATGTGCTAGATAGTGTTAAAGAAAACAAACAAATGAAAACTCACTTGGGCATAGCAAGGGCTCCTCGAACTAGAAAGCAATGAAGGATGAAAGGAAAGAGCTGGGGTGAGAGGATACGTATGTGATTGTGATCATCAGCTTCCAGACTGCTTTTCCTAAAAGGTTCATCTGCCTGGGGTAAATAAAGAATGAGTGAAAAAGAAGAACAGCAGCCTGAACAAAATGCATGATAGAATTTAGTTCTCATGTGTGAATACAAAGGAAAAATGAGGCCCTTGGGAAAGGACAGACGTGCGTGTGTGGGTGGGGAGGGGAGAAGATGATGTAAAACTGGAGAAAAGGCAGCAGTTCTGATTGCCAGAAATGGGTGAATGATACCGCTGCATAATGAACTTAAACACTGGAAAGTCCAACTTGTGACGTCATAGTTTCTATTTGTGAATACAATTGTCTTTTGTTAGCAAGAGGGCCAAACCTTCACCAGACTCTGATACTTAGGAGTGAGTGCTTTGGTGAGACCTTCGGAGCACAATTGCAATTAAACAAGATGATGAAGGTGACTGAAGTACTAGCCTAAGGGGACTCTGCCTTTATAGAAAGAAGAGCCCTAGCTAGGATGCTCTGTCTTGTCCTGTGGTACTCTGTGCCTTCATGGGGTTGTATAGAGAGCCCCACCAGCAAGAGGGTTCTCACCAGAGGCAGTTGCTCAATCTTGAACTTCCCAGATTTCAGAACTATGAGTGGAGCAAACCTTTTATATGTCATCAAGTCTCTCGTATTGTTTTATAACAACAAATGAAAAGTATTCAATTTATGGAGCACATACATGCATCTGTACACAAGCACACATAAAAGAGATACAACACAACACAAATGCCATGAAAAGTGTTACTACTGGTGTTATGGGGGGGCTCTGCAATAGAAGAGTCAGTCCCTCACAGGAAGCCTTGCGGTTACGGATGGCCTAGCCAAGCAACTGGACGTCAGTGTACTGCTTTCATATGACCATTTTTCATGACCTCTGCCTACCTAACATTTTCAATGTATTACATACTGAATAATTGCTTCCCCTGAGCCTTGTGGTACAGGCTTGTAGTTCTAGCTATTTGGAAGTTAAGGCAGGAGTATCACAAGCCCAAGGTCTGTCTAGTTTATGAATAAACCCAAGGTGAACCTGGACAACCGATTGAAACCCTATATCAAAATTTAAAAACAAATTACAAAGAGGATTGGAGGCTCAGCTCATGGGTAGAAAACTTGCCTAGCAGTTTCCCCCAAAACAATTCTTTTAATTTATTTTATTTATTCAAGTGTGTGAGTGTTTTGATTACATACATATCTGCACACCATGTGTGTGCCTGGTACCTGTGAAAGCCAAAAGAGGCTCCCCTGGGGCTGGGGTTGCATGTGCTTGTGAGCAACCTGTGGTGTTGGGAATCAAATCCGGGTCCTCTGAAAAAGAAGCCGGTCATAACTACAGAGTCATTTCTCCAGCCCTGCATTAAAATATTTAAATGACTTCTATGTAGCTCAAATCTAGGAAATTCTGTATTGTGGCATCAACGCTTTCTTAGTGGTTGTGTATCCGCGTGTCCTCCCATGCTCTCCACTCCTGCTGCCGACATCTTTTTTTTTTTTAATTTCCTAGCTTCTGGCAACCAGCCAACCTCTTTATCTAGTTCCAAATTTAATTCAAGCAAAGACGAAAGACAACCCAAGTAATCTTAGTAGCTCATCTCTCCCATTAATTCCTCAAACCTCTTATAGTTCCACACAATCCTTTGAGCTATCTCTTCCCTCCACTACCAAACTCTTACTCTGCCCTCCCTAAAATCCCATGCAGGGGTCACAGTGGCTGCCAGAAACCTTTCACTGACTTTTACCTACTTGGCCGTATTTGAGTTTTGGCTTCTATGCCCTTGGACTCATGTCTTGTTGATAATTATCACCTTCCATTTTCCTCCAGATCCTCTTTGCTTGGTCTTCCCTTCAATGCCCATCACTAAGTTTCACCCTTTGGTTCTCTTCTACGATTTCTCCCCATGTCATGACATGTATTTTCATTTTTTGACTCTTTGGGGATGTCACACATTTTCATTCTTAGTCTACCTCTTATCGCCTCCTCTATTTTTAAAAGCTTGCCAGTCACTGCCTCTAGGAATAATCACTAACATTTAACAAGCAAGCTGTCCAAGCAGAGTATTTTTCTTCTTCTTCTCTCTCTCTCTCTAGCAGCCCTGTCCTCTCATGCCCTTTCTAGCAGATGCTACTATAGACTTGAACTATGCTGTCATCTTTGATTCCTCCATTTTCCTCACCCACTATATTCTATTACTTTTAAAATACAAAATGATTCTGCTTCCTATACCTCTTATTACTGCCTTGTCCAGAAAATCGTCACTGGCCTCCAGTTGCCTATTAATAAAAAGCCTGCCTTTGCATGCCACTCACTCGGTAGCTCAGCCCTATCAACACACAAGTCTGCTCCAACCATGCTAGACTCCACTTCAGTCTCAGACACAAACTTCCCTGCCTTCCCACTCGGATGCAGACTAGCCCAATACTTCCTTCTCCAACACACTAGAGAGCTTTCCTCGCAGCCGTATGCATAATGGCATAACTTGATTTGAAATAGCCACCAAAGGCCCATACGTTTAAGACTCAGTTGCTAGTTTGTGGCACTACATAAAGTTGGTGAAATCCTTTAGGATCTAGCATGAGGAAGGGAGGTCATTATGCGTCCCCCTCTCTTTTAAGTCCCACCCATGTGTTGGGCTCTGTTAGAAGCACGACCACGTCTTAAACTCCTTAAGTCTCTCATCTACCCTCTGAACAGCTGTGCTCCTTTGTTACAGATGAAGAAAATGATGCAGGGAGAAGTCCTGTGGCATTAATGAGTTTGAACAGCTAGTGCGGGAGAGCTGTTTGCATTCGTTTCCTACACCCATGCACCACCACCATGCTACAAGAAGACTCAAGTCTTCTTGTTCAACAGGAAGAGATTCCACATGTAGGTTTTGGTGATCCAAACCTCAAAATTTAAAGGCTGGGTTGGTTTTTACACATTTGGCCAGGTATGTACAGATGTGTACTTCCTTGTTTTTGCACAAGGGAGCATAGCGGGGGTCATTCTGCTATTTAGCTTGTGTTTGAAGGTTTGCTGTTATTTCCCAACCCAAACTTCCCGAGTGAAGACAGTGCTCTCCACTTTATTCCCCCAGTGATGCCTAAACCAGAGTTATGCCGCAGCAAGCGAGCCACACATTTTTGAATGAACTAGAGTTTCGTGTTTAAGTCAGTACTCCAATCAGGCCTTTGACAGTATCTCTGTCTGCTTCTGCTCTTCCTGGCCTCCTGACACATATCCACACCCTCTCAAAGCAGCACTTCAGCAGAAAATATAAGCAAATCAAATCTGAATGTCAAAACGGGATTTTACATAGTGATTAATTTGGGATAACAAGGAGTAGAGCAAATAAATATGTCAGCGAGGTCATGCTATAAAATATGGGCAACCCTCCCTGAGCTAGTCTTTAATGTCAGTGGTCTGAACAGTTCTTCAGCTACTCAGATCCAGCCAAGAGCCATAAGACATGGCTGGATGCTAACACAGTAGCTACAGAGGTACAATAGGAAAGCCATGAGGCCAGGTGCCCAGAGAGGAGAGCCTGCAAAATGTCTCTGAAAAAGGCAATAAAACTCAAGCACAGACACAAAGCCTGAGCCCTGCCATCTCACAAGCTAGGCTGCCAGTTGGGACTTTGCCTAGTGGATGCATAGAAAGGGGAGCTCCAGACCAGTACTGGCTTCCATTGGCTCCATGTGCTTCAGGTCAGCTACATGGCAGGCACATGTAGCTAGGTGCGACTTCTTACGGACAGATGTTCTCTGGATATCGTGATAGTTAGGGGTCAGGTTTGCTTTTTCCCATCAGCTTAGCAGTTGCGCCCGAATCTACTGATATTTTAACTACCATCAGCAGTCCTGTGGCCTGGCGGTCAGTGTCCTGCTTCTGAAGTCACAGCCTGGTTGGACAGCACCAGCTCTGCTGCTGCCACTAATGTAGCTTTTAATCTAAGTCTCTGCTGTTCTACTTACCAACAAAGACTTGGAAGTCAGATGCCAGGGTGAAAACCTGCCTGCTCAAAGAGGCTAAGAAGCAGCCAGCTAACCTTCCCTTTTGGTCAGAGACCCAGCAAGAGAGCATCTCTCCAGCCATCCCAAAGCAAAAAGACTGAGAAACTCCAAATCCCTCCCTGTGCATCTCTCTGTTCCTCTTTCTGGCTTCTCTGTCCTCTCTAAGGCTAACTCCTGTCAACTAGTTGCTGGCTCCACCACCCGGTCTAAGGTTGATTCTATTAGCACTGTCTCAGGTTCCATGGTACGGCCAAATATCCTGCAACATTCAGGACAGCAGTTACTGGAAAGAAAGGGGGAATGAGTTATACAAGAGTGGAGCTGCAGAGAGGGGAAAAGATTCAGAGCACAATTACTACAGCATAAGCAACTCACCTCACTTTAGCCACCTGTCCCGAGTACACATCTCATTATAGCACCATCGTCAACTCCCAGCACCTCCTCGGCTATCTGCCTCTCTGCGGTCGCCAGACCTGATGATCCTGCCCGTTCTCGCCCTGGCTTAGGCTGAGTATCTGGTAGGCAAGGGCTTGCACTGCTATGCTCACAATTCTGCTTCCTCTCTTCAAACAGCTCCTTGAAAGTAAGGATGTATCTGTTCTTGGCTCAGCATCCTAAACACATAAAGCATATTCTGCTCCTAGAGCCAAGAATTACACCAAGGCTTAAGACCCAGAATCATATCACTTATGCCATGTGACTCCAGCAGAAAGCTTCTTGGTTCCAGTGGGACCCAGTCACCAAAATCTCTCTTATCAGTGTGTGTAAAGGGCGTTCATGCTACCCAGGCTGCTCCCAGGAGCAGACCCAAGGCCAGGGCATCCTGAAATACTGGAATACTCCATCACAGACCGAGGTATTAGTGAGGATTTAACATCCCTCCAGACTGTTCATCCTGGAAGGATGACTGCTGAGCACATGCCAGTTGCAAAGAGCAGGCTGTCAGTAAATAGAACAGAGCCCTGACACAGAAAAGCCAGAAACAAAGGATGCTCCCACCCCCATCACTGAGTGCTTGGAAGTCCCCCACCTCCCTGTGAGCATTCCACGGGTTCCCAAGTCTTTCTTTCTAAGTCTTCTTCCAGGTCAAGTATAATTTGATTGAGCATCAGAGAGCAGCCCTACACCAGGACCATTGGCATGGTCATTTAGAAGGATCCAAGGAGAACTCCTACATGGTCCATGTATTTCACAGACTCCTGGTGGAGTCTATTTCTCCTTCACGGTCCAGGTTTTCAGCCACGTTCTCTTGGGTTCTGACACTTGGTAATAATGCTAGCAAATCTTTATCAGACAAAGCTCCACCCTGCTGGTCAGCTCTATAGCAGCCAAGAGCCAATGAGCTCTTGCCAGGTGGCCCTGCCAGAGCTACACCTTCCTGTAAAGTGTTTTACTACCCAAGGTTCACATTGTTATCCCACACCTGACTAAGGAAGCTGGCTCCCTTATTTAATAGTTTTTAACTGTAATCCCAGAACTCACACTCTAAAGTTTTGCCTAGAACAGGATGGAAAACCACAATATTTCCTGGGGCTAGACATTTAGACCTCCCTGATATTGAACAAGTGTAAAATAAATATGTAGGGAGGCAGTACCTATGGTGAACAGGGGTAGAGGAAGCAGCTACCACCCAGCTCTCCTTTATTAGTATATATCATTGAAAAGTTTTTGCACCCTGAGAAGCCTCTCTGCTGATGCAACATTCCAAATCAGATCAAATCAAATGAAGTTAGAAAAAGTCCAGCTTTAATGGATAAAAACACTCACAGGTGGTTTTCCAGACCCCAGAGAGGAGACGGGAAAAAAAGACCAGAAAACCAAGTGTCTGGTTTTTTTTTGGGGGGGGAGAGCAGTTTAAATACCCTTTGGGACTGATCTTGAGCATCTCTGGGCACAAGGTCATCATTTGGAAGACTTTTGAGATGTAGCAGGGTTTGGAGAGAGATTGTGGAGGGAGCTTGGATGGAGCTTCCACTGAATATTCCAGACCCTCTGGATATATAGATGCCAGGGGCTTGGGCTGAAGCTTTCACCAGAACATCCCAGACTCTTTGGGTATATGAATGCCAGGGCCTGGGATGAAGCTGCCAGCAGAACAAACATTATGAAGCTTAGTTGATCAGATTTTTGTGTGTTTTTCTAAGAAAGTCTGGAAATATGTGTGTTTATACAAAATCTCTCAATTTCTATAAGAAATGAATGCAGTTTTTCAAAATCACTCCGGAAGCCTACACTGAAAGTCTCCTTTAAGCACATCTGTGAGCCAGATTGCCAGTAGTTACCCATTGTGGCTCCGCTCTAGAGACCAGGATCCCACCTGGTGAACTGCTGCACAATAAACCAATCAGAGAGGCTTATTGCTAATCAATCACAATTTTTCTCCCTAAGATTTCCACCTGCTGGCTTCAGTTCTGCCATTTGCGGCTTCAGGGCTTCTAACACTATCTTCCTCCTCTCTTCTCTAGACTTTGCTGCTCTGGCCCCACGATTCCAGGCATGCTCCAACACACTCCAGCCTGATCACATGTCTGCCAAGATACCCTATCATTCACACCTGGTCTGTGCAGATGAAAAGGGAGTCCCAGGCCACAGGGACTCATCCAACATTAAAACCAAAGTCACTGGGCTTCGCTAGCAGCTAGGGATTTATCTCAGGCTAGATGAAGGCCTTTAGTGCCCTCTCTACTCCACCCACACAGAGGCAGCTTAGCCTCGGCAAAGATCATCCCTTGTGAAAAGTAACACAGCATCCCTTCCCACCATGGCCCTGGAAAGCTGTCCTGGTCCCTTGAATCCTTGCAGGGACTGCCCTGGGGTCATCTTTTAACATCTGTGGTGTGCAGGCCTCACTGGCTAAACATTCCCTCAGAGAAGATAATATATGGTCCAAGAATCTGATGTTCTGAGTTATGAAACAAGTTCCATTCTCTTCTGGTGTCTCTTTCCTAATATTTGGAGGATGTTTGCCATGGGTCCAAGGGTCCCATTTCCTGAGGCTAAAACTTTCAGTGATCATAAAGTACTATGTGCAGACTCTAAACATGGCTGTAGCTCGCTGGGAGGGCCAGAAGCGAACTGAAAACACCATGTGCAGGCTAGAAGCATGGTGGCAGTCACCTGTGGTCCAGATGTGAGGGTGAAACTCCACAGGGTCAGGGGAGCAATTCCAACTGCTCGACCCTAAATCTTTACCCTCCACAGCCACAAGCTCCACTCTTGGCTGAAAGTTCCTTCTCTCAACTTCCTTTGTGAAATAGGGAACTGAAAATGTGACAAGCTTCTATAGAAACTGAGAAGGCCTAAGTGGGACTATCTTCTCTTCACCCTGCCCCGTAGCTCCTGGGGCTGATGTTGAGCCCAGCAGCTGAGTTTTCCCCCTTGAGCAGTGAGTCACAGATGTGGCTTCTCTGGCACAGGTTCTCAGAAAGTCCCAGCTGGGAAGGCCTCTTGGTGGCCGAGTGATCAGTCCCAGCTGCCACGCCTGAGACAGGGCCCCCAGATGGTGCTGGGTGACGAAGAACAGGTCCAGGCTTGGCTGCAGGACCTATCTGTCCACTCATTAGACTCAGGATGTGATTCATCATCAAAGGTCCTGGGAAAAGCTGAGCCTATCAAAGCCACTTTAGTAAAGCAGAATTTGGGAGAACATTGCTACGACTACCAAAGAGCACCCAGCAATCACCGCGTGCAGTACAGGGGCATCCTGGGGTGTTGTGTACCCACCAAGTACTTAGGCAGCGAAACTGGCAAGGCTACGCAGAAGATAAGCCACTCACCAGAGATGTCCTGCATTCAACATGTAAAGATGAGTAACAAGCTTTAGAGACAAGCCAGATTTTCAGTGAACCAACACATTGTGCAGAGTCAGGGTAGATGCTAACACAGTGCTAGGAAGCAGATTCCTCATCCCAAACCAAATCAAATCTCATACAAAAGCACAGCCTTTGTGTGCACCCAAGGCTAGATCCTCACGTCAACGCCACAGTGGACTCAGAAGACACCCCCAGTATTCCCTGCAACTCCCTGCGTAGCAGTCTTCCACCAAATTATGGAGACTTTGTCTTCCGTGGTTAGAAGTCAACACTCTGCTTCAACCGCCGTTACTCACAGTGGAAGATGGGGCTGGTAGAACTTGGTATGCATTCCCTGAGGGCATGTGGTGAAAATGGGTTTTCTTGGTAATCTTGTCGAGTAAGCTTTCTATGAACTGTACCGTCTATGCAAATGGGCTGTTGCTGAGAGCTGGAAGAGAAAGAGTACATGCGTCCGACTCATTCCGTTCTGACATGGCCACTTCCTGAATACCGGTCCTCAGTCAAGTCACTCCAACTCCGCTGGCCAAAGGCTGACCTGGATCAAGCGGTGTCCTGAGGCATCTCCTGCTCAGCTTCAGCGTTCAGATCACAGCAAGGCCTCCTCTCAGCGCTGCTCACTCATTCCTCAAGCTCAGCATAGCAAGGCTTCAGGGAGGGTAGAGAACGAGGATTCTAGCCCGAGAAGTCTTCTATGGTCGGAGTTCCGCCAGTCTAAGTCACTTCCTACGTGGGCTCAGCATTGCTTCTGCCGCTCTGACAGCATCGTCATCCACAGGAAAGGCTGGAGTGCCATCAGAGGGGACTTCTTTGGGTTGTTGAAGCTGAGACATGGGAAAGGAAGATGAGCTAGAGAGGAGGGGAGGCCCTTAGAAACACTCCAGGGCCTCACACCTGCAACAAGTTTGGCTTGCCCCCCACCCCTCTTTTTCCACCTTAAGGTACCCTCTGTCCCTCTGCTGTTCTCTCTTCTTGACCCACCTCCTTCACCTGAACCTTTACATACCTGACTGTGTTCCCCACATTCCTCGCTTTAAGGAAACCTCACTCTTCCACAGGCTTCACAAGCTGCGAGCCCTTTCAAATGGCTCTCCCCAAAGCCACTGCCTTCCAAAGAAATCACACACCTCCTAGGACAGCTTCTTTCCTCCACTTATATATCTGTCCCCTTCTGTCTCCATTTTAACCTCTTGGCATCTGCCCCACAGACTTCTCCTAGAATCCAGATATCATCTTGGTGGCCAGGTGCCAGGGTGCGATCAACTCAACACTTTTGACCTTCTCCATCCCAGGTGCTCACAGACTGATCTCCTGTCCTAGACTTTTATAAGATCCAGACGTATCACTCCTTGGAAATTCTACAATCAACTTTCACCCCAGGCTTTAGGTTTTCCTACTTCTCATACCCCACATACTTGATTGCTGGCGTCTTGCTGGTACTGTCCTCACACAGAACACCCTCATTTCCCAGCCTACCCGTCTCTACCTGTTTCCATTCCTGCCAATAGACAATTTAGAGTCTTTGGTCATTGCTTTAAGTGTTTTTCTGCTAATTGTCTAATTCATATAACCCTTTGCTATAGTTACTCCAGCAAAGCACCATCTGAGTGGATACATCCCTCTCTCTGATCTTCCTCCTTACCTTGCTCATCCTTTCTTTCCCTTTGACATCTCTTCTTCTCTTCATGGCCCTGATATGCTCGTATGTCTTTATCTTCTACTTATTCCTAGGCCTTAATTAATTTCATGCCACAGAGGTCTTGTCTGTACTGACTTCCAGATCTCCCTGCAGATCCAGCCTAGGCCTGTTCTGAGCTATAGGCAGAAATATCAAAACACCCCTGAATTTTCCAATTATCTATCCCACCAACTCTGTAGTCAGAGACTGCTCATTCATTTCCTGGCCACCCAGACCCAAATAATCACACAGAAACCATATTAATTGCCGCATTGCTTGGCCAATGACTCAGGCGTATTTCTAACTAGCTCTTACATCTTGAATTAACGCATTTCTATTGATCTTTGTATCACCACGAGGCTATGGCCTACTGGTAAAGATTCTGGGTGTCTTTCTCCTTCAGCAGCTACATGGTATCACCTGACTTTACCTACTCTTTAATATATATATATATGCTCTAATTTCCCGCCAAGCTTTACTCTGCTAAGCCATTGGCCCAAACATAAAGGCAATACATATACAGAAGAATATCCTACATCACAACTCCAAGGCTCCATCAGTCTATAAGAATTGTAAAGCTTAGAGACTCTGTCTCTGTACTATCTCTTCTCAACTAATAACTTGATCTCTGCTGTTGAGAAATATTTCTTTATACTGTGTGAAGATATGTCACTGTGGTTAATTTAATAAATAGCTGAATGATCAATAGCTATGCAAGAGAGACAGGTGGGATTTCCAGGGGAAGAGCAGAAGAAAGGGATGAACCTAGGCATGCATGTGACACTAGGGAGACACTGATGAGGTTGGACACACAGCACAGAGTAGAGGTAACCAAGGCATATGGCAGAATGTAGGTTTAAAAACACAAGTTAAGTTATAAGAGTCAGTTGGGGGAAAACCTAACCTAAAGCCAAGCCTTTATAATTACAATAAGTCTCTGGGCCATTGAGGACTGGCAGTCCAAGCATAGCCTGACAAGAAAGCTTGTTACACTCTGCCTGAACCTCTACAATAATCTTTCCACCGCCAGTATTAACCCTTTCCCCACCAGAATGTTACAATCTAGGAGCCTTAACCAGGTTTGCTTTCTCTGCCAGTTAAAGAATTCAAGTGCAAGAAAAATCTTGAGTGCAGCAATCTAGTAGCATGAGAAATCTCCGACATTGCCTACTTTATCAGCCAGAAGGAAAGCCTTATTGGAAATGAACAGGACACACTCAGCGAGGCACACAGAAAGAAAAGCTCTTTGCAGAGCTGAAACAGAACTCAGACCCTGAAATCAGGCCTTCCTGGTAAGCTGAGAGTGGAGGCATCTTCAAAGGGTCTTGTTCCCCTAAGTTTAAGGTTGGTCATTTTGAAAAACACAGAGAAGCTGATAGATGAGCCAACAACTTTGGGTAAATGTTTCCTGGGCCCAACCTTGAAGTTGTCAGACTGGTAAACCTTTTAGGTGTGCCCTTCTGACAGGAGAAAAAGCACACCAGACCATTGCCTCAGGTCCGGAGGATAAAGAAGAAGCCAGAAGTTGGCCATCTTTGTTATCTATCTGTGGTCCCCTTTCCCTATCTGTTTGCCTATCAGGAATCTGTAACAACTCCTAATCTCTCACCACCAGAACCACATGCCCTCCAGCAGCTGAATTATCTTCCTTAGTAAGAAAAGGCAACCTTGATTGCCACTTGCTTAAACTCTTTAAAGTTTCCGTACCAGCAAAGTCAAGTCCAAATAACCTTAGGAGACCCTTCCATGTTGACCCTGAAGATCTGTCTCCCCCTTACTCTCCATACCCCTCTCTTCATCCTTTGTCAATTTTGCTCCAGTTGTGGTGAATTCCCTCACTGAAGTTCCTACACGTTTTCACAGCGCTGGTTGTTCTACCAACTCTACCTAACTTCCTATCTCCTCCCAGCCATTCAGCTCTCCTCTCCTAGGCTGGCTCCAGAACCCTTCGACAGACACCTCTCCTCTTTCACATGGCCTTACTGAAGTCTGCACTTCTCCTGAGCCATACTGATTATTTACTGGCTCGTCTCACCCATCAAGCTGAAGACTGGCACTTGGTCATATCTTTGTTTGAGTTCCCAGTGGCCACAGGCCAAGTAAGCAGTGTTCAGTACATATGTAGTGAATGGAGGGAGGGAGGGAAAAAGAAAGGAACTGTTTTTCCAGTAAGTATCAAAAGTGCATTCCTGCCACCATACACAGAGAGATTTCCAGACCATGCATTTTCAAATTAATAAAGCTCCAATTTCTCTGGGGCATTTGGCTTTGATAGTGCCCTTCACCATTTCCTGATCATCAGGAAACCTCAGAGACAGGGGATATAGCGTTGTCCTCAAGCATGTCACCTCTCCTCCCTCCCCCTGTCACTTCCACACTGGCTTCTTTCTCCTTCAAGCCCATCAGAAGTCAGTAAGGATATGATGAATGCAGGGAATGGTCAGGGAGTTAGAAAGAACCAAAAATAAAAATCTATTATTTCCCTCCCAGGCTTGTATGGCAGGAAACCCCCGAAGATTTCTGATAAAGCATTGTACAGGTCCCCTGAAATCTGAAACTGAGCTGTAAGCTCTTACCAAGAAAGACAGCATTGGGGGAGGAAGGAGAGTGAGCCTCCATCCGGAGTCAAACTATAAACCTTCCAGTTGGGTTTCTCCTTATGGAAATGAGGGAAGAGGAAGACAGTGGATGATTGTGGATACGTGAACTCGTCATGAGCCAAGTCAGAAGAGGAGGCAAATCCCTGCCACTTTGGGGGGGGGGGCGTGAAAGAATAAAGATTCAAGCCATTAGACAAGAAAACCCTAAACTTCCACAGAAACAAATTGGCACTCCAATGTGGTTGACTATATCCACATAAAACCTGAGAAAGCTTGAAAATGAACTCTAGACACACACAAAATAAAACAAAGTTTAGCCGCACTTTTTTTCAGCTGGCAGGATGCTGCAGCTCCTTTAAGAGAGGTCATCCTGATTCAGTGGAAGTAGAAAAAAAAAAGCCACAGGTTTCAAACAGCGGTTTCCTAGGTCATGCTGCCAGCACGAACTCTGGTTTTATCAGGAGTCCTAATACTTGAATGGAGTTTGGGCCCAGGTACTTGTGTGCCCACTCGAGTTGGAAGCAAAGTAGCTGAGACCATGCCTATGGCTCAGCACTCCGGACCTGGGCAGGCAGTGGAATCAGGTCTACTAGGCATGCACAAACAGGAGAGCATGGTGAATTCCTGCCGTCATACACAGAGATATTTCCAGACCATGCATTGCGCTGCATGGCAGATCTAGCTATTGTTCAGATAAAAAGGGTTTATGTGCTGCACGCTCCTTCTCAGAGTTAAAGTGGTGAGCACAGCTCCTACCTAGAAGTCCCAGAGCTGGCGATAATGGTACCTCCACCATTTTGAAAAGCAGAGAGAAGCACAGCCAGCACCCAGAGCTGCTGCGACAAAGCGTCTTGCCATTTTAAAAGCTCTCTAGGACAGGAAAAGATTACAGATTCAGACATAAAAGAAAAATAGTATAGAGAGTTATAAAAAAAAGTAAATGGTTTATAAAAAATTCTTTAAAGAGACAGTACAGACAGTCATAGATTAAAGGAGTAAAGATAATAAAATAAATATTAAAAAGTAATAGAGTAAGAAAAGTTGTGTAAAGATAGAATATACAAAGAGAGTCTGGATTATGTATATTGTTGTGTTTTCTTTGGATTTTTTTTACTGTGAAGGACCTATTTACCAACATATATACTTTAAAAGTATTTGTCTTCAAAACAGAGATCTAAGAATATGTTGCTTTGGAAAAGAGGTTCTTCTTTTGTTTCCACAAAGGACGAGAACCTGTGGAATTTTTTCAGACTAATGCAGTTTGATGGCCTAAGACCTCCCCCTCCGAAAAGTTGCCTTGAACACTCCTCAGAAAATTACTTCACCCAATAAACAGTGGGAAGCAGTTTGGTGAAAACTACACCCATATTCCCAAATATTGCTTTTAAATATTTGTTTATATTTAAAGGGAATTTGCTATAGAGACTTTCATTGGTATGGATCTTGTTCTATTGATACAAATTTAAAGTCAATTTTGTTATCTGTACATTTCTGCTCCTGATTAAGGTATTGTGTTTGTCGGTTCATTTAAAATTTCCATTGTGTAAATGTAATGTATAATTACAAAATATAGGTTAATAGAGAGTCATCTATAATAGTCAAGCTTGTAGTCATGCTAGTTAGCTTTTTCTAGATGTATAATTTAGTTAGATAAGTATTCTTTAAATATTTCAGAGACCTTCAGAATATAACATTTAATTGTTTTAATAACTTATGACTTTTCATGAGACACATCTGCTCCTGGCAGCATCAATTACTTCAAGAGGATGATGGACATCAAAGAGGTTCCTTATGGAGTTGGTTAGCCATTTAGGCAAGAAACTGCTCTTGCCTGGACTGTTTGATGTTATGCTGTGTGACCTGAACATGCAGGGCCCACAGAAAAATGACTGCTGAACTTGCCTAAAGGTGAGGCAGTCCTTCAGGGTCCCTGCTTCATGAAAGAGTCTGCCAGACATTATGCATGATACAGAAGAAAATGACTGACAAAGTGCCAATATAAGCATACCTGCCTTTGAAATTTTCTGCTTTATGGAAAAGTCAGCTAGTTACTATGGGCCTGTAAGCCGAAGATGGATGCAGAAGAATGTCTCTGACAATTCTTGAGTTCTGGAAGTAGCTTACAATGCACTTCCTGTTTTCTTAGGTAATATTATATCCTTCTGGATCTTTGATGGAGTTGAAAAATTTATAGTTATAATTTTCCTTAGATATGATAAAAGATGAAGTAGATATAAATATTATAACTGTAATTCTTGCTTAATATCTGTTTTGTTGTATGTAATTTTTCTATGTTAAAGTTAAAACCTTCCTTATTTACACAGAAAAGGGGAGGTGATGTGGGATTCCCCTCTGTATGCTGTGAATACCATTGGTTAATAAAGATACTGTCTTGAGCCCATGATGGGGTAGAATAGAGCTAGGTGGGGGGAAAAAAACTGAATGCTGGGAGAAAGGAGGCAGACCAGGAAGAAACCATGGAGTGGCCACCAGAGACAAATATGCTGAAACCTTACCAGTAGGCCATGAGCCTCGTGGTAAAATATAAAATAATGGAGATGGGTTAATTCTAGATATAAGAGCTAGCAATATGCCTAAGTAATTGGCCAAGAAGTGATTTAATTAATATAGTTTCTGTGTGGTTATTTTGGGAGTCTGGACAGCCAGGAAACGAACTAGAGGATGGTGCCTGGGAACACACTAGCAGCCTCCTACTACAGGGTGTCTCTAAGAGAATGGTAGTGAAAAAAAAAACCACCCCAGATGCTCTGGAGAAAATGCTGAATGAGGACCCTCCAGGGCTACAGTGACCCCAGGGTAGGCTTTGACCAGTAGTTGGAAATGGAAAGGAAGATGCCTATCTCAAAGCATTATTAACAAGGCCTGAAGGGCAAGTACTAAGACCACTTTTCCCCCTGAACTTTTCAGAGATCCTGGAGAAAGCTCTGGTCTGTCGGTCAGTGGGGTCTATGTTGCCATCTGGTGGTTGATTGGAATATGAGTCTTAATGGCCTGGCTTACCAGGCCTGGCTGCCTGCTATGTAGCCAAGTAGTGGTGTGGTGGATGCTGGAGTTCCCTGTGATTTGGGGTAAGGGTGGACAGGAAGTTAATGGTGTCTCTTGAATTCTCCAACTTTTACCTTTTCTAAAAAATTACAACTTCTGATTGTCTCTTTTCCCCCAAGGCGTTGCAGAAAAAAAAAAAAAACAGATCAGAGCAGGAACTTCTTGTGTCTTTTCCCTCCCTCATAACGCTAAATGTTAAAATGCTACCTGCCTGCCATACACTGGATGCTGACATATTTCACTGAAACTTTTCTTCATCGCAATCTTGAAACAAAGATGATGCTTCTAACAGAAGGAACTTAAAACCATGAGGCATCATCAAGACTCTTGGTAAATACTTATCAATATTACAATATGTTTTGCTGTGCTAGGCACTAGAACACAAAGATGGATTCCCCTAGGCATTTACCCTGTTTGAACAAAAGCTTGGAAGAGAAAAGAGCTATTTTTCAAGTAATAGTGTGCAAACTAATTTCATTGTAATAAATATCCTAGCAGGAAAAAATAAAATACATTGTACTTGGAGAAGCTAACTGCCCAGCCTGCAGCGTTATCTAAGCACACACTTCCCCCAGCATGACTTGTCGACTCCTGAACTATGTGAATAGAAAAAATAGAATCTTTCTCTTTTCTTCTTCACCTTTGATTTTTCTACTTTTAATTCCATTTTTGTGGGGTATATTTTCTGTTCTTTCCTTCTACCTAGCTCCTTCGCCATTGCTGCACCTTTCTGTCATCACCATCGTTCATTGAATTAATCATAAATCAATGAGGGCTTCACAGTGTTGTATAGCAATTTCCGCTCAGCAGGACCTGCAGACATTAAAGGGAACGTCGTTAAGACATTGGATATAAAGGGAAAGCGAAACAGTGGAATATTTTAGGACAGGATGTTTACGAGGAGGTGGAACAATGGGATATTCTAAGGGGAGCTGAAACATTTCATCCTGCAGGGATACATGTTAAGACAGGAAGTAAATAACTCAAAATGGCTTTAGGAAGTCCCTGAAGCTGACCAGATGCACCAGACTCTTCTCTGAAGTAAAGAGTCATTCTCAAAAACCAGAGATCAACAAAGAGCCTGAAAGGATCAGAAACCAACCAAACTGTCTTAACGGAAACAAAAGACCAGCTCAGCTGCCTGGAAGAGGTTCAGATGGGCTGAGGTACCTGGAAAGCACACTCACTCTCCAAGCTGCTGAGCTGCCTGTGACTGCTCAGTGGCCTCCAGTTTTCCAGCTGTTGTGAGCTACCTCTCGTGCTGGAGTTTGGTGACTCAGATGTCTTTGAGTCATTTCTGCTCAAGTAGGTAACCTCTCACCCATATTCCAGTAAGTAACACCAGTAAAACTCATTGATTCTACAAGCTAGATTTTGGTGGTGAAAGGAGTCCAGCCAGCTCTGGCGTGGTGAGCACAGCTTTGACCGGCCTTCTTCTCTCCCATTCCCTCTGCCTGTTAGATTACATTCCTGAAGGTAGCCACCAAGGCCTATTCCCTTATTTATCCAGTCTCTCCTCCTGAAGCTGACTACAAAGGTCCAGTTATCGAAGTATTGAAGTCCAGTAATCAAAAGTTCCCCTTTGCTCACCTAATTAACATGATCAGTTAAAATTAAACACCTCATTCTGACACAGGATTTCCCTCTATAGCTTTATAAACTGTCATTTGCCTATGTGACATGTCTGTCTCCCCTCTACCCAGAGACAGCTCTTTGTCCCTCTGGGGCAAATATCTCTGCCTCTTTTCCCTTATTCCCTTCCCTTTCTACCTCATCTTCTATCTCCTGTGTTTGTCTTTTATCCCTACCCTCTGTTCCTCTAGGGCTAATACATCTCCTTTGTGCTGAGAACATGGCCTTGGGTGTCCTGAGCTGATAGTTTCCCTTCAAATCATATCTGCACTTTCTATCACAGGTTCCCTATCTGGGGTGAATAGATACGTGTGTGTGTGTGTGTGTGTGTGTGTGTGTGTGTGTGTGTGTGTGTATGTGTGCATATCTGTGTGTGTGTCTGTGTGTATCTGTGTGTGTCTGTATGTGTGTGTGTGTGTATCTGTATGTGTTGTTTCTCCCCAGGAAAAGATTGTCACACAATGCATAGACACATCAAAATCACCAACATGTCACTAATCCACTGTGAGTCAGACACTGACTTTGCTTGTGGTCCAAGCCTTTGAGGTGCTCATTGTTTAGCATGGCAGAAAATGATTGCAATACTGAAAAAGCTCACAGAAGAAGGAGAAAGGGGTTGTGCTGGAGAGAAGATGCTCACCCGAGCCTACTTCTCAGGGGCATCAACAGACATTAAAGGAAATGAACACATTCCAGCCCTCATACCAGATGCTTCATCCTTACAGATGTTTTATAGTTAAAACTCCACTTACATCATGGTGGAGACTTATGAATACCTAATAACCATGCGATTGAGGGAACCTAACTTAATTTCAATAATAAAAATGCATTTCCAAGTCAATGGGTTCTCAAAATTGACTGAACCACTAGGGATCTTGTGTCTTGAAGACCTTGGGACCATTAGAGGTCCTTAGAAATCTCTGGTAGAGAATCACACAGGGTCTTGAGGTCACCAGGGATTTCTTGGGATTATGAGGGACTTCTGATTATCATCAATGTCAAGTTCTCATTCCTAGACATTCTAGATTAATTAATATGAAAGGTGCCCTCAGCACTCAGAATTTTAAAAGACACTTAAGAAACCAAACTGCAGGTATGTCTGAAAACCTTGAAGATCCTTGTGTTCTGCCCAGGAGATGGATTGAATCTAATTATAGTTTTAAGAGAGCACATCAAATCCTGCCATCAAGGACTTGTTCTGACTTCCAAGAACAAGCCCATGATTCCCAGGAGGACTAACTCTGTTGAAGTCCTAGGTGGTCCACAGCATGATGAGTTTACATCAGTTTATTCAATGAACAATCATTTAGCACTGACTTTGTGCCTGCCTTAAACACAAGGAGTCAGGCTGGGCTCCCGGGGATGTGCCTGGAAGAGAGGGATCTACCGTGTGCGTGGTTGTGGGAATTGCTGCCCCGAGTTACATTTCCCTGCCCCCACTTGAGGTGCTTATCTGCAAAGAAAACATAATAACTTCCCTCTGCTCCTGGAGTTGGAGAAGGAAGTTTGAGTGCACGTGACTCACGTGATCATTCCTCGATTCCTACTGGGGACAGGTGAAGGCTGAGTGCCGGTGATCAGTCCTGACCCCTCCTGGGGTCAGGTGACAGTCCCTCCTGGGGTCAGGTGACAGTCCCTTCGCAGCCCACTCCTCTTTTGGTGCCATGGTATAAAAGCTAGCCCCAGCAGAAAAATAAACGAGCTGCAACTGTTCCACCTCAACCTCGTGCTCTGAGAATTCATTCAACCTGGACACCCTCCGCCCTCGTGGTTCCAGACTGTGCAGGCGCGGTACAGGGTTGGGAGATAGGACGCCGAAGAGCAGGGCCTGGTGGAAGCTCTGAAGCATGGCATCTAATACAACCTCTTGTAAGCCATTGTCTTTTGTCCAGTTCACTACAAACAGATCTCAGTCAACAAATGTTTATGGCGCCCCTGTTCTGCCAGGCACCAGGGAAGCAGACAAGGCTCCCATCAGGCAACAGTGAGATGGGGAGGATGGGTTTCTGCTCTCAAGGAGTTCATAGTCCAAGGGTGGGGGGTAGTCTCCAGCAGAAAATACGTCCTGAGGGGAAACCAGAAACCAGTAAGATGGCGTGTGACCAATCCCTCGAACACCTCAGAGACTTCTTCACTGCAACCTGCAATGACTGGAATTGGCGAGGTGAGTATGGAAAGGGGGATGACTTTTCCTTCTCTCTCCACTGTAGACTCCTTTCTGCTGCTCCTTCTTTTGCAAAGTCCAAACTGGGAGCAAATCCCAAATCCCAAGATGCACAGGCTAGACCAGAATAGGGGCACTGCTTATGGTCTTTCAGTGACTCAGACACAGTACTTGTCCCCGTCAGACTGGCTAAGACCCTCTGGAATTAGCAGGGACCCTTTAATCTCATGTCAATCATCCATTCCTTACTGAATTTTTAAACTATATATATATATATATATATATATATATATATATATATATATAAAAGAGGAAGCTGCATTGCCGGAGAATACTTCCTCTAAAAGTAAACATTTCCCTAATCACTACATGACTTTCAGCCTCTTTCCCCATGGCTTGCCCTTGCTGTCTCACTTCCTGCCCATATCATAGGAGCTTTTGTTCCTCTTGCTTCCTCCTCAGTGCGATCCTGGCAAGATTGGCTTTTATGATTAAATTGGCCTTTAGTTGTCTCTTGTTTGATGTTAGATTTCTTCTCTGTTTTGCTTTTTTTTTTTCTAATATTCCTTCCACACTTCTTTTCTCCAGAGTTAGTCCAGCAACACATAGTTGTTGAGCATATTAAGAACCAAATCCAGTGAAGGTTACAGAGACCCCCAGAGCTGACCCTGGCTCCAGAAAGCATATGATCTAGCTGTCAAAATAGAGACAAATCGAGACAGATGAAGATACTATGGCTTTGGTTGACATGATGTTGGTGACCCAAGAGGCTTAGGTAATTGGGCCTTCCCATTTCAAGGGAAGGAGACTTGAGTACAGGGCATGGGTAGGGTCTGGTAACACCTGGACTTTGTGGCCAGGCAATGACTGAACACTAACACTTACTATGTGTTTTTCCTTCCTGTAGCTTCTTGATCCTGAGCAACCTCATGGTGGAGCCATGATTATTATTCCCACATCAGACGATTAGGTGAAGGCTTCTGCAGGTGAGAAGACACTCCAAGGCCACAGAACCAGGAAGGAGCTGAGTTGGAACTCTAGGCCAAACCTCTCTGACTCCAAACATCAAGATCATCACACTGTACCATCTCGGAGCTACCTCTGCTGGCCTCGGTTTCTTGTGTGTGTGACTTTCCTGTCACAGAGCTGGAGGGGAGATTAGATGCAAAGCAACAGACATTTCATGAAGTACCTAACACAGTAAGCTGTGATATTACCATCATCATTATCACCATACTCTTCATTAGAAACCACAAAAGAGAAGCAGAAAGAAGGTCTTGACATTTATTGCGTAAGGAGTAAAAGGCGAATGTTCCATGCAGGGAGACAGAAAGGTCAAAGACACACATGGATTTCTCCACACAGTAGTCTGGCCCAACTGTTGCCTAAGGCCTAGGTGGTTGAGACTTTTATATACTGGGAAACTACCCTTAGGAGTCTGTACTTGACCCTATGAACTATGACAAGGACATTTCTCTGGTTGGGGAGTGATGAATCACATGCATATACATTCGTATGTGCTTCTAAACATCTATTCACCGTAAGTTTTCTATTTTTGTTTTGAATAGTAATATTTTATACAGATTAAAATAAAAAACAGAATTCATTGAGATGTTTCATTCACACCCTGACCTTTCCACCCCACTCCATAGTCCCTGGAGGCAACCATGAGGTTTATTCCAGTGTGTACATTTATGCAGATATGATCAGACATATATGTATATTTTCATTCTCCTGATTTGTTTGCTATAAAAGTAACATACTAAATATATTGTCTTTGTGTTCCTTTTGTTTATCATATATCTAGAACTTTTTTCTACATAAAACAACAAAAATACTCTTAGTTCTTTTAAATTTTATTTTATTGTGTGCTTATTTATTCTGTGTATGTACACATACACACATATATGAACGTGCACATACCATGGCACAGGTGTGGAAGCCAGAGGGCAACTTTTTCTTTTCGTAAAAGAAAGCAAAGGTTTTTTTTCATTTTTACATACCAATCCCAGTTTCCACTCCCTCTACCTTTCCCCACCCTCATCCTCCATCCACTCCTCAGAGAGGGTAAGACACGTTGCTTTGAGAAAGGTTCAAGGCCCTTCCTACTATGTCTAGGCTGAGCAAGGTATCCCTCCAAAAGAGAATTGGTTCCCTAAAAGCCAGTACAAGCAGTAGGGATAAATCCTGGTGCCACTGCCAGTTGCCCCTCAGCTTGCCCCATCCATACAACTGTCACCCAATTCAGAGGGACTAGCTTGGTCCTATGCTGGTTCCTTCCTTGTTCGACTGAAGTTAGTGAGCTTCCATTAGCTCAGGCAAACTGTTTCAGTGGGTGTCCCCATCATGGTCTTGACCTCTTTGCTCATATTCTCACTTATCCTACTCTTCAGCTGGACATTGGGAGCTCAGCCCAGTGCTCCACTGCAGGTCTCCGCCTCTGTTTCCATCAGTTCCTGGATGAAGGTTCTATGGTGACATTTAAGATAGTCATCATTCTGACTACAGGGAAGGTCAGTTTGGGTACCCTCTCCAGTTGTTTAAAAGTTGTTCTTCACCATCTACCTGGTTGAAACAAGAGTCTCTCTTCTAATTGCCTAATTCTGCTGAGCTGCATACCTAAGGCTAGCTGGCCTTCCAACATTCAGGCCAGAATTTCCCCCAAGTTCCTCCTGCCTCTGCCTCCCATCCTGCCACAGGGAACGCTGAGATTAGATGCACTTTTACGTCGGTTCTGGGAATTGAACTCAGGTCATCAGGCTTTGTGCAGCTGGTCTTTCACTCACTGAGCATGCCCAGCACTTAATTCCTTCGTATAGATACAATTCAACAAACTATAGTTTACCAACTGCTCCGTGATGGGCACCAGGGCTGTGTTCAGTCTTCCTGTTACATATCATTGGACCATGAGGGCCTTGGGCAGATTTGTCACTTTGCTATACTAAGCTGAATTCATAGGATAGATTTCTAAAAACAAAAACAAAAGCAAAGAAACGGAGTTGTTGAGTTGAAAGGTAAATACAACTGTAGTCTTGAAAACCACTGGCAAATTTCCCTCCAAGGAAAATAAATCAGTTAAGCAGTTAAATTCTCCTTAGCGGTAGTAAGAATTAGTGCTGGTTTCCTGCTTGGTTTGAGCTCCCTTTTCATATAATCTACATGAACTTAACCTGTGGTGTGTGCCTCTTCCTTGGACAGCACCGCTACTACCAATGTCATCGTTCAGTCTCTTCAGGGTTTATTACTTGCTCTTGTTGTTGGTTTAGGGTTCTTCTTCTGAAAGACCTGGGTAAATCCAGATCCCCCTAGCAGGGAAAATATAGAGCCAAAAATCTAAGCAGGGAGGGAAGAATCAGAAATCTAGGATTAGCCAGTTTAGTTTCAGGAACTAGCTAAAGATAGAGTTTGTTATTCCTTTGCGGTGCCTTTAAGGACTAACCACACCCACTCCTAGTCACTTCTGACCTCCTCGCCGCCATCTTAACATCCCCCCTCCCCCCCCCCTCTCTTGGTGTATACACACGTGTCTCTGTCTCTCCCTATGTTTTTCTCCATGTCTCTCTGTCTCCCTCTTCTTTAAGTCATAAATGTCTCCCTCTTCTTTAAGTAATACTATGTCCTCTGAGCCTTTTATCCGCTGTACCCGCTGCCTGACTCGCCTGGCCGCATGGTGCTGCCACCCTGGAGATCTTGCAGGAACCCACAGCCATCCTTGTCGGACTAGCGGCTGCTCTGCGAGCCTGCCAGGAAACACACATATCTTTTTAAAGAACAAAAAAGTTAGATTGTAATCTTGAGGATAATCTTGAGAAACAGGGAGTTGCCCCCTTGTCATTATCATTGGTATTTTTGGAATTTTCTATGATGCTCTCCCTACCCCTTTGGATTACTGGGCTGTGGATTTTTCCCTTAAAAACCCCTTCTCCCAGCTACTCGGGGTCGAACTCTTCCCCTGCGTGGGTTATGAGTCTCGGCCCCAGTGCACTAGTTCCTGTCATTAAATCTCGTGTGATTGCAGCAAGGACGGTCTCTCGTGAGTTACTGGGGGGGAGGGGGGACGTGTTATCCCGAGACTTGAGTGAGAGTCTCCCCATATCGGGGGGCCTTTCACTTCTTATTTTTTTTTCAGATTGGCTTTGGAGGAACTGTCCTTGTTCCTGCAGAATAGCCAGACAATGACTCAAAGGGTAGGCTCAAGCACTATGGGTTCATTTTCTCATCACTACGTTGGAACCAAATATACAACAAAAGCAATTTAAGGAAGCAGGTGGGGGTTAGTTAGGCTCACAGTTTGAAGGGATACAGGTCTTCATGGAGAGAACATCATGGAGGGGAGTGTGAAACAGGTCATTTTGCCTCCACAAACAGAGAACAAAAGGAGATGAACGCTGATGGCCTGCTCTGGGACGTGGGCTGGTGCAGAGCTCATTCAAGGTGTGTCTCCCATCGGGGACCAAACTCAACAAAAATAACACTCACCAAGGTAAGGGCATGGGGATTTAGAAATATAGTAAAGAATATGGAGACACGAATGAAATAATAAAATGTAGAAACAAATAGGATAGTACCAGGAGGGAATTTTTCAGTGAGTACTGAAAATTTGCCCTCGTTTAATTTCTAGCTGCTTAAAATACCCCTGACCCCAGAAGGAAAGAGTAAAAGACTGCATTAATATGATATAAGGAAATTGTAATCCCAGCCTAGGCCTCCATCTTTGGAGGCCCCTCCCCTGTGCCTGCCAAACCTTGACCCCTCCCCAGGAAAGGTCAAGACCACTCCCACAAGCTGTTTAAACTGCTCCCCAGAAAATAAACACTTGGTTTCCTTCTTCCTCTCCATTGGTCATGGTCACCTTGGCAGCTTCCCATTTCCCCTCAGGACCACCTGGGAGCACAGCTGTCTAATTAAAACTGGATATCTTTTAATTTGGTTTGATAAGGATTATTTTGCATTGGTGGAGTGGCTCGGTTAAGAAATATTCTTGAGAGAAATGAACACACCAATTGGAAGTCATGGGCTACATTCATAGTTAAACATTCTGTTACTAGAACAAAACAAGTCCCCAAGTCACGCTCACATCCTGGACCAAAACTCTTTGTAGGCAAACCACTCCCTAGGTGGAATCCCAAGTTATTTCCATAAAGATCTGGAACTTAGCTGGATCCTTAGACTTTTGTTTGCAGTAGGAACCAACTATTTCCCTATTCCAGGAGCACCAGGTCTAGCAATTAGCCACAGCTGTTGACAACAGCCTTGAGAGAGCAGAACTCTCTTGATTCACAACTAGGTCTTGTCTGAGGTAAAATAAGTCCCAACTCTCTAACCTCTGGTCACTGTGGAAATAGACCCTTTTGGGCCTCCATAGCCTCCCTTGGTTAAGCCTCTTGGAAACACTCTCACCAGCATGCCCAAAGGTATAGCCCATAAATGACTCCTCTTCCAGCCAAGTTAATGATGACTTTTATCATTTGAAACCTTGAGAAGGCAGGCTTTCACTAACAGTGGATCGGAGTTGGGACAGAGTGAGTGCCCAAAGTACAGAAGGGTTTGAAGTTGGCATTAGCTTTCCATGAGGTCCTCTTGGGCCTTATTGACACAGCCTAATGGTCAGCCAGAGATGTGTGGGAAGAATACGTACTCTCTTTGAAGCTCTCTTTCTTCCAGATTCCTGTAAGATTACTGAATTGGTTGAGCTTCCAACCAACAGGGTTACAACCAGCACAGCCCAGAGCAGGCCAGCACAGCCCAGAGCAGGCACATTTGCTTTGTATCAAGTTTGCCCCATGTACTGAAAACTCTACTGAGTGCAGAGTTTTGTCCTCTTTTCCAAACCAAGACAACTTTCTTTGAAGGAAACCATAGCCTTTCCTTACCCAAGCTTGGAAGGAAGAAAGCAACCTAAGCAAGAATACCACAAATTCCCACTTTTCTCATGAATAATCTCAATACACTATTTGTATCTGATCAACTTCAAGAGCCCTTAAATGATGGGATTTTTTTTTAATATAATTCAATCTCACATCATTTTTTAGAGGGTTTGTCAACCATTTAGCTCTTGAGATTGCTAGAAATCTAACTGAAATTACCTGGCACACGTGAGAAGGAAACACGGGACATGCAACAAACCCAAGCGGAGTTTATTAGAAGGGTGGTGTACAGACCTGGGGAAGTCAGTGTGCAGAGAGAGAGAGAGAGAGAGAGAGAGAGAGAGAGAGAGAGAGAGAGAGAGAGAGAGAGAGAGAGAGAGAGAGAGAGAGAGGAGGATGGAGCATCCAGCTTTTAAAAGCTGCCTAGCACATGCGCACCGGGGTTTGACGTGGCTACATCATATGCAGATGACAAGACCCACGCATGCGCGCAAGAGCTTAGCTGAGTCATACATGGATGATGCAACCATGCATGCATGCAAGGGTTTAGCTGAGTCGTATGTGGATGATCCACACCGCACATGGGTCATACGGGGGCCCTTTAACATCCCCGGGAGCCGTTAGGCACTTCTGCATGAGGGCTTGTTTGCACATGCATGGCCCCTAGAATTTGGGATCTTTAATGAGTAGGAATGGGGTGTCGTTAAGGTCTCTCGTGATTGCTTCCTGATGATTTTGTGGGTGTCGGAGAGTTGAGATGCTTGACCATGTGCTGGGGTGGCTGATTATTTTTGTGTTTTTTCTGGGATCTGTGGAACAGGCTGACTGGCAGCTTGGACCTTGTAAGATGCTAGAAAGACAGAAATTATGTCTGGAAAAAAAATTTAAGTGCCGTTAATTAAGGGAGGAGAGTCCCAAGATACAAGATAGAGGGTGTTTTGGGGGGGTGGAGGAGGGAATTTCCCAGGGGTTCCCAAGACCAGAAATGATAAGGGAAGAATTAAATGATACTTATTCTGGGTGAGTCTGGTCCATTTAGATAGGTCCAGTTGGCTCCCTGGAGCTTATAAAAAAATGTTTGAAAAATAAATAAATTTTAGACATATTGAAAGCTTATGATTACAGTGATATAGTTTTTGAATGAAAGACGGTAGGGAGGAGGGAGGAAAAGAAGGGGGAATTATTAGACCCCTTAATGTTTTACCTGAAGTAAATCTTAAGGCACTTGTTCTCCTTTAGCACCATGGTATTACCTTAATATCCAGGAGACACTGCTACAGTCAGTGATAACCCTGTTATGTTAAAGTCTGTTTTGTGAGTTCTTGGAGTTTGGTTCTGTGAATGTCCCCAAAGTCATTATTGTTTCTTACCACCTGGGCTTTTGACAGGCCTTATACCTCCGGCTCTGTGTTTAATGATGGTCCCTGTAATAACAGCTGAGTGGTTAACTGGATTTTTAAACATGACATTGAAGATATAGAGAAGTTGATAAAGCAGATAGGAGAGAGAGGAAGAGGGAGAGCATATGGAGTTTGGGCACAGGAGCGTTGAGTACGGTGATGAGACTTCTATTTTTCTTGAACTGGAGCTGATCTTGGTGCCCTCTGGAACTTAAGGGAACAGCGTCCTGTTTGAGTTACCATATAAGAGGGAGTATCTTAAGCTGGAAGTGTAAAAGGTTTAAGGTGGGACAGGCGGATCCAATGAGGAAGTCCCTTGAGCTTGGCAGCTGTGAGAGTTACAAGAATTACTTTAAAGTGACCCTGCCATTTAGGAGAAAGGGGTGAGGGGCGTTGGTATGGGGGAGAGAATAGTACCTGATCCCCTATTTTAATCGGTGGTGGGCATTAATTATCACATGGTTGAGGCAATGAGTAATTTGGGGGAGAGCCCTAAGCCTGAGAAGGGCCAGAGGCAAAAAATTTACCCAGTTGAGATGAAGCTCCTGTGACATCTTAACAAGAACATTTTTTAAAGGACAGTTAGTTCATTCTACCTTCCCTGAAGACTGAAGGTGATGTGGGATTTGAAAATGCCAGGGAATGTTAAGAGCCTTAGTCAAAGTTTGAGAAATCTGGGAAGTAAACTCCGGACCATTATCCAACTGAAAAGAGGTTGGAATTCCAAACCAGGGGATGATTTCTCAGAGAAGAAAATCAGAAACCGTCTGGGCCCTCTTGTTAGTGTTGGGAAGTGCTTCAATCCACTCAGACATTGTGTCAACCAAAACCAGGAGATATGTAGCTCTTCTGACCGTGGGCATATGAGTAAAATCCAGCTACCCATCAGTTCCTGGAAGAGAACCCCTGACCTGTGGGTGGGAAAAAAAGAAGCTACAATATTTGGTCTTGGGATCTGATTTTTGATGGATTTTACAAGAGGCAGTGATAGCTTTTAAGAACTCTAAGTCCTCATGGGTGGGTTGGAGGTGAGCCTTGACAAAATGAAACAGAGCTTTGCTATTAGGCTGAAAGAGCTGATGTAGGTAGGACAGAATTTGCTGGGTGTCAGGGGGTGTCTGCAAGAATGCGGGCCATATTGTATGAACCCCCTGAAGCAATTGAGGTAGATTTGGGCTCTGGAATGCTGCTATTCTAGCTACTTGGTCATCATCCTGATACAGTAATGTTTACCTGTGGCTTCCTGTTACAGATGATGGTTGTGGTCAGGTCAAAGGAGCCTAGGCAGCCTCACTTGTCAATGGCCAGATCTAGAAGGTCAACTTGGGAATATTTGGCTGATATCTCCAAGCCACTATGTGCACGAGGACAATTGACTGCTCAATGTCCTTCCCTATAGCATCTTAGACAGGTCTCAAGGGACCAAGATGAGGATTAGGGCATGCTTGGGCCTAGTGATCAGTTCTACCACATTTGAAACACAGGCCTGGGAGTTCTTGAGCCCTGGGAGGCAAGGGAGCAGAATGAACAGCACGCCTCGGCTGGTTGGAGGGCCGTGGCTAGCACATGACAGTGATTGTGGGCTTTGTCATTCCTTGCATGGTACACCTTAAAAACCTACTCTAAGACTTCTGCCTGCAGGGTCAAGGGGCCTTTCGCCAAACGTCCAAGTTTAGCCTTAATGTCAGGGTAGCACGGAGGAAAAAAATGAGTCGTGAGTAACTGTCTGCCTTCCGTGGTTTCTATAAGTTAGTTTGTTGTAACAGAGCTTAAGTGAGGTGTTCCAAAAGTGCAGAAGGATTTTCCTTCATATCTTGAATGACCTTTGAGATCTTATTATAGTTTACTGGCTTGAGGGCAGATTTACAGAGACCTGCCAGGAGACAAGTCAAAAACTGGTCCCTAGATAAAATCCCACCTGGAGTGTTATAGTCCCAGTGAGGTTCCTGCCCAGGGACCACCTCTGATCCCAGAGGGTGTGCTGCATGTGTTTGGTGAATCTCATCTGCATGTAGTCTGGCCTGCCCCCAAACTTGCCTGCGTTCTTCAGTAAGTAAGCTATTAGATAGAATCATATAGATATCATGAAAGGTGAAATTATAAGACTGGGAATTGCTTTATGAAAGAGATAGCATTAGATGTGTAGGACCCCAGTCTTTGTTCTATATGGGAGAGTTCTGAGAGGGAGAAGGAGATGTGTACTCTAACCAATCCATCTACACTAGCCACCTCTCGCAATTGGAGAACTGCAACCAGCTTGGCTTGGTCAGGGTTGGGTTCCATAGCATCACATTAGCATGTGAGAGGAGAGGTAAAGGTGGGTGCCAGAGCTGGGTGACTGCTGTGGCCAGGCACTAGAGAGGAAGAATGATCCAGCAGGGCTGATGGAGTAGTTAGTGGGGGGAGAGAGAGAGCTGAAGAGTGAACGGAAGTTGGCAAGGCAGCGGGAAGTAAAGGAGCAGAAGTAACTGTTTGCTGAGGTCGGGAAGGTGTGGATTCCTTAGAGGGGTCCAGAGCAGAGCAGTAGGTGAAGGAATGAGGGTAGAAGCTGGAGGGACAGTGGTAGGAGCTAAAGGAACAGGGTAGGAACTAAAGGAACAGGGGTGGGAGCTGAAGGGATGGCAGTAGGAGCTAAAGGAATGGGGGCAGCTTCCCACTGAGGTAAAAAAAAAGGCAGGGGTTTGTTAGCTGGGTCCAAAGTGGAAGTGGAATGTTCTTCCAGCTCAGAGAGCATAGCCAGGAACATGTGAGTGGCAAACAACTTGCAAGGACAGAGAGCTCAGACTTGGAGCTTAGACAGTAAAAGGCTTGGATATAAGGAAACTCCTTCCATCTGTCTGTGCACTGACAGTAGTTAGAAAGCTCGCAAAGAATATTAGGATCAAAGGTGCCATTAGGCGACCACTTTAGATTGCTGTCTAAATTGTAACAAGGCCAATTTTTGAACAAAGATGGACAAGTGTGAAAATCTGTAAGTAGGGCATTAAGGCCTGAGGTTTCAGGGCCTCTAAAAGGCATCCTAGGGAAGAGGCTTGGATGGCTTGCTACCCATAGCTGAAACTGTGAAAACCAACTAAAATGGCAACACTACAAGGGCTACAGAGAGATGTCTCCACTCTGTAGTCAAGGTGTAAATTAGCGGCAAACACCACAGGACCTGTAGGAGAGCATCTTCTGCCTACAGGTGGAGTGCCACAGCCTGACTGGATCCTGTCTGGGTGACTCAGAAGCCAGAGAGGCCAGAGGCCACTCTGAGCAGCCTTTCACAGCGAGGGGAGGGGAGAGAAAAGAAAAGAAAAAGAAAAATCTGAGGTACCTTGGGCCCCCAGTTGCTGGAGGACCAACCCCAGGTCTTCCAAACATGGTTTTAGCTAAGGGAAGCAATCCAGAGATGAATGTCAGCAAAGGGCTCAACTGTAGCCATAAAGACCATGTTTGGGGGCTGTCCCCCCATTTCTAGGAACACCAGAAGATTTCCGGGAGCTCAACGGTCAATTCCTCAGGTTCAGAGAAACGGTTAAGCTGAACAGAATGGGGGAAACTCACCAATTGAAGCTGGTGGTGTGATAGAAATTGCGCTCGTGTAAATAGAACAGTTGGTTGTTGTTGGAAAAATACCCAGTTCTGGATCCCAACCCCAGGAGAGGGGCTTGGAGCAGTAGAGCTTCCTGAGTCTCATGGCAATGAAATTACCTGGCGCAAGTGAGAAGAAAAAAATGGAACACACAACAAACCCACTTAGGAGTTTATTAGAGTGTGCATGTACAGGCCTGGGGAAGTCAGTGTGCAGAGAGAGAGAGAGAGAGGGAGAGGAAGAGAGAGAGAGAGAGAGAGAGAGAGAGAGAGAGAGAGAGAGAGAGGAAGATGGCACACTCAACTTTTAAAAGCTTCCTAGCGCATGTGCACAGGGAGTTAACCTGGCTATGTCATATGCAGATGACAGAACTCACGCATGCATGCAAGGGCTTAGCTGAGTCATACGTGGATGATTCACGCCGCACGTGGGTCCCATGGAGCCCTTTAACATCCCCGGGGGCCATCGGGCACTTCTGCCTGAGGGCTTGTCTGCACATGCATGGCCCCTAGAACCCAGAAGTATCAGCCTTATGTGGCTGAAATCATTACACTAACCTCTTGTTTTTAACAAGAGTTGTAATCAGGCTGTCCACACAAGCTATACTCCACAGTCCTGAAGCACAATTAATAAAAACTCAGAAAGAGATATTGGAGTTCAACCTGAAGACCAGAAAAGCAAAGCAACTAGCCACTGGCTCTGATCTCAACTTCAGTCCAAAAGTCGTGATCCTGACACCAGGAAACCTCAGAATGAGATTGAGATTGAGAGCTGTCTCTTCCCATTGTATAATTCTCTCTAGTGCTGGGATTAAGGGTGTGCACCACTACTGCCTGGTTTCTATGACAAACTAGTGTGACTACTGAGATTAAAGGTGTGTGTCATAGCTGCCTGGTCTGTAAGGCTGGCCAGTGAGGCTGTTTTACTTTTCTGATCCTCGGGCAAGCTTTATTTATTGAAATACCAATGGAATGTCACTACACAGTCCTCTGCATTTTATAAAGTCGGTGCATTATATAACCCAGGAGGACTGCAGTTAAAGTTAGCCTTAAAACTCACACTTTGCAGAAACATTTAAAATATCACTTAATGAGCCACTGTCTGTGCAGCCAATGAGCAGACTGGGGTGGGGAGGGACCGAGCAAGTCAGACCCCCAAGCCGGTGCCTGAACCCAAGATTGAAGGCCCAAAGGGACAGTGATGTGTGCTTTCCTGATGTAGAATGTCAAAAGCCTGAGGAAAAGTTACACCTTTACTTCTGACGAGGCTGCCCAGACCAAACAGAATGTCAAGTGCTGTTTCCGTGGGCTGAATTCTCACACTTCAGTGAGGCGTGTACGGCCTCTCACACTGGCCAGAAGCCGTGTTGGCTGTTACAGATGTTCACACGGCTAACAGTACATGGCTTCACCATCTTTGCCTAATAAAAGCAGTTTTGCAGGCGAAAAGATCTGCCACATAGGACACCTTGGGGGATGGGCGGTAGGATATTTCAAGACGAAGAATGAAGGAGAGGCAGGCACTGAGCCATGGACTGCCGATCTGAGAGACTGTCTTCTTCTCCTTTGTGCCGTACCTTCAGTGAGCCCTGCTCACCCACCACTCCTTTCGTTCCAGGCTCTGGAGAACAGATCCACAGCTGGTGCCCTGCCAGAGCTGCCCGACTCCCTCCCCCACCCCTCATCATTCCTTCTGCCAGGGAAAGAACCTTCCCTCACAGTGATGGCCCTGAAAAAGGGTAAAAAAAAAAAAAAAAAAAAAAAAAAGTCAAGCAAAGCTATTGGCAGCCATGCCTAGGAGACAGGATTCCCTTTCCATAGGGCAAGATATGCTACCAGTCACGGTGGGGGCAAAGTGCAGCAAGCACACCCAGGAGAAGGGGGTGATGAACAGTGAGCTCCTGGCACCTGTGGTCCTTAGGCAAGCCTAGAACCTCTGGGGTGAGCTTTAAGACACTGCTCAGTTCTACAGGCCTGAAAAGCTGGTCTGCATACATGGACCACATGGAGGGGGAGGAAGAGGAGGCGTCTAGACGGAGAGACCTGGAGGTATGAGGTCAGGGCAGCATCAGAGATGTCAAATTTGGTTGGAGGCTGACAGATGCCTCCTGGCCCTAGTTAGACTCCAAGTCAGTGCCTAAAATCCCCCCCCCCCAAGCTCTCCCATTCCCGTTCCAAAGCTGACACAGTTGACAGCCATTTTTGCTGTGTACAAGGTACAGGGACCCCCTTGATTAGGTCCAAGCAGCCTCAGGAAGACTGGGAGTGTTGTTCTGAGGAAGGCTGGAGCTGTTTAACTTCGCTGAAGCTTCCGTTCCTAGAGGCTGTATTTTTAGAATAGGGAAGGGGGGGTGTCATAAGAGATGTGACCTCAGGTGACTGAAGGTGCCGGGGCTTGAGGCTTGGCAGATAGGTGGGAAAACTCTCATTTTAAACTCTCAAAATCTCACCTTCCCCTTTAAAAAAGAATAAATCCCCCAGGACATTGAGGAGTGTGCAGTGGGGGAGGGTGATGCAGTTAGTTCAAAAACTCAGGCCTGCAGCCCTGCAGTCTCAAAGCCTCTCCTGGTGCGTGGGTGTAGGATGGCTTCAGGGACATCTTCAGGTTGTTACCTCAGTCAGAGCCGCAATCTGCAGCGCCATTATGTGTGGCTCCCTCTGGTGGCTGATGGCCGCACATGCAACTGACTCAGTGTGCTTGAGGAGATTTCCACGGAGGAAGGGGTTCATGCTTTTACAGATAACCTGCTAAAGGTGGTAGGTGCAGACTTCATCACCAAAGTCACACAGCACGGTCTGGGTTACTACTCCATACAGCTTAGCTTGTGCTTCCTATGTGCTCGGCACAGGGCTAACAGGTAACGTGGAAGTAATGTGTAGGCCCCCCAAAAAAAAAAAAAAAAAGAAGTTGAAGGGCTGGACTCATAAGACTGGGGTAGAGCCTCTGGGGACAGTGGGGACAGCCAGTGCGAAAACCATTGTCCTTCTCTGTGCTTTCTGAGTTTGAGGACCAACAAGGAGGCAGCTGGCCCAGCAGAATGAACACAGGGAGGGTGGCTGGAAATGAGGTCAGAAAGGTACCCAGGGACAGATGGTAGAGAGCCTTCTAGGCCACAGAGGACTTTGGCTGTGGTTCTGAGGGTGAGAACAGCCATTGAATTTTGAACAAAGTCATACCACCACCTGGTTTGTTTGTTGTTTGTTTTTTTTAGGTCTCTCTTGCGAAGGTAAGAGCAGGGGCCCTGGGAGTCCTCATTTAAGATCACACTGTCTGGTACTGGTACTGAAATAAGGGATTAGATACTCCATTCAGGTAGATTGGTCAAAGGCTGCATCCTGGGGTTTGTATCTGAGCAATTAAGGGGAGTTGCTACCTAGAGAGGTGGGGGCAGGGATTGGGGCTGTAAAAAGCAAATGAGAATTTGCCAAGCCTTGACTTTAAGTATTTAAAGTTAGACTTTAAGTATTGAAGCTAAGTCACCCAAGGAGGTTTCTTCACCTCGTTGGCCTACGTTGTGGGCTGGCTGGTTGCTTGTTAGATTTGGTCTTGCTTTATTTTAGAGAAGATCTTTTGGTGTAGCTTCAGCTAACCTTGCTGGGCTGACCGGTCTATCCTCGGTCTTCTTGCCTCTGTCTCCCGAGTGCTGGAAGTATAGGCATGGACCGGTGAGTGCGGTCCTTGTATTTCTTTTATTCTTTTATAATTCTCCCTGCTTTTTCTTAGCTAAAGGTCTGGACTCAAGGCAATGCAGACATTCCAGGGAGCAATTAGAAAAAAATCCTTTCCCACACAAGCATAGGGGTCACCCTTCATATGACACAGGGTGTGTCAATGTGTAGTCCCATGAGCCCTGTCTGTAAGCAGATAAGACCATGTCTTGTAGGGCAGGCCTTCTCCCTATGCTCCACTCGCAAGCAAGATCCAGGTAGCATCTTAACATCCATCACCAGATGCCCATCTACCCATCGTCTCATGAGCAAGCCCCTTGAGGAGGGACAGCACCCTTATCTTTTCCTACCACCAGTGTCTGTCAGCTCCAGAGTCTTTCCACCTCACAGACCTAGCCAAAGCATGCATCTGGAGCTCACTTCCAGATGTGAGGTCTCATCACACAGATGAGCAGGAAGAGGGTGAGGGGGCTTCAGTTAAAAAACCTATGAAACTTTTGTTAGATTCCTGTAAAGTATTGTTTTTAACTCTACAGATGCTGCCAATGAATCATTTTTTTCTTTCCCAAGGCCCTAATCCCAGTGTGGTACAAACACTGACCCTGAGAGACAGCGCTGTCTAATCTGCCATATCCTGTGCTGGGAAGGTAAGAAGGACCCTTTCCTCCCTTGCTTTCCCCAAGATGTGAGCATCCTACAGAATGTTACCTGGGACCTCCATATCTCCTCACTCCATCTACACTGTAATCCAGGGGGTCTCATTCTCCCCTTGGTTTCAAAGGTCCTTCCTTGATAAAAGACTAGAAGCCACAGCCCCCAGAGCCTCCGCCTCCATCTGATCATCAAGTCAGCATTGTCATCTGCTGAAGTAACAATGAGGGCCCTGTTACACTGACCCCACAAGCTCCTACCTGCCAGAACTTCCCAACTCTGGGGACTGTCCTTTTCAACAGTCTCTAGCTGGCACTTTCTACCTTCATCATCTCTGTCCTCTTCCATGTAACCTTCCTTTGCTTGAACAAATGGCTTGAGTTCACACCCTTGCCATTTCTCATCTGGAAGCAACCTCCCCTGCTTGGTTCCCAGATCCATTCACTATACTCCATTTTCATTACAATTTCTCTATGAATTGCATAACATTTCTCTCTCTGGAGTTATCTTCATTATAGTTGCCTTTCTGAAACATGGACTAGAGTCTGTCTATCATCTCCCACTCCAAATCTTCAATGTTCCCTGTTCTCATAGATACAATAGATCCAAACTGCTCATATGACCTTTTCCAATCTTCCTCCAGGGGTCTCTCCTGGTTCGCTATGAACTTCCATGATGCATATACCATTGTTGCAGCAAGGTGCCTCCGTTTCTCTGTTCTGTCTGATGCCCTTTACCCTAGAATTCACTCATCCATGTAAATTCTTATTCTGCAGATATGAATTGAGCACCCAGAGTGTTCCACCCGCCCTCGTGGAATTTGATTTCTAATAAAAGGGAGATAAGACAATTAAAAAGTGCATATGCAGCATATTGATAGATAAAGGTACATCACATGAAGAGGCATACAGTGTGATAAAGGGCAGAATAATCAGAGGTTCTTGAGATAAATTGTTCTACCTTCATTCAGCAACTGGTGGAAGCAGACACAGAGATCCACAGCAAAGCACTGGGCTGAGCTCCCAAAGACCAGTCGAAGAGAAGGAGGAGCAATAATATGAGCAAAGGGGTCAAGACCATGATGGGGACACCCACTGAAACAGCTTACCTGAGCTAGTGGGAAATCACTGACTCCAGACTGACAGTGAGGGGAATCCAGCGTAGGACCAAACTCTGATTGTGGGTGACAGTTGTAGGTCCCACTACTGTGGGACCAGGATTTATTCCTACTGCTTGAACTAACTTATTGAAGCCCATTCTCTTTGGAGGGATACCGTGCTCAACCTAGATAGAGTGGAGAGGACCTTGCCTCAAAGCAATGTGCTAGATTTTCTTGACTCCCCACAGGAAGCCTTACTCTCTCTGAGGAGTGGATGGGAGGAGGTGGAGGGAGCAGGAGGGGGGGAGGGAATGGGAAGTGGGATTGGTAGGTAAAATAAGAAAAGATTGCTTTTTAAAATTAATTAATTAAAAAATAAAAAGAAGAAATAGATTGTTCTAGAGAACCTTTTTTCTGGTTGGGAAGGAGGGAGGGAGGAAGAGTAAACCATGTAGATATTCCTGCAAATGCTCAAACCCCACCCCAGGCACTATAGGAATACCTGCAATTTCCAGCTACTAAAAAGACTTAAACCCAAGACGGAGGGACATTGCTTTGAGCCCACGTGTTTGAGACCGTCTTAGGTCATCCACCATGGTAGGCCTTGTGATTAAAAAACAAACTTGCTCAAGCCTCCCAAATGCCCATCCTTTATGAATGCTTGCTTTCTTTCTTCTTTCTTTTCTTTTTATTTACATACTAGCCCCAGTTCCCCCTCCCTTCCCTTCCTCTACCACCAACCTTCTCCCATCCACTCCTCAGAGGAGGTAAGTCCTCCCTTGGGGGGAGTGAGTCAACAAAGTCTGGCATACCAAGTAGAGTCAGGACCAGGTCCCTCCCCTCTATATCAAGGCTGAGCAATGTATTCCACCATAGGGAGTGGGCTGCAAAAAGCCATTTTATGCACCTAAGACAGATTCTGGTCCCACTGCCAGACCCCCAACAACAACAACAACAGATCAAGCCACATAACTGTCACCCACATTCAGAAGGCTTAGTTCTTTCTTTCTTATATGCAATTTTCTAATTAGCTGTCCAGTTTAAGCAACTCTCAGCCTTGGGTCAGAAGCAGACGCTGGCCACTTTGCTTCCCCATCCATCCCTTTAGCATCTACAAATTGAACTAATATGTACGTGCCAGGCTCTGTGGCCCCCACAGAGGTGAACCCAGTGCCCTTGGGACTCAGCCAGGTCAAGACTCATCTCTTCCGTCTGCCCCTGGCTCCCATCTATGTGGCCGTGGGCACGTCACCTTCCCCTCAGCTTTGGTGTCAGTGTGTCCAATGGGGATGAAAACCGTGCCAACCTCCGTTAGATCACTTTCTCACACATGCCTGGAAGACGAGCGGTGCTTTGACCCTCACTCCCTGGTTCCAAGACACCTCCCTTCGGCTCGAGCTTTGTGTCTTACTTTAAATTAATAGAGAAGGAACTTGGACTTGTTTCTGGGAAGTTCACCGATCTCGAAGAGGCTGTGGCTGAAAGAGAAGTGATTCTCAGTCTCCAGCGAAGAAGCTCCGCTCTTCCATCTCCAGCCCACTGTGCTGACCTGAGAGCCATGAATGTGACCTGTTCCAGACGCATCGGGGGAAGGCCAGCTGTCGGGTGCATGTTCAGGCCTTCACCTGTCCGCCACCTGGAAATTCAGTCAGGGAGATTTGCAAGCCTGTGCTATAGAGTTCAGAAAAGAGAGAAAACCCCTCAGGGCATGAACTCCCCTTAAAACTTGACTCTGCCTAGGTTCACAGACTCCTGGGGACTCCTATACCACACCCTCAGCTCAAGAAAATACTCAGTTTTCTGTATCATCCGGACCTTTTCCTCTTCCGCCAACCTAGTTGCTGCTTTTTTAGGCACGGTCCCGCACCTTCTATACATGGCCACTAGGTGGCGCTGTAGGATGATCCTGGAATATCAGGTGGTCCAAGTCTCCTGTTTGGAAGTGTGCGGGAGGAGGAGAAACCACAGGGACTCTCCCTGTGCCTTCCCTCCCCTATCCGCACCCCCACCCTGACCCCGTCCCCACTTCCTACCTGATCATTGTGCCTCCAGATCCTCTTCCTCTCTCAGTTGCATCTTTGCTCTCCAACACCAGGAAATAATCAGCCAAGATGACTCAAAAGCCTCCTTGATCTTCTCATTTTCCCACTCCCTGCTTCAAAGACTGGGTCAGAGAGGCTGAATCTCTCCAGGTCCGTGATCTGAGCTCCCGGAACGAGATCTGCTCTCCCTCCACTCCATGTAAGGTATCCTCCCATCAGCTGTCATTCTGTACTCAGTCTTCATTCAGCAAACATTCAGTCCGAAGTAGCAGCCGGGCTCCTGCTCTGACCTGAAAGATTCCACTGGGTGTCTCCATCTACCCCCTGAGCAGGGTGAGCCCATTGTCTCCCATGAGCACAGCAGACTCCTGAGTTCCGGTGTTGATGGCCCTGCTTGGACGTGGAGAACATCATTATGATGCACTGAGCATCAGTTTGGCACTGTTTTTGAATTCTTGTGGTACTTGTTTTCCAAGTGATCTTGATTTTTGAAGTCTCCAGATCCTTCCTTCCCTTCTAAACAGACAATGGGAGAGCTGCAATGGGAACTGCTGTCCTGGAGCTCAGAGAGGCCTAAGCTCACTCTGTCACTAGGACCAAGTGACCTTGACCTCTGTGAGCCTCATTGTCGCTCAGTACAGTAGAACTAAGGATGCTAGGAGAGATGCAGGGGGTATGTCCAGTGCTTTCTTGAGATGCTAGGAGAGATGCAGGGGGTATATCCATTGCTTTCTTGAGATGCTAGGAGAGATGAAGGGGGTGTGTCCACTACTTTCTTGAGATGCTAGGAGAGATGAAGGGGGTGTATCCATTGCTTTCTTGAGATGCTAGGAGAGATGAAGGGGGTGTGTCCATTGCTTTCTTGAGATGCTAGGAGAGATGAAGGGGGTATGTCCATTGCTTTCTTGAGATGCTAGGAGAGATGAAGGGGGTATGTCCATTGCTTTCTTTTTTAAAAGTATTTATTTATTATATAAACAATATTCTGTCTGTGTGTATGCCTGCAGGCCAGAAGAGGGCACCAGACCCCATTACAGATGGTTGTGAGCCACCGTGTGGTTGCTGGGAATTGAACTCAGGACCTTTGGAAGAGCAGGCAGTGTTCTTAACCTCTGAGCCATCTCTCCAGCCCCTGTCCATTGCTTTCTTGATGCTCCCACTCCTTAACTAAAGTCAAGGCAACTGTCTTCGAACAAAGAGATCATACATTCATCCAACTTTCACATTTTACAGATCAGTAAAGCGGGGTGTAAAGAGGAGAAAGTAACCTTCTCCATGTCATATACTCCATGGCTACCTAGGGAGTAACAGGATTTGATCTAGTACGGTCAGATCTGGTACGGGTCAGGGTCATTGCTTGATTTTAAGTGGCTTGTCTTGTACCTGCTCTGTTCTCCTTCTCTATTATCAGAGAGGAAGAGAGAAAGACTAGGGGTCAGACTAACAGCCAGGCACAGATAAGCCAGGGCGGAACCCGGATACTAGGGGCCAGTGTGTGCCAGGCTGCGTTCATGGAGGTATGCCCACCTTTGAGCCAATTGGGCCACAAACTGAGTTAAGGTGTTTCCACCTGGGGACAATGGTGTGGGTACAGACACTTGGAAGCTGGACCAATCTCAGAGAACGGCCAAGTTGGTGCAAAGCAAGAGAAGGTGAGGAAGCCAGGTTGTACCACAGAGTCCATTTGTCTGCTGGAGTGCACCAGGCCGCAGTGGATGCCACGAAAGCCAAGATAAGAGATATAGCTTTGCCCTCCTAGCAGAAGATAACATTGAATGCCAGTGGGAATCTCAGCCTGATCTGATAGGTTCATATCCCGGGCATAGGGTCAATAGACAGAAACCAGAGAGAGGGCCAGAAAGACTTCCTGGTAGACATAGCATGAACTGAGTGTTAGAAGTCACTGAGTGGGCAGAGAGGGTGTTAAGCTGGCTGAGGGATGACTAAAGCCAAAACAGGAAGACTTGCAGGTTCCAGAAGCTATCACACATGTGGTAAGCAACAGAGGTAAGAAGAAATGGACTCCAGGCCTGTCTCATTTCAGATCTTAGCCTTATACGTCTAGATTAAGCCACTTGGACCTCCAAGTCAGTCTGGTGTGATGCCTGCATAGGCTTCTAAGGTGGGGGTCATGGAGGATAGAGGACCATCATAGAAGGCTTTGCTTGCCTTTCAGGAAATGTTGGTTGATTGCAGCAATACAGAGTTAAAGGGGTGGCGTGATCTGGTTTGCCCAGCAGCAAGGTGACGACTACCACTTTAAGGAGAGGAGAGCAGATGCGGCCCTAGTATGTAGGGAGAAGACCAAAATGGGTTTGGAGAGATGTGATCATGCCCGCTGGTGGCCAGAGCAGACCAGACAGGAAGGAGAAGTGAGGGAGAGCACGCAGGAATGTCAAGGCCGTGTGTTTGGCTGGACATAGAGACCGTCTGCATAGAAGAGGAAGCATGGGTCTTATAATGACTTCCAGGTGTCTGGATTAAGCAACAGGGGTCATGGCAGTGTCTCACAGCGCAAGAAACAAGACAGAGACGTAGGCCTGGGAAGTGAAGCTCGCACAAGTCTGAGGCGGAAGGCAGAGAACTCGGGGAACTTGTCATGAGTACAGCTACAGGGTAGCTGGGATGCTTGGAGCCCAGGCCCACAGAGCAGTCAAGTGGCCTGTGGTGTTTCACACTTTATCCCATTCCAACTGGTCTTCAGATGGAGCCCTTCCAGGTCCTTCCAGGGCCACCATCCTGGCCACACTGAGAATTCTCAAGGAGTCACTGGGGGACATGAACTGTCTAAAGAACGTGTGTTGCCAGCCTCAAAAAGAACCTTGAGAGAGAAAAACCAAGGGACAGTGAGTGAATTTACTGGACATTGCGCTCACAGGCACCTTATATCATAGGTGGTCTGGGAACCCACAGAGTATCTACCATAACTGCCTGGTGTAGACCATTCAGCTCCCATTTCCCACAGAAGATGGTAATACTGTCTGTGTTACACTTGGGTCTGCCTGGGACAGGCTCCACTCCAAGTGGTTTATCCTCCAGCCCCGCCCTGAAAGTGCATGATCGAGGAAACTGAGTCACAGCCAAAGCCCAGCAGGCTGGAATCAGGCCCTGACCGGCTGGCACCTGTTCCGCGCTCTGACCCACTGCATTATTTCATTCACAGGTACATGGGGAGCCCTGCACTGGGCAGCCCAGCCTTAGGCAGAGGCACACCCTCTGCAGCCAGTCTTGAGTGAGGAGTATGGGACACAGCAGACAACTCAGGCCAGGAGCCAAGTCTCGGGCTCCACCCGGAGCTCTTTGGAAGCAGCTGGAGCTCATCTAGACGCTTCCTACTTCCTACAGAAACTGACCTTGACTTTTCTGAGTTGAGTAGCAGATTTGGGAAGTCAGTAGGGGCAACACTCTACTTTCAAGGATGTTCTCCAATGTCTGTTGATATATGCCTGCAGGGCTCCACCACAGCAGAGAAACAGCACTGGTGTTCACGGTAGACTCATCCCACTGGGGACAGTGGACTTCGCCAAACCCATTCATAAGTTCCTTAAGCTCCTTGATCCTTTGAGATTTCAACACGCACTGACTGTAAACATAGGTTTCAGTCTTCTGCCCTTTGTCCTCCCCCGCTCCCAGCCCTGTCGTGTCGTCCCCGTGAACGAGGTGGTGGGGCTTGAGAGATTGCATACCTTATTCTGTAAATGAACTCCTGAAAAGAAAGGTCAAGCGCATATCCATGGACCACACAGCTCTGCGCACCAAGACTGAAACCAGATGTCGTCTGGTCCTCTGCTGAGCAGGGCTCTAAGGCTGTGCAAATATGAGAAGCATTCCCCGAGCCTTTGCTGGAACAGGCAAACAAGGATTAGAGTCTGGAAGCTCACACCACTGTTTCCAGTCCCAGAGTTAACTTGTGGCCAGTTAACCATTGACATCAATCCCTTTCTAGAGCAACCTTCCTGCCAGGTCACTGTCCCTCCTCAGGATAAGAGGATGTGCCTTCGGGGGTTTCTGATGGTCTGAATCCACATCCTAAATGGTGAAACCTGTTATCCCGTTGGCAGAATGACATGGCAACTTGTGGACTCATGCCATCTTGAGTTTGGTCCCAACCATACCACTTACCAGCTAGCTTACCCTGGCCAGTGTCTGGTCCTCTCCGATCTTCAGTGTCTTTCTCTGTAAAACAGTCAGTCACATCTTTCCCTAAGCCTGACTATAGGCATTAGATCACATACCCACAATCCCCCCCTGCCCTGCCTGCCTGTGCCAGCACACAGCCGGTACAGCACCAAGAAGAGGTGCTGCCCATACTAGCAAGGTGACCCCAGTACAATCAGGGAAACTTTCTGGGCCCCTAAATGGTGGTGGGAGGGACTGGGATTGGAAACCCTTCTTTTCTATTTCTGAGTTTTAGTACTTTATTGTTGTATGCTTTATGTACAATAAATTGTATTGCTTAAAATATAAAATTTGAGACATTTTGATACAGGCATAAGCCTGCAAAACTGTCAACACAAGATAATAAACATAGCCCTTAGCCTCCACAAAGAAATCACTGGCTGCATATCTCCCGGTCCCTTCCCAGCACTTCCATCCATGCATCTACTGACCTGCTTGCTTCCTGTCTTTGAAGATCAGTGTTTTGCATCTTCTAGAATCCTATATAAATGGAGCTGCACAATGATTCTGATACTTAGTGTGATTATTCAATATTTATCTAAATAAACCCTTTTTTTCATGACTAGAGTTGCTTGCCACTCCCTGCAGTGGTCACCACAGCCTTTCCCTAAAGACCAAGCAGGAAACTAAGCAGAAGGAAAAGGAGAAGTCACTGTGGGAAGAAGGGAAGGGGGAGAGGGATGGGGGATGGAGGGAGTCTCACCAAGGAAAAGGAACAAAGGACAAGCTAGTTGTCCCTTTGGAACTGGAGATCTGGAAAGGGAACTTGATGATCCAAGCCCTTTTGACTTAGTTTACCCATGAAGCTGGTTAGCTGTACCCTCCTTATATCCAGTCCTACACTGCAAAGGGGCTTTACTTCCCTGTTGGGCAGATTAGTAGACTGAAGCACAAAGATTTTTAATAATTGCTCAAGTTCTCACAGCTAACAAGTGCCTGTGTTTGGATTTGAACCAGTGCTCTTTCCTACTGTTTCCTCCCCAGCCCTGACGCTGTCAAACATACCCAGAGAGCTACCTTTCAGAGCAAGAACTATTGTCATAGCCTTTTCTTCTTTTCCTTCATTAGCAGTTTTATTCCTCATTGTCATTCACACTTAGAACAGATTTTAAAGGGAAGGGAAAAGGGGAGTGCCAAATGATGGGACAATAGCAGGGGCCAGAGGAAATTCCCAAAGGGAAATGAAATTCAGACATACTTGGCACACATGCACACATGCACACACCCTGTGGGGAATCTGGATCCGGAGAAAGATCTGATTAAAGACCCAGAGTCACCATTTCTTGACCTCATGCAGGTCACTTTCCTCTCCCTCTGCCTTTATTGCCTTCCCAATAGATGGCACTGGCAGACAAGTCAGAAGACTGAGAACTGAGTGTTGTGGGTCCAGGGGTCTTAGCATAGCGCTGGCCACATGGTAAGCACAAGCCAGCAGTTAAGATTATTATTATTATTATTATTATTAATTCTCCCACAAGGGTTTTTCTGCTATCCACACCTTTTGCTCTACAGTAAAGCAATGAAAATATATGCACACTCTCCAGTGGACATAAGCATGACAAATATTAGAAACAGAAACCCTCGGGGGAATTTTCCAGAAGGAGTCCATAGCAGAGTGGTAGAGAATGTTTTTGCTGCATAGCTGAGACCATGGGAAGCAGGAAGAACAGGAGACACACACACCAGTGGCTAGGTAGAAGAAACAAACTGAAGGCTGGAGATCTGAGGAGAGTGGGCAGAACATTACAAATCGTTGTTTACTACGTGAATTTTGGACGCTAAACTCTTCATACACAATTTAACACTGAGAGGTTGCCACTTCTGTAGTAGATTTACTTATCCAATAACTGGCAGAGATTAAAGTTTGAAGTTGGCAGGCCAAACACCCAGGCCAGATTCTGGATCCTTCAGTGACAGACCATCTTTCAGGAGTCAAAGGCAAACTAGTACCGTCTCAACAGTCATCAGTTACCCTCTAAGTCTTCTCAGGGTACTCCATGCAGCTCTCGGTAGGGTCCCAATCTTAAAACCCACTCTACAGACTACCACTGGGGAATGGCCACATCCCTCAGACCCTTCCCTTGCAGGGAGGCAGGCTTTCAAAACTTCAGGTACTCTCATAGAAAGGGTTGTCTTAGCAGAGAGGGCCCAGGAAGAGTCTTAACCACACTCGAGTCTTCTGAACACCAGGATTCTGTGGCCCATCTCAATCCCTCCCTCTGAGGAGCACCGATGTAGACAGGGGCCTGCAGAACTAATCTAGTGAAGTCTTGGAGCGTTTGCATGACTTCTAAACCTACCTGGACTCACAAAACACCGCCATCCCCAACTAAACCACAGACTTCCTACATAAATTCTTTCAGAGACAGAGAGTATCCTGCTCTACCCACACCAGGATACGGTGAGCTGCAGCCCCAAATACAGATTATAACGTGGGTCAGCTCGTGTTGTCAGATCTGTGAGAGGGCATTTGCAAGGAGCTGACCCCTCCCAAGGTCAACTGTGTGTCCCCCAGCCTTCCCTGTCCAGAGCCCTAGGGAAAGGAAATCAGAAAGGAAAGAGGCTGGCCCCTCAGTTCAGTTGCTCCTGCTGTTCTCCCAACCCCCACCCGGTTTGGGGGGGCAAAGGTTCTACCACACTGCAGCCAGGCCCTCACCTGCTGCATTGCCCTGAGAAGCCAAAGCTGTGCTGATTAAGATCAAGGTGGGGCTCAGGGCTATAGGAGGGGGATTCAGAAGCAGGAGGTCAGGGGGCGCGGAGGGTGGGGGGGCGGGCCTGGGGTCTTCAAATTCTGTCTGCCAACATCTTAATAATAGCAACACATCTCCCGCGGGGCTGAATCCCGCCTCGGGCCTGGGATAGTTAGTATTGATCGGTTCATCTTGCCTACTTCATTATGTTGGCAAGAACCTCTCCAGAGCTCCTTAACTTCTGCACTCTCCACCTCTCCCGGCACAGGCAGCACCTAGTTGAGTTCTGCACGGAGTTCTGGTGGGTAACCTACGTTCTGCCAAAGAATGGGGTGTTTTCTTTGTGGTAGGGGTCGGGGACACGGGGGTATAACCCGGTGGCCAGCTCGGTGGCGCCGGCAAGCGACACACCTCGCCGGCTCTGGCCCCCGTCGGTCCCTTTAATTCGAGTTCGCTGCGGGGCCAGGTGCGGCGCTGCGTGGCGCGGTGCGGCGCGGTGCGGCTGCGGGCGGCGGCCGGGCGCTCCGTACGCGCCGCCCGCGGGACTGCAGAGTCTGCTCCCGGCTGGCCGCCCGCACCCCGCCGCCACCACCGTCACCGCCCGCTGCTCGGATTCTGCCGGCCCTGGCTGTCACCCAGGAACATGGAGACTCGGATACCCATCTGCAAGGGTAAATCAGTGTCCGGCGTTCGGTTGCGCGTGCTGCCATCCTTGCCCGGCTGCAGCGCCCCAGAGGGGCTGCAGGGCACCCCGGTAGTCTGGGCGGGCGAGCTGGTGCCGACCCCTGCTGTCGACCTGAAGGGTTATGGACCCACGCCGGTCACGGCGGGTGGGGAAGGGGGACTTTCCCCTTCTGAAGAGTGTATGGAATGGACTCGGAGACCCTGTGGTCTGTGCGTGACTTAGGGCGGAGGGCGCAGATTGGAGGTGGCGGGTGATGGGAAGTGCAGCTGACTGCATAGCCATGTCTGGTAAATAGTGGGTGGGTAGGATAGGACCCGAATCACTTGGGTCCTCCCGGTTGCATTTGCCTCTTGGCAACGGAGTCAAATAGGCTTCTCCGCAGTCGCTGTTTTTCCACTTGGCTGGGGTGGTTGGTGGGCTGCCGCGGAGTCCCCTTTTCTAAGAGGAAGCTAGATCTGGGGCAGATGCCTGGAGAAGCCTGCTCTGCACCGTGAGAGTTCAGGCTCTTGTGTGTTTTCGGGTGGAGACGTGCCTCGGTGGTCGCTAAGCTGGACCTCGCAGGCTCCAGCTAGGCTGTCCTCGGGCCCGCAGCGCGAGCCCACTGCACTGCGCAGGAAGGGGTTAAGGTGGCACGCTCAAGCCGGCCGACGGCTGCAGGCTCCGGTCAGCCGCGCGGATTCCGGCGGGAGCGCGCCCGGCGGAATCCCGGCTGGAGCCCTGGGCGATGGGAGAGGTCCCAGACCCCTCCCGGTACTGGGGCCAGCGGGATTGGGTCGGCGGGGGGCCAGCCCGGAAGCCAGCTTCCTCTAGGCTCCCCCTCTCCGAGAAGCCAATCCGCCTCGCAGCCTGGCAGCTTGAGCGTTTGTTCTGTGCTTCCCTGCCGAGATGTGAGGGATTTTCTCTTGGGAAGAAATCAGTGGTCGAGTGCGTGCCCAGCTCAAATGCCACTCAACCGAAAGCAAGGCCTGAGGCCTAGGGATCCCGGAGGGAGAGTAAGTTCAGCGACCCCGGCTATCCAGCATTCTTACAGAGGCTATCTGGCTGTGTGCGGGGGGGGGGGGGGGGGGGGGGGGGGGAGGGAGGTGGCGGGGATGGGGGAGTCTTTCTCAAGCTGGGAAAGAGTGTGTGCTGGGGAGGAAGGATTGCTTCTTCACCCTACGTAGCTAAGGTCAAAAAGGAAAACCTTCTCCTTGGGAGATAGGTGTTCTGACACCAGGATGGAGAAAGCTGGGTCGCTCCTGGTGGCAGCAGAGAAGTAAGGGGAGAAAGTACTTCAAGCTGATGAGAAGAAAGGCTTACCCAGGAGAAGCTAGGAGGGTACAGGGTAGTTCTCTCGGTCACTGACACCATGGAAAGTAGGCACGGGGGTTTGCCACTCGCAGAGAGGGTATCTGCCAGAGTGCTTCTAAGTCTTGGTTTCAGCTGCCAGAAAACCCTGGTTTCCACCTTGCTGCTGTGTTTTCCAGGCAACATCACGCCTCCTGAGGACAACCAGGAGAACTCTGGCTTTTGTTGAGCTGTGTGTCTTACCTCCTTCCTTCCAAAGGCTTCAGACCCAGACTTTGCTCTTCTCAAGTCCAGAATGCCCCTGGCCAGGCATTAGTCTGTCCCTCCAGCCCTATCCAGCCCTAGAGCACACCTCCAGGACCTGGAACCTGCCCTCCCGCTCAGGATGACTCACCATTATTCCCAGCTCAAGTGAGAAGATGTGACAGGGAGCTGAGCTGCCTATCTGTGTATCTAGGATTCCTGTAGCATCTCATCTGTTCTTCAGGGAACCGCAGGCGCCTGCCTGGCCAGGTAAACCAAACCATTAATAACAGCTTATAGAGGTATTGGGGATGGTATGGGGACGAAGACCCAGGCCCCAAACACCCTACCATGAGTACCTCCTGTGCTGCAGGTGTTGGCAAAACATTAGCATCGTGTACCTGGCAGAAGGCTCCCTTCTCGCCTCTTGCTATGGAGCTGTGTCCCAGGATGCTGTGTGGTACAAAAGAGCCTGTCTCGGTCACCTGCTCCCAGTGTATGTCATTCTATAATTGAAAGATTGTTCCCTGAACCCTACTGATCCCTAGACAAGTTACATGGCAAAAGTAATGTCAGTGGCGGGGGTGATGCTATGCTAGTGGTTTTTCTTAACTCTTGGCTGAAAGATGGGGAACGTCAAATGCAGCTCATGTCAGGTTGCCAGTGACTGGCGGTCTCATGCCCTTACCTGCCTCTGTCTTTCAGCCAAGCGAGGCTGCGTCTCCAGCTCTCAGAGGGCTCTGGGGCTCTCCTGCAGGAGCACAGCCTGATGCTTCTGCGTTCCCTCGGGCCCAGTTACCAGCACCCTGAGCCCCCTGCTGCAAGAGGCATAGAGTAAAGCACTCTCCTCAGCCCCAATTATGACAGTGGCTACCGGAGACCCGGTGGATGAGGCTGCTGCCCTCCCTGGGCACCCGCAGGACACCTATGACCCAGAGGCAGACCACGAATGCTGTGAGAGAGTGGTGATCAACATCTCAGGCCTGAGGTTTGAGACTCAGCTAAAGACCTTAGCCCAGTTTCCAGAGACCCTCTTAGGGGACCCCAAGAAGCGGATGAGGTACTTCGACCCCCTCCGAAATGAGTACTTTTTTGATCGCAACCGCCCTAGCTTTGATGCCATCTTGTACTACTACCAGTCTGGGGGCAGGTTGAGGCGACCTGTGAATGTGCCCTTAGATATATTCTCTGAAGAAATCCGGTTTTATGAGCTAGGAGAAGAAGCGATGGAGATGTTTCGGGAGGACGAAGGCTACATCAAAGAAGAAGAACGTCCTCTGCCCGAAAATGAGTTTCAGAGACAGGTGTGGCTTCTCTTTGAATATCCTGAGAGTTCAGGGCCTGCCAGGATTATAGCCATTGTATCCGTCATGGTCATTCTGATCTCAATCGTCAGCTTCTGTCTGGAAACCTTGCCCATCTTCCGGGATGAGAATGAGGACATGCATGGTGGTGGGGTGACCTTCCACACCTACTCCAACAGCACCATCGGGTACCAGCAGTCCACCTCCTTCACCGACCCTTTCTTCATCGTAGAGACTCTCTGCATCATCTGGTTCTCCTTTGAGTTTCTGGTGAGATTCTTTGCCTGCCCCAGCAAAGCTGGCTTCTTCACCAACATCATGAACATCATTGACATTGTGGCTATCATACCTTACTTTATCACCCTGGGGACAGAGTTAGCTGAGAAGCCGGAGGACGCCCAGCAAGGCCAGCAGGCCATGTCACTGGCCATTCTCCGTGTCATCCGGTTGGTAAGAGTCTTTAGGATTTTCAAGTTGTCCAGACACTCCAAAGGTCTGCAGATTCTAGGTCAAACCCTCAAAGCCAGCATGAGGGAACTGGGCCTTCTGATATTCTTCCTCTTCATTGGGGTCATCCTCTTCTCGAGTGCTGTCTATTTTGCAGAAGCTGATGAGCGAGAGTCCCAATTTCCCAGCATCCCGGATGCTTTCTGGTGGGCAGTCGTCTCCATGACAACTGTAGGCTATGGAGACATGGTTCCAACTACCATTGGGGGAAAGATAGTGGGTTCCCTGTGTGCAATTGCAGGTGTGTTAACCATTGCCTTACCAGTCCCTGTCATAGTGTCTAATTTCAACTACTTCTACCACCGGGAGACAGAGGGAGAGGAGCAGGCCCAGTACTTGCAAGTGACAAGCTGTCCAAAGATCCCGTCCTCCCCTGACCTAAAGAAAAGTAGAAGTGCCTCTACCATAAGTAAGTCAGATTACATGGAGATACAGGAGGGAGTGAACAACAGTAATGAGGACTTTAGAGAGGAGAACTTAAAAACAGCCAACTGTACATTGGCTAACACAAACTATGTGAATATTACCAAAATGTTAACTGATGTCTGACGAAGCCTATTAATGTACTCACAGCTCCACAGGACTAATGCAGATGTTGCATAAGAGCCTGCATTGTAGTCAGTGTCCTACAGTGTGCATCTGGTTCTGCATGGAAAGCAATAGTCGTGCAAGTGACTTTTGACCTTTTGATTTTTGATTTAGAACACAGAATATTTATCAATGGCTTTTATGAAATCTTCATCACTGACTTACAGGTTTCCAAAGATGGGAGTCACCTATGGAGCCGGCATCTCATTGGCACAGTGCCGCCACCTCATAGCCCGCACACAATCCATCGTATCAACGCCATCCTAACACCCTAACTAAAGGCAAACACACCTGGCAGGTGCCTCCTCCCTGCCACACCCTACCACCCCACTTCAGCCCACCCACCCCTGCACAGAGGAGCACTACCATGGCTTAGTTTGAAAGTTCTGGTGACTACTCCAAAGGTCGTTCCCATTTTTGCCTTGAAAAGAACACACGGTCCTGTGTGTTGGAATTACTTTCTGTGTCACAGGCTGGGGTTTGTAGATTGCAGTTGCCAACTAGATGCTCCGGAGTCTTATGTTTCGTAATGGACATGCAGCATTCTGCTTTTTCTCTGCAGTGTTGACGTGGGGGAAGCCCAGGGGGTGGGGGAGGGACAATTAACATGACCAAATATGAGTTGTCAAGTTTTATATTTGTTCCCTTAGGCCTATGGGGAGAAGCTACCGAATTCAGGGACTTCTCAACTTCAGATACTGTTTTCGCAAGCTTCAGGGTCACAGAACATGTTCAATTTCTTCTCTTACTCTGGCGTTTACAGACATCTGCTTTCCCGATGGTGTGGGCCTGCTCCACTACAGTGCAGTGGAGTAGACCAGTCATGCAATAGAGCTGCATGGGTGTTCACTGCATGAATCTCAATATTTAAAACACAGAGGATAACTTATCTTCCTAGTAGCCTATACAGTATTCATACGTAGAGTATTAATAGCCTTGGGATGGTACTGAACTAGGCTTTTTTTCCCCATCAGAAGGCAAAAGCCCTCCATCAGGGAAAAGCAAATAGACTATTTGGAATGGGGAACCAAAACTTCTGGCTGGCCCCCCAGCCCATCCACCTCTGTTCTTTCAATGGGAGCAAAGACTCTGCCACACCAGGAGAATGAACAGAAAAGTCAGAGTCTAAGCACTCACGTGACTGAACAGTGGGAATTAATCCAGTCATGGGTATGGCTACAATCCTTACCAGGACATTGCTCCTGAGGACAGGCAGATCTGTGGGTTCAGTGTACATAAATATATATCAGCTATCTATCTTTCTCCCTCATGTGTTCCTCTAGTAAGCTATAGAAAAATTGCATTTGAACATTGTATAAGCTTATGCAATATTTTGACACAGGGCAATTTATGCATGTGTTTGACTATGTGCACTAGAATATATATATATACATACACAAGTGTGTGTATATGTACATTATACACACACACATACACATATATATATATATTCATTCTCTGGAGTGCAGATTCAGGAGCAAATCCATTGCTTGGTGGGTTGGTTGTATAAGAAGCCCAATGGGTATGTTAAAACCCACTGAACCTGGGTTTGCTGTCATTGCCTCAGACACACTCCAGTGTTCATGGATTCCTAGACATTAGAATTGTCTTTCTGCCCTCCATGTGCTGCAGCTTCAGTTTCCCATGGCTGAAGCTTGTCTTACTGAGTGCAGTGCACAAGGGTCCTAGAGCCCTCACAGCTCCAGCTATCCTGGGTCAAGCCCACCCCAGGCCTCTCTACAACTCATCCCATTAACCATTTCCACTATTATCCTCTCTCCCATTTGATTCTCTCTCATTTGCCTCTGCATCCATCATTTTCATGAACCTGTCCCTAGGATGGATCCTCTGCTTTGGTCCTTGGGACCAGATTCTGCTGATCTAGACGTAAAGGAAGCCTCCTATTGGTGGAAATTTCCAGATTCTGGAGCCAAGGGATGGATTCCCTACACAGCCCAAAGCATCCTTTTCATTACTTAACTCAAACTCTCTCCCTAGCACACTGGTAATAAGAGCTGCCCTTTAAAAAATGAGAGTTGTCCCGCCTCAAAGAGATGTGCTAGATTTTATTGACTCCCCATGGGAAGCCTTACCCTCTCTGAGGAATGGATGGGGGTGAAGGGGGAAGATGAAGGGAGCAGGAGAAAGGAAGAAAGTAGGAGCTGAGATTGGTACATAAAATTTCAATTAAATAATAATAATAAAGGAATTACCCCCACCCCAAGAACAGGTAAAGAATAAATGAACGCTGTAGAGCCTCAATGTAGAGAATGTATTGGCCTTAGGAAGTGGGGGACAGCTTGTGCCTCTTCATGCTAGGTTTCTTTGCCTTTTGACACAGTGGCTTAAATTCCCCAAACACAGTGAATCATAATCAGACTGTTCAGTATTGATTCCAGCCCAGGCATCACTGTTCACTAGTTGGTACCTACAGTTGTCTTAGGGGTGCTAGTCCAGGGTGCTCATTAGTCCTGGTCACCCACATCCCCAGAGTATCCCATGCCAGACACAAAGCCTCTGTGCTTTTTTTCTCCTTTGTGGGAGGTGGTGCTTCATAACGTGGGGTGGGAGGGACATACTGGAGGGTAGAAAGTTAAAGAAACCCATACAAAAGTCTAGGTAGGGGAAAGTTACCTATTCACAAAATCCTTGGCCTGGGAACCATAAAATGTGCGCACATGTGCATCATAAAATAAATGATACATCATTGTCACACAAAAATATAAAATATGCAACATATATGCAAAATACCCATAGGCCAAAATAATATAAACAGTATACAAATAAGAGATATACAAAACAAACACGTCGCCCAAATATAGAATGTGCATACCAACACAGAATATCTGCAAGAGAGATATTTAACCTGTGTGCAAACACACAGCATACAACTCATATGCAAAATATACAAATCCAACTGGGGGACAATGGATATACATCAAAATGCATAAATGATGCTTTGTCATTGTTTCTGCATACGAGCTCAGCATGTATACATAGTGCACAGAGTTATACGAGATACACACAAAAAGCAGTACCCATGCCCAACAATACACACAAAATTTAGACATTGAATCACTAATCATGCATACACTTCCACATCTAAAATTTGATGGACAAAGGCAAGGGATCAGATTTAATTGCTTTTCCTTGCCTATATCAATAACCCTCAACATTCTCCAAGGAGTCTCTTCTTTGACATCCAGCCTCCTTCCTGAGACAGGATTCCTGAGGTTTCAAGCAGAAAGATGGGCCACTACATCAAGCACTGAAATCTCCTGGGTTTGCTACCATTCACCTTCTTTCAAACAGCACTCAGAGTGCAGGGTGTGCGAAATGACCTGCAAGAACTTAGCAACCTAATATGGGCTTCCATGATGTACCTTTTCTTTCAGAGAAAATCCACACAGATGACTCAGTCTCCCCTCCAAGTATCCACAATCTCCAGGTTTATCCCTATTCTCTTGAAGCAGTGATGGCTCAAGAAACTATAGGGTTCTGGACCCTAAGCCAGGTTGAAATACCCCAACATTCTTTGAGCCAAAAGATCTTATTACCCAGCCTTCCAAAGTACCTCTTTGTCTGGAGCCATGTCAGAAACTTGATTCCCTATATAGACTTAGCTCCTAAAATGAGACTCCTTTTCTTGCTCATGGCATTTCACTCACCCTTGGGCACAAATTTAATAAGTCAACTCTTGATCACCATCTCTGAGTGTTCAGTCTAGGCATGCTTCCCCACCAGGGCTCCCAGGGAAGCCTGACCTCCCATTCAATTGTGGTGCCTTGACAAACCTGCAGACCAATTTAGCTGAAGTAAAATGTGACGAAGGACGCTAAATCATGGCTAAAAGAGCGTTAGCAATCTTTTGAGGACCTGATTTCTATCCTCTATTCTAACACTAGATTTAAACACTTTGTAAGATTACCCACCATCATAGAGCCCCAGGTACTACTGTTCTTTCTGCTCGTAGGACCAGGTAGGGCCTGAGTACTTTTTGGCAAAGGTTTTATGTAGCCTTGGATCAACTTCTACGGTTCCAGGTTTATTAGCACTCCCTTCAAGGTTCCAGAGAGGAGACAACAAGAGCAGAAAATGAGCATGTGGTCCAAAACTTGTACACTGGAACTTGTGTTTCCAAAGCGAGATACCAATTTCCACCCTAACTTTGTGAGATGCTCTGTGGCCTTGGACATTTTAAAAGTTGGAGTTTCTGGGAGGTTGGGAAGGAAGGAGTCAAGGAAAGGCAGAGAAATTGTCAGGAAAGAGAAAATAACTGAGCAGTTGACTTTCTAAGTAAGTTTATCAAGAACCAAGTTTTCATTGGTTAAATAAATTTAATTTTATTTAGTTAAGACTCTATGCCTTTCTGGAACTTCAGTGGTGTATGATTGTCAAGTCTTGGTGAGAAAAGATGGCTCTTCTAAGGATCCTCCGCCTGGGAGCTCAGTGCCAGTCACAGACATGGAAAGGAGGTGGAAACTGATCTTCCCCAGAGAAAGCTAGAGGAAGTACAAGGGCATGTGAAGGTCATAAAGAGTGCACAGTGCTCTGACCTGCTAACCTAGGAAGGAGGAGGACCCCAGAGCTCTCCTGTGGCCCCCTATTCCCCTGCCGTAACAATCTGAGTGTGGCGGATGGGATGGCTACCTGGCCTGAAAGGGGTCTGATGTCTAGGCTACTATTTCTGGCTACACAATAGAAGTCCCTTTTACCTTGATAAAGTTTCCATTGTTCAGGTTCAAATTCATGACCTTAGTTCACCAACATCCCTGGCCACTCGAGTCAACCAGCAGGAGATACATGCTGGAAGCTGTCTTCATAGTTAGTGTGACTGTCATCTGTACCCTCAGTCTTGGCCCTTGTTGAGACCCCCCCCCCCAACCTCCATGGAGCAGAAAGCAGGGAAGGACAGGAGGGGTAAGAGAATCCATTACAAGCACCTCAACTAACCTAGTCCACTTTGCCTCTCTTTCTGTCCCCCTTCCCCCGGAACTCAGCTCCATCCCTCATAGTTTGTGTCTAATGTTTTTAAAGAGGAAATGTGCAATAAAAGCAATAGTGACTGTTTCCTTTAGCAATAGCTCTTTCAAAATCTTGCTCTCAGGACTGAAAAGTGATAGATAGTACATAGACCACCAGATAACGCCCTTGACCTCTGGACATTTGTTCCCAGTTTCTGTAGTTCTTCCCACTTCATCCCATGAATGATTCCTGTCTGCTGAGGTCTGACCTCCTTCTGCAGTGAACGAGTACACAGAGATGCAGTGTTCCCCCAAGGAAGGCCTGTGAGAAGGCCTTCTTTTGTCGTCTTTCGGGCTCTTTTCTGTGTGCATCTCTCTCGATATGTGTCTCTGTGCCCCTCTTCCACTGCCTCTCCTTCCTACCTGTTCTTTCACAGCACCCTAGAGACATCTAGGCACCGAAACCTTTGCGTTTGAGTGACCTCATGCCAGCCCATCTTGTTGACTTTGTGTTGTCTGTCAGGTATAATGGAAGCCTATAAGAGAGCGCTTACTGATAGATAAGAATAAAGCATCCTGAGCCATTATAGAAGATCCTTTCCGTGCAGAAAAAGCCATTACTTGATTCTTTTGCAGCCTCTCCAGGGAGATGAATATGAAATGTAGCCCTGAGGTGTACACCTGGGATCAGTTACTTGGGCAGATTTGGGGATTGCCCTCTGACTCTCCTTCACAATAGACTGACTTGCTCAACCGTATAGACTTTATCAGCGCTTCAGAGCAAAGTGAGTCTTATGGCTTTGAAGGGAGGTGGACAGGCACAGAGGTGTGGGTGGTCAGGGAGTAGCATTAGTGAAATAAACCCCACTTGCCACTACAGGGTGCAACTGTGCAAATATTTCACACATCACCCAGGGCTTTGAAAGGGATCCCTTTCTTGAAACATCTGTGAGGCGAGCTATTACCATTCAGACTGGACTCAGGGAAGGCTGGCGACCCCGGGAGCCCTTTCCATTCCTTCTCAGTTTACTTTGCTCCACACATCCTTGTATAGCCTGACCTTGGGGAATCTCAGGGAGGAGAGTGTCCTAAATGCTTTGCAATCTGGTTATTTGAGGGGAGATGGGAAAATGTGTGGTTCGGCTTTTGTGATTGGAAAGTGGTATTTCCAAAATAGGTTAGGGTAAACTCTTGCCTTAGTTAAGTAGAGCGTTTTGAGAAGACAGAAGACCTTGCATGGCTCAGCGTCAACCTTCTAAACCTCAGTGCTTGGTGTATGAAAACGAAGGTGAAGCAGACCAAAGAAACAGGCTAAATAATGCTGGCTGCAAAATAGATGTGGGCACATTATAGCTTATCAGATGCGCTGTTTGCCTCTTCCTAAAAGTATAGAAAGACAACATAATTCCTGTCAATAAAGAGTTTAGTTAATTGGTCCTGAGTTATTAAGAGGTTTCCCATATATACATATACCTGTGTGTATATATGTATAGTGTATGTATATATGTATGCCATTTATTTCAGAAAATTACACAAATAGATGTTGACCAATCTCAGTTTCACTAGTGTGGAATAAATTTGGCATTCTAAGGAATAAGCTGCGTTTACTTGAATTTTAATGTGACCTTTTTTTTGCATTCTTTCCGCCTCTCCAGCTCTGTGCTTTTTGTGCTTAAGAAACTATCTAGAAGGCATTTCTTCAAACAAAAGGACAGGCTCAGGGTTGCCTCTTTCCCTTCCCTGCCAGGTGGCTGCCTGACTCAAGGATCAAAGGGAAGTGTGATCCCAGGACCAGGTGCTTTCTTTTCCTTTTTTCTGCCTGCCTTGTTTGGCTGTAACCTCATCCCTCAAGACCAGAAAAGTTATGCCCAACTTTGTAGCTCTAGGGGAGTGGAATATTCTGAGACTTGGCACAGGGCTGGTCTCTAGTTTTCTCTCGGTCGGTGTTAGAGTCCTAGGCTTGGATTTCTTGAGTTCTGACTTAACGTCAGTGAAGAATGAAAAATATGGGCTTTGTGGTCGTTGGTGAAACGAACCCGGTATGCAGTTGAGTCCGCTTAGTGTAAACAGAGGGCCAGGCCTAGAGCAACTAAGACCCACTTGTCTTCTTGGGGGATGAGCTGTATACACCATTCAAGAAACTTCTGGGTAGAAGCCTAAACATGCCCTCCTTGCTATCCTGTCTGGCAATGTTAAACTCCCAGGGAAACACTTTTCTCAGCCTCATCTCTGCATTAAACTGAGTGCACTCTACTTGGAGGTGGGTGGGAGGGATTCCTCACTAGTATCTGAAGGTGATACAGGGGTGGCTGTCATCTGCCCGCCTTCCCAGAAGCTCGGCAGTCTGGTCAAGTGAGCCATCATCCAGGAGTGGAAGCCTTTAGCCTTGACTTAGCATGACCAACTGGAGAGTGCTGCCATTGCCCTGTCTAAATGGTCCCCTCCCCTCCGGCTAAGAAGTCCTTGCATCATTCCACTGACGGATGCCTAGTGCAGGTGTGATTACATAATACTGTGAACAGCTGCTGCATCGGCTCCATAATGAAGGGGAGTAGAGAAACGGCTGGGTCATGGAACCTTAGGTAGCTACCCAGAGGACTCCACGCTGTGTCTCTGGGTCCTTGTGAGAGGCCTCCGAGCCCTGCTTCTCCTTGAAAACGACTCCCTAGACACTGCTGCCTTGCTTGTCTGACTGCGTAAACACTTGGAACTGCAGAGAAAGCAAAGGAGGAGCTTAGGGAAGAGACTGTTCAGGGGCATGCTTCGCTAGCAGACAGTTTCCATATTAGCTGCTAGCGTGACTGGCTTCTGAACTTACGAAGCGAAGGGCAGACACTTTGGCCTGCCAGGCGAGGCTAGAAGGGAGCACACGAGTTCGCAGCTATTCACTGGATAGGGAAGCAAGAAGCAAGGTCTGGGTGGCTTTGGCAAGGGTGAGTCTCAGCTCCTGAGAGTTTGAACATGCTCCGTGCTTGCCCCAGTTCTGCCTTCACGTGGGAGCCAGCGACCCAGTTTCTTTTTGTTGTCGTGCTTGGATGGTTCCTTCATTTGAAGGGCTCCAGGAAGCTGGAAAGTCCCATGACTGATCTCCAGCCCTGCTGGGCAAACAATGCCCCAGCCAAATTGGCCTCTTCCTGGGTTTCTGCATCCATGAACCCCTCTCTCCCACTGAGGGTGATCTTGGAACAGCCAGGGTTAATGGTGCCAGCAAGCAAGAAGGATTCTCTTGTTTCCATTACAGACAGAGCTGTAAAGCTCTTAAGTGGGGGGTTGTTGCGTGCTTATGGGCTTATTATATAGGCTGTCTCTGGAGAACATATCTATATATAATATATTATATATATTATATACGTGTGTGTATAAATATATGTGTGTATATTTATACACACAGTGTGGAAATAGGCTCATGCAGCGTAGACTAATTAGGGTTTCCACTGGCTTCTTTGCTGCTCATGCATGACTCTGCAGCTGCTCTCCCATGTCCTGTCTCTAAAAAAAAAAAAAAAATCACCAAAAACTCAAAGAGGAGAGGAAGATAAATAAGCCTCTCTGGGATCAATAGGAAAAGGAACTCCAAGGCTGATGGCAAAGCTTCCTAAGGATGATGCTGAAAGGGAACTTGGGTCTCCATGGTGATAAGAGACAGAGAACCAATGAGAGCTGAAGGCGGAGCAGGACTTGTGAGGAGGACTCATGGGAGTTGGAAGTCATTTAACTATTTGTTTGCTTCATGAAAATTTAGACACCAGCTGTAACTGCATTGCACAGGATGTATAGATGTTAGCTTTCTTGCTGACATAGTCTGGAAGCTTTCAGTCCCACCAACACTGCCCCCACCCAGGACTTCTGCAGCTGAGAGTCCCTGTGTCAGTAGGGTCTGATGTATGTACATAGATTATACATATATGTGTACATATGTGCCTCAATGAACATTGCCTGTTCACCTTATCATGGGTGTACATAGACTTCATAGAGCTCCACAGTCTTTTGTAAATATCGACACAAGTAAATAAGTATATAAATATATATTACTGAGGATTTATTTTACCATCATTCTGTGTGAAATGACAAAAATAAAATTTTTGACAGACACCAATGCTTTCTGACCTCATTCCTGTTTGGATTGTTGTCTTTAGAAAATAAAAATGTGCCTTACTCTCCATTGTCTGCAGCTATGAAGGCTCATCATCCCAGGACTGCCCATTTGTGGTAATGCATCAGAGACCACCTTGGCTATATGCCCATTTGCCGTTGCCTGCAAATCCCATGCAGACACTGTGGGACATGGGGAAAGCAGAAATGCGTTTGGGATCTCCGCCATTACATCAGCATCTTACACATAACTGGAGAATGTACGGAAAGGGGGACTCGAGTACAGAGTCCCAGGGCAGCCAAGGGTTCATTTAACTCCTTCGTTCACCTTTGCCAGCCCTGTTGTCTTCAGACCCAAACTCGCTTCTCATGACTGCAGGTGCCATGGAGTCTGGACCAACTAGATTCTCAGCTCTCAAATGGTACTGCCTCCTTTGGCCTCTCAACAAATATCTATGACACTGTAGCTCAGGTGATAGAGCACTTGTTTACCACACACACGACCCTGAGTCCAGTTCTCAGCACTGCATAAACCGAGCATGGAGGTCCATGCCTATAATCTCATCTCAGCAATATGAAGGCAGAGGCAGGAGGATCAGAAACCCAGGGCCGTCTTTAGGTACATACTGAGTTTGAGGATAGCCCAGAGTACATAACACCCTGTCCCAAAAATAAAATTTAAAAGGACAGAGGTATCCTGGTTCTCTAGCTCGACGAGGTATCCCTTGGAGAAAATTCTGACACATATTGCTGAGACACATGTGTCTTCTTGCCTTTCGGGGCTAAGTGCATCCAGAACTGGACTTCCCAGCTTTCCAGTGACTCAGAAGCTGCCAAAGCAAGGTCCTTGTCCTTAGCTACCAGCAAGTGCAACCTATTTCACCCAGCACCCATCCTTCGTCCTGCCCAGGTATCCCATTCCAGACCCCAGTTTCTCCTCCCGACAGTCTGCCATGCTCTGTCCCTAGGAAACAGGCCAAGCCTTCCCTCCAGTCTACCCCCAGCTCACATCCTGATCTCACCTGCAGAAAGGTGTGTTTCTGGGCAGCAGGCACTGAGGTCACAAGGAAGAAGATGGGGAAAAAGTGCATTAATTTGCTGCTGACCCCACCAGTGAGTATTTTTTTTTTTTGTGGCATCAGAGACTTGCAAGATCTCTAGACCTCTGCAGAGCAGACCGTTCTGACCAACAGGATGAATCTCCTTTCCTAAGAAGTGGGGAATGGAGTCAGGTTCCCAGGCTAGCCCTCTTGTTAGTCTACTCTACTAGATATGGAATTCCTGACTCCAAGGGGCTGAAGGGTAGCAGCTGCGGAGATGTTTGCCTGTCTCTGACTGCTTGGGGCTTGTTAGGGGAAGCGAGTGGGGAAGGAAGAAAAAGTTTTTATGGGTGAGAACGGAAACAGCAAGGTCCCCAGTAGTCTTTCTACTTGGAGATGGAATGAACGCTCAGATAGCCCCAGGTAGGCCTCCCCAGCCAATTGAGCATGCTGGACGGTCTCTGCCTGGCCTGGAGCCCCTGTCCTGTTTTCTCTCCACCACAGAGGCCTGGAGCCCTGGACTGTGTCCACCAGTAACCCCCAATTCAAAGAGGCATGGATGGTGACGGGGTGGAATACTAGGGAGAGATCCCATGTAGTTCAGGGCCAGGTCTGAGCAGGGAGAAGCAACATTGCACAGGCCCAACTGAGAAACAAAATGGTCCCTCCTGCCCTTGTGAACGAGAACAGGGCAAAAGGCTGCGGTTTTAGTCTCTGATCGTCCCTCAGAAGCTGAGACACTGGGACATGATAATATATTCTCTCTGAGCCTCAGTTTCTACACATCTACAAAAGGAGCCATGAACCTTCCCAGTCTTGTGAAGATTAAATGAGCATCTGGTAAATCATAAAACGTCAATTAAAAAAAATGTATGAATATATCTTCTCCCAAAATTCCATGCTGTAAAGACCCACACAGGGCAGGATACTGAGGGCTATGGGACATAAAGTTGAAGGATTTGGAGCTGGGGAAATGCTTCAGTGGGTAAAGTGCCTGCTGCAGACTTGAATACGCAGCACACATGTAAAAGCTGAACAATGGGGCATGCACAAATGTAATCCCAGGGGTGGGAGACAGGGGCAGGTAGATGCCTGGAGCTCATTGGCTAGATAGTCTAGCCAAATGGATGAGCTCCAGATTTAGTGAAAGACCTTGCTCTAACAATAAAATGGGGAGTGATGAAGGAAGACACTTAGATCAATCTGTGCCCTATACACATGCTGTGTGTGTGTGAGTGTGTGTGTGTGTGTGTGCGCACGTGCACGCATACCTGCCACCTTCTTCTATTCTAAGGATTCCTAACCTAACCCAAATTAACCCCAGAAGACTTGAAACCTCTAAAAAACACATGTGACATGACATATTACAGCCATTTTTCTGTAGAAAGTGTCCGTAGCTATCCACAAGACCCCAGAATTAAAACTACCGCCCTGTCCTAGCCTGAGATGACTTCATCGTGTCTCCAATGTCCAGGATGGAAAAAAAAATACTTTCCCAGAATTATTTCTTTTATTTAAAAAAAAAACCGTCTGGAGCTCCGAATGCTCTTGTCCTGTGTATCTTCGTGTCACAAGAAGAAAGGAACTCACCCAGCAGCGTGTTAGTGCCTGCCACAGAGCCAGGCCAGACTTTGCCCACCACGGCCTACCCTACCCCGCCAGACGTCTCTTTCTACGAATCTGTCCTGCAGTAGCTGTGCCAGGGCCTGAGCCCCAGAATTCGGACCTGAAGTGTCCCAAGGCTGGTTTAGCATAGCTGTCAGGGAGGAGCACATATGTTCTGATGTGAAATTCATGCTATTTAAATGATATGTAAATGCCAAGTCTGTATCTCTTTGATCCCCTCTCAACCCGACTTTCTCGCCATGGCTTTTACTCCCTTTTGTTCCCTCGGGCTGCCTCCTCCTCCCTACACTCCTCTTTAGGTCAGTAACCAGCTGCTTCCACAAATCACTGCCTTATCAGGAAAAGATCAAGGCTCCTTGGCCAAGTACCTGTTCCATCCTGAACACTAGCCAGAGCTCTGAATGCTTAATGGTTTGTAGTGGAGTTAGGAAGAAGATCTTCCGTCTGCACGGCTGCCAGCACTAAAGGAAAAGCTGCCTCTCTCTCTCTCCAGGTTTGCTGGGATGAAAGATTTACATTCTCTGTTTCGCTGGTCATTTGGGGAGCCAACAGTTGTGTGAGAAGGAAAACTGCTGTGAGGTAGGGTGCCTTCTTTCCTCTCCTAGCCTCAGCATCTTACATACCATATCTACCTCATTAGCTTCTCGATACCTAGTATCTGACACTGGTGGTCCAGACACAACAAATATCCATTGAATGAATGCATAAATACACCCTTCAGTCACAATGGCAGCCAAACTATCTGTGGTTCTGGTCCCGCAGAGACAGGGTGATAACCTAGGGCTCCTTTACCTCTATGAGCGGCTCTGAGTCACCTGATTTAAATGGCCCTTGATCAAAATGCCCCCTATTGCCTAATGCCCTGCCCCACATGTCCCAGAACATCTAGTGTCTAGAGCTAAATTTCACAGAAACCCCATGGCCAAGCCTGTCCCAAGGAACTAGAGCTCAGAAGGACTCCCACAGGACTCTCAGATACTAAGCCTGAGAAAATCCTGTGGCTTGGGAGTTAGCATTAAGTTCCAGTACATAAAGGTTACAAAAACAAGACACATAGAAGTGTTTGAGGGCAGCACAGTGGTTATGGGGGTATGCGGTGCCTTGCATGTGCCAAGAACTTACTTTGTGCTCTGTGTACTCCAAAATGTGCTTCCCAAGAGGTATGTCATTAATTTACCTGTAAGTTTTGTAAGAAGGGTGTAAGCTACTGTTTACATTTTACATATGGAAACTGTGACCCGGGTTGTATTTGTAAGTCAAGGTCATACTGCCAAAGAGCTGGCAGAGCCGCTGTGCCACTGAAGCCCTTTCTTAATGAGCCTTGCAATCAATAGAATCCTCCTGTTACCACTGTCTCCTTGCCCACGTAACTGAGGGCTTCAAAGTCTTAGAGGAAGACAAATAAGAAAACCTCATCTGCGCTAAGCAACCTCGATAACAGTCAAACTATCCCACGTAGCCTGGCAGAGCTGGGTTGGAAAAGACCTTGACTTTGACTTTAAGCCCGTTGTGCAGATCCCTGGAAAGTGACAGCAAAGATCTGTGGGGCAGGGAAAGGCTTCAGTCTAAGGAAGCAGTTCCTCCCCTAGCAGAGCAGGAAGACAGACCAGGTAGGAAACTGAGCTAGAGCATCACGGTCCAAGGGTGTTAGATGAATGATCTCCTGCCAGGCACAGTTCACATAAACAAGGCTAGGACAGCTAAGTGCTTTCCTGTTTTAGGGGCAAAGCCCCATTCAGATCCCGGTCAACGAAGCGTCCAAGGCAGCAGGTGGCAGGCACCTCACCTACACGGTCCACAACACAACCACCCAGGCTTGTCATGCTTAGATTGCTGCACCAGTAGGACCAGAAATCTGTGAGAGACTGGGAGGTAGGCAGACTCCCTGGTAGGCAGACAGAGAGAGGGATGTGGCTGGCTAATAAAGGTAATGAATTCCAAATATGGCCAGCTTCTTCCTCACCCTCCTGCCTTGAGACAAAAGCCTAGTAGTTTAAAACAAAGGCCTTGTTGGCTTTTATCTCCGACTGGCAGGCCCCCTGCTGACGGACTAGCTCAAGGAGTTACAGGCAGGATCAGGAACTGTCACACAACAGTTCTGAGCCAATTAACTGCCCTAACTTTCTTTAACTTGACAAACCCTAAATTAGGGGAGGAAAACATGTCAGAGACTTTAAAAACAGAGCCCTCAAGAAGAGAGTGGATTTTTCAGCTTTAGGAGTCCTGTGTCCCTCTGTCATCCCTCACCTCTCCCTGTGTGTCTGTTGTGTGCATGTGTTTCCTCATCCCCAATAAACTCTTCTTCAACTGCTGATTCTGTCTGGTGCTGTCTGAGGTGTCTGAGACTTATCCACGGCCACCTGTGGCACTCGAGAATTTTCCTACCTTTTAATTCTTTAACTAGCAGAGCAAACGAAATCAAGAACCCCTAGACTATGTCATTAGCCACATAGTCCCTCATCCACAACTGTCCTACCTGTTCCTAATACTCCTTCCTCTCCAAGATGCTTCAAATAGTAGCTGTGGATCTCTTTTCTGCCTCTCTCAAGGGTAAAGAGGAAACAGAACCACTGTGTATCGGCGAATCAATCCCACACCAGTTATGTTTTAAGGGGTTATTTATTTTGGGGGGTAAAACTTACATACACCATAAACCGTCAGGAAGGGAGCCTAGTCGCAGGAGCCGGGAGCAGGAGCCAGGAGCAAGCACCGGAACCAAGAGCCGGAACCAAGAGGGCCTATTCCAGATATGCTTCTCTTTTTAAAAGAGAAATATACCACGCCCCAGTGGGCTGGTATTTCAGCAGCTATTGGCTGACGGAGCGGAAGTCGCTCCCCACTGCACTGTGGGCTCGTATTTCAGCAACTATTGGTTGAGGCAGCGGAAGTTACTCCCACAACACCTCCCCCTTTTGTTTAAGTAAGAGAGTTCTAAGCCTACTACGAAATTATATACAGTAAGTACAAACCTACACAATTATATACAATAAATACAAATATCCTATTCTAACTAGCTTAAGTCTTGTATAAGAAATAACTTGGCCACGTCATGAAAAGAAAGTAACTACGTTTATATAATCTTTAATCCCATCAAAGATCTGAGAAGGGAAATAATGTTACCTGAGTAATTAGGAAGTGCAATCAAACTTCCAGAACATGTAACAAATCACATAGACAATTGGCTACCTGGGCAAACACCCAAAATCACGTTTGCAGCGTTGAAGCAACCAACTTTGGCTAAGGCCTAACGTAACTGACATACCATTTTTAAAGGCAAGGAACTTTTTAAAACTATCTTATCCTGTCTTGGCAGGATATGACAGTCCTGTTTTATCCATTTACGGATACTCTGTAACTCTGTCAGTAGTTGAGGTATGGGCATTTCTTTACCCAAAGGCCAGTTCTGCCAAGAAGAAAGGCTCCAGGTGGAGTGTCTTTGGTGCTCAACATTTTCTCGGGAAATAGATCAGTGTTGCCAGGAGCGATTGTGTCTCCCTACCACAGAACTCTGAGTTAGATTAAAGGCCATTTTCTACAGCTCTTTGAAGAGGTTGAAGATTATCTATCTATACTGAATATAATGTCTATGTATCTAAAAAACCTGATTAGTCTAATTATAAATGACAAACTTAGATGACTATTGATCTATATTATTTTCAATATCTATCTAACTTAAAGACTGAAATAGTAAACAACTGTGCAATAAATGGGGACAATATGACCTCCAAGTATAAACAATGTGCAAGTATACATTGCAATATGGTAAATATATATATCAATACATAAACAATATATAAGTATCTTAATCAGAGGTAGAAGTGTACAATGCAATATGGTAAAATATACATATATCAATACAATATATATATATGTCAATACATAAAAATGTTTTAAACAGAGGTAGAAGCATGTATGCATAAAATAGTCAACATAATTTAACTTTGTATCAATATATAAGAATCAATACCAATATATTTGTCAAAAACAATAACTCACAAGTCACGTTGCAAGGAGAAATTTAAAAATCCGTGCCGAACAGGGCAAAGTAAGCCGGCAGAGACTGTCCGGACCTGTGTATCCTGGGAGGCCGAGCTGGGGGTGGGGGGGTGGGGCGGTTCTTAAACCAAACGTTGGGCGCCAATTATCGGCGAATCAATCCCACACCAGTTATGTTTTAAGGGGTTATTTATTTTGGGGGGTAAAACTTACATACACCATAAACCGTCAGGAAGGGAGCCTAGTCGCAGGAGCCGGGAGCAGGAGCCAGGAGCAAGCACCGGAACCAAGAGCCGGAACCAAGAGGGCCTATTCCGGATATGCTTCTCTTTTTAAAAGAGAAATATACCACGCCCCAGTGGGCTGGTATTTCAGCAGCTATTGGCTGACGGAGCGGAAGTCGCTCCCCGCTGCACTGTGGGCTGGTATTTCAGCGACTATTGGTTGAGGCAGCGGAAGTTACTCCCACAACAACTGTGAGACATACATTTGTTAATACACACATGCACGTGCACACACACACACACACACACACACACACGGTAGATGACTCTGAAAGCTGACAGGAATAAAAGGGGCATTGTGTGTACAGTAGATTCACTGACTAAATACATGACTCAAATCTACCCATGATCACCAACCACATGCAGGCACTATGCCCTGCACTTTGCCTGTGTAATCTCATTTAAGTCTCACCACACTATGAGGTCACCGTCACTATGCGAATTTTTAGATGAGGAATTAAAAATGCAGGGAGGCAAATTAATACCCACTCATTCACAGCTAATGAGGAGCATGTTTAGGAGTCAAACGCAAGACATCTGGGAAGCACTGAAACACAGAACAGGAAACAACAACCACCTTGGTGGGGCCAGCACCCAGGTGGGAGTGTTACTGCTGCCACATCTGCCAAGGACACTGACTCTATTCCCCTGAGCCCTCTGATACATGGACTCCTCCAGGAAAATACAGGAATGTTACCACCTCGATGCCTTAGGGAGGGGAGTTAGGAAGTCTGGGGATTACAATGTGCAGCAGAATTGGATCACCTGCCTTGGGTATTTTTATCAATGGGACTCATGAGGCTGTAAGGTGTGAATGAGCAATTGCTATATTAAAAGTTCCTGAAAAAAAATCTTCCTCCCTTGGGCCTCAGCTCCTGAGAAGGAGAAAGAAGACAAACGGGCTGCTGAGCTTCTTCCCAGGTCTCCTCTTCACTTTGTGTTGGCAGGGTCCAGGAAGTGGATAAAGGGATCACCTACACCACCCATCCCTTCAGGTCTAACCAAATCTCCTGGTTTATAAATCAAGGTAAGAGCAGGATACATGTCTTCATGGTGAATTCACTTAGCACAATGCAGTAAACGGTAACGTCCTCTCAGGGGAAGTGCCCTATAAACCAAAGTACCCAGCTCTGTGCCCAATGGGCCACACTGATCATCTCTGTTTTTCCTGCTTGTGTAACTGGGCCCACCAACTTCCCCATCTACAAAGTGAGGCAACACTACTCACGCCCCAGATTGCTAGAAGATAAGAACTTTGTATAACATACCTCTCAGGGAGTTGACAGATCATGGCAGTTAATCACTGTAAGTTCTGAGGCCTGGTCATCAAGCCAACATGCACGAACGAGATGGAGCGCACCCCAGCGCTTCAGTCACCTTTACACAGAGTGATAGGCTAGGAGACGACACCATCAGAGCGCTTGCTCTTGTGAGCTTGATTCTGCCTTATGGTGGGTGATGCGTAAGAAAACTAGGAAATAGAATATAGTGGTGCGGGGGGAGACACTCATATAGGGCAGGTGGGAAAAGTGTCATGGATAAAGTGACATCTAAAGAAAGATTGTCAGAAGGTCAGGGAAAGAGTTTTGTAGGCCCAGAAAGACAAGGGCAGAGTCCCCATGAGAGCAGAACGTGTATGTATGTTCAAGACCAGGGTTACAGCAGCAAAATGGTCAAAGAAAATGAAAAGCAAAGCCTCAAGGAAGGTTGGAAGGGGACTTGGTGACAACTCGTTAGCTGGAAACAGGATTCTGGGTTATGCTCTGGTGGGGCAGGAAGTTGTAGCATCTTTTCAGCTTATCGGATTTGGTTGGGCTTGTCCCCAAAACTGTCTAAATCAGACAGCAGGGTGGGAGTGGAGGCCCAGCGGAGGGCAGCAGCAGAGTGAGCATGTCAGCTTAGATGGGGACCATCAAGAGGTGGTAAGAAATAGATTCTGGATGCTTCATGAAAGTAGTGTCAGCCGGTCTCTTGCTAGGCTGAGTGTTCAGTGTGAGGGAAACAAAGACATTCCGGAGGACTCAGTGGTTTGGGCCTGAGAATCTGGTGGATTGGAGCCATATTTTCTAGTGATGGAGAAATCCATTGGCAAAACCGAGGAAGGCTTTAATTTCCCAAGTGACTCACCTACGCTCTCACCATTTAGCTTTTGACAGTCTTGGATGCGGACAACTGAGTTTTGGGGAACTCCCTTTAGACAAGACTAAGTCAAGATTACCCCTTGCAAGAGATCCTCCCACGAACCTTCTGCCCCATCATAAATCCTTTGCCTTCTCGGAGGCAAACTTGGTCTATCTTGGAAGCCAAGAGTGAAAGCCCAAGCAGGGCCAGAGCCCAGATGGTCAGCCAGGCATAGTCCTGATTTAATTATAAGATCAATCGGACCAGCTGTCCTGCCAGCAGGAGTGTCCCTGGGCCTCAACTTGGCCAGCCCCTAGGGTGCAGTTCCTGGACTTGTCAGAGGGAGTTAGGCTCACACACTGCTCCCTGGGCCCTATCCAGCAGGCTTGACTGGCCTTGCCACTGGCCGCTCAGAGCTTGACACTCTTCCCTCCCAGCTGAAGACAGATCTAGGACATTGCATTGGTTACTTTTCTCCTTGCTATGACAAAACACCCGAGAAAAACAGTTTAAGGTAGAAGGGTTTACTTGCTCATGGTTTGAGAAGACAGTCCATCATAGTGGGAAAGCTGTGGTGGAAGGAGCCTGAGATAGCTGATCATATAGCATCTGCAGTCAGGCAGCAAAGAGAGACAGATACAGGTCTGCTTTCTTCTTTTCTTCCAACACAGGATCATAACCCATGAGATGGTGTAGCCTACCTTCAAGGTAGGCCTTTCCCCTTCAACTAGCCCTCTCTACAAGCATCCTGACAGACTTTGTTTCCATGGTGATTCTAAATCTAGCCAAATGAACAACGAAGATGAACAGGACTTGAAACTTGTGGTCTGGGTCTACTGAGACTTGAGCATCTAAGGGTCCAAGGAAAGGAAAAAAAACCATGAATAGGGGACTTGAGTCATCTGAAGCTGACTGAGATGCAGGGTTGGGATGGGGGAACCTCCAAGTGCTGATTTGAAAACTCAAAAAGATACTTACTACTCCACAAGGGAAACAGGGCAGAGAGCTACTGTGTACTTGGGCTTCCTGCAATGATGGAGCATGCTCAGTTGCAAAGTGTTTTGGAGGATCCAACTAGAAATGAAGCTGCCGACTGTTGAAGCTCAGCACACCAGGGTCAGGTAGGAAGAGGAAGGCAGAGGAAGTCAGCCTGTATGATAGGGTACAGAGATTCCATCGCTGATCTCAGGGCAAGCATATCCAGAATTTACATCTCTCACCAGTTCCAAAATGGCGCCACCAATGCTCCATAGATCCTCTCCTAAGGTAAGTGTTCCATAGATCCTCTCCTAAGGTAAGTGTCATGCATTTTTCAAGCACAGTTCCTCCACCAGGCCCATGGCCATCTTCCTCTGGGACTCTCTAAAGACAACCCATATCTATTGTTTCTGTCCAGTTGTAAAACTATTCTTGGTGCTTAGGTGAGCTGACCGGGCTATAACGGAATGGAACAATATGAGCAAGCAGAGCCTTTAAAAATTGCCTGACTCATAAGAATAAGGAGTCTGAGGCCAGTAGCACAGGTACAAGTGGTAATGAGGACAAGGGCCCAGAACACAGGAGACCCAGTTCAGAGCTATCACTATTTCCCATCATTATCCGCATGTGCCCCTACACCCCAAAGCCCCTCCCCTAGTCTCAGTGTCTGCTTTTCCACTAGCGGACCCGACCTGCAGCTCTCTCCAGCTTCCTTGATCTCTTATTCTTTTTCTGAACTAATCAGATTTCTTCCCTTATGATAAAACATCTGAGAAAAATCAACCTAGCTGGAGAAATAGAGAGTTTGTTTGGGCTTATGGTGTCAGAGGTTTTAATCCCCGATTATTTGACCATATCTCTTTAAACGTGGAGCAGCACAGCACACCATGACAGAAGCTTGTGGAAGACAGAACTACTCAACCCATGGCAGCAGGAAAGCAAAGGGGTAGGGAGAAAAGTCCTGATACGTCCTTCAAGAGCCCTCTCTTCCATGATATCCTTTCCTCCCACAAAAAGCCCCACCACCTCCCAAGAGTGCCATAGGCTTGGGATCAGGACTTCCACATATAAGTCAAACCGCATGACAGCCGTCAGCATCTCCCTTAGCTTGCTGGATGATGGAACAAGCAGATTATTGACCCTTTCCAGACAAGCACTTGCAATGCTTCTTGCTCCTGGAGCACAAAATACGAGGCAGTCACGATGCACTCTGCTCTTTCAAAGGCACATCAGTATGTGTGCAGTTCACAGAGTGGGCACTACACCCTCTTGTACAGAGTTTCTGCAAAGTTTCATCCACCTCGAAAATGCTGTGTGGAACCTTGGACCTAGGTCTATCTTTTCGCTCTAACAATCTGTGCTTGCTAGTTTTATGTCAGATTGAAGCAAGTTAATGTCATTTTGGAAGCAGGAACCTCAACTGAGAAAATATCCACCACCACCCGCCCCCCCCCCCCCCCGCCACACACACAATCTACCTATCAGTAAGCCTATAGTACCTTATCTGTGGCTGATCTGATAAGGCCAAGCTCACTTCAGGTAGTGTCATCCCTGGTCTGGTGGTGTTTGGTGCTGTAAGAAAGCCAACTGAGCAAGTCATAGACAGCAAGCCAGTAAGCATGGCCTTCCAGGGGTTGTGGTTCAGTTCCTAACTCCAGGCTCTGGCTCTGAGTTCCTGCCCTCACTGCCCTCAGTGCTGGGCTGTATTCTGTGACGTGAAATAGACCTTTTCTTCACACAAGCTGAAGAAAATTTGTTCGTTTGCTTAATTTATTTATTATGTGCATGGTGTTTTGTCTATGTGTATGCCTGTGTACCACATTCATGCAGTGCCTGAAGAGATTAGAAGAGACCTTCTGATGTTGCTGTAACTGGATTCACACACATTTGTGTGGATGTTGAAAATCAAACTGAAGTCCTCTGGAAGAGCAGACAGTGCTCTTAATCCTTGAGCCATCTCTCCTGCTCCCTAGTCATGTGTTTTAATAGAACAGTAGCAACCCTCCCTAGGACACCATCACTCCCCTGTGATAGGGGCTGAAGTCTGACCATAGGTGAGAGTCCTACCTCGTGGGCCTCAGTTACTTCTCTTGAAAAATTATGAGATTGAGCTGCCCTGATCCACAGAGTTTTCTCTGTAAAGCCGGTAAGGCTGCAATATTTCCAGATCGGAGGTAGACTCAGGTTCATCTGCGAGCTGAGTGAGGCTGAGCCAGTTCCTTCCCTCTGGGAAACTGGGCCATCCTACCTGTGAAGCGCTAATGCCAAGAGTCATGACATACAGCCGGAAGCTACACTGCTCTTCCTCTGTTCCTTCCAGCTCTACAGAGACGAGAAAAGATACAAACCCAAGTTCATTTTCCTCTGGATTAATGCTCCCGGACCCTGACTTTAGCATCATCATTTGACTCCACTCAGCAGCTCGTGAGACTGAGCCTCTTCCTTTCCCTTAGGAGACCCAGTAACAACCCACAGATGATATGTTTACCCTCTGATCCCCAGTGTTCCCCTACTGGCTGTCAGAAAAGTCCCAGCTAGCCCTTCTTCTGCCAGCTGGGAGGAGGTAAGATTGAGGACCAAAAAGAACCTTGCAATCTTTCTTTCCACCCCCCAGAGGGACTCTGCATTCTCAATATAGCCTGAGCCTTGCACTAGCAAAGAGGTGTGAACCATTATTCCCTTCTGCAGATGATGGGAGTGGGACCAAAGACACAAAGAACTATGTCAATATAACATATGCTAATGGATGGAGAGACAGAGGCAAGCAGAGGGATCCAAAGCATTGTCATGTCCTAATGGGTCTCAGCCATCCTGGGAGCCAGAGGTGACCTGCTGATGAAAGTCCCTGAGATTCTGTGTGTTCCCTGTACTGCAAAAAGCAGAGCTAACAGGGAATCCTGGACTCTGACTCCTAGCCAGGCCCTTGAAGCTTGCCTACCTGGCTTGAGAATCTTTGGAGTTGCCCACAAACGAAGTAATCAATTAAGCAGAAACATCACTATAAGTATTACAAGGACCTACCTGATCCAGGCCGGGTCTTAAAGTACAATAGCAGAGAACGGACATCTTTAACCTGTCCATCACTCTGCCTAAGAGGCTTGGGTACAAAGCTGGATACAACTCCATTTCACAGACGAAGGGACTGCACCACGGAGTGAGTCACTGAAGGCGGCACAGCTAAGAGGCGCTGAGCAGAGAGCTGTTGATGGAACGCTCATCGCTGACAACCTTCTGCTCTCAGCTTAGATGCCACCATTGCAGGCAGGTCTTTCCTAAACAGCTCTTCCATATAAGCAGGACTCCGTGTTCTTGGCATCTGCACTCTGTTTATTTTCTTCTGAACATTCATCACAACCCACAATCTGCTTCACGTATTTATTCGCCTGTTTATTTTCTGCCTCTCCCACCAGAATGTAAGCTCCAAGCGGACCTGTCTTCATTCCTGCAGCGTCTCTAGAATGGAGCCTAGCACACAAGAGGCACTCGTTGAGAGTTTGTTGAGTGAATGTTGACTTCCAACAGTGGCCAACAAGAGTCTGGTAGGAGAACTGTGCGTCTGCCTGAGCTTGGGTATATGAAGAGGAAACAGGGGTTTTGGAGTCAAGCAGACCTACGTTCCAAACTCAACATGGACCAGCAATGTGGGCCCTCGGCAGGCTGCAGCCTTGGGCTGTCTCATTGGCAAAGTGGATTAGTTTGACTTGCCATGGAGGGCTGCAGTGATACTTAAATAAGATAGATAACAGGTTGTGAATGTAGAGAGTGTATCTCAGGGTGTCCTTCTGGGCAGAGCAACTCTCCTTTTCTCTCTGTTAGCAGTGATACCCAAACGCCAGGCTAGGAAAGATCAAGGACCCTACTTGGGTTAAGGCCGCTGCTGCTAGCCCAGCCTGGAGCCAGTTACTGCACCCCCACCCTGCGCATGCAGCAGCCAATTTCAAACTATGTAAATATGCCAGGCTGCCTCCTCAGCAAGGGAACAGCTATACTTAGTGCAATTTGCATGTATTTTAAGCTGACTTGTTCCAGGCAAAGAAGCCGATTCATGAATTTAATAACATTCACAGATTCCCAGAATGTCAGCGCTGGAAGAAACGTCAGAGACCATCTAGCCTAGCCCCTCCTTTGGCAAAGGGGACACCAAGGGCAGTGGTATGTCCAAAGTCATGCAGCCGTGAGGTAGCTGCGCTGGCAGACACCCTTGGCTTCTGATCTCAAGTCCCAAGTTCATTTCAGTACCATCCATATGCCATTCTATACATCCCCAGCCACTCACTTTAGCAGGGTGTGGTTTTCAGTCTCGGACCCTCAAGTTTGCTGAATATCCTAGCTCCAGAGGGCAAGTTGGGGTAGCCTTGAAGCAGAAGAGAGGCTGCAAGGGTGAAAGTAGGTGAAAGGACTATTAGGGTTCAGGCCACACACACAAGACACAAAGCAATACAAAGGAGACCAAGTCCATAAATCCTGCCAAGGCATGGAATGAACATGCAGTGAAATCTTCTAAGCCTTCCCCACTCCCCTGTATAGCCCATTAAGATGATGCATTAGATCATCCAGGGATTCACCTAGAGCATATTTTTAACTCTAGCCGACAGCAATTGCATTTGCCTGTCCAGCGAGTCTTCTCCCTTCTGGTAACTGCACACGGTTGTTGCTTTATGGGAATAGTCCCTCACTACAGAGTGCACTGGGGCTGTCAATCAAAGGGCCTTAAGGGTCTTGCCATAGGGCTGCGTTTGGAACCTAGACCCACTCTATCCTTTAGTTCAGATGTGGTCGCATGACCCAAACAATTGTTTTAAGGGAGTGAGATGTGTGAGCAGGCCTCCTGGGAGAGAAAGTGTTGTTCTTTGCTCTGCAGCAAGCTGTGGGAGCTGTGGGATGTTGCAAACCCAGTGCCAACAGCAGCTGCCTTTGCAGCCCCAGGGAAAGTGTCTGCGAGAGACATCAGCATAATGGGAGGGAGAGAGAGAGAGATGCAGAGACAGTGCACCAATGCCAGCATCATCATCCAGCGGCACCAGCTCCACCCCTCTGAGCTTCCTTGTTTCCTCAAGCTGGCTTGGGTTGGGTTTCTTTGCTCAACTCTGAAATACTCCTAACTGAGGCTCTAAATCACACCATCTCCTAGGGTAATAAATCCTATGAACTAACCTCTGGCCATGCAAGAAAGCACTGTTCCGTAGGAGACACCCTTAAGTGACCCTCCGAAGCATGGAGAAAGTTTTCTCCTTAGGACCTGGAGCCTACTCTATGCTTGGGTGGTAAGGACTCAGTTATTTAGCTATCCTTTTTTTTCCTGAAATCATCATTATCTTCATTGTTATTAATTATTATTTAGCCTGATTTGTGGGTTAGACTCATGACGGTCAAGTACATTTACTAGGGTCACATAATACTTAAAGATCAGACGTGACCTCAAATCAAGGTATTTGCACTCCAGCTAACGATAATGAAGATGTTTGCAGCTGTGATGATGAAGCACTCTGGGTATGACAGGCACCATGCTGTGCACATCAATCTCTCCTCTCGGTAACCTTGAAACCTGACAGCAGCTGAAACTGAGGCTCAGGGCATCTCATAGTTAGGAGGAGCTCGGACTGGCTCTCACAACAACACCGCAGCCCTTGTCTCCAGGATGCTGGTTTTTGAGGGGATAGTTACATGTGTCTAGACTCTAACTGAACTTACAGACTCAGTTAACAGGTTTGGTCTCTCCTCTCCTGCCCACTCCTTTCCCTCGGCTTCTGTCTCTCTGGGCCTAGAAAGGACCTCCTGTCTTAGAGCTGGCTCCAGTACCTAAGTTGAAGGTTAGATACTGAGTTATTCAAGTTAGTTTTTTTTTTCTTTCAGTCAGAACAAGCTGCCCAGCCTCAGACCCTGTTAGTCACCTGGATCCTCACACTCCGAACCTTAGGTCAGACGACAGGGATGCATCTGAGACTCCTTTGTTCACTCCTTTCAGCAAGGTTTAACAAAGTACCGCCCAGAGGCTGACCACAGTGCCCTCCACATTCCGTCTCTAGCTCTTGTGACTCTGCCCCTCTGCTCTGGGAGCCCTACCTGGAGGCATGCTGGGCTGCGGGTCTCAGGGGTGTAGGCCATGGCTGCAGTGCACTTATTTACAGAGCAAGAATGGTGGTGCCTGCCTGGAACACTGGCACACTGCCCACCTTCCAATAATAGCTCAGTGACCTAGGCCAGAGAGGCCCCATATTTGGCAGAAGGAAGAAAATCTTTACGCAGAGAGCAGCAGAATGGTTGAGAACTGCTGTCCTTTGTCAAAACCTCTCCTCAGGCTCCAGGCCACAGTCTCTGGGGACGGTTCCTGTCCCCTGACATGGCCCTGGATAGCCCTCAGAGAGGCAAACAGTTAACAAAGGACTGTTTTTCTGCTGGCTGTGACCTGCCTGAGATGCCAAGGAGAAACATAGGCAACCACCTGGCAGGCACAAACTTGGTCTTTGGTCACCTAAGTGGCCAGACGGTTTCTCAGGGTGGGATTGGCCTAATAATGCCAAGTCTGCCCTGGAAGAAAACATCCAAAACAGCAGACACAGATGGCTCCATCTGGGCTAAGCCAATGAGACTCTCCTTAGTGACCACTGGGGTTAATCATCCAAACCTTAGTTTCTACTTTGACCATGCATAAGAAGTTATAGGCACTGTTTCATAAGTTCATCGATTCTTTGAGTCTCATGGGAGTCTACCTTTCTTCCTCCTTGCCTCCTGTACATCCTTGAGTAACGGAAGACAGTTTGTTCGAGTGGCCAGAGCACCAGCTTCAGGGATCTGCCTGGTTTGGATTCGAGCTTTCTCTCTACGCCCTTGAGTAGACAGCTTTGCCTTTCTGAACTTTGGTTCTCTCGCCTGTATGAAAAGGATGGTACTGCCTGCCTCCCCTTGCCAAATAGCTATAAAATTTAAAAAGTGTCTTATTCAAATTGTCTGGTGTGGATTACTGCTCAGTAAAAGCCAGCCATTGTCACTTTTGTTATTATTGTTAAATTTTCACCCAGTAATAGCCAGTCTTCCTCCCAGCAGACCTCAAACCCTCCACAGCTGTTTTTCTGGACAACAATTTCTCCGTGCCCTCTGCCTATACCCTGTGCAAGCCCTTGCGTTCCTTCAAGAGACCTCGTCCCACTCCTACATGTCCAGCCCAACGCCTGCTCTCATCCTTAGGCTGTTCAACCAGGGTTATCTACCTTCTTCTCCTGCCTCAGACTGCAGGGAGACTTCTGCAACTCCACCACCCCCACACAGCAAGCCGTCAGTGGTCACGGACACTCACATCATATGTGACAATGAACTCCAAGTGAATCCCAACCCTGATGGTCAAACAGAACCATGAAACTTCTGAAAGGAGACCGATTAGAAAGATCACCCAGGAGTCCACTCAGTTGGCTGAAAGCACAGGCCAACTCTACCAAAATGAAAACTTTTTGCTCTGTGGAAGAAATGATTAAGACTAAAAAGGCATGCTGGTAGAAACACTTGCAAATGACATATCTAGAAAACAAACCTTATATCTAGTTTGCACTTTTTAATAAATCTCAAAACTTGATAATAAGAACACAAACAACATCCTCTGAAAATGAGAAAAACATTCAAACAGACATTTTACACAGAGAGAGAGAGACAGAGAGATGTGAATGGAAAAGAAGCCCATGAAAAAGTGCTCAATTACCTTAGGAAAGATGCTCATTAAAACTACATATGAGCCAGGTGGCACGCGCCTTTAATCCCAGCATTTGGGAGAGAGAGGCAGGTGGATCTCTGTGAGTTCAAGACCAGCCTGCTCTACAGAGCGAGTTCCAGGACAGCCAGCACTATTACATAGAGAAACCCTGTCTCAAAAAAAAAAAAAAAAAAAAAAAAAAAAAAAAAAAAAAAAAAACAACAACAACGGCAACAACAAAATATAAACACGAAATACCACCACCACACACCTATCAGAATGATGAAAAACGCCCTGGCTATTGCAAGCACGGCCGTGGCTGTGGAACAGCTGGCCTCTTGTATGTGCCTGGCTGCAGACTATGCTGCCACTTGGGAAATAATCATTTCCTTCAAAGTCAGGCATACAGATAACCTAGTAATCCCACTCTTAGATGTTTCCCCAAGAGAAATGAAAATGGAAATGCTCACACCAACCACTGTGTGAATAACGATAAGCGCTTTGTTTGCAATCCCCGAGACCTGGGAACAACTCGCATTCCTGAATAAGCAAGCCGGTGTGTTCAGCAATAAAATGAAAGGAACTCTATACACACAGTGACGTCAATGAATCTCAAATGCATTTTGCTAAGCAAAAGAAGTCAGACCCCAAAGCCTATATAACATATCTCTTCACCTATTTTTTCTGGAAAAGGGCAAACTCTGGGGATAATTTTTTCCAGAGGGTAGAGGTGGGAGCCCTGAGAACTGGCTATCCAAGGGAGACCAAAGGGAATAATTCAGGGTGATGGACTGATTTGTCAGAATCCACCACAAAAAGGTGAAAAGATAAAAGAACTGAAACAATCGAAGTGAAGACGGTCTAGGAAGCGAAATGAGCCAGGCTCCAAAAGGCAAAGACTGCATTATTTTCTCATCTGCAAAATCTAGACTGGGAGGGGGGCATGAAAGTGAAGGGGGTTTATTTAGAGGGAAGAGAGAGCAAACAGGATCAAAGTATGTTGGATATACACATGACAATGTTTTGTCTTATAAAAGTAATGCATACTAGCAATCTATTTTGATTTTTAAATATTGAAAATACAAATTGGCTAAAAATAAGTGATAAAATTTATATAAACCAAATAATTTATACAAATGCTCTCAACATATGACAGACAGGATAAAGGAAATTATAAAATATGAGAGGAAAATAAAGGTTACGAAATAATTGAATAGGCCAGAGAGTAGTGGTGCACACCTTTAATCCCAGCACTTGAAAGGCAGAGCTAGGCAGATCTCTGAGTTCAAGGCCAGCCTGACCTACAAAATAAGTTCCAGGACAACCAGGGCAGTTACACAGAGAAACCCTATCTCAAGAAAACAAATAATAACAATAATAATAATAATCGTATAACACAAATATTCAAAGACATAATAAATATCATTGCTATTTATAGAGAGGACAGGTAAAACTGATAAAGAAGTTTAGAAGACAGCAAAACAAAACTTTCCTGAAAAGCCTGCATATTAAAAAACAACAGCAACAAAGGTACATAGCATTTAAGGAAGCAAAAATATATGAAGAGCAACCTATAGCTAAACATTCTACTGAAAGGATTGAACTTTAAGGGCAAAGAATCACAAATATCAAAAAATAAAAAAAAGTTATACATAAAGTGGAAAATGTCAATTTCTTGGTTAAGTTGTTAACTGCTTGCCCATGTTGGATGTGAGTTGCTTGGGGTGAAATGATGGGACCTAAATAAAGCCAAGTTCTCAATCCAGAAAGCGTCTTCACAGGATGAGGGACGGAGGAAATGGGCAGCAGGAAGCACCCAGTCTCTGAGTGGTGACGTGTGCACACCCACGTGCTCAGAGACGGTGTGCTAGCACGGGTTTTAGTTTGAACGATAGAGGCGGTTAAAAGTCTCCAGGTCTGAAAGAGATAAAGAGGAAGCAATAAGGACATCAGAAGGGTAGAATGTTCTGAAAATTAAGTGACTAAGAAAAAAAATACTATGTTGGGATGACACCTGCTGTTTCAAGGGTCAACAAGACATGGTTACGACACAGCGGGCAAGCGGCTGGTGGTTGGCAGAAATGAAGTCAGAGGGGTCGCTTGGGTAGAATAACGTAAGGTGTTATCAAATATGCATTTATTCTAAGTGTGATGGAAACCATGAGAGGCTTCTGGCCGGGCAATGGCACAGTTTGATTTTAAAAGAAAAGCTGGGTATTTCTGTAGGCTGGGATAAGACAGGGCAGAATAGAAGCAAGAAATTAGCTAGGAGGTAACTACAGCAGTATAAGGTTTTTTATTGGGTTTCTTTATTGTTGATTGTTTCCAGTCTTTTACACAATCTAGACATTCAATCTTTATCAAATGAGTGGTTACTAGAATTTTTCTCCCATTCTGTAAGTTATTTCTTCATGCGATTGCTTCCCTCTTAGTTCCACATCGTTCCATGAACGCTCATGAAGATGAAAATGCCAACCACCCCGATGTAGTGTTCTCACACGGATGCACATATGAAATTATCACACAGCACCCCCAAGCCATGCTCTATTAAAATAACAATGTTTAGTAAAAATAGATCTAGTGAAAACTATGGGGAAACGAATGTGACAACTTGAGCTGGGACAGAACCAGAGGAAGAAATGTGAAGGGACCTGGATTTGCTACACTTTGAAGACAGGGTAATTGCCTTTGCTTTAAAACTAAGAGGTGTGAAAAGACAGAGGGGGGCATTGGAATAGCTGGGGAGGTCACTTTGGGTCATCATAACTTTGCATATTCAGGCCATCAGAAAGGAAACACCACAGGCTTCCCTTTACCTCCACTGGGCCTCACAGACAAACCAGTAATGGCTACAGGGCGCTAAAGAGATGAAAAGCATCATTTAAGATAACCAGCACTCAGGAGGCAGAGGCAGGCAGATGTCTGAGGTCAAGAACAGCCTGGTCTACAGAGCGAGTCCAGGATAACTAGGATGGGTACACAGAGAAACCCTGTCTCAAAATAGCAGACAGAACAACAAAACGATGACCAGACATGCCCCTTTCCTCCAATGGATAGCATCATGCATACACAATTAGGGACCTTATTCCAAAAGAACTCAAACTACCTTGACTACAATTCTTACCAACGAAACAGTAAATTAAACTCTTTCAAAGAGCACATTTGTGGTTAAAATCTGACGAGCCCTGCCAGAGAGCATCTTGCAGTTGTCCGGAGCCACGGATTAAACAATTAGAAATTGTAACCAGAGAACAGAAGCGTGTTATTAAGTTGGGAGACATCAAAGTGACACATTGAATGAATTCTTGTGATGTGGAAGGGGAAAGAACAACAGACTAATTTCTTCATCTCTCATAACAAGTGTCTGAAATTAAAATCTTGCTTGAAATGTTATTCTACTTTCTTAATATTTATATTTTTTCTTAATTTTGCAGGTTATTTTAGGAATCAATATTTCTTGTTTTTAAAAGACTCTATCTGAGCCAGGCGGTAGTGGCACATGCCTTTAATCCCAGCACTTGGAAGGCAGAGGTAGGCAGATCTCTGTGAGTTCGAGGCCAGCCTGGTCTACAGAGTGAGTTCCAGGACAGGCTTCAAAGCTACAGAGAAACTCTGTCTTGAAAAACAACAACAACAACAAAAAAAAAACTATCTCATATTCAGAAATTCTGTCATTCCTTGAGTTTCTTACTGTATTGTTTAAAATTCTGGTTAATTAAATTTAATATATTTTAGTAAAAATACTAAATATGGGAGGATGCAATTCATCTTGATAAAATCATTTTCCCATGTCTCAATTTCATATACCTCTTCTTTATGAATATCTGCACAGATAGAAGCTTCCCTCCGATGGTTACCTCAGACTTTTAATAATGGTCCTTTGGGGATTATTATGGGGGTAATTTTTTTCAATTGAACATTTTCTTTTATAAGAACTGCTTTTATATATACAAGGGAGTAAGGACAGTTAATATTTAAAAGTGAATAGCAAACACAGTCTCAGAAGATGGGGGAAGAACAATATGCAAAGGCCCTAGGAGGGGAAAGGTCCCATAGGCATCATCTGGTGCTGGTTTTCCTAGACATTTACCTGGGCTCCGTAGGAGGAAGTCACTGGCCAAGGATGTGATGGAGTCCTAGGAACCCAGGACTTCCCGTGGTGAGGAAATTCTGTAGCACTGAGGTTCAGAGTCTGTTCTGCTGTGTGGCTAGAAGAGAGTATGCATTATAGAAGCTGGGGAAAGGGATATTGGCTGTTCTGATCTTACTACTGACAATCCCCACTCCCTCTCATCAACTGCCATATTTTTATTATGTATTATATACTAAGAAGCTAGAAACAAAGTGAAAGCACTGAAAACTCTACCACAGAGTCAGCAAGATTCTTGTGTGGCCAATCGGTACATCTGATGTCAGGAAGATACTCAGCAGAGCCCCTCACAAAATCCTGTAGACAACTTCAAGAAGTCTCCAGGCAGCAGGGGCCATGGAGGCTGCATGGTGCCAATGTCGGTCCCGTCCCAATCAGCAATCTCAGCGACTGTTTGGATGAGGAAATGGATGGCATGCTGATCAAACCTGAGACGGCGTGAAGCCAAAAGAGATGTCAGTGTCCATCTTCTAAAAAACCCTTAGGCTTAAACAGTATGCTGAAGAGTAACAAGATCCGCTAAATAAACATAAGATGGGAAATGCCTGCATCGGGAACATTTCTCCAGGCAAAGACTCTGGGACTTTAGTTAATTCATCCCCTTGTAAACTAAACAGATCCAAAAAGCCATGACTTGCAGATCCCCACACATGCTGTCCTCACTTGAGCTTTCTGAAACATGCTGTCTCTTCTGCCTAGACACCCTTCATTTTCATCAAAGCATCTCCTCTATAGACTAGTGCCCGTCAGCACCTTCAGACCAGCCCTGTCCCCACTACACTGCCCTTCTATGCTGTCTATAGTTATTGTCCGAAAGCCGTTACAGCCCTTTGTCTGTTTGCCTATAGTCTTCTGCCTGCTGTGTTCCTATCACTGAATACACCTAGTACACAACAGCTAATGAATAAATACTTGATAAATAAATGGATAGAAGAATTGGGTGAAGTGCAGTGGGAGATACAAGCAAGGCCTAGAGACAGATGGCCCACCTTTTGTGGCCACAGTCTCCCAACTTCACAATCTCCCAATGTCAGTGACCTCATAACTAATTCTAACCTCAGAATGATGGTGCCTTTGAGGTTTGTAAGCAGAGTCAAAAGTTATAACCTTAGTGTTCTCACAGATGAGCAAATGGATTTGGCTGCTCCAAGCGAGGCTTCCTTCATGGGCTTCCAGAGCAATCACTTGGGTCCCCACATGGCTTAAAAGTCTGCCGTTGCCATCTTGAAATTGTCAAATTTAGATCAAGGTTCTTGGGATTTTCGTTTTACACTGAGACTTGCAATGATGTGGTGGAGCCTGCTCATTTACAATCATTGTTGATTATGATTTTTTGATGAATATTGAAATCACCAATTTGTATCTCATCTTTGTCAATTCATTAACAAATATAGGCCTATGTTTTATGCAGTTGTCAACAGAAATACATAAGATCTTTTTCACTTATTATTTTGTACATGCACACTTGTCCATACCTTCACATGGTTTATATATCTTTTATTTTTAATATTGACATCATGTTCTAAAACATAAATACACTATGAGCTTCAAGCCAAACTCCAATGTCTGGGCATTTGGGTGGCTTCCAGCTTTTATAAATAGCATTTGTAACTAAGTACAAATTCTTTTCTTTTAAGTTTTTTCTTTTCCTTCTGAGTTTATTCTCAGAAGTGAAATTATCAGGCCAAGGGTTAGAAATAATTTTATAATGCTTAAATATTACTAGATTGTTCTCTTGAAAGACTGGATCGATTTATGGAGTACTCAACAATATGTGCATGTAGCTGGTTCTAAAGTAATGAAATAATCCTTTTACTAGCTTAATAGGTGCATAATGATTCTTAAAATTGAAAATAGCTTAAATGTTCAGCGGTAAGAAAACAAGGTTTTCAAAACATGATATAGCTTCAGTCTTTTTTATTTTTTTTATTTTAAATATTGACAGTAAAATCAGTTAAATACATTCACATCCCCAGGCCTGGTTCATGGCCGGTCCTCCTTTCTGACTTCAGCTAGATTGCTCTCTTCTACGGCCATAAGCATGGGACTTCCAATGAGTGGAAGCTCTGCACCCCATTTTTGTACTACAGAGGCAGACAAGACAAGGCGAAGTCCAGGCACCACATCCGTTCCTCTCTGTGACCCTGGCCTTTACCTGTGAGTGAGAGATGATACCAGCCAGGCTCACAGTGTGGAGAGGAAAGTATATTTGACTTTAGTTGCTGTCTGTTGTTGTAATGAAACAAAACTGACCAAAAGTAACTTGCGAAGGAAAGCATCTAAATGTTCTACACTTCTCAATCACAGTCCGTCGTTGAGGGAACCCAAGGTAGAAGCTCAAGGCTAGAACCTGGAGCTAGGAACTACAGCAGAGACCCTGAGGAATGCTGCTTATTGGCTTGCTCTCCTAGCTTGCTTAGCCTGCATCCTTGTACATCTGCCCAGCAGTAGTGTTGAACACAGTGGACGAGGCCCTCCCATAGCTACCATAAATAAGGAAAATTTTCCCACAGATATGCTCATAGGCCAATCTGATAGAGGCAACTCCTCAGCTGAGGTTCCTTCTTCAGGAGTGACTCTAATTTGTGTCAAATTGATGACAACTTAACAGCACAATAACATTGTATAGCAAGCATGCTCTCTGAAAGCCACCAGAGTGGTTGAATGGTTGGCTGGACAATCACAGTTCAACTTGAACTTGCCTAGTACAATCTCAACCTCCCTCACAGAGGAAGAAACAACTGTGACCCCAGTCTGTGAGCCTCCAAGAGGGAAGAGGCCACTCTCACCTCACTTAATTGTGCTATGTATTTATTCAGTTTATTCAGCAAAAAGTAGATAAAGTACAATATGTTGTGCACTCTTCCATATGTTTGGGAATTAACCGTTTAATCACCTAGTCATGTGGTATGCAATAACAGAGGTCTCTCTAACAGAGATAAGGAAATAGAGGTTGCAGAGGTTCTGTAGCTTGCTCACCCAGATGTCTAGATGGAACCAGGGTGCAAGGCTGTGTTCTCTAGATCACAGACTACACACAAGTTCTATATATTATACTATTTCAAGATGAGTAGAGGAAATCCAGAACCAAACAGACCCTGGATATTGCATACTCTAAACCCTTGTGTTGCTTTGTTTTTGAAATAGGGTTTCCCTGTGAATCTCTGGCTGTCCTAGAATTCATTCTGTAGACTAGGTTGGCCTTGAACTCACAGAGATCCACCTGCCTCCGCCTCCTGAGTGCTGGGATTCAAGGCGTGGACCATGACTCCCCAGCTAAACCCTTCATTTAGAGATAACTAAGGACTCAAAAGAGAAGCCATCCAAACCTAAAGTGTGCAGTGGTTGGGACAATTGAAACCCGGGCCTCTAACTCCTGATACAGCTCCATATCACATCTCACTATGACACCACCACAGCCTTTGGCTCTACGACTGGGCTAAGATATTTTTGTCGCAGTTTCTATGGGATGACCCTCAAGGCCCCCGTGCAAGTTCTGAGCAGTCTTTGTGCTGATGGAAAATCGGACTAGACAGGTCAGCAGTAGACAAACCAAGCTGAGACAAGTGCTTTCTGGAGAAACACCAAACCCATATTTTGCTCTGGCAATGGAGCAATTTTGTTTCAGGTTATTTCAGGAGTCAAGGGCTGGACAGGGAGAGAACTAAATCATATTTGTCTTAAAGAACCTAATGCAGAGCGACAGAAGAGAGTGGATTCTCCAAGACCCATTCCATTGAACAGGAAGGGCAGTTTCTACCAGATCAGTGCCAGACTGGGCCCTCCAATGCCCCTTCCCTCCAGTTCTACCCACCCCCTCAGTGCCAGCTTCCCCACAGCCAGCCCTTCCATCAGAAACCCACCCTACTCTTCGGGCAGCAGTATTGCCTCCTCCACCTCTGCTGCTGTGTGCCTTCTTTGAGTTCCTGTGGTTATAAATAAATGATGTCTAGATTGATTGGAGGATTGGCTTTCCCTCTAGCAACAACCCTGACCTCCCATTTCTGAAATCCTGCTGCCCACTAGCGCCACTCAAGTTTCTTTGGCACTGGGGCATTAGTGGAAGGAGTCCTCACCTGGGGATGCAAGATCACTAAGCCTGGAGTCAGGAAATGGGGTTTGAGTCTTGGTTTTGCTGCAGACTCTGCCTTCCTTGAGGCAGGCAGCCAATTCTCTTAAGCCTCAGTTTACTCCAGGAAAGGGGATGTGAGCTGTTGACCACTATTTTTTAGAGACTTTGTGAGAAGTAAATAAGAGGGTGTGAAAATACTATGAACTGTAGTGCCCAGTGCAGACCATAGAACTGTCCCTCATTGCGCATGGCCTGAGGAAAATTCTGGTGATTTCTCTGTCCTTTACTTTCCACTTCTACATTAGGGACACTTCCCCGCGCCACCTCTCCCCCCGTTCTTCTCCATTACCTCCTAAAGTTGTTCAGGTAGGGAGATAAGCATGGCATCTACATAAAGACAATGTTAAACAATATAATCTCTCTGTTGACAGAGGTCTCTGTTCCGCCCAGTCCCAAAGCAATTCAGCCCCAAAGAAACACACAGAGGTCTTTATTAATCATAAACTGATTGGTCTGGTATCTCAGGCTTTTCTTATTAACTAATTCTTACATCTTAAATTAGCCTATAATTCTTGTCTGTGTTAGCCACATGGATTGGTACCTTTTATCCGTAAAGTCTTCTCATCTTGTGTCCTCTGCTCCCCAGTGAGGACTGCAGATTGAGTCTTTCCTCTTCCCAGAATTCTCCTGTTCTCATCACCCTGCCTCTACTTCCTGCCTGGTTGTCCTGACTATATGTCTTGCCTGGCTACTGGCCAATCAGCATTTTATTAAAACAATACAATACAAGTGACAGGCTACAAGACCATTGTACCACAACACTCTCTCTAACATTATGTTTTTAAATGATGCATGTAGAGAAATTTATTATATAAAGAAAAAACTTAAGGGAGAGATGAAGGGGAAGACACAGTACTAGCAGCAGATGATTGACATGTTGGTGTTTTTCTTCACGAACTCTCCTTTCTTTCTACAATGACAATGTATCAATAATTAGCATAGTTAATTAGAAAATAAAATATTTTTATTAATGTTTTTTTTAAGTTGTTGAAAAAATCTTATTCTCAAGTTGTTTAGACAGGGACACACCATGACTGCAAAACCACCACTTTTGTAAAGACCGTTTGATGTATAAGGGGGTGTGTAGGGGTGACCATAGAAACAACCAGCCCAGGAACTACAGAGGCACCTCCTTGTGGCTCAATCAGAGAGGTACCTATTTGTGATATCACGTCAGGGCTAGTGGGGCTCAGAGACTCCTGCTCACCTACATTCCCCTCCAGGACCAATTTTCTAGACAAAAATTCTGAAATCAAAATAGGGAAAAAGACTTATCTGAGGTGCCAGCCATTTTAGTTCCTCTGACATAAGAGCCCTTCTGTGTCTTCTCTGGGATCTGGGATCTGTTTGACCCAATCACCACTACCCTATCCACCAACCACCACCCTCACCACCGACCACTATCCGCACCACCAACCACCACACTCACCACCAACCACCCGCACCACCAACCACCACCCTCACCACCGACCACTACACTTGCCACCAACCACTACCCTCACCACCAATGTTGATGCCTTTCTACTCGTTGACAAGAAGTCACCCAGATTCTCAGTTCTCCATTCAGCACATCCATGGAGAAATCAGACGCAGTTGATATAAGTGAATCTGCCATTCCTCTGTCCAGAAAATAAGGCCATTGTAGATTCAATGGCTGAGAGAAAAAAAAAACCCACAAAACTGGAGCTTAAGGAAATAGCTTCATCTCGCAAGAAGACTGAGCACAAGGGTCCTGTGCAAATTACACGTCTGTTACACCGCTACACTGTGGATGTGCTACAGGCTGATATCCGCAAAGCCTTTAGAACATGTATAATAGTCAAAGAACTATATCTTCATAGACAAACAATGCCTAAGAGGTACAAAGATATAATTAGCAGGAGATTAGAAGTCGCCAACAAACAAATCTTACTTTTCTAAGACATGCTTCTTGTGAAAAAAAAAATCAGTCCCCAAGGTATGACTGGACAGGGAAATGTGAAATGCCTACAAGTCTTAACATTATTTATTTCTGGATTTTTTTTAATTTATTATTTTAAATATATTGCAATTTTCAAAGAAATCTTAAAATAAAAATAAATAGTAAAGTAAAAGAATAAAATTGGCACGATTTTAAAAGTAAACATTGCTTTAACCTTTGGAATTATCTTTTGTAGGATTTGTCTTTGTCCATGTGCATCAACATGCTTCCCTAAGAAATTAAGAATCAGTTCATGCCATTCATCACTATTAATTACAGGTATGTCAAAAACTAAGAGTAAAAGACAACTCTAAAATATTACATTATGGGGTCAAAGAGCTGTCTCAACAGTTGGGAGTGCTTACACTAACTCAGCAGCTAGGAACTGCTTCAGAAAGCTTAAGCTTGGTTCCCAGCATCCAGGGCTGGCAGCTCACAGCCATCTCTAACTCCGGCTCTAGGGGATCCAGGGCTGGCAGCTCACAGCCATCTCTAACTCCAGCTCTAGGGGATCCAGCATCTTTCCTAGCATCCGCAGTCACCTTCACACGCATGGCACACACGGAGACATAGACATATAAATAAAAGCATTGAAATTACATTCAAACACAAGAGAAGGGCGGGAGAAATAACTCAGCTGATAAAATGCCACTCAGGATCTGAGTTCAGTCACACAAAACTCACAGAAAAAGCTGAGTGTGGTGGAGTATGCTTGTAATGCCTGTGTTGGGGAAGCAAAAACAAAGAGATACTTGAGGCCCATTGGCTCCCCAGCCTAGCCTATCAGTGAGTCCCAAGTCCTAACAATACAAAGTGTATGGCTCCTGAGCAATGACTGACATCTGCCCTCCACACATATATGCAAATACATATACACACACTTGAACACAAAGAAGAAAAGGAAGAAAGGAAAAAATGAAGGGAAGGAGGAAGGGAGGGAAGGAGAGAAGAGGGAAGGAAGGAAGCGAAGGAGGGAAGGAGGGAGGGAGGGAAGGAGGAAGGGAAGAAAGCAATAAAAAAAGAAAAAGAATGAAAAGGAAAGACACAAGAGAACCTTGTTTGCAATCTTGGGCCAGGAGGAAAATTTCCAAATGAAACATAGTACTCCAAGTCATAAAGGAAAAGTTGACAAACTGCAAGCAAAATTATTACAAATTCAAACTTCCCTACAATAAAATTAATTTAAATGAAAGGGCAAGAGAAAAGATTTGTAATGCATATACGAAACAAAAGGATTAATTGACATCCTTTAAGCAATAATTTCAAATTAATTATAAAAGACTAAATACCTAACAAACATAAAAACAAGTAGAATTATTTTTAAAACTCAATAAAAATGAAATTCAACTGACTGATGCAGCATTTTAAGACCCTCCACTTAATTTATAACAAAAATGATTAAAAATTATAATCCATTCATGATAAGAGAGACTACGGAGACATTCTTCTTCTAGTTACAAGCATGGAAAAGGTCTCCAAAAAATGTTTCATGGGAAAATCGTAGGATCCTGTTTATGCCTAGTGCTTCATACCTGCGTTTGTCTAAGGTCATACACATGTAAATGTGTGGGCAATATTCTCAGAGTACCTCTCCCACTGTTAACCGCTGGCCTTCCAGAAGGAAGAATAAAGAAAGTGACTTGGGGACCAAGGGAAACCCGCCATTTGCTTTACCTAAGGTGCGTGCTTCTTTAAATCTTTGTAAAGCTAGATTTCTGTTTTCTTATATTTTAGATAGCAACAAAGTAAAGCAAAGGAAAGATTTTGTGGCTGTGATTTTTTTTGTACCACACTGAAAGGAATTGTCTAGATTTTAAAAATAATTTGTTGAGATGAAAATTATTTAGAATTTTATGACAATTAGAATCATCAGAAGGCTTCACCTAAGGTGCATAGGCTGGTCCCAGCTTAGTCTGTCCTCAGAGTGTTCCCCCTGCTGGCAAAGCACAGCTTCAGATTCTGCAGGCTCCATACCTGTTTCCCCACCTCCACTTTTCCCTTCCCTTCGCGGCTCCCCTGCCACTCAAGTTAGAACCTTACTCTCTCCAGCCAGGCTTCCCTAGCTGTCGAAGTACTTCATCAGCATGCTTCCTGAACAAGTGAGGGACAGACACCGCTGATCATGATCTAACCCAGGTATATCAAATGGTTAAAGGTGAAAAACCAATCAATCACAAGCACTGCACAAAAACACACGACAGTGCTTTTAGCTTGGACCAGGAAAGGTCCCTGGAGCCCTTCCATGGGAGAGGCAGCTTCAAGTCCTGTGCAAGAAAGTTCAACTGATGGCGTTTCAAGAGAAGCTGTATGAAGACAACTGAGGCCACTTTCACGAGAGAGATGAAAATTTGTCCCCAACAGGATGTAAAAAGATGTCAGACTCGCTCTTAATAATTGGTAGACCCCCAAGATCTGCCCTGAGGGGGGCAGCGTGAACCTCTCCAAGCTTCCCCAACCCACTGAATAAAATGTTTTGACTCAAAAGAAAAAGAAAAAAAAAGATGTCAGACTCAAGACAACAGGCATTCACTAGAACATGTGACTATACAGGGTCTCCCACCAGGGATGTTCATGTCTCTCAAGCCACCCCCAGTCCCAAGGTGAACACCTTGAAGTTGTCTACATGTTACCAGTGAATTCCAGTCTCTTAAGGGTTCAGTGACCATACATCAGCTCAGTTTCACAAAGATAAGCCAAAGGGTTAAGGGTCCATAGGAAAAAGAAATGTGGTTCCCATCTTTAACATTTCCAATCACGAAGAAACTTGGGACTAAGAATACACAACTTAGAGACGCCAGTATCAGGTCAAGAGATTTCAGAATGAAATGTATGTAGACGGTGTACTCGGATATGAATTTCACCACACTGGACAGTGTGGAGTGCAGAGAGGGAGATCAGTAAGCAAGAATGTTACGGAGCCGTAGCACGGCAGGGTGCAGTCAGAGGCCCTGCACTGCAAACCTCATGGGTCCTTATGAGCTTGGACCACTGTGCTGTACTTACAAAACTTGTTTCTCCGTGGAGAGATCACAGGGTACAGATTATACTCAACAAGAGAGGCCAGCCAGGCCATCGGAGAGCAGGGAAAACTAGCCTGGCCCAGTTTAACTAAAAATTAGAGCCTACAATTTCCCATGTCCCTGAGAAAAATCTTTAAAGAGACCAACTGTCTTCTTCGCCCTTGACCTTAGGAAATACCATCCTTCCTCACTGTACCTTTACTGTATCTTTATGTTCTGGGGCCAACTCTGTTCTCTATGTGCCTCTAAGAACCCCAAGTTCCATGGTGTATTCCTCTTTTTCAGGCCCACTTACGGACATCTTCCTGCACGCCTCTATCTTTCAGCCTGCTACTTTTGAGTTGATCCTAATGGCCACTTCTTGCAACCTCAATCCGTTTATCAAGTAGTCTGATCTAATTTCTGCACTCTTCATCCCTGCCTCTGGGACCGCTCCCAGAATCCGCACGACCAGCAGCTCTCCCCACATCCTGGCTTCCCACTCTGGTATTGGCTGGGCCTGTCACATAATTCTCACTCTCACATTAGCCCAGGCCAGGGGCCTCAGCGGTGGCTATCCAGCTTCATCAGTGCATGGTATCAATGAATTAAAACATTGGTAAATGCCTTCACTACCCAACAAACTTCTGGTTTCCCCAGTTTTGGAGTAAGCTCACCTCTCTCCTACCATTTCAACCAAGGCCCCTCACTTCCCAGCAGTCTTTAGATCCTAGAGAAAGGGGAAGTCATTCTCCAATCACAGATGAACTCTGGAGTTCGGGGGTAGGGGGGAGGATCTAAACTACTCTGGAGACTTACAGCAGACAGTTAGCTCTCCCTTCTTCCTCTGCATATGCAAAACACAGACTTGTCACACAAACCTAGCCATTTAGACCAGGACATTGGGTCACAACCTAGCGAAAGCCAGAGCATCCCTGCCAGCCTTCCCTCCCGCAAATGTGGGTGCCACAGATGCCGTTTGGCTGCCTGCCCAGGAAGCTCCCCATCCTCTGCAATCCCCACTTACCACTTACCTGGAGCCTCCAGGAAGCAAGTACCCAACAAACTGACTGCAGCCACAGGCCACCCCACATCCCCCTCCCCAGCCCAGAAAATCCCATTCGAGGCAGACAGGGCTCCTTAACAAACAATTAGCTTGAATTTTTCATTAGCTGCTACTTCCTTTGCAGTTCCTGCCTCCAGCCTTTCATATCTCTAAGCTATGTATAGCTGGGGAGGCCCTGGTCGGTCATAGAGGAGAGCCCAGCGGATATGTGGGTTAAAGCATCCATGAACCCACCTCTGAATCAGACCTCTAATGAAGCCGAGTATAAATTAAACCCACTACTCTATACAGCCAACACGTGGCCTGCTTCAGACAGGCATTTCCGAGCACACTAGCGAAGTTTACCCTGTTGCAGGCAGCTTTGCTGTTGCCTACTAAGGATCACAGTGATGGTGAAGGCGGTAAACGTGTTGAAAACAGGACAGAGGTCTCGCGCTAGTGCATAGCATTGTTTGCGACGAACCTTCCTATGCAGACCTCATCCCGGCCTCCAAGCATCTGTGGTCATTATCATCCATGCCAGGATTATTAGAAGAGGATTGAGTTTCAGGGGTGGAATGACTTCGTCTAAGGGACACAAAACGAGTAACCGGCTAGGGTGGAACTGAAGATGTACTCCAGTCACATTTCCACGCTGAAATCTCAAAGTGGGGAAACGGATCATTTCCCTTTTCCTCCCTGAGCCCAGATCTAGGAAATACTGGATGAGTGGATGGGTGTGTTCAGGGCTGCTACTCCCAGCCGACTCCTTAGGGATGATTGAGAGGAGAGACAGAGACAGAGAGTCAGAGACAGAGGCAGAGAGAAAGAGACAGAGATAGTCAGAGACAGACAGAGACAATCAGAGACAGAGAGAGACAGAGACAGAGACAGAGAAAGACAGGGACAGTCAGAGACAGAGGCAGAGAGAGACAATCAGAAACAGAGAGACAAATACCTCTGTTCCCACATATATACAGACTGTGAAGGAGGATCCCCCACACATAATCTTACAAGGGTCCCCTACTGGCCTTTGGGGAGGAGGTTTCTAGGTCCTGGTGTTGCTTCCACAACCATGGCCGGAATACCACCTGAATTCAGGAAGACAGGCTTCTTCCAGACTGAATGTCTGTCCTTTGGGGGCCCAACAGAAAGGTAGCATCTGAAAGGAGGAGAACAAAAGGGCCCTGCTCTTTCTAGCCCTGTTCTCCACCTCTGAAGAGAGGACCTACAATCCACTCAGCCATCTGCCCAATGCCCTGAGTTCATTCCAAGTTACCCCTGGACCTCTGATAGAAGCAAAAAAAGCTCGTCATACTTAGGTTGCTCTGGTTGTTCATTGTCTCTTACTGTCTCCTCAATCAATGACTACTTGTAAATGAGTGAGTATCAAGTGAGTATCTTACCCCCCACTACAGCCCCCCTTCCTCCAAAAGGCCCAAACTTACCTCTTGGGAAACACCATACTCTCTTACTGTTCTCTCTTCTCTCCTTGTTTGAATTTGAGTCAAGTACCTGCTGAAGTCAATCTTGTCCTCTCTGCTCCTGGACTTTGAGGAATATATGAACAATGTGTGAGTTGGCTTGGGGCAGGTGATCAGAAAGCCAACACAATGGAGGTAACCCTCCACCAGTGTGATCTGAAGCAAACCATCTGTCACGCCCAGATCACGGAGTCCCACCAAAACCAACTGGAAGACTGAGTCCTGTATGTAAAAGCAAGTTACACAAGTTTACAAACTCAATCTCTCCATGTAGAGCCCTGAGCTCAGTTGGGGCTCGGTTTTTATAGTAGCAAAGGTAGGGGTGAGGGATTTCTAAGGTTTAGAACCCCTGACTGGCTGACATTTGTCTAGGGGTGTCCTGGTGAAAAGCAATGGGTGTGTTTTGGCAGGTGATCCTATGTACAATGGTTAGAATGTTGGGAATTTCCTCCCTGGTGAAAAGGGGATGGGTGTGTGATGCCCTAAGGGACATCTCTTCCTGGGTGGGGCATGGATGGTCTTGGTTTGTGGTATTTCGTAGAACCAGGTATTGCCTTACTGGTAAACTGAGACTCAGGCCTTCCTTCCTGTAGATCTATAGAACCTGTCTGGGCAGGTGTGTACCAAGCTACCCTGGGTCCTACACAAACAAAAGTTCCTCAGTGAGGGGCTAGAGAGACAGCTCAGTGGTTAAGAGCACTGTTGGTTCTTCCAAAGGACCTGGGTTCAATTCCCAGCATCCACGTGGCAGCTTACAACTGCCAGTTACTCTACCTCCAGGGGATCTGACAACCTCGCAAAATACCAATGCACATAAAATAAAAATAAATAAATCATTTTTTAAAAAAAGTTCCTCGGTGGGTGCTTGGGTGGCCCATTGTGACATAGCCTGGATTCTCCCAGGGAAGACTTACTAGAATCAGGCCTCAGTATCCTCCAGCAGGGTCTCCCATGTGCAGCCTCCTACTGAGTGTTCCTCCTTCCCTCCATCTTTCTGGATGCCCTCAGATACACCCCCTGCCCAGGATACTGAGTGATCCCACCCATCATTTTTATTTCCTACCCTGTATTCAGGATGGCATCTTTCTACCTACAAATGGAAATTCCACAGCCAGCAATCCATGACATCTTCATAAAGACAAAGGGTGGAGCACTCACCCTTCCAAAGACTGCACTGTGCACTCTCAGGTGCTATTTCCCGGCCTCTTGACTACCCTCTGAAGAGAGCAGTACCCTCTTACTTTCCAGAAGCACCCAGTTTGAGAAGAACAGGTCACCAGTCACTGTAACAGACAACCACTGGCCAAACTGGAAATCAGACCTCATTCTGCCCAGCATCTCACTTGATTCCATATAGGAGTGTACATCTGCCCCTAGGGTTGCAGAGTGATCACCAGAACATCTTGAAGCTGTACGCCATCCTGAAACGGGACCCCAGAATCCCATGCCAGAGCTGTAACTAGACCAAATCCTGGGTTGCGGGTACAGGAAAGGTGAGTAATGACAGCATGCACGGCGGGCCGAGAGGCTCAAAGGCTCAGGCGCCACATCGTGCAAGCTACATGTGTTGGCATGAGAAAAGCAGATGTTTTCCTAAGGTCTTCTGGAGGATGAAAGCTCAGAAGCAGGACAACTGGGTTCCCCTTTCAGCAAGGCCTCTCAGCTTCTCTGTAGTCACAGGACGACTTGACTAAGAATCCAGAAAGATGATAATGGCTGAGGGCTGAACGAGGGCCGGTGATACAGAATGCTGAAGATAGGGGTGCCTGAGAAGTCTGAGAGATGAGGGAAGAATAAAGTAGAGCACCTCCAGAGCTCCTCTGGAGCAGCTGCCACCCCACCTCCTCTCCCCAGTACCAGCTGCTCCAAGTAGCCAGCCTTACAGAGGGATATAGCCCTACACTGGTCTCTGGCAGAGAATAGAAATCTAGCCTGATCAAGCCACGGGTGGGGGAGGGGCTCACCTTACCAAAGTCTGGTCAGGAACTCTGGGAAAGAGGAGGCTACCTGTATTCCTGTCCTGAAGTCTCTGCTGGGCATCTCTGCACCACGGCAACCTGTGAAATATTTACAGTCAGTCAAGCAGGGGAAGCAAGGGGAGATGGGGCATGAATTATTGACAGCTTCACTCTCATCTTGGCCCAGGCTGCTTGGCCGAGCCGAGGCCCAGGGGAGACTAAAGGCAATCTATGGGCATTAAGCAGTGTTCTTGATGAAGCTGGAGGTAGAAGTTCCTGACTACAAGAGGGCCAGAGGTAACTTAAACCTTGTACCCCATGTCCCTTCGGGGTGCCTAGTATTTGTCAAGTGAAATGAGAATAATTATTAAGGAGCCTCGCTGCCCCAAACCCTCCTGGCCAAGCCCAACCAAGCTGCCCCTTCTTCTCTGGCTATCTCCCAGTGGCCCAAAGACTTGACAGCCAGAATGTCACTAAACTCCTGCAAGCTGCTCTGTGGCCTGTCATTACAGAAGCCAGCTGTCCTTACTGAGCTCATTCAAGACATCCAGTCTGGTCCTGAAGAGTACCAGAGCCAGTGACTGACCCCTGGACCAGCCCTGGAAGGTGGTTGGTCACACATTGTCCTTCCCAGGCCAAATGCAGAGGACTACAAAAGATGCTGAAGTTTCCCCAAAACCTCCACATCACCCTCCAGGGAAAGACCCTTGGGCAAGTGCCTCCTCCTGGGTTATCATCACTATTGTCTGCCAGGAAGAGAAGAGTTAGGGTTCACTGCAGACAAAAAAGGTTAGATAAGGAATCAAAGGACTCTAGTATTGTAGGAGAAAGGATCACTTGTTCCTCCCAGCTGCCCAGCTCGCTTAGACCCGAAATAATCACACAGTAACTATATTATTTAAATCACTGCTTGGCCCATTAGCTCTAGCTTCTTATTGGTTAACTCTTACATATTAATTTAACCCATCTCCATTAATCTGTGTATTACCCCATGACAGTAGCTTACCAGCCAAGTTTCAGCATGTCTGACTCTGGCCACGGCTCATGGCTTCTCCCTTGACTCCACCCTTCTTCCTCCCAGCATTCAGCCTAACTTTCCCTGCCTACCTAATATCTGCCTTGCTATAGGTCCAAAGCAGTTTTCTTTGTTCATTTATGGTAATCAAAGCACACAGAGGGGACTCCCACATCATAGTATGAGTTAGAGTACGACTGGCCAGTCATTGCCCTGAGCCTCATTTACCTCCTCTGGATCTGGAAGACATCTGCAGGAGAGTACAATAATGACCCAACTCAGAGCTATTGTCTTTATGAGCCAGCTTTCCCCTTCCCCCCCACTGAAGCTGTAACTTCAACCTCCCAGAAACTGACAACTCGACCGCCAAGGTGGCAGGCCACCCAGCCGTGTGACTTGGCCTCAAGACCAGAGGCTTTTTATATTTTCACATTTGTCCTTCCAGGACGTGTGGTGCTAGACTCCCCCTCTCTCCCTCCCTACCTCCCAAGCTACGCTGAACAGTCCCAGTTCTGAGTCAAGGGAAGGAACCAAGATGGGGAGGAAGACAAAGTAGTTCCTGACCCATCACTGGGTGGCAACAGTGCTGAAAGCCCCACCTAGCCCACACCCTCCCGAGATTCTGCCTTGAGGCAGGCACCAGGGGAGCCACAAAGAAAACTAATTCCCCCTGTGCACTTCCTGGAAGCCCACCTCCTCCAGCCCTGTGGTCAGACCTCCTGCTGAAGAAGGGAGCCAGACCCACAGGCAGATGGTCTAGCTATTTCTCACCTACTTTCTAGCTCTTGTCCCCAAGCTAAAGGCAAGTAACCCCAGATCTTCCAGAGGAAGTGAAAGGGGGCTGTGCTAGTAGGCTGTGTGTGAAGGGGAACAAGCTTGGGAACAAAACACCACAAGTAAGTAATATAAAACCATCCTCTTGAATAAACTCTATTTCTTAAAGAAGACACAACCTTCTTTTGGAGCCAGGAGAATTCCTGCTTATACAGAGCTGTCCTTCATTGCAGGACACCAGAATATGTCTCCTTCCTGGACCTGCATGCTCTAGAAAGTACTGTCCTTCCTATCTAGGTAGAATTACAGTCCTCAGATGTTTTGTGGTCTCCAGGGAAATAGTACTGCCCCTTGCAGAACCACCAGCAAGGGTTCTGTATGGCAAGGAGACAGTCGCTGTCTTGCCTCTTACTAATTCGCTCTTCTGTGGCTCTTGGTGCTAATTGCACTAAAGCATCCCTGTTGTGTTTCAATATGAATTGCGCTGCACTAGCTCAGGAGCTGAAAACACAGTAGATAACTTCAGGAGGGAGAGCTTCGCTGGAGGGAGGAGATCCGAGAGGCTGTGACTCTGAAGGTTATACCTCTCTCGGCTTCCTCCTTTGAGCCCTGGTTCCTGTCCACCAGAAACACAGACCCAAATGGCCCTGGACCAAACTCTCTGAAACCAAGAGCCAAAATAAAAATGGCCTCCTTTAAGCTGTTTATGTCAAGAATTTCATCACAGTAGCGAAGCAATTGACTAGTATGGCCACTTACCAATTCAACTGACAAACCCCAGCTATCTCATCCAAGGGTCTGTCAACAAAGTCTTTCTGCCACTGGTCAACCTGACCACCTGCCTGCTTATTACACCAGTGGACAAATGCAAGACCGCTCTGGAGCAGAAAACCCTTGAAACAGAGGCTAGACATGCACCCAACCATACTCTCTGAGAAGTAAGAGCCTCCATAGCTTCTTACAAAGGTGATTGTCCAGGGCCCTGATTCCTTCCTCGGGGAACTGTCTGTCAGTCCCCTTCATACACTGGCACCGTGGCTTCTGGTTCCCCGGCTCTAGGCTTTCTCCAGTAAAATCCATCCACCCGCTCTCCTTCTCTTCCTGATTCAGCACAGAGCATTTGTCACGACTTCGGGGATGTGTCAGCCGTGAGTAATGACCTGAGCACCCTCCCTGCAGACACACTCCCTGCAGGTGGGGACCTGCAGGGGCAGCACTTCTTTCTTCTCACCTAAGCAAGATCACAGGGACTGCAAGGGCTCTTCAGGGGTCCCCGCCCCAATTCATCCCTGATGAATTGGCTTGGAAGCTGTGAAATGTTATTGTCCTTTCCTTCCCACCCTCCATCCTTCCCGCCCTGCAAACCCTGGCCTCCTTCCACACAGCTTACTATCCATCTATTTGTCTTCGATCTATCCATCTGTCTGCCCAACCATCTACCTATATTAACTCACTGACTCAATATTCAGTAATTATTAAACAACAAGGTACCACAGTTGACCATTGTCAGTGAACCACCACTAAGTAGCCCTGATTAAATATGCTTTAAGGCGTCTTTTTTTTTTAATTCTACCACCAGAAGTACAATGCTTCCATTCATCCTGCATGCTGTTATTGATCACCCACTCTGTATCAGGCATGGTGCTAGAAGGTATGTGCTAGAAAGAACGGCTATCTGCTTACCAAGGGAAAGTAAGCAAGCTTCTAAAGTGTGGGGCTATTCAGGGATGGAGAAGGGCACAATGTGTCGAAGAAGGGAGTGGCAATAAGTAGGTCACTGAGGGTCTCAGCAAGTGTCTGGCACCGTTCTGAATACTGTTTATACATTAACTCATTTTCTTAGCCCAGCGGCACTTATTCCAGGGATGGGAGGACCAGGATAAACAAGGATAAGTCAGATAGAGAGATACAGTCCGGGTATAGGTTGCTGTGGTGGTTTGTATAAGAATGGCTCCGATGGGCTCATATGTTTGAAAGCTTTGTCACCAGGGAGTGGAATTCTTTGAAAGGGTTAGAAAGATTAAGAGGTGTGGCCTCATTGGTAGAAGTGTGAGTTTAAGGATGGCCTTTGAAGTTTCAAAAGCCCATGCCAGATCAAATCTATCGCTCTATCTGCCTGCTTATCTGTTTGTCTGTCTATTTATCTCCCTGCTGCCTACAAACCAGGATATAGAACTCTCAGCTACTTCTCCATCACCATGTCTGCCCGTGGGTCCCAATGTTCCCAGCTGTGATGAAAATGTAAGCAAATCCTCAATTAAATGCTTTAATTTTGAGTTAACTTGGTCATGGTATGTCTTCACAGCAATAGAACAGTGACTAAGAAAGTTGGTCACAGGGATCCACAAAGAAAACAAAGGTGAGAAACCTAAAGAGGAGGCCGAAGATAAGGGCAAAGGTACCTTCATCCTTTTCTCAAAGTTTAGCCACCACAATGCAAACAGGGCTTATTATTTGGTTTTCATTAGGTGGCAGAGGGTTGGCTCATCATCATCTACTGAGGATTTAACAAGAGCCTGTGCATGCGTCTAAAATGCACCTTTCACTAAGCTGAAAATTGTTGCACCAAACAGTCTTGAGATCCACTTCTTCCTGTAAGGTCCTAGAAACAGGAGAGAAAGGGGGACAAATGGTCCTGCCCTAAAAATTTCCAAGAGGTCAGCTTTAATCATAGAGCCTAATCAGAAGAGTTGAACATTACAAGAGCCCTTCCAAGTGGAACAGAGTGTGCATCATTCAGGCCAACTTGTAGGATGGACATCTCATACCCATAGCTTCTGGTAGCCTCTGACTGCTGACCACTCAGAGATGGTCCCCTCTACAAGAACTGCCTACCCCAACAGGTACAAGCATCTACTAAAGACAGTCCCACCCAGTGAATGACTGATGGACAGACATAACGTCCTAGCTTCCCAAGCTGAAGTAGGAACCTCTCAGAAGAGCCAACTTTCTCAGAACCCCCTATCAGGTCAGCTGGAACCCTAACTGTAGCACAGAATGACCTTCTGTCCTCTGTGCCTCACTATCATCCTGTCCAGTCAACATCCTGCATGACAGTCTTTGTTTCAGGAAATTAGCCTGTGGCAATGGACCACAGTAACCTAGGCCTTTTGAGGATGCTGCCTGAGCTAGTCTACCCAGGCAAACTCCTTCTCAACTAACTCTGGTCCTTATTTGACAGCACCGGTAAGGAGACCTGCTCACTGCTCCTTCCACACCATTTTTCCAGTGCCTCTGTTAACTCAGAAACCACAGTCCAGTGTCTCCGATCTGTGGCTGGCTGAAACTTTAACCTGGCCTCTGACTCCATCACTACCACCAGCACGGCCCTCGGCTCTTTCCTTGACTCATCTCTTTTAAGAACCTGTTTGTTTCCTTCTTCCAGAAGTCTTCCTAGGCTACTCTCTCCTAAACTTGAAGAATCCGGAGTCTGAGGCACTTGACCTCTCAGCTGTTGCTAGTTTGGAAATATTTGGTGCATTTGGAGGTGGCTATTTAGCCATGCTTGTGGGTTTCTTTGAAGTCTGTGTGCAGGAACGAGTGCTCTGCTTCTCCAACAAAATGAGTGAGAGTAGAGATCCTCCGAGGTCCAAGTCCTCCATCTGTCTCCTCCGTGCCCTCTCTTAGCAACCACTTGATTGCCTGCAGAAAGGACCAGCCAGGATCTGTGGCAGTTTAATAACTCAACAGGAACTCTAGCCACCTACTTCTGTCCTGTATTTCTGTCAAAGTCCTATAAGTACAATCCCTCCAGAATTTCTGGGGAGCACATAGGACAGCTACCATCATTTCTGTTTCAGGGCTGAGTTTTTTGGCTCAATGGCAGACACTTGTCTAGCACGCACAATGGTCTGGGTTCCATCCCAAGTACTAAAGTGTGTGTGTGTGTGTGTGTGTGTGTGTGTGTGTGTGTGTGTGTGTTTATCCATTATAATACTGTATAAATGAAGATCCTACTGTCAAAGAGGTTAAGAGCCGTGCCCAAGAACAACCTAGGCCTCCTTACTCCTAGTCCATAGCTCCTTCTGTCACACTTTGCAGAGAGGGGGCAGCCCTGCCACGTGTGATGCGTGGGAACCGAAGAATCTGGTCTGCAGTTGAGCATCATGCTCCTGGCAGGCTATATGGCCCTCACCCACCCAGGGGGCTGGATGATGCTGGCAGGCATTTGCGGGGGCATTCCAACTGCCATTCTTTTTCCAGATGGCCGTGTACAAAGAGCTCTTTCAATAGGCATGGGCACCAGGGAGGCCTAGGAAGCCACAGCCACAGGAAGGACCTGCAGAGTCCTCCAAAGACTAGACCCATCTGCTGGAAACAGGGATATAATCAAACACACAGGACTTCATAGCACTCAGCAAAGGTTCGGGTCCCTCCTGGCCTCTCACTTAGACCCTGGTGAGGGCACCAAGGACCCACAGACCCATGATCATCACTAAGGTCGGAGAGAATACCCTGAGGACCAATCTCTGGTAGCATGTGGATGTTTGCCTCTAGTTGGTGGAAGAGCCATGTGAGAGCCCATCCTTCCTGCTGCATGCTGTAAGGTGCACTGAAGGCTCCATGGCCAACTCTGTGCATGACTGAAGGAGCCTCTTTCCTCTGGCAGACTTTGGGACTGGCATTAATATCAATAGTAGATAACAGGAACAGCCCTGACCCTGTGCCATGCTACCCCCAAAGTTGCTATTCAGGGCCCCGTAGCACCTCCACGAGTCAGGTAAGTTCACTGCACCCTTTGCACAGCAAGCAGAGGCCAGGAGACAGGGATGAGAAGAACTTGTCAAGAAGCCCCCGGAAAAAGGAATGGTCCTGATTCAAATGCAGGCTGCCTTTGTGTTTAGTGTCCTTGCTGCAAGGCCGGCCACGAGCTTGGGGTATTCTTACTCTAAAATACAACTAGCCCACTTTCCTAGCCCTCTACATGCGGGTTTTGATAATGGCGTCAGGTGAGTTTCCGGCAGCAAAGGCTGTGGGTTTATGGCTCTGGTTCGAGCTAGTGTCCGCTGCCCGCGAGGTACAGATTGGAACGTGGAAATGACAGCAGGGCCCAGGCAGATCTCTGGTGATCACGCGCTGGAGGGGCGTGGTGGTCGAAGAGTGGAGTCAGGGCACACAGCCAGGAATACTGCACTCGGCACCAGCCGCCCACGGCCACCGGCCTCTCTCAACACGACAAAAACTGTAACACGCTCTGGGCGCCCAGCTCCGGACTGCAGGAGGCATCTGAGCGAAGATGTGGGGGCGACCACAGAGCAGCTTGCTCCGCAAGCCACATTTGTACCCACGCAGTGACCTCTGCTGGTCCTGCTGGCCCTGTGCATCTGGGAATGGCCTCTTGAGAGGCAATAGCCCCTGAAGAACGGACTCTTTTACCTCAGAGAGCTTGTGTTTGGGGGAATAGGAAGCCTTTAACTTTGTCCACAAGCCAGACCTGTTCTGTTACCTTCACAAAGTGGGGGGAAAGAAGAACCCCATAGGGCTGCTGAGATACACAAGCTGAGCTAAGAGACGAGGAATTCTGTCTGTCCGTATTGCTCAAGGTTCTGTGTGTACCCATTTGCTGTCTCTGCCACTGCAAAGATAATCCTCAGGCCAGCGTCATTTAAGACCTGAATGCAGAGAGGTGTCTTGTGATTCAGATAGAATGACTGGAATCATGATCCCTCCCCACCAGCACAAGCGAAGACCTCACGCATATGCCCTGAACTGCTCTCTACTGGCCCCACTGTTAAGTTTTGAATCCCTGGTTAAGAGAAATCCGCCACCGTGGATGTAAAAAAAAAAAAAAATCAATCAACCCGGATTATTAAATCCAGGTTTATTCTGAGCAAAGCACTCCAGGGTGACCCCCTCAGGATGGTAGGATAGGTATCACTTAAGTAGCCCATAGGTGTGGTAGCAGCCCCAAGAAGGGGTTGACTTTTGGCCGGCTTTCTCAGGGGCGGAGTATGAAGAGGGCAACTCCAGGAGAGGGACCCCACTTGGCACACTGAGAGTGGAGTTTGGAATGGAAGGAATGAGACCTGAGCGTGGAAGAGGGCCCCAAGCTGGTGATCCCAAACACTCCAACCTTTTTGGGTATATATGAATGGCAGTAGGCTTCCACCTGAACACCCACTGAGACTAACCGACCCTCTGTGGGAAGTAGAATAGGCTAAGTCTCCTCTCCAGGGGTGGCTCTCCTCCTAATGTAGATTCCCAAATACTAGACCACCTGAAATTCTACTGATCCCATCTATCAGGCAGAGTCCTGGCTTCCTCCCAGGATTCCTATTCAGATAGGCGGTGGGGAAACTAGAATGTGTATTTTTGACCCATACCCAAATTTAGCAAGGTTGAAGACTGCCTTTCCTTCTCCAAAGCCCGCTAACCTTAGGTCTGCCAAAGAAAAAGCCCGAGTTGACAGCTGAGCTGGGGTGGGTGGTCCAGCCTGGCACAGGCTGGCTCTCTAAGGACATCTCAGAGGTTTCTCTTGTCTCTAGATGGCAGACAACCTCAGTCACCTTTGAAAAACCCACTCCCCTGGTCATCTTTAGCAAGAGAACCTGTTTATGTAGAAATTATACCTTAATCAAAGAAACTGGTGTAATCCTGACTCACACAAGTTATTGACACAAGAATCATGCTGTGGACAGGTTTTGGACAAGGAACTCTGAAGAGAAGTCAGAGGGGAGATGACAAGGATTACTTTAACGGGTGCCCATAAACTCATGACTACATGCGATGTCCGGAACTTCAGCAGCTATCCCCTGCCTGTGGGAAGACAACTTGACAACAAAATCCCTGAGCGAAGAAGGAAGCAACGAAGAATCCTGCCCTTTTGTTGCATTGTGGGGCTGTCAAATTAGCCAACCTTAGTAATACTTTTCTTCCAGACGTTGGGTTTTGTGTTACGGTAGAAAATATCTTCAAGTATACTCAATCTCTCCAAAGACTTCGCACAGTGATCTGCCGGCATGTTTTGTGAAGTAGGAAGCAACCATTCTTCATTCTCATATCCCAAGGCCTGCCGACTTTGTCTTCTAAATATTTCTTACCTCCATTCGTCTTTCTACATCTTCACTGCCACCATGACACGGAAGACACCACATTTACCTCTCTCCTGGTCCCCGCTTGAGCTCTTCCCCTCTTCCCCACCATGGTCCAACCCAGAAGGTGTTATACCTCCTGCTTCAGACCTTTGAATGACTTCCTGTTTTTCTTAGGCAACACTGAATGTCTTCCCACCTTGTTCCTTTTCCCCACCCCTTCTGTTTCTTTGGCTCTACATCCTGCTTCCCCCTCAGCCTGCCCACCAGCTCCGCTGGCCTCCTTAGCACTTCCTGAACTCCACTGAGACACTCCTGACCACAAGGTCCCCTTTGCCTTTTCCAGCCCTGGCCCTTCATTGACCTGACCTCCCTTGTACCCTACCTCATCCCTCCCAAACACCATCAAAGGATCACTTACTCTGGACCAAAGCCTTGCATTCGCTGTGAATGTTTCTCTCATCCTACTGAGCTCTGCCTTTAAAACATCCATCGAAGTCTACAGTCACCATCTGTAAGAGCATTTGGTCATCTGGAAGAGTATTTGACTAGAAAATGAACTTCACAGGTCAAGGACTCTTTTACCTGCCTGCTGTTTAACCTCACATGTTAAAAACAAGGGGGGAGTGCATGGTCGATCCTTAATCCATCATTGTCAAGTAAATGAATAAACACACGCTCTCTTTTGGAAAGGGAGGAGGAAGGCATGTTCTGACCATTAGCCCAGGCTATCCTGGAATTGGAGCTGACTAGCCCAAGCTGGCCTACAGATCCTCCTACCTCAAGCTAAGTCTAGGCTTAACCGGTGTGTGACGCCATACCCATCCCGTTTAAAACTCCTCCTCGGAATTTTGGGCAAAAACTCTTGTTCAGATCAATGCTCTTCTGCACAGAGAATGATTGTGGCAGATAGGACTCAGGAAGTGTTCATACAGGTAGATGGAATTCCTATGAATGTTCCATGTGGATTCCAAGAACAGGCCCAGAGTTAACCAGAGCATGGATCATGGCCTCCCAGGGCTCCTGTCTGGTTAATTTGTGCAGTGTTTATGTCCCTCTCATCGTTCCTGACCCACTTTCTTATCTGTTCTTTGGGCACTAACAACAAGACAATAGTGACAACAGGGCGTCATGGGACTCCATCCCCTCTTGGAGGCCACCTGGGGCCTTCCTAAAGCTTCAGTCTTCCAAGACAGAGACCATCCAATCAGTTCTGGCCAGAGGCTGGAATGGGTAGCTCTGAATGGTCCGTCTCTCCTGTCAGTTAAAGCACGAAGGCCCCATGGAAAGTTTCAGTGTACAGTAGATGTCTCGCAATTGCCTCAGTTTCCCCCAGGACAATCTACATCCTCAGAAGCAGATACTTTCAGGAGGATAATTAGGGAGAAATTCAAGTTCCATCTCAACAAAATAAAAAATCCTCTGACTGGTCCTTAGCTCTCACCCTCAATACCTCCCGCCTCCTCTCTAAGGAGAACAAGTTCCAGGCCAGGGTAAAGAAGCTGAGTCCCTGCAGTGGAGCTCAGGGTTCACAGGAGTCTGGGGGGTGGCTCAACAACTGAAGATGGGTGCACAGACAGCCCTTACCCTTGCAGTGGAGCTCTGGATTCACAGGAGCTCAGGAGCGGCTCAACAACTGAAGATGGGTGCACAGACAGCCCTTCCCAGGGTCCAGGAAGGAGTTGAAGACAGAGCTGACTGGGATCTCTGGAACTCTTCCAATAGTGGAGCATGAGATTCCAGCTGGGCACAGGTTCCCTAGGCTGGCTGGACACTATCATCTGAGTTCCTGTGGCCACTGGTGCCCTTTTTGTCTTATTTCTTCACCTCAGATGCCCCAGGGTAAGAGTCTCATTAGAGTGCTTCCTACACACTGGCAAGTACAGTGACCTGGAAACACTGCACCTCTTCCTGAGCTCAGGTGACATCAGGTGGCTGATCTCAGTCAGGCAAGCTGCTGGAGAGAAGAATGCGCAAGACACTGCTCTCTAATCTCCCAAATGTGCTCTCCCAACCTCCTCTCCTTGCTACCTCCCTCTATTCCTTCTCTCTCTCTCTCTCTCTCTCTCTCTCTCTCTCCTTTCTTTACAGAATCATTCTACATTTAAAATAGGACAAGAGTGTTTTCCGAAGTTCTAAAATGTCCTTAAGGAAATTCATGTAGAAAAGAAACTCAGCCTAATTTAATGCAAAGCAGACAAGATGGATATTACCCCCGCCCCCACCCCCATCCCACCTCAGAGGAGAGCATGGCCCTGGCTCACATCAAGCAGCAGGGTCAGCATGGACTTGTTCAGACCCAAACTGTCAGTCTCCCATCTGGTTCCTGAGATGCATTCTGTGTCCTGCATTCTGCTTGGCAAGTGAGATTAGGGCACAGAAAGTGCCTTTGAAATTAAAATAACACTTTCTCCAACAGCCCCAGGGTGCTCCTTTTCCCTTCCTCCAGGCTGGACCTCCACTAATCTCTGCTAACTTGCACAGATCGCCCCCACAGCAGAGTTGTCACCTCGGGGGCTCCCATAGGCAGAGGCAACTTGAAGAGCATTGCACTTGAAGCACATGGGATCCTGTGTCCTTGTGAGCCCGAGAGCAGGGAATGACTCAGAAACGGTCAGTTCTGCCCAATGAGAGTAAACTGAGAGGCAAGAGTCATGGGAATTCATTTTCTGGATCATTTTCATAATCTGGTGAAAATGACAAAAATGTACATTCACAACAAAACCTCAAAACTCACACGCAAATTTAGTGCTAACCCATTGAACTCGGTTAGTAATCCTGTATCTTTGGTATCGATTTATACATCTTTGATCCTACATCATCCTCAGACTCATCCAAGCGAGACCATATCCTGAGTCTCGGGCCTGAGGGCTCTGCTCTGGTCCCCTCTCCCAGGTCCTCTGCTCACAACATTGCCATTCTACAGAGCCCTGGGACCCAATTCCATGGCCTACATGGGCTCCTTCACCTGACACATCCTCTGAAGGTTAGGTCTTACCATGTTGCTAATCACCAGTCTCATATGGCATCTGTTGACAGAAGATTTCAGTGTTCACACTGTGTACACGGACCCTGCAGGAGACAGAAAAATGCAAAGATGTCCCCATCCTAATCCCAGGAACCCATGAACACATTATTTTACACGGCAAAGGAGGTTTAGGAAACATGATTGCATTAACCATCACAAAATGGAGAGCTTATTCTGGATTATCCAATAGACACGGCATAATTATAGTAGTCTTCCTGGAGACCATTTCTAAAGAGGGGGAATGAGGGCTAGAGATTTGGAGATTCCCCATTATTGGGTCTGAAGGCAGAGGCTGAAAAAGGCAGCCTCTAGAAGATGTAAAGAGTAAGGCCATTGCCCTCGAGCCTCCAGAAGTAATGTTACCTACCAACCCTTGCCATCAGTCCAGTGAGATCCAGATTTCTGACCTACAGAACTATAAGAGAATGAACCTGGGGGGATGGGGAGATAGCTTAGTAGCCAAGAGCACTTGTTGCTCTTGCAGAGAACCAATTTTAATCCCCAGCACCCACATGGTGGCTCACAGTCATCAGTAGGCACAGCTCCAACAGATGTACATACATGCACGCAGGCAAAACACCCATACACATAAAAGTAAAATAAATAAATCTTTAAAATAATAAGAGAATAAAACTGCATTAAATTACCACGTTTGCTGTAACTTCCTCCATTGACTGTAGAAAATTCAGACACACCTTCAATGGGCAGGGAAGAAAGAGAGAAGACGAGCAGGTTGTAGACTTGGAGCAGGAGACTCAACAGTGCATGGTGACTTATAATAACACTACATTGGTTACTTCTGTTATTGCGACAAAATACCAAACGAAAGCAACTTAAATAAAAAATATTTATTTGGGATCACAATTTAAGAAGTATGTGTTGGCACTGTGAGACAGCTGTCCAAAGTCAGGAAACAGAGAGAAATGAATGCTGGTGAAGAGCTGATATTCTTCTATTGTTTGTTTCTTTTATTCAGACTGGGACTCCAGTCTAGGGGATAGCGCCACCCACATTCAGGATACGTCTTCTCTCCTCAGACATGCCCAGAAGTGTGATGTGGGACTCCCCTCTATATGCTGTGAATAGCATTGGTTAATAAAGAAACTGCTTTGAGTCCGTAGCAGAGCAGGGCAGAGCAGAGCTAGGTGGGGAAAATTAAACTGAATGCTGGGAGAAAGAAGGCAGAGGCAGGGAGAAGTCATGTAGCTCTGCCGGAGACAGATGCTGAACTTTACTTACCCAGTAAGCCACAGCCTCATGGCAATATACAGATTAATACATAGATTATGGAGATGGGTTAGTTTAAGATATGAGTCAGCCAGAAATATGCTTAAGCTATTGGCCAAACAGTATTGCAAATAATAAGGTTTCTGTGTGATTATTTTGGGGTTGAGCAATTGGAAACAAACAAGCAACCTCCTATAACAGAAGTGCATCTTCTAGGTAATTCTAATTCCTGTCAAGTTGACAGGGACTATTAGTCACTACAAGTCACTCCTTGTCAACTTGACATATAAACATCACCTTAAAACATAAAATATACTAATGATAGTGTTTGGGTTTGTGTGAATGTGTGTGTCTATTTTTCTATAGACAAGCTCCTTTTAATTTTCATCTCACTTTAGTATATCTCTTATGTTTTTATTTTTGCCTGGCATCAATGGAAATGGTATTTTCTTATGTGTATCATAATGCAGTCCTTGTTTTCTAGTGGTCTTCTTTTATGTTACAAGGAAGCCATCTTTCATCTTCATAGTGCTCATAATTGCCTTCATCCTTCATGATTTCTTCCTTCTGACTCCAGCATATAACACAGCCAGGTCCCAGTGTTCCTCGACTTCCTCCAGGTTCTCCAGTACCCCTATCTCTATGTCTCTATATCCACTGTCCTCCTAGTGGCCTGGATTCCAGACATTAGAAAGCAGGGAGAACATTCATAGGGACCTTAAGGATCACAGTGAGAGCAGTGATCCCAAGTTGATGCCTTATCCTTCCATCCTATCTTTCTTTAATGGCGTTTTCCATGCTCAGGACTTTCTAGGTGTCAGTGACAAGCCTTGATAAAAAAAAAAAATACCTCTTGCCAGGTTAGGGGCATGGGGATCAGAAAAATAGTAAAGAGTGCAAAGATGTGAGTAAAATAATAAAACAGAACACATAGGATAGTATTGGGAGAGTTCCAGTGAATACTGACTTCTCCAGCGTTTAATTTTCCGTGCACTTTTATACCCCAATACAAAAGGGGAAAGAAGGCAACAAAAGACTTCTTTCACATGATACAAAGGACAACTCAAACAGCTAATTGCTTCAACACTTTGAGACATCAAGTCATTAGTATTTTGTTGTTTAGGCAGTGAACCATACTAGACCAAGGATCCTGAAGACAGCCACTCCCTAGGTAACCTCTATTATAAAAGAAGGAGCAGAAGTATGCTTGCATACCTTGACCATCTGTCAGGGTGGAATGGATTTAGTTGTATGGACCATCTTAATGTCAAAAGAACCAAGTAACCACTTCCTGAATCAGAATGTGTAGCCCTGGTTGTTGTCAACAATTTTTAGCAACCTCCAAACTCTCTGACCAACAGACAAGGTGGAAATAGGCTCACATTTTTGGGCCTTCCCATCTAGGTTCCCTGGTGCTTTTTGTTTTTTGCCTGAAACATGTCAGTTAATACTTACCAACAACCACTTTGCATCTGCCAAGAGACTTTCTCGCATCTCCCCCTCTTCTGCAGCAATCTGCTTTCTGTTGCTGCAATAAAGCCATGTCAAAAATGCAACCTGGGGAGGAAAGGGTTCCTCTCATCTCACAGGACACAGTGCAGCACAGAGGGAAGTTAACACAGGAAGTCAAGGTAGAAATCTGGAGGCAAGAACTACAGCAGAAACCATGGAGGAACAATGCTTACTGCTTTGCCTTCTCTTGCTTACTCAGCTTGCCTTCTCATACAAGCCAGGCACACCTGCCAAAGGACAGCACTTCCCATAGTGCTCTGGGCCCTCCTGCATCAACAATCAACAAAATTCTTCACAGACATGCCCACAAGTCGAACTGATGGGGGCAACACTTCAATTGAGATTCCCTCTTTCCAGTCATGTCTAGGTTTATATCAAGTTGACAGAAACTAACTATGACACTGTTCTGCTGTGTTGACCTCATAGCCCAAAGACACAAGCCACTTTCTTCCCTCAGGCAGCCAATAAGCTGCCACCCAAGTTTGCCTTGCAGTCCAGTCAGTTCCATGGTCTTTTCGTCAAATGACCACATGCAGATAATGGAATATCAGGTCATACCAAATTAGATTCCAGGGCTCATAAAGGTCATGGAGTCCCACTGCAAAGGTAGTCACTGACCCAGCCCCATGATCCCTAGGCATGGCCAACACAAATTTGCACTACAACTGTCCAAGGCACTCTAGAACAAGCAGACCAGTGAATGAATGGCAAGGTCCATACAGGGTTACCAGATCTCATTAAAAAGATGTGTGTGGGGGAGGGCCTTGGACTTCCCACAGGGCAGGGCACCCTGACTTCTCTTTGGACTGGAGAGCAAGGGGGAGGGAGAGTGGGAGGAGAGGGAGGGAAATGGGAGGATGGGAGGCAGTGGAAATTTTTAATAGATAAATATTTTAAAAAGATTGTGTGTGTGTGTGTGTGTGTGTGTGTGTGAGCACATTCACATGCACACACATATCTAATGACATTCAGTTAAAGTTGAATTTTAGGTAAAGAACAAATATGATATAATTATGTACTGTATGAGGCATAGTTATCTTTTAAGAAAGTCATTCGTCGGGATTTCAGATGAAACCGCGTTCATCTACAACGTACTATTAGAAGCCCTAAGCCCCAGCACTCTGTGTGGCCTTAGCAGTGCTGGTGGTAGGGAGGTGAAATTCTCTCCATACACCACTGGGGATATAGTTGGCCTGGAAAGGCTGGGAGCCAAAGCCCTTTTGCTCAGAGCTGCCTTGTCTACCTTGAGGTTAGAGAACAACTTGCTGAAGTCCTTTCTCTCCTTTCACCCTTAGGTGGACTCACGCCACCAGGCTTGGTAGCAAGCACCTGTTACCTACTGAACCACCATGCCAGCTCTCCCCTAATAGTTTTTCATGCCCAAAGTCACTTTCCGACCCTTCTTTCTGCCCCCTTTTTCAGGTGCCAGTATCATTCTGCTGGCCACAAAGCAAGCCCAGTTCAGTAGGCTCTCTTCTGTTGACCCCAACACCTCTTAATTCATGGTCCAACCAAAACCCAACCCAGGTCTCCTTCTGTGTCCTCAGACGACATACTTAAGACAATAGTCAGATCTCCAGACCAGCACAGATGACTTGGATCCTATAGAATGCTCTATGGCACACCACAGAGCCTGCCCTGGTAGAGCAGAGAGCTGGCCTTATGGTAGAAAGACCTGGCTGTAACATGAGCGGGCCAGCTTGTTGGGGTTTCCATCCTCCAAGTACCCCAACAGCTGGCAAGCAACAAAGAAAATCACACACAAGACTCCATAAGGTTATAAACTGATTGGCCCATTAGGTCAGGCTACTTATTAGTTCTTATGACTTATCTTAACCCATTATTCTGATCTATGTTAGCCACACGGGCTCAGTACCTTTCTCAATGTGACAGCTTACATGTTGCCTCTTCGGTGGTCTGCGCAGGAGTGGCAGAGGGACCTTCCTCCTCCGTAGCCTTATTCTATTCTCATTGCCCCGCCTCTACTTCCTGTCTGGTTGACCCGCCTATACTTCCTGCCTGGCCAATCAGCGTTTTATTAAAATACATGATTGACAGAATATAGACAATTCTCCCCACACCACCTGGCCAGGATAGGGAGTCAGAAGGACTCTCTTCTGTCTCTATTCTGATCCCTGGGGAGCTGGAGGAACAATTCCAAGTTCTCAGAGGGAACCCTAAGCAAGTGTTTGTTATGCTTCTTGCTTAGATGAATGACTACAGCAGAGGAGGGCCCAGCTAAGAACCAACCAGCCTGAGGCCCCGAACGGAAGACAAGAAGTGATCACTGGAGTGATGGATACAGTAGTGATATTACAAAGGTAAGGGGGTATCCAGAACTACCAACCAGTCTGCTGGAGGAAGTAGTCCAAGGAGACAGTCACTGTGTGAGATGGTCTCGAGGCTTCCGAGGTACAAATCAAGCGGCATGTCACTTGCAAAGCTGAGGAAAGGGGCGTCTGGAATGCCTAGAGGACGGGTGGTGGGACACAGCTGACCCCAGTCTACCCATCTGAGGGCTACCTCTGTGAGGAAGTTCAGGGAAAGGTCGGGAGCAGGAGTCTACCTCCTCACACAGCAGCTGTGCCTCATTTCTTCCAAATCAGCAACTCTGGTTCTCTGGGCCCCAAGACATTCTTCTCACAAACTGGGTAAGAACAACCCTTGGGCATCCACTGTGGCTGCGGTTTGCAGTGACCAACCATACCAGGTCCCTGCAGCATGGCAGTCCCCGACAGAAAAGTCCACCGGTGAAGCACATGGGCTCAGGCTGTCTGGACACAGGCCCCAGCTGTGTCCCCGACACCTGTGTCATATGGGGCATCCTGAATCTCCCTGTGCCTCAGTTTCCTCACACACTAAACAAGGCTCATGAAGCATGGCGGGGATGGAATGACGAAATGGCAACCTCGGAGCAATTCAATCAACAAATGACTGTTCTGTGTCCTGATCTCACTAAGAAAACAACCTAAGATAATTGTGCAAATGGTAAGTACAAAGAAGGTAAAGAGAGAGAAGAGGGATGGGGGCCACATCTCTGAATGAGTAAACAGAGAAGGCTTGATGGAAGTGGCTGACAGGGCATCAGGCAGATCAAGTATTCCAAGCAAAGGGGCCGGCAAGTGCACAGGCCTTTGAAATATTTGGGGATCAGCAAGGAGACGAATGGGATCAGAATAAGCAAGAGGCATGAAACCGGAGAAGATGAGTAATGGAGTCTGGGAATATGGTGGCTAATCTTGGACATCTACTTGACATGCCTAGGAAGAGGGAACCTAACTTGAAGAATTGCCTCTAGGACTGGAGATGTGGCTCAGAGGTTAATAGCACTGGCTGTTCTTCCAGAGGTCCTGAGTTCAATTCCCAGCAACAACATGGTGTCTCACAGCCATCTGTAATGAGATCTGGTGCCCTCTTCTGGCCTGCAGGCATACATGGAGGTAGAATTTTGTATACATAAAAAATAAATAAATCTTAAAAAAAAAACAAAAAGAATTGCCTCTATCACTGACCTGTGGACGTGTCTGTGAAGCATTTTCCTCAATACTAATGCATCTGGGAGGCCCAGCCCACTGCGGACAGTACCATGCCCAGACAGGTGGGCCTGAACCACATAAGAGAAGCAACTGAGTGTGCGCCGAGGAGCAGCCAGAAAATAATCTTCCTCCATGGTTTCGGCTTCAAGCATCTGTCTTCAGCTCCTGCCTTGGTTTCCCTTAATGACAGACTGTAAAAGTAGCCTCTCCAGGCTATTTTTGGCCAGAAAGTTTTATGACTACAACAGAAAATCACAATAGGACAGGCAAACATAAAGTTTCATGGCTGTCGAAAGGACTTTGACTGGACACCAAGTGTCATGGGGGATATCGAAGGACTTGAAGGGGGAGGGGATGTGAGTGAGATTTTTTTTTCAGGCTCATTTTGGCTGCTGTCCAGTGAACAAACACAGGGAGATCCATCAGGAAGCTACTAGAACAGCTCAGTGTGGTGCAATGGTCCTAAGCGCAGCAGGAGAGTGCATGGGACACACTGAGCCATACGCTGGGCATGTGTTATAGGTAGAGCAACATTTCTGTAGGGCAGATGCGATGAGAGAGTGAGGGACTGAGCCCCGCCCCCCCCAGAGGTGTTAATCTAGACAACTTAAAAATGGCACTGTGACCGAGACTGGGAAGATGCCCAGGGAATTTGGTTCTATGGGAATGTCCAAAGATGGGTTTTAGACAAGCTGGGTTTAAAATGCCTGCTTGGCATCAGAGTAGAGACATGGCATGGGCAGATAAAAACATAAGCTCAGAGCTCAGGAGAGAACTCCAGGCTGGTAGAAGGTCTGCAGTGGCCAGGAGGCTATAGACAGTAGACACATCGGGACTGGGTGAAACACTCAAGGAGACCATATGGCTCACTATCACATGCAACTCTGAGAAGTAGAAACAACTAGAGAGGGAGGCTAAGCAGGAGTTTCCAGCACTGTAAACACAGCTACATCTGTAGCTCTGATTTGTTAAAGGTTCCAATCATTGTTACTGGCTGCATCCATGCAGCCTGGGTCTATAAGAGTGAAGGATGCTACAGAAGGTAGCTGGCTTTTGGGTCTGGAAATCTGATAGACATTCCCCCAGATTAATTCTGCTTCAAACCAGAAGAGAACAAATGAAGCCTATAACCCAGGTACATGCCTAGAAATAAAAGATTGGAGGGACGTGGGGAGAAGGACCTTGCCAGGGAAAGATAGACATTTCCTATGCATAAAGGACAAAGAGGAGGGGGAAGGGGGCAAGACACAGTGCTGCATCCAGCAGCCACCCTCTTCATCCAGCTGAATGACAGAACAACCAGAGACAATGAGGAGAGAGAAATGATTTTAACTGCTGTCTTGATTTTAAAAGATCAACTATAATCACATAATTAGGATGTCTTGTTTGATGGAAGGATGAAAAGCCGTATTTGATTAGGACAAAAAATAATTAAAGAGGTCACTTAAGAGCTATGTTTTATAACCAGCTGGCCCCTTTGTCTCTCATCCTGGGGCATGTAGACACAGTACCTGGCAAAGGTGTAAGGTGTTGTGTTTAGCTACACAGTGGCTGGAAGGCACCCTTGAGGACTGTAGTGAGGTGGGTTACACAGAGGCAACTCTCCAGGTACAGAGACAAAGACTCTTTCAGCACCAGTCAAACCTGATAATCAGATGGCAAGGTGACAAGATTTCTAATGTATCCTATGGAGATAAGAAACTGCCAAGACCAAGCTGAAGGACTTCATACTCCAAGGAGAGAAATGTGGATCTTAGAGTTGGTGGTCATTGTAGAGCAACCCACAAGGAAGGTGTAGAGATCATATGTCAATAGTAAAAAAGCCATTCACCTTTTAATGAGCACTCGCAAGTATCAATCAAACTCTTTGCATAAATTATCTTATTTAATCCCACCCACAACCTTGGGAAGTCAGAGTATTATTTCATATCTTTGTCCTAATGTGTTTAGACTAGCTAAGAGGTCATTCACATAACTCTTAAGATCTAAGATGAACCTTGAGCCTAGACTGGCTAGCTCTAGAGTCCCCAATCACAGTTCTATACCACCACCTCTCCTCCCAGAGTTTCCAAACTATTGTTCCTCCTATCCTTCTCCCACTATTTTCCTCCTGGAGCCTCTGGCTGGCTCCCAGCTAGTCTTCAAATCCACGGACGTCAAGCACAAACATAGTGGCAAGTACACGCTAGAGGCTCAGTGAACAGTTTTTGGATTGAATTCCCAGGATGAACCTTGACTTGATTAGGGGAGTGATGAAGCTCCATCCTGCAGGAAGGGAGAAGGCAGGGAATCAAAGACTTCAGTGAGTCTTAGATCAATGTGAGGGACATCCCAAGGTAGACTGTTCCCCATGACTCTGGGAACCTTGCAAACCCACCAGTGGGTGTCTCTTAGGCCACCACTGACCTCCTTTCATGTTCAGTATCAGCAGAGTGATTCATGTGACAATCCCCATTCTGCCACACTACTGTTTCAACACAGTGTCAAAGCAGCTAGTCCACTAAATAACTTAGGGTAGAGGACATTCTGTGTCACATTTTCCCCTTTGTAACTCTTGTCTGCTGATGGTTGGCAGGGCCCCCTGCTGAGTTGCTTTATCTTCAGTCAACTCGCCCTCAAAATATGAGCTCACAACATAGCCTAGGCATAGCCTCTAAGCGATCTTTTCTACTTAAAAAATCTGATAATTTCTCATTCATTGAGATTTACAATATCAACACAAGAAACATCAAACAGACTCTACCAACACCAGAGTTATATTTTCAAAGTCCTAAGTCTAAACCCAGAGGTGGGCATCAGACAAAGCACTGTCATAGCCAAACTATAGCCTGGGGTGTGTTATATACACATAACAAAATATTATGATTTCAGGAGCATTGCAATGACTTATGGAAGGCCTATGATACATGCTTAAATTTTGAGCAATATCCTAAACTCCTGGAATCTACTATCATGCCATCAAAATTTCAGAGTGGTCCTGGGAGGCACTGTGCCAAACAGTCCACAAACAGAGTTCAAATCAAATTCTTTAACACTAATAACTCTGTTAAAGACCTTCAAACCCAAAGCCTATGGCCTGCTAGTTAAAGCAAGATTTTAAGAAATAACTCTAAGAATTGCTAAAATTTTCAATGGCACCCCATTGTGTGTGTGTGTGTGTGTGTGTGTGTGTGTGTGTGTGTGTGTGTGTGCCAATGATGCAATACCCACAATCTCAGCACCAAGGACAGAGCCCCCACATGATCCGGGTGAGATGTCCAGTTTCTTGGCTTTTATGCCCAAGACAGTTTTGATGAGTTCGAAAATGAAACCACAGAATTTTAGTGCTAGAGGCCATTAAGAATCTCAACATTTCTGTTTTATAGATGAAGGTCTAGGGCCTAAAAAGAAAAGAAAATGTCCTGCTAAGCACCCTAGAGCCAGGGCCCTCTAACTCCCAGTTCCTTACTGGCTGCCAGCACGGCACTGAGCCCAGAGTCCCACAAATGTCCTTTCCCTGTCTTACTGCCTCAAGTGTTCCCTCAGCTTTCAGGGCTCGTCCAGCATCAGTGCCACAGTTGAACATATCAGGAGGAAGGGAAAAGTAGGAAGTAGAAAGGAAAGCTATTCCCATGGTTCCCCAATCAAGAGAGCTTCTCTTATTGCCTTTCCGGGAGTGGGACCAGTTGGCAAGTGGGGCAGGTAATGAAGCAAAAGTAAATGGGTGGCTCTTGCCAAGAGCTCAGTGTGGGAGAGTGGATGGCAGAAGGGAAGCCCCAAACAGCCAAACCCAGGTCAGAGAAACTGTAGGGACCATCCCCCAACCCCAAACTTCAACTAGTCCACAGCACTTACTGACACCCTGGACAGATTCGTGCACAGCAGGTTCTTGGTGTTAAGCCTAGGCATGGCTCCTGCCCTCAGAGGGGCATGTGGCCAGCATGCCTGAGTCATCAGCCCCACCATGGTGCGAACAAATCGGTGGCTCATCCGTAAGGGAATCTCCTATGTAGAAGGTTCAGGAACTATTTGGATTTAGACAACTTATATTAACTCTCTAGGCCCCAGTACTAGCTGTAAAGCAAAAAGAAAAAATAGGAGAGGTGGATGAAGTAGAAAAAATATGCCAGGGCTGACAAACTGACTTACAGGGGCTGGAGAAGCTGCTGTAGGTAGCAAGTCACAGAAGCTGAAAGTCAAGTTCAGAGTCTTTGTGCGCAACCAAGAACACACACCCTTTAGTCTCACTTGAGGTGTGTGTATATTTGAGTAACACGAGGAGCCATAAGAATACAAAGAATGCTGGTATTCACCCAGAGGCTATACAATGCCACCTGGCGGAACATCCAAAGGATCTTTTATTTTGACGAGATGGCCATAAGCCAGATAAATTCTGTTGGTACCCTCAATCGCATTTGGTCATTGTGTGCGTGTGAATGTACACCAACCTTGCATGAACAACAATGAGTGAAATCAGAATGTCAGTTAACTCACAAGAACTGGGACTGTCCAGTGGTTCACAAGTTCATTCAACCTGAACACAGTACCTTCATCTATATGATAGAAACATTGAGAACTCACTCAAGGTATGGAAATTAAAGTATTTCATATTGTTACTGGGTTCGAATGGCCACGTGCATTATTAAGACTTACCCATTGCTGGATCAGCTCCTCTCAAGCTCCTTAGCTCTCTCCGGGGGATCTTAGGTGACCTCAGACACTTTGCCCTGATTCTCCTCCTCTCCACCACTGGTGATCACTAATTTGTCTTCCTTTTATATATATTTTTATTCAATCTTGGAAAATGTTGTACATGTATGAAATGTGCTTTGACTAAACCCACCCCTAGTGCTTCTCTTCAAACTCCTCCAAGACCTCATCATCCCATCTCCCTCCCAATTTCACATACTCCCTTTTTAAACCACTGAGCCTGGTTGGTGTTGCCAGCATATGTGTAGGTCTTGGACAATCCTCTGGAACATGGGCAGTCTACCCCTAGAAGCATCCCTGGGGAAAGCTGACCCTCCTTCAGCCATCAGCTGCCAATACTTGCTCTGCTAAGAGAGGGACTTTGTGAACCTCTCTCCCATCTGTGCTTCAGTTTTGATTCCCTTGAGCAGGAACAGTCAGATCTTCCATAGGGTATTCTTCTCTGGGAGTTTATGTGTGCATAGGGCCTGTCATGTCCAAACAACACAGCTGTGCAACCATCCTCTGCAGCCTCTGGTTTCTATAATCTTTCCTGATAACCATGTATCTTTGGTAGAAGGATGGGTGTGTGTGTATGTGTGTGTGTGTGTGTGTGTGTGTGTGTTACCTTGTGCTCTTCCTTCATTTGTTCATTGACACTGAGTCTTTCTAGTCTTGTTGGTTTTCCCTTTCTCTTAGTCAAGTATCTTGACTATTACTTTCTTACTCTGTCAAGTATGTATTGTAAGATCACAGAACACTTGATCAGTTCACTCAGCGGGCTTTGAGTCAGTCATTTATAATTGCTTGTGCACCTATGGGTCAGTTAGTGTTAGCCAGGCCTGCTCCTGTCACTAAGGGTCCGCTGGCAGTTAGCTGACCAAAACTCTAAGGGAGGTCAAGGAATGTGGGCTTAGTTCTTGCAGTGTCATGTCTAGCTAAGAACTGTGAGACTAAAAAAGTGAGAGCCAAGATTCGGGAGCAACAATTTTGCCCTATAACAGATGACTGTCATTGAAGAATTTTGAGAAGGAGAGTGACAGATCAGATTTGCATACTGCAGCAGCCACTCTGGATGGTGTGTGTATGAAGACTGAGTGATAAATCTGTGGCCTCAAAAAGACTGTGAGTTAGTAATCTTTCCTATCAAGGAGAGTAATGTAGCTAACTGTCCTCTCCCCAAGCCCTGCCCACATACCCTCCAATTTGCTAAGAAATAGGCTGGCGTCCCCACCCTGATAAAGCACTAGACCACTAAGAGGAAGGAAGGAAAATGATCCAAATGCATCTGGGTCCTTCAGACTGTTCACAAAGGCCTAACAGAGTTGTCTCAGAACAGGCAAACCTTAAGCCTGTGTTCACTAAGAGCCACCTGCTCCATGGGAAATACCAGATCAAGGGGTAGGCTTGGGTGGGACAAAGCTGACATCCTTTGCTCACAGGATAGAGAGGCAGACCCCTCTCACCGCAACCCAGCCCAGGCAGCTGTAAGAATGTTCAAGTGTGTCTCAACTCACTCCAAACATCACAGCTGTTTTCTTTGTTTTTTCCTGTTTGTTGCCATGTTTTTAATGTGCCTCTCTTTTCAGAAAGGAGAATAATAAAAAAAAAGCAAAACACCCAAATGATTTGTGTGTTATAGCTCCATTGGCAAGGTGAGGCTCCTAGACAGATAGAAAACCAACTAATTCTTGCTAAGCCCCAAGGAGGATGCTTTTAGAGTCAGAGGAGACCCCTTTCCCACTGAACCTCTGCAACAGGAGTTACTAGTGTTTGCTATCTGCCTTAGGTGTTCCCTTTATCCTGCTGGTCAGTCCTAGGCTCCCTGCCACCCCCTTCTTTTAGGCAACCTTTTCAGGTGCCTCCCTTGTGCCAGGACTGAGGAAGCAAGGATGACTAAGTCTTGGCTGGAGGCCTGGAGCTGTTCATACTGCGAGACCTATTAGGACCAGCCTGCTCTGGCAGTAGGAATCTGGCCAGTGTTGAATGTTCACGCACTTTTGGCAGATGGAGATGGAGGGGTCTGGACCAGAAAGGATGCCTGCAGGGTCAGAGCTGAGAAGAGAGTTCAGGTTGTATATTGCAACCCCTCCTGAGGAAAGCCAGAGGGGGGAAAAAGTATCCTGGCCTTGCCTGAGGAGAGAGACCCACTATTTTCCGGTGTCTAAAGTACTTCTCCTTGCCCACTTGGGCTCCAGAGATCTGGCTTCCAACCTCACTCACCACTTGGAAAAAAATCTGTGAATGAGGGGAGGCAGAAGCCACCCAAAAAGAATTCGGGGCTAAATGGATATTTTCCACGAGTAAGCCCTCTCCAGCATTCTAGTGACAGTGCACACCCATGGCCATACCTTCCCCATGCTAGATCTCTGCCAGAGCTGGGTCCCCAGCCCCCTAGCCTGCTATTCTCCCAAGGTTGTCATTTAGGCAAGGAGCTTCTTATGAGGGTCAGAGAGGCCCCTAAGCTGGACCTGCTAAGAGACACAGCCCCCATCTGCAACCATCAGACTAGATTCTAGTGGTTCTCAATCTTCCTAATGCTGCAACTCTTACTTAATACAGCTCCTCATGTTGTGGCGGCCCCTAATCATAAAAATTGCTTCAATGCGTCTTCAAAACTGTAATTTTGCTGCTGTTATGAATTGTAATACAATTACCATGATATCCAGGAACCACTGGACTAGAAACGGAGCTATCCAAACCTGATCCGTGATGGGTTATTTTTTCCAATGCAGTTTGATTAAAGTCAGTATTACCTGAAACTCAAAACTAATGTTTGTCTATTAAGACTCCCAGATGGCCCTCTCCACCATACCAGCTCTCTCTCCCTGCAGCCCATTGGAACCAACCTAAAGAGGCAGGAGGTGCCATTATCCTGCAGGTCAGGAGCCGGGCCTTCGCAGTGAGTCTAAGACACCACTCTGCACAGTCTCAGGGCATCAATATTTCATGTCACCAGAGCTGTCTTTGTTTTTATGCAGATTGCTCGGGCTGCCAGATGGGCAAAAGCTGGCAGCGTCATCCATCACCAGGCTGTTCCCTCCTCGGCAACCTTGCTGACTGCCAGAGCCCCACAGGCTGGCCTCAGCTGTGGCCCGTCCTCTCTCTGGGTCTGCACAGTGGGACACAGCCCTTTCCTAAACACTGTAGAGGACACAAATGCAGGCAGAGGTCAGCCTCTTGCTGTGGGGGACGTGCAGATGATGGATCTCATGACAAGATGAGAGACATTCGGTCACTTTGGTACTGTATCTCATAGGTTTCCTTATAAGCCAAAAAAAAAAAAAATACCCAATCAAATGAACAAAAAAATGTAGGAAAAGCTGAACAGGGGAATTATCCACAGTGTGCAGGTGGAAAACTGAGACACACGAAGACTAACAGGATTTCTGGAGGCCACACTTCATGTTAGATAGTAAAACTGACCCAAAATAGCCTCCAATATTCCAAGGTCTCACCTCTAAGACAATACCACTGAGTCTCCAGCCGGTAGAGCCTGGCTGGACAAGGTGGAGATAGGCAGGCTGCCACCATCTGCATGGTCCCTAGGGTCTGGAGACATTTCTCCACAGAGCTGGGCCACCTTACACAGCCAACAGCCTCTTCCAGGCCGTACTAGCCTTTCTCTGTCCCTAGGGCTTAAGCCTACATCTGGGGACCTTGAAGTGAACAGGTCCTCCAGCACAAGGCTTTATCTTATTCTCTCCTTAGATGGAATAGGAGTGATATCCCAGTGCTGATACCAGAGATATTCCCAAGTGGCCATCCTGTACTGACGTATACACACTAGCATCTTTGGGGACCTGGATGGTGAAGAGCTTATGCCCAGCGTCCCCCAATACTAAATTCTTAGATAAAGGAAAAACTTTAAGGTTCCTCAACATAATCTCCTTTCTAACATTTCTGCCAGCTACTCCTACAATTTGTCCCACCAACCCACTCTACTCTGCCCCTCTCACCCAGGCTCCTTGACAATGCAGGGACCACATCCCAGTCACAACACTCTGCATTGCCTGACCCAGTCCACACTGCCTGGTTGTATGGCAGTGTTAGTGATAAGAGGGGCATGCAGGGTAGCCAGGGATGCAGCTTCCACATCCTGAGGTAGAGCTTGCAAAGACTGGTCAGTTGCCCTGGAGATGGTCACTAGACTGGAGGCAGCTAAGCCAACGTCTTCTGGGAAATAGAAATGAAGAGAACTGCCTGAAACTCACTGTGTGAGTTTGGGCGAGTCACAGCCCCATGTCTGTACAAATTAGGAATTGTATCAATGATTCATAAGGCCCTTCCTACCCTGTATCGATAGCCAGTGGCCACCATTTTCAACTCTTTGCCTTCCCATTCTCTCTTTAGCATAGGGTGAATGTAGTGATGGCTGTCATAGAGGTTAAGGTGGGTTACTGCCCTTGGCCCAGGCTGCTGTGTTACACAGAGGACAGCATCCAGCCATGAGATTGCAGAGGAGCTTCCACACGGAGAAAGGTCTGAAGCGGACCGTCCCGAATTCCTAGTCTCAGATTCTGTGATTCACAGCAGAAGCAGAGCTCATGGGTAACTACCTGTGACCTCATTACTTTTTTCAGCCTCAAGTCATAAAAAAACACCCAGCAAGAGAGCAAACTCCCTTCAGCATTGGAGGCTTGAGACTCAGAACAGCTAAGATAAGCACCAAGACCTCACCATTAGAATTCTAATTGGGGCCTTTGTGTCCAGGGCTCTCAAGTCTGTGATACTGAATTACATAGGCAGGCTGGGCATTCCCAAGCTTGGATCTCTTCAGAGAAGCCAGGCTCAAGTGCATCCTTCCTCCCTCCACACATGCCCAGAACACCCTTCTCAGTCTGCCTTCTTCTGCTCTGCACACAAGCTCCTTCTCCGCTCTGAGAGATCCCATCTATCCCTGGGCTCAACATCAGCTGCTCCTGGAAAATGAATTCTTCCCACCCTTCCTGTGTTTAGCCTTCTCCTCTGTGACTCAGTGGCAATTGTTCATATTATTTCCGCATTTTTATCATCATGGTTCTGTCTAGTGCAAGCCTCCCAGGCACGGACCTAAGTCTTTTTGCTTTTTGCTTCCCTCTGTTCCCTCCATGCCAGCCAACACTGAGCACGGTGCCAGGACATACAGTAGGGGCTTAGCACACATCTACTTGGTGCACAAATGCCTTCAGACGCAGAGAGATTGACGCCTGTCTATACTGGTCCTGAACAGTAGAAATGGAAACGTGACCCTGACATTCAGATCTGGTAGTTTTTCCCTGACCTTGCAGAAAACAATTTCCTGTTGGCTTCCACCTTTGGACTCACTCTCCCCTCCCCTCAGGTCTCTCAATAGTTGGGGTAATGGGGGCTTCTCAAGGGCTCTGCTCTGCCTTTTACCCCAGAAACTGGAGAACGGGACTTTGGATCAGAAGGTCAAGCCTAGATGGAAGCCCGAGAGGTCTCGGGATCTGATAGGGGAGTTCATTTTTCAATGGCTCAGTGTCCAATTGGTCAGACAGAGGCACTGGGCCTCTGGCCCTGCTCCAGAGCTGGGGATGGTAAAAGATTCAGAGGTCAGTGTGGCGAGCAAGGAGATCAGGTTCTCAGGAAAGCACAAAATGGGACCATGTCACTTGTCTGCTTGCTGCAGAAAAGACAACAGAAGATATGTCCAGATGGGGAACCAATGTGATCAAGGAGGTCAGACCTCTCACCCAGGCAACACTGGAAACAGCCATGACGTTGTCACTGGAAAGACTGTGCTCTGAGAAGCTGGCCAAACACCAAGGAATGGGGAGCCAGGAGGCCAAGCAGGCAGGACTCAGGATTCTATCCTTCATTCGCCTATTATAAATACCGGACTTTGCAAAAAGTTTCCTCTGAATGACATGATACTGAGGATGGCAATGACTCTGACAAGGACACACCCTTCCCTCTTGGATCTCAACTCCTTCCTCCCTGGTCTTCCAGTCTCAGGTTCAGTCAAGTTATGTAGATGCCAGCAGGCATTCTAGTTGGTAGAAAGCCCAAGCTATCAGTCTTGAGTACATGGTAGCCTGTGTAGATGCCACCCACCCATCTTAGTTTTCTGTGGCAAAACAGCATGACCAAGGCAACTTACAAAAGAAAGCATTTAATTAGGCTTACAGTTTTACAGTGTTGAAGTCCATGATGGCAGAGCATAGGCATAACTGCAGGAACAGTTGAGAGCCTACACCTCAATCCGCAAGAAAGAGGCAGAGAGGCAAGGGGGTAGAGAAAAATACTGGGGATGGTGGGAGTCTTAAAATCTCAAATCCCACCCACTGTAACACACCTCCTCCAACAAAGCCATGCCTCCTAAACCTTCCTAAACAGTTACACCAACTGAGGGCCACGTATTCAAACAGATGAGCCCGTGGGGGTCATTCTCATTCACACCAGCACTCCAGAATACACACCCTCCTTCCTCTGCTCCACACTTGGGTCACAAGAGTATTCTCTTCTGGGCTTCAACTGCATCACCCTCAAACCCTCTGCTCTCTGTGCAACACCTTCCTTCCTGCACCCTTTCCTCCATCTGGATCACTTTTACTTCAGCTCAAAGGCACACTTGCAAAGGATCTCTCACCGCCTCCCTCAGGAAATTAGTTCCCATCTCTGCCCCATAACCATCTCCTGCCCTTGCTGCAGTTCACCATTTCAGACCACGATAGCAGAGCCGGTGTCCTCAAACCTGGATCCCCACTGCAGCTCTGCCATCTCCAAACCTTGAGCAACTGAACTTCTCTGGTGACTCAGTTTCCCCATGTGTAAAACTGGAATAATACTCGAAAGCACTCTTCTTACTGTGGGACTGAATGAGCTAACACAGGCAGAGAATTAGACTCTATCTACCGATTATAAGTGCTTGAAATATTAAATGCTGGGGATCGTGTTCAATGAGGGTTGTGATCAGCCCCAGGCTGGTCCCTGCGAACTTTCCCTGGGAATGTGTTTGCACATGCAATTCAAATATATTCATGTTTTTTTTCAATTGATTCTTTTAACAAGATAAAAAAAATAGAGAGTAGAGAAGACATAAGAAATGAGAAAGGTGGGGTTTTCTCCCCCCCATAGAAAGTCTGCTCCTCATGGGGTCTCTATCCTCTCCTTTTATTCAGCTGTTATTCCAATGGGTCTTGGCCAGGGTGAGAAGGTTCCTTTGAGATCATTGGTGACATGGTGCCTATCTCTTCAGTAGAAAACTGGCATTTCTGTTGGAATGCCCTCTGGACCGTAAGCACCTTGAAAGAACGTCACGTTTCTGCTGCTTGTCACTCAAACAATTAGCCCAGTATCTGTGTCCGGTAATTAATGTGATAGTTTATCTTAGTTATCACCTGGCCTGGACTGAAAGATGCCGAAGAAAACCAGAGAAGCACACTTCCGGGTACGTCTGTGAGGACACTTCCAAAAACAGTGGGCATGCGAGTCCATGAACCCAGACGCAAAGCCCTACTCCAAAAGCGGGTGGCCCTGTCTAGTAGACTGGAGGCAGAAAGGGGAGCTCACTCGCACACGCCCACCTGACCCTTCCTGAGTGGATGTGTCATTTGCTGACGTCACCTGTGATCATCAAGCTCCGCATTCTTCAGCTTTTGAAGAGAGGTAGCCCCGGTGATGCTCTGGGAGGTTTCTAAGCCCTCAGTCTGGGGTTGGGGCTGCGTCATTGGTCTCTCCTGCCCTGAGGCGTCAAGATTCTAGGAGCAGCTGCTGCTCTCCCCAGATCTCCAGTCTGTAGTCAGCCATGGTGGGACCATTCTACCTCTGATTTGTGCAAGCCAATCTAACAAAGTCCCTCTTGAAGTTAATAAGGCCCCTCCTCTTAGAGCTACAGTTACATTCAGTTTGTTCTCTTCCTCTGGAGAACTTTAGTCAACACGGCCAGTTTGCATAAATGAAAATGTAGCCAATTAATTAGCTGCCACAGTCTCCAGCCCTTCACCATCCCTGGTAGACTAAAATCCGGGTGAGTTTTCCAGATAAGAGCAGATGAATCCCATCTCCCACAGAAAAAGGCAATCCCAGTATCGCCGGTGAGCCATGCCATGACCTGACTAGGACCGAGACGAGGAGGGACACTTGACACCAAATTACATTGCATGCAAAGCATGGCGGGAGGCCTGGGTCAGAGGCAGGAGGGGAGTGTGCAGACTGTGTTCTCAACTTGGTGATGACCCTAAGTGCCACCAACAGCAATTGATCTGTCTGTTTCTGAGACCCGGTGTTCACATCTCTCTCAGGCCCTTGGTGTCCAGCAAGCTAGACAAGGTCTTTTCTCTGTCACCATCTGGGCATGGATGCCATTCCGGAGATCAAAGTCAAAAACCGACAGCTGAGCCTTGCTGATAGTAGGTTTTAGCCTACTGACTGAAGAAAGATGATTTTTACGTGTGCTCATTTCAAAGCACCCCCACAACTGGCTTGCCTCATGTAAGCCTTGAGCTCAATCAAAGGAGCCCACAGCAGAAGGACAGAACCAACTTCTGACTCACAAACACACATTCACACATCATACAAACACACATAATGACAGCAACAATCACAATTTAGGTTTTAACTTCTCGTGGCAAGGCCTTCTGGCAGCTAACATTCACATAGAGAGACCCAGTACCACTGCCCAACTCCACCACCTGCTTGTTATCACTGGCTTTAGGAAATATCCCCAAATTAGTGACTAACTCAGCTTCGGGGTAAATAAGTGATGTGTGCGCCTTCTGTGAGGAAGCTGCTGGTTGCCCTTACCCCAGTTCACCCTGTGCCCTGTCCCCTGCAGTCTGCACACTGCCCGCCCAGCAGAGCTGGGTATTCTCTCTTGATCTTCTTCCACACAGAGAGAGGGCCAGAGAGATCCTGTTTCACCCAAGAGATAGAATTTCTGGATCCCAGGCGTCTGCTGATCAGTATCCTTCCTGCCAGTCCTCCTGTGGACTCTGGGACCAGCACATCCCTCCCGCTATGGACAGCTGACCCCACCGAAGCTGCAGAGGCTCACACAGACCGAGATACACCTTCCCCTCCTTCACTCCTCTGGTAAGTGCTGCCCCATGCTCTTTTCCCTTGGCCCACTCTTCAGTCTCTTCAGTTGAATCTTGACTCCCATATCGGGCTCCAAGTGGCATTCTCCTACAGGTCTTGAGGCATTCTGGGAAAATTCAATTGCATGCATGGCAACAAGTGTCAGCCAGCCAAGCTGGCTCACTTCCCAGCATGCTCTTAGGAAGCTGCGTTCTTCTGGTCCGCTTTTCCCAGCTGTTTAGCTCGAAGCATTCCAAGAACACTAGCTTCAGCCTGGGCTCTGGCTTTCTGTGAGAAGAAAGCATAGGCTGTTCACCACATCCTCACCCACTGTGCAATTTTGCTTGCACAAATTCAGAAATTCCTGAGTCCTATTATGGCTTAAGGAACTCCCCCAGAAAATCCTACATAAGCCCCCTATTCGGTGCTTCACATGCAAGCCAACAGAAGAGCAGGCCTAAAAGCTAGAGACAGAACTTTATCCAGAAAGACACTAACTACAGTGTGTTCGGACAGACACATGCTGACAACTCCCTCCGCCCACTCCACTGCCATAGGCCGAGGTCCTACAATTCTACTATAGATGCTTTGTTCCCTAAATGGTGGTTTTGTGTCCCAAGCGATGAATTGTTCAACAAATATTTTCTTTCAGTGTGTCTTCTGTGTTTGAGATGACACACTGTTCTAGGGGCTGGGGTGATATAAGGATATGAATCCATCTCCCAAATCTCTCTGCAAACATTGTTACTGTGCCTGCTTTACTGATTAGGAGATTTAAAAGAAAAGAGAGGGAGGAACCATCCCAAGGTCACACCGCTTAAGAAATCTTGAGAACAGGCAGTTATGGTAGCGTACACCTGTAATTCCAGCACAAGAGAGTTGAGGCAAGGGCACCGTGAGTTCCAGGCCAGACTAGGCTGTTTAGAGAAAGCCTGTCTGAAAAGGAGGAGGAGGAGGAGGAGGAGGAGGAGGAGGGTGGGGGGAGGAAGAAGGAAGAAGGAAGAGAAATCGTTTTGAAGCACAGCTGTAGAGAAGTTTGAAAGTTCTTACGAAAAAGAGATGGCAGCATTTGTCATGTTGCATCCAGTGTCAACATGAGGACACAGGTCTTGCTGGCCTGGCCCTGCATCACCTATGCAGGGAAAGGGAAACAAAGGATCATGTGAGAAGACTGGGCTGTTGCCCAGGGGAGCAAGAGCCAAGCTCATTCTCCCCTCCGCCCCTTGACAGATGTCACATGTGTCCACACAGCTAGGACTGACTCCAGGTCCCCCCACAGCACGGGAAACAGAGGCACATGAAAATGGAGTCCCCTGCAGAGCTCTACCTGGGATGCCAGGATCCATGCCAGCTGTGAGGAGGAGTGCCCTGTTAGTTGCGTAGGAGGGACAGAAAGGCTTGAGAAGTCCACAGCAGACCTTGAGACGAAAAGTAATGTCTGAACAGGTCATGGTAAGAGAGGGAGCATGGAGGATCAGATAGGAGGCATCATGAAGGCAGGTATAAAAGACTTTGAAAATGGTGGAGTGAGATGGTAGGCGAGAAGAAGCCTGTACTGGAGTAGAGGACTAGGGAATACCTTAGGAGAAGGGAAAGGCAGAGTGAGTTCAGGCCATCACAGGAGCAAGGGACAGCCCTAGGAGTGCTCTCAAAACCAAGTCAACAACTGGGAAATGGGAGCACACTTGTGACCTCATAACTCTGGAAGCTGAGGTAGGAGGATTTCAAGTTTAAGTTCAACCTAGGCTACATGGCCAGACCCTGTATCAAATGATGATGATGGTGATGATGATGATGATGATGATGATGATAACAATGATAACAAGGATTCTATAAATAAGCAGGCCAAAGCAGCAAGGCCCTGTCTCCAATGAATACCAAAGCCAACTTTTACATAATACCTGTCATGTGTCCAGAGTTGTGTACATGACTGTGGCTTACCGGTAAGATTCTAACCAGTGTCCATCTCAGGCAGGAGATCCATGGTGTCTCCCTCTCTGCCCTTCTTCCCAGCATTCAGTTCTGTCTTCTCCATGCCTATCTAAGCTCTGCCCTATCAAAAGGCCAAGGCAGTTTCTTTACTCAACCAATGAATGCAACACATAAACAGAAGGACCTTCTACACCAGAGTTGTTCTAAGAATTCACATTAGTAGGCTCCCCATCACAGAGAGGAAGAAGTACAGAGATGAAGCAGCCTGTGCAAGGTCACAGGACCCGCTGTTCACAGAACTAGAGCTGCTGGCTGACTTCAGCATCCATGCGTGTGACCACAATGCTAAGCAAACTGCCTCATAGGATGATAAAGGAAGGAAGGGGTAGAAGGTGGTGCTAGGTTAATTTACTCATGATGAATTGCAACATGCTGCCAGATCTGTGAAGATGAAAGGACCCAACCTAGCCCTTGGTGTAGGCTGCCTAGCAGCATTGGCAAGTGCTAGACTCAGAAGCAAACACAGGACAGTATGGTCCCTGTTACACCCCTTATTACCATAGCCGCTCTAGATGGGTAGTAAGTATATTAGAGACGAGCATCCTCATCTATAAATGAAGACAATAATAGCAGTCTTCCCACCTCAGGTCTGCCTGTTGAGTAGTTCAAAATGAAAACAAGAATATTTGTGAATTTGTACAAAGCTGCATGGGACGCCAGAGCTGAAGGGTGGAAAAGCAACTGGCTTCTTGCACCTTAAATTTGCCCTTCATACCTGGACAAATCTGGCCGAGACGTCAAGTCTACTTTGTTTGTCATCTCACGTGTACTTGGGTCAACACAGATCAAGGGGTCTCAAGTGGGCAGGAAGGTGTTTATTAACAGCAAAGAAAGTATACAGGGAGTTAAGATAACTTCCCTGGCATTGCACAGCTAGCAAGAGGCAGGGACCACACCCAGGTGCTCATTCCTGGAGTCCATGGACATGTTCCCTTTCTTTCTTTCTTTTTTTTTTTTTTTTGTAAAGCTTATTATTTCTTTTTAAGATTTATTTATTTATTTTTATTATGCACACAACATTCTGCCTGCATATATGCCCATGCGCCAGAAGAGGGCGCCAGATCTCATTTCAGATGGTTGTGAGCCACCATGTGGTTGTTGGGAATTGAACTCAGGACCTCTGGAAGAGCAGCCTGTGCTCTTAACCACTGGGCCATCTCTCTTGCCCCGACATGCTCTCTTTCCAACTGACAAAAATGGCTTTGTGAAATCACCGGCTCATGGCAAAGGAGGCAGAAGTAGAGAGTTGAATAGACATATCCCCAATGTTATAATTTCTCCTAGAAATATTCTTCCTTGCATTCTTTGGGACTATCTAGAAACAGCTTCACATTTTGTGGGGGGGGGGGGTAGGCAGGAGAAATTTTACAGGAACATCACCCCTACCTCACTTACCTGTCCTGTCCTACCTGAGGCAGCTAAGTAGGGGTGAGCAGCAGGAAGGTTTATTGCAGCTTATCTAAAACCCTGAGAGGACAAACAACAGGAGATAGAGTCTGAGTGGGGACCTGTTTGAAGTCAAGATGTGTTAGTGTGTAGACAGTGCTGGGCTCTGCCTCACTTCTCTGCAGGGTCCCTTCTGGCTCCACCCCTTCCCATGTGCTTGTTGGTGTATAGCTGACACCAGAGCTCTGCAGACAGACATCCCACAGTTATTTTGGTCACTGAGTTAAACAGAAACTGCCTCAGTAAAGATGCAGACTCTAATGAGCCAGCCCCCCAGCTTCTAGCATCAGCAAAGCTGCAAGAAGTCCTGCAGTATCCCAAGCCCAAGGCCTACCCATGTTTACCCTGGCATCTTGTAACTGCACCTGTCACCCTAGAGGTAGATGCACCCTTCTCTCCCAAGCAAACAGGGAGACAATATGTCTCCTAATACACAAACCCAGGAGTCCAGAGAAAATGGTCCAGGAGACCTCCCCCACCACCAGCTGACTCTCGGACCAAAGTTATCTTTCCCAAGACTAGGAGATTCCTGTCCCCACAGTTACCAGTACTAAACTGTAAGGCTCGCATTGCTGCTGGAATGATTATCCTGGGCTCATTCTTTTCAGCATTGCTGCTGCTGCACGGGGTTTAAATGAAAGAGCTCTTGCCTGCCTCTTCCCATCCCTTTAGGAAGATAGCTTTGTCCTTGAGCAGTCCTCACAGGGAAAGAGACACGCTGCCCACGCTGTGCCCATCGCCGCTCTCACAAGGCAGAGAGCCATGTGACCAGCCATCTGAGCCCCCTCCGATCCTCCTTGTCTTTTTCAATTGCTCCAAGCAACAGAACATGCTCCTCTTCCAAGAGGCAAAAAGACTAGATTGGAGGAAGGGGTCAGGCACCCCTGGAATAGAAACATCTGTGCAGTGTGGGTGGTGTTGCAAGAGTCTGCCCATGTGCATCTGCAGATTTTTTTCAGTCTTGGTAATTACGTATGTAGTGTATTTGTGTCTATGAGTACGTGCACAAGAAAGCATATGTGTGCCTGTGTGTGGCATATGTAGTTCTATGCATACACATGTGTATGTGTTCTCTCTCTCTCTCTCTCTCTCTCTCTCTCTCTCTCTGTGTGTGTGTGTGTGTGTGTGTGTGTGTGTGTGTGTGTGTGAGAGAGAGAGAGAGAGAGAGAGAGAGAGAGAGAGAGAGAGAGAGAGTTCCCAGGCAGAGTGAATGAACCCACATGAGCATCACCCATGCCAGTGGGTCTGCTATTATGGAATTAGAGAATCATAGGAAGAGTGTTGAGTTTGGAACTAAAACACCCAGGTGTGAGTCACAGCTTCCTAGCATGGACTAGTCACACACTGTACCTCAGTGTCTCCCTGTGCTAAATGAAGACTAGGATCCCTGCCTATGACAGTAGCCACAGACGGTTCCAACCATGTATGGATTTGATGTGATTTGTCAGTCTGAGTGCAGGCACCTAGAGCAATTGCCTCATCCATTGTGGCAGGACAGGAGAAGACAGTCTCATCATCGCACAGGGGAATAGAGATCGGATCACAGGAGTCTGCCTCTGTGGCCTCTTCCTCCCTGATCGTCACATTTATCACAGGCAGCCTCTGGGAGGGCTCTGCTACTGCACCAGTAAGTATAGAACACGGTGCCAAGAGAGGGAAAGGAGAAAGGCTCAATCTCACCCTGACCCCGACCGCTGACCAGCTGACACGTCAGCATGCACAGGTGCTCTGTGATTTGTGCCCCCATAACACACGGGAGGGGCTCCTGTGTAACACAACTGCCTCTCCACCAACTCATGAGGCGGAGAGCAAGAAAGTCGCCTTAGGTCAGCAGAACCTAAGTCAACAGGCAGCAAAAGGACAATGCAGGAGCAAGAGTCACACTGCCACTTGAGCCTGAGCTCACAGTCACCCAGTATGATAGTGTTTGGCTGGAGAAAAGAAAGGGATACGCTGCAGAACCAGCCTGGAGAGGACCACCAACACCTGCATTGAGCTGGCCGCACAAGGTGAAAGAAGCCAAGATGAAGAGCAGAGGGCAGGAATTGCTTCCAGCAAGACAACAGCGCCCTCTCCTGTCCAGTCGAAGCAGCACCTCAGTCGGTCTTCTACCTCCACTTTGGCAATCCTCCACTCAAAACTCCCCAAGATAATGAAAACCCACTCCAAGATAGTCCTGCCTGGGTACTCCCTGGTTCCCTCCACCGACATCCAGGAAACATCTGACCTTGCCAGTGACAGACATCTGTGTGCTGCCTCTCTCTGGGACCTGGGGTCCTGAGGCACAGTACACGCAGCTGTCTTTGCGGATGACTTCTTGCAGGCATTGTCAGCCTCCCTGACAGCTGCTGTCTTACCTGACTGTGGAGGAGGCATTGCGTTGCTAGGCAACCAAAGACAACCCGTGTGGAAAGGCCAAGGAATGGGCTCCAGACCCCATCTGTTTAATACAGCTCAGTGACCTTGCCAAGTTGGACCTGCAGCCCCAGCACCAGCCACAGACATCTGCAGGACTGTTCTAGAAGCCTGTGGTGGTGCATGCAGGAAGTTCCAGGTTTGGTCATGAGAGAGACCATCACACCACAAAGACTCGCCATCATCTATGAGTGGACCACAAGTCCAGAAGTGTTATAGAATACAGGGGAAGCTGGGAACACTACGGTCTGTGCAAAAGCAGTGGAAATAGCTCAGACAGACTTTTCAGGAGCTAGAGGATGTGCCTCGGGCCATACAGCAAATCTGTCTGACTCAGGGAAGGAGCAATAAGATGTGGCATCGAGTTGCCCTAGGACAGTGAGTGGGCTAGACTGAGTGCTACAAGCTGTGGGATACAAACAAGACCACCCTCTGGAAAGAAAACATGAAGCCATAGTACTGTGCCCTGAAAAGTAGAGCCAAACTTCTCGAGAGTGCTCATGAAGACAGAAGTGTCTCCACCTGTCCCCTTCAGGAAAACTTTCCCTTCAGGCAAGGTTAGAAGAGCGGCCGGCACACATGGTGGCCCAGAAGGAGGAAGCACAGGAAACGTGCCGTGCCATGCCGCCGTGGGGAAGGAGATCCATCTGCACACAGAACCCGGTCAGCACTGTTCCACGCAAGCACACAGACTGAGAGGAGTCAGACATTACAATCCCTTCAGCCAGAAGGAAAAGCTCTGGTTGGAGTCAGAGCAGATCTACCGAGGCCTTGGAGGGCCCAGAGAATAGGAGCCAAGAGTAGGGTTTGTTAGACATTATGGGGAATCTCGCACCAACAAGCATAACGATGAAAACTGCTCCAAATATCCTCAGCTCTGTCCTCCCTGGTAACCCTTTCCCCACCCAGAGAACGATCCCCTCAGGCTGTGAATCCAGAGAAAGAACCAAAACCAACCTCAGGTCCTATGAAGGACCATTGAAATAAAGCGAATTATCTCCAGAGGAATGGATTTTCCCACACCACGAGGCAGAGGAGGCCCAGCCTGCTGTGACCAGAGGCTGCCTTAACATTTCAGACATTCCCAAGCCAGGGTGACATCCCTACTGCTCACTCCTCAGAGGAGGAATCCTCCTCCAGTCAGCCCCGGGTCCCAGTATCCCCTTTTGTATTAAGTATTTGCTGATCCAAGCCAACTATCGAGACAGTGTCTCCTAGACCCAACAAAGTTTATAGCATTCCAATAATATGACGGCCTAAAAAAGATCTGCATGCAGACCACACGGGTCGACATGCCATCGTGGGTGGGGAAATTTTCACAAGGCCCCACCCCTTGATAAAGAGCAATAGGCAGGAAAGCACCAACTTCTGGGAGAGGGAGAATCAGTTTTCTCCAGGGATAAGCTCCTTCACAGAATATTCAGTATCAAGTGAACAGCCCTAAGCACATGTGCCTTAAACACTAAATAGACTCTGTAGACTATCTATTATATAGATTATATCTATATAATAACAATTATAGAAGAGATAATGAACTTGAGAGAGAGTGGGAACATGGGAGGAGGAGGAATAAAAGTAATGTAAGGATCGTGCTCATATGTGAACTTCTCAAAATAAAAAAATATAAGAAGTCTCTGCTGTCACAGTCCCTTACACTGTGAGCTGCTTTGGAGCTGGGCACCGTGAGTTTTGTGCAAGAGCACACGTGCAGCTCCTGCAGCCTGCAAAGCACCTCATTTCATTTCCTTCGGTCCTTACCCAGGTCTTGACGACCAGCAGCTAAACATGCACATGTTCGCTTGCTTTCCTTTTACCCTTAATGATTCAGCGATGTAACAGGATGCAATCCAGATTTAAAGCCTGCATCCTGGCGCTTTCTGGCGTGTGTCTACATCTGTGAGGCCATCGCTACACTGGGGACAAGAGTCGCCCTCCCTCTGAGAGGTCAGTGGAGCCCACTTTGGGACTCCTCCCTTCCTTCCCTCCCTCACCCCCAGGCCACTGCTGACACGCTTTCTGCTGCTGTAGACTGGCATTTTTGAGGTTTGGTCTTCATGCAGTTATTCCTATATGTTCCTATCTGGCTCCCTTGACTCAGCCTATTTCCTTACCATAGATGACAACACAGAGGCTTGATGAGATACAGCAAGCAGTTAATGATCCCAAAGCAGTCTAGACAATCCAGGTGTCCTGGCTCAGAGCCCAGCATGCCGCCTGCCACTCATACGCTCCCCTCGAACGTTCCATCACTAAACACTCACTGGGCTCTTAGGTAGGCTGACTCCTGTGAAATCAGACGTGGCCCCTGCCCTCGGGAATTTGCAATGACACTTTCCTGTATCTGTTCACCCACTTAATGGAGAACACTCACCAAATAATCACTCAGTGAGGCTGCATTGTTGGAAGTGATGCTGTCCGTCCTGGTCTGCTGCAGGTGGCCTTCCAAGGTAAATTCTGGCATTCAAGAACATGGAAAGAACAGGAGAAACGCCCTGTGAGACAAGGCTTAAACCTTGGGCACTCGTAAGAGAGTTGAGATGCTAAGGTTGAGCCTGTGGGTATTGTCATTCCACATGGAGAGCCCAAGAATACTCCATGCAGCAGGCAGAGCACAGGGAGGCAGCTGAAGCTGGGCCGGCCAGTGTAGGCTCTGTGGCTAAGGCGGGTTCTAGACTGTCTCCACACGAGCAGGGAAGGTAACAAAGGAGGGGAAAGTGAACAGTGTAGAGACGGTGAGGCTCCTTTTGCATTTCCTCACGTAAGCCGTGTTTCTTCCCAGGAGTTTGCTGTATTGGCGAGGAAGGGAGGAAGAAAGGGAGGAGGGTAGTTACCTACATTTAAAGATAACCTACAACTTACAAAGTGATTTCGCTGCCACACCCTATGCAATTTGGCAATATAATCTTTTTTGGTTTTACCTTTTTTTTTTTAGGGTGGGAGTTCGCACCTGTAAATTCAAGTGCACAGGCCCCATGCCAGAGGGCAGAGGGGACTCCTTGGGTCCTGCTTTACCTGTCTCTGCCCTATTCCCTTGAGACAGGATCACCACTGAACATAGAGATCACTTCAGTCAGGCTGGTTGGTCAGCAAGACCCAGAAAGCAGAAAGTACTCTCCCTCTCTTCTCTCTCTCTCTCTCTCTCTCTCTCTCTCTCTCTCTCTCTCTCACACACACACACACACACACACACACACACACACACTCACATACACAAACACCCACACACACACAGAACCAAGATTAGATAAGGGTATGACCACACCAGTTTATACAAGGGTCTAACTAGAGGTCTACTTTATGTGGTGTGGGAAAATCCATTCTGGAGATAATTTACTTTATTTCAATGCTCATTCATAGGAACATCTGCACACTGAACGTAGTCAGCACTGTCCCATGCAAGCACACAGATTGAGAGGGGTCAGACATTACAATCCCTTCAGCCAGAAGGAAAAGCTCTGCTTGGAGTCAGAACAGTTCTACTAAGGCCTTGGAGGGCCCAGGTAATAGGAGCCAAGACTACTGTTTGTTAGACATCATGGGGAATCTCACACCAACAAGCATAACAGTAAAAACAGCTCCAAATATCCTCAGCTCTGCCCTCCCTGGGGACCCTTTCCCCACCCAGAAAACGATCCCCCTCGGGCTGTGAATGCAGAGAAAGAACCAAAATCAATCTCAAAAGCTATACTGAGGGAAAAGGGAGACAGCTCATAGGAGAGCTTGTTGTGCACACATGAGTTGGAATTATTGCTCTTCTCACCCATTTCATAGATCAGAAAACTAAGTCCTAAAAGTCAGTAGCTTATTTTAAAAATATACAACCCCTAAGTAGTGGAACAAAGCTCCAAGCCAAGTCCCTTTCACCCACACAGCTAACACGTTAGGGTCGCACGTAGAGGCCCAGGGTTTAAGGAGCCCGTCAATTGACTCTGTTCTCAGAAGTCTTACACCCACTTCCATCCTGTCTTCCAGCTATCCTGCCCTCACTGTGCTTTATGCAGGGTGCCTGCATGGTTATAACTTCTGCAGTCTATATACAAGTGGTAGCTCATTGACATGAGCAAGCCAGCAAAGGCCACACATGTGTAAGAGGCAGAACAAGTACTCGGCATCCTGGACATTCACGGACACGAACTGCAAAGGGGGAGGGCACCAAAGGGCACTAATATCCCGGAATTCCATAAGCCTAGCTCCCCACACTCCAGCCCCCCGTGGGGTAGTGGAGATAACTCTGGGCCAAGAGACCACAGAGCTCACAGGACTCGGCATCACTAGCTACAGGGCTGTAGGAAGTTACTTGCCCCTGGGAGACAATGGAGCTGTCTTCTAACCTTCTCACTGTTGCCATCCAGTGGGACAAGGGAATTTAAAATCACTTTGAAGAAACCATAGCACTGTACACAGCAGGGACTCCCTGTCCCCTGTAATGTAACTACTCCAAGACCATGGTCACAACAGATGCCACTTCAGGCTGGGTCACTTGCCTCTCCCTCCACACTCACTTTAGCCTGACTGGCTATAATGCTCTTCGATAAAAACCAAAGCTATAAGGAACCTGAAGAATGTTCATCTATGTTCATGCATATCCAAGCCTTGCACATTTGTCCTACCCCAACCCCAAATGTCCCTTACACACAGGGGGTGAGAAAGGGAGAAAGAAAGAGAGATGATTATTTATTTGCTTTCCTTTAAAAATTATTCACCTTAGACTAAAGCCAAAAACACTTCCACTGGCTAGTGATTTCTAAATTTCCTGCAATGTGGAAAAGTTGACAAACGCAGCAATAGCGAAAATATAATCATCCTGCTGCCAAGCATGTCACGTACCTTCACATTAGCTATACCCCCTACTCCCTCCTTCCAGCCGAGGGGCTCAAGGACACGGTGGATTGGCCACCCTTCCTCCATCATCTAAATCTTCCTAATGGAATCCCAGACCTCACCGCTTGGTCCAAGAGGCAGTGATGGAGTTGACAGAAAAGAGCAGAGCTCTGGCTATGTTGAGAAGATGTAAACAAAAGGATTTATAAAGGACTGACTGTTGGATGCGTAAGAGAAGAGTTAAGAATGGCAATGGGTAAGTGCAAGGTAGAATGATGGACTTCACATAAATACAAAATTACACTTTTTATTATCAGGAATGGGTAGCCTTCCCTTTATGCTAACCTCCTTTGTGCTACCATGTTCGAGGACCCTACTGTTCTGGAAACACTTTGCTCTTCATAATTTTTATTAGTAGTTTGTACATACAAAAGTAATATGATGAAGTGAATGTTGTTGAAAACCCACAGCGTTCCTTCTCAAGCCAAGGATAAATCATTGTTTAATGCACTGGTATATCTTGCTTCAGTAGTCAAGAACCAGCTGTATCCTTCTCCGACTCCCACATAATAAACCTCTCCTTCCCCACAGGTTCCAGCAGGCAGCAAAGACTGGGGGCCTCCATGCTGCTTTCCTGACTCCCTAGAATGGATGTGTGTGGTTGGAAAGAAATGGAGGTTGCTCTGGTCAATTTTGATAACGCAGATGAAATCCATGAAGAGCCAGGCTATGCCACAGACTTTGACCCAAAAGGCCGACCTAGTAGCAGTCCCTTTCCCAGCTGGAGAGTCCTCATCAGTGACGGCACCAACCTTGAAACTGCCTTCTCCAAGGTTCCAGGAGAGTTCGTGGATCCCCCAGGGCCTGAGCCAGTGGTCTTGAATGAAGGAAACCAAAGGGTGATCATTAATATTGCTGGGCTGAGGTTTGAGACTCAGCTCAGAACTCTCAATCAATTCCCAGAGACACTCCTGGGAGACCGGGAGAAAAGGATGCAATTTTTTGACTCCATGAGAAACGAATACTTCTTTGATAGAAACCGACCTAGTTTTGATGGAATCTTATACTATTACCAGTCTGGTGGGAAAATACGGCGGCCAGCCAATGTGCCCATCGATGTTTTCGCCGATGAGATCTCCTTTTACGAATTGGGGAGCGAGGCCATGGACCAGTTCCGGGAGGATGAAGGCTTCATCAAGGACCCTGAAACGCTGCTACCGACCAATGATTTCCACCGGCAGTTCTGGCTTCTCTTCGAGTACCCCGAGAGCTCTAGTGCCGCGCGAGGCGTGGCTGTGGTCTCGGTGTTGGTCGTCGTCATCTCTATCACCATCTTCTGCCTGGAAACACTCCCAGAGTTCCGAGAGGACAGGGAGCTGAAGGTAGTCAGGGACCCCAGTATCAACACGAACAAAACGGGCCTCTCCCAGACCATGTTCACCGACCCTTTCTTCATGATAGAGTCCACCTGCATCGTGTGGTTCACCTTCGAGCTGGTGCTCCGGTTTGTGGTCTGCCCCAGCAAGACAGACTTCTTCAAGAATATCATGAACATCATCGACATCATCTCCATCATCCCCTACTTCGCAACCCTCATCACAGAGCTGGTCCAGGAGACAGAGCCGAGTGCCCAACAGAACATGTCCCTGGCCATCCTGAGGATCATCCGCCTAGTAAGGGTCTTCCGCATCTTCAAGCTCTCCCGCCACTCTAAGGGGCTGCAGATCCTGGGGCAGACGCTGAAGGCTTCCATGCGGGAGCTGGGGCTGCTCATCTTCTTCCTCTTTATAGGGGTCATCCTCTTCTCCAGTGCCATCTACTTTGCTGAAGTGGATGAACCGGAATCCCATTTCTCTAGCATTCCTGATGGCTTCTGGTGGGCTGTGGTCACCATGACAACTGTAGGTTATGGTGACATGTGCCCAATCACCCCAGGAGGGAAGATTGTGGGTACTCTGTGTGCCATTGCCGGCGTCCTCACCATTGCCCTCCCTGTACCCGTCATTGTCTCCAATTTCAACTACTTCTATCACCGCGAGACCGAGAATGAGGAGAAGCAAAACATCCCAGGAGAAATTGACAGAATCCTAAACAATGTGGGCTCCCCAATGGGGAGTACCGACTCTCTTAACAAGACCAATGGCAGCTGTTCCACAGAGAAGTCCAGGAAGTGACCGACCCGGGAGTCTCTGAATCTCTGTCTCTCTGTCTCTCTCCCTCCTCTCTGTTTTCCCAAAGATGAAAATTATGCTTTGTGGCCAACAGGCCATCTCTGACTGTGTGAGCTGCTTTAATAAATCCATATTTCTGTTCTACTTCCAGGGCTGCTGCTTCTCAACCCATTACAAGATTTCTCCTCCTTTCCTGTGGAAGTTGTAGTTCAGTTCCTGCACTAGAACTATGGATATTACCTATTAGTATGGAAGTGTAGAAGCCAAGCCTGTCCAGTCCTAGCAAATCAGAATCTACTTTTTAACATAATGATTAAAAAGTATGGAGTTGTTCAGTCTTCCTTAGAATGATGCATATCAAAATATCAGAACTGGACAGAGAAGGTAAGTAAAATGCTTGCCGCATGCAGAGGAGGTGAATTTGAATCCTCAGCATGTACATAAAGGCTAGGCAGATGTGGCCTAGCGATACCATCACTAAGGAGACAGAGACAGGAAATCCCAGGCACAAACTGGCTAGCTAGACTGGCCTACTTGGCAAGTTTCAGTTTTAATGGGAGACCTTGCCTCAAAACATAGGAAGAAGGGTGTTGAAGAAGACACCTGACGTCAAGCTTTCGCATGTACCTGCACATAAATGGCTAGCCACATATATATATATGAACTTGCATGCACATATATACATAGACCACATATACCAATAAGAGAATAAATAGAAATCTGAATAAGTAAAGTGAAAGGCCAGAGTTGTAGCAATGAATTGTTTAGGAGCAATGCCTGCTTAGCATAACCAAGTCTATCCACTGGCATCAGGTCAACCTGTAGAGCATGTTTGAAGATTGCCCCTGCTGCCAGCCTGTCTGGCAGGAATGAGTATATTCTGAACAGGCAGTTGTGCCCCTCCTTTGGCTAGCAGACTCTTCAGAGTACTTCAGGGAACTGGACTCTCACCCCAGGAGTCTCATGTCAGGGAAAGGAAAATGCTGAACCAATCAGAGGGAGAATTGGTCCCCAGAAAGAGATTTACAACTTGCCAAACTATCTTGTAGGAGAGACTGGAGCAGAGACAGTGATAGGTCAATGACCATCAGGACTGCACCTTAGCTGAGATTGTTTAGCCATACGAACTGCTGGCCCTCTACTTAAGTCTAAACCCCATGCCGGGACCCCAAAGACTGGCTCGGATAGTCACTGTATGTCTTTCTTCACCTTCCCAATGTAGCCACGTTATAGAAATCTTTTTCTGCAAAACCACAATTCTTACCTCAAAGGGGATAAGAATTTGTTCCAGAGCCAAACATGAGTGACCATGGTTTGAAAGCACAGATTCGGGTTATCCCAAATTTCATATTCCAACATGACAGCAGTTTCATGAAGCTGTATCACAGTAGAACATAGAAAATCACAAATCAAGACATTTCCGAACATGTTGGTGGACATATCATGTAGGGCGTTCCAACAAAGATAGGACATGTCTGCCACAGGCCTTAGACTTATTTGAGGATACTCTTAGACTTTGACTACAGAAACCAGTAGTCCATAAAATCATGACCTGAATGTCATCTCTGGAACCTAGAAGGCAGGCAGAGAGAACCACCCATGATGTTATCCTTTGACCTCCATGTGAGCACCATGGCCTGTACACCCACACATACCCACACACACCCATACAAATGTACACACACACCCATAACCCAATAAATATATTAGTTACTTTTCTATGGCTATAATAAAACACCATGACCAAAGCAACTTATAGAGGATGCGTGTGGCTGGGTTTACAGTTCCAGAAGATGACAGTCTGGTGGCAGAGTTAAAGCATGGCAGTCGGTGGGCGGAGCAGCAGCTGAGAGCTCACATCTGGATCCACAAGCAGGAGGTAGAGCGTTAACTCAAAAGAGTCTTCTGAAAAACTTCAAATTGCTTCCTCCAGTAAAGTCACACCTCCTAATCCTTCCCAAACAACCACCAACTGGGGATCAAATATTCGAGACTTATGGGGTACATTACATCTGAACCACCATAATAAATAAATGTTAAAAGAAAAAAAAGTTTTCCCTTGATAATCACAAGCATGTGAGGTCAGACCCAGGAGTAAGCAAGGAATGGTTATTGAGGGTGCTAAAGACAAATTGTGATCCGGCTGTGGGCCTGCAACACTACAGCCTTACACAACCCCTGGAGTATCAATCTGCTCATTGGCTTTGCAGGAGGTTCAGTGAAAGGCTTGGTTTCTCCTGGGAACTTTCGTTCACACTCCATTAACTTGGCTTTTTAAATTGGCTTATTAAGGATGGAGGGTGGAACCCAGCTGTTGGGGTGGCCAAAACACAGGCTGATTCTGGGGTGTAACTCCCATGTTACAGATGAGCAAACCAACGTAGTCTAAGGAGACACAGGAACAAGGGCAGTTCATTTCCTACCCTGAGTCTCGAGTTCTTTCCCTCAGTGGAGAGGGTTTGGGCAGGTTGGGCGAAGCATGAAAGGAGTTTGAAATTGATTTTCAACCCTCTGTCCAGGGACACTTGTCCCTAAACTCCTCCCAACCTATGAGGGTGTTACATGCCCTGCCCTCTTGGTTCTCAACACTTTCCTTGGACAGTGGACAGGTGGTGTGGTTTCGTGTGTGTCTGTGTGTGTGCACGCACGTGTGCAGAGAACAGCTCCAGGAACATAGACAGGTCTGCCGCCTCAGGGTTCATCCCCCTTAGGATGGCTAGGAATTAGCCAGCAGCCTATGAAGCAGCTTGGAGAGAAAAAAACAGGAGTGTGTCCAGAGGCCAGCCTGATCAAAGGATGACCGTTGGGTCAGTCTGGCCTGAATTAAAACACGGCCTTCCTGAAAGAGAAGATCGATCAGCCCACCAAGCTCCCAGGACAAGAGAAACAAAACCCTAAAAGACAGGGAAGGAAGCCTGTACTCTGTCCCTCTCAACTGTCCCAGTACCCACACTCTAACCATCTAATAAACGTAAACCAGTGCCAGTGCTATACCCCTGGGCCCTCGATGACCACACAGTTCCCCCGGATATGGCAGATTCTTCAGAAAACAGAACCAAAGGCGGGCAGGTAGGTGGCTATGAAGATCTGCACATAAATATTTGCATATGGAAGCTCACACACACCTGCAACGTTCTATATGCAGTAATCCCTCTGTGCATGACAGACACCTTTCAAGACTTCTAGGAAGGCTGGTAGCCTTCAGGATGAGCGGGCAAGCTGGGAACGCAAGAGAACTGGCTGCACAGTTCCGGTTTGGAGGCTGGCAGGTTCAAAACCCAAACAGAGCCCTCAGAAGCTTCTTTGTGCACTGGATTACAGTTAACACAGGAACTCACAAGTGGACGAAATGCAAGAAAGAAGCATCTGTGGAGTACTTAGGCGTCTGTATCTCCCGCCTGTCCCACAAGGCTCAAGGAGCATCTCCAAAGATGGGGATAGTTCTAAGAGTCAAATAGGACGAAGGTGAAGCAGTGTCTCCTGGGCATGTCAGGATGGCTGTACAACTGAACTCACAGTGGCTGACTGTCCAAGATCTCACCAATCGACATCCCAAGGTCGAGTGGGGAGACCCTCTTGAGCCCCCACTCTAGCTGAAACACTACTGGTGGCTGCTAGAGATTGGGGTCCACTTACTTTGGGGGTGTGGCCACTAATAAGTTGACTGTGCTCCAGTGGATGTCTCCACACCCATTCATATATGAGCAGCCCAATTTTGACTCAGTGGGGGATATTCATAGATGATAGGTAGCTAGACAGACAGATAATAACTAGATAGATGATAGATGGATAGATAGACTGACAGATAGACAAAAAAGAAGGATCTGGAAAGATGACTCAATGTTTAAGAGAGCTTACTGCTCTGGCAGAGGACCAGAATTCAGTTCCCGGTTCCCAGGTCTGGAGTTCACAATCCCCTGCAACTCCAATCCTAGAGATCCACTGTCCTCTTCTGGCCTCTGTGGGTACTGCATACATATGCACAGGCACACACACTACACATACACACACACACATACACACACACACACACACGTGTAATTTTAAACATTTTGAACATCTAAAGGGTTCTGAGTAGAAAATCCTCTAGACTAGAAATCAAAGACCTGTCTGGATTCTTATTAATTAGGTAATTTTGTCCTCAATGGACTAGTTTCTTTTAATGGAAAATAGGAATCTAAATTTAATGAGGGAGTGCTCAAGAGATGGCTTAGCAGTTAAGAGCATTTCATTGATTGCTCTATCAGAGACTCTAAGTTTGAGTCCCAGCACCTACTGGGGGGCTCACAACCCCCCTGAAACTCTAGTTTCAGGGGCTCTGGCTCTCTTCTTGTCTCTGCAGGCACGAAGTATGTGTGTGGTACACAGACACACATTCAGGCACATACCCATACACATAAATAAAATAAAATAAAATAAAATAAAGAATGATTTTTTAAAAAAGAAACTGTCTCACGGTGAAGGTTTCTCCTCACTCTAGCCCCACCCTCCCCGGGGAGCAGGACAGGAAGTCCTCCTTATCCTCCCTCACTCAGTGGCCAGGAGTGTTCCACGAGGTCTTCCACAGGCAAAGAACTTGTTCTTTCTTTTATCTTGCTTTTCCTTTCTCCCCACCCCAAGCCCCAGCACCTCTGAGTACAAGAGCTTGGGATCTCATACATGGTAGGCAAATGTTTTTATCACTGAGTTACAGCCCAGCCCTCCTTTCCCTTTGTATCTTGAGACAAGGCCTAATTAAATTGTCCAGACTGGTTTTGCACTAACTTTTGTTGCCTGCGTAGGTCTTGAATCTACTATCATCTTAGCCCAGCCTCCCGGGAACACTGGTCTGTGCCACTAGGCCCATGTGTGAGCTCCTGACTCTGATCCATACACTCTATGTCTACAAACTTGCTTCTAAATATAAAAAGTGGCTTGAATTACACTTGTCTCACCAATCTATAGGGAGGGCTCAACATAGTGAGTTGTTACTCTAGAAATGTTTTCCTTTGGAACTGATTAACAGTTACCAAATGAACTTGATTTGTAATCCTAGTCAGATCCAGACCTCAGCAGGAGGAAACTGAGTCTAAGGACAAAATAAAATTGCTTCATGGACTTGGGAGATGTGTAAGGCAACAAAGTGTCTTGTAAGCACAAAGATGCGAGTTCAATACCCAGAATCCATGTTTTGTTTTGCTTTTTTAAGTCTAGTGTAGTATAATGCATTGCTAATACCAGTGCTGAGGAGGCAGAGGCAGCAGATTCCTGGGACTTCCCTGTGTTGATATTTTATTTGTACTCTAACAAAGAAAGCTTGTCTGAAAATCAGAGGGTGGAGTTAGCCACTACTTAACCATAGAAGTCTGGAGGTCTGTAAAGACAGACAGGATGTGATATACCTAGGTGGAGAGAGGAATATAAGGCAGAATGAGACAGGCGCTCAGCCCTTTTTCAGCTGAGGAATTAGCAAGTAAGAGCTGTCTGTGGCTTGCTCCTTTCTCCGATCTTTCAGCATTTGCCCCTTTATGATTGAGACTGATTAGAACTCAGGCAACTCTCTCCGTCAGCCAGCCTGTCATTGGCAGGTTCCAGGACAATGAGAGGCCCTATCTCAAAAAAGAAAAAGAAATAGACTATATATGAGGAGTGACATCAGAAGTTATCCAAAACGCACACACATACATGTAAAATAATCAAATTACCCACTGTAGGATGTAGTCTGTAGTCAGGGTTGGTTAACATCGCAAATAGTAAGCAACTACCCTGCTTTAGCTGCTTTACACGGGTGGTTCTTATTTCATCTTAACTGCTACACAGTAGACATTATTTCCACTTAACTCATGGGAAACCAAGTCTTCAAGAAACTAAGTAATATTTTTTTTCCTATGGCACAAATCAGCAGATGTGGGCAGTAGCCAAATTATCCTCTCCCACACCTTGGTCAGAAACCTAACACCTACCTGTGTTTTACAAACCAAAGGTATTATGGCATAGTCCCGCATAGCTCACTCCCCGGGGTCCTGGGGCACTGGACAGGCTAGTTGGAGTCACTGGTTGGAGGCAGCCTCTCTGGGACACACTGGCATTTGCTGGTCTGAGAAGGGCATTTTACAAGACTGAATCACCATCGCCTGGGCACAGACCCAGTGCGGCCTGGCACCTTGGCCTCAAGCTAAGACAGTTGCTCACACAGCCAGCTGCCCTGAGCTTCTCACAGGCCTGTCCCCGATGGCCTACTCTGCCTTAACTCAAGTTCTCAATGGGAGTCCGCAAGCTGGGGCAGGAGGATATTAGGCAAGTGACAGAAACTCAGCCCAAACTAAACCAATTTTATTCCCATTGTGATGTGGAAGTCCCCTCTGTGTGCTGTGATTACTGTTAATGAATAAATAAACTGCTTTGGACCTATAGCAGGGCAGAACTTAGGCAGGAAAAGCAGGACTGAATGCTACGAGAAAGAAGGGCAGAGTCAGGGAGCCGCAATGGAGCCGCCACGGAGCCGCCACTCGAAATAGACATGCTGAAACTTTGCAGGTAGGCCACGACCTCATGGTGATACACAGATTAATAGAAATGAATTAAATTAATATATAAGAGTTAGCCAATAAGAAGCTAGAGCTAATGGGTCAAGCAGTGATTTAATTAATATAGTTTCTGTGTGATTATTTCGGGTCTGAGCTGGCCAGGCAGCCAGGAAAAACAAGTGCCCCCTCCATGCAACACAATTGTGTGATTCCCATGACTGAGCCTCAGTTCTCAGTCCTGGGAACTTTAAGATGAAGGCCAAGAGCAGGGTGGAGACTCAGAGCTCTCGTTTCCTCCTCCCATCCATGCTCTGCTAGGCAGCCTCCATACACCCTGAAAAAGTACATTCTCCATGGAGCAGGGAGACTAGCAGCCCTCAGTTCACAGCTGTATCCCACTGAGCCAAAACAGAGACTACATATGTATATACGTAAATATTTTTGTGTATATATATTATTTATTATCTATTATACACAATATAGATTATATTTTATATAAATATATATTTCCCTTTGTCAGTTGACTCCCCATTTAAAATGTTAACATTAAAAGTTGGGATTTTTGTTTTAATCTAGTTATATTCAAAGTGCCTGTTTTTAGCATACAGTAGGTATTTAATATCTATTGAATTAATTGCCCCCCTTAATCTCTCCTTCCCAGTTGCCTGAAAGAGACCAAACTTAGCTGTGATATGGTAGATCCCAAGAACTTTCTGGCCAGACGGCCTAGCCAAAAGAAGAAGAGTCTCCTTCAGTGAGTGACCCAGGCTCAAGACAGCACGGTGGAGCGCAATAGAAGACACAGTGTCGTGCTCTGGCCTCTGCATGCATGTGGGTGCAAGCACCTGCATGCTCACATGCATGTACCACACACACACACACACACACACACACACACACACACACACACCTGCAAACACATAAAGCAGGGGCACCGAAATCTTAGTAATTATTGAATGCACATGGTATATCTATGCAGCACATTTTTACCATTTTTATGTATGCCTGACACATATGTAATAGGGAATGTCTAAATCTCTAGCTTCCACTGGAAAGTTAGTAGAGCATCACATCATGAGCTGGCTGGGTTTTGTCAACTTGACACAGCTTTGATGTATCTGGGAAGAGGGAATCTTAATTGGGAAAATGCCTCCATCAGATTGGTCTGCAGGCAAGCCTGTAGGTGTAGGCCCATATTTCTATATGGTGTGGCAGCCAGGCTCTGAAGCCATGGGTTCCACCTGAGGTGGTCACATAGACCTGCAGACAGCCTGTCACTGCCCTCAACAATAGCCAGGATGGCTATTCTCCTTTCTCTTTTGTTAAAAATGTAGATCGCCTGGGGAGAGGTGGTTGCTGAAGCTGATGACTTAGTTGCAGGTGTTCTCCTGAGCCTGATGTCCCCCAGAAAAAGAATATTAATGAGGTATCCACATCGACTGGGGGGGGGGGGAGTGGAGGGGGATATTAAGAGATGTTGGATACAATAAACGCGGGTAGATCTTAAGGATGGAGAGAAGCCTGAGATGCCCTTTCGTGATAATGGTGTAAGCTGTGTCTGGTTATTTCTTGCGCCTCTGCACAGGTCCAGTTAGGGAAAATAGTTTTCTATGTTGGGACCCACGGGCCCTGACGTGTAGGGCACTTTCTTGATTAAAGATTAATGTGGGAGGACCCAAACTACTGGGCGCGATGCCACTCTGGTCCCATATGCCACAAGGAAGCAGGCTGAGTAAGCTACAGAGGGCAGGTCAAGAAGCTGCGTTCCTCCAGGGCTGCTGCCCCAGTTCCTCCCTCCAGGTTCCTGTCATGAGCTCCTGCCTTGGTTTCCCCTTATGATGGACCGTAACCTGTAATAAGCCAAATTGTTCCCCAAGTTGTTTTTTGGCCATGGTGGTTATTACAGCAATGGAATCCTAAGACACGCCACCCAGGTAAGTACAAACAGTGGGTGCTGCCCTCCTAGACACACCTCTCCCGGCTTCCTCTGGGGTTCCTGACCTCACTGCAGGGAGTTGGTACCTAGGTTGGAAACACTACCACAGAAGGTACGTAAAACTGCATTGTTGATTGCCTGCCGAAGTAGTTATGCCAGACTGGGGCAGGAAATGCATCTCCCGAGACGCTCTTGTTGTGTTCTGCGCCCTGGTGTAGCAGATGATTTACTGCCATGGAGTCTGTGGCTCTCTCTAAGTGATGGGGAGTCCTTCGCTGGCTTAGAGAACAGCTTCCTGCCCCGCCCCAGCCCAGCCAGTCCCCAGGATGCGTTGACAGACAGGCAGAACTCAGGAGGGCAAGAAGGAGGAAATCCAAACCACGGTGAAGGCCTCTATGGGGGCCCTGCCGAGTCCTTCCAGGGCTTTGCTTCAAGAGGGTGTGGACCAGCCCCCTGGCCTCCCTCTCCCTCAGCCCTGGCAGCACTACCCAGCAGCTGGAGCAGCCTCTGCCCATCTCAGCGGGCTCAAAAGAGCAGAGCAGCTCTCTCTCAGAAACAGGGAGCACAACGGCCTCAGAAACCAAGGACCCACCTTTTCCCTCCCTGTGGGATCCAGGGCGTGGGGACGGGAAGGAAACTCACAAGGTGCCCTTCCCTGCTCAGCGGTTGATTGGAGCCCACTGAAAGATGAAACATACCCCATCCTCCCGGCGGAGTGGAGTGCTCAAAGGCCCTTTGAAGGGAAAAGAAGAAAGACAGCCCGATCTCCCCCGGGACTGCTGTCAGGGGAACGTTTGCCCTCAAACAGAGAGATGAAAAGGAGCCGGGGATGGCAAAGAGCACGGCGATGGGGAGAAGCAGATCAGACAAACTTTTGTTATGGAATCTCAGGGGAAGCGGAGGTAAAGGCTTCCTTCGAAATGTCACGAGATAATGAATGCTATTTTACTCCCATGGCCGAAGTGTCAGTCAGTGGCTTGGGGAGAGAAGGCGTGATTCTCACTAGGAATTCTAGATGATCTTGTACTCCTCGGAACCAGAGAAGTGAGGGCTGAGCCCTCCTCTCCAGCCTCCATTGCTCCCCGCGTGCACCCAATATAAATATATAGAAAAAATTGGAACACCACACTTGTAAGATTATCATGAGATATAAACGGGGTGCTCTGTGAGACTCTTAGCAAGGTGCAAAGCGTGCCATGCAAAAGTCAAATTAGCAAACCGTGACTTTACCCTTAAATGACTGATAAAGATTCTGTGAGTGGTGGGTAGAGCTTAGGATAAAAACCCACCTGTAACTTGTGAACCTTCCAGAGATGACAGCTGCATCTCCAAGCGGTTTAACCCCAGCACAGTGTTGGGTACATGATAGGTAGTAAAGAAATAAGACATGGAAGGACCAAATCAGAGCCCCCCCCCTCAGCCACCCCAAGCACCCCCATGCCTCCCAAACTGACATTAATTATGACCTACCTACTTGGAAAAATGTTTATTTGCGTTTTGGTGGTGGTGGTGGTGCATATGTGTGCGTGTGTGTGTCCTTGCACATATATGTGCAAGTGATGTGTACACGAATATGCATTGTATACACTGCGTGTGTGTAGGTCAGAAGTCAACCTCGAATGTCATTCCTCAGGTGCTGATTTTTTCACACAGCCTCTCAGTGACCCGAAACTCTTTGCCAAGTAGGCTGAACGGGCCAGTCAATGAGCCCCAGGGACGTGTCTGTTTCTCCCTGTCTAGCCCTGGGACCACCGGTCTGAGCTAGCGTGCCTTTTTGTTTTGTTTTGTTGTTGTTTTGTTTAGCTTTGTTTTTTTTTTCACTGTGGGTTCTGGGGATCAAACTTCATGTTTATGGGAGCACTTTACTAATGAAGATAACTTCAGAACCATCTTGTTTGTTTGTTTTCTTGAGACTGGGTCTCTGGGTCTCATATAGCACAAGCTACATAGCCAAAGATGACCTTGAACTTCTGATCTCCCTGCCTGCTCCTCCACGGCGCTGATTATAGGCAAGCACCACTACCGTCAGTGGTAAGCAGTACTGGAGATTAAACCCAGGACCTTCTACATTCTGGGCAAGCATTCTATACACTAAACTACAACCCCAGGCCTACCCATAAAATTTGATTTTAAGTAACTTATTGGCATTGAATTTAGTTTGCAGGCCCCAAATTCTCTATTTTTTTTTCCCCTCAAAGTCCAAGCAGAACATAATTGGCTCCCTACAGTGTGCCAAGGACTAACTTTGTTAGAGTAGAGACAGGAATCTATCGACTGGTTTCCTCAAACATCCTCCAGGTTCCTGCTATGGCCAGATGCTCAAGCCGTTTCCAGGGTTACCGAGGCAGTCAAGGAGAGGCTTCCCTGCCCTTGAAAAAGCAGATATGAGTTACAGAAGATCCTGGAACTCCCACCCTCCCTGTGAGTAAGAGGCCTCTCCCTGCAAGTGTACCCTTCTAAGTCCTGATCTCTCCCTGTGAGTTCATAGGAAGCCCAGTCATGCCTGCCCTTCCCGTACCCCCACCTCTCAAGCAGCAACACTGGCCTTTTGTAAGTCGTCCCTAGACATGAGGGAGTGGAAATGAAGGCGTTCATTTTCTGCCCATCGAATAGCACATGACTACGCCCAACTGGAAGAGACTCTGAAGCCTGCGGGCGGGGCTGGTTCAATGTTGAACATGAATGCAAGTCACAGAAGTTCTGGATGAAGCAAGAAAGGCAAAAGATGGTCTTTGATGTCCAGAGAACAGAAAACAGGAGGCTTAACTTTACATTGTGGCAATGGAGAGAGAGAGAGAGAGAGAGAGAGAGAGAGAGAGAGAGAGAGAGAGAGAGAGAAACCTGAGACAGTGAGACAGCAGGGAGGCAGGCAAGGAAGGGAAGCTTTCTTGCTAGAATGCCGGAAATCGCAGGTGAAGAAAGTAGAGGATCCTTTTGTCCGTGTAAATAAATAGAAAGAGCAAAGTGTGCCGCCATCTCCTTGGAGTTGGACAGAGACGTGGAGGAAAAGAAGGAGAAAAGGAAAGGAAAATGTTTTCTTGGAGAAGAACACAGAATGCAGGTCTAATCCCTGCTGCAGGTCTCTGAAAGGGAGCTCTTCAGGCTGAACCATTTTAATGGTGGGGTTTGTTTTGCTTTGCTTTGCTTTGCTTTGCTTTAATAAAAACTTGAACACTGTGTTTGCTAGAGAAACCCAAGCAGGAAGTGCCCTGTTTGTTCTCCCAACACACTGTGTGAATGTGTACGTTAGATGCTTTGTATAATAGATCTAAATTCAAAATTTCAACTCTGGTGAACGGCTATGGCCAAGGCACTCCAACTCTTAGTGACTTAACCCTGCTAACTGTGCTGTGATTCATTACAGGAAAATTAAATAAGATGTTGCTAAGTTTGCATCAGGCCTGTCCTTCAAGGGTCAACGTGTCATAGGCTTGGTCCCCAGCCTGGAGCTCTGGAAGATGGTTGGAACTTCAGAAGGTGGGAGATTTGGGGTCAATTTAAGCCACTAGGAAATGTGCCCTCAAAAGAGATTATGGGATGCCAGTCTCTTCCTTCCTTTGTACCCACACCTGACCCTGAAGTGATGGGGCTTTCTCTGTCACAGTTCCATTCATCAAGTACAACAACAGAGCCAAATGGTAATGGACAGAAAATTCCAGAACTCTGAGACCAAGTAAGTATTTTTACTTATATTAAGATTAGATATTCTATTATGATAATAGAGACTGATGAAAAATAAATCAAACATAAAGGTCCTTTCACAGTACAGTCAGTAAGTAAATGGTCCTTTGGGATTTTTTTTCCTTTCATACGAGCTCTCGGGAAATGGTTAAAAACATAAGCATGCTCCCTCCTGTCACTTGGTAACCATGAACCTGAACTCAGAGCAGGACACTCCCAGGTTGTCGACAGGTTGGAGCATGGCCATCGGCCTCCCATCTTTGAGCCCCTTAAGACAGTTCCAGATTTTCCCTGAAGGAGTGCCTACCTCCCACTCCCCTGTGACACCCAGTGTCATCCTCAGATAGCGTCCTAGCACAGGCATAGCCGTAGCAGTCCTCCGTGCTGTGGATCTGTGGTATCCATCACACAGACGTTGTTATCCATGGAGCCCTCACAACATCCCTGCTGCTCAGAGAGCTGGAGGATGTGCCCTGCTTTCCTGTTGATGGAGCAGACTCTAAAGAGCTCAGAGAATCGCCCATGTCTCCTGGCAGCCTTCTCTGACGTCATTGCAGTCCATCGCTGAGAGGGTCCTGCCGAGAGCACTTTAGCAGAAGCCAGCATTTGCTCAAAGAGGAAATGAAAGAGAACAGAGAAAGAGCCTCTCCGCTATCCTAAAGGACGTGTGCTTTTCTGGGACTTAGATGTGCGGTCTGCATCTTCTGGGAAGTGTCAATATCAGTGTGCTAAGGCTATTTTGGCAAGGCCACAGTTTAGGGGCTTAATAACTAACAGTCCTGAGGCACCAAGACCAAGGTTGAAGTACCAACAGAGTTGGTTCCTGGGCCTGTAGACAGCTGTCTTCTCCCTCTGTGTCTTCACATTGCCTTCCCTCTCTCTGTCTCTCTTTCTTCAAATCTTCCCCTTTGCAGAAGATCATCAGGCATATTGAAACAGGCCCCACCCTGCTAACCTCAAAAAAGGTCACCCATTGAGGTACTGAGGATAAGGATGCCTGGTGCCTCTCAGGCTTTGGGAGGGAGCGCAGAAGAGACAGATGAGGGGCTGGGAGGAAGGAAAGGGAGAGCAACGCCTGAGTGATGCTGGGAATGTCTGCCAGAGGGAGGGGCGTCTGTCCTCTGCTCTCCTCCAGGAGACTGGATGGTTTCTAAAAACAGCTCCCACCAGTGATCTGTGAAGACAAAACTGCTTTCATTCGACTGTTTGAGTCCATCTTAGTTCCTCAATGTCCTGGTTCCTCTCTCACCCTCTCAGAAAGGGACCCCTGGTGCCAGGTGTGGCGGCGCAGGCCTGTAATCCCAGCACACACAAAAAGGCTGAAGGGTCTCAGGCTGGGATATGCAGATGTGGCCAGAGACCAGGCTCGGAACCGCAGCAACAAAACTAACAAGTGAGAGGCTGGGGGAATGACCCAGCAGTTGTGAGCACAGTTCCATCTCACAAATACTACCCACGTGCCCGGGGAAGTTGTCCTGTGCCGCTGTTACGGCGAGGCTTGCCTGGCTTGGAGGACTTCCAGGTTCACAGACTGAAGGGGCAAATTCCTTAGCTGTGGCCTGGAGGACAGTCTCAGAGCTTTGCCACAACGGCCCTGCCACATGGTAGCCCACAACACTCTTCTTGCCTCCTAGGCAAGAAAGAACGGAAGTAAGAGCCCCCCCCCACAGTCTTCACAACCCAACTTCAAAAGTAATGACCTGTTGAGCTGCCTTTCCTATTGGTTACCAGCTTGTTGCTGAAGCCAGCCCACACTAAGCCAGAGATTATGGAGGGTTTGCCAGAGGCCATTCAGGAAGTCTGGAGTTGTGCCTTTGTGCCCTACTCACTGGGTAAAGTGTCCTACGGGCTGCTCTCATTTGCCTACGTAGTGCTGGGTCTTCCAAGAGAAGACTAAAACAGAAGGAGCTGGGCATCCCACTGTGTGAAAATACTGCCTACCACACTGTAGTGACCGCTGGGTGCCCCACCCAAGTTTCTACCACCAAGGTGCAGGCCGTCCTGGTAGCCAACTTCCCAAGAATTGAGAGCTTCTGGCCTGTTTGTGTTCCTTCACAGATAGCTACTCTCCTCCAAGGTTGGCCCTCCTGTACACAACACTTCCACATCCACTACCTCGTTGTCACTTTAGGGCTACCACTGTCACAATTCTTGTGGATTCAATTTTATTGGCATGGCAATGGAGGCCCAGAAAGGACAAGGTCACATAGCCCAGTGAGTTGAACCCATTCTAACATACTCAGATTTATCTGACCTTTAAAGGTTATTTCTACAGCTAAACAATGCCACCTGTAACCGAAAGAAATCCCACAAGATACCTATCTACACTGAGCCCAGAATATTTGTGTGTGTGTGTGTGTGTGTGTGTGTGTGTGTGTGTGTAAAGCTAGTGTCAGGCAGTACCCCCATCTGTAATTTCTGGCTTTGGTGATCAGTTCCCTGCCCACATGGAAACCAGCCTCACACTGCACCCAGGTGACAATCCTAGAACATGAAGGGAACTCGTTAGTTTCCAGGGCTTTAAAGCAGTTCCTGCCTTCCCCTGCCTGTTTATGATGGAGTCTGGTCCATGTCTTTCACTCTATAAGTCAAGTTTTCCCCTTCTCTTTATAGCAGTAGCTCTTCCTGAGAATGGAGAAATAAGGTGGTCGAGGTGGGAATTACCAGAAGGAGAGTCTGGTGGCGTTGGTTTAGCTTCAGGCCGGGCACTCCAGACTTGCATGAGCAGCCCTCCCTGTATACTTTGGGACAGATTAATGCTGGAGACAGGAGTAGAATTCTAATGAATTTTCCTGCGGTGGCCAAAGAGAAGGGTCCTGCCCAGAGATGGCTCTGTAAGAAGTCTCTGTCATCCCACCCAAGGAGGAGATCACAGGCAGGTGGATGGGGAACCTCTATCTCCACATAAACTTTTCCCTAGGACCGCTTGGATCTCAAGAAGGGACCCTAGACATGAACTTCACAACAAAGGGCTTCCAGACTGAGTAAGCTCCCCCAAAGACACTCACATTCAAATCCCTCAGAGCACAACATATATGATCTTACATAGCCAAAGGCACACTGCAGATGTGACTATGCTGAGAATCTGGAGATGGGGAGGTGGGCCTGGAGCGTCTCGGTGGCTTCCATGTGATCACAGTGGTGCTTGACAAGAGGCAGGAGGTCAAAGCCAGGAGATGTGACGACAAAGGCCTGTGTCCTGGTGAAGAAGTGTGAGTCCGTGCATTTATGATGAAGCAAGAATGCTCCAGGGACCATGCATGGTGGCAGCAGTCACTAGACAAGTCTTCCCACGATAAGCTGACCTTCCTGTGGGCCCAGTCTCTGATGTCCAAGAGGTGAATTCCAGAATGTTTTCTACCTGGAAGGTCAGGTCTTCTTTCATCCAGAAAAGCAGTCATGGCATGTCTACACACACACATACACACACACACACACACACACACACACACACCCCTACCTGCCATTCTGCATTGTGGCCTAGAGGACTGGAAAGAGAGCCCTCTGCTCCACACTATAGCTGCCTATCAGACAGCCAATGGACAGAGCTGCTGAAACCTTCAAAAATATGTCCTAGGGGGCAACCCCTCACGTTGCCCTCCAGGCAGGGTTGAGCATTTGCTAGCCTCCTGGATAGAGTCACCTGCAGCATCCAGGACTGGGGCTGCTCAGGCCACCATAACAGAATACCATGGAATGGGAGGCTCAGACACCAAATCTGGGGCCTAGAAATCCAGGAGCAAAGTATTGACAAGGTTGGTTTCTGAGGAGCCTCCTCTTTCTGACTTTCAGCTGTGACCGCCCTTCTCTATGCACACATATGTCTAACGTCTCTCCCTCCTTCTCTCAGATAAAGAAGGTCCATCGTCATGACCCCATTTAACCTTCAAGGCCTCATCTCCAAACCCAGTTACACTGGGAGCTAGAGCATAGCATATGAATTCAAGGGCTAGAAGTCAGCCCATAGCCTCCCCCTTTCCCATCTGTCCCCATCCTGTCCCAGCTCTCAGCCCCTCCAGCTATCCATGGTGAGATGACAAAGGCCACATCATATCACCCGGGGACCTTTGCAGCCTACATAGAGGCTAGAGAAGTCCAGGTGTTCCTCTGGAACAGCAGACAGGGAAGCCAGACAGGCCCCCCTCTAACCACGGGGTGAACCGAGTTTCTGGAGAAGAGAGCGCACGCGTCTGGAGTCCTCAGAGCCCAGACCATTCACACCCCCCTCTCCCCCCCCCCCCCGTCACACAGCCAGGCTCTGAAGCCGACACTGGGTGGAAACCACAGCGTCTGGGGCAGCAACTAGGACACAGAACGGGCTGGAGATGTCTGCGCTGCTCGTTGGCATAAATAACCGTCTGGCAGATGGAATCTGATTTCAGAATTACCAGCTTTTCTAGGACACCGCAACCAACTGGGAGGACAATGGGATGGAATATTAAAGATGTAAACCCAAAATGTGGTCCTCCCCATAAACCTCACCAGGAGAGAACTTCCCATAGCTCTCCCTACCTGCACCTGCTGAAGCTGAGATTTGGAGTGCTCCCCCACCCCAAGGACCTGTGATTAAGGCTCCTCTGTCTGTGGCGCTAATGGGAGCTGGTGGGACCTTTAGAAGGTACCTAGTGAGAGGGAGCCATGTCATGGGGTGTGTCCATGAAGGGGGTGTTGGGGCCCTAACTCTTCAATGTCACTTTGTCTTTGTTTCCTTGTTTCTATGACATAAACAGAGCTTTGTTCTAGTACGAACTCCCTACCATGAAAAGCTGTCTCTCTGCGGAACACCACAATTCACCAACCAGAGACAGAAGCCCATGACACCCCAAATAATCCCTTCCTCCTTGTAAGTCAGTTTTCTAGGGTGGTTTATCCTTATGACCGAAAGCTGGCTTACACACTCCGTATTGCTGTGTGGATGAAGAATGATGTTCTATTCACCATTGTGGCTTTAGCACCTGGTGCTACGCACACCCAGGAGGGATCAGATGAGGCAGAAAGGTACTTCAAGAAAGCCCAGGATATACAACCCCCATACTTCAGGCCAAGTCAGCTATGTCTTTTCACCTTCCTTGTACAGGGACCTCTGGCTGCCAAATGTCCTACCTAGGGACCTCTCTGTCCCTGAGTGCAGGCAGGCTAGGATTCCATCCATAAAGTGATAACCTCTTGTACAGGCTGACAAGCATGAAAAGGAGGTTGGACATCTCTTGTAAGGATGCCTCTCCAGGCAAGCACCTCTTCTAGGAGGCAGGAGTTGGCAGAAATAGGTCCAGGAGACATATGTGCAGACACCCACTGGACTTTGCAGAGATTGCCTTGCAGGCTGACAAAGCTCTTCTTGTCCCTCTTAGATCCAAATAAATCCTCAAAGGCTGGTCCAGATCACAGCCAGGCTGGTCCAGGGATGGGCATGTCCATGTGGAGTCTTAGGGCCAGTTCCTCTGATTCTTCAGCTAAAGACCATCTCTGAACAGTTCAGATTTCTAATCCATCCTCTCTCTGTTGGCTGTGCCTGGGACTTCCAGGAGTCCTGCAGGCTTAGAAAAGCACTTGGGGCTTCTCTATTCTTTGTTTATTGTCCTCATGCATAGGGAACATGCATCCAGACTTGGGCTCCAGGGAGTTAGTATGGAGACTGTGACTGGGGTTAGAGCTGCAAAGAAGACCTGATTTTCAGGTCTTCCCAAGCACCAGTTCAAAGCTGCTGCCAGGGGTATGGCTGGCCCAGGACACTGCCAGACACATACAGGCTTATCTGCAGAGGCTCCTAGTCCCCTCTCATGGGCCTTAAGAATAAAGCTCCAAGAGCACAGGTATTCTAGTCTCGATGTTAAATAGAGCCCTGGGAAAGAAGGAGGTTCTCAACTGTCAGGGCCTGAACTTGGAGACCAGCAATGAAATGTCAAGCTTGGCTATGGGATACAACCATAGCCAGAGGAGACACACCAGACAGCCACACCAGAGGAGAGAGCCAAGGCCACAATAATCCTCAAACGAAAACTGCAACTCTACTGACAAGAAGAGAGAAACAGTTCTGCCCAACTCATTAAGGCCCAGCCCTAGCTCCTGGCCCAAATCTGCATATGGTTCCATGGGTGGGATGCTAGGCTGTAACTACTGTGGAGGGGTAGGGCAGGCTCCCCTGCTAACCTGGAAGTGCTGCACCTGAATCCCTTAAGACACACACAGTAACACAGTCGCACCTGGATAGCTCAGCTTATCGCTCAGTCAATATTACAGCAATCCAGAAAGATCAGAAAGGGAGGACTCCATAGAACAAAAACAGAAAGAAAGGTTAACAGCTGGACAGGGACCTTCTTTCCTGTGGTAGCTCTGAAGAAACTGCCACTGTGTGAGGTAAGCAGTCAAATCTGTTGTCTGCTTGACCAATGCTCCCAAAGTCTTCTGAGGTGGGCAAGAATGCCCCAGGTATAAACAAGATGCTCTAGGCTGGCATTTGAGATCTGGTCACTAGAGGGCGCTCCAGGACTAGCGCTGACTCCTGGGCCGGAGCGTGGAGGGCTGGGTTTATTTATTCCCTCAACATTCATCTACAGAACCTCTATGCCAATACTAAATGCTATAAAAAGTTAGAAATGACTCATATTTCATTAGAAAGCCAAGCAAGATAAGCAAAAAATAGCGCATTCTTGTTTACCCATCGATAACTTCTCTCTCCCGTTAGTGCATTGCTAACCTTCTTTCGTATCTTTGTCTAACTGTTGCCTCCTCATTGAGCCTACCCTTCTGGCCACACCTTAAAGCTCAATATTCTTAATCTTGTTCAAAGTCTCCACCCAACCCCGTGGCACTGAGACCCACACGCACTTTCCATTTGCTTGTTTCGCGGTGTTTGCTTTGTCTAGTTTGCAGTGCTAGGAATTGAACCCAGGACCTTGTGCATTCCAGGCAAACGCTAGACCGGGCTTTGCTCCTAGGCCTTCATGGATTCATCTGTTATCTCCACGGTTTGCGTTTCTGCAGAACACAAGCTTTGTAACGTGGGAGGGTCTTTCTGTGTGCTCACCAACAAACACAGCCCCTAGAGCAGGGTGTCACATCCTAAAATGGTTCAATTTGGGGTTAGGACTCAGCCATCATCATTCTTGTGGTTTGGGGAAAAAGGGCTTAGATGTAATAGGCACCTTCTCAGAGGAGGTGACATTTAAGCTGGCATGAAGGATGAGCAGCATCCGGTGACAGACAGAGAAGGCGAGAAACACAGAATGCCTAGTGGACAGCAGAGAAGACAGAGGCCAGCTGTGTGATGCTGGGTGTGACCCAGGCAGATGGGCAGCCCAGACGCCCCTCTTGGCGTCGGTACTGCCTCCTCCCCACAGCTGCTGCAAGCTGTGTCCCCCAGGGATGACCAGAGCACCTGACAGGAGCCAGGCTCTGTCTCTCGGCCGCCCTCACCTTTCCCTACTTCCTGCTTTCGGTATGGGTGCCACCGCAGGACACTATTCTGAACCCCGCCATGGGGCAGCCACTGCTATTCCTGTCTGTTCTGTTCTCCCTTCTGCCACTAGGAAGAAACAAACCACACAGCTCCAGGAAAACAATCCATCATTTTGTCATAACATTTCCATTTCAAAGACTTCCTTTCCAAGCAGCTCCGCAGGCTAATGCTTCCTCTTATTAGCAAGAGAACTGGCAAGGAGGTGAGTGCTGGGGAGGAAGGGGGGCTGGAAATGGACAGGAGGCCTGAGAGTTTTGCCTGTCAACTCTGAGCAGTGCATGTGCAAACATGTGTCTGTGCATGAGCGTGTGTGTGTGTCTATGTCTGTGTGTGTCTCTGTGTCTGTGTCTGTGTGTGGACCTGTGTGTGTCTGTGTCTGTGTGTGTCTGTGTGTGTGTGTCTGTATGTGTGCCTCTGTATGTGTATGTGTATGTGTCTATGTCTGTGTGTGTGTCTCTGTGTCTGTGTGTGTCCCTGTGTGTGTGTGTCCCTCTGTGTGTGTGTGTGTGTATGTCTGTATGTGTGTCTCTGTGTGTGTCCCTGTGTGTCTGTGTTTGTGTCCTTTCTCTCATGTTTCTCCCACTCACTATTCACGGCATTCTGTCAGAGGTATATAAACCACCAAGGCACAGATGCCTGCAGGCACAGGCTGAGCCTCTGTGTTGTGCTGGGAACTCAGCCTCACCATACAGCTGAGGATTCAGAGGACAGACAGACGCCCCACCGTCCTGAAGCATCCCCGTCAGAGACATATGTATAACTGTGACTCAGAAATGCTGCTTTAAATGGCACTTCTGAGTGACAGCCCAGGAAGCAAAGGGGTGGGGTACCATTCTAGAGCAGATGATATTTAAGTTGGTCTGAGTGTGAAGAGAACTGAAGGTGCGAGAAGAGAAGGGCAGAGCAGACAAGAGGAGCAGAAGGTGACTCAAAGCCCCGCTCCTGGGTGCTGGGTGAGGATATACACAACAGCCACCCAGGGGCCCCCGCTGTTCTCTCTGCAGACTGGTCCGCCACCAGACATAGGCAGTGGGAAGTGTTTGTGTGCCAGCCCAGTCCTGAAGAGCATCCCTCACCCTTGCCAACCACACAGATGTGCTGGTGGTCCCTTCATTCATCCCTGGCAAAGCCCAGCACACAGAGGACCCCGTTGTATATAGCAATTCTCTAAAGGCAGTTAGCCCACCCTTCCCCCACTGTCCTTGCAGTGCTATCAAGACTAAACACCAGCCCGTTCAGGGACATTCTGAAGACAGGCTGTGGATGCGAGACCTGGTAGATGACAGAAATGCGCCCGGAAGGCGGCTAGTGTGGAGAGCATCACAGGCAGAACACTGGCCTGGGTTAACAGCAGGACCAAGGCCACAGATCACCGTGCAGGCCACACCCAGAGGACCCCAGGATGGGGATGCTATGCCAGGCTTACTGTGTCCTCACCAGCTTCTGACATGGAGCACCACCAGGGCCAGGTGAGCATTATGAAGCGAGTGTGTTGGATTCAAGCCTTGAGTTTATGACCGTCACCTCATTTAGACTTTCTCCACGGTCTCCAAATGAGGTTTGAGTATTTAAAACACAATTGTTAAATGTAAACCTCTGAAACACATAACAGGATTTTTGTAAGCTAAACCAATAACTCTTTTACTTCTTTTTTTTAAAAAAAAAAAATCTATACAAAGACTGGAAATAATGAACTGACCCAATTCTGTCTCACTCTTCACAGACAGACTGCATTGGTCCTGTGTATGAAAAGTGAGGCTTGGCAAAGCCAGTTCTCACTCCTTCCCAGCAATGGCCTTCCTTTCCGGCCCCTGAGGCTCGGAGACCAGGGCCTAACCACTGAGGGTACCACTCCTGTCCTGAGATGCTTTATAGTTTCTCATGCCTCTGCCTCAAGTCATCCCAGACTCTCAGCTCCCCAGAGAGCCATTCCTCCAACTCTTCATCCCCATAGCCAAGGTCTGCTCCTTCCCTGTTAGAGGCCAGGCCTGCCCCTCAGACCCTCCCAGGTACCACGGGAGGGTGGGTGGTGTCTCCACTGCCCTCGTCCCTCATCTCTATGTGTTTGGTTACTTCTGAGAAAGACCCCAGGTCAGTAATATAATTCCACCATCACCCCCACTGGGACAGTCAAGAACATTCCCACCCTCTCTCACGTCTCCTCTGAAGTATCACTACCAAGTCTGGAGCTTCCAGCCCCAGACTCTGCCTATCTTACCCATCCTCCATTTGCCCGTTGTCCAAAGTGGAATGGAAACAGGAAGCAAGGGGCCTGCCCCATTTCAAGGCCTTCCAAGAGAGGGGGGTTGGCTCCACCAGTGAAAACAGGTCTAGTCCTTCACTACCACTGTGCGACGTAACTATAAACGCAAAAGGCTGACTCTTGTTGACATGACAGACGCCTGAATTCTTACATTTTCCTAGGGAAAAGCCAGTCAAGAGGAGGCAGTACCAGCCCTGAGGAGATGACTCAGTCAATAAGGTACTTGTTTCATGAGCATGAACAGCTGAGCTTGGGCCCAGAAGCCATGGAAAGATGCTGGGCATAATGGTACACAGTTGTACCCCCAGCACTGGAGACAAAGCCGGGAGAATGCCTGAGGCTCCTGCCTAATCAGTGAGCCAGCTCCAGGCCAATGAGAAATCCTGTCTCAAAAGAAGTGGACAGTGTTCCTGAGGATGATGCTCAAGGCTGTCCTTTGACTTCCACGTGCTCTCCTGCACAGAGAGGGGTGGGGGTAGGAGGAAGGGGAGGAAGAGGGAGTGGGAGGGAGGGAGGGAGGGAGGGAGAGAGAGAGAGAGAGAGAGAGAGAGAGAGAGAGAGAGTGTGTGTTCTCACCCTGTTATGGCTCTTTCATGACTGTGCCTGGCTGAGGGTGAGGGCCTTCCATTGACACCACAGTCCTCCCTGGGAACTCGACAGCTGGCCCCTGACCTCAACTGCCAGCCTCACAGCACACCAGCACGAAGATGCCCTGGGCACTGACGGTCAGTGTGTGCCCTAAGAAAGAACTGGACACTGCCCGGGGTTCCAGTCACCACAGATCAGCAGCAGCGTTGGACCCTGGACCCTTCGGGGAGCTCCTGCATTTCCCATCCTTGTCTGCAACAGCAGTGAAGCCCTACTCGTTGTTAACCTGGAGGCATCCTCTCCACGGCCTGAGTTTCCTTGGCAGCCCCAACACCACACCCTTGCCTCTAATCCTCAGATGGCCTCCTCTAGAAAGCTCTAGAGTGGGAAGACAGGTGGACAACACATGCCTAGTCTCCTTCACCTCAGCTTGAAATAGCCCTTCCCTTGGTGAAAGTTCCTACCAGGCAACCATAACCCTATCCCTCCCCGGCTCATTTGATCACAGCTCTGCCCACACAGTACATGGCAGACAAAGCCCAACCCCATATTAGTGCGGAGCTTCAGTACCATTAAAAACAAGAGAAAACAGTCTTTGAAGAAATGCAGTGTTTATTAGGAGCTTTCCACTTGATGTGTGTGTGTGTGTGTGTGTGTGTGTGTGTGTGTGTGTGTGTGTGTGTGTGTGTGTGTGTGTAAAACACGATCTGGTGTAGTTGTACAATCAGATAGCCTTGGCCAGCCCAACACGATTGTTGGCCCTGTCGAAAACACTGTAGAACTCCCGGATGAAGACATCCCCCAGGATCCACATCTGGGAACCAAACTTGAAGCCACTGGAGCAGGAGCCCAGTTCCTGGAAAAGGCAACACTGAGATGAAGCTGGACTCAAAGACAAGAGGTCTTCTACCCCATCGCTCAGTTCCTCTCGGTTGTCCCATTTCATTCTCGAAATCACCTTCCCGGGTAAGCAAGGAGAATGGGATTCATCATGCTCAATGGATGAAGGAAGTAGGGGTTGAAGAGATGGCTCAGCAATTAGCAGCACCTGCTTCTTGCAGAGGACCAGAGTTCCCAGCATCTACACTGGGTGGCTCAAAACTGTATAAGTCCAGCTCCAGGGGATCGTATGCCCTCTTCTGGCCTCTACAGGCAACTGCATTCACAAGCACATCCCCACCCCACCTCTCCACTCACACACCACACATTAAAAATAACTAAAAATAGAAATAATGGACTGGAGAGAGGGCTCAGGAGTTAAAAAAAGAAGAAGAAAACACTTGTGCTTTTCCAGAGGACCAAGCTTCAGTTTCCAGCACCCACATGGTGGCTCATTACCATCAGTAACTCCAGTTCCAAGGGATCTGATATCCTATCCTGATCCCCATGGACACTAGCTTCTCACATACTGCACATACAAACATGCAGGCAAAATACTCCGACACATAAAAGAAAAGTAAAACATAAATTTTTGTTTTATTTTTTGAGGCAGGGTTTCTTTATGTAGTTCTGACTGTCCTGGAGCTGGCCTCAAACTCACAGAGATCCTCTTGCCTCTGCCTCCCAAGTGCTGGGATTAAAAGCAAAAAAAAAAAAATCTTAAAAAAATTAAATGTACTTTGTCTGAGGTTATTCGGTGAGGACCTATGGCTCTGAGTCCTGACCCCACATCTAACCCCTTACCTTCACACTGAACATCCATTGCCCTTAATCATCATTAGTTTAGGGTACTCAGGACCAGGCCATGTTGAGGCCAGCAGTGCCCATGGCAGCCAAAATGAGCTATGGAAACCCTGGATAGAATTCTGTGCTGCCAGGGCTTGGAAGTTTGAACAGTGGATGGGGGTCTCTGTGCTTGGTTTGGGTCCAATCTCTATCCCTCCTCCAAGCCCTTGGTGTCCTTTCTGTTTCCCGTTTCTTTCAGCAAGAAGCTATAGAGGCCACACAAATAGGCTCAAGGATGAATATTATGGCCCTTGCATGCTTTGTCTGGTCCGTGTCACTTGTCCTCGCCAACTCCATGGACTTGCTAAAGTCCCAAGGAAAGGGATACTAGGTGGACCCAGAGCATCGCTGTCCTGAAGCTCATACCTGGTTGATATAGGCTGAGGGTGGTAGCGGAAACCTCCTGCCATGGATCTCAAAGACAATTGTGGGCATCATCCCCAAACTCCAGCAGTTGACTTTAAACTGAGAGAAGGGCGAGAGGCGGCATTTATCCAAAGAGGCACTGATGGCACAGAGCTTCTTCCTCCACACCGTGGGGCTCTCCTCAGAGAAAAGCAGGGACACCCTCCAGATGAATCTGGGTCTCAAAACATGGTCCCACAGGAGGGATCGGCTTTCGGCAACACAGGGACAGAGCCCAGCATGGGACAAAAAGAGGCTTGCCTCCATATCTTCCTTCCAGGTCTAGCCAGAGTGCACAAGGGCCTCAGGGAAAAGGGGAGGGGCTGACTGCTGGCAGGGGTGAGGAGACTGGAACAAGAGAGAAGCACAGAGATCACAAAGGCATAGCCTCTCTGCGGACCAACAACTGGCTCTCCCATAGCAAGCACAGACCAAAGTTGGAAGGGACGGTTGTCCACTTTGGAAAACTGGGCTCAACCAACAATCCTCTTCATTTCTTGGGCAGAAAGGGGCTCTTGATTCGCGTGGGCAGGAGGGGGGTTCTCTAGAGGTAAGGAGAGGGCCTGATCTTACCAAGCCATACTGGCCCTGCACAGCCCCAATGACCTGCTGGATATTGAGGATGTCTCCACCAGGGCCTGCAAGCAGGGCAGTGCCTGTGTCCAGAATGGCAGGGCAGCCACCTTGACAAGCCACCACTTCATCATTGATGGTGATCCTGGAAGATTAAGCATAGCGGCTACACAGTACCAACCTGTATCCTGCCCTCTCCCCCTGGGTCCTTCCCACTCCCGCCAGGATCCTCGGGGAAGGAAGGAGGTCCAGGCCCCCTTTTTTGCCTCTTCTTGGAACGCCCAAAACTTTCCAAATTCAGAGAAAATTCCCCTCAATTGGTGGCTAAATTGAAAACAGTTGCAAGGGTCCAAATCACAACAAAACAATCCATTTGCCTGCCCCTCCCTGAGTGGAATAAGGATTAACTAGTTGCCTGAGGATCTGGTTTCAAGTTTTCTCTGCCATTTACTTGATATATGTCTCAGATGAGTCTCCCCAACATTTGTATATTGGGCTCCTCATGAACCAAATGGGTACATGAGCAATCCCTTAAGCAACTTAAGGATGGCCAGAGGCTCAGACCAAAGGTCTGTAACCTACACTCTGAGGACAATACTGGCACCCACCTCCTACAGACTTAGTGGGAAGCAATGAGACAGCCATTGTAGACCTACAGGCTCAACACGGTGCCTCCCAGGCAGTAGGCAGTCAGTGTGGCCAGTGCAGGGTAGGATGCGTAACACAACTACTTGCAAAGGATGCTGGCCTCGCAGCTGGCTGTCAGAACCAATCAATAATCTCAGAGCTGCTGGGTGCACGTCTTCTCAGCCCTGTGCTCTTACTCCTGAGCCCCCGTATCCACACATCAAGAGTCAGCCTCCTGCAGGGGCCCAAGCACCATTCTGCTCACCCACCTGTCCACTGTGAACTGCCAATATCCCTGCACGGTCACAGGCACCCAGTGCAGCGGGCCTACGAAGTAGGACTGATCGATGGCCCCCAGCGTGAGCATGCTCCCCTGGTCATTCCTGGAACCAAGAAAGGCCTCTCTGTGGCAACAGACACCCCATGGATGAGGAGTGCCCAGTCCCACCCCGAGGCAGATGGATGGAAACCCAATCCCTCCCTTCCACCCACCCCAACAGCTGCAGTTCCATGCTCCTGTGATCCATAGCCCTGATTCATCATTGCCACGGGACAGGACCAACAGGTTCTGACCTGCATCCCTGGTCTTCCTAGCACCCCCATGAGCCTCCATCCAAGACATCCAGAAAAGGAATCTTCAACAAGGCCCTAGACTTTGGACTAAAACCATCTCCTGAGTCAGATCCCTTCTGTCCCCTCTGGGGTACTATTGCTTGCTCAGTGGGGCAAACTCACAAACTCTCTCATCTACCCACCCCGCTCCACCTCCTACAACTCGAGCCCTTCCTACCTCTAGAACATAGTACCTGCTGCCTAAAACCTGCTGGCTTTCTAGCCCTCACCTGGGTAACTCCCACTCAAGTTTGGTGAAGCCTGCCTGCCTTGTCCTGTGTGCATGTTCACACACATACACGCAGGCATACGAACCCATGTCAGAATGGACATACGTATTTTAAGGTACCCATAAACCCCTATTCGCAATTTCTTGATTATAACGTGAATTACTGTGTACAGACTAGTCCCCTTGCTAAAATCTATCTTCCAGCTTGCCTTGTTTGCTGATGTGTATGTGTATGTCCCTGACCTGACCTCTGCAAACAGAAGGCCTAGCAAAAATGCATGGAGTTGATGAATAAATGAATGGATGGATGAATGAATGAATGAATGAATGAATATCTAAATGCATGCATGAATGAAAGGTACCACCTTATTTTTTGCCTAGGGTCCCCTCTCCTCAGCTGTCAACTCTTCTCCTAGGGGTGGTCTCTTTCTCTTTGTACAGTAACCTATCCCAGTGAGCTGAGCTAGGTCATCATAAGAGCAGGAAGGTAAAGTAGGAAGCCCTGTATCAGGCGCCCTGGGCTCCAGGTCTGGCTTGGACACTAGCTCCTGAATAAGTGTCCTTCTTTCTCTCTCCCTGGTGGAAGGAGAAGCTAAGACTCTATAGGATCTCAAAGACGATGTCAAACGATCGCCGAGATCCTGTGTTTTTGGAAGAACGTGATAAAAGCCCTCATCTAGAGATGTGACTAGGCTTTGCTTTCGTTGCTTTTGTTTGCAGGACTGGCGATTGAACCTGGGCCCAGCACACAAAAGTCATCTTTCTCCCAGTATATAAACAACTTCAGTGAGGGCTTTGGACAGTAGTAGAGGTGCCTAGAAACCAGAATGGAGATCGTTTGGATGCTGGTGGCTACCTTGACAGGTATGCCTCCGAGGGGCAGACATTCGTCTCAAATATATTTATCTCTCTCTCTCTCTCTCTCTCTCTCTCTCTCTCTCTCTCTCTCTCTCTCTCTGTGTGTGTGTGTGTGTGTGTGTGTGTGTGTGTGTGTGTGTGTGTGTGTGTATCCAGTCCTTACCAGGTAGAAAGTTAGACCCTTGCTAAGCACAGCTCCTACCTGTTCATGTAGACAGAGAACAGGTCTTCGGCGACCAGGTGCCTATTCATCATGTTGTCAAATATGGGGACTGAATACTTGGAGGCGAGAGAAGGGTAGGACAGCCCCAGGATGCCATCGAATGGAGAGAAGACGAAGATGTCACCCGGCTCCTGGGTACTCAGGCCCACAGTCTGGTGTGTAATTGTAATATCAGAGACCTGCGAAGAAGAAGAAAAAAAACATAACACGATGATTTTCATGGGGAGCTTCTGCAGCCACAGACAGGAAAGTTCAGGGATGGAGCAGCCAGCCTGGGACCACGGGTCAGGGTCAGCATCCAGCCCTCTCTGGCCTTTCTTCCCTTTTATGGATAATCTGGGGTTATTTTCAATGTAAGAGGTTGCGGTGGGCTGGGCCCTCTACACTTTCTGCATCGTTTTGAATGACTGGTCTGAGGAGGAGAGAAAGGGGAAGAGGAGACAGTGTTTAGTGCAGGCACGGGTTTCACGTTGGGGATAATCCCAAAGGAAGTGGGGCTGTGATTGTCTCAACGCTGCCTGCAGAAGCAGTTGCGCCTGCGCCTTCGTGGCCCGCTCAGACACTACCTGCGGAGGCATCGGCACTCACAAAGCAGGCGCTGTGTGGGTCCCCGTTCTGTCACCTGCTGACTGAGCTTGAACAACTTCCTCTCCAGGCCTCAGTCCCTTGTCTAATAAATGGAATAATAGTGCCTGAATCTCACGTCGGTGCCAAAGCTAAATAACTGAACACCCACTGAGCAGTCCCTGAGTGTCTGTGCACAGAACAGTTATTGGTACCATGATAAAGAAGGTGGAACTTGGGCTGGAGAGATGGCTCAGCGGTTAAGAGCATTGCCTGCTCTTCCAAAGGTCCTGAGTTCAATTCCCAGCAACCACATGGTGGCTTACAACCATCTGTAATAGGATCTGGTGCCCTCTTCTGGCCTGCAGGCATACACACAGACAGAATATTGTATACATAATAAGTAAAATAAATATTTTTCTTTTAAAAAAAAAAGAAGGTGGGTCTTGATTTGCCCATTTCCCCAGAGGGTATAAGTGTCCACCAGTCTGCTCTGGGCCACACGAAGGGCTGAAGCAGATCTCCTGCCTCTGCTCTGTCCCATAAAATTAATTGACTTCCACGTTGTGCAGTCAGTTTGGCTTTTAAAATCTGAATCGAGCCGGTATACCACACAGACTACAACTGCCTCACGCTTCTCAGTAAAGGCCAAATGGAGTCCTCCCTCCGGCCCCAGCTCTCATAACTTATCTTGTGCCCCTTAGCTCACTTTGCCCCCCCCCACCGCCATGTTGGTCTCTTGTCCCCTTCCTCAGCTGCCCCAGCTCCTCCCCATCCCAGGATCCTTGCACTCCCTCTTCTGCAGTGCTGACCGCAGGTCACCTCAGGCCTGGCTTCTGGAAGGATACCACTTGGGTTCCAGCCTGCAACAGGCCACCATATCCACCAAAGCTCTGCCCTCTGGGTCCCAAGCCCTCTCTTCCACAAGCTCCAGTTTTGTTTCCGTCTTGCCCCTACTCAGCAGTGTTCAGAGCCATCTGCCTTGCCTTTTGTGTGCAGGCCACGCTCTCACAAGGCCACCTGAGTGCCTTTTGCTAGAAACCACGAGGCAAGCAAGTCCATTCTCCTCTTGCCCACCACTGTCTTCCCTAGAGTAAGCATTCATGGTGTGGATAAATGAACGGTGGCTAGGTACTAAAGAATAGCTCAGTTCTCTTTTCTTCAGCCAACAAACTACGATTGAGGGTCTCTGATGGGCCAGGTGTAAGGCTTTGAGGAAGCAGCAATGGACAAAAAAAAAAATGTCCCTGCCCGGGGGGACATTTTATCCATCAGAAGAGACCAACAGTGAATAGCACAGGTGACAATGAGATCTCAGAAGGAAAACAAATCATGGTGAGGTCATAGGCGGTGTGTGACTTTATAGGATGGTGAGAGATCTTGTTGAGAGAGTGACATTCGAACACGAAGCAAAGGATGGGGATTGAACAGGCCACAGGAAAGGGAGCTAGAGGAGGCATGACCATAGACAGAGTATTCATGGAGTAAACTGAGTGAACCAGGCCAAATCTGGCCAGGATGGGGAAATGAACACCAGGAACTGGGGGAGGCACTCGAGTGGAGCTCTGAGAACAGAAACAATAAGCAATGGAGGAAGGAAGGGAACATTACACAATGGCTATCGGTGGGAGCTCCACACCCATTGAGCCATCCAGCAGACAGGACCCAAGGGATCCTCAGTTCCACCAAATGCACAACCCACTGGAACCAGGGTGTCTCGGGGGAGAGATAGCTGCAGGGAAAGGTGGGGCGAGTCCAGGCCACTGCCACCTCACTTACTGTGACGGTGTCGTAGCCCAGGAAACCCTGCACTCTGCCGGTGCCGTACTGGACAAACAGGGGCTTGCTCAGGTTCTGGAAGGTGAAGGACTTGGACGGGTCAAAGCGGTGATGTTTTTCTGCAACAAAGACCCAGATTAGTGGATCCATGGTGTCAGCTTGCCCTCAACATTCCCAAGCAGGGTGGAAACCCTCACCAGACCTCGTAAGAACAGAGCTATGGATCAGCCATTCTCTCTGTGGAAACCAAGCAGTCTGGTCTCTCTGCAGCATGGTCCCATAGTTTAGTCAGGAAAGCCCAGCCCACCTGCCCCCCCCCCAACCTGTGCAATTTCAAGCATAAAAGAGAAGAAAACTAGGTGTGTGGTTCCTATGCGCATTTTCTCTGTTATCTGAGTAACTTTAGCCAAGGTCTTCTCTAGACCTCTATTTCCTCATCTGGGAGGCCAGAAAAGAAGAGACAGGGTTGGTAGGTCACTCACGGCAGACTCTGCTGTTACAGTAGACAGAAGGCACCCAGAGCTCCGAGGAACCTGTGTCAAACACCACCGTGAACTCCTGGGGTGGTGTCCCGATGTAGATCGTTCCGAAGTACTCACTCTAAGGACAGACAGCTCTCGGTCAGAGGTGTAGTCAGGGGCTGGGGACTCTAGGGAGGAGTTGATGCCAGACACAGATTCTCGTGGGTCCTGTGTTTTCTACTCAGAGACCTGGGAAGGGGGTCATCAAGTGGGAGAAGAGAAAAGGCTGTGCCCGCTCCACAGAGAGGGTTCTTCTTCAGTCCCTCTGCGGTCCCAACCCAAGCCCGACAGCAGTGCTGGCATCAGCTCAGAAGCGCAACACAGACCGGCGGTAAAGTCCTGCCTGGGAAAGAGAGCAAATCATCCTGCCAAGGCAGGAAGAAGCCAGCCCAGAGGTGGGCATCTGCTGAGGGCAGAGTCCCAGGAACCCAGCCAAGCTCCTGCCCCATCTGCCTCCTTCCAGCACCATGGAGGCTGGGGAAGTACTGTGACCTAGATATAGAAATGAAAGCACAGGCATAAAAGCACCGGTTGGTTGCTGTCAAAAGTGACAGGGGAGGGGACTCCAGAAAGGGACAGTGCTCGACGGTCTTCTCCCCTGGGTGAGAAGAGGAGAAAAAGCAATCCATGCCTCAGCAGCTGTGGTGACATCTTGCCCGGCTGTCACCAGATCTGACGACCACATGCTAGAATATGGTTCCCCCTGGTCCAAGGAAGCAGTTCATTGGAACTTAGACCCATCCCGGCAAGGCTTCTGATGAACAGAAGAGCTGACTTTGTTGGATCTGCTGGCCCATGGTGGAGCTACTGATGGCAGGCAGGGAGGTGGCCTCCACGACCCACAGGCTCCATGATTCCTGACAGAGGGGATGCTCTGGCAAGGCAGGAACCTAGGAACATGAGAATCCATCCCTGGGAAGGCCTGCAGAAACACTCACATCCAGGTAGTTGGTCAGAGGCTCACTGGCCACGATGCCGGTGCCGAAGCCCTTCTCAGTGAACTCAGACTGGTGCGTCCGCAGGAAGTCCTCCAGCAGCCCACGCTCCTTCAGGGTGTTCCTCAGAGACTTCCCTTTGTGCAGTGGGATCCTGAGGAGGTGGGGTGAGGTAAGGGAGACTGGGCTGCACAGACCATCCCCACACTGTTGTTCCCAGTCCAGCCCCTGGCCAACGTTCCACAGGCAAGGCCAAGGATATTTCCAATTTTAAAAATCATGACTCAGAGTAAAATGATAGATTCTGTGTTGATTTAGAGGTCACTGCCTAGCTTCATTAAACACACTGCCCTGGCCCCTCTCCCTCTCCTTTTCTTCTCCAGTGTGGTAGAGACTCGCTGTATTTGATGAATGACACATTAAGTCGCAAGTATTGTTATTGATGGTTTGAAAGACACGGGGTATGCCATCACTTACTCGGTCACCAGATGCTCTCTGTCACCTTACTGTGCCAAAGCACAGAGGACACATAGTGGGAAGGACACAGAAGGAGCTCTCTATGTCTCCTACACAGTGGCACCTGTGTGGCATTGATGCCACCCTTTGCCAACCCCTTTTCTTTTCTCTCTGATAGTGTTTTCCCTAAAGTGACTGGAAACCCTTTAGCAAGAGCAGGACCTCAAACGGGACCACTTCGCCCAATTAAGGTTTGGGGTCATGGAGGCAAGTCAACTGGAAAAGGGGCCGGGGAGAAGAAAAGAAGAAGAGAGAAAACTGCAGAATAAACCATTCTGGACCCGGTTCTGCCATATTCCTTGGCAACCTGAAAGCTGCCAAGTCCCTGAGCTTCCACCAGGAGACTCCCCAAGTCCTCTGTAATTCACTGCAGGGGGGGGGGGCTGTCAAAGCTCTCTGATCTTCACAATGGAGGGTCCAAGTGCTTTTATCCCCAGTTTCTTCTTATACAATCGGGGTAATTCTGCCTTTTCAACACTTTTTTATTCTGTATTTGACCATATGACTGTTTTTCTCCCCTGTAGATTGAAGTAGAACTGTGTGCATCCCACAGTCTTTAACTTGTAACGACCTTGTCGTCCTCCTAGAGCTGGCTGAGAAGACAACTTGAGATTTCCGAAGTATAAGTGCCACGTAGTGGCTTCAGGACCCTCTTCTTCCAGAGAGAAGCCAGTTACAAAGAGAACGCAGCCTCTAGCTCATGCAGAGCCAGGAGGCCAGCCCTGCCTGGGGTCCTCAGCTCCAGCTCTGTCTCTTATATAGCAGCCAGCAACATCAGCCAGCAAACCTTGGACCTGGGAAAACTTCATCATCGGTACACGCCCCCTCTCAGAGAGCCCTTACTGAACAAAGACACTCAACCTCTTCTCAGGGATCCAATCCATCTTCTGTGAGATTAGGCCTTGACAGAACACGCATAAGCACCTGGGTTGGGGTGGGGGCAGCAAGGGTACAAGCCCAGCCAGGCTAGTCGTATGGTGTCAGGCAGCTCAGGGTCTTTCCCTGAACAGTGGTCTCATCTATAAAATGCAAGTCACCCAGTCTATGGCAGTATAGGTGATGTCCTAGTTCCTTTTGGAGAAGAACCTACAGACCTCTCTAGAGGAGCACATACACCAAGAAATCTATTTTAATGAATGCATATATAGCTCCTACCATATGTCTAGTACTATTTGAAGCATTTTTACAAATATTAACTCATGCAGTCTCATAACAGTCCTAAAAGATGGACATTACGATGACCCTAATGTCATGGCAGCTGAAGAAGCTAAGGCACAGACTGTCCAGTGGGTGAGAGGACTGAGGGCCAAGTGCCAGGTAGTTTGGGTCTAGAAACCCTGCCTTCCTAACCCCAGGCTTTCTGTCCTCAGAACCACATGCAACGTGCAGAGCCAGAAGGGACAGCAGGCCCTGTAGAATCTCCCCAAGGGAACCAAGGGATGCAAGAGCAGCCATCCACCTGCCCATGGAGGATCCATGAGATGCCCTCTCCTGCCCCCCAGCATCCAACATTCACCTGGTGAGCGCATGGCTCTGAGAGATGGCCAGGACAGCCAGGAGCAGCACAGAGCACCTCATTCTGGATAGCAGGCCACCGCCGACCTAGCCAGTGCCCATCCTTGCAGTCTTTATAGAACGGGGCTCCTTCTGGCTGGATGCCCAGATTTCAGAGGCACCCCCATCTTCAGGCTACTCCACAAACATGGTGAGATAGCACCCAGACTACCCAAGACCCACATTGATAAGAGCTACAAACTCTACCACTCTAAAGATTTCAAAGTTGAAGGGTACACAGGCCTCAAGCTGGGAAAAGTCAACACAGGCCCCTCTACACCAAATTCCCCTCCAGACAGGATTTCTGAGCTAACACAGGTGGGGCTGCTACCAGGAACCTGTTTCATGTTCCGCCTTCTGCTCTGTGAGCAGCCAAGCCATACACCTACCCTCCTTCGCCCCATCCCTAGACAGACTTCACTGGATGTCTGAGATGCTCCCGATGTCCGTCTTGCCCGGACCAGTTCTCCAGAAGGGGTTTGGTCTAGTCTCAAGGTGACATCTGAGACCAAGAATGCTTGTATAATCTGCCACCTCCGTGGATGAAGCTCAATGTTAGAGTCCAGAACAACCATACTCCAAGTTCCCGCAGAGAACAATGTCTAAGAGAGAAGGCTTGTTCCTCCCTGGAGACACAGTGTTCAAGTGAAAGGGATGCTGAGAAGGCAAGTGATAAATGTCTGGTCACTGGAACAGTTGGGATAACTGGGGAGCGCAGATGGGAAGGCAGATGCAGGCCCCACATGAAGAGACAGGGGGAATAAGGCAACGGCAGTTTAAGGGGCACAGTATGATGAGACCGCATGTAGGAGGCCCACGCAGGGGTGAGTGGAGATGCACACGGGTAGGTATGTTGAGTGTCCTATTGGAGTCCAGGCCACGGAAGCCAGGTAGACATGTCTTCTGACACAAGAGAGATTTAAGACAGGAAGGAAGCTAAAGTCTATCCACATAATATTGGTGAGAAAACTATGCCCCAGGCCTATGAACTGGGTAACCGTGATGAAGCCAGGATAAGGCAGGCAAATTGGAAGGCAAGGGGTTCAGAGCAATGATGTACAAGAGACCAAGAGCTGCCTGCTATGAACAGGACAAACATCTTCATGGAAAGGAAGGCTGGCAAGGGTGGAAAGTGGGGAGAGGGCAGGCTGCAAGAACTGAATGACCAAGGTACTGGGTCTGGACCCACCAGCTCTTCTGGAAGAGGTGCCATCTGAAACGTCACACATTTGGCTTGTGGGGAACCCAAGAGGCCAGGCAAAGGAGACCCGAGTATTTGAACAGAAGTAAGGACAGAAGTCAGGTCTGATCCCTACTATGGCAAGGGCCTCCTCCGTGCATATCCCCTTCACAAAGCCACTGGATGTGTCCCCAGAAGACTAGGACATTGCTGCTTCTCATGCTCCTGGGAGGTGGTCGTGGGCACATGCAGCTGCCATCCACCACCTTTCACCTCAAAGCCAGAGAAGAAAGGGGCAAAATCAGTTCTAAATGGTGAAGCCTGTTTCTTGTTTCCTTCCCTCGGGCCTGCCTCTGGGCTGTATCTCCTCTATCCTCCATCACTGAGCAGCGTAAGAGAGGTGCTAAGGGAATGTCTGAGTAAGCAGGGGAGTGTTAATAGGCCTTGCCACTGCCCTGACAAGCAGCAGAAAGTAGCTGGGGATGTCTGCGTGGCACACTGCGGATGAGAAGACAGAAACTCAGAGAGGCCTGTATTAAGAGCTTGTCTGAAGTGTCCTGAACACTCCCTTGCAAAACCAACACTGCTTCTAGGTCTTTCTTCTCAACCTCCAGGCACCCCTTGAGACAGCCACAGTATGTGCAGTGGGCCCAACCTGCGATATTCGGCACTAAGACCCTCTGAGGGAGCGCCTTGAGAAAAGGGGCGGGGCTGACTGTGGCTCCTGGTTGCCAATGGCCCAGCCTGACCCGGTACAACCTCTCAAGGACAGCGTTAGGCGCAACCACCTCTCCCACTGGAAGGCGACCACAAAACCAAGAATCAAAGATCCCTTCATGCTATTTGCCTTTTATTTGTTCGGGCAGTTGGCAGCCCTCTGAGAGCATTCCAATGCGCGCTGGAACTCTGCCCCGCCGAACACGGCGCTGCTGTGAGAGGCTATCTGCAGGTGCAAGCCACAATCGAGAAAAAGCTTTTAAGACAGACCATGATAAGAGGCGAGCGCTCTCGACCTGGCACGGCACAAAGGCCTATCACCTCGGTCCAGACGGCTCGCTCGCGTCTGGGGACTCACGAAAGCAGCTGAAACAACTCGGGACCCGAGGACACCCCTTCTTCAGGATAAGGCTTTGTTCTCCACTCAGATTCCCGCACGGACAAAGCCAGCTGAGGTCAGTTTCTTAAACATCTTCTGTGAGTCTTCACCAGACACAAGCAGACAGAGCAGCTGCTGTCTCAGCCCCAGGGAGTCCACAGCCAGGTGAGCCCAAGTGGGTCTAATAGAAAAAATTCAAAGGAATACTCCCCCGTCCCTACACACATGCACACACACACACACACGTGCACGCACACTGAAAGGTGGCAGGGAAAGTGTAGCTTCTAGAATAATCATGTGTGGCCATTGTGGCGTTGAATCCAGGGTCAGCTACCTGGGGCTATGACTATGGGCAAATTTCCTTACCCCTCCATGCTTCAGTCTCTTCTTCTAAAGGTAGAGACAATGATATCGATGTGATCGTGTGGTATCAAGCGCTAACATCCCTTATATCATAGTTGAGAAAAAATTCTCAACAAACACTTGCAATCTGAATTAAGAACACAGAGAAGATCATACACCATGATCAAGCTGGTTTCATTCCAGGAATGCAAGGTGGGTTCAACATATGTAATGAATATAGCACAGCACATGAATAGGCTTAAGGATAGAAATCACACAGTCATCTCAACAGATACAGGAAAGGGCTTGGACAAAGACCAACATCGCTTCGTGATGAAAGTGCTGAAGAGACTCAGACTATTAGGACACACCACAACATAAAAGGCTACTGTGACCAACTTAGCCAGTCCCGTCAAATGCAGAGAACCGAGAGCACCTGCTCTAAAGATCACCAGAGAAAAAGTGTGCTGTGGTGGCTTCAATGAGAATACCTGCCACAGGTTTGTAGTCAGGGAGAGGCACTATTCAAAATGGATTAAAGGGATTAAAGGGGTGGCCCTGTAGGAGGAAGTGCATCACTGGAGGCGGGCTTTGGGATTTTCGAAAGCCCACAGCAGGTCCAGTTTCCCTCTCCTTTCTCTCTGCCTGCCAATCAGGATACAGGAGACAGATCTCAGCTACGTCCACGCCATCCCTGCCATGCCACGCTCCCTGCCGTGAGAACGGACTTCACCTCTGAAACTGTAGGCCCCCAGTTAAGTGCTTTCTCTTGTAAGAACTGCCTTGGCTATGGTGTCTCTTCACAGCCATGGAGCACTGACAAGATGGGAGCACTGAGTGGGGAGCACTCTTGGGTAACAGAGTACTCCAAGTCTCAGAGCAGCAACACAAGAGAAAGAAGGAAACGGGATCAAACAGGAAAAGAAGCTAAAGGTTTCATATTTAGATGACACAGTCCCTACTTAAGGACTGTGGCGACCCCACCACAGTCTTAGACCTGACAAACACTGCCAGCAAAGTATCAGGACATGAAGTCAACCTACAAAAGTCAGGGGACCAGGGAAAAGCTCAGTCAATAAAGTGTTTGGTGCAAGTATGACGGACTTGAGTTCCACCCCCAGCACTCACATAAAAAGCTGGGCATGGAGGCACAGTGGTTTGTGCTTGTTGTCACTGGGAAAATGGAGAACGGCAGATCTCTGGAGCTCCTTTGCCAGGCAGCCATGCCCACTTATTGAGTTTCAGGCCAATGAGAGATCCCGTCTCAGAAAACAAGGTGGAGTCCTGAGGAGTAAGACCCAAGGTGGACCTCAGGTCTCCCCACATTCATGTCCATACATGTCCATACATGTGCATTCACATCCAAACATATGTATGCACCTACACTCATATGAACACAGGTACACCTGCACATACACACACAAGAATGCAGTAACTTTTCTCTATACCAACAGTGAACCTACCCAGAAAGAAATCAAGAAAAAAAGATCCCTTTCACAATAGCTTTTTTAAAAAAAAAGAAAGAAAGAAAGAAAGAAAGGGGAAAAAACCTATGAATAAATTTAACCAAGGAGGCAAAGGATCTTCCTAATGACAGCTTCAAGATATTGGAGGAAAAAATGTGAGAAAATCCTAGAAGAGGTAAGACCCCTCCCCCTCACGCTCATGGGTTGGCAGAATTTATGTTGTGAACTTGACTGAGGGAGTACACCACAAGGGGCAGGCATTAGGGGTTCATAGCGTAGCCCACGCCAGCTCACCTTCTCTGATTTTGCATGGGGATGGAAATGTGATCAGCCCGTTTTCGACCCCTGCTCCCTGGCATTACTAACTCTAACCTTCTGCAACCTTAAACCAAAATTAAATCCTCCTCCAGTTTCTCTTGGTCATGGTGTTTTATCACGCCAGATGAAGAGTAAACAACACAGCCCTACTCGGCAAAGGAAGTGAACCAGCAGAGTGAAGAGACAGCCAACTGTACATCCGATAAGAAATTAATGTCTTCTGTCTATAAATGGAACTCTAAAAGTTAAATTATATATAAAAAATCGTCCAATAAATAGGCTAACAAATTAGTTCTCAAAGGAAGAAATACAAATGGCCAGCACAAATGGTTCAGCATCCTTAGCATCAGGGAAATGCAAACTAATATTGTTCTAGGATCTTATCTCACCCCGTCAGAACTATCACCAAATAAACAAAAAAATAAACAAACAAGGGGGCTGGAGACTGGCTCAGGACTTAAGAGGACAGTTTGCTCTTGCACAGGGCCCAAGTTTGACTCCCAAAACCAACACCTGTGGCCTCCATAGACACTGGTACTCAGGTTCACACACACACACACACACACACACACACAATTAAACATAAATATAAATCTTAGGGAAGAATAACAAAAAGCAAATAAATGACAACAAGAGCTGGAGAGTAGGCAGGGAAAGAGGAACCCTATTCAGTGCTCGTGAAAATATAAACAGTGCAACCGTGGCGGAACGCAGTGTGGAGCCTCCTCAGAAAACTGCGGATAGAATTACCTGTGGTCCAGCTATAGCGCTCCATACTCAGAGGATCCCAAGTCAGCACTCACGGAGAAACCTGCACGTCCACGTTTAGGGCCGCGCTATTCAAAACAGCCAACGTATGGGCGCAGCCTCGATGGCCATCCACAAGAATGGATAAAGAAAATGTGGTATAACTACGAAGTGGAATTTTATTCGGCTGTATAGAAGAATAAAACTGTGAAATTTGTAGGAAAATAGATAAAACTAGAAACCGGATGATAAGTGGTATAAGCCAGGCCAAAGGGACTGTGGGAAAGGACAAAGTCTAAAGGGACAGGGAGGGAAATATGAGGGGTAATGGGTTACAGGTGTCAGGACAACATGAGGGGTACGGTTTGGGATGGAAGAGGATGAACTAGAGGTAGAGGGAGCAAGGAGAGGAGAAGGCAGACAAAGAAACAACATTTCTTTGATTTGCTAATCAAAACGCTTTGTTTTGTTTTTTAAATGCAAAAGATATCTAGAGAGGGTTGGAGGACCGACCATCTGTACCTCCTAGGGTTTTCTCATAGTCAGTGAGGCCCTTCAGAGGTTCCTGGAAGTGTTCTGAACGTGCAAGCTCTTATACTTATACTCCTCTTCTTCTTCTTTTTGCTTGCTTTTGCTTTCAAAACCAGGACATTTATTTTATGACTGATTGAAATTCTTGAGATGAACCAGACGCTGCCCTCTTGGGTTTGGGTGTTGCCCCTTCACGGAATCTTTGTCTGAATCTGCGATAGACAATTTTTAGGTGCCTAGTTCGCCCCGTCCAGGTAGTGTTTCGTCTCTTAGCCTTGGCACTCCACTTGCACTTTCTCTTGCGCTTGGCAGAGTAGCCTCATTTGCTGCAGGTCGATTTCTGAAGGTGGTAGGCCTTGGAGTCACAGAGGCGGCGGCACAACGTGTGTGTCTTATTGAGACGCCGAAGCCAAAGAGACAGGAAGAGCCTCTTCTTTATAAAACTTTGTTTCATTTGTTGCTGCTTGGTTTTGTTTTTATTTTTTTCAAGACAGTTTCGGATAGCCCAGGCTGTCCACGAGCACACCACATGGCTGACAATGGCCTTTCACTCCCAAGCGCCGGGATTGCTCGCGTGAGCCACCTTGCGAGCTACCGCGCCCGGCTTTGACTGCTCGCTCTTCGCTCTTCGCCAAGACCGAAAGCGAGCAGCACCGGTCTGTTGTGTGTCATCTACAACTGAGAAAAGTGAAGCTCAAAAGAGTTAAATTGCTTCCCCAGCTCCTAAATCAGAGGCGGGGGGGGGGGGGGGGGCGCAACAGGACCCATTAGATCACTGCAGCCTAGCTCAGCAAGCGAGAGTCTGGCCTGGCGACTTGGCATGAGGAGGTAGCCGAGGAGCTCACTGGGACTAGGTGGGTGAGGTGAAAGAATACAGGGACTGATCTGTGGGGATCTGCCAGAATTCTTCCCTCCATTTTTACTACAATAATACTGAGTGTGTAGACCAAGTTTAAAAATCTAGTGGATTCAATTTCCCTTTTTTTTTTTAGTTAGATTAATTTTTAAATTGCTTTGCAAGTAAGTATCATGCAGATCAAAAAATCTTCAGATCAGACTCTAGCATCTACTCAGCCATTGTATGGTAGACACCCAGACAACAGTGGATTTGGGTACATGGAGACAGAGAGACGGGTCACCAGTTAGCTTCATGAAGACAGCCCAAAACAGAGATTCCAGGATTTACCACTTTCCAAGAAACATCAGAGATGTGGATTTGGGGGCAAGCATGCACCTTTGAAACAAGAATAAGCATTAACTTTTCTATTACACGGACAAAATAAGATAGGTAGGGCAAAACCCTACCCCGACAACCCAGCAACAGGCCCTCAACAAAATCTAGACTAAAGAAATGCCTTTGGGTCCCCAGGACGTGATGAAATCAACTAGGGGGCTGGCTCTCCAAGAGAGGAAGGGATGGGGGAGGGGGAGGCTGTGGAGGACAGGCCCAGCCACAAGTGCTTACAGCTCGGCAGATATGGCTGGGCCATCACACACCAGAGACTCTGACATTAGACAGTACCTATTGAGTTCTGGAGATCCTTGCCTAAGAGGCTCAGGAAGTCCACACCAGGGAACACACTGCTCACTCTCAGCTATGCTAACTAAGGAGGGCTTTTTCCTGAGATGAATATGTGTTAGAAGTATCAAATATTAATCACCAGCAACATTAATTTATAACAACGCTTGTTTCTCTCTCAACTTCCTAGCTGGCATCCGGCGTAAGTGCTTTGAACCGAAGGCTTGTTGCACTGTGGGAATTAGACACAGCCTCTCTCACAGTCTTCACCAGAACTGAATTAATTGCCTCCAAGGGGCAGTTCACAGATTGGAGGGGGCTGCCACGAGAAATAAAATACTGGATGGGTCTATTTGTGGAAAAGTCTAAAACATTAAAGGAAAGAAGAAATCCAGATTGCTATCACACACCTGTAATCCCAGTACTTGGGAGGTAGAGACAAAAGGATTAGAAGTTCAAGCTCATCCTTGGCCATAAAGTGAATTTAAGGACAACCTGGGGTACATGGCAAGCTTGAGGCCATCCTGGCTACATGAGCTCAAACACCAAGGAGGAGGAAGGCTCATGCCACGTTCTTTCTTTACTATCCTGGTACTTCTTAGTGTGTGTATGCATGTGTGTGCACTCATATGGACTTCACATGTGGGTATGTGTGTAGGGACCAATGTCAAATTTGGGATATCTGTTATGGTTTAAGTAAAATGCTGCAGATCCCCAAGTGGATGCAGAGGGTAGTGGGCCATAAGACCATGCCGCAGGTCCCCAAAGTGGCACAGGCAGCAGGTCCTGAGAGCAGGCAAGGATGGCACAGTTCCCCAAGTGGCTGCAGTGGGCCACCAGGGGAAGTGAGTCCCAGGCAGGGAGCTGCATGGTAGGTGAGAGACCTCCATGGGGCAGCCGGTACCACAAGGAGAGACAGACAGATGTGCACACCACGAGACCATGCTGCAGGTCTCCAAAGGTGGCTGGTCCTGGGCAGGGAGCCACGCAGTGAGTGAAAGACAGAGACATGAATAGGCAAACTATGCAGAGTGAGGTTGGATATTTATTTAGTGGGTTATGAAGGGGAAAGGGGGAAGGGAAGAGAGAGAAGCAGAGGGGAAGAAGGGAGTGAGACAGAGAGAGAAACAGAGGAAGAGAAGGGAATGAGACAGAAGCTGCCTCTGAGAGAGAGAGAGAGAGAGAGAGAGAGAGAGAGAGAGAGAGAGAGAGAAGGGACTCAGACTGGAAGTTGAAGATCAGCTTGTCTTGGCTGGCTGACAGGGGAGGGAGTAGGGACGGCTTGTGTCTTAAAGGGACAGAGCAGACCATTGCAGTATCTTTCTCAGTTGCTTTCTGTCTTGTTTATTTTTATTTTTTTTTCTTTCTTTATTTGTGTGTGTGCGCACACGTGTGCATGTACACTATTGTGCTCATGGAAGCTCAAGGACAACTCTCAAAAGTTGGTTGTCTCCCACCACCTTGCAGGATCCAAGGTGTAAACCGTAGTTGTCAGGCATGAACGCAAACCCACCGTGCTGGCCCCTCACTTTGTTTCTAAAGCAGGATTTCTCGCTTTCACGGAAGCTTGTTGATTCAGCGAGGCTGGCTGGCTGGCTAGCTAACCCCAAGGGCCAGCCTACTCTGACCCAGCACTGTAATCACTCAACTGTTGGTTGTTTGACCGTGGGAATCAAATCCACCTCCTTCTGCCTGCACAGCTCAGGCCTTCCTGAGTGAGCTAACCCAGCAGCTGTGCTGGTTTTAAGACGCAGTCCATGCATAGACCGGGGTGTTAACCAATGGCAGCTGCCTCAGCTCTTTGCAAAGCAGCGTCAATTTTCTTGTTACTTGTTAAATTGATTTCTCCAGTGGTTGGGATGACTGATATGCTGAGGTAAGGCTTCTACGAAGGTAGAAAGTACAGATGTACCACATGGGAGTCCCAGCTCGAGGGCTCATTGAGTGGCTTGGTAATTGCAACTGAACCCTGCTGCTAACCCCAGAATCCGCCCTGGGCTGCTCGCCATACCTAGAAACTGCAGCTGAGGCCTTTCAAGGAATGTGTTCTCATGATAGAGTTGCTCTGCCCACAATCTGGGATAAGCCAGGGTGGGGTCAGAGACACAGCAAGCATACATCCCTTTCTAATCACAGCTATTACCGGGGACCTGCGCGTGGACTTGAACTTGGCAAGGAATGAGCACTGGGTTTCTTGCACGTGAACTTGAACTTGGCAAGGAATGAGCACTGGGGTTTCTTTCAGATTTGGGGCCTTCGAAATGCACCCAAAAGCTTTCCCGTGCTCCCCAGCTGTTTGATTTCCTCCACTCAGGATAGACCTCCAAGCTCTGGTGGTTTAGGGAGGGGTGTGTGTGGCACAAAATCCCCAGAGGCTGGGCTGAGGAGCCAAGTGCTGACTCTTCAAGATGTCTTCATAAAGAAGAAGAAGAAGAAGAACTGACCATCCCACGCCGCTTCCACATGGTGGATGACAACCTGGGCATTTCCACACACTGCCATTTCGCCTTCACTGCAACCCCAAGAGGCAGGAGCTAGTGTCCGTTTCCTTAACCTTTGGGCTTTGCTTTTGTGACAGGTTTCAGGGCTCTTCTCTGGCTCTCTGTCAGAGGCATGTTCACAGCTCCTTGTCCATCAGCCTAGGCTGACATAGGGGTCACACCTGCAATCCCGGCATCTGAGAGGCAGAGGCAGGAGGATTGCCATAAGTGTGAGGTCCATCTGGATTACATAAATGAGTTTCAGGATGGTTGGGGCTATGAGAGAGAGAGAGAGAGAGAGAGAGAGAGAGAGAGAGAGAGAGAGAGAGAGAGAGACTGGGAACTTTCAGGGAGATGGATATTGAGTCCCATGCCTAGTGTGATAGTGTGACCTGGGCTACATGATCTTCCCAGGACCCAAGCCTTATGCTATTCTCCCCAGACGAGCAGGAGAGATAGGGAAGATTGGAGCAGTGCTAGCTGCACAGAGTGGAGACGTGTAGCCTTTTTTACATGTGTTGAAGGGCAAGTCGTTCAGGGGAGCTCACTCTCGCCCATGTGAAATTTGTTTGCCTCCGTGATCTAATGGCTCTGGGCTTCTGGGACTACATAGCCCCAGCTTGGAAGCAGGGTGAGAGAGGGTACGCTTTATATATCATAGTCTTGTCCCTGCCCAGGGCTTACCATGCATGGCGTGATTCTAACAGGGGTACAAATAACCCCAGGACTATAGAGTGGACTTGATGTCCATTAACTGTGTATCAAATTCTCTGCTCCTGCCAAGGTGGGCAGGGCAGTGCCTCCAGGGAAGGGGAAAACAACCCTTCTGTTCATTTAAAGACATCACAGTCACAACAAACTGGAACCCTGCCCCGATCTACCAAGCATGGGCTAGTGCTTTGATGCTACTGATCTCACGTGGACTCTTGCAGCATCGAAACTTCCTTTCAAGACATTGCCTGGGGTAGAAAGTCACAGATTCCAAGTATGAGGCGAGATAGCAACATCCCTTGGAAACCACAGAAGACTGTTCCAAGACCCCAGTGGAGAGCAAAACCTGAGGATGCTCAAGTCCCTTACAGAAAACAGCGTGGAATTGACGTGTGCCTATGCACATCCTCCCACAGGCTTAACCCTTCCTAGGCCGCTCACAAAACCTAACACGGCACAGCGCCGCACAGTCACGTGTACTGTTCAGAGAACAAGAACAAGCACACACGTTCAATGCAGATGCACTTTTTAATATGCTTGAACCCCAGCTGGCGGAATTCGCATGAAGAACCCCCAGGGTTTGGACAGTGACGATATGTAGCTTGGGTCACAAGATGCTCTGTGTAGTTTTAGTGAATGAGGTTCTTATTCTCCTTCCCACCACAACCTGAGTGTCAACTAACCATTAGAAAATGGCTATTCCTGTTTGGAGGGCAGTCAAGCCGTTTTGCAACACACAGTACCCACCTTCCCCAACAGGAGATTCTGAGAGTCTCACCACGCCACATCTGATCCTTCCTGCAGGGGGACACTGTTCCTCTCCTCCTTTCTCTTGTCAACTTTGGGGATCTTAAAGGTTTTTCAGTTTTTCTGTTTAGTTTGGTTTTTTGTTTGTCTGTTTTATCGAGACAGGGTTTCTCTCTGTTACAGTCCTAGTTGACAATCTTAAAGTTTTTAAAAATAGCTGTACTGTGGTATAATTCATTCTGCACATCATTTACCCTCATAAACTGCACACTCCAGTGATGCTGGAGATATTGACTGTTATACAACCACCTCCACAGTTTAATTTTAGAATAGTCTTGTCACCCCCTAAAGAATCTGAACCCTTTAACTCCATTTTTCTGCCTTCACTCTACCCTATTCCTAGCCAACTGTGACCAGTTTTTTCTATCTGAGTTTGCCTGCTGTAGACATTTCTCATAAATGAAATTGTGCAAAAGTGGCCTTCTATGACACACTTCTGTTGTCCAATGATTTCTAGTGGCACTTACGCTATTAAGCATGTATGTACCTTATTTCTCTTTAGGGCTGAGAAATGGTCCATGTTTGGATATCTTATTCACTCATCCGGAATGAAAAGGACCTATTTGTACCAGGGCCGTTCCTTGCTCTCATTGCCAGTCCCTGGTCCAGGAAAACGTCCCTGAAGATACCCAGAGTGTGCCTCCAGGCCAGAATGTACGTCCCTATCTGCAATGCAGGGTCTGGTTATCGTTATTTTTATAGATTTCAAACAAAGCCTCAGTGTTGACACTTGGGGCTGGTCTGAGAGCTGATTTGGGTCAATGATTTGGGTCCAGTCTGTAGGCTCAACTCTGAATCAGTGTCCAGCCCTGCAGCTACTCTCCCCTCTGTGATGTTCCTCTTCAGGCTTAGGAGCCTCTTGTTGTTCCTCCTTGGGTCCCACCCTGATCATTGCCTGCAGGAACCCCTTCATCAGCGGTGATAATTGCACAAAACAGTAGCTAACCAGAGTTTACTCAGATCTCACTCAGAACGCTAAGGACCACACTGAGGGGATTCCACGCTGAGCAGCAGACAGAGGAGGCTCTGCCCCGGATACTCTGCTCTGCCCTCTGCCCTTCTGTGTCTGGCCCTCTTGTCCTGGAGGAGCGGGATCTCTAGGCCCTGACTACCTAGAGACTTGTGGAGACTATGGGAACAATAGTTAAGGGAGCAGCGGCGATGAGGAGGAGCGCAAGGCGGAGCCTCAAAGGCGGCTCTGCTGACCCTGCTACAGCTTCGGGGTTCACAGACAGGCAAAGGGTGAACTTATCCACAGCTACTCTCTCACTAGTCTGTGAGCAGGGAAATCGCGGCAAGTGGCCTAAACTCCGCAGGAAGTAGGTAGCGGTTTCCAAGGTCACTTCTAAGGTGGGGTAGAGCCCGAGTGTTAATGAAGCATTGTTCTTGTGGTCCTTCCGGAGGCAGGCTTCTGTACGTGCGTTGTTCTGGACCTCCAGTGGGATTCAAAGCAGAGTATGTCTGAAGAACTCAGTCTCTATTTTCTGGAAGCACCCGTCCTCTTTTCACCTTCAAGCGCCTGCTACTTCCATTTTTCCCACGAGAGGGCGCCAGACACCAGTGGTTGAAGAGGAACGAGTCGGGCCTTCAGTGAAGTTGTGGATGGATCTTGAAACGGTGTCTGTCAACTTCACCTGACCTTATTCTTCTAGGATACATTCATGTTAGAGGGCACACTATCTCTACAGGTGCTTTTGTATAGCCATAATTCTGAAGAGCATATTACTGAATGTGAAGAAGACATTTTCCTAAGCCTCCAAACCTCTCCGCTGTTTGTCCTTGCCACAGCCGAGAAGTGAGGTAGGGGCTCATTTCTCATTTCTCAAAATCATCACATTAAATATGAAAATGAGTGATGTCATGTCAAATTGTTGGTTCACCCTTTGGGTCTGCAGGTGGCCTGATCTAAGGCTAGGACTGAAGGGCAACATGGTGTTGTGCTAGGGAGCACCTTAGGGCACCCCAGCGTCTTGTTTCTGGGGCATCCGAGGCATTGACTGCTGCCCATTGCACTCAGGGTTGCTCTGTGAGCAGGGAGGGGCACAAGCTGGAGGTCAATACCCAAGGGCAACCTGGAGATCTGTGAGATGAGGATCTGGGACCATTGGTTTGGAAAGGAACTTTACAGCTAGGACTTGGGCCTGAAGCCCAGAAGGAAAGCGTTTGTGGGATGAATGCAGGAAAGTCTATGCAGGTCAACAGAGCAGAGACAAAAGCACAGAACTGTCCGTGTGCGGGCAAAGGCCCAGGCTGATGGGCTCTGGAGTAAAGACTGAGCGGAGAAGTGGGGGAGGAGAGGACAGGAACCAGGGTCTTAGAAACTGCAGTGAATTCTCCTTGGGGCTCCTGAGAAACGAAGTGGGTCCAACACTCCAACACTGCGACCTTCCACACTCTATGTTCTTTTAGATTTTTTTGGAAAGCTGTGAATGCGGCCCAAGACAAAATTGCCAGCTTACTTTAAAGCAGATTTGTTGTTGCAACTTGATTGCTCCATTCGGAACTTTGAAGAAGGCAACATTTTGTCAGAGTGGTGTTGGACACCCTGTATCTAGACTAAGAACCGAAGTGGGAAGAGTCGGCTGTACCAGCAACCTCCCTGCAGAGAAAGCTCCCAGGCCTGAATTCAGGCTGAAGGCCTTGCCAGCTCTCTTGCTGACACAAATTACCTCACACTGGGCACATGTGGCCAGTGGGAGTCAAATATTTGACATAAACCCAAAGGGACTAAATTTCAGCTCTGAGAATTGAAGTGGCCATGCTAAGTCTCCTCAAGGGAGCTTCCCCCACCGTCCCAGTTCTTCCTAGAAGATCCCCAACACACACATACCCAGAACCCTCTGAGCTGCCTCTCACCCCAACTTCAAAGAGACCCTGAAGTCTTCTTGCTCTGAGAAAAGCTGACTTTGTACCTATGGTCCTAAAGTAAGGAGCTAGTCAGTCAAAGAAAGATGAACACTCCTCATGTTGGCCCACAACCCCACAGGACCTGTGACTTAGTGATGCCCCCAAGGGCCAGTACCCATGAGGCTGTGATTTAGGAAGAAGGTGCATGCGGGACAGGCCAGACAACTGGGAGGAATGCAGCCTCACAACTTCGCGGGGCTGGCCAGCTTCTCAAGGTCACAGCCTCCTCCGCAAACACACCCGTGGACTATTCCGTAGGAGAAGGTGTGCCGGTCTGCTCATGTGCCTGCAGTGGACAGGGCGGGGAATGGAGCAGTCGCAGGGAACTAAATCACACAGAAGAAATGCAGAAGAGGTCACCCAATAGGGATTCTGTGCCCAGACAGACTAAAAGTTGGCGTTCTTCAAGTCCCGGGAGCAGCGGTACCTGCCGTCCAGGAACCTGGAGCACAGGAGGCTGGGCGAGCAAGGACAGGTGTGGTACTGGCGTTTCCTAGAGAAGGGGATCTGGAGAGAGAAGGAAGCAGTCTATCAGCCATAGGGAAGGGTTGTGAGAGCTCCGTGTAGTCAATGATGTTCGTGGGTGACCAGAAACTGAGGATACCCGCTACTGAGCCGCTGAGCCTCTGACTCTGAGCCGCTGAGCCGCTGCACACAGTAGCAGGTACTTTCCTCCGAAAGCGCCGATCAGCCGGCGGAATGCCAGCAGGGCCATTTGGGATCAGTCCACGTTGAACGCCAGGTAAAGTGAGAAGCCACAAAAGCCTATTTACCAATGTATTAGGGGGTGCAATGGAGAGCAAACTCACGAATACAGATGGCGCTAATCCAGCTGCTGTTGTCCTCCCATGGGCAATGCAGACCAACCACAAGACTTGCCCGAGAGTGAGTGTGAGACCCTCTCCTTAGTTTTATCTGGTCGTGTACTCAGAGAAAACCATGCTCATGGCTAGTTATCCCCAAATGTCATTGGCTACACTGATGAGCTCCCACAACAGGAAAGGCCTGTAAATGTCTCCTCCCAGCCAACAAAAATGTTGATTGCAGGCGACCACTCCAAAGCCCGGAGGAATTGAATGGCATGACAACATCACACAGCTAATTTGTGGAGGAGCTGGTATTTGAACCCAGATAAGGCTGATGCTTTGCACTCGGAACACCTGTGGCCATGTTCATGCTCTCTCTCTCTCTCTCTCTCTCTCTCTCACACACACACACACACACACACACACACACACACACACACGATTGCAAACACTCTCACACACTGCTTACCCCTGGCGTCCTCAGCTCTGAGGTCAGAGCCTACAGATAGCTGTGAAGGGACAAAACCCTCTTTATCCAGTGGCTCACATCAAAGAGCACTGTTGGACACCCAAGGTTCCCTCAGTATTTGAAAGGATATTTGTTTATATGTGTGTTATATGTGTGAGGGAGAACATGCCTGTGGAGATCGGAGGACAACCTGGGAAGTCTGTTCTGTCCTTCCACCTTTACATATGTTCCAAGAATCAAACTCAGGGCACGTGTTTTCATAGCAAGTGCTTTTACCTGCTGAATTTTTCACCAGCCCCCAGAGGGTTTTAAATAGAGTGATAAGGAGACTAGGTCCAGCACCAGACTACCAGGGTTCAAAGCCCAGACCTTCTGTCTACCACATCTGTGACAACCGACTACCTATTTACCCTGGCTGTGCTTTCATTTTATCATCTACAAAAAAAAAAAATGGGTTAATAGCTCCTATATGACTATATAGCTTTAAAAAGACTAAGATCATTTACTTATTGAAAACTTACTGAGGACAAATGGCCTGTAGGAAGTGTATTTGTTTTTTGTTAATGCTGATGTCCTTATTGGGAGCGTGAATCATTCTGAGCCATCTTTCACAGCCCAAGGCAATGAGGAACGCAGAGCCGTTCAGCTCTCAGCTTCCTCAGCCCAAGGTGGTTAAGGACAAATCGGGCCCTGAGGGTAATTGGAAGAGACAGCACTGGGGCGTGTACAGACAAGTCACTAAGGGGAACTGGGTGTGGCTGTAGATCCAGCCAAGCTGCTACCCTTTAGTGGCCCCACCCTCCTAAGGCTATAATTTGCAGCTACAGCCCTGACCCTCCCAAAGCCAAGAGCCTCTTGGCTGCCCTGTGCCCTCAGGGTCTAGAAACACACCCAGAGTTAGCTGCTTAGGACACAGGGAAGAAATTCCTGTACAAGAGTCTTCTTTGCTCTGGCCACAAGCCTGTATAGGGGGCCATTTTGTGTTCTTAGATTCTGTTTCAAAGAGCAAAGGATACTTGAGAATCTTTTGAAATCTATCACTTCAGGGTTAACTCTCCTGCTCCCATTAAACACAACAAGTAAAGGGCTAAGGGTGGCCGGCCTGAAGGGCTAGCAACTTGTGTGATTAGTATCACCATTCCACAAAAAAGAAAAAAAACAAGAAAGCTGTACCCTATACCAGTAGCCTAGGACTATGGTTGACTTCAGAAAATTCCATTTTAGTCCCAGCTGTCTCAGGACGAGGCCTTGAGCGAGTCACGTGACCTGCTGTAGCTCCTCAGCTTGCTAATGAAAACCCAGGAATGCTTTAAAGATAAAACCATAACTGTGTCTCCAGCCTGTCTAGAAGGAGGCAGGTGAACAATGTCACCACCCAAAGCACTGTCCAGAGAGTATCTGCAGGCCTGGGTAAGGCTGTTGCCTGGAGCAGAAACCCTTGGCTGTCTGCTTTTCTTCCTTGGGTCAGGCTGGATCCACTGGGAAGGGCGCAGTATTAGTCTCCTGCAAATCATCATCAGAAGCCACAGACTCCCTGGTCTAAGCTGGATCCAGGCTCCAAGATCCCTGTTTGCTTGCCAATGCCCCTTCACATGCATGCCCGTGCTCATTCACACACATGCCCGTGCTCGTTCACACACATGCCCATGTCCATTCACATGCATACCTATGCCCCTTCACACACATGCCATGCTTGTTCACACACATGCCCATGCTCGTTCATACACATGCCCATGCTCCTTCACACGCATGCCCATGCTCCTTCACACGCATGCCCATCCTCGTTCACACACATGCCCATGCTCGTTTACACACATGCCCATGCTTGTTCACACGCATGCCCACTCAGTGCCAGCAGAGCACCTTGTGGCTTCCTGGGTGGCACTCCTCTCCTTCCCGACCCAGTGGTGTGCACAACCGCAGCCCCCGCAGCCACAGGCTGATAGCACAGCAGGTACCAGCTCCACACTGGACATCTCGTTCACAGGCCTACAAAAGAGAGAGAGGGCCAGCCCATTAGTACCTCCCAAGAGAACAAAGGAAAAGGAATGCTAAGCCATCTTTGGCAGGGTCTGGAAGAAGTGACTAAGTGCCCAGGATTAATAGGACACCCGGCTGTAACACCACTGCTTGGCAGGACACTCGGGGTTTAGCAAAGTACCTGACCTGGAGAACCATCCCAGCTCAGTGGCAAGGCGGTCCCTATCCCCAAAAAGGCCTGTTAGAAGATGCGGCTATTTGAATATCAGTCAACAACAGCACAATTGACTGAATTAGAACTTACTGGTGAAGGGAGGGGAGGGGTAGGAGTCCTTGATGGTCCAAAGCCCTGGATGACCATTGCTGAGTTATCTCGGGGGGGGGGGGGGGGGGAGAATCTTTGTCCTCCAGAATGCATTATCAGTTGCCTCTCTGCATGTCTCCCACCACCTAACTCACAGGAGCCTGGTGGACAGGGATCTCCCCAGTGTTTCCCTGCTGGCCTCTCTGGGCTCCTGACACGGATCCTTCTGATTTGGGCTGTTTGGACCTGTTGGGTTAATGCCTGTGTAAGGAAATGTCAAATAAGCACCCTTTACCCCAGAGCCAGAGTCAAGAAAGCAAGTAGGGCCTAATGGAGAAATAGCCGACCCGGCCACAGGGCACAGAGGTCAAGTGGCTTCAGACTTGAAGTTGGAAGTTGAGTTTTGTTTTTCTCCAGTAGCAGGCCACGGAACACCTTCAGGCTGCCAGCGTGGGCCATGACAGGAGCCGGAAGCTCCAGACTTTTCCAGATGAGGAGGTCAGGTTGTACCAGAGACGGTACAGGTGGCAGTCACCAGCAGTTACTCTCTAACCCAGCAGGGGCACAGCTCACACCTAAGCCAGCCCCTTGAGCATTGAGGGTGAGCGAAGCAGGCCCCACCAGGACTCTTCTCTCCTGACGGTGGCAGGCATGGCACTCTGGAAAATTGGGACCTACAGCCTGGATTGTCATTATTTAAGGAGCAAGGGAGTGTGGAGAGGTCAGGACTGTTTGGTTGAAAGCGTCACCTCAGCTCCTAACATACTTATACCCAAAGAGTCTGGAATGTTTGGGTCCAGGCTTCACCCCAGCCCCTGGGCACCCCTATATCCAAGGAGTCTGAAATGTTTGGGTGAAACTTTCCATCCCAAGCCCCTTGCCCTGGGAGTTTCTGCAGTCCAGACTCCACCTCCAAGAAAGCCCACCAAGGATGACCCCTCCCCAGAGAGGCTCAAGACCATTCCCACAGGCTATTTAAACTGCCACCCAGAGAACGAACGCACGGTCTTTCTGGTCTTCCTTTCCCTTCTCCATGGTTTTTCCGTTCTTCCTCCATCTCCGTCCATGGGAGGCCTGGAAGGTCACCCGGGAACACTGGCATCCATTAAACCTGGGCTTTTTCTAATTTGGTTGAATTTGGTCTGATTTGGATTATTGCGTGGGCGGAGATGTTTGTTGGGTCGTAAAAACTTTTTCAAGGACCTGGTGTCTTTCTGGAAGTCAGAAGAGGGACTTCAAAGGGACATGGGAAATGGGGAAGCTGAGCACTCCCAGATTCCTTCCCCTCAACACTGTTCTGACCAAGCGCTCATTTGGCCATTATTCACCCCCATTCATTCACTCCATTGGACTAACTCAACCTTCTTTCTTTGTGCTCTTTATGAAGGGGATGCCTCGCCTCCCTTAGACCACTTTGCACCTTCCCCCGGGGACCCACTAAATGGTGAAATGAGGTGTTGGTGGCACCCCTCTTACCCTAGGGACCCACTAAAGGATGAAAGGTATTTGGCGCACTTTTTCTCACAGCAAAAGTAGACCTGATGTGGGACTCTGCACTTCTGCCCTGAGCCACACCAGCATGCTCTGGAATAACATGGACAAGAGGGCCAGACGTAAATTGAAACCAAGGTACACAAGACAAATGGGACTTGGAAGGGGGAACGAATCCACCCTGTAGAACTTCCTATGGCATGCTCCAAAGAATCTTCATTGTACTAAAGACTCAATGTTAAAATCGCAGTGCCCTCCCAATGTATTTAAAACAATCTTATATTTAAATTCAACTTCGCGAAACCTAACTCTGTCTATCAGAGTGAAGTCTGACCCATCTGAAGATTATATGCATCCCCACTCCCAGGCACTGACCACCTCCCAAATCCCTTTGCTTTAGGTGAATTGGAGCAGCAGAGCCTTCCTGGTTCTCGGTTCACAGCCCTTGCAGAACCCTGATCTCGGCCCCCAACCCAAGCCTATGGAGAAGACTAGAAACTTACCCCTGTGATCACTGCACAGTGGGACACAGTTGCTAGGAGGAGCACGAAGAAAACTTGCACGGTACCTCTCATGATCAGTTGGGTGAAGACAAACACTGCCCACTCCGGTGCCTCTCACCTCCTTCCACCCTGCCTTGTACTGGGCAAGCTGAAAAGGCCAGGCTGTCCTGCCCTTACCTCTTTCAAATTTATACAGTCGGATCCAGGGCTGCCTCTGGATGCCTCATCCCGCTCTTCCCTCCCCTCGCCGGCATTATTCAGATGAGCTCAGAAGCGAAGATGAGACCTGATTCTCTAACGGCATCGCATCACCCTCAGAACTGATAAAAATGGACACATCGGGGGACTTTGACAGTTGCTCTAACTCTTCCAGCAGCGCCACGCTTCCGACAGTGGCATGCAATTCGCTTGCTATCCATTTCTGTCTCTGCATCATTCTTCACTGCTCGGGTCAGGAGAATGGCTTTAGTAATGAATTAAGAGATTTGCAACATTGATTTTTCCTCACGCACACTGAACCATGCATGCAGCCTACAGGAGTGTTTATGTTCTCACACCCAAACTGTTGAGCTTTGTGTGGGCATTTACCCTGGATTCAGCACAGAGGTGGCTGAGAAGACAGAGGTTGAGGTGGCATCTCTTCCTGACCTCTAAAAGGTTAAAATTCCCAAAATGGAGACAGAATACAGTGAGGAAAAATACATCCTTGATGTTACTGCTTCTCACGATACGCAGGCGGGTCTGCTCTCTAACAGGCTCTAGACAAATACCTGTGGGCTGGTGAGTCTTCGCTGTCTAATTGATTGGGTTCAGAATCACTATGGAAACACACCTCTGGGTATGTCCCTGAGGATTGTTCCAGAAAAAGGAAATCAAGGAGGGTAGACCCACCATGGTTGTGAGGACCATTCCATGAGCTACAGACTCAGACCAATGACAAAACCAGCTGAGTGCTGGCATTCCCCTCCCTGCCACCTCGTGCTCCTGGCTCCGTGATCTCCCTGTCATGATGGGCTGTACTCCCAAGCCGTGAGCTGAAATAAAACCTCCTTCCCTTCAGTTGCTTCCGTCAGCAGTGGAAGGGTAACTCATACAAGCAGCAAACATCCCTGGGACGAGAACCAAGAACAGAAGATAAGGAAGCACACAGGTTCCACCCTGGCAGTATCCTGTAGGGACATGAACTTGGGCTAGGCTGTTGCCGAAAGAAGCCGTGTTGGTGGTCTTCTTGTAGCATGGGGTGAGCATGAGAGTAGCCTTATCTGTGAGCAAACACACGGTGGGCTCAGGTGGCAGGCTGATGGGAAGGTGACTCTGAGCATAGCCGTCCTCACTGAAGGGAAGCCGCTGGTCCCAACTTTCTGACAGACCAGAGACACTGTTGGATCCTGTATTGAATCATCCATCTTCTCTGTACAATAACAAAAGGTAATGTTTTTTCAAGGTGTGCTTTCTAGTACGTTAATACAGGGCAAGTATGCCTAACCCAAAGCTCTAAAGTCTAGACATCTCCAAAATGGAGGACTTCTTGACATCATGTGGCATGTGGAGAATTCTACACAGTGAAGCCTTGCTGCATGCACAAGAAGTCACTTAAAATACTGAAACTTGCCTTTAGGCTACGTGGGTAAGGTGTTCATTAAACAAACAGAATTCAGGTTTAGACTTATGCCCCATCCAAGATGTCCCATTTGGGTATTTGTAAACATTCAAAATTAGGAAGGTGACCCTCAAACCTAGGACACTGTAGGTCTCAAGGATTTCAGAGATGAGGTACTTAGCCTACGGGTCTTACATAGACGATTGTTTTCCACAGCCAGAGATTTGGGGAACACTGAATACACCTACATAATGAGTTTCTTTCTGCAGAATTTTCCAGGGTCCTTCATGTTGGCATAGGAAACATTAAGTGAAAAACACCACCTGTGGTCCATTCACCCACAATGTCATTTTCTCAACGTGTCTTGTGGAAATAGGATTCTCACACAGAAATGTCAGCCAGCATCCATTTCTAGCGCGAGAAGAATCCCAGTGGGCCTGAACACCATGGCTGGTCACCAGCACTGCCCCAGGCAAACACACCAACTTTGAACCAGATTGCTTGCTGGTGTCACGAACTTGAGGATACTGCTAATCCTCAGAGCCCCTGTTTTCTGAGGCCCTCCAGCTCTCACCAACTCCCCTAGTTCCTTCCCAGAAGGCACAATTACTAAGAGGAAACTAGCGCAGGGAACTCGGTATAAAGCAGTGGCACCGACTGAAAGCGTGCTCTTCCCCTTGGGTGGCAGGGCTTGAAGAAGAGACTTTTTGAGGCGTGAGGCCTGTGGGACAGCTGGAGACATGGTGGAACTCTCAGAAGAGAGCCTGGGAGCTTTAGAAAGACGTGACATTGCTTCTTTCCTCAGAAACTCAACTAAGCAAGCACTCTCTGAGGCCCTCCCCCTTGTCAGGATCTGAAACTGTGGGGCAGGACATCAGATGTGCTAAGGGTGGCTCTCTTGTCGTAATCAGCAATCAGGGCTACTCTGTGGCTGACAGATGTGGAGTGAAAATGTGAGTGGCGGAACCAAGTCGGACACCTTGAGGACTCCAAGGCAAGAAGATGGAGGAGGACTGAACTGAGAAGCAAGTGGGAGGGACTAGGGAAATGATGGACAGTAGTAAAAATATGGGTTCCTTTATGAGAGCAGAGAGCTGGCAGAGGAGGTGTGTTGGGCAAACCTTTAGCAAACTTCTATGCATCTGCAGACATGATAGAGGCTGGTGGGGAGCAGGTAGCATGCAGTAGAGGGTTTGTGTGAAATGGAAGGTATATGTGCAGATAGATCATGGAGACAGAGGAAGGCATGTGGGAGGGAGGGAAGGAGGGAGGGAGGGAAGATGTGTGTGTGTGTGTGTGTGTGTGTGTGTGTGTGTGTGGTGTGTCTGAGGACAGCGTAGTGGTATTTTATTTGTATTTTAATAAATAAAGCTTGCCTGAAGATCAAAAAGTAAAACAGCCCCCTTGGTCAGCCTTACAAACGATGCAGTGGTAACACACACCTTTAATCCCAATAGCCGCACTAGTTGCCACAGAAATCGGGTGGTGCACGCCTTTAATCCCAGTGGTGCCCTTTAATCCCAGCCCTAGGGAGGATTATAAAACAGGAGGAGACAATTCTCAGTCTCAGTCTCATTCTGAGATTCCTGGTGGCAGGATCACCATTTCGAACTGAGGTAGAGGTAAGAGCCAGTAGCTGGCTGTTTTGCTTTTCTGACCTTCAGGTTGAACCCCAATTTCTGTCTCTGAGTTTTTATTAATCATGTTTCAGGACAGGTTTGACAAGTGTAAACCCTGATCTGGTTTAGGCTCCTGAGATAGTCTTGAGGTCATGGTCACTGCTTTACGAACACAAGGGATCTTCCATTAGTGCCCTTACTCCTTCAGCCTGAACTCTAGCCTAGCTTGTATAAATGGCTTACAATGTATCGTTGCTGTTACCTGTTTGGAGGTGGCTGTGATACATTTTAGAACAAAGGTAAGAAGTTAACAGCATAACAAAGGGAGCTCAAGCATCTAGACAAGTTCTTTTTTTTATTATTATTTTGGTTTTTTCGAGGCAGGGTTTCCCTGCATATCTAGCTGTCCTGTAACTAGCTCTGTAACCAGGCTGGTCTCCAACTCACAGAGATTCACCTGCTTCTGCCTCTCAAGTGCTGGGATTAAAGATGTGTGCCACCACCACCCGGCCTCAGACCAGGAGTTCTCAATGTGGGGCACAGTCCCCTCGCCCAGCAAGGAATGCATGAGCAGTATTTAGACGACCTGTGAACTTGGGCAAAGAGGAAAATTTTGTCTTGATTTGCACTAGCTTCTAACTGAACTTTAATGTTTTCTTCTATTTTAACTGCAGGCTAAAGCCTACAAAATGATTCACAAAACTCAAGACTTCATAACCAGGAAAAAATACTATTATTTAATAGCATTATATTGCTACAAACACCTGAAAATATCCCCTCTGCTCATCACTACATGGAAAGGAAATTGTGGTGCCTACCAGACCATTTTAAGTTGGGTTCCTCACATAGTAATAAAGAAGCTTGATACACTGTCACGTTATAAATATGTTTTAATAGATGTTTTTGATAACTTTATTTCAATATAATTGACTTCCTTTGTAATATTATTTTATACATCTAAAACCACTAAACCAGAACAGGCCATAAGCTTTGATGCATGGTACAAAATGGCAAGAACTCATGAGGTAAAACAGTATAGACTTAAAAAAAGAAGAAAAAAGGACTTGGGGGTTGTATATAGGGTCATAAACTCAAGCTAGCCCTCAGAGAGAACCTGGAACAACACAAAGACAGGAAGAAATTGTCAAGAAAAAAAAAGCAAGAGAAGAGGAGGAGAAACCAGTTAGAACAAGAAGAAAAGTTGTCTCCAGGGACCAGACAGAATAGGGACTGAGAGTTGGGGAGTATCTTCATATGTTCTGCTGCTGCAACAAAACACTTCAGGCTGGGTGATTACAGACAACAAGACCTACTGCTCACAGTCAGTCACAGAGTCTAAGGAGTTCAAGAAAAGGGTGTTGGGAAGTACAAAATCAGGATGCTGACAAATTCAGCCTCTAGTCAGGGCCCATTCTGCTCCACAGATAGCAGCACCTCCTTCCTTGCTGCGAGGTCTCTAGCATCTTTGCAAGGACATGGACCCTATTTCTGAAGACACCATCCTCCTAACTAAATCACTGCCCAAAGGCTCGGTGACTCAACACTATCCCACTGAGGATTTGGTTTCAACATAAGATGTTGACTGAGATTTCTGTCCTGCCCGGTTCCTGCAGTTGTTAAATCCCAAAGAAATCACGCAGAGGTCTACACTAATTATAAACTGATTGTCCTAGTAGCTCAGGCTTCTTATTAATTAATTTTTACAACTTCCATTAGCCCATAATTCTTGTCTGTGTTAACCATGTGGCTTGGTACCTTTTTCGGTAGGGCAGTCACATCTTGCTTGCTCTGTGTCTGGCTTCCTCTCTGTCTGGGTGATGACTGCAGACTGAAACTTCCCTTTTCCCAAAATTCTCACTGTCCTGCCTCTCCTTCCTGTCTGGTTGCACCGTCTATACTTCCTGCCTGGCTAATGGTCAATCAGCATTTTATTTAAAATAATACAAGTGACAGGATAAAGGACCATTGTTCCACAGCAATAAGATTTTAAGGAAATACAAACAGTCAAACTGTGGTATCCACATGGAGAGGTCCTGGAAAATATGACTTCTAATCTGGGTCAGATAAATGCCACCCCTGGTCCCTTAGCTTTCCAGCCTTTGTTACAATCATGATCCTATACCATTTTGTCTCTAGAACTCCTTAGATTTTAAAAACTCAGGACCAAGTGTCCCTTAGTCCTAAGAGGTTGACTCTCCACACATATAACTTTCACCCCACAACCTACCTGGGTTTCAAATAGCTAAGACGTTTTTTGGATTCGATAACTGGAATGTGTAAAGAGGAGACAGAATTCCAGTAGCATCAGAGAGCATCAACTACCTACAAATGAGACACCTGGCAACCTGGACAAACCTGGATAAACCTGGTTTTCTACACCCGACCCAGACCATGCAACTCCTCCTCTGAGCCCACGGACGAACTCAGGTTGTTCTCCTGTCCCTGGCACTTCTTCCTGAGATCTCTGCTCAGCGGGCTTCTAGAAAGGGTGGGTTTCTCTTGCCCTCTTCTGGGCCCATGCCAGTCCTTCTCTTGGCCCCGTCACTCGAGGAAGCTGCTTCCCTCACCCTTCCCCTGGCTAATGCCTAAAGCGCCATCTCCAGTACCTCTTCCCTCAGCATGTCATTTTGTATCTCTCAGCATGGGCACCTATGCCCTCCTTACGTTTTCTCTGAAGTCTCTCTGTTTCTTCCCACCCGTAAGTGACTTTCCTGAGGTTGCAAACCCGTCCCAATGCACTTCAAAGCCCCCTGAAGCATTAATGATCTCAAGTCTGTGCTCCCAGCCCACTTGGCCAATGGCCGCTTGGTTATCACTCCATGCTGGTTCCTCTTTGACACCCCTGACAAAGCCCTGTCCCCTGGCATCTCTTTACATCCACCCTTCTAAACTCATTCTCACAGCTCATAATTGTAAACAACAGAATACAGCCTGGCTGGCTTAAATGAAAAAGAAATTTTAATGAGGTCGTTAAGAAGCTCATTGAATTGCTGGGTGTCTTGAGAAACAGGATGGAGCCCCGTGTTCAAGACAAAGCCCAGACCACACCACATAGTTGCCAGTGAGGACCACACCTTCTAAAGCCAGATCCTCTGTGGACATCTAGGCCCAGAGCCTCTCCCTGCGTGTTGCTCTGATCCTGTGGTAGGCCCTCCAGTATACCGTGTAACTGTGGTATGTTCTCAGCCCTAACTTCCACACACTCACAGCTGCCTACAGTGAGCAGACAAAGCTCTCGGACAAATGCAAATCGTGTTCGCACACTGTCATGCCCTCTCTGTTAAATGAGTGGTCCCCCAGTTCTCTGGGTAACCGAACCTGTGAACTTCCTGGATCCCTGGATGTCACTGAGCTCATCGAGTGAACCCACAGCCTTTTCCCTTCTTCACTGCTGCCATCTCTTCCGTTTCCCCAGCTGGACCACCCCTTCGGTCTAACTCCTCTGCCATCCATCGCCCTAGAAGTCTGAAAATCTGCTTCTAGGTCCTGGAATCACTTCAAGGACTCCTCACTGATCTCAATGTCAAGCCCAGATCCTGAACAGAGTCCCAGGTTTTGAACCACCTCCTGGCACATCTCTCCTTCCGGCTTCATCTGTCTTTCTACGTAATACTCACTTTTCAACAAGACAAAGATGCTCCAGCAACTCACTGGACTGATGCTAACATCCCTGATCTTTCTGCATCCTGGTCCCCAGGGGCCAAACACGGAGTTTCTGTCTTGGTCCAGTCACTTCCTAGGACTGGGCCTAGGTCAGTCATTGCTCCCCCACAGTGTTTGTACACTGTAGTGACTGGATGGTAGCTTTCAAAAGATTTGTCTTTATTTCATTACAAACTGTGAATTTTTTTAAAAGATGAAGTCCTTCTATGTAGCCCCGACTGTCCTGGAACTCACTGTATAGACCAGGCTAGCCTCAAACTCAGAAATCTGCCTCTGCCTCCCAAGTGAGGCATGAGCCACCAAACCCAGTTTAATTTTAATTTCATGTGTGTAGGTGTTTTATCTCTTACATGTCTATGCATCACATGTGTGGAGCCCATGGAGGCCAGAAGAAGTTGTCAGACTCCCCTAGACCCCTGGAACTGGAGCTTACAGTCATGTGGGTGTTAGAAATCAAACCCAGGCCCTCTGCAAGAGCAGCAAGTGCTCTTAACCACTGAGTCACCTCTCTACACATACACACCCCAACCAGTGAATCTGACCTTATTTGAAAGTAGTGTTGAAGAGCCTGAAAGGTGGCTCAGTGAGAGAAGGCATTTTCCAAGCAGCCTAATGATCTGAGTTTGATCTCTGGAATTCACAATGGAAAGAGAGAAGCAACTCCCCACAAATTGTTTGCTGACCTCCGCATGCATCCTCTATGTGTGTGTGTGTGTATACATGTATATACGCACACGTGTAGACACGTATACATACACAAAAAATAAGCACAAATAATTTTAAAGCAGTGTTGGGGGCCAGAGAAATGTCTTAGTAGATAAAGGACTTGCCACATAAACAGGAACACCAGAGATCTGATCCCCTGCACCAATGGAAAAGGGAAATAGGCTCAGTGCTCACCTGTAACCCTAGAACTGGGGAGGCACAAATAGGAGGGCCCCTGATGCTTGCTGGTTGGCCAACCTAGCCAAACTGGCAAGCTCCAGCGGGTCAGTGAGAGACCCCCTCCCCCAAAAAATGTGGTAAAGAGTAATTGACCTGTGGCCTTCCAATGCATGTGTACATACTTACATGTGTGCTAGCACTAATGCACATGTGTAGACATACATGTAGTAAGCAGAAACAGGGGAGAGCACTCTTTGTTAAATCCCAGTTCCCATCTCACCAATGGCTGAGGAGTTTTATTGACCACAAGAGAGCTTCAACCTCCTTGAGCTGCAATGACTCCCAGTCAATTAGGATGGTGTTTAACACTAGAGGTCAAAGAGGAAACGTGAGAACATTCAGGAAGTGTGGTGAGCAAGAGGAAGACATCCTTTTCTGAAGCCACTGGGAAAGAGTTCCCACTTCCAGTGCTGTCAGAGGGAGGCCAGCCATCAGCGCTCCGAGGCGGTCTCACCTGGTCCTACTTCTTTCTAGATATAGCTGGAACTTGAACCAAAGGAAGCAAGTGTAAGTGGGAGGGCAGGGGGAATGTCCCCAAGGGTCACTATTCCTGTCCCTGGGTCTGTGTTATGTGTGGTCAGTCCCTTATGGCCCTTGGTTTTCCATAACAGCAGGCTCTTCTTCAAATCTCAGAATGCTGCAGCCAGAAGAAGCATCGAGATCCTTTATTTAGCCTCCTCAGCTTGAGGGAGGCCACCATTGCAAGACTCGGGATGCTGAGTTCTACAGGGATCACCCTCCCTCCTTGCAGGGAGCCTCCTGTGTCCAACCAGGGTTGATCCAACTTGTCCTCTGCATCCAGGACAGGTCACAAACAAAACTGGCAGGCAGACAGACACAGAGAAATAATTCCTGTGTGTCTTCTAGCAATTTTGTTAAATGTGATCTGGTTACTAATCCCTTTGTTCTGCCCTTAATCAGGGAAGCTGGGGGGCCAGAAACCATAGCTAATTTTCTGAGACTTACTGGGGACATGGTGGAAACCAGCTCCCTTCCCGGGAGGGAGGGGAGTGACTATTCAAACTCCTTCAGAGAGGCTTTCTTTTTATACAGCTTTTAAAGGCAATGGCTTTTACTGTCCTGGCACTGGCCAGCGCCTGGTTTTCTTGGTCTTTTGTTTAACAGCATCCTAGATGGCAGGGCAAGGACGGAGGATGAAGACACATACCCTTGGGTGTCTGTGTTGGTTTTCTCAGCTTGACATATTAATCTAGTGGCTTAAGCAATAGAAATTTACGTTTTCCCACCCTTTGATTTTTTTTTTTTTTGAGACAGGGTTTCTCTGTGTAACAGCCCTGGCTGTCCTAGAACTTGCTTTGTAGGCCAGGCTGTCATTGAAATCAGAGAGCCACCTGCCTCTGACTCTCCAGTGCTGGGATTAAAGGCGTGCACCGCTGCCCAGCCAGAAATTTGCTCTTTTTTTTTTATTATTTATTTAGTAAGCAATATTCTGCCTCCATGTATGCCCACATGCCAGTGGAGGGCGCCAGATCTCATTACACATGGTTGTGAACCACCATGTGGTTGCTGGGAATTGAACTCTGGACCTCTGGAAGAGCAGCCTCTTAACCACTGAGCCATCTCTCCCAGGCCAGAAATTTACTCTTATACAGACCAAAAGTCCCGAAATCTGAAATTGAGGTAGCCTGCAGGGCCACCCTCCTTAGTCTCCGAGGGAGAATGTATCCTTGCCTACACCAGGTCCTGTAGCTCCTGGCATTTGCAGCAGTCCCTCTGTTACTTCTGCTGTCTTCCCATGGACCATTGCTCTTCCCGTTCTTATAAGGGCACCCGCCACTGGATTTAGGATCCACTTTAGTAATCCAGAGTGACGTCATGTCAGGATCCCGTCTGTCTGCACTTCCAACACCTCTACAACGGGGTGCATTAGGACCTTAGCCGATCACCCCTGATCAGTCTCTTGACATCTATATCAGCTCTTTGCTGCCACTTAGGCCTCCTTGAACTCTGTGGCCCTTTTAAAACTCTCTTGGGGCAACTCTGTAACACACACATGCCACTCCTGCCCACTTGATGCCCCTTGATGCCCAGGCAACTCTGTGTCATATGAGAGCAACCTGTTCACTGGCCCAACCTGCAAGTTCAGGAAGTAAATTCCTCCTCACCAGAGAGACCCAAAACAGGAATGGAGACAGAGAGTAAATGTGGTAACCTAAAAATGTTCTGCCCTCTTTCCTGAGGGTCCAGAAAGAACCCAGTCCCAACATGAAGAATGCATTCGTTGACATTCCAACTCAGGTCCAGCTTTTTCCAACTGAGTTTTCTAAGAAGGTGTTCATTTCCATGAGGAGTGCTTCGAGCTCAGTCATTTTCAACTATGTTGGCCATGACTGATCATAAATTATAACCAGTGCCCATAAGCATGAACTTGTTGACAGAAACTGCCAGAGAGGGCCCTGCAATAATATTTGGCCTTGTCACGTGGAATGGGCTCTGTTATTTCCTAATCTAGTCTAATCCAGATCATCTTTTAATACAACACACAGAAGGACTACAGTATCTCTGTCACAACCAACTCTGCTAGCTAGCAGGAATCCTGCCATACATACTAGGAAGCCAATTGAGGTGGCTGAGTTCAATTAAACTGTGTGGGCCGGCCTCGAGAAATGGCTCAGAGGTTAAGAGCACAGGCTGTCCTTCCAGAGGTCCTGAGTTCAATTCCCAGCAACCACATGGTGGCTCACAACCACCTGTAATGTGATCTGATGTCCTCTTCTGGCCTGCAGGCATACATGCAGATAGAACACTGCATACATAATAAATAAATAAATTTTAAAAAAAAGAAAAAGAAAAAAGGAAAAAAAACTTTGTGGGCCAGGAGTCAAAGTCTTATCTGTGGAGCCCATTCTGAATCACTCCACCCTTTGTGAAACACTGCTGTAGGGGCCCTGCTCCCCACGTATTTCTTCCCAGGGGAATTCAGTATTTCCTTCATTCAGTCTCACCCCCTCTCTGCACAATAGTTTCCTCGGGGAGCTCATGAGCTGTGTCTGCATTCCTAGCACTAGCACTGACCCCATCAAAGTCACCCGACCACATCATGTATCCGGCAACTGCTGTTGGTCCAGAGGTGCACATGAGAGTCAGGAAGCAGAGAGTCTAAAGTCTGTGCACAGGAGAGTGGCTTCTACCTATGGTTGGATGAATCAACACAGGGGAACCGGAAGCCCCATTTTCCACGGCACCATGACACATTAGAGGGTGGAAACCATCTGGAGAGAAAGGTTGAGGGGAAAGTCACTGCCGAGGATAACAAAGCAAAAAGATAAGAACAACTGGGGCTGGGTGGGTGGCTCAGTTGGTCGAGTATTCGCCTCAATATGCCAGAAGCCTTGAGTTCAATTCCCAGCACAGTTCAATTCTTGAGTCCCTTATTCCGAGCAAGTGAGATTTAAGCCCTTCAATTAGCAACTCTTGTGCCCTTCCCCATGTTACAGGTTACAGCGAGGGTCTCTTTTTATGGTATCTAAAAAAAAGGAAGAGGCTGGTTACTGAGGGGCAGAGTTTGGTGGTTGTCTATTTTGATTGATAGAGTAGGTCATATATTCATGTTCCCCGCTATCCATATCTCTTCTCGCAATGAAACTGATTTTGATCACAGTCACGCCCAGCTATGCACAGGCAGTTGTGGTTAATAGGGGATTCTTCCGAAAAGTTCACTTGAAGGACAGAGTTTGCCGTCCTGCAGCGGTCACCCCAAAGCGAGGGAAACATATATTAGTGTCCGGAGCTGTGAGTACATGTAGCCTGACGCGGGTGGAGGTTGGAGCAGGTTCTGGGGTTGCTGGGTCATTCGTTTAGGGAGGGGCCTATGTGCAGGTGGAGGACATCGGCTGCTGATTACATTAGTACAGTAGGAGATTGTACATAGATTGTACATAACCAAAACCAAACAGGGACCCCGCCAAACTACCTCCCATGCTTGCCAGCCTCAAAGGTGTTTAGCATGGGGCCAGCATATTTTGTTGACCCACATAAGCTAAGATTAAGTGAGCACTTTCTAAAATCAGAGCCAACCAACCCACTTTGATAGGATGGCAGCCTTCTATTAGAATTCGGCTAAGGGAGGACACACTCAGTCGGAAGGTCCCAGTTAGCAAACCGGTGGTTATTGAGGCAGAGATGTTTATCCAGATGGAAATCGGAACATCCAAGGTGATGCGGCCCATGGTCTGGGGAAGAAACAAACTGGAGTATGCCCATGAAGGCAGCTGGAGCCAGGAGCTACAAGGGAGGAGAGTGTTCAGTGCTACTGAGGCATGCACTCAGACACGGTTAAAACCCCTCAACAGTACAGGCTGACTTCCAAGAAGACCCGGGCGAAGTTTAGCTGCAGAGGCACAAGGCTGATGGGCTTGGCAAGTGAGGAAGAACCTGAAAGTGAGTAACAGTAACAGAGCTAACAGTAACAGAGCTGGTAGGAGACCACTTCCTTGTCCTCAGGACAGTCCTACCCTGGGTGAAAGTCCCAGAAGTTGTGATAGATCCATTAAGTGGCAGGGGAACAAAGATAAATAAATAAACAAACAAACAAACAAATCAGCAACAACAAAAAATACCTGACCAACTTTGCTAAGGACTTGAAGAACTTAACTCGTGGGCCCCTGGCTGGGGCTAGGAAGCACAGGGGAGCAAAGACACCTCGATCTCCAGGCACCAGTGCTTGGGGCTTGGGCTATTAGGCTTTACCCTGCACTGAAGGTGTGAGGAAGGAAAGAAGTCAGGACTGCACTCAACCAAATCTGGAGAATACTAACTAACATAGTGGGGGAGCAGGGCCTAAGTTAAAATGAGAGTTAGCAGGTACATAGAAAACAAATGGAGATAAAATAAATATTTAAAGTAGCTTAGAGATATGGCCAAAAGGAGTCAAGCAGCAAGACGGAAACGCAGAGACGAAAATCTCATTTCCTGCCCTCAGTAGACAGCACTTTGTCACCACAAAGCTTGCGTGCACCCCACTAAACACATGCAAGCCGGTACTGCTGCCAGGGACATTTCCTCTGACCTGACAGCTCAGTTTTCTCACAGCTAGCCCTGGTCCCAATCTTTGCTGACAGAAGCTTTATCAAAGCTGGAGCCTCGACAATCACAACCCCCAGAAAATGTTCCTGGTGAATACAGGAAGATGGAGGGGCAGGAGACACATTGAGCACCTACCTCGTATCATCTCAACAACCACCATGGGAAAAGCGGGGTTCAGAGCGGTGGGAAGATCATCAGCCCACTGATTGGTCTTCCAGAGGTCCTGAGTTCAATTCCCAGCAACCACACAGTGGCTCACAACCATCTATAATGAGATCTGGTGCCCTCTTCTGGGGTGCAGGTATACATGCAGGCCGAACACTGTATACATAATAAATAAAATAAATCTTAAAAAAAGACTGAATTTACAAAAAAGAAAGAAAGAAAGAAAGAGGAAGGAAGGAAGGAAGGAAGGAAGGAAGGAAGGAAGAAAGAAAGAAAGAAAGAAAGAAAGAAAGAAAGAAAGAAAGAAAGAAAGAAAGAAAAAAGATCATCATCTTTGAAATCAGCATTCGGATTCAACCGTTGGTCCTCTCCACACAGTCTAGGGACATGCACAGATCAACAGATTCTGATCCAGTAAATATATCTGTTGCAAAGCCATCAAATCCCATGCTGAACCAAAGAAAGATTCCATGGAAGAAGCTTCTTGAGTAAACAGATGAGTGGAGATCACTCGGCAGGCTTAGAAGTTGTCTCAGCCTGAATAAAGTTGTTCCTAACTGTGGGGACACAAGCAGAGCTCAGTGCATGTTGGGAGAGGTGAGGATGCAGATTGGAAGAGAAGAGTGGTGTGGCGAGAGGCTGGAGCCCTGTACATGGTGCTGATTAGCTTAGCCTTGATGTCGTGGGTGATGGAGATACATCTGAAGGCGTCAGTGTTGTAAGAGACCTGGAATGCACCATCCACACCATCTGTGATCTGCTGGAGCATGGGAAAGGACCTGTCCTGCAGACTCAAAGCTGCAGGATCTCCACAGCACATGGCAGCACAGGATATACAGGAGGAGCCCGAGTGAGTACCCGGAATTGATAGGGTAGCAGAAACCAGGAACCTGGAACCAGAGCAATGACTTCCAGGTGAATACTTGCAAAGAAGTACACATGGAAAAGGGGGTACACGGTGTAACTCATGGTGTCACACTGAAACTTCCACAATGAGATTTTTAAGTTTTTCCCTTTTTATTTTATTTTTTTCTTTTTCCTTTTTTCTTTCAAATTTTGTTTTATTGGGGGGGGGTGCAGGGGTGGAGGGCAGATGCGAAGGGACAGGGAAATGAATGGGGTCAAAAAACATGATGTAAGACACAGTGTAGGGCCCATGGGTCTACCCCTCCTACTGGGTTCATCTTGAGGACAGTTTCTGGTCAGACATTTTGTTGTATTTTCCTGATATCCTGGGCTCCCTCTGTCCTGCCTGGTGATTAGCTATAGGGCATTGTTTACTCCACTTTGGGCTTGGTAATTTTCCACATGCCTGAGGGGAATTCCATTGTGCAGCAGCTGGGTAAGTAAGGTTTTTCCTAAGCTTGAATAAAGGACATTTGGCTTATCTCCTCACAAATGACCCAGGTCTCTTGTGTGTTCTTTCACCCTCCAGGCCCTTGCCCGGCTTGCAAACAGTACAGTGGCACGTGAACTGTACTGAGAGTAACGCAGGCGCAGGCATTACACATGAGGTGAAAGACCTGGATAAATCCAGATTCCCCCTAGCAGGAAAATAGAGCCAAAAATCTAGCAGGAAGAGAAGAATCAGAAATCTAGGATTAGCCAGTTTCAGGGTTTCAGGAACTAGCTGAAGATAAAGGTAGATTGTAATCTTGAGAGCAATCTTGAGAAACAGGGAGATTCCCCCTAGTAATTATTACCCCCTAGTGTATTTTTAGAATAGGAACTAGCTGATTATGACCTTGAGAATGATCTTGAGAGGCAGGGAGTTGAATCATCACTGGAATTTTCGGAATTTTCTGTGACACTCTCTCTGCCCCCCCTTTCAGATTACTGGGCTGTGTGGTTTCTTCCTATAAAAACTACTTCTCCCGGTCACTCGAGGTCGAACTCTTCCCCTGCGTGGGTTATGAGTCTCGGCCCCAGTGCACTGGTTCCCGTCTAGTCGTCTTGTCATTAAACCTCATGTGATTGCAGCAAGGACGGTCTCTCGTGAGTTACTGGGGGGGTCGCGTTATCCCGAGGCTTGAGTGAGAGTCTTCCAATATCGGGGGGGGGGGGTCTTTCAATAGAATAATTTTTTAAAAAAAGAGAGACCTGGGATGGTAAAATGGTTCAACAGGTAAAAGTGCCTGCTGCCAAACCGATAACGTGAGCTGGATCCCAGGACCCCATATGGTAGAAGGAGAGAAACAATTCCCACAGCTCTGGCTTCCACAGTATACCCTTGCATCGGCACAGGTGCACGCAAAGATAAAGAACTGCAGAATTTTTTAACTAAAAGAAAAAAAAATTTATCAAGAGAACTTCAGCCAGAATAAGATAAACGGAGAGGGTCCAGCCTCGAGATTCTGAGTCAGCTCTCAACTCTCTCAAAAACGGAGTGAACAGGGGAAGAGCCCAGACACAGAATGGAATGAACAGAGCGGAATGAGGTTATGACGGATGGACTTTGATGGCCTTTGGGTCCTAGAATAGGTGAAGAATTAAGAGCAGGATGGAAGTTGGACCAGGAGAACTGCATCATCGACGTAGATGCCATTTGCCAAGGTGACACACACAGGAAGGAAAATGCAGCACCGGCTCCCAGCAGGAAGCAGGGAGCCCAGCTGAGCTAGTCACTTTCCTCATTGGCATGATAAAATGCCTAGGAGAGGCAACCTAAGGAAGGGTCTATTTTTGGCTCCCAGTTTGAGGACACAGTTCATCACGGTAGGGATGGAGCGGCGGCAGGAGCAGGGGAAACACAGAAAAAGCTGCTGCTGCTCCCATAGCTTCCTCCTCCCCTCCCCACCTTTCTATTCAGCCCACCATCCCCAACCAGGGAAGGCGCTGCCCACAGCCAGGGTGGGTCTTCATTTCTTTGCCAAATCTCTCCGGAAACACCCCCACCCTGTCTCCTAGGAGATTCTAAATCCAGTCAAATAGATAGTGAAGTTTAACCTTTACACCCATCAAATGAGGGTAAGGTGCGGGTGTCACACAGGCTAAATACAAGTGGCCGCACAGGACCCTGGAGCTAGAGCCAGCAGAGTAGAAGGGCTACTGCCATCACCCACAGAAGAGCAACCAGGAGCAGAAGCAGGAATGTCTTATATAAAACATCCCTTGAGCAGAAAGGCCAACCCACCCAGGGATCTCACAAGGGAGCGTGGCAGCAAAGTTAAAGCCCAGTCTTGCCTTTGTCACATGTCCCTCCACTGACAAAACCCAATCAAAAGGCAGCGCCAGAGCCAATGTTGCTGAGCTCCCAGGTCAGCCACCCAGGACACAGGAGAGGGCAAAGGTGGACAGTGGACGGATGGATGCTGAAGGGAAGACTTGGAGAAGTAGAGCCAGTGTGGCCCTGGAGCAATTCAGGCCCTGCTGATATTATTGCAAACAGCTGGAAGTTCTTTGGCTCTGTTTGGATGAACATCATGAACAGGCTAGAAGTAGCTCCCTGAGTGTGGGGAAGCCCAGAACACCAGAGGATCATGGGCCAGACTTTCAAACACAGAGGCTTGCAGCTCTAAGGCCTTGAGAATCAGACTTGCAACTCTAAGCCTTTTTTTTTTTTTTTTGTGGGGAGGGGGTGGTGATGGGGTTTTGAGACACGGTTTCTCTATGCAACAGTCCTGGCTGTCCTGGAACTCGCTCTGTAAACCAGGCTGGCCTCAAACTCAGAGATCCTCCTGCCTCTGTCTCCCAAGTGCTGGGTTTAAAGGCGTGCGCCACCACTGTCTGGCTTGCGACTCTAGACTTTTAAAGCCAGCTATTTATAGCTCTAATGTCTCAAAGTCAGAAGCTGATGACTCTGGACTTTAAGGCCAGAGACTTGTAGCTGTAGGTGCTCAAGTTAGAGGCTTTTTATTCTAGACTTTGAGAGCCCTCCGCTTCAGGTACTGGCGCCCTCAGCTCTTAGACACCAAAGACTCTGGAACTAACTCTTCCAGTGGCTGCCGTCTAGTTCTCCCACTTGGCTTTTGCAATCTCTTGCTTTCTGCCGACTCAGTTCTTCAGGGGCCTCTTGCCTGATGAGTCTCAGCTCTCTGCCATCTGCACTTTGCCATCTTTCGGAGCCTCTGCTCTTAGGAGTCTCTCTAGAGCTCTTCGGTCACATTCGCTGCTAAGCAAGCCAAAAGTGTGCTTCCTGCCCCAGGAGCAGGGGGAGCCCTGGGAGCCCTGGGAGAGCCCTGGGAGCCCTGGCACGAATCATTTCCAGCTGCCCTTCTCGCTGCTGCAGCTTTTGAGTGTCTTGGGCAGATGGAAAAAAAAATTAGGATTTTTGCCTGCTGTTCTTGCAACCAGCTCAGCACAGTCAACCCAGGATAGAGATAAAAGTCTATTCAGCCTTTGTACACAAGAGCACAGGGTCCCTTCTCAATGTTGTCTATCTAACACAAACTTCTCTAAGTGTGTGGTACAGTCGGGTGGGGCCTGGTAATTAGCCAAGACTTGCTTGGGAGTGAGGGAAGGAGGAGAAATACACTGATAAACCTAGTGTTTAGGGAAAAACTTTAATTCAGGGAGCAGTCAGACAAAGTTAGAGACAGATATGAGCCTACAGGAGTTTCTGGAGGTCTTACGTGCCTGGCCTTGAAATTCTAGCTGCTGGCCACAGGCTCTAAGGGGCTGTTTGAGAAGAGCAGGGTGAAATGGCTTCGGAATTAAGCACTGGTAAGGTTATTCTGTGTGTGGTAGTTAGGTAGTGTTATCATAGCAATTGTGACAGAATTTCTTCCCGGGCTCCACTAAGCCAGGTCATAGTTCAGGCTCTCAGTGAGGGCACAAGTCCCTCCTTGACAAACCAAACCCCTGAAGATTAGGGAACCCAGCCCCTCCTCCCCTACACATCATACAGCCGGCTTACCTCCTCCTCAAAGATCTGACCACACGGGAAAGCTAAGAGACATAGCAAGGCCTGCCACAGCCAGTTCCCAGGCTCAGCAACCATAAATCCGAAAGATCGCCTGGAGGTTGAGGTAAGAGAGCTGCCCTGAGGAAGCAGTGGTCACTTGCTAGACCCTGGGAAGGCACCTCAGAGAGCTTCCGGATCACCCTGGCTGAGCCACACAAACACTCGGGGGTGGGGGTGGGGGTTAAGCCCAAGATGATCCCTGTATGATGCAGATGGCGTATCAAGGCAGACAGATCCTGTTTACCGCCCATCCGAACTCCATGCCAGGGTCTTACCCTGGAGAAGACATTGCCTCCATTCAGTGTTGATTGAATGCAGCAATAAACAAAGCTGCCCAGGGACTGCTGAAATCCAATGTTTTAGACTGATGATAAATCTGCGCAAGCCAATATCCCACTACAATTAGTCAGCCACACGCCCCTGCAGAGTCCCCCCGGGAGACAGGAGCTGGCCCAGTTCAGGAGCTCACCACTTCTCATTAAAGAATAATCGTTCAATTTCTTAAACTGCATAGAGAGTGCATGGACTACTGCTATGGCATTATTGTCTAATGCAAACTTACATGACCTTTCATACATTTGAGAAGTTGCACTGAAATAAATAAAAGCAATTAAGAACAATTCCCTTGGTGACAGATTAGAAACCTTCCTCGACAAGACATTTGCAACTGCCTTCTTTTTCTCCCCAAACAAAATTTGGCAGTTGAACGTGTGTTTCTTTAAGAGGTGAGATTCAGGGTGTGAAGGGCTTCCATACAGTCTGCATTCCCTGTGTGGCCTGAAGACCTGAGCTACACACATAGTAGCAGTGACAGGAACCTGTCACTTGGTGTCCCCGAAGGAGAAGGCGACCAGCTCCGATGCTGAGCTGCCCGGTGTAGAGGAAGAAAGACTCTCAGACCAGGAAGGATGACGTCTGTGGCAATGCCAGAAGATCCCCATCTTGACTTAAATCTGAAAACAACAAGGCAAGAAAAAGAATTCTTGCTTCTATTTAAACACAGCGTCCTCCATCTGTTCCTGCCCGTTCTATGAGAAAACAAGTGAGCAAACGTGAAGTCTTCTGGGAATTTTATTCAACAAGAACTTAATGCACAGTTTATCCTGGGATAGAAATTAGGTCAGAAATAGCCAAGAGCTTCGATCCTGAGGGCAGGGCTGACTTCTTCACAACAACAAGAGCTTGGAGACCGAGTCTGAAGCCACCTCTAGGCTCGGTGGGAAGGTGCCAGTGTTAACCGTTGGTGTCTGCCTGAGGCAGTGTGAAAACGGAAGCATCCATGAGTGTATTTCCTAACCAAGGGAATCTACAAAGAAACTATCCATTTGTCCTTTTAAAATTAAATTAAAAAAAACTATAGGTTCAGAAGCAAAGGAATTTCAACTCCTAGGAGAGCCCCCAAGGTTATGTTTTCGTCTATGAACACAGAAATCAATTCAAGAGTGCAGTTCACCCCCAAGTTCAGGTTCCCCTGCTGGAATCACACATCTTCCTTTGGGAGCTGCCTGTGGACTGATGGTGTAAGGATTAGATTCTCAATGCTTTCCTCTTCCATCCCGAATGGTTTACAAAATAAAGCAACTTCTGCCTGAGCATGGCGGTGCGCACTTGTGATCCCAGCACTTGGAGCACCACGGCAGGTAGAGAGTTTAAGTACAACCTGGGCTATATAGCAGGGCCCTACTATGCTTGCTTTAAACACCAGTGCTCAGGAATCAGAGGCAGGTAAGATCCCCCTGAATTGCAAGCCAGCCAGAGCTTCATGGCGAGACCCTCAAAGGAACTGACATGCTGCAAAACAAACCGAAATAACAAAATCAACTTTTTAAGAAAAGGCTTTTGATAAAGAGCCAAGGTCGGCCCTGGAAAAGAGTTGATTCGGGGACAGCAAGATGACTCAGAAGGTAAAAGTGCTTGGTAGTCTGACTCTGAGGAAAAAAAGAAGCCTAGCTGCAGAGGCTCACACCTGCGATCCCAGCACGCCTGGCCTGCGCAAGGGTGAGATGGGAGGTGGAGGCGGAGAACTGCCTGAGAGCTAATGGCCAGCTGGCCTGGCGTACACAGTTCTGTGGAAGATGCAACGGGAGAGACCCGGTCTCAGCACGGTGGAAGGTAAGAACTGATTCCCTAAGGCCTGTTCCCTGACCTCCACACACGTGCCATGGTGCATGCATGCCTGCAGTCACACATATGACGGGGGGGGGGAAGGGGAGGGAAGATTAACAGTAATATTTTTTTTTAAAAGAACTTTTTAAAAGGCTGACTGGTGATTCCATCTCTTTGAATACAAGTTTCTTCTAGAAACATCACCACATTCTAGCCATCTTGGACAGAGGTCATATGACCTAGACACAGTAGCCAACATGACTCCCCCAATGTTGATTTCCCCCAATATTGAGTTAGTCTTGATCCTTTCCTAGGCTGATAATTACTCTCTCAGTGTGGTTCTTTTCAGCACTGAGAAAAATAAGATCTAGTGGCTTCAGGTCAAGGTCAATGGTCCCCATCATGCCCACAGAAGTGCACATTTGAGATTTTTTTTCTCAGAGGTCACTAGCAGATTCCCTCCAGAAATGGAACTGGAGTAGAGCCAACCATCCTGACAGGGATGTGCACACCTTACCAGTTCTGAATCTACTGTGCACATGACTTGAAGGCATAGTCTGGTTGAAGTATCCTTCCAGCAAGAGCACTCACGGTGTGGATCCATTTTTCTTGTTCTCTCTGACAAACCTTGAACATGATAACAAATCCACGCTAAATGCACTCAGAAGGATCATGGAAAATTAGAACTACTGAGAGAATGACAGTGCCTTTGGGGACACTGAGAGGCCACAACAGGAACAACACACCTTGCAGGTTAATGGACAACTAAAACAGGAGAAACATGCCTTGCAGGCTAAGGTTTGTAGTTAAGATAATTAAGAATAAGTACCTGTTTATCAGACCTGATGTAAACTGCAAACTGTGTTTCTCAGTCTACACTAAACCTGTGTCCTCAATCTCATGATGCATACATAGTTCCTTCGTTATGTTTGTCTAGCAATGTAGATCAGCCAACTCCCCACTTGAACACCCTAACTCTCTTATAAAAAGGACCTCAAGAGACCAGTAGGGGTTGCTCTCTCTAACCCAACTTAGGGTGAGACAGACTACAGGCCAGTCCCGGGTGCACCCCAAAATACAGCTTGCTTTATTGGACAATCATGGATTTGGTCTTTTCTCCTCACAATTCTCAGGTTTAACAAGCCAGGTCTGGGACTAGACATAGGAGGGAAAGTTGGGCGAAACCTGCTTTTCAGCATTCATAGATGTGGCCCTGGTGGTGGTTTTAAGCATGGAAACACCCTATGTGGCTGCTGCATTTTGCCTGTGTGTGCATGCATGCACAGCTCTGAACAGAGGGGAAAACAGCTAGGAAGGAAAATGTTGATCTTCTATTTCAACGTGGTGAAAACTCCCATGTCTGGGTCGTTTGGATTGTCTCAATTTTCTGTTTGAGCACATCAAAACCAGTTAAATCTTATTTTAAATAATTATAAAAGGGAGGGGAAATGAAATGCAAAACAGAACGTGAGTAGTAAGTCATTTAGAACTGAACGCCGAGTCTCATGTTTTGGGTCTTTATTGGCTGACGTTCTTAGACGCATTATTTCACTCTTCCAGGCCTTTAATTTAATCTTCCCTTAGATCACTTAAGTACTGCATGCTTAAAACAAAAGGCCAGACCAGTTTCCAGTGCAGAGGTTCTCAGCAGCCAATCAAAGGTGGACAGTGCTGAGAAGAGATTCTTGGCTTCCTCTGTAGAGACTGAAGGTCTAGAGAGGAATGAAACCATTCCCAAGGAACCAGTGACTGGAGTTAGGTGACACTCCGTCACCATTAGCACAGCCTGGGGAACAGAAAACAAAAGCCAGTCCAGCAGAAAGACCCCAGGTCCTTCTGTGGCTATGACTAATGTAAACTGACACACAGGAATCTGGAATTTGTCTCCACAGGCAGACAGAAGACTTGTTCTGAGGCCCCTGTGAATGCTTTTGAGTGGAGCGGGGCGGGGGACGGGGGGAGGCTCCAAGCTGTGCAGAGAGAAGTGAGTAGGTGGAGATGCCTGTAGACCAGTGAGACCCATGTTCAAGTGAAGTGGCTAGCCTGTCAAGGCACCAGGGTAAAAGACGTGCAGCAGGGGCACATGCGGGGACACAGCAGCACATGGCTCCAAAGGCCTGTAAGGACACTGCACTGCATAGGAAAAGAGGTGGCAATATCTGCAGGGACCCAGAGGCGCCTGCCAGAGGAGCAGTTCCAGCCGGCTCCACTTTGCCGTGTAAATCTCGCTCCAAAGCACTCAAATTAATTTCAATAAGAGCTCCCTGGAGCTCCCAACTGTGTCACCCAGACTCCTCCTGTCCTTAAGAAAAGCAAGAACAGGCAGAATTTGTCAAGAAATTAATTGAAAACAGCAGTAAGAGGTTCATGTATTTGTAATAAGACGGCAATTTGCTTTCTCAAGGACAGACTCGGACGCTCACTCCTTGCCATCTGGGGCCTGCTGACCCAGGGCCCCCAGGCTTCTGGGAAAAGACTTCCCGCCACCACCAAACAGCTGTTCCTTGGCTAGCAATACAACAGAAATGTGCAGCCTCACCCCTACACCGCCCTGCGCCAGCCCAGGAGCCAGACTCGGGCTTCAAGCAGTATCTAGAAAAGCTAGAAAAAAATACCTCTTGGTGTCATGTGGGTCTCAGACAGGCTCCCCGTCTATTTATCACGCTTGGTTTGCATGTTTGCATTGGTAATGCCCTGTTTGTGCGGATGGTTAAACCAAACCAGAGCATAAGCACAGAGATTGACCTCAGACTCCAGAGCCTGGGGACTTCGGTGCAAGCTTGTCATTTGACACAGACACAAATGGGACACTGGGCACTCACAGGACCGGTCAAGGTCATGCAAACAATGGGAACAGAAACCTGCAGGCCCTGGCTCACAGCCCTGCTGCTTCGTCTTCTATTTAACAAACATGTTAGGAGTTGAAGAGACAAAGAAGAACAGAACACGCAGCTCCCAGCCTCAGGAGACTAGTGGGGAAAACGGAGCATAAATGGCTGTGATGTTAAAAAATAATGCTAATAATCCAAGCCTTGGCAACGAGGCCGTGGGAGAACCGCGTGTGCTGCCAACCTCATCCGGGGCATTGCTTCACAAGCCTACCCAAGGGCTGCCTAATGACCTCAGGGACTGCGTCTCCGCGGGAGGCCACAAAGCCTCCTCCTTGGGAAGCTGCATGCTACCTTGTAGATCTTGTCCAGCAAAAATGTAAAGTATCCTGTGACTAGATGGCAGAGCAGATAACATCCCAGACGGTATCATTTTTTATTCTTCAGTTTTGTTTCACTTTTTAAATTTTTAATTGTGCTAAAATACACATAACACAGAAGTTCCCACTGCAGCTACTTTTCGGCATGCGGGTCGGTGGCATAAAGGGCATTTACGGTCATGCAACCATAACCACCAATCCTCGTGGAGCGCTTTCCTCTTGCAAAACTGAAATGCCATCCACTGAATAACTGGTTCCCATTCCATCCCTTTGGCATTCTGTCTCAAAGAATCTGGCTACTGACAACTCTAGCTACCTCATATTAAGGGGATCTAGTGGGTATTTGTTCTCTATTACTAGTTTATCAAACATAGACCAATATTCTTCCATGTTGAAGTATAATGTGAGAATTTCCTTCCATTTTAAAGGCTAAGATACACTCCACTGTACGCTATTCTTCAATTTTGCTTTTTTCAATCATCCATTGTGAGACACCTGGAGTGCTTCTGCTGTTATTCAGTTATTGCTCTGATTAGCATTCTGTCAACTTGACACAAGCTAGGGTCATTCTGGAAGAGGAAATCTTGGTTTAAAAAATGCCCCCAGGGCTGGAGAGATGGCTCAGCGGTTAAATGTATATATTTTAAAAAGGACCTCCAATTGTATACAATATTCTGTCTGTGTGTATGTCTGCAGGCCAGAAGAGGGCACCAGACCTCATTACAGATGGTTGTGAGCCACCATGTGGTTGCCGGGAATTGAACTCAGGACCTTTGGAAGAGCAGGGTATGCTCTTAACCACTGAGCCATCTCTCCAGCGCTTGGCAGGTCCTTTTTATGTTTGTAGGAGAACCACGCTTTAGAAAACCAAAACCAACTCTCAAACCCTGTGCTTTATCAGTGAAGTCCAGTGTTGTGGGAATTAGGGTGAGGGTCACTTCTTATTGGAGGTTTACAAAGTTTGTCTCTTCTGAGATCAACCTTGTGAATTCATAGGCTCCCGGAGGGAAAAACAGGACACATATTTCAGAAGCTGGGAACAGCAGGAAACAAATTTTCCATCCTCTATCTCCTTACCCAGTGGGCGCTAACAGCCAGCACAGATGAGCCCATCTTCATGAGAAAGCCCAGGAAAGAGCCCCATGGCTCCCTCTCTGCGGGACTGCCAGCCCCTCACCCCGCTCCCAGGGCACACTTGCCCTACCCCACAAGCTTAGAAGGTCTAGGCCTGTCCATCACAGCTCCCTCCAACTACCATTCAGCTTCAGCTAGGAGTCACATTTCCTGGCTGTTTCTACCCACCACACGGAGCATCTGTGAAATATTTCCTGACAGACTCTAAATGTTACCAACATCAATCACAGAGTAAGCAGCAAACAAGCATGAGACAGAGCAGCCATCTCTGTCAGATCCAAAGTGATATTCATTAGGAAACGAGGAGACCTGTAGTCCAGCGGTGAACTGGGCTCTTTCCTCTGGAGGCTCTTTCTCCCCAAAGTTGGCATGGAATCGTGGGTATGCATATTGCTTAGGTTTTTTGAATTCACAACATTGTAGTCCCCTGAGCTTTATATCCCATAGTCATGGCATCTCCAGAGGTTCTCAGAGGTCACTGTGGTCAGACACGCGCTGGGGCTGGATATGTTAGATGATCAGTTTCCCGTGGCCCATGGGTCTCTTCTCTTTCCCTAGAAAACCATTACAGGAACATCCAGGAGGAAGCTCAACTCACTAAGCCCTAAAAGCTGCCGAAACCCTTGGCCTGTGGCTTACCCACTGCTACTGGAGCTTTAGCTGTCCAGACCCCTGACCAGGAGCCTCACCCGTGGCTCAGCCTTGAAGCTAAAACAGGGTATCCCCTCCATGATCTGACTGAGGCTGGCTAGAACCGGTCAAGGACAAATCTGTGGGGTGGAAAGAAGGCACAAGGCTCTTAACTTTGGAAGATGCACTGTTAGCGCCTCCTGTGTGTGGGGTGGCGGGCTTGCGGTCTACCATCTATGTTGGATCTTACCCTCCACTAGCTGACCATGGGCAACCAGCTGCTGAAAATTTCCTATCAGCCAGTGACACCGGTCACCTTAACATTTTAGTATAGCATGCTTGTGCCTGTGGTGATGCTGGTGAAAACAGCCTGCTGTGTTGCCAACCATAAAAACAACTATAGTTTTGTACAGTACTTATTATTTGGTGAAGGTGGTGAACGAGAGTGCTGCTAACTTGCGTATAGACTGCACCATCTTCCTCTTATTAACTTGGCATGTGCTCCATTTACTTATAAACATATCATGTGGTGCAGGGGGATCTCCTGTCCTGCCTATGCAGCCTCGTGCATCTGGTTTCCACCTCACTTGTGAGCACATCACTGCCTCTCTTGCTTGATTCAATCCCACCTCATGTTGTCCATCATGGTCCCCAAATAGACAGAACTCTGAATATGGCCGGTAAGAAGCCTTACTATGACAAAATTAAAAATGACTTAGGACAACAAAGGTGAAAGAGTCAATAGGAATAACTCACTCATCAAGCATCTCCCAGGGCATCTTAGAACAAGAGTGAGTACCATGAGCTGCGAAGGACCCGCTTCACTGAAACAATGACACAAACAAAATTTAAGAAGGGCCCATATCAGTGATGGCAAAACGGATCAACAGATAAAGACCTTTGCCACCAAGACTGACAACCTATGTTCAGTTCCCGAGCCTCACAGGATGGAAGGAGTAAACTGATCACTGTGGGTTGTCTTCTGATCTCTACACACGTGCAATAGCATCTTCGTGTGTGTGTGCATGTTCAGTGCTTGGCAATAACCAACACTTAACAAATATTAGTTATTCCTTTAGTGCAACAGAGTAGTTTTTCTTCTATCTGTATGTGTATATACATTTAAAAAAACCAATGGCAGGCAGGCATAGTGGCTCCTTCCTGTAGTCCCTGCACTCAGAAAACTGAGACAATACACAGAGAGAGAGAGAGAGAGAGAGAGAGAGAGAGAGAGAGAGAGAGAGAGAGAAGGCTGGAAAGAAGGGAGGAAGGAGGGTGAGAGGAAGGGAAGGATGGAAGGAAAGGATGCTGGACCAAACAAGTGGAGAAAGAGCCAGAGAACTTGCTATACATCTCTGATCAAGACTTTCCCCAGCTCATAAAAGAGGCTGCACTGTGCTATTGGAACAGCCAGGCATATGCTCAACAAAGGAAGCCTTGCTGAGAAACGCAACCATGGAAGACTTTGTCTGTGTTCACAGTGTGAGTATACAAACCGAGATAACACAGCACTGAGAGGATTGATTTATTCCATATCCCCTTGTCCAGAGAATGAAAAACTCTCCTTAAAGTGATCTACACTGTTCTCAAATCAGCCCTCTCCACCGTGACAGATTATACTCGTCTCCCTTCTCCTCTGGCAATGGAAATACCAATGAAACATCAGTCTCCCTGCTTCTGATTTTCTCCTGAAGTAGAATGCCAATGGCCCAGAATTAATGTGGCAGTTGATTTACTGTGTGGTGTCTGAAGGCAACTGCTCAAATCCTCGGGTACCTGGGAAGGAAAATGAGAAGGCTGTCCGTGGCCACCTGATGGGATTGACTCACTGGCCTGGGCTATGGGAGCTGGCTGAGTAGACAGAGTGCAGAGAGGCTGACTCACTTGGGGTAAACATCCTGACGCGTAGATGGCCCCAGCCTGGGAGATCCACGGTCTCAAACTCTTTCACATTCTATGCCCTTGATGAGCCAGTTAACCTTTCCATGCCTTGGTCACTTTGTCCACAACATGGAGGTGGAACTCGCTCCCAGGATGACTGTGGACTTAAAATGAAATGAGAGGTATGAACAGGTCAGCTTTGCAAAAGCTGGCTTTCGTTTCTAAATGCAAGAGTAAACATCAAGTTCACAGATACTAAGACTGAGATCTGAAAGTGGAAATCTGTAGTAGTTATATGGTGTAGAATTCCCCTCTGTATGCTATGAATATGTTTTATTACCATTGGTTAATAAAGAAGCTGTTTTGGCCTGTGGCGGGGCAGAATAAAGCTAGGTGGGAAAACTAAACTGAATGCTGGGAGAAAGAAGGTAGAGTCAGGCAGACACCATGTAGCTGTTGAAGGAGAAAGACACCAGAAACTTACTGGTAGGCCACAGCCTCGTGGTGATATATAGAGTAATGGAGATAGGTTAATTTAAGATATAATAACTAGCTAGAAATATGCCTGAGCCATCAGCCAAACAGTGGTATAATGAATAAAGTTTCTGGGTCTGGGCACCTGGGAAACCAATGTGCAGTCTCTGCTTACAGTTAAATATTTTAGAAAGAGTGTTTGTCTTGTTGGGCATGTAGTACCCTCTGTAATCCCAACACTTGGGATGCAGAAGCAGGACTGTTGAAAGTCCTAGTTCACCCAGGTCATCCAGGGCTACCTGAGGAAGACCCTACCTCAAAAATAAAATAAGACAAAAAGAAAGAACATTTGTCACTTTCTCTGCTCTTGACCCTTGTGGTGGCTTCTCTATTTCTCCTGGTTCCTGAAAGCTTAGAGAAAAGACCAGGAATGCACTGAATTCTTTGTGTGAGTCAGGAGTTTGTCTAAGTGGCATACAGGGCATACCAGCTATTTTTCTCATTGTTGGGACAAAATCTCAGAGGAAAGTGGCTTCAGAGAGCAAGGAAGGGCTTATTTGGGCTCTCGGTTTGAAGGCTCACAGTTTGAAGGCTCACGGTTTGAAGGCTCATGGTTTGAAGGCTCACAGTTTAAAGGCTCACAGTTTGAAGGTACAGTCTGCCATAGAGAAAGCACAAGAGCAGAAGCGTCAAGCTGCAGCTCACCTACATCCTCAGCCAGAATGGAGAAAGACAAATGCTGGTGTCCGGCCCTTCCCCCTTCTTATTCAGTGTGAGACCTTAGTTCATGGAATGGTACTGCCCACATTCAGGGTGGGCCCTTCCTGCCTCAGTTAAATCCATCCCTCACAGACATGCTGAGAGGTGTGTCTCCTAGGTCGCCTTTCATTCCTGTCAGGTTGACAGTGAAGGCTCACCATCACGGAGAGTAGACAGAACACTTCAGTTCACAAAAGGTCTTGGCCAAGATCTCTCTTCTCTTTCCTTTCCCCATCCTAACCTCATGTCTCCCTCCTGGGAACAGCTCTGTCACTGAAAGGTGTAGAGACAGAGGCCTGTCCATAAAGTCTTCTCCCTAGAATCCGGTACCTGGAAGCAGGAGTGGGGGACCCAGGCTTTGGACAGGTGCACACACAGAGCCTGCTATTTGAATCACTCTGCAAGGGTTGCTTACTCAGCACTCAGCGTGAGATTTGTTTTCATTCTCATGTGTGTGTATGTGTGTGTGTGTGTGTGTGTGCTCACATGCATGCGCACATGTGCAGCATGTTCATGCATGTGCAGGCACATCTGTGTGTTCACACACAGAGGCCAGCTGACCTCCTTGGGGTTGGCCCTCAGAAGCTGTGCGTCTTGCTTTTCAACAAAAGATCTGGAGCTCAGCAAGCAGACTAGGCTGCCTGGGCATTGAGCCCTAGGCACCTGCACGCCTCTGCCTCCTCAGCACTGCGATTACAAGTGTGCACCACCACTACCAGCTTTGTGTACATGCTGGGGGCTGAACTCAGGCCCTCCCACGAAGCGCTTTAGTGACTGAGCTATCTCCCGACCCATCTCTAACGTATTTGCTGTATAGAATACAAGCTCCTTGCGGAAGAGATCCTTGCCTGCTTTCCTGTTACCCAGCACAGTACTTGGCAAAGTAGGGGCAAAGATTCATAAAGTAATTGAATCCGCAGTGAGGCCACAGCATAAGGCTGGCTCGTGCTGCTGAACACGCCACTCAACATGACCAGCCCTGCTGAACTTCCTGTTACAACAGGCTTCCCCCAGCAGAGAGGGAACAGGGTACTCCTCCCTTTTTCCAGCTGTGCAATGCTGCCCAATAAAGTTGCTCCCCAAGTAGTGGGTGGGCTATGGTGCTGAATCAGTGGGTGGGCTATGGTGCTGAATCAGTGGGTGAGAGCTTTGCATCCTGATCCACAGTCCGAAAGCAGAGAGAGACAGAGACAGAATGAACCTAGCATGAGCCACCCCCCATTGACACATTTCCTCCAACAAAGATGCTTCCTAATCCTTCCCAAACAGTGCCATACCCTGGTGACTAACTATTAAAATATGAGCCTATGGGGGCCATTCTCATTTAAAACTTTGTACTTATAGACAGGACCATGTAAATGGTCTGGTCTATGTGCAGGGCCCTTCCAAAATATTTACAGAAAGATCTCCTTTACTACCTCCTTTGCAACCAAAGCTCAGGTTTACCTACACAGGACCTCAGCTCAGAGGCTCTGGTTTCATTTTACTTTGCTGGCAAGGGCAGCAGCAGTGGACATGTGGTGGGTTATATCTTAGCTGCAGAGTATTTCCAGTGCTGTGGGCAGAAGTGGGCACCTCCACGCCTTCAGCGAGGGTATGTTCTTCATGTGTAGTTTGGAGTTTCGTGAAGCCGCGCTCAGTCTGAGCTCTTTAGCGCTTCCTACATTGCCCAGCCTAAAAGCATCATTTTAGTAATCCTGTTCTGAAACCCACGGTCAGCTCTTACTGCGCGCAACCTGGCCTGATTCAGTTTACATCTGCTAGGATTTCTTGAGATCCTAACAACAAACACAGCTTTCATCTATTCTGAAGTTGTAAAGTGCCTGAAACTGGGTATGGAGTCTCCTTCGGAATTCTAGGGCACCACCAGGGGGCACTGTCATATCTCCACTTAGAATGGAAACACATCTGAGCTATCAAGGTTCTGCAGGACTTGCCCAAGGACTCACAAGAGGATAGTGAGGTGCTGGAGTCCTACATAACTCCTTGAAGCAAAATTTGGACTGTAGGCTGGTGGTGGTGGTGCACGCCTTTAATCCCAGCACTTGGGAGGCAGAGGCAGGTGGATCTCTGTGAGCTCGAGACCAGCCTGGTCTACAAGAGCTAGTTCCAAAGCTGCAGAGAAACCCTGTCTCGAAAAACAAACAAACAAACAAAAAAATGTGGACTGTAGGGTAGACTTTGGCAGTCAGGAAGAAAAACGTACTTTGTTCCATGGTGGAGTGGGCAGAAGTGAACAGACGGCAGTGGTTCTCAACCTCCCTAATGCTGCGACCCTTTTCCTCATGTTGTAGTGAACCCCGACCACAAACTTATTTTCATTGCTACTTCATAACTGTAATTTTGCTACTGTTATGAACCATAATGTAAAGATTTTTGGAAACGGAGGTTTGGCAGAGGGCTTGTGACCCATTGGTTGAGAACCACTTCTCTACAGCAGCTTCCTCTCTGTAATAAGAATCAGTAATTCCTTACCGAAAGTGTAGGTGGCAAGATAAAGACATGGGGATATTTCTCTGTCCATCAAGGATTCTGCCAGGGCAATTCAGGGCTAGACAACAATGGTATCCTTTGCTACCCCACAGAGAGGATCTCTGAAACCCACCTTGGACCCACAAGGCATTCACTGGGTAGAGTGACGCACAGCCAAAGCAAACATAAGCCCGCTTTTGGCTAAAAGCCTCAGTGCACAGGCCTGCCCTGGAAATACATTTAACACAGGTAATTTCTTTTCCATTTATTTTCCAGAACTCATTTCACTTGGCCAATTCCAAGCCGATAAATCTTAACATTAAGTCTGATTTGATGTGTGATGCAGACAGTCTAATTAAGGCCAGGGCGTTTTATCAGCTGGTCTAAGCTGTCCTCTCTCTGGTCTGCAATTTTTTTATGCTGGTGTTGATCATCTTTTTATTCATAAGGGCTTCACTCCCATTTGTCATGGTTGCATTAACTGGGCATCTAATGAAGGCTTGGATATAGAAGTCTGTGTCTCATTTATCCTTGGTAGCAAAATGAATAAAGCAAGGGGAAGATAGCTCCCTGTTCTGAAATGCTTTTAGTCCACCTTGACTCATCTAAAATATATTTCACTGTATCTTCTAGAATTGGGACTTGGCTCAGCTTTAGGATACAGTGCCCACTTTATCCTTCACTGACTGACAGCCCCATACCCTACTTCCTGCCCACTCCATGGCTTGCGGAAGCTTGGAGAATAGTGGCCATCAGCCTATTTTCCCCGAATACACATTTACTGAGTGCCTTCTGTAGCTGAGGCTCAGGTACAAAATGATTCAAAGAGATGGGGAAATGACTCACTGGTAAAGCCTTACAAGCGTGAAGGCCATGTAAATCTTCTGGGCATGGTGATACAAGTTTGTAATGAGAGATAGAGAGAAGAGAATCCCTGGAACTCGCTGGCCAGATAATCTAGCCTAGTTGGTGAACTCTAGACCAACAAGGGATGCTGTCTGAAAGGATGTAGACAAGGTCCCTGAGGATGACACCAAACACACACACACACACACACACACACACAACATACACACAACACACACACCACCCCTACCCACAGACCACACACACACCTCACACCACACAGACACACACACCACATACACACACACACACCACATACCATCCCCTACCCACACACCACACACACACAACACACATACACCACAAATACATGCACGCAACTATACACACATAAGCACATGGCACATATGTCTATAAAAATTTAAAAAGAAAATTCAAAGCCCAACAGAGTTAAGTAGATTATGTCACCACTGTTGGCCAATATCCAAGGGAAGAAAACTATCTTAGTCAAAGGCTAACTGTGGGAGCAAGCTGGAAATTTCATCTGCTCTCTCTCTCTCTCTCTCTCTCTCTCTCTCTCTCTCTCTCTCTCTGGCCTCTGGGAGGATGATCTTTCCAACTAAGCCTTCTGTTAAAAAGTCACCAAGTATCTGTGATAGCTTTGACTTGTGGACTTCCTGGAGACACAAATGTACTCATTCCCCAGGGACACCATAATAATGAACCACTAATTGGGTGATTTACCCACAAGTCTGGAGGACAGAAACCTTAAACCAAGGCTTTGGTAGAGTTGTTTCCTTCTGAGGGCTGTGAGGAAGAGCTATGTTCTAGGTTTCTCCCCTTGGCTTGCAGACATCTTATGGCAGAACCTCTGTCTTTCCCCTGTACGTGTCTCTTTATATAAGGATGCCAATTACATAAGGGTAAGACCTGCCCTAATGTCTTCATTTTAACTTGAACGCCCTCTATAAAGGCCCTGTCTCCAAACAAGGCCACACGCTAAGGTACTTGGGAGTGAGAGGGGGAGAAACCATCAGCAGTGCATGGCTCTGAAGCAGTTTAACTGTGGCTGCATAGCATCTGGCAGCATGCGAGGGTAGAATACTGGAGACCAAGTCAAAAGGAGGTTCAAGTTGTAAACTAGACCCCTCTCCTCTCTGAACCTCCCATTTCTTGTCTAGAGTAAGAGCTGTGAACTGGGTTTCCACCTCCGCCCCTGAGTTCTAGGACTGGGTTCTAGGCAGTGTGCAGCAGTATAGGAAGGAGGGTAACAGTTTGGTGACCCTGAACAAAACAAAAGTTTTGTTTTGGTTTTGACAAGTTTCTCTGTGTAGCCCTAGCTGACTGGGAACTCTCTATCTAGAACTGACTAGCTTTGAATGTGTGGCCTGTGCTTCCAGAGTTCTGGGTGCTCCGTGAGACCGCACTCAGCTCACATACTGCCCTGCTTTCTGAGCTTTGTGTTTCTAACTGTAGCACACAGCTGTCAACCCCTACACACAAACCATGGCATTAATACCATGTTCAGGAGACGAGCATTCTATTGAGTCTCAGGTCTCAGTGGTATCCACTGCTGGGCGGCACCACACCCTGTCCCCCAGCCCCCAGCTCTCACCAGGACCCTGTGCTGCAGTTTGGAGTGAGATGCTTGAGTGGCAAGACTTTGCCGAGCCTTGAGGCTTGCCTTCCCCATTTCCTGTCCTGTTCTACTTCACTCCTTATGAAAGTCATTACAGTTAGGACTGATTTTTTTTCCTCATTGTATTTTATGATTTTATACGACATGTATAGTTTTAGATATAAAAAACTAATAATAAAATTGATACAGTGGTCTCCCTTGGCAGAGCTTTACACAGCCATGGGGAAGCTATGTAGCTGTCATTCGGCACCAACTGGATCATAATCAGCCCGAGGAAACAAATAGGTTTTCTTACTCAAATTGACTCTCATAATGCACCAGTCCCTCCTACACAAGTAACCATGTAATCCTCGATGCACCGTGATGAGGCAGAAGACAGTGCCCTCTATGCTCAAAGACTCCCAGAGGCTCAGAGATCCCTTGGGCAGCCAGGGCCCTGCCCAGGCAGGATTCAAATGTGCAGCTCTGCCTCCAAGGCCACCCACCACATTTGATACTTGACACTCTCCATACCACTCCCTACCAACTCAGAAGGCTTATACAGCCTCCTCCCATCCCTCACTGCACTACACACACACACACACACACACACACACACACACACACACACCTCTCTTAGATTCTTCGTTGTGCAGTTTTTCTGTGTCCTTGGTGCCCCCTAGTGGCTGATTACGGCTCATTGCACCGGAGGCCTGTGACTAAGCACTTGAGTGATCGGAAAGTCAATGTGGGTGGCCCTGGGATAGCACATCTTTCTGCGCCCAGAGGATAGCTACACCCACCATTAAGGATTTTTCCTTCTTTCTTCCTTTCGTTTTTTGTTTTTGTTTTTTGTTCGTTTGTTTGTTTGTTTGTTTTGGCAGGGTCTTTCTATGTAGCTCAAGCTGTCTTAAACTTACCAGGTCATCCAGGTAGGCCTCAAATTCACAGAAATCCTGAGGGCCCAATGGCCCACCAACACTGTATCTAAGTCAGTCCCTCCACCAAGATAGTATGCAACCTCTGGGGTTCCAACTCGGTACCTCCTTCCCACTCTCAGTTGGGATGCATAGGCTTTGGTGTTCTCTGCTGTGCCCGCCGGGGACTTTCATTTCTCAGAGCTTGTTTGGCAGGGTGGAGAGACATCAAAGAAATTGAAATGAAGAACTTAATAGTTTTTCATACCAAGCTCTCTTCCCCATAGGACGCCATCTAGAATCTCCTCTATAAAGGAGAGCGTGGGGGTGGAGGGGAAAGGAGTGAAGGGAGGGTGGTAGGGAGGGTGATAGACATGTGTGGCACAGAGGAGACATTGGAATATTGAGGGTGGAATGGTACGGAAAGTTAGAGCAGGAGATGGGGGTAGGAAGTCGGGAAGGAAGATCAACCAAAACAAAGTGTTGTAACAAGGCTGTGAGGAAGCCTGCTGTGCTGTGTGCAAACGCAGACATTAAAAGTAAAAAGTCATCAGCAGTCGTGACACATACCCTGGAGGCAGAGGCAGGTGAATCTCTGCGGGTTTGAGGCCTAATCTACAGAGTGAGTGCCAGGACAGCCAGGGCTGTTACACAGAGAAACCCAGGGTGAGGGTGGGGTCTCCCCAGGAAGTGATTAGCCAGCTTCTGCTTCTCTGTGAGCCTTGTGTGCAAAGATGAAGAAGGCATTCTCTCCACTTCTGCAAAGTAAACACGTGAAAAACTCCAACCCAATGATGCCAGTGCTCGGACATGGGTGTTTGGGATTTCCCCACCATTCCAGAAATGGCTTCCAGCATTCAAAACTGAGAAGAGAGCCATCAAGGTCCCTGAATGCTAAAGAGAGTAGAAAGCAATCCGCAGTCAGACACCCTCTCTAAGCAGCACCCCAGTTCCCAACCCCTAGACTCGCTTCGAAAGCTTTCCTGCCCCCCCCCCGACCCCGCATCCACTTGTGCAAGGCAAAAGGGATGCAAGACAGAGAAAGAGAAGACAGCTTGTCCCCTGTCACTTCCCACATACCAAATACCCCCTCTTCCTGTTTTCTTCTTTCCGCTGAAAAGCCCACCTAAGACCTTAAGAAGTGGCCTAATCTGTAGCCTTCCTGGAAATCCTTTAATATTTATCTGTCTTTGAGATCATCTGAGATACTCTGGAGCTGTACTCACCAATACCGGAGCCTGCATTCACCCACAGCTACTGCCTGCTTGAAATGTGGTTGTCCGAACTACAATGTGCCAAAGTGCAAAACGTACCTCATATTTTTAAAGATCCAAGACAGGAGAAAAATAATATTGTTTAAAAAAATCAATTACATGATAAAATGACTTTTTAGATACACAAAATTATTGCCAAAATTAATTTCTTCTGTTTTCTTTATGTGGTTCCCAGGCTATTTCAAACAACGAACATGACTCACATTGTATCTGTCTGGACAGTGATTGGCGGTTTAGGATGCCAGAACTGGGCCCAGGGTGGAGCTCAGTGGTAGGGTAATTACCTAGCATAAGCAAGGCCCTGGGTAGGTTCCTCAGCACCACAAAACAAAACAGAAAGGCCAAGCTCAGGAGTCTCAACCCACTAACATTTTTTTACCACTTGGGACAGCAGGAGGCAGACCTGATACTGTTTCCTCAGCCATACTGCTGGCAAGGAGCAGGCTCTCTCTCAGACAACTGGGGTAAACTTTGCTTGGAATCATATATCCTTTCTTTCATTTTGTTTTGTTTTGTTTTGGCTTTTTAAGGCAGGGTTTCTCTGTGTAACAGCTCTAGCTGTCCTGGAACTGGCTCTGTAGACCAGGCTGGCTTCGTACTCCCAGAGATCCACCTGCCTCTTCCTCTAGAGCACTGGGATTAAAGTCACGTGCCGCCACCGCCACCACCACCACGGGTGTAGGCTCATATTGCTACATGGTATGACAGCCAGGCTCAGACCATAGTTAGTGCCTGAAGTAGTCAGGTACCCTTCCAGACAGGCAGTCGCTACCCTAACAAAAGCTCAGGAATGCTGCTCTTTGCTTTGTAACTATGGAGATCATCTGAGAAGAAGTGTCAATGCCAAGCTAGTGACAGAGCTGTAGATGTAACTTTAGTCCTGCTACCCTGGAAACAGAATGCTAATGAAGGTGTTTGGATAATAAAACAAGTAATCTTTAGGATTTGAACGAATCCTGAGACTCCCTTCCAATAATGCTGTGGGAACTGTGTCTCAATTATTCCCACGCTTCCATGCTAGTCCAGAGAGGGAAAAATATTTATGTTGGGGCTTTGGACCCTGACAACAGGCTATACTTAAGTTTTTAAACATGAAGTCTTAATATGAATCTTAGCCTGTCCTGGAATTTATACCCTTCCTGCCTTAGCCTCCCAAGTGCTGGGATTTCCGGCATCCCCCGAGGTGAGTAACTCTAATGTTATCTTTTAAGGGTATCTTTAATCCGCTGTTCTAAAATCTGGATGCCCTACATTGTATTACCCCATAACTCAGGTAATTTCTTCGAAGCATGCACCCCAAAGCCCAAATTACAACACACAAATTGGAATCTTAAGGAAGTTAAAACTCTAGAACCAGGAGCAGGGGAGATGGTTGGGTCAGCATTCTTACCTGGCTCACATGAAGACCTGGGTTTAGCCTCCAGAGCCCATAGATAACTGCTGGGCATGGTGGCACACACCTGTAATGCCAACACTTGAGAAGCTGAGGCAGGTGCAGACAAGAAGATCGGGGCTAGCTAGCCAGCCAGGCCAGCCTAATCAAAGTCTCAGACTAGTGATAGACCCTGTAGCAAAAAACAAGGTTAAGGGCACCTGAGGACCAAGACATGAGGCTGATTTCTGACCTCTGCCTGCACATGCACACACTGCATACCTGCAAGCACATTGATCCCAAACATACACATGCATCAGAACACACATGAGCATACACCTAGACTCATAACCCTGGAAGCATAGCCAAACACTGTGGCTCACACCTGCACAATAGCTTTATAGCATTAGGAAGGCAGAGGCAGAAGAATCACATTTTACAGGTAAGCCTGAGTTGTAGAGGTTTTTTCCTCTTCTTTAAATAGAATTAATTCTGCAAGCTTCATTTTAGTAATATAGTCATGGTCAGACTCTAAATGCCAGTACTAAGTCTTGGCCCCTTCTATTATGGGTGCCAGATCAGAAAAAGCACTGAGTAAATGCCAGAGGTCAGATTGTTGGAGGTAACTTTGTGCAAGGCACGCTGCACAGAATGGGGTAGACATGAATGGGGCGTGGAGAGCCATGGATACACCCACATGTTCATCAAAGCTTCTGAGTATAAATCTGCACTACTTTTCCGAGGAATAATTCATATATTTATGAATTTAAAATGACCTTACCTTTTGACCCAAGAATTCTATTTCTAGTAAGCATAAAGAAAAAACTTAAAAGTACAATATCTGGATATTAGAATACTCAACCATCACTGCAATGGCGCTGCCAGGGTTGGGTGGGGACACGATGATGACACGGAGCAACTTAACTAGTCACTGATAAACAGCAAATTCACATTAGGTGTAACTATAACAAAAAAATTCGGGCGTTTGAAACTATTGCAAATAAAGCAAATGAATACTTACCGTCATGTAAAAGGTATTTAAAATAAATTCTGTGAAGAAGCCCAGCTACAGAATTCAGAATTGTATATACAGTATGTATGTTAATATTACTTCAAGAAGGAAAGAAAGAAAGAAAGAAAGAAAGAAAGAAAGAAAGAAAGAAAGAAAGAAAAAGAAATCATTTGTAAAGACGGCCATATGGGAAAAGTTATTCTCCAAAAATATCCTTACGGAACTGCCATCTCTGGACAGTAGGGCTGTAGGTGGTTAGTTTATTCTGAAGTTCTTAAAATGCTGGTGTAATCCCAGGACTTGAGAGGTGAAGGCACAGGGATCAATAGTTCAAGACCAGCCTCAGATATATCGCAAATTTGAGGGCAATGAAGGCTATATGAGATGTTATCTCCAAAACAGCAACAAAAAGGAAACACAAATTTTAAAAATTAGAGTTATTTTTAAAAGTAATAATACTTGATCTTCACTATCACCTAACTGAAACCTATTTTCTTCTCCTAAAACTTTCTAAGCCCTAGGTAGTAGAAGTATCAATGCAAACCAAGTGTGGGGGAGCATGTCAGTAAATTCAAGGACCAGGAATTCAAGGCCAGCCTAAGTGAAGAAAGAAGCTACCAACGCCTTAACATGTTAAGATTCTGACACTTTCCCAGTACGCACTCTGGGGCTTCAACCTGTGCCATCTCTTCCTTTAGTGCCACGTGTGCACTCCTTCTCAGCGGTCCTGGGTCTTCTTGGTGATTGCCTTACTGCCTAGATGAGACCCAGCCAAACCTGCCGGGTTACTTTAAAACTTAAAAAAAGTCCAGCTCTGGCTAGGGCTGGGAGCCATTTGAACCGAAATCCAAAGGTTAAAAATAATTAAGACCAAGTTCTAGGGCAGGCACAGAGGCTCTGGGGCCCGACTGAAGATCTCCCTGAGGATGGAGAGTAATCTGAGAGCCCGGGACAGGAGACGGACCGCCATTCACGGCGTGGGTCGTGCCACAGCACCTACATCTTTTCGTAAAGAACGCGGACGCAGCTCCGCGCTGAATTTGGTCCCTCTGGAGACGCCGTCCGGGCGCCCGCCTCGCTCAAATCACGTGACCGAGGCTTTCGGTGAAGCAGGAAGCGTTTTGCTGCGGGGTCTAGGACCGGGGCGGATAGCGGGTGGGATGGAGGCTACTCTGGAACAGCATTTGGAGGACACGTGAGTAGTGCGTGCAGCGGGTCCTGCGCTCTGACGGGGGAGCTGGGGCGGAACAAGCGACACGGACTGCGAGTGCCCACGGAAGCGTTTGGGGCACTCGGGGCGGCGAGCGGGTGACTTTTGAGAACGCCCGGGCCGCGCGTGACTCCAGATTAAAGTTTCGCCAGGCTCTGTACGCTTCCTTGTGGAGCAAGAGTCTTGCGGGTCCAAGCGAGAGAGGACCAAATCACCAGTCTCCTTGAAATCGTCCGTAGGGTCCGAGTAGCTCCTCAGAAGTTTGGGGGAGGAGGTACCAGATGTGCTAAATTGAGCCCTGTAGTGCAAATGCACACCCATCTCTTCTCGCGTGTGTAACCCCATCAGTTACTCAGCGCTTATGAAGTAAAGACATCCGTCAAGTTTTTCGGCTGTCTCTAAAATTTAAAATTGGGAAGTGTAAAGTGGCTTACAAGGCGCCACCTCCCTCCCCCTTTAGCTTTTAAATTCCCCCGCCCTCCAGGAGCGAATCCAGTAACTTAAGAATTCTGACAGTTGTTTTGAATGCATTGCTATCCCAAAGCATACTTTTATAACAAGAACAAAACCCTATAGATACCTGCAGTGTTTTTAGCCCTATGAAGCCCATAGGTACCTGGCACAGTTCGTTGTGAGAAAATGGTTTCTTTATTTAGCTTTGGTGCCATCCTGTTTTGTTTTGTTTTGAAGCTGATTTGAAGCACTTAATACTTGATGCATAGAAAACTTATTTGTACTACGATAACTTAAGTATTTCTTCACATCATCTGGCTCGTCTTTCTTGTGCTCCTAAAATTAGAATGAAGAATCCATCCATTGTTGGAGTCCTGTGCACAGACTCACAAGGACTTAATCTGGGCTGTAAGTGTCTCATACCAGCCTCCCTTTGAGAGTCACTGGGAGTTTGGCTTTACTATTATTTTCTAGCTTTTATTCCTGTTACCTCTTGAACATAGAAAATATCTCCAGGTAAGACTGAATAATTGAACCCTTTCCATTGTTCTTAAAAGGCAGAAATGTTCCTCCCGGTTCTACAACTGTCCCTACTAAAATGGTTTAGAAAAGGGCTTTAACTAAAAACAATCGTCACCGTATGCATTTCATATGCAGGGACTGTTGGGCCATATTTCCTTAATTGCTTCAATAACTCTGAAAAATGGATGAGGCTAGCTGTTAATACAGTCACTTTTAACTTAGTGTCAGTAAAGTAGGGACTTCACAGATGGACATATCTGACTAACCCCATTCTCGTATTCTGTCTGCTAACATGAGCCCAGAACAGAAAGAACCCCTTGGCGCTTCATTTTCTTCACTGGGTTATTAATTATGCAATGAATGAAGAATTAAATGTGTTGGACTCTTAAGTATCAGATACCATTATTTTTTCTTACTCTACACTTCATGGACCTGGCTGTCCTGGAACTCACTATGTGGACCAGGCTGGCCTGAAACTCATAGAGATCCTCCTGCCTCTGCTACAAGTGCAAGGAATAAAGATGTGCACCACCACACCTGGTTAGACACCATTCTTCATGTTTTACAAACTTAAATATTCCTCAGAAAAGCCCTTTGTGGTAGAGAGAAATTAAAACATGGAGCTTAATTAAGTACCTTGTCTAAGGTCTTACAACTCCTGAATGGTTAAGATGGGATTGCTTAGCTGCCTCCAAAGCTTAAAACACTCAGTACACAGAACCAAGATGCCATGTTCAATGTAGCAATTACAGATAAGAAACTAAGTTAGAAAGGTAAATAGCGCCAGGGAGTAGTGGTGCAGGCCTTTAATCCCAGCACTCAGGAAGCAGAGGCAGGCAGATCTCCATGAGTTCGACAGAGTGAGTTTCAGGACAGCCAGGACTATACAGAGAAACCCTGTGTTGTAAAACCAAAAAAGAAAAAGAAAAAAGAAAAGTAAATAGCTAAAGTTAATTTGTGTCAGAAACTAGTTAAACCCAGGAATTCTTATAACTATGCAGGACTTTTTAGAGCTCTGAGCTTTTATTGGTTCAGTAACGGACAGAGGTACTACAGTTAGTTATGTCTTAAACAAAAACCAATCATTTGGAACAAGGTAAATATTTTGAAGCATTTGCCAGGTTGCTAATGGAATATTTTAAGTGCATGTGTGAAAACCTAAAACTGAGCAAGTAAAACCTTCAAGGTCTGAAGTTGCTGTTCGCTGTAGACCTCCAGGCTCCACTTTAACCTGTAGATTTCTTTTGTAGTTATAGTAAATTTAGAACTTCTGCCAGGGTATTGTCTGCCACGTTCGTTTCAGATGTAAGCAAGCTCCTGTTGCCTTTATGTCAGGGATCTGTTATTGTACCTAGAACCTGATTTAGTAATAATACAAGCCAAGGCAATAGTACAGAATCCTTGAGACATTTGAAAATAACCCCGCTAGCTTACGCTGGCAGAAATAATTGCTTATAGATCTTCACATATGCTGACAAGGTGATCATACAGCTGAACTTTCTGAGTAACAACTTGCTCTTTGTGATTGAGCTTAGAAAAAGAAAATCAGATTTCTCATAAGGAATTAATTAACTTCAACAAATCCCTTATCCACATTGACACACTCTCATCTTTGAATCTTGGTTTTAGCAAAATTCCCATAAAATAAATTTATGATCATCAGATTGATTTAAATTATAGCTTCCTTTGTGCTTGAGAAGGTATTCAGAGACAATATGGTGGTAGGAATAACTTTGAAAAAACTGCATGCCATTTATAACTTTACTGGTTTAAAAACAATTGCCGGACTTCCTCACTGATGTAATCAGCTGAGTACCAGGTAGGGGAAAATTTCATGTCAGTACCTAACCAAAAAGTCCATGAGCTGAGTTTCTTTTTAGATACTATACTATAGGCTTATATTCTAGACACTAGGTAACAATTTCATCTCTGTCTTTAGGTCGTGGTACCCTGTCAGATGAACATGCTGGAGTGATATCTGTTCTAGCTCAGCAAGCATCTAAGCTAACCTCTGACCCCACTGATATTCCTGTGGTCTGTTTAGAATCAGATAATGGGTGAGTACATATCAGCACATCCCTTCCTTTTTGTTCAGAAAAACTTGATTGGGCTTTCCCCTGTGTCCATCAGCAGTTCTCTAATAAATGTACCGCAGGGCCAGTTGCCATTGAGGCCCCATGACAGACCTTCATTAAAATGAGCATAAGAACTGTCAAGAACTTCTAGTGTGCCAAAAAAAGAAAGAAAAGAAAATAGTAAAAACACAAAAATTATTAGTCGAATAGAATTCTCTAAAACAATATAAATGTTAAAGATATTCCAAGATGAAGGTTTTTAGAAAAATGCTAAATGAAAAAAAAAACTGTAGAAGCTGGAGAGATGTCAGTGTTTAAAAGGAGTGCTTGGTCCACAGTCCTGAGGACTGGAATTTAGATTCTAGCACCCATGTAGCAAGGGCATTCCCACAAACACCTGTAACCTCAGCTCCAAGTTGGGAGAGCAGCAGAGACAGGAAGACTTCTGGAGTTTGCTGACTTCCAGTCTAGCAGAGAAAAGGAGTCCCAGGTGCAGGGATACGACCCTGCGTCAAAGGACTAGCTGCATGGTGATAGAGAACACCCAGCACCTTCTTTTCACCTCCATGCATATATATAGGCGTGTGTACCTGCATACACTTGTTTGTGCACACTCACGCAGACACAGATAAAATTAACCTTAAAAATGCATACTATAATCAATTTGGGGGGGTGGGGAAGAAGAGGATGTATATGTCTTGGTTAAAATTAGGAAGTAGAGATGCTTGTACACAGGTCTGATCTGAGTTCACTCCCTGGAACCCACATGGTCAAAGGAGAACAAACTCCCTGAAGTTTTTCTCTGACCTCCACATGCAAGCAGTGGCACACATACCAAAAAGTAAGTAACATAATAATAAAAATTAGGGGAGGTGGCTCAGCAGTTAGAGGTATACTGCTCTTCCAGAGGACCTGCATCCATTTCCACCACCCACATTTGGCAGCTCACAACCACTTGTAACTCTGACTCCAGAGGATCCAACACCTCCTTCTGGCTATTTCAGACACCCATGCACATATGACACATACAAACAGACACACCGATAATTTAAAAAAAAAAAAAGTCTTTAATCTAAAAATTGGACCAGGAGGCTAGGCTAGAGATTTAAGGTCCTGAATTCTAACTCCAACAAAACCAACAAAAATCCAGAAAAAAAAATCAGAACCATGTTGAGTAGTAGGGATAAGGATTAATTTCATTTTCTTGCTATAATTAGACTTCCCTATAATTCTCAACTGTTTCATGCCTATATATGCTTTTTATTTTTTACTTATTTTTCATACAGGAAGATTTGTCTCATAGTTTGAGAGCGTAGCCCCTTTATGCACGGGTAAAGCATGGCAGAGATTATGAAAGTAGGTTTGTGACTGACACTTCCCAACAGTGAGTGTTCGTATCTGCTTTTAGATAGGAAGAAAGATGCAATGAGGTGTTTTGTATCTTAAACCAAACATGTTTAACCTTACACCTAAGTCCCATGTACTAAGCCTGCTGAATATTTCCCTCTTTGCTTTTCAGGAACATTATGATTCAGAAGCACGATGGCATCACAGTGGCAGTGCACAAAATGGCCTCGTGACATCTCTTGTTCTCCAGCTGCCCGACACAGGGCTTCAGTCCTACCTGTGTTAACTTGTAAAAACTAGTAAAGTTCCAGAAGTTAGGTCATTCACCTAATGTCCGATGTGGACTTTTCTTTACCAAGATACCAGTTAGAAAGGATCGTAGTTTTGTTTGGGCTTTTGTCATTTTGCTCTTTGGAGACAGTTACTGCAGTCCAGTATTGCAGCCCAACATTGAAAGAACTGTGTGGCCCAGGCTGGTCTCAAACACGTGGTCTTCCTGCTTCAAAGTCCTGCATCCTAGGAATAGGCATTTGTCACCAAGGTCCAGATCCCTTTGTATATAGAACTTTGCTGTGGTCAATAAATTGGTTCAGAGGAAAGTGTGCCTCTTTTCTGATTCTTTGAACTCTTACTTACGCTCATTTTTCTTTTTTCGGTTATCAAATTGTGATTTTGTTTTTTCAAAAAGATCTTTATCTCAAACTGCTTGCTTCTCTTTCAGGAGTTTCTTTAAATGTCTGAAATGTCTGTAAACTTATACAAGGGTGCAAGGACCAAACACTTCCCTTAATCCAAGTGACATAGGTAATGTAAGTCCTTAATGAGATAAGAAATTATCTCATTATATAACACAGTAGGTACTCTTACCCTCTCTTTCTTGTTGCTTGTATTCATCTTTTAGTGTGCACAATACACTGTCCGGATAACGCTGCCCTACATGTTGTTTGCCCTGTTTTATGTTTATGGAACTAAAGCTGAGGGATCAGTATAGTCGCCACCTGAACTCCAAGGGCCTACATTATTTTGGGAGGGCTGGGGAGGGTTTGAGACAGGGTTTCTCTGTGTAGTCCTGGCTGTTCTGGAATTTGCTCTGTAGACCAGGCTGGCCTCAAACCCACAGAGATCTGCCTGCCTCTGCCTTCCAAGTGCTTGGATTAAAGGCATGCGCCATCACTGCCCGGCGGGCCTACTTTCTTTTTGTTTATTTTGTTTTTACCCAATTTCATAAAAGTTGTACTACTGGATTTAAAGACACAGGTTAATGCCAATTCATTAATAGTAGGTGATTTCAACACTCCACTTTCTCCAATAGACAGGTTATCCGGACAAAAAGTAAACAAAATAACATCAGAATTGACATCATACATCAAATGAACTTAACAGACATACAGAATGGTCTACCCAAGTACCAAAGAATATGTATTTCTCTCAGCAGCACATGAAAGTGTCTAATACAGACAATATCCTGGGACACAAAACAAATTTAAGAAGATTGAAGTTACTCTTTGTATCCTATGTGACCACAATAGAATAAAACTTTAAATGGACAGGAAATAAAATCTTTAGTAAATACACAAATCATGGAGATTAAACAACTCATTACTGAATGACGAATGGGTCAAATAAGTAAAGGGCTCTAAGAGGCCTGAGCATGGCAAGCATGGGCCTGCATTTGTAGCGCTGTTCAGACCAGAAAAGTAGGCCTATTGGGAGAACTTTTTTTTTAAATATTTATTTATTTATTATGTATACAATAGTCTGTCTGTGTGTATGCCTGCAGCCCAGAAGAGAGCACCAGACCCCATTACAGATGGTTGTGAGCCACCATGTGGTTGCTGGGAATTGAACTCAGGACCTTTGGAAGAGCAGGCAGTGCTCTTAACCTCTGAGCCATCTCTCCAGCCCCGGGAGAATTTTTCTATTCTTTTTTTTTTTTTTTTACCATTTGAGAGTAAAGGTAATCTTTAACCTTCAGTGCTTCTCAATGGAGTACTGGACAAGCAGGCACAAAACACTTGTTTTCTGTGTATGTATTATTTTCTTTTCTGTATGTGTGAGTTCAGATTTGTGTGTGCATGTTGAGATCAGAGGACAATATTTGGGAGTTTATTCTCTCCTATGGGATCTGGGAATCCAAGTCAGGTTGTCAAGCTTATACAACAAACACACAAACACTTTTGCTCCCTGAGTCAGGCCCAGTTTGTTTATTTAAATAGTTCCTACTGCCCTTTGGCAATTTAATATTTCCCAATATAAAAAAAATCTGGAATATTAGTGTAAAATGCTGTTTACAGAATAAGGATTTCGGGTAGGACACACAGCCCTTATGGTGGTACTTAAGTAAAAGGTATGTAATGTATGTATGTAATGCCCTACCTAATTTAGACATACAATCTGTTTATCTGCACCACTGCCAAATCTGTTGTGAGAGCATGACCTTCGTCTTACATCCTAAGCATCTAGTTTCTTAGTGCACAGCAGGCACTAAATAAGCTCTTGCTGCAGACATGAGTTTAAAGGTTTTGATCAACTGGGCCTCCAAGAATAGGATGAATGCAAAGAGGGTTTCTAGCAAGAGGAAAGTGGTAAGAGGGCAAACCAGAAGGTATATTTATACAACAGCAAATGCTCGAGTCTGTGAGGCAGGAGGTGAAAAAGCGAGAAGGCGGATAACTCAAGGAAATGCCTTCTTAGGAATCCTAGGCCCAGCTGTGTGGTAGTAGCTCATGCCTGTAATCCCAGCACGAGGCAGGCAGAGCTTGGTCTGTAGAGTAGGTTCCAGGGCAGCCAGGGCTACATAGAGAAACCCTGTCTAAAACAAAACAACCCAAAACACAATCCTAGACCTAACAGACACGGGAAGCTAAGACAGGACTGTTGTGAGTTCTAGGCTAGTCTGCACTACATGTTGCAGACCAACCTGTCTCAAAAAAAAAAAAGAGAAAAAAATCCTGGGGTGGGGGGAGGTGGTCCAAATTCATTTTTTCCAATAAACCTTTTTTTGCTCATTAATATCCAATTTCTAGCCTAAATGTAATGAGCCATTAACACACACACACACAGGATCTTGTATCTCAGGCTAGCCTTAAATATTATTCAGACAAAGGTGACCCTGAATTTCTGATCCTCCTGCCTCACTAAAAGTGCTGGGATTACAGATTACAGGTGTGTGCCACCATGCCTGGCTTTTACAACTCAATTTTTAATAAGATTTTTTATATTCTAGACATATACTAAGCAGTTTCTATGTATTTAGCTCATTTAATCTTCTGTATTGTCCCAGTTTATAAAAGAATGGGTTCTGTGAAATAATCAGCTTGGTAGTAAATACAAAAGGAAAAGGCCACAGCAAACAAAGAATAGGAACAAGAATTTCCTAGTCTACATAGAACAGAAGAAAGATGGCTGATTTTGATTTTAGCCACATTGAATTTGACAGGGCATTCTGATGATAATATGCTCAATAACAAGGTAAGTGCTCCCTGCACACCAAGCATAGTTCCAAACTTTCGGGGACCTCCCATCCATTGCATTTTGAATAAAATTCAGGGTTGCTAACATGGCCTGCAAGATCCAGCTCCTGACCGCTGCTTATGCCATATATTATGTTACACCTGCTTATCTCATGACTCCTCTCTTTAGCAGAGTCTGTGAAGCAAACATTTTCTCATTTACTCAGAACTATTCGAGGTAGGAAAAAGTATACCCAATTTATTAATAGAGCAAGACTTCTGTTGGGAAGACCTGAAAGCTAGATATCTTGTTACTCTGTGACAAAACACCATGGCCAAGGAAACTTAGAAAAGAAAGCCTTTAATTTCATTTACAGTTTCAGGTGGATAAGAGTTCGTGATGGTAGAGCAAAGGCGTGGTACCATCAACAGCTGAGAGATCACATCTTGATCCAAAGCAGGAGGCCGAGAAGGGCACACTGTGAATGCCAGGAGTCTTTTGAAACATTTAAGACTGCACATCTTCAGGCTTCAGGCAAGCGTTGTTTGTATCCTTTGCAAAGAGCATCACTGACTGGAGCCAAATATTCAACCTTAGGAGCCAGTGAGGTTATTCTCATTCAAACTACCACACCGGAGACAGCTAATTTTCTAGTCTATACAGAACTAAAGCCGAAGTACGACTGCATGGGATTTCCCAAGCCAATTCCCTGACAGTTAATTTTGTGTATCGACTGGACTATGAGATCCAAGATACTTGAGTTTGTGTCTGGACAGTGTGTTTGTGGGCCTCCTGTAACCCAGTAAAGCCCTGAACATACTAGAAACCTTGGGTTCTTTCTCCTCTTCACTTGATTCTTTGACCTGGGGCACTAGCCCTCCGTTCCCAGACTGACTGAAATCACAGCTCAGTTTTATTGCCCTTGTTTGGAATGGAATCCTACCGTGCAGTTTGCTGACTGCAGATGTTGGGCTTCTTAGTCTCTATGATCATGTGAACTATTTCTTTATAGTAAACCTTACTGTTCCCACTTCTGCCAACTGTTTCTGACTCTGGAGAACATCATTTCTTGGGAGACGCCAGGTAAATACTATTCGTCAGTGAGCTGGACTGTTTTATGTCGACTTGGCACAAGCTAGGGTGATGTGAGAGGAGGGAACCTTAATTAAAATTAAAATGCCTCCATGAGAACAGGTTGCAGTCAGGCCTATAAGGCGTTTCTTGATATTAGTGATTGTGGGAGAGGGCCCAGTCCATTGTGGGTGGGGCCATCCCTGGGGTAGTCCTGGATTCTATTAAGAAAGCAGACTGATTTTGGTAAGTGATATTTATCCAGAAAGTTGTACATTTCCTTTACTTTTTCCAATGTTGTGAAGTACAGGTTTTCAAAATATGACCTGATGATTCTCTGTATTTTCTCTGTGTCTGTTGTTATGTCCCCCTTTTCATTTATAATTTTGTTAGTTTGGATATTCTCTTTCTGCCTTTTGGTTAGTTTGGATAAAGGTTTGTCTATTTTGTTGATTTTCTGGAAGAACCAACTCTTTGTCTCATTGATTCTTTGGATTATTTTTTTTTGTTTCTATTTTGTTGATTTCAGCTCTCACTTAGATTATTTCCTGCCATCTAGTTCTCTTAGGTGAGTTTGCTTCTTTTTGTTCTAAAGTTTTCAAATGTTCTGTTAATTCACTAGTGTGGGGGTTTTCCAGCTTCTTTATGTAGGCATTTAGTGCTATGAACTTTTCTTTTAACACTGTTTTCATTGTGTCTCATAAATTTGGGTATGTTGTGTGCTCATTTTCATTGAATTTTAGGAAGTCTTTAATTTCTCCCTTTATTTCTTCCTTGACCCATTGATGATTCAGGTGAGCATTGTTTAATTTCCATGTGTTTGTGGGTTTTCTGGAATTAGTATTGCTGTTGACTTCTAGTTTTAAACCATAGTGATCTGATAGGATACATTGGGTTATTCCAACTTTTTTGTATTTGTTGAGGTGTGTTTTGTTACTGAGTATGTGGTCAATTTTTGAGAAGGTTCCATGAGGTGCTGAGAAGAAGGTATATTCTTTTCTGTTTGGATGGAATCTTCTTCTTCTTCTTCTTCTTCTTCTTCTTCTTCTTCTTCTTCTTCTTCTTCTTCTTCTTCTTCTTCTTCTTCTCCTCCTCCTCCTCCTCCTCCTCCTCCTCCTCCTCCTCCTCCTCCTTCTTCTTTTGTATCCAGTGTTCTGCCTACATGTGTGCCTGCAGGCCAGAAGAGGGCAACAGATCTCATTACAGATGGTTGTGAGCCACTGTGTGGTTGCTGGGAATTGAACTCAGGACCTCTGGAAGAGCAGTCAGTGCTCTTAACAGCTGAGCCATCTCTCCAGCCCCCTGGATGGAATATTCTATATCAGTGTGGCGATTTCTCAGAAAATTAGGAAACAACCTTTCTCAAGACCCAGTAATGCCACTTTTGGGTATATACCCAAAGGATGTTCAATCGTGCCACAAGGACATGTGCTCAACTATGTTCATAGCAGCATTGTTTGTCACAGCCAGAACATGGAAACAACCTAAATGCCCCTCAACTGAAAAATGGATAAGGAAAATGTGGTATATTTACACAATGGAGTACTACACAGCAGAAAAAAATAATGACATCTTGAATTTTGCAGGAAAATGGATGGATCTAGAAAACATTATTTTGAGTGAGGCAACCCAGACACAGAAAGACAATTATCACATGTACTCACTCAAAAGTGGTTTTTAAACATAAAGCAAAGAAAACCAACCTACAAACCACAATCCCAGAGAACTTAGACAACAATGAGGACACTAAGAGAGACTTACATAGATCTAATCTACATGGGAAGTAGAAAAAGACAAAATCTCCTGAGTAAATTGGGAGCATGGGGACCTTGGGGGAGGGGAGAGACAGGGAGGGGAGCAGAGAAAAATGTAGAGCTCAATAAAAATCAATAAAAAAAGAAAAAAAGCAGACCGAACAAGCCAGAAGGCAGTACCCCTCTATGGCTTTTGTATCAGTTCCTGCCTCCAGGTTCCTGCCCTGCTTGAGTTCCTGTCCTGACTTCCTTTGATGATAAACAGTGATATGGAAGTGTAAGCCAAATAAACCAAATAAACTTGGTCATGGTGTTTCATTGCAGCAATAGAAACCCTAATAGCAATAGAAACTAAGACACTTAGTTCTGACGATTCACTAGGACTCAAATGATTCAACATTTTCCTGTGATCATGTTTATTATAGTAAAAGGAGAATTAACAAAAGAAAATGGTGTCTGGGAGAAAAAGAAACAAGACACATTCAGGATTCTCCTTCAGTCAGGTCACATAGAATGTACTCATCTTCTGCAGCATTGAGTTGTGATGACACTTATGAAACATCTTCAGTCAGAGCTCACTGGACACTCAGTGCCTAGGGGAGGCCAATCACAGGAGTACTTGCTACCAACAAATGTCAAACTTCCAGGCTCCCAGAAGCGAGCAAAGCAGAAGTCTGATTGTTTGTTCTCTACGGGAACAGTGATCTACTCATGATTTATGAAATGGTAGGAAGTCTCCTGAAATATTAACTTCCCAAATGCCAGTCATTCGGAGGCCAACACTGTAAGTCTATTATTATTATTAATTATTGTTATTATTTTCAAGATAGGGTTTCTCTGCATAGCCCTGGTTGTCCTGGGACTCGCTCTGTAGACCACGTTGGCCTGGAACTCAAGATACCTGCCTGCCTCTGCTTCCTGAGTGTTGTGAGCAATGGTGTGTGCCACTACCTCTGGTTTTGTGAGCCAAAATTTTAAAGGTAAGGACTAAACAAGGACAAAGAAAGGTTTGGATACCTTTCTTAACCCGGTAATGTACTAAACTGAATCCCACTCTCAAGTTATCTGACAGTAGAACAACAGTAGTAAGGAATTACAGTAAATTCTTGCCAAAGAGCTTGAGGGCCAGGAGTTAAAAGGTTAGAAGCTGAGAAACTAATCATATGCTTAAAGACTCTGTAAGCCTCATTAAGTCCATGGGTGTGGGTGCCGAAATGTTAACTAATATCCCAGATACCTTAACAATTCTTTCTTCTGATTAATAAGAATGATTCATGAGTTTTTTTGTTTGGCTTTTCTTTTTTTGGTTGAGGGGTAGGGTCTGACTTTAACCCACATTTGTTCAAATTCACAACAGTGCTCCTTGGTTCAGCATGTGAGATTCTAAGTGTGAGTTGCTGTGCACAACAGTAAGAAGTATCCTTAACCCTTAACCACAATCTTGCAAAAACAGCATTAGCCACATTTTATAGTTTCAGAAACAAATTCTAAGAGGTTAACTTGCTCAGAATTTCAAGACTTAAAATGCAAAGTTGAGATTCTAAGCAAACCAGCATCACCTACTATTCCACTATCCCTCAACATTTTGTATTAAGATGGTTATATAAATGGTGTGTCTGAAGGGGCTCATCTCCGAGGGCTTCAGTCCTCTGAACCTAAAGATGACTGTTGCACTCCATCTCAGTCTAGTCCCAGGGCTCCAGACAGAGCTGTCAGCACCAAGATCAACTTCATTTCTTGTGACTAAATCAGAGCTTTGCTTTAAAAGACCTTGAAAACAGTTCATGAATGGTTCACTAAAAACATTTTCTAGGGTACGTGTTTATCACAGAGCTCTCTGAAAAATATTCCTCTTCCCCTGGGTTTTGCCTTCTGAGTGTTTATTTGATTTTTACCACCAGCACCACATAGATGCATAATCTTTCCCATGGGTGCATTTGCTGAGCATCCTCCCAAACTAAGCCACCCTACTGCAAGCATTTTAAATCAAAAAGTATTGGAGCTGGACTTTAAGAAGATGAGAAGCCCCTTGTTTAAAAAGCAAGCACACAAACAAGCAAAAAGTACAGATTTCAAGATTAAACACCTCACACTTTGGCTTAAAATACACATTGGTTTAAAATCTGGAATGTTGGTGCAGGGAGATCAAAGGCACTTGCTTGTTGACTTTTGTTTTCTTTAATATGGAAGGTGGAGCAAAGGAAGGAAATTGGACTGGAATGTTGAATTATTGGGATAATTTTCTAGGACTCGGACTTAATCATTTTTTTTTCCAAAATGCAGCAAGAAAAAAGTTTCATTAAAATTACTATAAGTATATATTTTTCATGGGAAGCATTTGAAATTAAAGTAATTAGGTTCAAAACAGCAATTAAAATGGGACCTGAAGCCCCAAATTAGTAAGCATACTATTTAGTTAATGAGCACAAAAGAGCACACAGCAGACTGAATTTACTGAAGATCTTTGTGTTTGTTACTAGGGACAAAACCCAGGTACCCCAGTGAAGAATAAACTTTTCTCAGAGGGCAACATCTTCAGCTCTAACATTGCCATTTGTGGCCCAATAAAAAAACAAAAGACCCTCCCAGTTCTGGAAGAATTGTTTCTCTTATAACCTGGTCTTGAGACTTTCTGAGGAACTTTGGACAAGTGTTTCAAAATTCTAGACGGTTCCCTGTGTCCGTCCTTCTCTCCCCTCCCCCTCTCCCGCCCCCAGTAGGTTTGAGATGCCACTAGGAGGATTTTCTCCTTGGTTTACTCCAACCACTTTTGACCAGTGATGGAAAACGTCTACTCTGTGGGCTGGCTGGAAGGCTGGCCTGAGTTGATCTCAAGTTACACCGCCTTTTCTCCTCCCTCAGGAAGTAAAGTCCACCGGCAGGAGTGCCTGCCCTGTTAGACTACAAAAGCCTGCTTGTTTTCATCAAGCAGTGGAATGAAAAACCTTCGGGGAAAAAATAGTAACATTTTAGGAAAAGTAACTTTTTTTCCCCTCCACAATTTTCTTGTCTAAAGAGGATTCATCTGAAGAACACATCCTTAAAGGTAAGGTAAAAATGAACTGGGTGTTGGGTTGGTCTTCTCAGGGGCCTTGGAATAACTGGAATTTCTCTGTCTAGCCTAATCATCTAACAGATGTCACACACATGCACACACCCTTGGTTATCTTTCTGTCCAGCCTAATCGTCTAACATGTTACACACACACACACACACACACACACACACACACACACACCAGCCTGCTTTAACAATGGGATATAGGGATAACACCCATTCCTCAAAACACATACATTCTCTTCTCACTCTTTCTCAATATATAGGTATTCACTTACTCAAGTCTGTTTGAAGGTAGCATACTATGACATTCTAATACCTAGCATCTCTCTCCTAAGGTGGAGACTAGTCTCCCACAGATTATTCATAAGTTCACTATAACACCCAGAATATTTAACCTCTCTACAGTACCCTCTATTTCAGTTCATTCATACTTCCCAAGTGGGCTTACCAATTTTTTTGCCTGATCTAGTATCCAGTTAAGAAAGAGATAATGTACTTTGTTGGGGTATCTAGTTCTTTAAAATACCTAATGTCATATAAAGGGACTGTGTAAACTCAAGGTCCCGCTCCCATTTATTTGACTTTAAAGTCAAGAACTGGCCTGCAGAACTGGAAGGGTAACATACGGCTTCCTCAAGAACTGCCTGTAGGTGGTGGAGATTCTGATCTCAAGTAGAGTAGCCATTATAATCCCAGAACAACTGCTTTTATACCACAGAGAAAATAAAATAAAATTTAAAAGTTTAGCCACACACACCTATAATCCCAGCTTTCAGGAGAAGGCAGGACTGCCATGAGTTCTAGGCTAGCCAGAGTTACAAAGTATGACCAGATCTTAAAAACAGCTGGGGAGAGAGAGAGAGAGAGAGAGAGAGAGAGAGAGAGAGAGAGAGAGAGAGAGTGTGTGTGTGTGTGTGTGTGTGTGTGAGAGAGAGAGAGAGAGAGAGAGAGAGAGAGAGAGAAAGAAGAGGGGAGGGGAGGGGAGGGGAGGGGAGAGAGACCCACGAAAGTTTAGATCATTTCCTTGGCTACTGATGCAACTGATTTGGATCTGCTACAGTGATCTGTCTGAAACACAAAGGAAGCACCACAATGAACAGGGAAGAAAAGGCTAAACCCCTGGATGGAGGATGGGGATGGATGATCGTGCTGCATTTTTTCCTGGTAAGTTTCTCTCCCCTTTCAAACTGCTAAACTGTCTGGAGAAAAGCTTGAAGCCTAACAAAAATCACTTCAGAAATAATGAGATCTGAGTAGACAGGCAGCCAGGAACTTCCCCCAAACTACTAATCAAAGGCCAACCCGGCTAAACCTTGAAAGTAGAAACATTCTTATATTCTTATCCAGTCCTCTCCTCTGCCTATGATCTCTTAATCAGAGAATGCTCCAGGCTTGATTGGCAGTTCTACCCTGGCAGCATGGCAATTGGGATTTGGGGACACTGCCTTTCTTACTATACTAGGGCTATCACTGGGCATTTCTATAAAATTATCAGTCCTGCCAGGGGTGAGACTATAATACTTAAAATTCCAGCATTCAAAGAGACCAAATCAAAATGATTGCTGAGAGGTCAAGGCCAGCCAATCATACGTGGCAAGACCTTATCTCAAAATTAAGTGCTCACTCAGCCTAACATGTCCACAGTAATTCTAACAGTAGTCTTTGTGCTGGCTTTTGTCTACCTGACACAAACCTACACGTCTGGAAAGAGGAACGGCAGCTGAGGAATTGCTTCCATCAGACTGACTTGTAGGCAAGTCTGTGATTAATGATTGATGTGAGAGAGTCCTGTTCACTGTCACCCCTGGACACGTGGTCCTGTGTTGTTTAGGAAAGCAAACTGAGCAAGCTGGGAAAAGCAGTATTCCTCCATAGCTTCTGCTTCAGTTCCTGCCCAACTTCATGGTAAATTATAAACTGTAAGCTGAAATAAACCCTTTTCTTCCCAAGTATTTAATCAGCAATAGAAAGTCAACTGAGACAGCTTCCTTCATTGATGGGGACTGGGAACATTCCACCTGCTGCCCACATCTCCCCCGCCCCCAATAACTCAAACTAGAATTAAACATTGTATATCTGACATGTTTTGTAAAGCTAAGACTTCTTACCCTCATCTCCAAGAACTGTTGGGGTTGCTATGTAAGAAAGTGGTGATGTGCATTATCAGCGTGCCCATTCCAAACACTGATGGATCCCGTCCACAGTTGTGCCTCAACCTGTGCATCCCTAGATCATTCTGTCAACTTTGAGACACACTCACAAAACACCTCTTTCTTGACATTCCTCCCCTGCTTAGATTTACAACAAACAGCCCGCACAATGGGAGCACAAGTATTGGTGAGTAACAGACATCTGTATGAAATTGGAGGTGGGAAAACATAATGCATTACCTCTCCCTAATGGTAAAAAATGGAGAAGGCAGAGATCCTCAGCTGAGGTTTGTGTATTATAAAACAATAAAGCACACATTGCTAAACTCTGGCTTCATTACCAAAGACTGGCATTTCTCCTCCCCTTACACAGAAACACTGCTAACAGGGAAACTAAAAGTGCCTTAAGTCTGAGATCCCTGCCTGGTTGAGCCTCTTCTCAAACCATGGTTTATGGTGCTGGTATTGTTGGATGGTCTGGTTCTCCCACTTTTTTCTACATTGTTCTCAATGACCAGCAAGTTATTTGAGGTGCTAAGAAAAGGCACCTCACAATCAGGTGAATAACATCTTGTTTGGGTAATATGATGATGCATATTGAAGCACAAAAAATATAGCAAACTGTCAACAATGAACTCGGGCCAATTCATTGCTCACAGTGATAATGTGCATCCTTACAGGCCACTGCGTTTATTTCTGAATCAATTACCAAGACTACTTTCCCATAACACTTAAACTCCTGAAACAGTGAAAAAAATTCTGTGTACTTTGTAAGCTCCCCTACAAAGGCATAGGAAGGTTACATTGTAACTTACCAGACTTTATATATAACTGTTTCTGTGTTTAGTATGTCTTAGCAGACATATAATATGCCTTCTCTGAATATACAGTCTGAAACACAGTAGCCATTCATTAAATACCTGCTCGTGGGGGATGAATAATCTGATAGACACATTTGTAAGTAAACAAGAGGGTAGAAGAAGTCAGAGGTGCACAGAGGCTACAGAAAACACGTTAAGGGACAAATGTGGTGGTGCACACCTGTAATCTCAGAACTTGGGAGGCAATGGCAGGAGGATCATGAGTCCACAGCTAGCCTGGGCAGCACAGTGAGACAATCTCAGAAAAATAACAGATTTTGGTTGTTCTGAGAATATGAAGTTTAAGTGAGGCAAATTAATCAGGAAAGTATTTTAGAGTTACAACTGTGGTGGTTAGTCCATTATTGAATGGAGTAGTGAGGATTGTATCTAGACACAGGGTATCTATTGGACAAGCTGCAGCATAGGCAAGAAAACAATAAGACCCCAAGTTTAAAGAAGATACCAGGAATAACTGAAATACAGATCTGAGCATATCAAGAGGGCAGGCTAAGATGTGGAGAGGAACCTGCACAGCAAGGAATATGAAGAGTCCAGAGCTGTTAGCTGAAGCACTTCGGTGAGTGATGAATGCCGTTCACTCGAGTTAAGAGGAACAGGAAAAAGCAAACAGTTGGAATGGCTTAATCTTGAACAGAGTCCAAGGAACTTATAACCACGAACTGGCTTGATATAGTCTATATGCATCTGAAGTAGAGCAACCTATGTCTCCAATATACACTATTTAAAACCACCAGAGAAAAGAGGAATAGGACAAATCTTGGGAGGACTCAATGCGGGATGAATGGAATCATTCAGAGAGGGGAAAAAAGCATAGAAGTAGGCAGATGTCTAGAAATTATCAGAGAAAAAAGTGATGCATGGGCACTGTTGAGATCACACAATAGAGATGGGAACAATCTCCTGGCTTAGCAATAAGCAACTCTCTGATATCCTTGGCCAGAGCTCTTAGATGCTGGGCACTAAGCTACTGAACTTCAGTTTTTGGTGGAATACTGTGATAAATAGAATCAACAGACTTTAAAGAAACTTGTCTGTGAAGGTCAGGACAAGCTAGGCTATTACAACAAAAGGGCCCGGGATAGTAAGAAACTGTTATTAATTAAAAGTGGCCCTAACAACTGGCAGTAATTTCAAAATGAGTCAAGGCTGATCTAAAACACACAAACGAGTAAGAACCACTTAGTATTCTTATGGGTCTAATATAACTAACTGGTTTTGCCAGTTGGTATTTGCCCTTGCCTTTAATTTCAGCACCTGGGACACAGAGGCAGGTGGATTTCTGCATTTGAGGCCAGCCAGGTCTACAGAGAGTTCAAGGACAGCCAGGGCTACACAGAGAAAAAAAATCTTATCTCAAAAAACCAAAACCAAAACAACAAAAAACTGCTTTTAAATTGGAAAATAGGGGTTGGGCCATTCCTAGGTTTTTGCTTGATTTGGAAGTGAGACAATTACAAAGGCCGATGAAGACTGAAGCAAGACTGACACCTACCAAGGCACAGGATCAAGACTTAAATAGAAGTCTGCTTGCTTAATGAAGGGAAAATACAGACATTGGGATAAGTCTTCAGTATTTTTTTTTTTTTGAGTCCCAATAAAAATGAACTATGAAGTTAAAAGAGCTGACTGGGGAAATGCAGGAGTTCCACCTTTCCTTTCCTGAGACTCAGTGAATACACAACACAGGCTGCAGTCACACTTCAATGCTAGAGTTAGAAGGAATAAGAAACAATCTAAACAAACATTCTTACTGGAGACCAAGAGCAAGCCATATTCAGATGATTAAGAACAGAGGTAAGCCGGTTGTGGTGGTGTATCTAATCCTAGTACTTGGGAGGCAGAGACAGGAGGGCCTTTGTGAGTTCAAGGTCAACCACGTCTACACAGTCAAGGGCAGTCAAGACTACATACATAGACTCTTTCTCAAAAAAACAAAACACAAAAAAAAACAGGTAAGCATTCTGTGGACATCATCACCACACAGGAAAAGAACCTTACAAAACAACACTTCACATTGGTGGTCCTTGCTCATAAGAACTACACTCTATTTTGATATTTACACAGTTTGCTAGTTTGTTTCTTATTTGGAGGAAAATTATAATAGACTGCCAAATTGTGGGCGCTGGAGACTGAACCTGCGACCTCTGGAAGTGCAACAAGTGCTCTTAAACACTAAGCCACCTTTCTAGCCCCAAGTTTTGTTTTGTACTTTCAAATCAGAATGAGAAAACTGTTTAGGACTCCTTCCTGAACTTTGAAAGCCTCCTAACCATTGCCAACTCTCAGTCTCTTGCCTCCAGATAAGAGATACTATTGTGAAATAAGACTAGGAATGTTGATTCAAGTAAGGTGGGTGTTGGTCATGATTCTTTAGGATGCGAGGAATGGTAGTATCTATCCAAACAGAAAGTCTCTCCCCACCAAAGGCATCTGGAATAAACAACCTCCTGAACTGCTAGACAACAAGGAAACAAAAGTAGTGGTGAAGCTGGTGTCAGTCTAAGATACAAGCCTCAGTGCCTGAATCATCACTGGCCATTTGTTTTCTCTCTTAACTTCTACTTCTCATCTATAAAACAATGGTGACACACATCCTTTCCAGACTTGAAATGGGAATTTCAAGTCTATATTTTCATGACTATGTCCCACCACTTTAAAGAGGAATGAACTGCTTCTCACCCCTATTACATAACCAGAAAGCATCAATAAGAAAAATAGGTAAGTATTGAAATGCTAGAGCAATAGAACCTCTGGTAACAGCACTAGTCCGCTTTCTACCTAATGATATGCTTTGGTTTAGGTAAATGTGTTTGTGATGGCAATGACCAAGACGTTTGCAATATTCTTTGTGGTCTTTCAAGAAGAGTTTGAAGGCACTTCAGAGCAAATTGGTTGGATTGGATCCATCATGTCAGCACTCCGTTTCTCTGCAGGTATGAAACTGGCAACAAGCTTGCTGCCTACAGAGAATGACCACAAAGGTCCTTGACAACACCATCATTCCTTTAAAGCTGAAGTACTGTTACATTCAAGTTTACTTATTAATATGCATTAATATCAGTATGTAATACTGAAAGAGACACCAGTGTTTAAGCCCACTTAACCTGGAAACTAAGTTGGAAAAATTAGGGTTAAACAGTAATTAAAAATCCAACTATTTGATTCATGAATGGAATTTTTCGTGCCTTGTTTCTTTCTAGTCTGGTAAGGCTTTCAGTCCAGTGAGCCAAGACCTCAACCTGAAAATGAAACCCTTCAGTTTTAATTATGTGATCATATTAAAAACAAACATTAAACCAATTTCTCTTCTAGTTTAGTAATATGATAATACGGAGATTAGTGATTTAACTTTGCACAAAACAATTGCCATTAGTGTAAATAAAATTTTATTTTCTTGAATATACAATATTTTAAAGCAATTATCCTGTCTTCTTCCCATTCATTCAAATCACACATAAGGACTAAGGGGTGCCAGAGCACATTAATGTAGCATGAATTCTAACTGGTAGTAATAATAAAATCCCAAAGTCAGATATAGGGGTTAATGCTGAAGATGAGAGAAGCAGAGCCTGCAGCCACTAGAGTTCTTTTATCTCTACTAATGCTCAGACTGAAGGGGCGATCCTGTCAGACTGCATCTCCTGACTGCATTTGTCTTCACCAAACTCAGACTGCAATGAGCTCCTGTCATCTCTCACCTTAAATTCCTCTCTGCCCAATCATATCACTCCCATCTCCACCTCCCTAGTGCTGGGATTAAAGGTGTGAGCCACCACTCCCTGGTTTCTAGTGGCTTAGCTCTGTACTCTGATCTTCAGGCAAGTTTTACTTGTTAAAACATAAACTATCACTACACATTAATCTAGCACTCTCTCTTCTCTTAAGGTCCCCTGGCTGCTATTATTTGTGACATACTTGGAGAAAAACCTACCTCCATTCTTGGGACTTTCCTTGTTTCTGGTGGCTATCTGGTCAGCAGTTGGGCCACAGGCATTCCCTTTCTTTGTGTGACTATGGGACTGTTACCTGGTGAGTCTACTGTAAATAGACTATAAAAGATGAAACAGAAAACCTTTCTACTGCCCAAGGCTCCTAAATAAAATATCTGATCTGGTAACTAATAACCTAATAAGAAAGTAATTTCAAACTTGTTTTTCTTTTAGGATTGGGGTCTGCTTTTTTGTACCAAGTAGCTGCTGTGGTAATTACCAAATATTTCAAAAAACGATTGGGGCTTTCTACAGCGATTGCCCGTTCTGGAATGGGACTGACGTTTCTGCTGGCACCCTTTACAAAATTCCTGATAGATCTTTATGACTGGACAGGTGAGTCAGTCTAAGTTTCGAAACTATCAACACCAAAAGGTTAATGTTTCCCCCTTCCCTTTGATGATGAGTGAAGCTTCAAGACCAATAAACTCTGCTTCCTTGCTCCCTGGCGAGTCCAGATATTGCTATGGAGACAAGACTGGCCTCAAACTGGTGGCAATGCTGGGATTAAGGGAATGAGGTACCATACCACATAAAGTGAAAACACTTGCAGGTGTTGCTATATAGTACGCACAAGGTTCTGGGTTTAATCCCTAGCACTGATAATGAGAGGGGAAATAAGAATGATACTGAATGGAAGAACATCACCTTCCTTAAAAAGTATGAAAGAAAAGGGCTGGAAGATGGTGGTGCAGGCCTCTAATTCCAGCACTTGGGAGGTAGAGGCGGGAGGATCTCTGTGAGTTCAAGCTCAGCCTGATCTACAAGAGCTAGTTCCAGGACAAGCTACAAAGTTACAGAGAAACTGTCTCGAAAAACAAGAAAGAAGAAAGAAAGATCTTCCATGGCCTGGAGGCTTTGCTAGCTCACTCAGAACTCTCTGGAATTCAATGCAGGAGAGCCAACTGGAAGGCCATTAGAAAAACAATGCTCTTCTCCTTTTCCTCTAACTCGTCAATAAAATAGAGTATATGAAGCATTTGTAAAAAGATTATGCTCCTATTGGACAATCATACACACACACACACACACACACACACACTAGAATTTTCCACAAAACCACTTCTGAAGTATTTTCTTTACAATGTTTATGTCTATTTCTATCTTTATATTGTTGTACTGACTCGTTCCTATGTAGAGCACTTACTCAGTAATCTCATGGTGAATGGTAATCTTCAGCTGACAAATCTTTAAGAAAGCCTACATAGTTTGTTCTCTCCAAAGACAAATGTCATAACTTTGTTCAGGGCACACCAAAACCAATCAAGTACTCAGTATCTAGTGCAAGACTAGCATGTCTTCTTTCAAGTGTTTAAACAAAATAATAGACTGAAAGGCTGTCCCCTTTCCTGTTTTCCTCATGATTCCCACTGATAAATTTTGTATTTCCTACACCAAAATCCAGTTACTGCAATATATTTAAAATAGCCATTAAGAATGTATTGTAATTTTGTGCCATTCAGATTATCAACCCACCTCCAACCCCTCCCCCCCCCTTCGTTTTCATATGACTTCTTGGTCCAACTTCCTGGTTTTCTATCTCCAACATATTTCATTTTCTAGCAGCATGTATACTGTCAATAGATTTAAATGCTTTCAGTTAAATTAGGGAAGCAGGGAAGGAGAGATGGCTCAGCAGTTAAAGGCATTTTGCTATTTATTCTTCCAGATGACCAGAATTCCAATCTCAGCACCTGTATCAGACATCTCACTACTGCCTGGAATTTCAGCTCCAGGGTATCTAATTCTCTTTGGCTTCAGTGGGCCACACATATGCATGCACATGAGCATGCACGCGTGTGCGCACACACACACATATACAAATAAAATAGATTTTTAAGTAAACATGGGAAGCAAAGTAGTACTTTCAAGAATTATTGGACTAAGTCTGTTGGTCTCTTCTGAACCTATAAATAGAAAGTACCACGAACTGAAGAGTATTCTTATCTTCTCAATTTCTCTTCAACTTAGGTGCTCTTATATTATTTGGAGCTATTGCATTGAATTTGGTGCCTTCCAGCATGCTCTTAAGACCCATCCACACCGAAACAGTGAACAATTCTGATATCAAAAACAAAGGTAGCAGTTTGTCTGCAACTGGATCCGAGGCATCAGACAGGACAGAAACATACTGCAATGACACACAAGAGTCTTCTATCCAAGGCATTTCTATGAAGAAATCTGATCAACTGACTAAAAATTTAACTGTCTTAGAACATCAAGGTGAAGAGTTTGGCAATGGACCTCACAGGAACAGACTGTTACTTATGAGCAACGACAAAAGTTACCAAAAAAAGTTTGTTTCATGGAAATGTAAACAAAATTTTTTAGATATTTCTCTCTTTAGAAATCCTTTCTTCTACATATTTACCTGGTCTTTTCTCCTCAGTCAATTAGCCTATTTCGTTCCTACTTTTCACCTAGTCGCCAGAGCCAAAACACTTGGAATTGACATAATGGATGCCTCCTACCTTGTGTCTGTAGCTGGTAAGAAAATCTATCTCAAGCCTCCTACCTAGAAGGAAAAATAAACTTAGCTTGGTAAAATTTTATTTTAAAACTGAAGCAAGGAGAGAAAGGAGGGAAATAGCAAGAGCAGTCATGAGCTGGCTGTGGGAGGCTAGGGACAGCAAGTCTTCTGGGGCTCAGCAGAATACCTTGCATTTCCACACACAGATCTGTCAACTGCGATCTTGCGGATTTGAGTGGGCCTAACTCACCTTATTCATTTTCAGGTGTCTAACACAATAGATACCAATTACTTCTTGGGCAGAAAAATTTTCAGAAAGCTAGTGCTAAGTGTCAACAACTAGTCTGGGAAGAAGGAAATCTCAGCTAGAAAACTGTGGTACCTGGAAAGATGGATTCTGAAGCTTAACTTCCCAGTTCAGGGTCTTGCCTGGATTTCCTTGCTGTGTATGACCTTGGGCAAGACTCCTCTGTGCCAGGATTTCCTTTCTTATCTATAGGACGGGTGTAAGGCACTGCTTTCTTTCACAGCCGTATTAGGAATGTAATACACTATTGATGTTAAGTAATTTCCTCTTGAAATAATTGTGAGATAAATATGACCCTTGAATGTCACTTGAATGTCACTAATCCACAGGTTTATACTTAAATTAGAATATAAATTTAAAAAATACAATTATTTTATGGAATTACATAATGTTGTAAGATCAAATGCTTAGGTTGTAGATTCTCTCACCTAACAAAACAAGGAGTCTGAAACAAATGAAAAGGGGTAAGATCGAATCTTGGTTTGCTCTAACCCAGCAATTCTCAGTAGTTCAACTTAACTTTTCGAAAGGTTTCTTACCACCCAAGCCCTTACAAAGCTGGACACCTAGTTCCAGTGTGCTTCAGTCAAAACTGCTGTTACACTGTACAGAGTAGGCCCCACCTCCCCATGCTATCACACCTGGCTTCATGCTGCTCTTTTGGTATTTTTAACTGCTATGTCCTGTAACAGGATAAATGGTAAGAATGCTGAGTGAAAAACTGTGATTCTGAATCACTGCTCATTACACCTTACCACCTATGTCCCAAGTGACATTTTTAGACTTCTTACATATTTTCAAACTAACTATGATAACCTTTGGAAGTTTTAAACTCCAAAGCTTCATAAACAAATATAAGTTCCAGTGTCTCTTAGTATAAGATTTTAATTTCTCCCATGTTTTACCATGACTCCTCATGACACAAAAGTTTCATATCCTCACTTGCAGCTTCTTTTAAGCTGTAAGATCTCTTCAGCCAGGTTTTTTTTTTTTTTTAAAAAGCAGGGATTCCACACACACATGGTAATTTGATGGTTTCATGTTCTGCTGGAGGCAGCATTTTGTTATTCTATTAAATGTGTTTAGAAGAGGAAGTAACTTATATATCCTATTTCAGTATGAAATTATTTTTCCTTCATGTACTCTGACCTCAAAACAGAGTGCTACTATTTGGAGAAAGATGTGCTTACACATTGACATTTTTACAGAGGGTGTGAGGAAACAAAGATTGCCTGATTTTGTATTTACTGTTCCAGGTATCACTGAGACAGTCAGTCAGCTTATTTCTGGATGGATTGCTGATCAAAACTGGATCAAGAAGTATCAATACCATAAGTTTTACCTCATTCTATGTGGTGTAACTAACCTGCTTGCTCCTTTAGCCACCACATTCCCACTCCTTATGGCCTATACCATCTTTTTTGCCATTTTTGCTGGTGGCTACCTGGCACTGATACTCCCAGTACTGGTGAGTAGATTCATTCGTTAATGTTAAATCACTCAATACAAGGCTCAGTAACAGTTTTCCCAAAAGAGAATTCAAATTTTGTACTATTTTTATGATTAAAGTTACATGAAGCCGGGTGTTGGTGATACCTTCAGTCCCAGCACTCGGGAGGCAGAGGCAGGCGGATCTCTGGAAGTTCGAGGCCAGCCTGATCTACAAGAGCTAGTGCCAGGACAGGCTCCAAAGCTACAAAGAAACCCTGTCTTGGAAAACAAAACAAAAATTACATGAGACCTCAGAAACTCTATAGCTAGCTATATCCTGTCATTATTTACCTTACCATGTGAGGAAAAGAAGCTGAGAGGATTAGCCGCATACAATGGAAAAAGGAACAGAGATCAGAAAGATTCCAACTTTCTTCTGTTCGCTCCTCCCCTCCAGGGGTCTCTTGACTCTTACTAGAACACAAGCATGTAAGTCTAACAAATGTGGCTTCTGTGTACCATAAGGACATTGTTTTGACAAGTTCTTCGTTTTTATTGTAAACTGAATTAAATCCTGAATTTAAATGGAACTATTTTTTAAAGTTTTATAGAACAGTGTATGAGGCTTAGGCAAAATTTCAGCTTCCAAAGGCTGAAATAAGCTCCTTGTGTTACTAAATTTCTTATAAACCTATGGCTGGTAGTCAGTCATAAGTAGATCCAATATTACTGTATGTACAGATTGCCAAAATACTATTTCCTAACGGAGAGGGGAAATCACTAAGGTTTGGGAGGTAAATACACTACTGAACTACATAAAAGATTAACCTACCGAAATCCAACACCAACGGACCCCACTAATAAACTGAAAACATTACTTTGCCAGGCCAAAGTGCTGTTCCCTAGTTGACTTCTATTCCCTTTCCTAACACTGGGAGCAAAGAGTTATCCAAATCATCCCAGGAATAAAACCATTTAGTTTAAGATTTTTTTTAAAAAAAAAACTTTGTAAACATAAGACACCGGAGACATTCATCCTTAAAATGATTAACAATGAATTCTAATTGCAGGTCGATCTGTCTAAGAATTGTAGAGTGCACAAGTTTTTAGGATATGCCAGTTTCTTTGCTGGAATGGCTGTCCTTTCTGGACCACCGATAGCAGGTAACAACTAAGTCATACTCTTAAGCAAACTTCAATGGCAATAGTATCAGGTTTAAATGCTGTGTTTGACTTCCCTCTACCCTGATCACCAAATACAGGAAAATCTGAGAGTTAATTCCGTAGATGTGTTATTTTACTTTACTGGAAATAATCAGTTTAACCTAAACGATATTTTTTGCTTGCTGGTTTAATTAAAACATTGACTACTTGCACAGAAAAAAATTATTCCTAGGGCACAAGCTTAAATGTTAGATTCTCACAGACCAAAGGTTCAATATATTTGATCTTATTGCTAAATATTTGCATTGTCCACAAAAAGGAACTTACCTTAAAATTCACTTTGCTATTTTTAAATGGTTTGTTTTGTTTTTGAGACAAGGTTTCATTTGCCTAAGTGGACTTCAAATTCCCGTGAACCCAAGAAACCTTGAAGACTTTGTGATCTTCCTGTTCCCACCTGTGATTACAAGTGTGGAATCAATTACTTGGGGTATGCAGTGGTAGGGATGGAATTGAACTCAGGGCATCCATGCTAGACAAATAATCTGCCAACTGAGCCAGCCCTCACTTTTGCTACTTTCATACCATAACTGAAACAGTAATTCTATCCTATCATTAAAAAAACAAAAAATACTTATAGTGATATTAAGTTTGTACTTTATTTTTTATGTTTACTTTTCAGGTAGGGTCTCATGCAGCCCAGGCTGACTTTAAACTCACTACCTAGAGGATGCTGGCTTTGAATTCTTGATCCTCCCTCCTGCCTTCATCTCCCAAGAGCAGGAACTACATACAGGCATGTGCCACCATTCTTAGCTTCTATTATTTTTTTTTAATGAAAAAGAACAGACTACAACAGAATAAATTAGAAAACAGAATCATTTTATTGTGAAACTTTTATTTCATGAGCACACCTAATGCACTATAAAAATATTTGTTTTCCATCAGTCAGAAAAAAATGTTTATAGCCTTTTCTTACTCAAAGTCTAGGATACTTAGAACTATATGTAAGGATAAACATAGAGCTCCTGAAAGATACTTGTATCCACTAGTCCTAAGGAATGGGCAGTCATCAATGTTCTAACAAGTTAAGGGTAGTAATCAGGCTACTGCTAAAAGCTCAGATTTTTTTGTCTCAGAGTTGCTCTTGGTATGTCAAGATTATAAGACACTAAACAAGGAATGTCTCATTAATAACGATGTTATGTGGCTAAACATCTTGTTAAAAGAAGTTTCGTGGAAGCAAGTCTTGTTTCTTTAAGTCATTCCTTTATGAAATGATAAAGAGGACTTTATGAAGACCATTAGGTCTCTTTCCAAGTTCTGACTTTAGCAGCAATCAAAAAAAAAACCCAAAAAAACAAAAAACACCACACACTACAATGTTGGTTTTCAAAGTAACTCAGTTCTCTGGAATGGAGAGGTAGCTCAGTAATAGACTACTTGCCTAACATGTGTAAGGTCCTAGGTTCAATTACTAGTACTTGAAATCTAAAACAGTACCTGACTATTAAGAGGTGTGGGAAATTACATGACTGTGTTCGCCGTTAACTCTAAACATTTACTGGTAATCTTCAGAGCTGTAGAAGTCTCATTTTTACTTACCCATATCTAATACCAACTGAAAAGCTGAAATTCCTATAAAAGAGTATATGCATGTTTAAGTAGGAATCTGGCAAACAGGAAAACAGTGAATCCTCAGACAAAAACGTTTGTTTTAAATTGGTAACAGTGAATACATAAACAATAAACTTCTCCTTCCTGTATGGGAATGAAAAAGAAAAAAACGTTAGTTCTATACAACATTTTAATAATTCTAGCAAAGATAAAAACATAGGAAGCCTATAGAAAGCATGTAACTTTTTAAAAAAAATACACAATTATAAAAAAAAATCTATAAATAGAAAACATGGAAAATAAAATCATTTATATATCTTTATCATCATGAATATGACAAGAAATGTAACAGCAACACAACTCCTTAATATAGGACAAAAATTGGAAGGCCAAAATGCCAAAAACATATCCTCCTACCACAGAACACTACCCTTTCCCACTCCAGCCAGATTTCCTTCTATCCTTTTCCAGTAACTAGTAACAAATCCAACTTTATTTAAGAATATGGCCCGAATCACACTCAGTTCTCTGGCTGAGGTGGTTAGCAAACTAAATGCAGGTTAGATGTCACGGCACACCCAAACTTGTCAGTTTCTTGCTGATAGAGAGCCTCCAGGATTCCACCTTAGCACCAAGATTGCAGCTTTGAAAAGTTGTGGGAAAATATAGTATTTGAAACTTTGTTATATTTCTCGCAGACCCTTGCTAAAAAATAAATGATACAATATTACAGATGACAATTTAAGCAGAAAAGTATTATCATATTCTCAAACATATAACTCAGACATTAACCATATTACATAAGATTTCTAATCTTGACTACAAAGCATTCGACATGAGCTCAAAATTAAAAGCTATTTCATTTAAAATTATAAGGCTCGATTAGCTACCTACAAAATAAAACCGAGTATCATTCTCCCTTCTCCCACTATTCCCCACTCCCAATAAACAAATACATTATGCATATACATATAAATACTTAAATCAAGCACAAATATCCTAAAAACTCTCCTAAACTTTTAAATTAGTTTGATGATTTCTTATATTCACGCAGTAACCACTAAGCAACTTTAGTTTGCTGAAACTCAGTACACAAGACTCTTCACTCTCTCAAGGCCCTCTAAGGAAACTTTTAAATATTTATTAATCTTTTTGATTTTCTAAGGGTTTCTCTGTATAGTACAGGCTGCTTAGAACTTGCTATATAGTATAGAGTGACCTTGAACTCCAGATTCTCCTAGCTTTCAAGTGCAGAGATTAAAGGCAAGTATACCATGCCCTACTTGAGAAAAAGTTCTAATCCTGTTCCTTCTCAGGGATTTCAACCTTGTAAATTAGAAATAACAGAGAAACTGGTTATCTTTTCTAGCTCCGTGTATTATAGGAAAAGAAAATGGATAATATATAAAAATCAATCCATCCAAGGAAGTCTCTGCCCCTCTAATAAGTAAGCTATGTCATGAACTGACAGGTTAATCCCTATTTCCAGTCTATCATCAAGTACAATATTGAACAAAACTTCTATCCTTGCTCCACCATTTACCAAATTAGCCTTTAAAGTTTTATCATGCCTAATAACAGAGAATTTCTCTGTGGCCTAAGAATTTATTAGAAGAAAACAAAATAGCTCAATCATTTGGTCTGTTAGAGATCCACTATGAAGACTGGGGTAAGTGGAAGACAAGTGAGAAAACAGCAAAGTTCCCTGTCTGTATAAACAGGAATATGCTAACATTGAAGAAAATAAGTAAACTGTTCATTATTAGGCGGTTAATTTATGTCAAAACCAACCCTACACCCAGCTTTACTCTAACTCAGGGTTCCTAAGATTGATGAATATCTATGAAAACATCAGTAATAAATTCCAAATAGCTCTATTGTGGTTTAAGAGGAGAAAATTATCATTCTGCCTTTGCAAAGACTGGGTGTCCAGATGCTAATCCTCTAATAAAACAGAGCACAGAGAGCCAATGTTTAAGTATCCTGATAAATCTTACGGCACATTTCTATCCTGGGGCCTTTAGTGAGTTCCAACCTTAAAAGGATTGAATTTGCTAAACCATGTTTCCCGAGATTTATTCATATCATGACACATATAGAACACATAAATATTTTACAACACAACCAAGGTAAGAGAGAAAACTGCAGTACCCAACCAGTGTCCTTGAGAAGCAAAAGGATTAGGACCTGACCAGGCACGGTGGCACATACCTTTAATTCCAGTACTTGAAAGGCAGAAGCAGACAGATCTTTGTAAGTCTGAGGCTATCCTGGTCTACACAGCCAGTCTAGGCCATCCAGGGCTACCTGGTGAGATCCACATCTCAACATAAAGAAATGAAATAAAATAAAATCAGTGTCCATACATCTTTGAAGTTTGTCACTATACCTCCTATCCAACAGAGAAAAGTTCAGTCTCAGAATTCTCAACCTCACAGTTGAAGGACCATCAAGGAACTCTGGGATCAAGGACTTCCTGGGTCTATTTCAAATCCTAACATGATGACCATAAGTGGAAACGTAACAGCCAGACTAACAGATGCTTTTTCCTTCTTTTTGAGCACTCACTGTGTGAGTCTGTGTGTGGACATGCACATGCCACAATGTATGTGTGGAGGACAGGACAGACAACCTGTGGGGGTCAGTTCTCTTCTTCCATCATGAGTTCCAGAGATGGAACTCAGGCCACCAGGCTTTGTAGCAAGAACCATTTTATTACCTGTTAAGCCATCTCAGCAGCCCCTAGCAGGGTTTTTGTTGTTGTTTTTTGAGACAGGGTTTCTGGCTATCCTGGAACTTGCTTTGTAGACCAGGCTGGCTTCTAACTCTTAACAGAATTCTTAACTCAGTTCAACAATCAAATTCTGAAAGATATAGTAATAAATATCTCTTAGAACAATATATTCCCTTTTTCATAATCCATACAACCACATACAAAGTATGTTAGTTAAACATCTTTAAATTCAAAACAATAAATATTTGAGGGTAGTGACATGATGTCACAATGGTAAAATTTCCTACCATAGGTTTGTTTCATGTACAAAAATAGTAAAAGTGTTATATAAAATTATCTTCGGGGATGGAGAGATGGCTAAGCAGTTAAGGCCAAGGTTCAGTTCCCAGCATCTACATTGGTAGCTCACAACCATCCATAACTCAATTCCATGGGATCCAATGTCCTCTTCTGATCTCTAAGGCACCAAGCACATATATGGTGCATACACACATGAATGCAGGTAAAAATACATATATATATAAAACGAGGAAATTTCAAAAATTATCTTCAGGCTATGTATATAAAGTATACACAAAACAAGTGAGTTTTCTGTTTAGACTTGGGTCCCATGCCTAAGATAGCTTATTATACATATGTTAAAATACTTCTGATACTAGGTATCCTAGGTAAGATCAACCCTTATTAGCCACAATAAACAAGCTTAGATTTAAGTGGCTTTTAGGTAAGTTAAAAATTCAAGCTCAATAGGTCTTAAAACATCTACTTGGAGTAGTGAACCTTTGTCCATCATTAAAAAATAAAGGTTATATATTTGGCTCTGGATCTCAACTAGAATTTTAAAGACACTAGTATCTCAATTACCAAGTATAAATAGAACATTCAAAAACAAATTATTTCATCCAGTTTGAAATATGCCAAATGATCCCCTTCTCAATAGTAAATATATTTTAATACCTTAATGTTTCAGACATAACATTCTCTTTAAAAGGTGTGTGAAAAGCAAAAAGCTTATAAACAACTCTCTTGAACCCATTTTCACCTTTGCCCTTCTGATAGTTACTAGCACTATCTACATTACTATCAAGAACCCCGAGCCTTTTCCTATAATGCTAACTAACATTTGATACCCATTCAGAAATTCACAGTAAACACACATACACGCATAAGAAGAGGGGTTGTTGTTCTATTTTCCCTCCTTTCTAGAAAATTCCATAGCTCAGGTTAGTCACCTATTTTTTAGAAAGTCAGAGGTCAGTCACATCCACAGAATACAAAGACTCATCCTAGCTGACCTCACTCCACTCCCTCAACTTGCCAAGAAACATTTAAATGAGAGAATCAAGTAAGGAATCAATAAACTCCTTAAAGTTAGCTGAATTTAAAAGGCTCTAAAATATTCCATTTATACATTACATTAAAAATAGGAAATACAAACCACCAAAACAAAAGGGACTGGGAGTGTAGCTCAGCAGTAGAGCACATACTTAGCATGTATGAAAATGAAACTTTGGATTCAATCCCCAGAACCAAGTAACAAAAACCCCAAACCCTGAAAGTCAGAGCTAAAATAAGAGAATGAAGAAAAGGCAATAAACAATTAACCAAATGAGTCGGGGGCAGGCAGAACAGCCAAAACACATAAGCACAGAGTATTCCTACCTCTCTCTCCATTAGTTTATCATCTCCTAACCCAGAACTACACAGGCATATAACACAAAGATGTTTCCAGAGTATAGACTTCTTTTTTTCTTTAGCCCTGGCTATCGTGACTGGAGAGATGGCTCAGCAGTTAAGATGCCTGCTCTTCCAAAGGTCTTGAATTCAATTCCCAGCAACCACACGGTGGCTCACAACCATCTGTGAAGCGATCTGGTGCCCTCATGAGGAAGAGACCTCATGAAACCCAAAATGGACAAGTTCAAAAGAACTGCCATATATGGACTGCACATGCATGCTTCAGCATTGCCAGAACATAAATTTCATTCATTCATTCATCCTGGAAGTCACTCTGTAGAGCAAGTTGGCCTCGAACTCAAAAAGATCTCCCTGGCTCTACCCTCTAAGTGCTGGGATTAAAGGAGTGTGCCACCACCATTACATTACAGACTTTTATATGGACATTTAAATGTTCACTTCTTGCTATTATTTTTAAGATGGTTTACTTAAGTTCTAGTATGTGCCATTGATGAGAAGACTGCAAGGCTTTTTCTATTCTTAAAGAGCATTCAGTTAGGAACGCAGCTCAATGGACTACCATGCATCAGGACCTTGATCCAATGCCTACACATGTGTGTGCTCTCACATGAACTATTTAGATTTCAGAAAAATTCCTTCAGTACATTTATCAAACAGTTCCTTCTCATGTGATATCATAGCCTCCAAGCCTTCCCTTCATAGAACTTACCAAATACATAATTTAAATGATTAATATCTATTTTCCCACTAAACTGTCAACTTTTATTAGTGCAGGAATCATGTTTATTTGGCTCAGTACTGTTCTTGATGCATAGCCTATTTTCAGGAACATGGTAAATACTCAAATATTAGCTCAGTAAAGGAAAGAAGGTTCAGTCTTCTTCGGAAAAAAGTTATTCATGATTACCTTCTTTGTAAGCAAACAGTAGTCTTCTTGTAAGAGTATCATAAAATGAAGTGCTAATTTTCTCCAATCTCCACCCTAAGACACGTTTCTGAGTCCACAATGACTTTTTTAATGATTCAAGTTTCTACTTAGATGAAAGTGATTCAGTTTCAAGTAAGACAGGAGAGAAGTTGTACTAATTCCAGTGGCTCACAATACAGACTGGGAAGATGAGGCCCCTTTCTCCAAAGTCTAAAACTAGCTTGAGAATTACAAACAGAAAAGTTCACTTCATTAACAGAAACCACTCCTTCCTTACAGGCTGGATATATGATTATACACAGACATACACAGGCTCTTTCTACTTCTCCGGCACCTGCTATCTCCTCTCTTCAGTCTCCCTTTTCTTTGTACCACTGGCTGAAAGATGGAAAAGCAAACAACCTGACCTTCGAAGGACTACAATCAAGTGAGAGCTTAACGAAAGAAAATCTAAACAAGTCACTGGAAACAAAAGTGTAGAACAAAAATCTCTGTAAAAATGAGAAAGTAAGCCATATAATTTTTAAGATTCCTTCTTGCTTTATTAGCACTGCTGAAAATGTCCAATTGTTGGTACTTAACAAAACAGGCTAAAAATTGAATCAGTTGAAGCAGCTATTTGACCTATTAAATGAAAATCAGAATGTACCTATAATAAATACAAACTTTCATTTGTGCTATGGTAAGTCTGTCACCAAAATGTAACAACTGTAAACTATTTTTTTTTAAATATAGTAATTGATTGACTAGAGCTCTAGAATCTGAATAAAGTCTTTCATAGTGACAAGAATGGTATATCCCCTCCAAAAATAATTTATCGTTGTTTATTGATTATAATAATCTTCAATTATTTTGTCTCTTAACTTACTAGTGAAATAAAATTTGATATAATAATCTTTATTTGAAAACCATTTGAAAGGTAGTACTGCCCACCTAAACAGTATTATCTTTTCACTACATTTAATTATCTAAAATATTTATACAAAGCATCTAGATGATTCTTCAGAGCTGTAAGTTCCATATGGAAGTTGAAAAGGAGTCTTTAGGAGAAACTATGTTTGTTCAAAAGGTGTGGATCATTTATAGCTAATTAGTAATGAATGGTTCTTGCCTGTGAATAATGAGCTCTTGGCTGTTTGGGTGATCTTTAAAAGGATAAAAAAGGGTTTTCTAAGCAGGGAATGGTGGTGTATACCAGAAGTCCCAGCAAGTCAGAAAACTAAAGTGAGAGAACATATTGAGTTTGGAGTACAGTGTGGGCTACGCATTATGAACTGTGTCCAAAATAAAAACCATTTTCTGCAATACAAATCCCTTAACATCTTTCAGAATATTCCAACTATTATTATTCCACCCTTCACTCTTCTCTGCTTTCAAACATCTACTGATTCCTTAATAAAGAAAAACCCTAAACTGAAAGCTTAAATTTGGTTCCAAGATGCCCACCTTGATACTTTTCAAATAAGCCTTTGTGCAAACTTTGCCATCGGCTATAATTCCAGAAGTTTGCCTTCTCTGACCAGGTCTACTCATACTTACCACTTACAATCTGGCTCACTGAATACTCAGATGGAACAACTTTCCCAACTTGTGGAATTTCACCTAACTTCTTTTACAGTGCTAGAGACTGAACCCTTGGCAGCATAGGCAAGCACACTACACTAAGCTCCATCTCCAGCTCCCTGTCTAGCTTTAAAACGAGGACTCTATAAGCTCACATTACAATTTTCTCTAGTTTGTAATAGCAACAAGATGTTTCCAAGGCCTGTTATAACTTTGGAACCAAATAAATCTGAAATCTCAGCTATCTCAAAGACAGTAAGTTACTCTTATTTAAAAGGTAGGTTTTACACATCTATTTATTTTAAACAGGGCCAGGCTGGCCTTAAATCCACAATCCTGCTTCAACTTCCTAGAATTACAGGTGTGTATCACCATAACCAGCTACAGGATTTTACACTTAAATATACAACATAAATAAAAATAAGAATATCGGGCCAGAGAGATGGCTCAGCAGTTAAGAACACTTGCTGATCTTCCAAACAATCCAGGTTCCAATATCTAAAACACATAGTGGCTCATATACAGTCTCTAACTCCAAATACAGGGGATGCTACACCCTTTTTTGGCCTCCCTGGGCACCAGGAAAACACAAGGTACAAGACACATGTATTCAAAATACCCATACACATAAACGTCTTTAAAAACATGACTCCCTCACACAAGCAGCACACTAACAAATCTAAGCTCTTTCATTGGCTGCCATATGACCTCCTAAGTTGCTCAAGGACTGAAACCCAACTTTCTCCTCTGTAAAATGAGGATATCACCACCTACCTATCTCACAGATTACACTGTGAAGATTAAATGAAAATATACTTTCTGTGCAAAATATCCTTCATAAACAGCAACTAATTTTATTGCCTTTCTTCTGTCTTCTATGTCAAAAGGATAAAATCAACAGGAACCACTCTAAATTTCCTTTTCCATTTTGAGGAGCAATTATTTTCAAAAGATTTCAACAATCTAGACCTTTCCTATTAAAGCAAACTGTAAGATTAACTAAAGAATTCCAAATTAACTTAACTTAGAAGGACTTTATCAATCTTATACAAGTCCTTCATCCTACTAAGCAATAATAAGGCCCTCAAAATATGAATTGAGAAAGGTTGAATCTCACGCAAGAAACTTGCACACACCTGTACTCTCAGAACCCCAAAAATGGAGGCAGGGAGCAGGGAGGTCACAAGTTAAAGGTCATGCTGTTTAATGTTTCAAAGTACAAAGAAAGAAAAAAAAAGCAAGTCCAAATCCCCAGAATTAGAAAGCTAAAGACTTCTACAACTAATATGTAGATTGTATAAACAATACCCGTCTACTATTTCTACTCCTTCACTGTATTATCATTTTAATTGACAATATGATGTCACATAACTACTTTCCAGAAACCTGTAACACAGAACTATCAGCCCAAATACACAATATTCACTATTTCCCCTTTTCCAGAAACCTGTAACACAGAACTATCAGCCCAAATACATATGCAGTTTAAGAAAAACACAATACTCACTATTTCCCCTTTTCCTCAAGAGATCCCTATGAGGCACAAACACACACAAAATTAGACAGCATGGGTACAGGAGAAACTGAGTATGTCAACATCTAATAACATAACTGTCACCAGTTAATAATAATATAACTGTCTAGTAATATAACTGTGTGTACTTGTTTCTAAATTTTCAGACAGGTTCTCATGAAATTGTCCACCTTAGTCTAAAATTCGCTATACAGCCCATGCAGCCTTCAGTTTTGCCTCAGCCTTCTGAGTAGCTGGAATTACAGACATGCACCAGTTTTCAACTAGCTGTGCACTTTTTTGTATAAAGTATCTAATTTCATACACTTAGGTATTTATATGGTCTTTTGTGACAGGGTCCCATACAGCTCAGGCTAGCCTGAAACAACTCTAGTAGCTGAGGATAACCCTGAACTTCTGAACCTGGGACTATAGATAGGCATGTGTCACCATGCCTAGCCTAATCTTTTTTAGGGAGATGGGCTGGGATGGGGGAAGATGACAGGGTTTCTTTGTACAGCCCTGACTGACATGGAAATTACTCAACAGACCAGGTTGACCTTGAACTCAGAAATCCACACGCCGGATTAAAGGTTGCACTACTGACTGCCCAGCTGCCTAGCTTAATCTTAATCTTTACAAAACCTTCAGAGGCTTTATCTGTAGTGCCCATTTTTCAAATGAGTATTAAAAAAAAAAATCAAAGAAACACAATATTCAGTAAATAGTGAAGTCACAGCTCAAACAATCAACACAAAACCTCCCCATTCTTCCTTTATATTACCTTTACTTCTTGGTAAGTATCAACAAATTATAAAAAGTAGCTTTATTGAAACAGCTATAAATTTGTTTTAGCTCAAAGTTGACCTAAAACTATACTAAGAATAAACCCACTCCCTGAAATTAAAACCACAACCATTAGCTATTACCTGCTATAGTGTAACAACAATGCAGCTTCCAGAAGATGACAAGTGAATAAAATGAACAGCTTTAATAATTTTCTAGTCTCCCAGTGGCAAACGCCCTTGAGCTACATACAGGCTAAATACATTTTACCAAAATAGTCATATCAGGTTGACTTATATTTAGCACTTGTGTTCTTAAAAACAACAATAAAAAATTACCATGTTGATGCCATCTTTCTGGCTTCCTTAGGCATCAGACACACATGTGGTAAACAGAAATACACGAAGACAAAAAGCAACAGCAAAAACAAACAAACCCAAACACAAATACACAGAAAATAAAAACAAAATAGATAAAGCAGAAAGACAAACCTATGGAATTACTGCAATCTGACACTGGAGGCTTTTCCTGAGTTTCAGGCCAGCCTAAGTACCACACAATGAGACTCCCATCCACTGATCCTTTCTGGCAGACGCTATTGTACTATAGAATGTTTGGGTACAAGACAATGAGCAGTGACAACTTAGCAGGGTGTGTGGTGATACACTGCCGACAACCTTGGCATTCAGGACAACTTAGCAGGCTGTGTGGTGACACACTGCCTACAACCTCGGCATTCAGGACAAGGCAAGACCGTCAACAACTTGAGACTAGCCTAGATTTTATAGCAAGACCTTGTCTAAAACACAACGAAGTCGAAAAGCTCTATTACAAACCTCTAAACTTTAGTGAGAACTTTTTAGGGATGTAGAGTGAACTTGGATTAGAGTGACTGTCTGGGCTGGTCAGAAGAGGGTTTCCTAGACTTTTAAAGATTTTATTTTTATGTCTATGAACGTTCTACCTACATGCATGTCTGTTCACCACATGTACACAGTGCCCATGGAGGCCAGAAGTGGGCAACAGAACCCTTAGGACTAGAGTTACAAATGGTTGAGCTGTCATGTGGGTGCTGAGAATGGAACCTGGATCCTCCAGAAGAATAGCAAATGCTCTTAACCACTGAGCCACCTCTCCAGCCTGATGAGCTCCTGAATTTATTTTAAAACTAGGACAAACTGACTATTCTTAAGCAAAAGATGTGTCTGAACGTTTGACAACAAGGAGTATGCCAAACTTTCTAGCCATCTTCCTGCTCTTGCTTTCCCCTAAAAAAAAAAAAAAAAGAAATAAAAGTCACTAATTCAATTCTGTACCTTATACAAGCTCCAGCTAGCATAACAGAAACTAATGAAAGCCATATAAAATTTTTAATAATAACCCAATTTCAGAACATGTTTAATAAGAGTTTACTTTTCACACTGATAAACCTCCAACTTCTTTTTTTCAGACAGGATCTCACTACGTAGTCCAGGCTGGTCTCAATCTCACAATCCTCTAACCTCTTCCTCCAAATGTTGGGATTTGGAGTATGCCTCCACACTTGGCCAACTTTTACAGCACACTACTTTTACAAGTGACAGATCTAGATATAAATAAAGCCAAACATACTTCTCTCTGGTCTGCACAACTAACACTTATGTTCTTTTAGTGGGGAAAAGATCACTTTATTCATTTATTCGTATGTAATAATATACCCTTTTATGTTTTTAAAAGTGAGAGCTTATAATGTCTTTCTTTCCATCTCAAAGCTAAGTCAGATTTTAAGGTTATTTAAATGTACTACCCTGTAAATTGTAGGAGTTTGCATTATCAAGTAAAACAACTTCATGTCTAAATTCTACTGCTATCTAGTAAAGCCCTCTGAAGCTATGGCAATAGGATGACTCACCAATTGGCAGGTGTCTTAAAATCTACAAACAATAGGTCCCAGCCTAGATAACACATGCATATGCCCCAAGAGAGGCACCTATCCTTTAGCTAAAAGAGAAAAGAGGCTAAGAACTGGTGGTCAGTAGAACAGAACTTGTTTTACAATGGAAAAAAGAACTGGAACTCTACAAAGAAACACAATCCATACAGACTTTTACAATGCCCCCATACATATTTGCTCTACGCTACTCTAACTTACCAAAAGTACAACAGAGTAGGATTTAAAAAAAAAAAAATCAATATTGTGACCCCCCTTGAGTAAAAACTAAACTGACAGTGATAATTCTACTGAGTTCATTCCTTTAAGAAAGGTGAAGTCAGAGTCACCAGAAAAATAAATCCATATTTAAACCCTCATTATGTTTAATGACTTGATGTCAGTTTCCTTCCAAGTAAAAATTAGTAGTTCCTATTTGAGAATACTTTACCACTCATTCCATTGTGGAAACTGATACCAGGCCATAGCTGGTAAGATATGGGTTTATAATATGGAATTAAAAGAAACTTACCCTTTCCCTCTGTGCAGCTCTGACTTCCAACCCAGTTTCTATAGAAACAGGAGGACAATGCCAGTACCAGAGTCTGGCAATTAGAACTCATCTTTTAGTTGCTGAGCAATAAAGTCATATCCAAAAGTCAGCTATAGGTTTTGTCAGTAGTTCCTAAAAAGAAACCCAGGAAGAAAAAAAGATGTTTAACCAGTTACTGTACTTAAAAGGCTACCTTTAAACTTGGCAATTAAAAAAGTAAGGAGAGGAATCCAATACTGTTTTTTAAAAAAGTTTATATATGTATGTACCTCAGTCATCCCTAAAGGAAAGAAAACAAACCAAGGGTGTCGCAAAACAACAACCAACAACAAAATCCCTCATCTACTTAATTCTCCACTAAAAACCAATCTCTGATGATAAATCATATAATACCATAAATGTATCTAGATCAAAAGCAGATTCTTAAACTTTTGTGTGTCTGTACATGATGTTGGGGCTCAAACCCAGTGACTCCCACATGCTAGGCAAACATCTGCCAAATTGTAATGTACCCATGAGTTAACTGCAGATCTCCACCCCATCAACAGGTCTGAGGTGAGGCGCTACAATTCTACATTTCTAACAATCTTCCAAGAGATACTAATGCTAGTGGGCTGTGACCAAACTTTGGGCCGCAGGGATCATAGGAGCTATGCAATATATATATATTATACTGATTTTTGTTTTCTTAAAAGGTCTGTATTTCTTTTTCTTTCTTTCTTTCTTTTTTTTTTTTTTTTTTTGGTTTTATGAGACAGAGTTTCTCTGTAGCTTTGGAGCCTGTTCTGGAACTAGTTCTTGTAGACCAAGCTGGCCTCAAATTCAGAGATCCACCTGCCTCTTCCTCCAGAGTGCTGGGATTAAAGATGTGCGCCATCACCACCCGGCTTCAGGTCTGTATTTTTGAGTATGTATAAACTTAAGCCTCTAGAGCAGTGGCTCTCAACACTGGCAGGACAGTAGAATCACCTGCACACTTATAACTAAAGAAAAACAATTTCTGAGGCTTTGCAAAGTCATTCTATCTACCCCAATTCAAATCAACCTGAGGAAATACCTCAGGAACCTGAGGAATAATTAAAATTCCCAAAGTTCCTGAAGGTTCTTACGTATAATCAGGGTTGAGAACTCTACTTCAGAATGCAGAAACAAACAAATAATGGCATATCCCAGCACCTGGAAGGTAGAGACACGAAGAGGGAAGTTCCAACTCACCCTTGGCTATATGGAGAATTCTAGGCCAGCCTGGGCTACAAGGGACTTTGTCTAAAAACAAAAAATTACACTAAGCTATAAGATACACATCTTGGGAGACAAGTAAACTATTAACATTCGGTTTCTACATACTAAAATGCAATTATGTGGGATACTGATTTTTCAATATGCATTAAAATATGTAATAAAAATACATAGCACCTCATCGTAAATTTTATAAGAGTTCTACTTTTAACATAGGTGTACTAACAGGTTCACCTGTAAAAAGAAATCATTGAGTCCTTTTCCTGGGTAAAAAGGAAATTCACTAGTTACCTGAGAAATCACACAATAGATTTATACAATTAAAGTTTGTTTTGATGACAGCCATTTAATGGAAAGATTTTTGAAGGTTTTCTTTCTTTTTTCTCTTTAAAAATAGTCTCATTACACATTCCTGGAAGGCCTGGAACTTGCTATGTAGACCAGGCTGGTGTCAAAAATAGAGATGAGATCCACCTGCCTCTGCCTGTGGAGCACAAGGACTGAAGGCGTGTGCTAACATGTCCAACTACACTCTTTAAATTTCAGAATAAATTTAGCTTGATACCACTAAAAAATTACGAATTTTGAAATACAGAAAGTGTATTTCAGAAACTATATATGACTACAATGAAAATTTTCATGAGTTTAATGAAACAGAGACTATCAAGCAGCAAATGATGATGATGTACTAGGAAGACCATTCTGAAAGCACAGGGTGGTCAACAGTTAGAAGCTGTAAAAAAAAATAAGCCTGAAAAATAAAATATTAAAGAAATAACACTTGTAGAATTATAAAGAAAACTAAGTGAAACTCAATGGTATACCACATACTTGAGCATGCAAGAAGCCTTGGTTCAATCACCAAAAAATAAAATTTAAAACACTCTAAAGAGGACTATCAAGATGGCTCAGTGGGTAAAGCCATTTGCTATGAAAGTCTGGTCTGGAAACTTGAATTCAGTCATAAGATTCCACATGAAAGTAGACCAAAAAAAAAAAAAAAGGGAAAAAAACATCTCCACAAAGCTGTCCTCTCACCTTCACATGTATGCCTACATACACATACCATATACACAACACATTTTTATGTAATGGATTTCTGTGTTTATGCCTGTACACCACGTGCATGCCTTGTGACCAAGGCCACAAGAGGGCAGCAGATCCTCTGGAACTGGAGCTGCCATGTGGGTGCTGGGAATAGAAGCTGTGTCCTCTGGAAGATCAACCAGTGCTCTCAACTACTGAGCTTTCTCTTCAGTCCCAATTTTAAAAACAAAAACAAAGAACAACCAAAACACCAGTAAACAAACCCAAAAAACATATAATCATAATCTCTATAGGTAATCTGAAATGTTAATTTCCCTTGGCCCATCAAAGCATGCGTGTGCATGCACTGGCACACATACTAAAATGCTATTTTTAGACTTCAGTCACATTCTTTTCATATTAATATCTGACTCTAGGATACCTCAATAAGTTTCCTGTTACGTTTCACTTAACCAAGATATAACTTTTCCCAAGTGCTCAGCCACTGGGCTAAATCCCCAATCCTTGTTGATAAGGCAAAATTAAATACTAAGAAAGGACTACTTTGAAGAAATAAGAGATCAACTGCTACTTAATGACAAATTTTTCATTTTGAAACAGGGTCTTGCTATATAATATTGAAGACTGGCCTTGAACTCTATTCTGCCTCCCAAGCACTGAGATTAGAAGCACGTGCTGTAGTATTCAGCATTTAGGTAGCAGCTTTAAGTTAGAGTATGTAGTTCTGTCCTGTTTACTCCAACAATTTTGAGCTTATCTTCTAGACTCTTCTCAGCTCTGAAACAGAAGCTTTTGGTCTATTTATACTTCTTTCCAAACACTATATTTTTTCTTCATTCCTCAAACATGACCCTTGGTTTATACCTCAGCACTCTATGCTCTCAGTACAGTGTTATTCAACACATAGCCCCACTGATCAGAGAACATAGCAGAATTATCTGAAGAACTTGTAAAGGAACAAAATCCCAGACTATGCTGGTCCCAATAAATCTCAGAGTAGATAGAATGAATGAGCAAAGAACCTATTTTATAGATATTGCAGTATCATTTGCAATTAACTGCCTACACAGTATCTCAGAGTTTACAGCTTCAATTCTATCTATGGTCTCCCTGGGCAAGGTGGGGAGAGTAGTGAGGCAAAATAAATTATCTTGAGAACCCTAGCCAGGACAAAGGCCTGGTTAGAATCTCTGGGTCCATAGTATCAGATTAGATAGAATATAGAAAACTTAAACAAGGCAATGCACATATAGCACTTTGCAGAATGCTTAGCATGAAGTACTTGTATTTAGTAAGTGGTTGCTGTCAATAAGCTGCAACTGATGATCCACCTCCACTTCCGCCACCTCAAATTTGTTTGCTCTTCAGAATTTCCTATTTCATTTGACCTTCCTTTCCAGGAGTTAGTCTGTCTTGTCTCTTCCACTCAACAAGCTACACTATATTCTTATTCATGTGTGTCTGCCTCTACCATTCATTCTACATCCTCTTTTTAGTTACCATCCCAGCTTCAGAAACTTACTCATATTGTCATATCCATTATCACCCGCAAAAAAATTATATCCTTAGCAATCGATCTGTTACATCTTTTCTATTATCTTAAACACTACTAAACTTTCCCCTGGTGACCGACATCTCTTTATACCTAGTTCCTTATCTGATACTTTCTTAATTGTGTACCCTCAGACTCTTGATTCCTAGTATATAGTCAATATTCACATTATTGAAAACTTCAACTAGAAGATGAATACTACAGTCACTAAAATTGAAGAACAGCAAGTCCTTTAAGCTAAAAACCTTTTTTTTCCCCTTTGCTGCCAAGCTGAACTTGTCTGAGGTTTGAAGTAATTTGTTATTCAATAAGTCCCTGTTAAGAATTTAAAACCAGGGGGCTTTTAAGAGAAGTTAAGAGCACCTCTTCCAGAAGACCAGATTTCAATTCCCAGCACCCACATGGCAGCTCTCAACTGTCTGTAACTCCATTTCTAGGGATCTGCATCCTCACACAGACACAAGCAAAAACACCAATGCACATAAAATAAAATTTAAAAAAATCTGTAATGAGGTCTGGCGCCCTCTTCTGGCCTGCAGACATACATACAGACACAATATTGCATACATAATAAATAAACAAATATTAAAAAAAATTTTAAAAAAAGAATTTAAACTAGATCCAAGTTATTAATAATAAGATGCTGTGGAGCCAGATGTACTGTTGTATGCCTGTACTGTTAGCGCTTAAGAGAAGCAAAGGCAGGAAGACCTTGAGTTTAGACCAGTCTGGGTTTCATAAGCAAGAAGACTGTCTCAAAAAAGCCTAGGTAAACAACAAGCTTGTAACCAACTGATTTAAGTTATGAAAATTTCAATTTATAAAATCTAGGTTGTTTTGCTTATGGCAATACTTATTTTGAATACTTATTTTCAATTTTAACCATCATTGCTAAGTTTTTAAAGATGAACTCAAATTAATTCAGAGGTGTCCTAGAACAATATGCTACATCTAGATTATTCTAAAGATACTGGAAAACCATACAAATAAATTCAAAGAGCACTTTCCACATTTTAAAATCAGAACATTCCATCAATTAACTTTCAATGAAGATAATAATAATTTCATTAATACCATAGTTTCAAAACAGTGTTATACTGTGTGCCTTCCCATTTTGCATATGGTTTTACATAATACATTAAAAAATGCTGACCTGAAACTTTTCCCTGATTCTTGAGATGGAAGTCTGAGATTACAAAAAGCTAATCATGTAGAAATGCATAAGCAAAGCAACAGTCTTCCTAAATATCCAGTTATTTGTAATATTTGACTACTAATTGGTAGACTACTTAAAAGACTAGAAAGAGAGAAAATACAATGAAAACTGGAATCTCCAACAGGTATAAACAGTTTAGATATGCAATGAGAGCTCAATTAGCAAAGCCTAAAGTAAATCACCTCAAAAGCATAAACACTTGTAAAAAACACACCAAGAACCTGAAAAGGCCCGGTTTTCCCATTTTTGTCCTTCTCACTCTTATCAATGTTTTTATCAGATATTTAAGCTGTGTAGCTTAAACCATCTATGGATCCCAAACAAACCTATGGGGGAAAGTAAGCCAGTAGAGAATAGCTACTATAATTAGCAGATTCCCTAAGTCTTATGGAAGAAGTTATGAACAATTCTATTCAAAATTTCTGATCCCATCTAAAGCAAGTGATATACAAAGTGAGCTGTTCTTCCCCACATTTGATTAATGTGCACGGAGGACCCGCAGGCTACTGGAATAACTGAACAGTGAAAATGGTTAGGGCTAAGTCAGACTTCACTGCCTATTCACTTCCCTCAAGCTGCAGTTGCTTCAATTTCATAATCTCTTTGAGGGACAAAGAAAAAAAAATACAAAACCATTTTGGATAAAAAACTGTAATTTCCAATTAAAAAAATATATCCCTGAGTGTTTTGATAGCTCTAAGTCCTCTTGCACCATTAATCACAATAAAAGGTAAACTCCAAGGTTAATGGCAAACATCAAAACTTTAAGACACAAAGGCTCAAGTCCATAATCAACATGTTAACACTTTATCTCCCATGTTAAAATATTTCAGATGATAAAATATACTCAAAAATGAAATACAACATAATTATCAAGAACAAAGTTGCCGAATTTCATAAACACCTAAGTGCGGGGAAGACGCCTATTAGCAGCAGCAGTGTCTAAAGACTTCCAAGCAGAGAAACATTACCGAAGCATTTAAATGCCCTCACCCTAGGAATTATCATTTTGACCTCTAAAAAACCCTCTTACCTGTTTACAAGTTTATACAGCTGTTTACCACTGGAACACCACCTTGCAGAGTATAATCGTGGCATCCTTGGTTGATAATCACCTGTTGCCTAGCAATCATCATCCCGCATGGAGACAAGACAGCACTAGAGCTCTTCCATCCGAGGTTAAAATTCAAAACAAGCCCAAACAAGCCTGCATGTCAAGGTGGTCTTCGTCTGCAACTAGTTAAGTTTACAACTGGCAAACAACCATGGTGTCTGAAGCCAAAGGTGCAGAATTGCTGGCTTCCTCTTGAACTCCAGCGTTGTCACTGTGCACTGAAGCATTCTGCTGCAAACAGGGAAGTTTTTTCTCCTGTACTGGGAACAGGCTTCCAAAACTCAAGAGCCCCTGTACAGGATAATGCAGGAACTAAAGGCAAATACTTTCTCCTCCTTAAGGATGCCTCCATTTTTTTCCTCACAATCTGTACTACCAACCGAAGTGACTGGGCCTGAGTGTGCGTTCGTACCTATGAAACCGTCACGATGCATGCACATCCAAGGCATGTGGAACCACAGGTCAAACAAGGCATAGATACCAAGTAACGGTTCTAATTACAAACGCTAGCTCTCAGGAACTCTTCATCCATTCAGAACTAAACCCATCACTGCATAACTCTGGAAAGAAGCCCCTGGAGATGGAGGAGCTCCTCAAATGTGTCAGGAAAGGCTTTATTAACACCATCATTAACATTTAAAAAGCAACCGGAGCATTTCTCCTTCTTTTGGCAATTTGGTGCAAATGTTAAAAGTGCAAGATAATGCAATTTCAAACTTTTCTTCAAATTAAAAAAATGAAACTAAAGCCAAACGTGATGGGTGAACAAAATAAATCAAAACTTAAATTTCAGGAACTCCGGCTCTTCAAACCAGCAAAGCCCCCGACTCGTGCACTTTGGTGAGGCTTAGAGTGCTTGCCCCGGCTTCTTGCACGCCAGCAAACAGCAACCTCATCGTGTTGAGGACCGAGAAGCAAAGGATCCCCTTCACTGCAAACAAAGGGGGTCACTGTAACACTATGATCCTTCAGTATTGACACACCGCGATAGTCAAAATGAAATTGATGGTCTCCCTGCTTCTTGCTCAAGACATACAAGATCTGAGCAGCAGCAAGTACCCCGCTCAGCTGCAAACAAAGGGGTCAAGGTTTGCCGTCAATTCACTTCCAGGCAGAAAAACATTTTCCTCAAAAGAAACAATTTATTTAGAATAAAACAAAAGCAGCTCAACTGTGAGCCCATGTTTGAGTGACAGCTACTTTTAAGCTGTGTGAGCCATAAAAAGGGTTTTTCTTTACTTTTCCAGAAATCTTGTGTACACAGCACAAAGCAAAGAGGTCATTTTTCCACTTAAAACACCGGCATTGGCATCACAATAGCAGATACACAATGTTAAGCTGCCATTTTAGTAAAATGCACAAAATACTAAACAGATTAGCTTTCTTCCATCAGAGGCCCATGTAAACTCCACATGAGCCACAACTTCTCTTCAAAAAGGTCCATTAGAGCTTTGAATTCCGTATCTTCATCCGCTGTTCACCAGTTTTGCTTGCGGGAGGGGGAAAAAAAGGTTATTCAGTACAAACGTTTACAGTATTAAAAATATATATATTTCCCCTATGCCATTATAGATGAACATAGTATTAACAAGACCTTCCTGGATAGTCCACTTTAACTTCAAAAAGCACCAATAATATCCACTGGCACAAACCTTGAAATGAATTTACTATATGAATACACAAATAACAAGTAGAACAACAGAATTTGATTTGTACTTTTTTAAGACTGTCATCAAGGATTATAGAACTGGAAATATTCTTTATCCTCAAATAACTGACTAAGCACATGGCCAAATGTTCAGGAAAAAGCAAAATTTATGACCAACTTATAATTAACCAACATCTGCTCTAAATGTAACTTAAAAAGTGTAACAACAGACAGATTGAGTTTAGACAAACTTTCAACCCCTCTATGTCTATTTTATAACTTATATGGAGACAGACTACTCCATGACTGCAGAAAGGGGTCGAAGCTACAGAGGCCATTTACAAACCACCTTTCTCTCTGCCACCAAAGACAGTAGTGTTAAGAATGCACACATACAGTTTACTAAACAGTCAGAGAACGCTTCAGGACTCATACTTTTCAATTATGTTCAAATTATACACATAAGAACTCCTCATCAACACCTGAAGTCATTTCCCACCATTAAGAATATCGCTCTAGCAAGGGCTTACTCTGGCTTTTGTTCTCACACCTTACTCCTATTTCAAAAATTAGACTTTGTGGCAAACACGGGGGGGGAAAAATGCAGAAACTGCCTCCATTTTTCCCCACATAAGTCATTAAGGCCCTCTTTCATAAAAGATCTCATAATTCTGTTACTACAGAAGTTTTGGTAAATGGTTCTTATATGGACACAAACTACAGTTCAAATTGTACTGTAAAATGAGCAATTTTAGTAGGAAAAAAAAGCTACCTTAATTTTAAAAAAAGAAAGAAAAAGTAGCCGAAAACCTGGAAATCTGACTCTGAAAAACTCTTACAGCTTTGCATCAAACGATCTAGGTGAGTCAGTCACAAAGAGACTACAACCTTCAAAATAATAAAAGCTTATGAAAGCCAGAGGATGTACATTTTAAGAGATTTGATTCTAAAAAGAAACTCATCTTCAGTTTGACAGTGTACAAAGTACACATTAAAAATTTAGGTTTCTGTATGAAAAATTCTTTACAGGAGGAATCCCTATTACAACCAGTAAAACAATACTCCACAATTAAGTAGAACCATTTGCTAGAAGCTGGGCGATTGCTTAAGTTTCCATACACTTTGAAGCTGTGATCATAAAGTCTTATCTTATTTTTACCAGTATATTTAATACATAAATAGCATACTTAAGAAATTTTCTTTCTATTCATTTTAGTACTTTCTGGAAGGAAAAAAGTTAAAGTACTAAAGTTATTAAAGAAAAAGAAAAAAAGGGCTGCTAAAGGAGTATTCAGAGAGGCCAGAAGAGGGTATTGGATCCCTTGGGACTAGGTGCTGGGAACCAAACCTGGGTCCTCTGGAATAGCAGCCAGCATGTGGTATAGACATACACGCAGGCAAAACAGCCATATGCATAAAATAATGTTTTAAAAATTTTAAAAGAATATCCAATATGGGATTCTGAACCAGCTAATGAGATCTAGAAGCAGTTTTAGATTGCTTTCAATCAAATTCTGAAGGTTTAATTAACAGATATTATAAACCTGCACAGGAGTGGGCAACACAAATAAGATGATGGCACTTTGTAAGTAAGCACCCAACTAATATACATAATACATATATTTGGAAATAGCAGCAAGCCACTGTTTCAAAAACACTGAAGCACTAGTCGATCAGATCTAACAAAATGTAGCAGTGTCAGATAAGGGTTCAAACATGGAGCAAAAATCGATATTCTTCAATATGCTATTAACCAACAATGTCCCTAAAAAAGGAAAATCATCACAACACATTTGATTAATAGTAAAATTAGATGTCACAGACTTCACTCTCTAACAGCAAAATCATTGCCCAACTATCTAACAACAACAACAAAATACTAAAAGGTTAATGGCTAGCGAAATTATTTAAACTGGAAAAATCTATCTACCTAACTAAAAACTATACTTAAACTCCATGTACACAGACTACACTTGCATCAGCTTCTGAATAGATGTCTATATCACACCACTACTGGTTTTGGAAACAAAAGACAATAAAAGTCTTAGATTTCAGGTATTTTTCCTACAGGCACACCAAGGTCCTTTGTGCTCATAAGCCTAGTACATTCTTTTTCTCAAAAGCCTCCAAATTAAAATAAAAATTATAAATAGTGAAATATGAAAGTATGATGTAGTAGGTAATGGGGCTATCAGACTGACATGAATTACACACCTGTCACAATGAAAAATAAAATTATATAACATTTCTCTGGGCTATTATTGATGCTATTTCAAATCTACCAGCTTTGATAACAAAAAGAAAAAATTTGGGCTCTGCAAGGCTTTGAGTAGGTCACTTTCACAAAATAGAAAAAAAACGACCATGATTCAAAAACACAAGTTCCTAATCATAACTAAATACTGGACCCTACCTGAAGTCCTCAGTACTTAAATTGAGGAAGAAAATCATATTTAATAATGGTCTTATATATCACAAGTAGTGGCAAGAGGAGCACATAAAACAAACAAAAAACACTATCATAAATTAACCGAAGCCCTTATTAAGAACCAAATGTCATATTATCTTCAGCTTTTTATTTTGGGTGAGTGGGTTTATGGGGGAAAGTAAGTTTTGTGCAAGTAAGTTAAATTATTTTAATTACAGGTACTGGGGAAATAAAAAAAAAGATTTTCTAACACTGACACTTCAAACATCTACAGTCAGACAGCAGTCAAAATATTAAACATTAAATTTCAAAGACATTCAAAACACTGTCAACAATGTAATGCCGCTACTCCTGTTTAAATATGAAAATAAAAATTTATGGAATTTTCTTCAAATATATCAAGGGCATTTTACAATAACCTTTTTTAAAAAAGTGTAATTTAGATGTCTGATTAATGTGCACAAAGGGAAATAAAAAGGATTACATATAAGCCTGCAGACAAATCTTTCTATTACTGAAATTAGAAATTTCTTAAATGGATACAAAAAAACTTCATTTTTGATTTAAGTATACACAATTAGATTTGCTACACCTCTCAAAGTCAATTAAAAAACACCACCGTGCACCTAACTTACCAAAAAATTCATTTTAAAAGCACTTACTCATTTCTTGCAGACCATCTTAAGATGTAAATGGTTTGTAACACAAGTCTCAATTTTTACCAGTTACTGTTACAAACACAGGATACAAAACTCAAAAACTAATGATATAAATGTTAAAGCAAACTTTCTGGGAATAAACTAAAGAAAAATACTCCAATACCTGATTAAAATAAATGAACTTTGCAATACCTGATCAATGCTTCTAGTATAGGAATTATCTACATACCAACCAAACTATTTTTTTCAGTACAGAAGGCTCTTTTCTCCAAATTATGATTCTAAAAATTGTGGGTTTTATCATTTTAAGGATTTTTTTAAACTCAAGGCTGAGAAAGAAAAAAAAATCTGAAGAAAACGAAAATAATTCCTAATTAAAGCAAATCTATTTTCTTGCTACCTTCAGGGCATCCCTTTCACTCAAAATAATAGCTAAACTGCCCCAATATCTATTTTAAGAAGGTTTACAAAAATATAGATATAAAAAAACCAACTAAACTAATTGAAAGAAATTTATCTGATGCTGTATCCCATTACATATCACAAAACAAGGAACCATGTCAAAGTAGTAAATACAAGTTACACATGGACTTTAGGACGCACCACGGACAATGATCATGACCAGGTAATCTTCTTCAGATTTGGCCAGTGCCTTGGCAGGGGAATCCAGGAACTGCTGAGAGAACTCACAAGGTGGGAAGGCATGAAGAACCCCCGTGTTTTCCTTGTCTTTGTTGCCTCCCACAGGGAGGCTGATCACCCCAGCTGCCTGCTTTTGCTTTAAATAGGACACAAGGTTCCTAAGTGGCCTCTGAGTAGAGGTGGCAGTGTCTGATGTGGCTGAGGAAGAGGAGGACCGGCTGTCAGAATTTCCAGGTACAGCCAGAAGTATGGCATAACCATTCGGCCCTGCCACTTTGATGCGACGAGTTACTTCATCCAACTTGGGCTGGTCCAATCGGAGACGCTGAGTGATCTTGAGCTGGGCTACTTTGCCTCCAGTTGAACCCTCCACAAGCAGACTGCTAGCAACTTGGAGGTCACCCTGCAATAGATGCATGTTGGAAGGGAAGTTGCTGTTCTTCAGTAGAAGCATGCCTTGCCAAGCCAAACAGAGTTTGGGAGAGGATGCTGCAACAGGAGCTGTCCCTCCATCCTGTTTCTGGGAAGGAGGTTTCTGCTTTGATGAAGAAGTGCTGGTACTGGGTGCATTGCCATCAGACCGTTCTTCTTTTTTCAGAGGGTTTTTTCCCTCTGTGGGAGCAGCTGTCCGGTGCTTTCTATCCCTTTCAGCTGATGCAGAGTTTTTACGGTCTCGCTTCTCACTCTGGCTCTTCTCCAAACTGCCCCGTCTATCTCTGATTGGAGAAGGCCTTTCCAAAAGAAGAAGACGGGACGATCGATCATTGTCACTGTTGTAGCGATCTCTGTTACTGCTCAGTTCTGGACTTCGGTCAGGAGAAGGAGTGCAGTGACGTTTTCGTGGCCGGTCACTCTCAGGTGATCTATCCAGATGCCGTCCTCCACTTTCCTCAGGCAGTCTTCGCTTTCTCGGCTGGTCCCTGCTACTGGGCAAATCCCGATCACCTCTGTCCCTGTCCAATGACCAGCCATCCCTCCTTCGATCCAAGCTATCCAGGGGCTCATAAGCAGTCACAGCACTAGCTGCAGCACGAGCACTGCGTTCCCGAACTGGTGGTGGGGGTGGCACCCAATCAGAATCAGTATAAAGGTCCCTATCACGATCTCTGTATAGTAAGGGTGGTGTCCTATCCCGAGCACTCCTCAAAGGGTCAGGTGCTCGATGACCAAAAGTATCTGTCACTAGTTCATAATGAGTCAAGGGCAGAGGCTGAAGATACTGCTGCTGGTAACGGTGTTCTGTGTCTGCAAAGTCTACTCGAAGGCGACGATCTGGGCCACCAAGTGGGAATCCACGCATATGGGTCCAGGCAGCATGAGCTGCATCCAAACTTTCATACTGTATATAGGCCCAACTATCACCTTTGCGGTAGTCTATGGTTCGTATGGTGCCAAATCGATCAAATTCTCGTGCCAGGGCAGCAAGAGGCACCCAAGGTCCCAGGCCACCCACCCAAAGTCGGGTAGTGGGTGTAGCTTTACCATAACCAATCTTGATTGGATTTCGAATTATAATTTTGCCAGACATTGCTAGTTTAGCCCTGTGAGACATGTCTAGATTCTCAAATTTAAGAAAACCATAGGTACTGGTCTGGCCCCGAGAAGGCCTCTTAATGTCCACTTCTGTGATGACTCCGAAACGATCAAAAGCCCTTCTTAGATCATTTTCTGTCACAGTGATGTCTAAGTTGCCCAGGAAAAGTGTCCGGTTGGCACGCTGATCATCCTCGGGTGAGATCTCATCCACTTCTCGGAAAGGAGCAGCCCCCGCTCCAGCGCCCACCCTGGGCTCCAGACTGTAAGCTGGGCGCACTCTGTCATAGAACGGATAGTCTCGTTCTCTTTCCAGCTCTCGGGGCAATGGTGGTGGGGGTGGAGGAGGCAGGCGGCCAAGAGCCAACTGCTGCAACCGGTAGTCTCTGTATCCCAACGCGGCCCCGCCAGGGGAAAGTGACCTCTGACCGCCGCCTCCTCCAGGGGCGTGCCGGTGGCTCCCCACGGAGGTTCCCACCACGCTGGACGACGGCGGGTAGGGATCTTTGTCTAACGGGGAGCGGCTGCGGCGCCGGCTCACGTACACGGCTTCTATCTTCAGAGGCCGGTCATAGAGAACAAGGCGGCCTCTGGCATGCTTGGCCGCCCTCGCGTCCTCGGGCCTCCGGAAGTTCACAAAGGCCACCCGCTCATCCCCGCTGCCAGAACCCGAGAGGTGGCTGATTTTGACACTTACATCACCGAAGCGTTTGAACTCGTGGAACAGCCCGTCCTCCACCGCCTCGTCGCTCAGCTGCGACCCCAGCTCGCTGATCTTCAGGGTCTTGTACTCCACGCCGTCCCCGCCGCCGGGCGCGGAGGAGGCGGCCCCGGAGGAACGTGACTCCCCGCCTCCACCCCGGGAGCTGCTGCGCGACTCGCCCCCGCCTGAGGAATTTTTGGTGCTGGGGGAGCTGTAACTATGCAAGCGGCTGCTGGAGCTGCCCCCGCCGGTGTCATACTCGCGGCTGCCACCTCGGCTGCTGGACTTGTCCAGGTGGAGGCTCCGCCGCGACCCGCCGCCGTCCGCCTTCCCGCTGCTGCTCCCATTGCTGCCGCCAGACCCCCCTAACTTCTTGCTCCGTTCTCCGCGAGAACTGGAGTCGTCGCCACCGCGGGAGCGTTTGGGCTTGACCGGCGAGCGCTCCTTCCCTTTCATTGTGGAGGGTCGCCGGAGGTCGTCTCTGCGGAGCTGACTAACCCGCCACCCCGCGCTCGTTTCACACAGCGGACTCGCACGCCGCCATCTTGGACTCCGCCGCGGCAAAGGCTCCCGCCCCGCAGACCTCATTGGTCAATTAATTCACTCTTCAGCCTTCTCATTGGAAAAACTATTTGTCCGTCTTTACATCTCCCCGCGCTCCGGGAAGGCGCCCGCCTCGACGCTGTTATTGGGTTCCCAACGCCCGAGTCGGAGTACCTCATTGGTTATATTCGTTGTCTATCTTAACGGTTCCTCGCGCCAGGCCGTGGCTCCGCCCCTCGCACTTCATGGTCACCTGACCCAAAGCCTGGAAGCGTTGATTGGACCAAAAGTCTGCCCTGTAACGGTACTCCTAGCACGGCGAACGCAGCGAGCCCACCTTCTCTTCCCTCTCATTGGCTTGTGACCACGTCCTTTAAGCCACTACTTGGGAAGTCTGGACATCAGTTCTGGCGTTTTGGGGTTTTTTGTTGTTTTCTGTTGTTGTTGCTTTTTTTTCCCCCGAGAACTTAGCTCTCCCCGATCTCGCGAGAGACAAAGAGCTCCCTCTCGCTCACTCTCTTGCTCTCTTTCGACCCCAGTCTTCCAACTTCTCCGGCGGCTGGAGGAAGTTTAAATCTGATTGGCTGTGGGCGAGAGACCCAATAGGGTAGAAGCGCTGTCCATCACTTACTTAAAGGAGCAGGCCCGTAAACTGCGGCGTCTGAAGGTGAAAGCCTAGAACACGCGCTTGCTGTGCGACGTCACTTGGCTGTCGCGAGATGGTGACAGGGAGTCAGGCCCGCCTCCCCGCGCTTTCGGCGTTCTCTTAAACACTGGTTAGGTCCCACGGCGTACTTGGCTGTGCTTCGGTTCTTCGAGTCTGGAACTTACGGGCTCCGCACGGTCCTGTCCGGGCGGGACAATGGGCTCGGCGGTCCCTCCGGCTGTTGGCCCTCGATCCCCTTAGGCGGCGGTCCCGGGAAGTCCAGCCGACACCATCTTAGTCAGCAGCCTGAAAAAGCCCCACCCCCGTGCGCGAGCAAGCGCCTGCCCGGGTCTGTGCAGCTGGCTGGGGCGGTGAGTTCAGGGTTCACTGAGCCTCGGGTCACGCTGACGCCCTGGGCGGTACCGAGTCACTGCCCGCCCGCGGACAGAGGAAACAGCTCTGCGGAGACCTGGCCGCTCTCTGTGGTCGCCCGAGGGCTCGCGGTGACCTGTGCTCACAGCGGCCAGGCCTACCGGCTGGTCCGACCTGCAGGGCGGGCCGCTGCAGACCTTCCCTGGCGCCTGTTTGAGGTTGTGAATCCTTATATGGTTTGCATTTACAAAAGAGCCGTGGAACGTAATGTAGCTGTGCTTAGCATTAATATGTAATGCTTCTTGTGGGGGGCCAGCCATAATAAGCTAAATATGGACAGGTCACCCAAAGGAAGTTCTTTGCCAGAGTAGAACTTAGCCATTGATAAATTTATTAAGTAGCCGGAGTCCCAGTAGTTTACCCTGAGGCCATGCCTGGCTGCAGGAGGAACCACAAGCTAAGATTACCCGACCCCCCACCCAGGAACAGACCAATCAAAGGAAATGCCTGGCATTCCAACCGTTGTAGATAGGATCACCTGCCACCGCACTTTCACCAGGACACCCCTAGACAGATGTCAGCCAATCAGAGGTCCTGGACCTCAGAAACCCCTCACCCCCACCTTAACTACTGTAAAAACTCAATTCTAATTGAGCTGGAGGCTCTCCGGATATTCCAATACGTTGGACGTGTGGAGAGACCAAGTTTGCAAACTTGATTAAAATAAAGGCTCTTTGCTTTTACATATGAGACTCGGTCTCCTTTGTTGTCTTTTGTGGGGACCCTCAGATTTGGGCATAACATTTGGGGGCCGTCCAGGATCCCCCAAAGCCCACTAGGACTACAGCCTGTAGAGCCTTATTTTAACAATTGTTTTGATTTTTGAGACAGTGTTTCCCTGTGTCCTGCCCCGCAGATTTGGTCATAACACTTCTCACCGTCCGGACACATTACATTTTTTCTAATTTCTTGTACCTCAGCACTCTGATTAATTCATATTAGGATCCAGTAACACGGCCACCCTGCTTGCATTCCTAGATTCACCTCCTTTGAGCCTTTTAATATTGATTCACTTCTAAATTCAACTCGCTGACCCCATTTACCTTTATCGTGTTGGTTTAGAGGGTAATCTGTTCCATTGAAAGTAGGTTCCTGCAGTCTCCCCAAGAATGTACCTAGGAGAGATTGGGAAGATTTTGGTATTCATATCTTAGAAGACTCTGGGAGTAGAGGGTGTGTTTTAAAACAGTTTCAAGGTAACAGTAATGCCCCCCAAACACACCAAATACAAACTGAAATCTAAGCTTTTAAACCTCTTGAAAATTAGATACAGCAATCTGGTTAGCCCTATTTCAACCGTTTCGTTTTGTTTTGTTGGCATACAATCATGAAATTGGTGAATATTCGGACCAAAATCTCTCGATCACATCGAAGGAATTTGAAAGAAACCCAATATGTAAACTATAAATCCCCAAATGCTATAATGCATAAACATACTTGTATTAAAAATAACTGTTGTGGGGCATTGTGGAATAGCTGTAATTCCAGTTCATTAGCCTGAGCAATTAAGTAAGATTCTGCCTCAAAACCACTCACACACAAAAGAAGTCTAGAGACACAGCCTGGGACACTCAAGCACCCTGTGTGACTCTCCAGTTTCAAACCCCGCTACTTGAAAAAAAATGCTTTTAAAAGTCTTATTTTTGCCATGCGTGTTGGTGTATGGCTTTAATCCAAACATTCTGGAGGTAGAGGCCGGTAGATCTCTGTGAGTTCGAGGCCAACCTGATCTACAAAGTGAGTTCCAGAACAGCTAGAGCTGTTACACAGAGAAACCCTGTCTCGAAAAACAACAACAAAAATCCCAACATTTGAAAGGCAGGAGCAGGCAAATTTCTGTGAGTTCAAGGTCAGTCTGGTCTATATAATGAGTTCCAGGCCAACTAGGACTACACAATGAGACCCTGTGTTAAATGTTAAATGTGTGTGTGTGTGTGTGTGCGCGTGTGTATGCATGTGTGTGCTACCATGTCTGTGCATGTGTGCTAGTGTTCAGTGTCCAGAGAAGGCAAAAGAGGATAACAGATCCCCGGATGCTGGAGTTACAGGGTTGTGAGTCACCAACCTAGACCCTGGGAAACAAATTGCAGTCCTCTGTAAGAGCTACAAGTACTTTAACTCCTGAACCATCTTTCAAGTCCTGCAAAAATAGTTTTTAAAAAGGCTGCTAATATAAAATACTATCAGTTAGAGAAAAAATGAGTACAATAAGTTACCAATTGTGGCTTTTAAAATTGCATGTGTATTGTATACCTATGCTTATATTTTTAATTGCAATTGTTACAGAGAGTGCTCTCAGGGGCAGGGCTGAGGATCTGGAATTAGCAAGAGATTCTTTGATATTATAAATGAAATTTTTCTTTGTATAATTTTGGTTTAAAAATATACAGTAGTAGAATATGCTTTGCAGGCCATCCCTTGTTCTGAGCACACAGTCTTACCAACTGTAAAATCACGTCAATGGTTTTCTTTAAGTCTACAAGCCTATTCCCATTCTTTCCTGCTCCATTATTTTGTTCCAGGAATACTTGATCTATTTTCTGCCTCAGATGTAGAATCCACTATTCCTACAACAAGTTCTGGTTCTCTTTAGTGGGAAGTTATATTGAAAGATAAAAATTTGGATACTGGGAAATAAAGTATTCGTGTACATATCTATAAAAAGATAAAGTAAAAGCTTTTTGTAAGTGTGTTAATCTATTTCAAGATTATATGAATACTACAAAAAGGGAATTGAAGTTAAACATTAACCTGATTACTTAGTGTAATGACCAAACCAGAAAAACTGGGAAGTGACTTTTTTTAGCCCAAATTGATTAACATAAATGATTCTTCTATCCAAAGGAAAGATAAGGACCAATCAGTGTAGGGGTTTGAGGGAGCACTAAATCTGAGAAAAAGAACTGAAGGGGCAGGATGTGTGTCAGTCCCTGAGGCATGCCAGGCTTACTGGGTTGTTTTTTGGTAGAACTTTTCCCATATCTGACAGTGGTAAGAAGGCTTCCTAAGGGAACCAAGGCCCGCCTGGAACCAAGTGGACTGGTAACTTTAAAACTGACAGTAAAGGCCATCACCAGCAAGAGTCAAGATGTAGCCCGTTACATATGTTTGCCCACGACAGAACAGAGTAATGACCTAAGAAGTCCTTAAAAATATAATCTTTTGTATTTGACTTTAAACTAATGTTCACTGAAATAGAAAGCAATCGTTTAGAAGCCATGCTGTGATTAAGTGATTTATATCATTTTCATTTCCTTTGTGTTCTCTGAAGCTTGAAGCTACGTAAGTGAGGGTTCAGCACCCTGCATTTACACATGTGCTTTGTAGAGGGCTGAGAAAGGGTAGAGGTGACCCATGGTTTAAAGGGCAAGGACTCGGAGCTCTTCCTTGGGTGTTGTCAGGGAAGTTGTTGAGCTGCAATCCACGCTTTCGTCTCCAAGTGATCAGTGGCCAGATCTGGGAGGGCAACTGCCCCGGATGAGGAGCCTCTTTCAATGTTTATGACTAGAGTTAACCTCACGGCAAATTCCCCGAGGAAAAGCTGCCATAGTCCATTATGCCTCAGTGTTGACCATTGGAACTGTACTACTCAATGCCATAAGAAAAAGTTACCACTAGTTTTCTCTATAAAGTGTTTTCCCCCACCTCCTTTAAAATCAGTTTTAAGCATAAAAGGAAAAAGCAAAAGTTTATGCACAATTTTAAAAATGCCAGTATACTTTCAATGTTCTTTCCATCTCTTGGGGCGGGAGAATTATCTGTATCTGTCAATCATATTTTAATAAAACGCTGATTGGCCAGGCAGGAAGTATAGGCGGGTCAACCAGACAGGAAGTAGAGGCGGAGTAATGAGAATAGGATAAGGCTAGGGAGGAGAAAGGTTCCTCGGCCATTCCTACACAGATCACCGAGGAGGCAGCATGTAACCGGCCCTGCTGAAAAAGGTACTGAGCCCGTGTGGCTAACATAGATCAGAATAATGGGTTAAGATAAGTCATAAGAACTAATAAGTAGCCTGACCTAATGGGCCAATCAGTTTATAATCTTATGGAGTCTTGTGCGTGATTTTCTTTGGGGCCTGCCTGCTGTGGGGTACTGGGCAGGACAGATACCCCAACAAGCCAGCCCCACATACTACATATGGCGCCCAGACGTGGATAAATGAATCCACAGAAAGCCTGAGAAAGTTTGGGAAAGAATAGAATAAAGTATGTTTTCTTGGTAGCAGCAATTTTTCGGTTCTGCTCTGCTTGCTAGAGGCAAGCAAATGCTCTCATCTAAGAGAGGCTTCTTGACTCAGCCTTAGCCGCAAAACCTTGCAGCTCATTAAGAGGTCCTGCCACGAAACACTTAAATGCTGTTGGTGAAAAGCTGAACGCATGCTTTTCGGTTTTCAGTCGTAGCAGGAAAAAGCTATGCTGTTTTAAAATGCCGGCTTTCTGGGCTGTCCTGCCAGGACAAACTCTGACTCTTGCAGGCAGGCAGTCCGACTGATTGTGGTCTGTGAGCAGAATGATGCAGCTTGCTTGCTAGCAAGGACCTTGAAACACGACAGAGTTATGGCAATGAACACAGCTGTGGCTGGTATCTCAGCTATGAGTCTGGAAAGCTAAGGAATGAGCTGGATCTAGCTGTCAAAGCCACGGCTTTCCATATTGCTTTGTAAATTAAAGGCTCATATGGTCAAAAAAGAGAGAGAGATACAATAAAGAGAGGTTCAAAGATGAAGAAAACCTCTAAAGAGTTTACAATGTGTTAAAAATATATGCAGGCTAAAGGTTAAAGTCATTAAAAATAAAAAAAAAAAGGGAGAAATAGGGTGTGGTGGTACACACCTTTAATCCCAATGCCTGGGAGGCAGAGGCATATTGACCTCTGTGACTTCAAGGGGTAGAGGCAGATTGACCTCTGTGACCTCAAGGTGTGGTAGTACACGCCTTTAATCCCAATGCCTGGGAGGCAGAGACAGATCTCTGAGTTCAAGGTGTGGTAGCAAACACCTTTGAGCCCAGTACTAGGGAGGCAGAGACAGAAGAATCTTTGTGAGTTCAAGGACAGCCTGATCTACAGAGTTATTCCAGGACGAAGATATAAAGAGAACCTGTCTCAAAAAGTAAAAGTAAAAATATAAGAAATAGAGGTTAAAGTAAAGCCACATAAAGATGGAAAATACACAGAGAATCTTGATTCTGTATGCTATTATGCTCTCTTTAAATTGTTTGATTGCTGAGGAAGGAGCAACAACTGCTAAAAGACTTTTGTTTATAAATGCTGCTGAACTAACCCAAGATAGGAATTTTGAAAATACCTTGGCTTCAAAACTGAAGTCAAAAGGTATGTTACTTTGGAGAAGAGATTTTGCTTTTGTTTCCACAGAAAACAAGAGACTCTGGATTTATTCAGAGTTAAGAATAATCACCTTTGACCAAGGGAGGCCACCTGAAAAATCTCCGATAGGAACAGATGGCCCAGATGACAGAGGTCTACATCCAGAACTGATCCAAGACTGCTGCCTGAGATGATCGAGACTCACAGGATACTCCAGTCATGACTTGATTATAACTCTAAATTTTCTTTAGGTCCCCTTAAGACTATCAGCGCCCCCAACCAGCAGGAAGTAGCCTGAAATACTACGCCCACATTTCCAACAAATGGATTATGGGTATTTTCCTTTGTTTAAAAAAAAAAAGAGAGAGGGAAATGGTGCGGGAGAATTATCTGTATCTGTCAATCATATTTTAATAAAACGCTGATTGGCCAGGCAGGAAGTATAGGCGGGTCAACCAGACAGGAAGTAGAGGCGGAGTAATGAGAATAGGATAAGGCTAGGGAGGAGAAAGGTTCCTCAGCCATTCCTACACAGATCACCAGGAGGCAGCATGTAACCGGCCCTGCTGAACAAGGTACTGAGCCTGTGTGGCTAACAGATCAGAATAATGGGTTAAGATAAGTCATAAGAACTAATAAGTAGCCTGACCTAATGGGCCAATCAGTTTATAATCTTATGGAGTCTTGTGCGTGATTTTCTTTGGGGCCTGCCTGCTGTGGGGTACTGGGCAGGACAGATACCCCAACAAGCCAGCCCCACATACTACAATCTCTGTTCTTCCTAGGTTTTATTGTTTGTGTATCCTCAATGCACGCACAATTATGATTGCAATATGAACTTATCTTAGAAGTTGAGAGCTTGTTAATTTCCTGGTATATGCAAACAGAACTCAAGCTGAGGACTGAACATTTTTTCTTTCCTTATTAGATTAAAAATTTCTGTCTCATCTTCTAAAGTAAAATGAGTGGTCTCTTGACAGTGAAGTTTGTTTTATTTGGCACATGAAGAATACATATTTTACCTATGAGCAATCAATCATTGAGACCTAGTTTGCGTTACATAATGATGAACTTACTTGTGGTTTGTGGGGAGTTTTAAAGACAGATTTCTATATGGGAAACAGAGGCAGAATGATTACTACAAGTTTGAGGCCAGCCTAGATTTATGAGTTCCAAGTCAGACTGAGCTACAAAGAAAGATCTTGTCTCAAAATATATATGTAATTCAAAGCATAAAGTTCACCCATTTAAAGTATGCAATTTAGTGAGTTTTAGTATGCTTACAGAGCTTTGCATGAGTATCCTTTTACTACTGTTATTTAAAAAAAACCCACTATGCTATAACTTCTCCATGACTAGGCCCTATTATAATTATATCCTTATTTATATACCTTATTTATAAGGTAGTGAAGAAAAGCATAAATCAGCCAGTTTGGATTAATGTCAACTGTCTGTGGGCCTTGGAAGGGAGTTAATATTAACCCCTCTGGACTTTGGTTTTATTATCTATCAAATAGGAATTATCAAGGAATCTAAACAAATTATCGTGGAATTGTCTTATTGAGATTAAATGGATTAGAACAGTGATTTTCAACCTTCCTAATGCTGTGACCCTTTAGTACAGTTCTTCATATTGTGGTGACCCCCAACCATAAAATTATTTTTATTGCTACTTCATAACTGTAATCTTGCTACTGTTAAGAATTGTAATATAAATATGAATTGTAATATAAATGATATACAACCCCCTATGAAAGTGCTCCCCCTAAAGGAGTCGTGACCCACAAGTTTAACCATTGGGGTAAACCATGTAAAGAGTTTAGAAACTGGGCTGGAGAGATGGCTCAGAGGTTAAGAGCAATGACTGCTCTTCCAAAGGTCCTGAGTTCAATTCCCAGCAACCACATGGTGGCTCACAGACATCTATAATGAGACCTGGTGCCCTCTTCTGGCATGCAAGCATACATGGAAGGAATATTGTATACATAATAAATAAATTTATAAAAAGGGTTTAGAAACTGTATTTGCCACATGGCAAGTGCTATATGAATGTGTTGTATGACATTGCTACTAGGGAGACTTGAGAAGATGCCTACTTAGTTCAGATAGAGAAACAATTACAAGTCAAAGTATAGATACCACCCGAGTCCAGTTTGGAGAATCAAAAAGCTTTATTGGCTTTCCTTACAGCTAGGTTAGGAGCGGAAATGACTAAAAGATAGCTGTGTCACCAAAAGCCCAGCCATTCACACTACACAATGTGTAGGTAGCTCACCAGGTTGAAGAGTATTTTTTTTTCCAGGTAACTAGGTTGGTTTGAGCCTCTTCTAGGCAGCTCTAATGGTCTCTTCTTCCAGGCAGCTTAGCTCATCTGTGAGTGTCTCTCAATGGTCCTATAGCGTGCGCACATGCTCATGCACATGTAGAGGTCACGGGACAACTTGTGGCTCCCCCGCCCTGTGGTTTCCAGATATCAAAGTCAGGTCATCAGACTTAGCCTACTCCCTGGGTCATCTAACTGACCATTCAACAACACTTTATTTCAGCATCTTACTGTGATTTTTCCATATTGTCTTACATAGCTATAGTTTATGTCCATTGCTGCAAAATATTCCACTGTGCCATTTATATATGTATCCTTCTTTTGTTAGACATGCAATGATTTCTGTTCCAGGTTTCCGTTTTGTTTTCTATTATAAGCAGTGAAACTGTGACAATAACCTTACTCTCTAGAGTGGACCAGAGAGATGAAGGGTGGGAGATACTCAGTGGAACTACTGGGTTAAGGAGTATATTGAGCCAAGTGTGGCGGCACTTTACTAATTCCAGCACCTAGGAAGGACAAGCAGGGAGACCTACATGAATTCAAGTTCAGCCTGGTCTACATATTAGTTCCAAGGTGGTCAGGGCTACATAATGAAACCCTGGGCCAGGGCAAACAGAGACAAACAGAGAATACTGAATGTTCAATTACACAATACAATGTCAAATTGTTTTTTTTAATGATCTTAATCTTATATGGTACCACTTATCTTAATCCACACCACTGATGTTTTTAAATGTTATTTATTTTTGCTTTATGTGAATGGGTATGTTATCTGCATGTATGCCTATGCAGCACATGCATGCAGTGCCCATGGAGGCCAGAACAAGGCATTAGATCCTCTAGAGCTGGAATTGCAGTCAGTTGAGGGCTGCCATATGGGTGCTAGGAACTGAACCCAGGTCCTCTGGGGAGTAGTCAGTACTTTTAGTGATGGAATCATCCCTCCAGTCTCTATCTTTTTTTTAACCAAACAAATGAGTATAAAATTATTCCTCTTTGTGGTTTTGGTATTTTATTTCCCTGACTACTACTAGATATGCTTTCTATTGTCAATATCTCTATTAAATTTTATATCTTTTCATATGTATTTCATATCTTTTCATCATCTGTTAAATTATATTTTATATGTATTGAAGTTTTCATATAGCCTTGATTTTAATTCTTTGCAGAGTACATGTGTAGCAATGTTTTCTTTCTTTCCTTCTTTTTATCTTTTTCTTTCTTTCCTGTCTTTTTTTTGTGTGATTTTTTTCAAGATATGGTTTCTTTGTGTAGCCCTGGCTGTCCTGGAAGTTGCTCTGTAGACCAGGCTGATCCTGAACTCACAGAGATTCTCCAGCCTCTGTCTCCTGAGTGCTGTAATTAAAGGCAGGGGCCGCCACCACCCAGCGCAATATGTTTTTCTACTTGTGGCTCATCTTTTCATTTACTTTAAGCTTATATTTAATAAATTAATTTATCATTGAATTTATCAACCTTTCATAATTAGCACTTTTTATACCCTATTTTAAGAACCCTCATCACTTCCCCAGTTCTGTCACTGGTATTTGCTTAAGTTCTGTCCTTATAAATTTTATAATCAATTCATGAAACCTTATAAACAGCTCTCTGTAATTGGGGATTCATCAAATTTATGAATCATTTCATTAAAAATATGACACATTTTTAAAAATCATCTTAATTTCAGCACGCAGGACTATCTTTTCATTTAATTAGTTTTGTTTCATTTCCATCATCAGTTTTTTATTCTACAAATACTCTTGAGTGTCTTTTTCATCAATGTTAATATTAAAGTTAAAATTCATTGACTTTCTGGAAAAGGAATACAAAACTATAGAAAGCTTGGGCTACAGCGAGGAGAGCCTTGTATATTTACTATTGCTTGCAATTTATCACAGGAGTTGCTCACCCAAAATGATAGTCATGTTGAGCTTAGAGTGTCTGGGAAGTGTAGCCAGTGGTCCAGATACATAACACCGTATTATTAGTCTACTGGAGACCCAAAGAAATTTATTTGTGTTGTGTACTTTGAAGAACAAATGGCAAAACTATTGAAATCAGTCATGAAGTGTGTTAGTCCTGACATCAGAACAAGGAAAAGGAACAGCTCTGAAGATAAAGAAGGCGGTGGGTTTAGTTTATTTTTACGTTTAGAGGAATTGCTCGGGAGAACCGTTTTTGTTGGTTTTGCAGGAACAGAACTGAACTATGATGGTGGTTACTGTTGTCTGCAGTACTCCCCCTTGATGTCTTGTGTGGCTTGTTGTATCATTAATGATATTACTGCTTTAAAGCCAGGCCGTCTATTGTCGGTGACTTGAAATTCAGCCACCTGCTAAACCTTCTCACTGTTTATGTTATTGAGTGAGTAGATCCTTAGTTTTATAATATAGAAAATCATATCATCTCTGTAATATTTCTTCTTTTCTAGGCAAGCACTCTAGAAAAGCCACACCCCAGTCCTTTTTATCCGATCATTGTTTTTCTGAATTATTGTGCCTATTTATGATAATGAGAACTAGAGAGAGGCCGTTCAGTGAGAAAAGGGCTTGCCTTGCAAGCCTGACAGCCTGAGCTCAGACCTTACATGAAAGCCTGTATACAAGAGCATCTGTAAGCCAGTGTTCAGATGAGGAGATGGGAGGAAGAACCATGAGACTGAGAAGTGAGCCAGAAGCTCACTGGCTATGGGTCACTGAACTGGTAAGAACAAGAGAAACCCTGTTTCCAATAACTTAGGTGATGGCTGACAACTGAGGTTTTCCTATGACCTCCATATAGGTTCACAAGAGCACTCACATTTGCACACAAAATTATTTTAAATATTAGTAATCATTCAGAGATGTGCCTGCCTCTGCCTTCCAAGGGCTGGAATTAAAGGCATGTGCCACCACCGCTGGCCAGGCATATCTTTTAAGAATGGTATTTTAAACTCTATTAGAGGTGCTGGTGCCTGACAACATTGTGAGGTTCTCATTTCAAAATGAAATTCTAACATCCATGAGAGAATATTTTGTGTTGATTATAGGCAATTTAGAAATGTAAACCAGCTTTCCCCATAGTGGAAGATAACAGAGAGTAAGAGGGGATAGAAAGAAAGCAATCAGTGCGGCTCTGAGATGGCTTAGAGGTTAAGAGCTCTGGCTGCTCTTTCAGAGGACCCTGGTTCAATTCCCAGCATCCACCTGGCAGCTCACAACTGTAACTCTGACACCCCCACACAGACATACATGCAATAAAAACACCAATGTACATAAAAAATAAAAATGAATTCTTAAAAAAAGAACTGTAAATTCAATGCCTGGCAAATGGAGATTCCAGAATATTCAATTACTGGACAAAACTCTAAAGTCACACGCGGTGAAGACTTGATGCACTGCTTCCTGGTGGGTGCTAGGCAACATCCTCTTGCTGCTCCCTGCGTCTTCCCAGGAATCCATCCCTACAGCATAACTCACATAGTCTTTTTATCACTCACAGCTCAAATTCCACCCACCTGTGAAAGTCGGTATGGTTATAAAGTTGATAAAATATAGTCCTGTTTCTTACCAGCTGTATTTCAATTAGACAGATTTTTTTCCTGGTATCAAAAGCTGTAGGCCAGATTTTTCCTTGTATCAAAACCTGACAAACTAGGGGGCTGGAGAGATGGCTCAACGGTTAAGAGCATTGCCTGCTCTTCCAAAGGTCCTGAGTTCAATTCCCAGCAACCACATGGTGGCTCACAACCATCTGTAATGAGGCCTCGTGCCCTCTTCTGGCCTGCAGGCATACACACGGACAGAATATTGTATACATAATAAATAAATAAATATTTAACAAAAAAAAAACCTGACAAACTAAACATGTGAGCTACAGTTAGCCAGAGCGCAGACTTATCTTTCACCTGCAGATTACCTGGTAGGAAAGAAATGCAAATTCCTGCAAGTGCCTGTGCTCACATGCACGGCATGAGTGCCAATAATATTTCGATGACATGTTAAAGCTGAGCTACTTCAGCCAACTAGTTATTAATGTGTCCTATGTGTCTACTCCGGTGAAAATATAGGGGGGAAAGTGTATGGCATGATTACTATACAGAATTTGCTTGGATAGGGCCAAAGCTCAGGCCTATTTAAGATCAGTGGGAATTTAACCCTTTGTTGTTTATCTTTTTGAGACAACTTCTAGCTTCTTACTCTAGGCTGGTCCCTAATTTGTGATCATCCTATTACCATTTCCCTGGTACTGAGATGGTAGGCATGTACTACCACACCTGGTTCTAAAATACACAAATTTAAACAAGGTCAATGTAAATGTTTAGTGAAAGAAAACTTCAACACAAACCAGGTAGCCAGGAGACTTACATATATTTGTTCTAACAGTTCAGTCTATGCAGAATGCACCAAGTAGAATTCTGCGTAAATAAGTCATGTTTTATTGAAGGTGCTAGCCCTGAATTTTTTTTTTCACTGTGTAACTTTGGCACTGAAGCTTTGGTGAGAGTATGTGTGCAATAAGAATGTGAGCAATTGTTAGTGATGAATCGCGAGATGTGTTAGAGGATCTCAGAGGCTTGCAAACAGGATGAACAAATAGTAGTGGGGGACCTAATCATTACTGTAATTGCATGTAGATTTGACTCTTGTTCCAGTTGTCTTCAGATACACAGAATGAATTCTTTCATATGGTTGAAGTTAATAGTACCTCCCAGCTTTGAAATTCCCAGGCCTAGGAAATGAACTTGCAGTCACGTGGGTAAAGGCTGGGCCCCAGAGAGCATAGGTAAAGATGGGCTAACGTTAGGCTAGAAAGTCCTGAAGCTTTAGAACGAGATGGCAGACACTCTAGGGTCTGGGGCAAGTGTTTCTGCACAGTGATTTGTCTAATTGAACTGAGAGGGGAACAGATCATCTCCTTTCCAGTCTCCAGTCTTTCAGGAACAGAGGGAGATTTCTGGTGAAGTGGGTGGGTATCTGTGAATTAGCACAAAGTTACTAGTTCTGTGTGGGCTTGGCTGCTTTTTCAACAAAGGACTTTATCTAGATACATGAGTGAGTTCTTTTTTAGCATCTCTCCCAGTACAGTCCCTTTTTGTTCAATGAACCACTTCTAGAACCTTCCAAACAGCTCCCTTGGCCCTAGGCTCTCTACTAATCGGTTCTTGATGCAACCGTTTGAATGATATTTCTGAAACACAAATCTACTGACTTCCATAGATTTTGAGATAAAAACATGAATTTTCAATATAAGGCCGTTTCCCATAAGCAGTGGCAGTGTGACCTCTGTAACCACTCTAGCCTCACAATGCTCTCTATCTACCCCACTGGCCTCCTTCCTGTCTCACAGAATGTTCCCATTTCAGGTCCCGTGTTCCCACCTTCCCCATATGGTGGACTCTTCCTCATACTCCAGGTATCAGCTCCGGGTCACCTCCCCAGAGAAGCCTTCCCTGATCATACTGCAGCCCACTAATATAGGCTCTTATTTGGCCATGTGTCTCTCCTTCACTGCAACTGTCACAATATGTTTGCTGTGATTATTTGCCTGCTTAGTGCATTTAACTCCTGTCTATTTCCTGCAAGATTTCATGAGAGCAGGCCTACACATCCAGTTATTTGCCACTGTAGCCACAGCTGAGTAAATGGACACACATACATACACACACACACACACACACACACACACACACACTATCCTACAAGATAAACCCAAGAAAAAGCTAAATGACTTTAGAAAACATTTTAGATCATTTTCACCCAAATCTCTACCTGACCCCTCATGCAGTTTTACATATAAGATCCGGAAAATTCTGCAGTTAAGGAAACTCATTTGGCTACAGGGTGCAAACCAGGTTTCCCTAGGATGTGTGCTGAACAAGAGTTCTATCCCCAGGAGATAACCTGGGTGCCCATATTCATCCTGTATCCGGAAGCAGGAAGTGGTGGCAAGAGTCTCAATGATTTCTAAAAGGAAGTTCCCAGTTCAGTTGCCCTGGGAATCCAGGCAACTAAGTGTAGGACTAAGATTCTTAAAGCAAGCTTTATAAATGGATCCTGAAGCACTGACTGAAGAGGAGGCAGCACACTGTGCCGCTCACGAAATACTTGCTTAGTGAATGAAAAGAAGGAGAAGGGAGCAAAGATGGCAGCGCCTTAGCTAATGGTTCCAGTCTTTTCATAAGAAGAAAATCGTGCAGTTAAGCCTGTTATTAAGGTGTGAATAAGAGAAAATTTTAAGCCCTTTAAACTTTAGTAGTTAGTGTGTGGACATTTTAACTAGGTAGTAAAGACTGTGGCATAACACACACACACACACACACACAGGGTTCAAAGGCATTTACCCAGTAACTTGTTTTATTACACTTTTAAAAGCGCGCGTGTATGTGTGTGTGTGTGTGCACGTGTGCGTGTGCAAGTGTGTGGATAAAGGGTAGGTGAGGGAACAGCTTGCAGGATTCGGTTCTCTCCTACTTCGTGGGTTCTGGAGAGCAAATTCAGGTTTTCAGGCATGGCAGCAAGCACATTGATCTTCTAAACCGTCTTGCCTTCCTCCCACAGTGCTCACCCAATAACTAGATTTGAAGAGTTAGGGGTGGAGAGATGACTCAGTAGCTAAGAGCATTTGATGGACCCAGATTTGGTCCCGAACACCCACAGGTCCCCTTATAACTGTTTGTAACTTTGTTTCCAAGGAGTCCAATGCCCTCTTCTGACCTCTGTGGTCAGTAAGTATACACAGGATGCACTTATATACATGTAGGCACATAAAATGAAGTACATAAAATAAAATAAATCTAAAAAAAATGAAGAACTTTAAGAGTTGCCATGAACACTTCAAGAGTAAGTGAAACGTGTTTAATAAAAACTCAGGGTCAGAAATTAGGGTCTAACCTGAAGACCCGAAAAGGAAAGCAGCCAATCACTGGCTCTTACCTCGATCTCAGTCTGAAATAGCGATCCTGCCTCCAGGAATCTGAGAATGAGACTGTGTGTTGAGAGCTGTTTCCTCCCATTTTATAATCCTCTCTAGGGCTGGGATTAAAGGTGTGCACCGCCCAGTTTCTATGGCAACTAGTGTGGCTACTGGGATGAAAGGTGTGTGTTACCACTACTTGGTCTGTCAGGCTGGCCAGTGGGGCTGTTTTACTCTCAGATCTTCAGGCAGGCTTTATTATGAAAATACAATTGAAAGGCCACTACAAGTAAGTAAATGCTGACCTTGGTTTTGTGATAAACATTGACAGTGGCCATATATTCTAGATTTTAACATTAACTTCCTTTTTCAAAAGATTTACTTATTTTATCAGAAGAGGATGGCAGGTCCCTTGTAACTGGAATTACAGATGGTCACGATCACCATGTAGATGCTAGGAAACAAATCCAGGTCCTCTGCAAGAGCAGCAGTGCTCTTAATGACTAAGCTGTCTCTCCAGGCCCCCATTAACTTCCGTTTTTTACAGGTCCAGTGTTCCCCCCACCCCACCCCGCCCCAGTGCTCACTTTCTTTGATCTTTGGTATCTTTTTGACAGTGCTCAACAACCCCTCTTCTTGCTTCTCTCTGTCCTTGTTTCTTGACCTACCCTTTCAATTTAATTTCACTTCAACCAGTATTTATTGGCCACCTCTGATGTTCCAGACACCAGGCTATCATCATTCATTTATGAACTCATTCATCAACATTAATTGAGTTCCTACTGGCTTGTGGGCAGTGTGCCAGAGACCGGGATAAAGAGAGGAACAAGCTGTGGTCTCTTGGCATAAGATGCTGCCCCTCTTGGTGAGGGAGCCTGCTAACTGTATCATGGAGTGGTGAGGTGATGAGAGGGTAGAACTCAAAGCCTGGGGCCCTCTGAAAGGGAAGCAATTACTTCCCACAGGGGACACAATTCTAAGCATTATGCCTGGCATTGCCAAACTTTCAATAAATATTTATTACCGGAACAGAAATCCTTCTAGACACAAACAGGGTCATCAGGGAGACTTTGCTGTGCTTACCTAGTGACTTCCAACCCAAGGGGCGGTGTCTTAGGAGTGGAAAGGGATGGTCACAAAGATAATGTTTATCAGAACATTTTATTATTCTGTTGCGCCACTTGAAAGTTCTGTGCAAATACATACTTAAAGCTATATTACAAACAACATTTATAATAAATCCAATGTAATACATTTGTAAGTTAATGAGAATATAATTATTATTTTCATAATACAAGATACAGAAACTAAGACTCAACTAGGAAAGCTGACAGATACACACTACAGAGTCTTCACCAAAGCCATTTGTCCTCCGAAGGCTGGTGGTGAGATTTTACATTTGACACAACTGGAAGTGAATTGCTGGGTTGTAAAGGAATGGATTTTGTAAGCTAAAGTTTGCCGCCCATGCTAGAATCAAAATCACGGGACTTTGTTTTAAAAAAGAAATTCCTCAGCCCTAGCCCTTATAGTCATGGGGCTCAGAGAAATTAGAAAAAATAAGAAAGCGCCATGTGGATTGGGGGTGAAATGACCCCCCCATCAGAGCCTGAGGCAGGTGGGGAGAGTTGGCCATGCCCCTCATCATCTGCAGCACTTAGGAGAGTGGCCCCTATCCCCCTTCAGAGCAGGCCCTGAAGGTGTAGATATGAGAGAAGTGACCCTGAGGACAGGGAAGCAGAACTGGCCCCACCCCTTCCTTGCTCACCCTGGTGGTGAAGGCAGGGGAGAGCTGGCGGCTGGGGCTGACCAACCCTACAACGACTCAGGCCCACAATCAGGGTTAGGTGTTGGCCCACCCCAACATCCGCCCCATCTGTGATCTGCTGGAGCACAGGAAGGGACGGGTACTGCAGACCCAAAGCTGAGGATCTCCACAACACAGGGCAACAGCAGGATACCCAAGAAGAGTCGCAGTGAGGGCTCAGCATCAATAGTGAGGCAGAAACCAGAGGCCAGGAGCCAGACCAGTGACTCTTAGCAATGACTCTTGCAAGGAAAGGTATGTGGGTAAAAGGGTCACTGCATCACTCACTGTGTCACGCTCCAGCTTCCGTGATGAGATTGGCTTTTTCCTTCTCTCTCTTCTTCTTCTTCTTTTTCCTCTTAAATTTTATTTTATTTTTGGGAGGAAGTTGCAAGGGCAGAGGGCAGATATGAAGAGATGGGGAAGTGAATGGTATGGAGATGCATGATGTGAAAGAAATAAAGAATAAATAAAAAGAAAGTGAAAAAATAAAAAAAAAAATAAGAGAAGGTCTTAACTTGACAGTCATGAGATGTATTATGAGATCCGGAGGAATAAGATTTTAGGCAAGGAGTAAGATAGATAACCAAGAAAGCGCAGCTGTATCTTGGTAGTTCTCTCCTGATGGTCAGAACACCATGTTGTAGTTAAGTGTCCTTGAGGCTTCTGATAAAGTTTTCCACTACATCAAAAACAAAGGTACAATGACATTTTTACACACATGTGCACTAACAAAGGGTCTATATCCTCAAAAACTTCAGTTTTAGTACTTGTTGTTTGTTTTGATCCCCTTCCCTTTGTAGGCTTCTCTAGAGGATCATGAGGGAAAATACCCTACAAGGGAGACCCTGTCCACCATGATTTAGGAGGGGAAAGGGTCACCTTGCTCCATGAATATGACACCCACTTCATAAATATTCATAAAAATGTTGACACCTACAGCAAAAGCCTACTACTCTTTGAAATATTTGCTTTATTTTCATTTATTAAATTAACTTCTGCTTAAAAAATGTCATGTGTATGCATGTGATTTATTATGACATGTATATGGCATACATGGAGTTTGTATAACATATATGTTATTTATCTTATATATAATACATATGTGTTATTTATTACAAAGAATTTGTTCAGGAAAATTTGTTGAAACATGCTTGTAATCTCATTTACATAGACGGGTGAGACAAGAGGGTCATGAGTTAAAGTTCAGCCTGGGCTACATCTCCAAATTCCATCTCAAGGGGAAAAAAAAGAAAACCTGGATGGCACAGTTATAGTAGTTCAGAGGTCCCAAGAGCTACAGTCAGCAAGCTGGAGGCACAAGAAGCCAAGGGTATTAGTGTTACACTGAATGCTGTCCGATTTAAGACCCAACAAATATTAAGCATTTGACTTGAATCTGAAGGCAGGGAAAAGCTCATGTCTATCTGAAGCACTGAGGCAAGCGTACCCTCTTAGCCTTTTTATTCTACTCAAGTCTGTTGTCGATTAGACCCCTCCCCACCCATACACATACTGTGCTGCTTTATTCAGTAGTTAGCTCAAGTATTAATGTCACCTTTCAAACAATCAAATTAATATTTGAATTTTTTAGAAAAGAAAAGTTCTAAAGTTAATGTCATCTTTTAAAAAATACACCCAGGATATCATTTGACGAATGACTGGATATCCTGTGGCCCAGTAAATTGGACACACAAAATTAACCATCTGCAGTATACTGAAATTTGAGGCCCTCTGCAGGCCGCTTGGAAACACAGACTTTCAAGAAGGGATGGATGCAACCACAGTCGCTGAGAACTGCTAAGTGGGAGGTAGGAGACAATGGGGCAGGGTAAACAGAGGACGGGTAGAGAGAATGAGGGTGGGGGGAGGTCCCACTCTTTCTCTGCTGATGACTCTGCTCCTCTTGCCAGTGCTACATAATGAGTATCCGTTTCTGCCGATCAGGAGTTCGGGAAGAACACTGTTAGGTACTTCACTCTTGAGTTCTTCCATGTCACTGAGGACAGACACTGGTTGGGGTTTTCATTATCTCCTCGGGGCAGAATTTCCAAGATGGTCCTCTCATGGTTGTCTGTTGGGAGCAGCTGTCACCTCATGTACAGAGCCTCTTTAGCACAGTCATTTGAGGGTACTGAGACTTCTTACTTGGCTTCTGGCTTCATTCCAAGGGCACTAGGCAGAAGTTGCCCAGCTTTTCTGGCCTAGATTCAGAAATCACACAATGTCGCTTGTATGCAGTCTCTAGGAGGAAGCAGTCATAGCCCTGTCAGTCAGATACAGCAGGATAGGAAAGAGACTCCACTTCTTGATGGGAGAGCGTGAGATGGTAGACGTTTGCACGGATTATAACACATTAGTGATTAACTCTGAGATATCAATAATGCTTTGGCACTGCATTATGGGAAGAAAGAAAAGCCCTTCTCCTTGTAAGCATTTAACCAACAGTGAGTCCAGATCGAAATTCTCTACTTCATGTTCCCTGTATCTTCCACCCTCTGTCTTCCTGTTGTATACGAGTCTGAATCTGTGCCTGCCTGAAGGTTCTGTCTGTCCCTGTGTGTCTGCCTGTGTGTGTCTGCCCCTAACAATGGATTTACTGAACATCATAGAAAGCATCACATGGGATAGGAAAGGAGTACTTTACAGGAATCTTTAACAGAGTTTTACAAGGGATTTAAGTCACTGACTCCAAAGATCCCAACTAACCAGATAACAAACATCATTGTTTATCAACCTATACCCATAAACGGTTTCTTCCAACATTTATGTTAGATTTGGGCATGTTTTCTACCTTTATGTTAGAATTAGGAAGTTGCTTTCAACTTCTGTATTTGCTGTTTTTAGTAAATGATACACATACATTATCTGGGTCAGGAGCATGGAAGAGTACATAACTTAAGATCATAGCTGTGCATTAGCTCAGGTTGTAAAAGTTGTCTACATGGGGAATCCAAGGCAAGGAAAGTTGATTGTTATGGTGTTCTCTCATAAGCAGGTTAAACAGTTTGAGTACACAGTAGGCTAGCAGTCTTAAATGTTACTGTGACCTCAAGATGTATTATTAAATCTTGCTATGCGATCCAGCAAAAGTTCCCGTCTGTTGGAATGTAAGAGATATTTTCGGAATATTGCATCAACACAGACATTTTTAGCCCATCTTTGGGAAACACAATATGACACAGCTCCCAGATGACCTATTCCCATCTGACCTTTTATTTCCTTTTCAGTTTTTTTTTTAAATATACAACAGTCTACAAGGTGTCTCCCTTGGATGTCTTCTCAACTCAAATTCAGTTCCAAAATACAATTCATCACAACAACTCATTCCCGGTACTCTTATTATTTGAAGATGTGATTACTTGACAAAAGAGACAAGACAAACCTTTTATCATTGAGTTTCCCTTTCCAAAAATGATAATGAACTTTTCTTTTCTTTTTTTTCCATTCTTCTATGGGCTCGTGGCCTCCCTTCATCTGCGGCCATCACCCAGTCAGCCCCAAATCCTGCGTTTCACTTTCTTACCTCTGGACCATTCCTCATGGAAGTCCATTCTTCTAACTTTCCTCTCCTGGGTCTCCTGGGAAGTGAACTCTGAAATGCAGTTTCGAATGCAGTTTCTTAAGGAGTAACTTTGAGATCTACAGAAGGAAAGGAAAAGAACTCGAATCAGGAAGAAACGGTGAAGTTGCAATATAGGCCCCATCACAAACTCAGCCCATCCCTTGGTCCCCTTCAGAGGTGCCCCAGGATGAGAAGACCAAGATGGCTGAGTCTTTGTGCTTTTGCCTTGCTCAACCTTGAGCTTGGTCACTGTGGAGGATGATGGGTAACTATCCGCTCTCAGGCGCCAGAGCCATAAGTCTTCCCTTCAACCAGTCTTCAGCAGACGCCATTCAGTGTCTCTGATGTGACCTCCTCTCTAATTTTTATCATTATTAGTACTAGCGGTAGTAGTAGTTGGGTACGTATGCATGCATCCATGAATGATGTGTGTGAGCGCAGTGCCACGGCACATGTGTGGGGGGTCAGAGGACAACTTTTAGGATCAGTTCTTTCCTTCCGTGACCAGTTCCAGAGATCAAATCCAGGTGCCTGGTGTAGCAAACACTTTTGCCTGCTGGGTCGTCTCACCAGCCCAACCCTACCCTACCCTTGGATTGTTTTTAATGAATATTATCTTGTTTTCCTCCCATCTTCAGCTAGGTTATGAGCTGTTTCCACATGATAGTCAGCCCAGGAGGATGAACACACATATTCATAGTGAGGGCTTAGGATATGTGCTGGATCAAGACAGGGAATGGGGCTTGGAAGGGATGGCCGTCATGTTTGAACTGTGCCTGAGGCCTGACTCCACCTTTCCTTCCCCAGCACCCAGTCAGGATCCTTTGTGGTCTAACAGGTTGCTGTGAGTGTTTAACTAATTAGTAGCTATAAAGTGTTGCCCAAATGCCAGGTATAATTATGGTGAGTAATTATTTGGGCCCAGAAGGGAAGCATTCCAGCTGTTATGGAGTGAAGGAATAATAAAAGATAGTGTGTTCTCTTGGGCCTGTGGAAGCAGGACCTGTTTTCCTGCCCTCTCAGGTTCGGGCCCTGAATGCAGGCCTTACAAACAGGGCACTCCAGCCTGTATTTGTCACATGTTTTTCCTTTTCTTTATAGATCCGTTGTTGTTTGGGAGAGAGGAAAGGGATTCTTGAGCACACTGCCTCGATCGACATTCCTGGGGACCTGCCCTCTTTGGGGTCCCAAGGGGTGGCTCTTGCCACTCCACAGTGTCTGATATTTAATAATAGCCTCCACCATCATAATAACACATTAGAAATAAAGCACTCTGGAGCTCCCTAAATGGAAATTTTTACGTGGTTTTTTTATATTTAGAGTTCTGTTTCTCCCTCTGGGCAAATTTTATAAATAACCATTGGGAATGCTGAACAGAATTCAATTTCCATATTGATTCCGTTTCTCTTTCCATGTAAGAAACACCAAGAAATTTTACATCTGTGACCTTTCTCCCTGAAGGCTTAGAATTAGATAATGTAAATAGGGAAGGAAAGTTGAGGAGATCATGTAAACAATGTTTTGTTTAGACAAATGTGAACACACACACACACACACACACACAATTTCAACACAAGATGCTGAGCCTAGGGCCTCACATATCCCAGCCAAGTACTCCACTACCCAACTACACAGCCACCCTCCCTTCCTCCATGTTATATCTGGAGATAAATCCAGATTCATCTCAATATCATTACTTATCACGGTAAAAGGTGTAAGCTATAGTATTCAGCATCAACGGAACACTTACTGTGTGTCCAGCATAATTTTAAGCTTGTTTGTGTTATCTCGAGCACATCTTACTTTAGCCCCGTAGCTTTTATTGCTAACGCATTTTATAGAGTAAACACAGGGATTAAGTACTTTATCCCCAAGTATCAGTCTGGGTCCAGAGTCACGATTCCTAATGGCTCTTTGCTATAAGGTAAAGCACACTAGAGCATGTGGGGCATCTTACTTCTCTAAAGGAAAGCCAGGCAGGATAAGGATCCAATAAGGATACCCTTTGTGTCAGTTATCTGGAACCTGAGAGAACACTTTTACCCTCTTTAGGAGGTACTCCAAAGTTTCTTGACAAAAAATTTTCTTTTTTTAAATCTAATATTTAAGATTGAGCCGAGAGCCTTGTGCATGCTGGGCATGTGCCGCCGCTGGCTCCCAGTCTCTTGGTGGAGCTTTTCTACGCCTGCGGTCTCTGAGCTTGGCCCAGGAGTCAGAGCTAAGTCCCAACCCGCTGAATGAAATTGGAGTCCATGTTCATTGTCTGTCCTCACTCAGAGATGACTTTTGGCAAACGAGCTCTCCCAGGAAGGAAGATGTACTTCTCCTCCCGTGTGTGCCCTACTCCCCACTGGTTTAGAGAAAACCTAATACCCACCACACACTCCTAGAGCATTCTGGACGTTTCCTTCAGAGCCCTTGCTGCATTTGTCCAGTATCTCCCGGCCTCACCAGACGGCAAAGCTTCAGTGGGGGCGACATCTGAGTCTGCAGCATCCCAGGACCTCACACAATGCATAGCACAGGGCAAGCCCAAAATAGCTGCTGGAGAAGTAAAGAATATCACATATGGCACCCTTTGGTCATGCTGGTAAAATATTGCCACAAGCTACTAAATAAATCCACTTTTCTGAAACTTTATATATTCAGTTAAAATTTCATATAAAGGTTTTTCAATGTGCAATCTTAACAATATTCGAACTAAGAGTAAAGACTAACTTTCCATCATGGTTAAGAATTGGTCAGGTTGGTTCTTACCCTCCAGCTTGTATCCCTTGCTGCATGGTGGTTGTCAAGTGTTGGAACCTTGGTGTGTTCATTTTCCTTTGGGCAAAGGGGGCTAACTCCATGGTCAAAGCAATGATAAAAAATGAAATAAGTCAACCCAAGCCTTCAGAACTAGATCTAGTGTGCGGGAATTTCCCATATGTCTTGGCAATTACTATCAGCTTGGTCTGATAGCACCCTGATAGATTGACCTTGATCTGGTATAGATTTCTGTTTTTCCTGCGAACAGCATAGGAAAGCAAAGGAAGGCCAAGTGTGATGGCACCTAGGTTCTATATCTCTGCCGTACACTTTCCTCAAGAGGTCACAGAGAGTCTTCCCAGTTCCCACCCCCAAGCGTCATTCTTTCAGTGTAGTGTGGCCTCTTGGGAAGCATAGACTTCCTGGTCTTCTGAGGCCTCTGGGGAAATGCCTGCTTGATTGGCTTCCTGGTTCCATTATATGCTCCAGAAAAAATCCTTCTGATTCAGTTAAACTGACTACACAAATGCCAGTGAAACCCAATTAATAAAAACTCAGGATCAGAAATTGGGGTTCCACCTGAAAAGCAAAGCAGCCAGCCACTGACTCTTACTTCGACCTCAGTCTGAAATAGCTATCCTGCCTCCTGGAATCTCAGAATGAGATTTTGTCTGAGAGCTCTCTCCCCTGTATTATAATCCTCTCTAGGGCTGGGACTAAACGTATGCACCACTGGGATTAGAGGCATGCACCACCCGATTTCTATGGCAACTAGTGTGTGTGTTTCCATAACTTGGTCTGTAAGGCTGACCAGTGGGGCTGTTTTACTTTCAGATCTTCAGGCAGGCTTTATTTATTACGATACAATTGAAATGCCACTACAGGCCAGGTCCCACAGCAAGTCATTGAGACCCTGCAGCCGTTAGTTCCTCTCTCCTCTACCTCACCCTCATCCCTGCCTTCATCTGAATATTAGGGTTCTTCCCATAGGTCTCCACAGTATGGTCACCACCTTACTTAACTTTCCAAAGTTTGTCACTGTTATCTCAAAAGACCAAAGACTGCATAATATTTACTTCCCTGGGTATAGCAATGCTAACTCAAGTCACAGTAAAAAGCCAGACTCTTTGGTGCATGCCTGTCTTCCTTAGGGCATGAGGACAGGAAGATCAGGAGTTCATGTCCAGCCTAGGCTAAATAAACAAACAAACAAACAAACAAAAAACAAAAAAACTCTGTCTCAATCAATACCACCACCAAAGAATGAAGTGAGGTTGGTACCTTCCTTTTACAGACAAAACTGAAGGAGAAGAGAGGTTGAGAAAATGTGTCCAGGGTCACTCAGCAGAGTCAGGATTTGAACCAGCCTCTGGACTGCCCCTTAATCATCATACTAGACTGCTTTTGAAGGACGTTCTCCCACTCCTACTCCCCGAGGAAACTCTCCTTTAGATCCCTCACAGCACCAAATGAAAGGCTAATGGAGAGATCTACAAAGATGTGGTGTACCAGCTTAGGCAAGCATGGTACGGCTTGAGTCAGCTCTGCAAGTGAGATGCACAGGGCTTCATGCTGGAAGGAGTTTCTGTGTGTGTATGTGCATGTGTGTTATGTAATATACATATCCATGTGGGTATGGGCACTTGTGTGCACATGTGGAAGCCATAAGTCAATATGAGTTGTCAAGCTTATTTTTTGAGACAGAATGTCTGTCCTAGTTAGTTTTGGTTGTTAACTGAACACAATCCAGGGTCATCTGAGAAGGAAAGCCTTGGCTGAGATATTCCCTAGGTCAGCTTGGCTTGTGGTTATGCCTAAGAAGATAGTCTTGATTGTGAATGGATGTAGAAGGGCCCAGCCCACTGTGGACAGCGCCATTTCCTGGGAAGGTGGTGTTAGGCTGAGTAAGAAGCCTAGCTAAGCGTGAACCTGTTAGCTAGCAAACTAGCCAGCATCATCCTCCAATGGTCTCTGCTGTACTTCCTTGGCTGGTCAGATGTCATGCTACGAAAAACAGGTTCCTGCCTTGACTTCCCTCATTGGTGTACTATTGACCCTAGTGTAAGCCAAATAAACCCTTCTCTCCATAAGTTTCTTTTTTTTTTTTAAGATTTATTTATTTATTTATTTATTATGTACACAACATTCCTTCCATGTATGCTTGCATGCCAGAAGAGGGCACCAGATCTCATCATAGATGGTTATGAGCCACCATGTGGTTGCTGGGAATTGAACTCAGGACCTCTGGAAGAGCAGTCAGTGCTCTTAACCTCTGAGCCATCTCTCCAGCCCTCCATAAGTTTCTTAAGGTCAGAGTGACTTATCATAGCAATTGATGGGAAACAACCTGGAGCTCCTTGATCCCCCTAGGCTGGCTGGCTCATGACCTCCAGGGACCCACCGAATATCTACTCTCCCCACACACACTCCCACTACCCTTACAGACACGCTGCTCTGAGTGACTGACGTTTACCTGGGCTCCGGGGCTCCAGACTCAGCTTCTCATGTTTGCACTGCAAGCACTTTGCTGATCCCACCATCTCCCCAGCCCCTAAATGGAGTTTTGATATACTAACCATGGAAAGTTAAATGGGAAGAAGAATAGCCTATGCCTTGTGTGGTTGTTTTGAACAATAAGTTAAAGACCAGCACATAAATGCTTGATTCTTTTTCTCTGCTTGATTTTGGCTTTGTATCTCTTCTTTCACATCCTCAAGATGCGGAATTGGCAGAGATTTTGAAGAGAACACCCAGGATTGGGGGATGGGAAGGTCCGGTGTAAATGCCGCTGCCTTTTCCCTCCTGTGCAATCACAATAGAAGAATTTTCTTCTTTACGGTCTCACTTTCCTCATCTCTACAATTAGTATAAAATACTTTCACTCCCTATGAAAGAGCCCTGTACATTCTTAATTGAAATCACACTATATATGGAAATTAAAGGCCTCTCCTATTCTGTTACCAAGACTAGTCATAGTCTTGGAAAGCTTTCAGACTTACAGAATCTATAAGAACACTATAAGGTCCTTTAATGAGTCTTCTAGACCTTTTGGTTTTCAAGATTTCTTTATCAAGACAAATCTGTCAAGAAGAGAGGCCCCAAAGTGGGTGTTGCACATGTGTTTGGGGAAACGGAAGCATCAGAGAAATGACTGCAGAAGTCAAAGATCTAAAAGGCCGTCTTGAAGGTAGACAGTTAAACTTCTGAGTGATGCCCTGGGCAAGAACCAGGACTTCCCGTAGATGTGCCTGCGACAGATTCAGTATCCAGTAAAAAGCAAGAGTATTCTTTTGAAGACAGCACCAGAAAATTAAAACAACTACTCGGAGAGAAAAAGAGGAAATCGAGAAGGAACTTCAGATCGTTTTAAGGGGTTGGTCAGAGGAACTAGTAAGGCAACAGGTGGTGGAGCAATTTGTTGACTTGGCTTGAGAAAGGCTTATTCTCTCTAGCAAGGCTCCAGGCCAGGAGAGAGGGAAGAGGAGGAGCTTGTGTGTGAGGAGGTAAAAATGAGGAAAGCAGGAGGTGGGCTAAGAACTGCGGCCTGGTTTGACTGAATGTAACCAGTGTGTAGAGCTGCAGTGTTGTCGCTGGCTGCTTCAGGCCCCAGAGCCTAGAGGTGCACACAGTCCACTTACTCAGTTAACTCAGCAAACATTTACAGGCCTGAGAGTGAATTCCCCGCAGTGGACCCACGTGGGATTGCCGGCTTTGGCGAGCCTCCTTGCCTAGCGACCAGCAGAGGGCAGAAGAGACACGCAGATGCCGAACGCTGCACAGCCCACTGCCTAGCTTCCCCGCGGGGGAAACTGGGTCACTTGGTCCTGCCAAGCGCCAGCATTGCCGGGGTGGACACACTGGGGTTCACCACAGGCACAGTGAGACCTCCCACACCATTTGCCAAGGCTACGGAAGTATTCTTGCTTTTGAGCTTACAGAAGTCACCCCCATTTATAGAAGGCGGGATGAGACAGACAACAGGACTTGGTTTATTAGGTTTATTTTTCTTGAAGCAGCTCGCTGGCGCACTTGTTTGGTTTTTAAGACAAGTTCTCACTATGTGCTCCAAGCTGGTCTGGAACTCATGGTCCTCCTGCCTCAAAACGCTGGAATGTACAGGAAGGAGGACACCACTGCATGTGGGATGGCTCAGGGTTGGGATAAAAAAAAGCTAGAGAGCATTCTTCCAGTAAACAATTAAGTAGTAGGTCACCGGGCAGGCCTCAGGCTGGGTTTTAGAGCACAGGGGAGGCCAGACCCTACAAAGCACTGATGGATGGAGCAGATTGCCTCAAGAGAGTTTACGGAAGCGGTCAGGGCTCTCTCTAGGCTGGGAGGAAACTTCCATTTGGAGTTTGGGGGAGGGCTAAGTGAATAGGTGAGTGCCAGATCACATTTCTTAATGGTTAGGAGGCAGACTTGGAGTCAGATTGGCTTCTTCTCTTAGTCTTGCCAACCAGATGCCGTGGAACCTTGAGCCAGTCATTTTCCGACCTCATTTGTCTCTTCTGTAAGCTGGTAGGGCCACTCTAAAGACGAAGCAGAAGAAAGGCCCATTGTGTCAGGGTGTGGCTGGGTCTCCTCCCCTTCCGCCCTCCCTGGTGGGACATCAGGTACTGCACTCACATCTGTGGCTGGTACCTCTGGAGCAGGACAGGAAGGAGGGATACCCACTAGGCTATTAGTCCTTCGAGTGATCTCATCCTGCAGGAGAACTGCTAACGTGGAGCCAGGGGACTCCTCTCCATCCGAGCACATAGCAGCCTGCTGCAAAGAGACGTAGGGGGTTTGGGGTGACTATGTCTCTGGCCCTTAAAGCATGAGACCTTCGAGGGCTGAGAAATTAGTAAATGAGAGTGGTCTGGAATGAGAGGGGACTTGGAGATGGAATGGGACTCTGGGTCTTCTTATGGACTCTGTGATAGTTAGTAGGGCCATCCAAATGCTAGTCAAGGATTGGTTGATATGAGTGAGCCTGGAAGACATTATGTTAAGGGAACTATGCCAGGCACAGAGGGTCAAATACTGCGTGCTTTCATGTGAGGAAGCTAAAAAGTTGATCTCCTTGAAGATGAGAGTAGAATAGTAGTTACCAGAGGCTGGGGGCGTGGGGAGAGGATAAGAAAGGGTTGGCTAGTGGGTAGTAGTATGCAGGAGGAAAACGTTCTAATGTTCTATAATTACAGTAGTGAGAATATAATTTATAATAATTTATTGTGTATTTCAAAATAGCTAAGAGGAAGGATTTTGAATGTTTCCAACCTAAAGAAGTGATAAATGTTTGAGGTGACAGATATGCTAATTACCTTAATCCAATCGATAAACATTTTATACTTGTATTGCAAGTGTCACATTATACCTCATAAATATGTAGAGCTATTTTGAGTTTTTTTTTTTTTTTCAAAAGAACCAACTTGTGAGTGTTTTCTCCATTAAGGCCCGGCAGCAAGAACTGTGCTGTCCTTTCCACTTCAGCAGAGGGAAGTCAGGCATGGCTGCGTCTACATAAAAAGGCTAAGCACAGTGCTCCATACTTATTACTTGGTAATGAGGCAAGAATCCTGGAGAACTAATTGGAATTCTTAGCTTTACTGATTAAAAAAAAAATGAAAGCAAGGCTCAGAGAACCATGTGGCCAGGGAACCACTATTCCCATCCTTTTCCATTGCCTTTAGGGTCTTTCTCTGTGACCATTTGGACATTTGGCTGGATCTCTCCAATGCTTAGGCATCTCTGCCTTTGGGACAAGCTCTTCATGAAATCCTCACATTGGACTCGGGTCAGTGCTTGTGTAACTCCACCTTAGAAGTAAGACAGCTGGAATTCTTCCAGTCAGACCAGCTCTGGGTACACTGTGTACTCTAAGACCGATAGGTCCTGCATTGGGTGCGTGATGCTGGGGACATGATCTACTAAACAACAGTCACCAGATTTAGAATCCCAGCACCGCTGTGTGGGTTGTGAGACCTGACACAAGGTGTTCAAGCTTCAGGTATCAGTGTCTTCATCTGATGGAGACAATAGTAGTATTTACTTTATGAATTTTTGTTTTTCCAGTTTCTCTTAACCTGCTGGTTCTCAGCCTTCCTAGTGCCGGGACCCTTTAATACCATTTCTCCTGCTGTGGTGACTCCCAACCACGAAATCATTTTTATTACTATGGTTATGAATCAATGTAAATATTTGATAAGCAGGGTATTTGATATGTGGCCCCCATGAAAGGGTTGTTTGACCCTAAGGCTCATGGCCCATAGGTTGAGAACAACTGTCTTAATCTGAAGTTAGAAGGAAGTATATAACTGTTTGGCTTTCTCTTTTTCTTGGAAAAGTCAAACAGCAGGATCCAAAAGGTAAGAGGTTGGAAGACAGTCTCTATATTTTTCTAGTGCAAGCACTGGGAGCTATTGATTAGAACAAATAATTCAAAAGCTGGGAAGCAGGGCCTGGCAGGCCTGTGCTCTCCTATTGTGACCATATCCTAACCACTGAGCTTCCTAGTGCGTTAGAGTCCTCTATGGACAAGCAGAGCTTGTCCTTAAAGGTCCTGCGCCCTCTACCTACTGAGACTCAGTTACTGGGCTGGCCTCTTATTTTCTGGGATTTGACCCAGGCCTCATATTGCCACAGCCGCTGAAGAGGGAGCACTTTGATGGTGTTCTGGCCTGCTTCCCAGAGGCGGTCACCAGGCCCCAGGGAAGCCCCTGGTTTACTCGTGTGAATGCTGCAAAGGGCCAGGCAACAGGAACTTTGGCCTTTTGGCATGTGCTTCCAGCCAAAGCTTTTCAAGGAAAGATGAGGACGAACAGTAAGGTTGGCAAAACAGTGAAAAATAACCCAGAGCTTGCTTTCTGTGGCCTTGCTCTGAAATCTCCAGCCTCAGTCACCTGGGAAATGATGAATCCCTGAAAAGAAACAATGGTCTGGGAAGTTTCCCATTTGAAATGGCCTTGGCAAGGAATGAGTCCCACTAGGGTGTAGGGGTAGAATACAGCACAGAAAAGCAAGTATGGATGGGAGCAGGTACCCTGTGACGGATTCAGTCAGCCAATAAGCAGTGACTCAGTATCAGGTGTGATGGCCTTGGGTGACAGCTGTGGGGGTGTCATCGGGGAATTCAGGCAAAGCTTGCTAGGATTACTCGGGCTCCATGAAACATGGTGTGGTTTGGAATCTAAATACGAAGTAGGTAAGAGTGGGAAAGACTCAATCTCAGAGGGCTGCAAGGGCTCCCGGGAGGTGTCCTGGAGCTGTGCACTGTCAGCCAGGGGTGGGTGGTTTATCCCCACTGGGTAGGGAGCTGTCACAAATCCCCGATTCTGACTCTGCAAAGTATATATAAATGTCGTTGACTTATTGAATCGAATGACCTCTCTGCGACCAGCAGGGACTGGTGTGATTATGATCTTCCTTGCTTTCAGACAGAAGACCAAGAATGAACCATCAGTACACACCCAGAGTCACCCAGCTGCTGAAGCTTGGAGCTGAGGCCCATTCCCAACCGGAACACACCCATTCCCATTGGTAATGCACTCATTCCAAGAGAGCGCTAACCCCTATGTCTTTCAATAGCCTCATAGCAAAGACGGACAACACCCCAACCCCACCCATGCAAAAGATTCTGGCAGAAATGTAAACACATTTAGGGAAAACCAGATGTTTTGGTTGTTCATAGGATTGCCGGACAAGTGGCCAGTGGCCCTAGTGTCACCCACAGACTCCTCTTGTACATTTCAGACTGACACTTGATGTCTACATTTATGCTTGGTCACTCCAGGACATCTTGGTGACTTACAAAGAAGCGAAATGCTGGCCTTGCTTAGGCAGGCGGAGGGACAGCACTGAAACCCTGGTAAAGCCTTTCGTCCTTCCAATCAGATCACCTTGAGGAAGTTTTTAAATCTTCTGGGTCTGGACGTGCACATTTCTTAAAACAATGACAATCAACCACATCAAACAAAGCATACAAGTTTGCTCTGAGAACTGAGTGACTTAACCCAAATACAGTCACATACCTGTGAGAGGAGATTCAATATGCTATTTTTTATGGCATAAAATGTGGAACTTCACTGCAAAAATTTATGAGAATAATATCTGAACATTTACAATATGCTGATTGCTCTCAGTTTCTTAATTTTATATATGCTCTCACCTAACAAAAATACTCCTACAAAGCAGGTAGTATATATCCCCCATTTTTCAGATCAAGAAACTAAGGCTCTGAAAAGTTAGGCTATCATTCAAGATTAAGGTACTCAAAGCTCAAGCGCCTGGTCCATGCACAGCTTCAAGGACTTGAACCTGACCTGAGTGTCCAGGGAATGAGGAAAAGACTAACAGAGACAGACACACATAAGAACAGGGATTGGACAGGTAAGCTCAGTATGTTTATTATACAGAATTGAACTTTGAGGTGGGGCTTTTGCATACAGCTGAACAAGGAGGCAGTATTATTATATACAGATAAACAATGAGACAGAATTTATGATATACAGCTGGATGAAGGAGGAAGGTTTAGCTAGTCTTGGTAGGTGTGGTCTTTGTAGGGGAACAGTCTTCAGGCCTTTGGCGGTGAAGACACACACTCTCAGCACCCATGGATGAACCAAAGAAAGGCTTTCTCACTTCCTCTGAGCCTCCTTCCTGGGGGAGGGCTTTCCCACTCCTCTGAGGGTCTGAGGCTCTCGGGTCCTAGACAAGGCAATGCCCACATTCATTCAGTATTTCACTCATGCAAGGCTTTCTTCATCCCTGCACTCATGAGCTGAACGTCTAAAATGCCCTAATTCTTGCTTTCCTATGATAACTGCAGGAGCTTACCCAGAAACGAGCTTCTAAGCCATCCTCGGTTTATTTGCTTGTTTTGTGAGGCAGGATCTTTTCTAGGCTGACCTCAAACTCACCATTCCTCTGCCTTAGCATCAAGTTCTGGGGTGGCAAGCATGGCCCGATTCTGTTTGGAATACGTCAGTCTTCTGCAGGGAGCTTTGCGTTCCCTGCGTTACTAGTTAACATATCTCCTAAGAACACGGTGGTTACACTTTTCACTTTCGTTTTTCATGCATTACCTCTGTGTGTCTATTTCCTATGCGATGCAGATGCTCTTTCGGGGGCATGTACAGAATCTTATTCTAATTCTCTTTATTTTCTTTCCTTGAAACTGTCACTGCAGGGCATTGCAAACAGTGGACTCCTGGTAAATGCCTGTTGATCTGAGGTGTGTGTGACGCAGAGTGAGCTGAGCACAAAGACCAGGTTGAAACGCCTGTTTCCCTTGACTCCAGGCAAGTGACTTAATCCTTGTCCTTCAGCATACTCACTGGGCAATGGGATGACAATATGTACCACCATGGGATTGTTCTGAGGAAATAAATGAAATGGAAAAACGCAGGCACAGCATTTACACAGTCCCTGGCACCCATCATATATTCAGTCAACAGTGAGTTTTCTAGGACTTGTTTGCATACTTGATGGCCACAGTGAGGAAAATAGGAGGTACCCTGGGAGACTTGGAGACTCGGGGACACTACTCAAGACCAGCGTAGTGAGTGTCCTGGGGAATGGTGGAACAGAGGTACACAAAAATGAAGGAGGTGTTCTAACAAAAGTTCAGAAACACAGAGCAGAGCCAATAAAATGAGTGTGAGGCTGCTTGGACACCGGACACGGGAGAAGGGGACTGAGCAAGGAGAGAAGCCTGAAGCAGCACCTCAGATGCTCAGGATGAAAGAGCATGTAGAAGAGACTCGTCATTTGAAACCAAGAAAATGGCTGGGTGTGGGGAGGAAGGGGTCAGAGGGAAATCCCAATATAAAGTAGCTGTGGACAGAGTGGTATCTGCCTATATCTCAACGGAGGATCTGAAAGCCAAAAAAATATGAATAATCCAGGCATCAGGTTCAAGGAAAGAGGCAGTTGTTCTTTTACGACCTGAAGGGCACTTGACTAAGCCTTTTAGGCAGTTTAAGAACACTTCTAATGTAGTTTAGGCTGAGATGTCTCTTGATGGGGCATGGGAATTACTGAAAACTCTAACCAGGAGGAATCAAGAACAATAAAAGCCTAAGGATGTGGGGCCCCTGGACGCAGACAGGGGAGATTGAACCCTGTTTATCCTGGGGAGGTCGGCAGAAAGTTACCGCAGTGTGGAGGAAGAAGCCTCGTTCTGTAGCGCCATGGGCCTCTTTTGCAAAGCAAGAAGGGTCTTTTGTGAGCATCAACTAGAATTTCTGCACCTTAACTCCAAACCTTCCTGGCACAGCTGTTTCTATCTGCAAGCTGTTGGGACAGGGAGGCTGAGATAATGTAAAAGAAGTGGGCTGGTCTCTTCTGAAATTCTGACACTCCCTTCTCCATAGACACCAAGGAAGAGGCTTGTGTAGCCATTAACCAGCCCACAGGGATAGAGTCTTTTCTGGCTTTAGGATCTAAGTGAGATTATCCAGAGCAATCTGCAGACTAATTTAAGGGATGATCTGTAGATATATATGGACATGGAAGTACAGAGAAACAAAAGGGTTTTTTTTTCTGTTTTTGTTTTGTTTTGTTTTGTTTTGTTTTGTTTTTGTTCTTCACCCAGAAGATCAAGGCAAACAGGTCCTACCTGGGGATCCAAGTGGCCATGTTTGGCCGTCTCCAATCAAGACTGCCATACAGTTCAATATGTTGCAGGTGGGGGGACACTGTGGGGCCAACTGCTGGGTGCTTTCGTGCACAGAACTGGAAGTAGAACACATCACTTCAGTCCACTGTTCAGCACTCTGTACAGTGAACACAATCAAATGGGAAAGAGACTAGGAAACCAAGTATGTCTGTGTGTTGGGAAGAAGATAGGAATGGATGGCGACTAGTGAGCAATCTCTGCCACAGGTCTCGAGCATGCAGAACTTTGGTGATAGATGGCTGCAAAGAAGCAACAGGAACTAAACAGATGAGATCGGGCGCGCTCAGGGTGGTCTGGCCATAGAAAGCAGAAATTAAACAAATTGACAAGTCAGGAAAGTCAGGACAAATAGGTGAGCTTCACAACGGAAAGCTCCCTGAGCTGGGAGGCTCTTGCCCTGGGTGCTTTGGAGGCCTAGAGTACATGCTGAACAGAGGGGTGAGGATATGATCACTCAGGGAACACTTTGGACTCAGCGGGGGAAGCCTCAGAGAAGCCTAGAGGCAACTCAGGTCACCAGGTAGGAAAGAAGGCACCACACAAGCACCCATAATCCACACTGCAGTGACTGCATGGTTCTCCTGCCACTCACCTGTGTAGGAGGGGCTATAGAGCTAGGGCCTAAGGAGGAGGGGCCCAAAGAAAGGTGGAGAGCTTTATGGGAGAAAACAGAAACAGGAGCAAAGTCCATTCTCCACGCAGTGTAGGAGACAGATTGGTTTCAGTGTGTTTGCTCTTTTGGGTACGACAGACCTAGGCAGCAGCTCTTCTGGCTGTGATAAGAATCTCTCTACCTATAATGCCCTAGACAGAAACCACTAGCCACATGCGGCTGTGGAGTACCTCAGGTGTGGCTAGAGTGACTTGGGAACTGAATTATATCACATTCCATTTTAATTAAGGGAAACCCAGATCACCACCTGTGGCTAGTGATTCTCGGACTGCACAGAGTAGGTGCGCAGTCCCATGGAAGGAGGGCAGGGTATGAGCCACGGCTCATTATTTCCCTGTCATTGTTCTTGGCCCTATAGGAAAGCCCTGCTAGGTGGTAGTCCGGCTTTACCCTTAGGTTTGCGCATGCTTTGGCCTTGGTCTCTGGAATTTCCATATCCTCCTGAGGAATTCTGTGGCAGATTAATGTGGAGAAGAAAATCTGGGGTGGAGCAGTGGGCAGCCAGAAGAGCTTACAGGGTCTTCATGGAATAAATCCTTAAGCCCTAAAGTGGGTTTGTACCCTACATTCTCTACTTTTGGCCTCTGGACATTGCTCGTAGTTTCTTGGCTGGAAGGAATGTCTGAGCCACTGAGGCGTGGCTGACGGGCTAGTGTTCTGAAGGTCCCTCAGGGAAGGCGGCACGGCTTGAGAATGGGAAGGTTAATTGTACCTGCCACTCTCCTGTCCTCCGCCTAGACTGTCTAATGCCACTTGCCTGGTTCATGCCCAGACTGTCTAAATGGCGAGTGTTTGGTGTCTGCTACCCCTGCACTCCTTCCCAGCATCACTGAGGTTCGAGAACATCTCTTCACCTGTTTAGATGAGCAGGACCAAGCGATCAGGCAGGCAATCACTTTCTCTTTCTCTTCAGGAGAGCATGAGCAGTAGACATGAGTCTCCATTTTTGTTTCCTTAGGACCCATGGCCTGGGACGGCCTTACTAGAGCTCCAGAGCCAATACCCAAAGCCCTGGAGTTTCTTCTTTCCTCCAGACTCCGGCTTACCCACTGGAGGTGTGGGGGTGGGGTAGAGCCACACTGATTCCTTTCTATTCCTTCTTACTCTCTGTTATCTTCCACTGTGGGGAAAACTGGCTTCCATTCTTTCTCTGGGAGACAGAGTTGGCTAGTGAAAGGGCATTACAGGAGTGACCATGCAGGGTGGTGCCTGCTATGCGCAGGCCTGGGTTTTCCTTAAACTCAGACTTTGCTTCTCGTTCAAAGGCCATCCCAGCGCTCTCTCTCTCTCTCTCTCTCTCTCTCTCTCTCTCTCTTTCTCTCTCTCTTTCCACTGAAGCTTTCTTGGAGCCCTGCATCCAGGTTTTATGCACAGCCCCTGCCTCTCAGCAGGACTCCCAGGGAACCTTTTCTGAAGCACACAGTTAACAGTCTCCCACCTGTGGGATATCTGCCAGAGGCTCCTCAGTGGCTCCCAAGAGGCCAGATGCCTTAGCACAACTGGGAAAGCACATCTCTGTTCCTTCTTCTCCTGTAAGTAGCCTAGGGTGACCACTTCCCCTATTTCATCCGGGACACCTGATAATCATTTGGAAGCCTAGTTTTCCTGACACAACCAAGTTCATTCACAGCGCCTACAAATGCGTTCCAAGTTCCCCGTGTCTGTTCTGCCTAAGAAGTAAGTCCCTTCCTCTGCATCATCTCTCCCACCTGCTCAGGGACCACCTCCGTCCAACATTCCTTCCCTTCCTAGTGGCTGCAGGAGAGTTTTGACAGTTCCCTCTCAGTCCTCTTGAAGTCCCTTGTGAGGTTTCATGATGCTAGTTTCCTTACCTGTGCACTCAGCATCCTAATGGGCTCATTTGGACTAGCTGCTTAGATGGACAGAAGACTTAGGAAGCTTGCTTCCATCTTAGAAAGATGAGACAATGCATCCATGACCCACAGTGGGTAGGCTATCAAATACTCTTGAAGAGCCATCTCTACAGAAGGCAGCTGTTTCTTATAGGTACCCTCGATGGACAAACAAAGACCCAGGTACAGCCAGTGTAATCTCTTTCAAGGAGCTGGTGCCGCATACCTAGTGATTACATGGTACCTTTTCAGCATCCAGCTCACGGGATGAAGCTGAGCTCACACTTTGGTTTCTTTGCTATTGTTTTAGTCTTTGTTGCTTTCTAGCTTGCAGAGAGTCTCAGGCAATTTGTGGCAACTGCTTTTCCATGCTCATGGTGCCCTTTCTGAGTCTGGAGTCAGAGGCTTCAAAACTGGGGCCGGTGTGCTCTCTCCCATCTTTGGACTGCTCTCTTGAGACCCACCTCCCACGGCCTCCCCCATCCCCATGAGAAGCCCAACAGCCAAAGCATTTTATTCATGGATGCTCCTTCTGTGCAGGGCTTTGAGAGTGGCTGCTCCTCCACCGCTTGCTCAGTCGGGGCCCTGCCAAGCCTCCTCCTCCACACCTGATGGTGTACCTGGCTGGGTTCTCAGCCACAGCCAGGGTTGCTTTATGTGGTTCCAAGCCCGGCTGTGTTCCTTCTTCTTTGAAAGAACACCCATGGTGCCAGAGCTATCACCAACTCACTAACCAATTCTTTTTCTCGTCCCTTGACCCCTCCCTGGGGCACCTCCTAGAGCCCTTGTTGGTGCCCTCCACACACCGGTCCCTCTGTACTAAACCACACCCAGCCTCCTTGAACTACAATTATGTAGGCGTGTTTTACCGCCCCTCCCCCCAGTTGCGGTGCATTCCTTAAAAGCAGGCTTGGGCTAAGTACAGCTCTGTGCCTCCCACATTCTCCACATTCTCCCATAAGCCCTTGCCCAAGGTAAGTTTTAATGTCTCCTTATTGATTCCTTGCAAGTGGAGGCTCCTTAAGGGGTTTGCAAAGCTTGGGTTCCATTAGGCAAGAGAACTTGGGTTCTCTTTCATTAGAACGTTTCAAAGAGTATTCTACGCAGAGTATCAGTAGGTATTGAAGGATAGAGAGACCCAATCTATCCTAATCAACTAAAACAGATTTCTTAGAGCCTTAATATGTTCATGTGTGCTGTGATTTTCCTTTTTTTTTTAATTTTAGGTATTTTTACTTTATAAACATACGTGTTTTGCCTGCATGTAGGTCTGTGTGAGGATGTCGGGTCCTCTGGAAACAGAGTTACAGACAGTCGTGAACTGCCATGTGAGTGCTAGGAATTGAACCCGGGTCCTTTGTAAGAGCAGTCAGTGGTCTTAACCTCTGAGCCATCTCTCCAGCCCCTGTGATTTTCTAAGAAGGGAGATGTGGGAGCCCAAGACCCCCGAGAGGCAGAAAGAGTAGATGCAGGACCCTAAGATTAGCACTCAGATGGAAGAGAACAAGCTCAGGTGAAGAAGAGAAAGCAGCAAGGTCGGGGAGAGACGACCAAGTGAAGCCAGGCTCACCAAGCTAACACAGAGGGGCCTCATGGGGAGAAGGGAGTTAATGCTTGCCATGAGTCTCTTCCCTCCCAGGATTTCATCTCCTCACAATGAGGTGGGGACAGGTAGGCTGTCCAACCAATTCCAACCAATGAGGCTTTACCAAAACCACCACATACCTGACCTGAACAGTCAGACTACACACAGAGTGTCTTACTCAGCTACAGACCTAGGATTTTCTTAAGCAAGCCACGATTTAGAAGCCAAGTAGAAGGCTGTCTGAGGCAGTCTTGGCTACAGCTAAACAGATTTGGCCTAGAAACTCTCTTTGCTATTACTGTTTAAGTGTGGGGTGACGGCTGCCTGAGTGAAATCCTTGCTGTGTGAGATTAAGGCCTACCGGACATGGTAGTCTACATCCGTAATCCCAGTGCTCCAATAACTAGGTGGGAGGCAGAGATGGGAGGACCTTTGTGATCTCAAGGGCCAGCTTGTCCAGTGTCCACAGCAGCAAGCAACAAAGAGACTCTCTCTTAAATAAGATGGAAGGCAGAGAGGGACACTCGAGGTTGTCCTCTGGCCACCACACGTGGGTCTGCACTTTAACATGCTCACATTACACACATACACAAACAACATGCAAATAACACACACCCACAGAACTTTTAAAAATATGTATGTATTTGTTTTTTTGTTGATACCATCTTGTGATTTTAACCCAGGCTAGCTTGGAACTTACTATGTAGCTCATATTAGCCTTGAACTTGTGATCCTACTGTCCCAGTCTCCCAAGGGCTGGAATTCTAGGCATATGCCACATCCAGCTAATTCTTCTGCTCACAAGGCATCTCTGGCCATCTGTCCTATCCTGAATCTCCAACTTCCCTCAGACGTCCCAAAGCACCACTGAAAGAAGACAGAGAAGGCCCTAGAGAGTCATGTGGCACATCTGGGATTCTGCTCTGCCAATTCTTTTGTGTGGGTATTTTTCCCTGAAACGGGAATGTCTGTCTCCAAGGACACGGAGAAGCGGAAATGGGATTGTGTGATAGAGTAACTATGCAAAACCCATCACACCCACTCATATGCACTGAACTCCTACCATGTGGCTTTCCGTACAGAAAAGCTACTGCTTGCTGAGAGGCTTGATGGCACCAGGGTCAACATTTGACACTTTCTGTACCCGTTTAAGGTAGTCCCCATTTCATGTAGACCTGGTGGGGTTAGGTAGTATGGTTCCCATTTTATAGGTAAGGAGACTGGGGTTCAGAGATTGGAAGAGTTTGCCCAACTTTGCATATTTAACAGTGTCAGAAAACTTGAACTCAAACTAAATCCAAAGGCCATGATCCATGCTTTTTAACACCAGGAGGAAAGACACTCATGGAAGAAAGAAAGAAAGAAAGAAAGAAAGAAAGAAAGAAAGAAAGAAGGGGAAAGAGGGAGGGAAGGAATAGGAAAGGGAAGGAGGGAGGGAGAGAAAAAAAGAAAAGTAAAATATACCTCACAGCAAAAATAAGCAAAGCCAGATATAGGGCAGAGGTCTGTAATCCAAGCATTTGGGAGGTTGAAGCAGCAGGAACTTGGCAACACAGTTCTAGGCCAACCTGGGCTACAACAGACCCTGTCCCTAACTTCAAAAAGCAAACAAAAGCAAAAGATAGATACTCCTTTCAGGCTGTCCTGTCCTACCTAATCAGGACCAACAGTATTGCTGTTAATCTTTAAAATGAAAATCAGTAACTTGGTGTTGTTACACGAGATATCTAAAGCTTAGCCCCACAAGCTCCTGGTGGAGCGATTCTCTTTTTTGTTTCTCATTTCTCTCCTCCAGTGCACAGGGGAAATTGCCACCTATTTCCCAAGGCTGTTGCAAGAAGAAAATTGACCTAGAATATGCAAAAAACAGTTACAACAGTGTCTGGCTCTTGGCAGACACTCAATAAGTGTGGCTGAATGAGTTTCTTTGTAGTTTATAATCTAATGGTGACACATAGGATCATGCTGCAAATGTGCTGCTCTTTAACTACTGAGCATAACGCAGGTAAGGACATTGCATTTCAGCAATAAGGTTTAAGACATGAGGGCAAGGCAGTGACAACCTGTGGGTTAAGGGCACAGACTTTAAAACATATGACCTGGGTCATCCCCTCTTACCAGTGCTGCGTCTGTTACTGGGGGTCCTCGGGAAAGTGATTCAACCTCTCTCTGCTCATCCCCTGGTCTGTATTGTGTCAAGATGGCTGTGAAGATCTCAAGGGTTTATGTTTACAGTGTGATGGGGTCACTGTAGATGCTATGTGAGCACACTGGGTCCCACTGGCTGCCTTTCCCTTGGAGCATGCATTATTTCCAAAGAAAGATTTGGTTAGCTTGCCGTGGCTTTGATACATTTTTGTGAATAGAAAATTCCCCCTCCATGGTCTAAGCATGATGTGGTCTAGGGCATGATGCCATGTGATTCAGTCTAGGTAGGTTCACACTGCTCTCCAACCTGTGAAGAAACCGAAAAGAACTAGTTGGTCTCTGGGATCCAGTTACAAGGGACTTCCAGGGTTGGGTGATGCCTTGCCATGCAACCCCATAGTGGGAGCCTTTTGCCTTGTTGTTCCCTGTTGTCCTGGTTTTGGAGGTCCCAATTACTGCCCCCGTGTTATGAAGGCCGTGGGAGCTCAGCTGCCACTATCCAGAGCACTTTGAGACCACAGGCTCAGCTGTAGGTTGGCAGAGTCATGGCTCAGAAGCACCCAGGCACTGTGCTGTAAGGAAAAGCTCCCCCCATCGCTGTCTGAGAGTCTTCCATTGCTCTCCAGGTACCCACAGAGTCATACCTTGGGAAGAGGAACATACTACACCACCGGCTGTGTTGCTTTCTACAGCTCAGAGTGACTAGGGTCTTTGAATACTATAGTAGGAAGGAGAAAATGAATCATTCTCTTGAGTCTGGGAAGAGACAATAGTCACTGCCGTGTCCAGGAGCCCAACAGTCTAGATCTGGCTCATAGTGTCAGAGGGGATGATCCCCAGAGATTGTCAGTAGCCAGTCCTCCCAGAGAGATGATCTATGACCACAGGTCGATTCTGGCTCCCCACCCATTTTCCCCTTCCCTGAAATTTAACATGTGGGCCCACCTTCCAGGAAGCCACCTGGCATGACTCAAGCCTGGGCTTTGAGAACAACTAGACCTGATTTCAAATGTGGACTCTGCCAATCACCGTCTTCTATGTGGTGTTGGCCACATTCCCTTACTTCTCTGGATGTCAGCCCCCAATATTACTAACGTCACTGTTTCAATTTGGCTAATTTCAATCTATTGTTCAAATTGATGTGAGGACATCGTAAATATTCAGTAAATTTTTTCACTAGCGAGAACATTATGTCAGGTCTGGTTATACTGTGCGCTTCCTCTATGTTTTCAGCCAAAGTCTCAACAAGGCAGGAGGCTACCCAGGGTGGCTATGGGCAAGCTGAAGGATAGTCCTCCCCCTTGTGTGGGTGGCTGGTAGAGGGTGAATCAAAGGTCAAGCGTCCCCCCCCCATGCCTATGCCAGGCAACGGTGTTAATAAACAGGTGGCATCACCCCATACCTTGAACCCATCACATCTGGGTGAGCTGTTTCTCTCCTTTCTTTCTAGCCTGAGAGAGAAGCCTAACCTCTTCTTGTCTTTCTCCAGTGAAGAGTCTGGGCTTGGGGTGAAGGGTTGAATGCCTGACTTGGGAAAGAGACACAAGAAATACTACAGGACAGATCGCAACAACAGCAGTAACAAATTTTTGAGAGTCATATTTATGTCTGACACGTCTGTATCTATTACTTCATTCCATTCTCACAATCCCAAGAGAAGTTGCTTTGTTGCTGGTCAGAGAGGTCCAGCTCCTTCCAAATAAACCAGTGAATCGTCAGGACAGTGGCCAGGGACCAAAGACTGGCTCTTGATGCGGTCTCTGCCTCTGTCTAGCTGAGAGTGAAACTTGGTAACATCTTTGCCTCTGCAGGTCCAATTTTCCATCTTCAATATTCAGGGTCCCATTAGAGGTTCTCTCTCCTAGCTCTGATGCAAGGGCCTGTAAGCTAGCACTCAGAGAGGGTGCAGGGCTTGCAACCCTTGCATAGCATAACAATGGTGTAAAGACTTAAATCCTTATATGGTTTTATATTTATTTACTTACTTATTTTGAGTGCCTGTGTGTATACGTGGGAGCACCCATGTCACAGCACCCATGTCACAGCACCCATGTCACAGCACGCATGTCACAGCACGCACGTCACAGCACACATGTCACAGCACACACGTCACAGCATACATGTCACAGCACACACATCACAGCACACACATCACAGCGCACACGTCACAGCACACATGTCACAGCACCCATGTGGAAGTCAGAGGACAGCTTGGGAGTTGGTTCTCTCCTTCCATTATGTGGGTTCTGGGGATGGAACTCAGGTTGTTTGGTTTAGCAGCAAGTGCCTTTACCCGCTGAGCCTGAACTCGTGTCTTAAGGTCGTCATTGCCTTTTAGCTTCACTCTGGAATTTTTTCTTCCACAGTTCAATAAATATTTCATCAGCGATAGCTTAGCATCTCCCCACCACAACGCCACCACAGACAGCTTATGACCTAGAAACTCTCACCACTCTTTGACATATCTACCACTTTGCCTACCCGAGTTCCCATCCTCTCACCCACCTCTGGCTTTCCTCACCCGAGAGAGCTGGCTGCCAGTTCCCGTTCCTAGCCGTGCACGGGGAAGCTGGTGGGAAGAGAAAAAAAAAAACAAAACCAGAATTCCAGGCAAAGAGAATGAGAGAGAGGAGCCGCCTCTCCCATCTATGTCAAAACCAAGAGGAGATGAATGTATCTGCTTGGAGAGAAGCACCTTCGTTGATTAAATATATAATCTGTTCTGGAAAACACCAGTCTTGGAAGAGCTCTCAGCTGATCCTCACGCTGGGGTGTGAGAGTCAGAGAGAGACAGCGGGAGAGGGATTGTCAAGGGCTCTGTGTGAGGGAGGAAAGGCAGCTTCCCCCTGGCCTGCCTCCTTCTCCTCAGACTCTCTACTGTTTAAATCTTAAGGGATGCAGCCTTGAAGTGGAAAAAAGAACTGAGAGCCAGCTCCCCAGCAGCTCAGCCAGAAAACTCCAGAATAAAATAATAAGAAGCAGCCAGAGAGACCAGGAGAGCTTGGTCAAGGGTGGGAGACTCTTTTAGAGGATTTGGAGGCACAGCAGTGAGGCCTGGGGAGAACAGTTCCTGTAGAGGGCAAGTGGGGTGAAAGGAATCCCAGCAGAGCCCAGACACCGTTCCCTCAACTCCCTTTGGGCCTGTGCTGTTTAATTGAGTAATTCCTGGCCCCAGGGCAGCTGGGGAGCGTTTGTCTGGCTTGAGCTGCACAGGGATGGTCCTTAATTGCCTTGAGATTCTGTTTGGGCTTTTTCCTTCCGAATTTCCTCAAATGGCCCAGCCTTATTCCACCATTTCAGTGTGTTTGGTTTATCTGCTACCTAGTTCCCAAGGGTCCCCAGAGAAGGAAGCTTTTTGGAAAACCACCAGAGCTGGGAGGCCTCCCTCTGAAAGCCTGGCCCAGGCCTGGAGAGATCTGCCCTCCTCAGACTGCGATGGGAGTACCCTGTTCCCACTCACCCTCCTCCCCAGAACACAAACTCATAGGCAGTATATGAAATGCCACACGAGGTGGAGAGCTATGGGGCTTTCCCCAAGCACAAGAACATCTCTTAATCCTTGCATTTAAAGTGCAGGCCCCAAGGAGGGGAAATTGCCTTGCAGATGAATCTTGTCTCCTCTAAGGGACACCCAGCTGACTTCCCCTGCTGTCACTGAGAACTTCTCCAGCTCTGAAATCTTCACCTTAAACTTGACACTACTTGCTTATAAACTTATCCTTGTCCTTTCAGCTGCCCCTAAATCTGTTATCCCTCCTCAAGGCTGCCAGTCTTAAGTCCAGGGGCCCTCCGTTGGTCTCCTACCTAGGGATCCTCTCCTAGACTGACTTTTTGACCTCCCTCACCAGCCTCTTGGGTTCCGGCCCTGGATTAGGTTTTCCAAGCTGCTACCATAAATACCAAGGCTGGGTATTGTTCTTTAAAAAGATATGATGGGATGCCCCGAGCGGCCTGCGAGTCAGGCAGAGGCTGCCGCCAGAGCACTGCAGGGTCCCTGGGCGAGCGGCAGAGTCAGGTGGCTGGATGCGGTGGACCGACAGAGTAAATGGACATAAGGCTATACATAAAGCTAAACATTTATTACTTAGAAAAGAGGGAGACATTTATTACTTAAAGAAGAGGAAAACAGAGAGACATGGAGAAAAACATAGGGAGAGACAGAGACACTTGTGTACACGCCAAGAGATGGGGGACAGAGAGAGAGAATTAAGATGGCGGCGAGGGAGGTCAGAAGTGGCTGGGAGTAGGCGTGGTTAGTCCTTAAAGGTACCGAAAAGGAATGACCTTGGGAGGCTTAAAAGAATGGGAAATTTATTCTCTCAATATTCTGGGAGTCAAATCACGAGTCACACTCCTCTGAAGTCTTGAAGGGAAAGTCTTTCTTTGTTTCTTCTAGATGCTGGTAGCTTCTGGTATCCTTAGGTGGGTGACAGCATAGATTGTGGAATATAGGTCACTGTGATTGGTTTAATAAAGAAGCTGACTGGCCAATAGCTGGACAGGATAAGGTTCGGTGGGAGACAAAACTGAGAACGTGGAGAAGGAGAAGAGCAGAATCTGAGGAGTTGCCAGCAGGCACAGAGGAAAGCAAGATGGGCCTGCCATACTGAAGAAAGCCACATGGCAAAGTATACATAAGAAATATGGGTTAATTTAAAATATAAGAGTTAGCTAGTAACAAGCCTGAGGTTATTGGCCAAGCATTTATAATTAATATAAGCTTCAATGTGATTATTTGGAGCTACTGGCAAGAAAGAAACATCTGCCAACAAAGGGTGCTCAGTGTGGGACTGGAGAGATGGCTCAGAGGTTAAGAGCACTGACTGTTCTTCCAAAGGTCCTAAGTTCAATTCCTAACAACCACATGGTGGCTCAAAACCATCTATGAATTCTGGTGTTCTCTTCTGGCATGCAGGCACAGGCGTACATGCAGGCGGAACACTATATACATAATAAATAAATAAATCTTTTTAAAAAACACCACGTAAATATGTAAAATACACAATCTGGATTTTGTATGTTATTGTGTTGTCTATGAATTTTTTGACTGCTGAGGAAGAAGCAATAGCTGCTAAGAGACATTTGATTATAAATGCTGCTGGATTAAACTAACATATATTTTTAAAAATGTCTTGACTTCAAAATGGAAGTCAAAAGATATGTTACTTTTGGAAAGAGGTTCCGCTTTTATTTCCACAGGAAAATAAAAGGCTGTGAATTCATTCAAGGTTACAGATCATCAGGTTTGATTGAGAAAGACCCCCCCCCCTGAAAATTCTGGCTACAAACATAAAGAAATAAATCTAGAGGAACTACAAGACATGTGACAAATATTTTGCCTGCTCAAGCATAAAACAAAAAATCATCTTTAACAGACTTGTACACACCACATATTCCATACTTGTAATGTATATTACCCTTAAAAGTTTGTTTATTTTCAGAACAAGGGGACCAGACACCAGTGAAAATGGATGACTCCGGTGATCCAGCATCCAGAACAGTTTCAAGGCTGCTGTCTGAGAGGGTCCAGTCTCATAAACTATTCTATCCAAGACCTAACAATTATCTTGATTTTCTCAAGGTTCTCCCAAAGATTACCAGTGCCCCTCAAACAACAGAAAGTCATTTAGCTAATGATGCCCACATTTCCAAAAGATGGGATACGGATATTTATTATCATTTGAGGAGGGTTAGTTACACGTTGTTATTGGTAGTGGTCAGGAAAAAACTAAACAAAGAAGTTAGACTCAAGGATTTCTTTCTGAAAAGAAAAATGTGGGGTATAGAAATGATAGGATTAAAGGGTAGATTATTGAATCTACTTTTAAGTTCACAAAGCAACTACTAGTCTTAAATATTTAACATTGTTATGGATTTTTGTATATTGATACAAATTTAAAGATAATTTTGTTATACTGTAAGTATATTTCTACGCTTGTTTGGGGTATTATGTCTCTGTGGTTCATTTAAAAATGTAATGTGTAATTAAGAAGTACAGATTGAGTCATACATAATAGCCAAACTTATAGTCATATTAGGTATGTTTTCAAAGTTATACAGAGATATATTTAGATAGATAGATAGATGGTCTTCAAATGATTCAAAGACCTACAGAATATGTCACTTAATATGTTTAATAACCTTAGACTTTTCATGACAGTGAGACATGTCTGCTCCTGACAGCACCAATCTACTTCAGAAAAGATGATGGGCACTAAAGAAAACCCATATGGAGTTTGCTTTCTTTATGGCAATAGCTAGCCATATGGGCAAAGAAACTGCCCTTGTCTCAATTACTGACAATATACTGTCCAAACTGGACCAGCAGGATGCAAAAGAAAGTGATTGTCAGGAGCCAGGCTATAAACTGTGAAGTTTCCTATAACTGTGAAGGAAAGGCATCCTGGATACCTATAGCTCTGAAAAGAAAGATATTCTGACTGTAGATATCTAAGCTATACCTATAACTGTGTTCTGGTGGGGGACGATTTCCCCACAGGAATGGAGCCATCCTCCTCCTCTCTGAGAGAGCTGTCACAGCTCAGCTCGGCTTCACTATGCTAAGAGAGTTTCTCAGCAAAGATGGCCATTGCTTCTCAGTTCTGCTCCAGTCTGGCGAAAGAAGGTCTTCACCCAAAACCCATTCAAGAAATTTATTGGAGGGAGGAATCCAGGAGAGTGACTGCTTCTGCCAGGGTGGAAAAAAACAGTTCCCAGTTGAACATGCACAGGGGTTATATAGGCTTCTTAGGGGCAAAACTTCCAGGGTGAAGATTTTCAGGGTGGGAATTGGTTGTATTTGGTTGTATCTGGACAAGCTCAGAGATTGGTTGGCTTTCTTGCTCAGGGACTGGTTGGTTTTGTGCTGAGTTGGTCAGAGGCAGAGTGTGTTTCTTTAGATTTGGTTTCAGAGCCAAAGTGCTTTCACTGATCCTTTTTAACCTTTTGTCTCTGGTTCCAGGACCAGGGTGTGTTTCTTTCACTGGCTCTGATTTCAGGGCCAAAGTGTGTTTCTTTATCTCTGATTTCAGGGCCAGGGTGTATTTCTCTGGCTCTGGTTTCAGGGTCAGGGTGTATTTCTTTGACTGGCCCTTTTATCCTACAGTACCTGCTTTTTAAATCTCCAAGGTTGACCCATAACACAATTGAGCATCTCTCTTTTGACCGTGGTATAACTGAGCTCAGCTCTCTCTCTCTCTCTCTCTCTCTCTCTCTCTCTCTCTCTCTCTCTCTCTCTCTCTCACTTCTATTCTTTGCTGTTCATAATTCCCCTCCACCAAAAGAGGGCCACCTGCATCCCCTGTCCCTCAGAAGCCAGCCCACAGAGCTGATGAAAGTCAATAGACAGCATCTCCTTTAAGTTGCATCCTTTAGGCTCATGCAAATACATCCGTATTTTCACCTTCTCCAACCTAAAGTGGAATGAAAACCACACTCATACTACTTTGCTACTTAAAAACCTTTCACTTATATATTTATCAACTATGCATTGAGTGCCTACTATGTGCATTCTGGCTTCACCTTCCACAACTGCTAACTAGTTAGGCAGGAAGGTAGGTATGACACAGCTGAGGGGAACTATAGTTGGATCTTGGTATCGGTGCCTCCCGTGTCTCCTGGTTATCAGATGCTCCCTTTGTACTTAAACATCCTTGAAATTATAGTTAGGTTGTCCCTGCTGTGTCACAAACAAAGGCAGCAGGGCAGTTCTCCTCTCATGTGCATTGACGCCGTGTTTGCACCTTCAAAAGACTTATTTCTTTTTTAAATATTTATTTATTTATTTATTATGTATATAATATTCTGTGTACATGTATGCCTGCAGGCCAGAAAAGGGCAACAGACCTCATTACAGATGGTTGTGAGCCACCATGTGGTTGCTGGGAATTGAACTCAGGACCTTTGGAAGAGCAGGCAATGCTCTTAACTGCCGAGCCATCTCTCCAGACCCATAAATATTTCTTCATTGAAAATTCACAACACAGAACCCAACAGCAAGAAGCAGCCCACTTCAGTCTCTCTTTGGAGTGTTTTTCTTTGCCTAGCTTTGCTGAACAAATTTCTGCTTAAAATGTGTCTCTGGACTGACTTTCATCTGAGAGCACATGGGCCAAGAGACCCCCCCCCCCCCCCGAACATAACCAGAAAGATCCTTTGTTTTTCTGAGCTTAAAGAGTCAGAAAACATCCATAATTTTGCTGCAGAATTTACATCCTCAAAATGTGTTCTTCAGGCTGGTGGGTAGCCCTTTTACCCTGGTCTTAACCTACCTTGACATCTGTGTCCTCCAGTCTGCCTCAGTAGCCCAGCAAAACTCTCATCCCAAACCAATTCTTCAATTTCTGTAACAGCCTCCTTGGACTCTGCTTCCTGCCAGCCTTGAAAATGTTTCATCTTCAAAATTTATTTCTACTGTTCCCAGGTCTAGGAGTTGTCTCTTACTGTCTTGGCTGAATTTCTTTGCCTATCATGTGAATCCCTCATTGTGCGGATGGTGTTACCTTGGAATGAACTGTCTACAGGCCTGTCTCTCCTGTTTCTTGAGACAGAGATGTTTTATTTTTCCCTTCTTCAGCATAATGTAGATGTTGGATACAAGTTCAAGTGTTTAATAATGGAGATGATGGAGACCTCAGCTCAAATGAAAGTTGAATCTGTGTAAAGGCTGGGGCCTCCCCATCTTACTCCATACCTTGCCCCAGACCTAACCGCGTATTCTCCAGGATCCCCAAGGCTGCAGTTGTTGTATGGGCTACTGGATCTGATATGGGTGGGATTGTTTTGCTGCTCCCCAAGACTTGTGTTTTGAACTCCCAACACCAAATGACTCCAAATGAGCCCTTCTTGGAAAAAGAGTTGATGTGATATAATTAGTTAATGGGTAGCTATTGGAGCAAGGTAGGATTCTACTGCAATATAACTGGTGTCCGTATAACAAAGTGACTGTTTGAGTGTAAACTCCCGACTTAAGAAGAAAAAAAAGGTGGAGAGGAGAGCAGAAGCCAGGGTGATGCCTCTACTTGCCAAGAACCCCAAAGCTATACAGAAGCATGGAGTTGATTCTACCTCACAGCCTTTGGAGAAAGCTAATTCTACCAACATCTTGACTCAGGGCTTGTGGTCTATTGAACCATGAGAAAACAGATTGAGCTTGAAGCATTTTGCTACAGCAGCTCTAACAAATTCATTCAGGGAATAAAAACTTCTCTAAACAAAAAAATACTTTCCATTACTTTTCAAAGCCCTCCCCTTTTAGACCTAGGTTCTCAGACAGCTCAGTGAGGTAGGTTCTTCGGTTACCACAGTCTCTACCACACAGATAAGAACTGAAACCCAGGCCGGGTGGTGGGGACGCTTGTCTTTAATCCCAGTGCTACAGAGGCAGAGGCAGGCAGGTCTCTGAGTTCCAGGCCAGTCTGGTCTACAGAGTGAGTTCCAGGACAGCCAGAGCTACACAGAGAAACCCAGTCTCAAAAGGTAAAAACAATACCCTGAAACCCAAGATGGACAAGGGGATTTGGCTGATTGTTTTCTTCATTTTTATGGGCAAAAATAGTTTGGGGCTAAGTTTGGGGCTCTTTCCACAGCCCTATCAAGATGACATAAGTCAGTTTTGAAAAGTTTGAGATATGCAGTTTGTGACACTATTACCTTTACTCAGGACTTACAGCAGGAGGTTAGCCATTATCCACAGGAGCCCTGCCTCTGTGACTCCAGCTGATTCTTGTCAGGAAGAATGACCCCACCAGCTCTCTAGGACACTGCTTTCAAGACTCTGAAGAATACAGACCTACTTGCAGGCCTGCCACGTCAATCTTGGGACCCAAGGAGAGACACTGATCTTGGCTTCTCCCATGTTACAAGCCAAAGGAGCTTCCCCAACGGTGGGCACACCCTTCTCAGAGATTACTGGAGACCTGCCTGATCCCACTGTTGACCTTATCACTATTAACACCTCCCTCACCATTCCCTCTAGCTCCACAGACACTCCACCTCTGTGGGTTCTTTTTGTCAAAAACTCTCACCACCCACTCATCCCCTGGAACTTTCCTATCCCTTGGACTGGCTGCAAAAGGGACCATTGGTCCCAGTGGTCCGAGTGGCCCCAAACCTTCCATTCCTAGAGATAGACATTTTCCTTTTAAGGTTTTCTTGAAGTTCACTGAAAGGACATAGAGAGGGGTGAATAACAGTAATGCATTCTGGACATTTCAAAGCTTAAAAAACCGTTTAAGGTGTTCTTTCAATTTGGGACCCTGATTCTCTTGCTGGGCTAGCAACCCGCTTTACTTAGATACCATCCAGTACACCTCTTAAACAAGAATAAAGAAGCTGCCAGGCAGACCTCTCCTCCAAAGCCATCTGAGTGTGGGAGCATGTGACTTCTGGAGCTTCCAGTCTAAGTAACATGCCACTTCACCTGTGTCTTTGGCACAGGCTCCCCTATGATTCTTAGGCCAGGGTTATGATGGACCCTCCGCAATTTGGTGAGGCCAGAAAAGTAACTTCAGTAGGATTATAAGGGAAATTTATTTATTTGAAATAGTTGCCAACTTTTTAAGCGTGGGATGCAGTAATATGCACATATTTGTACACATGTTTGTACAATATGTGTTGTAGACACATGCTTTGAGACAGGGTTTTGCTATATACCAAGCTGGCCTTGAATTAAGCTGCTCTCAAACTTACAGTGGTCTTCCTGCCTCAGTCTTCCAAATGCTGGGATTATAGGGCTATTGTATTAATAATATAACTGAGCTTCTGTCCTAACGATGCTATAATTTTGAAGTAGTGATGTACAATATTTCAAGATATTTGAAGCAACTGGACTGCATTATGAAAACATCGTTATTTCTGCCAGTGACAAAGTCACAAGTGTCGCTAGGTCCAAAGTGGAAGGAGAAAGGGTTTGGTTTAGTGGCTAGTGATAGTGAATCCAAGTTACAAGCGCCTGCCTTATATGCGTGCCTCTCAACATACACTCGAACCACATAGGGGTGTGGTTGACAAGCCGCTCGAGTTCACAGGTTTGCCATTGTTCTGAGACATTGTAACATCTACAAGCTCTGCATGGGGCTTTGGTTCCTGCTGGGGTATGCAGTCTGGGAAACAAGGCACTGGAGAGAAGTCTTCAGGTAAAATTACAAGGATGTCGGAGAAGAGGAGCGCCTGCTGTGGGGCCCGAGGTTGGGAGAGGAGAGAGTACGCTCTTGGTTGTACTATGTTCACGAGGCTATTGAGGCTATTCCAGCGCGTCTCCTGAAGAGGCAACACTCAGATCTGGGAAGTGTTCTCTCAGCAAAGCCTCGGGGAGAGGGTATTTCTTTTACTGCGCCAGTTCCTAAGACCTTCGCTTTCGCCTGTCTCTGGAATAATAGAAAAATAGATAAAGCCCTAATATGAAAGGGGGCCATAAAATGTAATGACAAGACACCCTGTCCTCTTGGCAATAGGCTTTAAACACAGGGGTGCTGGGTCCCATCTTGGGCTATAGTTTTAAAAATAGTCTCATGGGAGAGGCAGCAGCCATTGCCAGAGTAATGACTGAGGCAGATGCAGTGCTGGTTAGGGCTTCTGATATTGCTGCTGGTTTGGAGGCCTGTTTGTGTTTGGTTTGGTTTGGTTTGGTTTGGTTTGTCACCAACTGAACCGAGGGCCCCAGGACTGCTAAGCAAATGGTCCAGCTCTGACCTCTATCAGCAGTCCTGGACCCTGGGGTCTCTCTGATTCCTGCTTGCTTCCCAGTAGCCGATGCTAACTTTGTAGCTCTCTCCCTCCTTGGAAACCACACTTACTCCCAGAATCCTTCTTCCTCCTGTGCCCTGCTCTAAGCATCCCTTTGGTCTCCATTATGAATGCCTTCATCATTATTACAATAACAAAGGAGTTGTTCTCTTCAGTGCCCACTCACCCAGATGTTGCAGCTCTAACCAGTAAGACATCAGTGCCCTTGGAGGTTGTGAGCTGCCCAACATGGGTACTGGGAATGGAACTTGGGTCCTCTCAAAAAGCAACAAGTGCTCTTAATGGATGAGCCATCTCTCCAGCACCTTACAGTCATATTTTAATATGGTCCTCTAAACTTAATAACCTGAGAGAAGAATTATATACACCACAACAAACTTGCTTAGGGGCATGGTCTCTGTAGCTTCTCAGACCTGGATTCCATTTCTACCACATACAAGTTCTGTGTCCTTCATGTCTCTCAGCCTTCGTGTGCTAATTTGGAAGATCAAAACAATTTTTAAAAGTCAGTGGAAGCCAGGCATGGTTGAAGCATGATTAATAAAAACTAAAAGAGAAATTGGGTTCAACCTGAAGATCTGAAAAGCAAAACAGCCAGCCACTGGCTCTTACCTCGATCTCAGTCTGAAATAGTAATCTTGCCTCCCGGAATCTCAGAATGAGACTGTGTTGAGAGCTGTTTCCTCCCATTTTATAATCTTCTCTAGGACTGAAATTAAAGGTGTACACCACCGTGATTAAAGGCATGCACCACCCGGTTTCTATGGCAACTAGTATGGCTACTGGGATTAAAGTTGTGTGTTGCCATAGCCTGGTCTGTAAGGCTGACCAGTGGGATTGTTTTACTTTCAGATCTCCAGAAGTCTTTATTTACTAAAATACAATCGAAATGGCACTACACATGGTGGCACACACCTTCAATCCCAGCACAGGAGACAGAGTAAGGCAGATCTCTTTGTGTTCGAGGCCAGCCTGTTCTACATAGTGAGTTCCAGGACAACCAGAGCTACATGATTGAGACCCTGTCTCAACCAACCAAACAAAAACAAAAGTCACCAGACTGTTGTCTATATTAAATAAAATGATGTTTACAATGGGTATTCTGTCTGGTACATAATATGTTCACAACATTATCCTCACCTCCCATGATAAAGCAGTTACTTCAGCATTTAAGAAAGTGGAGTTAGCCTTGGGGATGTATCTCAGTGACAGGATACTTAACATGTGTGGGACCCATATTCAATTTGAAGTACTGAAGAAAAAAAATAAAAGTATGTTATAGTTTATTCTACAGCCTGGCATGGTGGCTCATGCCTCCCATCCCAGAATTCGGGAGACTGACACAGGAGGGATGACTGCAAGTCCAGGGTCAGCCTGGGGTGCATAGCGATTTGTAAGCTATCCTGGGCTACAAGATGAGTCCTTGTCTCAACGCTTATCCTCTTCTAAAAGGAAATTGCATCTACTGGGGTGAGTCCTGTGCTCGTCATGCGTTAGGCACCTGAATAAATGAACTAATCACATTCCCAAGACTGAGGGAAAGCATCCTTGACTGGTCAAATAGTCACCAGAAAGAGGTCACAGGCATGATTTGAGAAAACATTTGGCAGCTGGAAGTCCCTTTTGATCTTCATAGTCCTCTAAGGATAAGCAACACAGCTTCCCAAGGGCACCAAGACTCACTGCAAGGAACTCAGCAAGCAAGTGACTAAGCTAAGTTTCTCTGTGTGTGGTGGTGGTGGTGGTGGTGGTGGGGATAATAGTCTCCTGTGGCAACTTAAGAATCATGTCTGGGATCAGGTGGCCTGACTCACCACTCATTAGGATACAGTGTACATAGGGAGCTCCAGACATTCCCAGAACCTTCAATGTAAGTCCTTTTCAAGAAAGTAAAGCTGCTACGAATTAATGCATAATGGCGGTACTTAGTCATTTCTTTGAAGAGAGCCACTGTAAACAATGCTGCGGGATGCATACCAAAGAGATTGGGAAATACCCAAGTCCAAAGCAAGTGACAGGAAGCTCGACAGTTTCCAGATGATCAATAGCTCCTGTGTGGCTGAAGGAAGGTCATGGCAACCGAATCTGTGGACGGGGTATTCCAAGAATTCAGTCATCCTGTCTCCAGCTCTACCTGAAAGAGACGGTGCCCGGAAGAGTTTATCATCATATTCTAGCCATCCATGTTTTCAATTCAATAAGGAACTTTCTTAGGATTAGCTCCCCCTCCACCACCCCCCAGAAGGACTGGGTACCCAGTACTGGTCACCTGTTTTACTTTTGCCACGGTTCTTCAGTCTCTTAGGAGTTTTGTCTCTTAGTAACTGTATGCCATTACCTCTTGAACCTGAACAACTGCAAGCATGTTTGTGAATCTGGCAACTGTCTGGAACTACAAAGCCAGGCCAGGGCCATCTCTCGGTCCACAGCAATCCTGCTAAAGATATTCTCCCACCTCCACCACCGCCAGATGTCAAGAATGAGATCATCCTATCTATCAGCCTCTGGCTACACTGCTGTCACTGCCCAGCAGAGCTGTAGAGTAGACTGAGGTTTTCCGGCCATGTCAATGAGGACACAGCTTCCTTGTAATAGACCTGAAAACCGAAGGTGGCTCATTGAAAGAGATTACCATCATAGTAAGCTTCCCAGAAGAAAACCAATCAGGAATCTATTTTTTGCCCCCTGGCCAGATGTCAGTCTTACTGCTCCCTCTAGCGAGAGAAGGAAGCAGTGAGACCATGGGCTGAGTGTTCGAGGACATATAAAAATTATAAACACCAGAGGCTGCCCCCACCCCAAGGGAAGCGTCATCCATCCCTTGCAGGGCAGGATCCTCCAGATCCACGTGGGATGACATTTTCCTTTTATTTTTCTCTCCTCTGGGATCTGGAGAGTGACTGTGATAATTTACCGTTTAATGTGGGCAGATGACTTAATTAGGCTCAATTGAAAGACATCCACAGTGGCTCTCTGAGTGTGTGAATGACTTCGGGGGGCAGGGTAGGACCTTGGGAGACACCTTCCAGATATGTCTTCACCCTCTGCCCTGCCACCCAGGCTGTCCCAAAGGTACCATTGACGGTCATGGGGATCATGTCTGCTTAGGAATCCCGCCTTGTTCAGAGCAGCCGGATAGCCCCATAGCTCATGCATTGAGAGAAGCCTCTGGTTTTGTGCCCCATCTCCGGGTCTAGCGATAGTAAAATCCAGCATTGCTTGATCCTCCTTGAGGCTGAGTTCTGGGACTATTAGTCGTGTATGAGAATGAAGCCATCCATGCCCCTGCCTTCAGGGAGCCCATAGGTGGAAATATCAGAGTCAAAAATCCCAGTCCTTCTCTGTAAGGTTGACAGTGAGGAAATTGAGACTGGGAGAGACCCCAGAGCAGCAGGGCAGGCATGGTGACTCTGCATCCCAGAACCTAGGAGGGAGAGGGGGCAAGGGAGGGAGGGAGCAAGAGACTGAGGGAGGGAGGGCAGGGATATGACTGTGCAAGTCTACATGTAGATATCTGTGAGTGCTTTCTTCCTCTTCTCTCTTCTGGCCTCTTTATCTTTCTCAATTTATAGGTTCTTGACCAAAAGCTATGTCCTTTTCTATCTCTCTGTGTCTGAAGGAGGCCGCGGGAACCCCCAAGTAGCCAGTAGCTTCCCAACTCTACTCATTCCAAGTTCAGAGCTTCTTCAGACACAAGCTTTGGGAGCAGTCCAGTGTCTTTTCCAGGGTCAGATCCGCTTCCACAGATCATTAGCGCATCTGGTCTGCAGCCGGCCACCCTGGGGGCAGAAACCAGCAGCAAATCGCTCTCCTTTCACTCTCTGCCCCAAAACACCTTAAAATGATTGTTTTGGGCCTGAGCCAGGGCACCGATGTTTTCCAAACCACAAGCAACATTTCTTGGCTCATTAGCTTCCTTACTTTCCTGCTCCAGAGGCCCCCTCACCATTTTCACAGGAGCCTGAATAGAATGTCCTCAGAGAGATCTAAGCAACTCCAGGAAGTATGCTAGGGCCCTGACCAGGGTTGCAGCTGTTTGCCTCAAGGAGGGCTCCAGAGGGGTGGAGCAGGGTAAAATCAAAGGCAACTTTAGGCAGGAAATGTGACACAGAGCAACTCGGGCCCAGTGGATCCAAGGATTTCTACTACAAAAAGCAGGGCAGAGAATGGAAGGCAGTGGGATTATGGACCGAAGACGGTAGATGAGTAAATGAGAGAAAGATGGAGCGAGGGGTCCCTGAGGGAGCAGAACAGGGTTGGTGAGTGTGCTGGCTTCTCTGGAGAGACAGCACTAATAGGCTTCATAGTTGTATTGTTAGAGGAGAGCGGACATGGTAAGGGAATTAATTGTCTTCCGTGGTTATGGACACTGAGAGGTTCCAAGGTAAGCCACCTGCAAGCTTGAGACCCAAGATGTCAGCCGTACAGCTCAGTCCAAGTCCTCGAGTGGGAGGAAGTGAGCGGCAAGTTCTCAGTCGGAGACTGAAGGCCCGGGTACCGGGGGAACCACTGAGGCAAGTCCTAGCGTCCAAAGGCTTTAGGACTATTGTTCTGGTGCCCAAAGGCAGCAGCAAAAAGCTGCCCAGCTCTAGAAGGGAAGGAGAGAGAGATTTCAGCCTTGCCTCTGCCTCTTTATTCTTTGTTCTTTTTGTCCTCGCTGTTTTTCCTGAGGGCTGGACTTACTGGCCCTCTGTGCTGATGTTTCTTCTCCTCCCAGTGTACTGACTCACATGGCAAGCTCTTGTGCACAGATGCACTGGGAAGGAATGTAGACTTTACCATCTCTCTAGGTGGTAGTTACTCTAATCAAACTATTAACCCTTACAAAAATGTTACAGCAGGGCAAAATTACAAATCAAGATAAAAAAATACTAACATTACAGTGTAATCATTACAAGGAATGGTGGGCGAAATTGCTACATAAAACACAGGACAGTCAACTAAATGTAAATTCCAGATAGGCAAGTGATTCTGTAGTTTAAGTGTGTCCCAAGGAATGTTGGGGAACACTACACAATTAAGAAAGTCTTTAGGTTTGAACTTCAAAACTAACTGGCTGTCTTGTTTTTATTCTTTTTTATTTATTTATTTATTTATTTATTTATTTATTTATTATGTATACAATATTCTGTCTGTGTGTATGTCTGTAGACCAGAAGAGGGCACCAGACCTCATTACAGATGGTTGTGAGCCACCATGTGGTTGCCGGGAATTGAACTCAAGACCTTTGGAAGAGCAGGCAGTGCTCTTAACCACTGAGCCATCTCTCCAGCCCCTGTTTTTATTCTTCAAATCTGGCAACTCTTAGCATTGGGAGGGGCAGCCAGGAGACAGTAGAACATTCACCAAAGGATAGACCCTATAGGGTAGAATACCAGCTGGCTATGGTGGCCCACACCTTTAACCCCAGTACTCGGGAGGCAGAGGCAGGCAGATTTTTGTGCATTTCAGGCCAGTCTAGTCTACAAAGGAAGTTCTAGGACAGCCAGACTTACCCAGTGAGAACCTGTCTTAACCCTCTCAAAATAAAGTAAGATATCATGGGGCAATATGCCAGAATTTTACTCTACCCTTGACCTCTAAGATTGACCTTGACACGGGTTTTGCAGGATTGGACGCGCCGAGGACCTAGCCCAGCAATTGTGTCAAGGCTTTCACCTTGGGATTTCTCTCTCAAAACTGGCAGAGAGGTGATAAGTAGCCTCCCACTGCCCTGCAGCCACCAAGCACAATCGTTCAGGCTCTTTCTGTGGAAGGGCTTCCAAGTGCCAAGACACAGGCCTGGGAATGAGCCTGAGATTAGCAACCCACTGGCTGCGTGTCTAGGCATCTAATTAATCACTCTGTGCTTCAGTTTCTGGGACATGGGGGTGAAATTGAAACAACCTATCGTGATTGCCTAATGGGTTAATATTTATAAAGCAATAGGTACAAAGTGCCCAATAACCGTTAGCTGAAAAAAATCCCCAGAGGGAACCAGAAGAAAAACAATACAAGTTAATAAACAGGAAGAAGTGACACATGAGTCAGACTGTTGAAAGGCTCTCTCTTACAGCCCTTGCTCTCTTCTAGGAATAATGGAAGCCATCAGTCTTGCACTCCCTTCTTATACCTGAGAGGCACTCGCTAGATCACGTGAGTCCTCTCACACCCTTCCTTCCCCTGGGTCACTCTCTCACACAGCAGTTCAGATGGCAAGCTATGAATTAGCGTCGGTTCGCCCCTCGGAGCCAGGGGATGGTGTGCTTGCTCCTCAGAATAACACTACTGGCCGCTCTTAGTTTAGTCGACAAATTGCTACCAAATCAGCTCTGGGTATATCGGGGAGGGACTCATGCCTGAAATAGAATTTGCCTTTCTCCTTACAGAATTTACAGCCCGGCTGACCATCTCTTCTCACGGTCTCTCCTAACTCCCGCCATCTTTATTTGAATGGTTCCAAGATTGGGGCAATAAATTGGTGAAAATTAGACAGCGACTCTTGATCAATCAGAAGCGGTTCCGTGGAACACTGTGCTTAGCCGCGCTCCTGCTCAGTGAATTGCTGTGACTGATTAGTGATGTCTGCCACAGGTGCTGGAGGAGAATGCGGTCTCAGATGTCCTGTTGGCAGGACTATTGGACCTCTCTTTGATGTGCAAAATCCGGGACTAAAAACTCACAGCTGAAGTCCGCAGGACTGTGAACCCAGACCTGAAGGATGGTGGTAATTGCAGTAGAGAACTGACTCTCTGAAGATCCGTGCATCTTCAGACTTGATAGACCAAAAAGCCTCAGAGGAGGAAAGAAATGTTCACGAGACATTGACACATGATTGCTGGTAGGCCTGACAAGCATGGCTGACTGATAAGAACCCCAGATAACGAAAGGAACCTGCAATTAGAAGAGCCACCACGAAGGCTACCCCAAGTGCCATCAAGCTTCCTCAGTGGGAAAGCCTTTCTCAATGACAGATATTCACCACATTCTGCTGGTGACAGGTCAGATGATACAGATGATCCCAGGTCTGCTTGGCTGAGAAGATGAGCCGGAGGGAAAGATGGATCAGAATGACCTCCTGGTCCCCCGAAACAAGTGCCCTGGATCTTACCATTAAAACTCAAAGTGGGGTTGATGAGCCGGCTCAGGGTAAAGGTGCCTGCAATGGAGCCCAATAACTTCAGCTCAATCCCCGGAACCCATGCGGTGAAAGGCAAAACTGACCTCCACGCATGCTCCATGGCACTCCATTTGCACATGCACGCACACACACACACACACACACACACACAAATTAAAATGCATATGAACAACTCAAGGGTTCCAATTACACATGCTCACATGGGTTTGTAAGTACAAAATGGCAGACAGTCTTACATCTTGAAGAGAATTTAGGAATCATTCATTCCAGGCCTCCTCAACTTGGGAATTTTCAGAAAACTGTCTTAGTTAAGTTTTTTAATTGCTGTGAAGAGATACCATGATAAAGTGATATTTTATTTATATTTTAACAAATAAAGCTTGCCTGAAGATCAGAGGGTAAAACTAAGCCACTGGAGGCCAGGCAGTGGTGTCACATACTTTTAATTCCAGGATTTGGGAGAGAGAGGCAGATGAATCTCTGTGAGTTCAAGGTCACCCTGAGCTACACAAGATCAACACAGAAACAGATCCAGGTGGTGATGGCTCACACCTTTAATCCCAGTACTAAAGGGGAATATAAAATGGGAGGAGACAGAGGCTCAGGGCTCAGTCTGCAGTTGCCCAGCCTTGGTAGAGGTAAGATTTCTCTAGTGGCTTAGTTGTTTTGCTTTTCTGATCTTCAACTTGAACCCCAATATCTGTTTCTGGGGTTTTACATTCCATGACCATGGAAACTCTTTTTTTTTTTTAAACATCTGTTTATTTATTATATATACACTTTCCGGGAGACAGTGCCTGATCTCGTTACAGATGGTTGTGAGCCACCATGTGGTTGCTGGGAATTGAACTCAGGACTTCTGGCAGAGCAGTCAGTGTTCTTAACCTCTGAGCCATCTCTCCAGCCTGACCATGGCAACTCGTATAAAGGACATTTAATTGTGGTAGCTCGCTTACAGTTCAGAGGTTCAGTCCATTATCATCACAGTGTGGAGCCTTGCAGCATGCAGGCAGGCAAACTTAGGGCTGGAGCTGAGAGTCTTTACAACTTCATAGGCACGCAACAGGAAGCCGAGTGAGATACTGGGTGATATGCTGGGCATAGGAAACTTCAAACCCCACCCCCACAATGACACACTTCCTCCAACAAGGCCACACCCCCAATAGTGTCACTCTTTATGAGATTATGGGGGGGTCAATTACATTCAAACCACCACAAAAACCATTTTTTAATTGTTCTTTGTTTGTGTGTGTATATGCTCATGTGTGTGTGTGTGTGTGTGTGTGTGCGTGCGTGTGTGTATATGTGTGTGTGTGCATGTGTGTATGTGAGTATACCAAGAAGCAAATGTGAAGGTCAGAACTGGTTTCTCTCCGACTTTCAGGAGTTGGTTCCCTCCTTCTACCATATATGTCCCGGGTATTGAATTAGGTCATTCAGTTTTGCAGCAAATGCGTTTACCCACTGAGCCACGGACTATTTGGTTTGCTCTTGGTGGGTGTCCCTGGAGAGCTGTATTGCAGTCCCAAGTCCCAAGATAGGGACTTGTAATTGCTCTCAGGCTCATCATAAGTGGTTATGAAAGCTTCTAGAACTAGGGAAGACTCTGGACCTCTCCCCTTAGGGTGCTGGGTCTGCGCCTTGTCAACCTGTTCCTTTCCACACAGCCATTCCTGAAATCAGTTTAGAACAAAACAGGCAAAACTTAAAAGGTGAAAATCCTGTCATCTTAGTTTCCATGGCAGTGCAGCTCACCAGCTTGAATGAAAAATTTTACAGGATTAAAAAAAAATTATGTGTGTGTGCATGTGTATGTATATGTGCATTGTGTGTATGTGTATGTGTGTGTGTGCATGTGTGTGTATGTGTGTGTGCGTGTGTGGATGTGTGTGTGTATGTGTGCATGTGTGTATGTGTGCGTATATGTGTGTGTATGTGTGTGTGTATGTGTGCATGTGTGTATGTGTGCGTGTATGTGTGTGTATGTGTGCGTGTGTGTATGTGTGCATGTGTGTGTATGTGTGCACGTGTGTGTATGTGTGTGCGCATGTGTGTGTGCGTGCGTGTATGTGTGTGTGTATGTGTGAGTGTATGTGTGTGTGTATGTGTGAGTGTGTGTGTGTGTGTGTATGTGTGAGTGTATGTGTGTGTGTGTGTAGGTTAGAGAACAACTGTGGGAGTGGATCCTCTCTTTCCACCCAGGTCATCAGGCTCAGCAGAAGCACCTTTACCCACTGAGCCACCTCACCAGCTCTGGGCCACGGTTTTGAAGGAACAAAGGCCTCGGGGCACGAGGCTGGCAGGGCGTGGGGAAGAATCCCAAGGTTACTAGTAAGAAGTGACTAGACTATCCCAGGAGCAGATAAGACTGGGGAGGAAATGTTGAAGGCTGTCCGTTCTGTTTCACCAACAAATCTTATCGTCTTCTTTCTCTCTCTCTCTCTGTCTCTCTCTCTCTCTCTCATAAAAAAATCCCCCTGCTAATTAGTTAGAGCCTAGAATTGCCCACAGGCACTAACAGTGGCAGAGGGGATAGCAGTACTTTCCTATTATCTTCCTAATGCAGGCAGCAGGACCCACTCCAGCTAGGCTAGGTCACATTTCCAGCTAAAAAGCAAGCAATTTCAAAGGCGTTTTTGCTGGCCCTGGACATATTTTGATGCGGCGCTTTTCTTTCTTGGCTGCACTTAGAAGATCACCCCTATCAAGGGAGCCCAAGTCTCTATGATTACTGAAATGCAAAAAGGAGAAAGCTAAATTTAGATTGTGGTCGGGTGTGGGGTAGTAGATAGCACTGAAAGCAGACAGTAGGAAGTGAACAGTTTACAGCAAAACCTGACACTCTTGTTAACTAAAATCATGGGCTCTACTGCTGAATATACACCCGACGTCCCCGCGTTGTAGAGTTTTCGAGAGAAATTGTGTATCATCAACCTACTTCCCCCATCCTGTGCATCTCCTAAGCTGTGTCAACTTTTGGGTTGGTTTTGACATGGTGATAGCACGTGCTGCTCCTGCATGAGAGATTAAGCTATTAGGGCATGTAAGACTCTTGTTTCTGTGATGTACGGAACACAAAATGCCCTGCTCTCTCTGCTGCAGACGAAGCTCGTGCATTTAGATGTGCCGCGGGACTCACTCAGGCTGACAGGTCCTCTCGGAGATTGATGGTATATCAGAACTGTCATGAAAAATGGCTCCCAAACAGGCTGGAATTAGCAGGATATTGCATGGCATTGAACCCCAGTGTAGACAGCAAGGGGGTGGGTTTTGTGTTTAACGGTGATTATAGTGTGTATGGGGGCATGTATTTACACACCCACTGTAATGGTTAGTATTGCCAACACAACACCTAGGAAGCAAGCCTCTGGACACACCTGTGAGGGATTATCTAGATTAAGGTTGGCTTCTGAGATGGTCCGGACAGGATCGTATTGTTTATGCTAAGTGGTGTGGAAAGACCCATCTTTATTGTGGATAGGAATTTTGTTTATTTATTCTGGTAGGAATCCTGGAGCACCTAAACTGGAGAGAGGATAAACACTGGCGTGCATGCATTAACTCACTGTTCTTTGCTTTTAACTGTGGGTACAATATGACTATTGCTCTCAAGCTCCTGCCGTGATGGACTGAGCCATGAGCCAAATCCAGAAAAGAAACTAAGACATCCGCTCTAGGTGAGCCATGTGAGGGAGGCTTGGAGGCATCTCTTCCCTTATGACAAAGCTATTCAAGCCCAAGTTCACTGGGTCCTGTTTTCCTGGAGTCATAAAGCCACCCCTTTGCTCATGTGAAAGGTCAAAAAGCACACATGCTTTCAGCTCTTAATGACATCACAGAAAGCACGCTGAATTCCTAGGTTCGTCCTGGAATGTCTCAGGTTCTATGGGCAATAGGCACAGACTGAAGTCTGGGTTACTTTCTCAGAAAACCCAATAACCTTTAGGGTGACTGGTTTTGTTGTTGACATTAGTTGGACAAATTGCTGTACCTATAAGGGTCAGGGGACCTCCTGTGAGATACCACTCACCCATATCCAGCAAGTGTTTGCTTTGAGCTCTTTCCTCAGCATGGATTTGGGCAGCTTCAGCTTTTTCTTCACCCTTTTCCGTCACACTGCATCGCCAGGAGCACACATTGCCAAGATAGTCAGAGCCGTCAGGGCTCACCGTGGAGGAATGATGTCTACCCGGACATGGGAATTCTGACACAGAGGCCAACTCTGGCCAATTCTCCAGTCATGTTCTAAGTGCCAGGATCTGCCCTAGTCTCAGAGAAAGGAAGAGGAAAACTCTAGAGTTTCTGAACTCTTTGTATTGAAGAGATTGACACAGTTAGGAAGCCCTCATTGGAAAGAGGCCAGAATGAAGGCTGAGCCTCAGTGGCAGCAGAATTTTGGTAAAAACCGTGGGTCGAATTCATGTCTTATTTGTCTGTTTCCTTTGCACCAAGCAGAGGCAAACTCACACAGCCCCAAGCCTGGAATAAATGTTAATGAAAAGTGAAGGATCTGGGTGAGGGAGCACTTCCTCTCTGGGGACCACACCAAGTTGGTAAAGATACTTCCTAGCTCTAACTAGATGTCCTCTTTCGACTCCCCAGCCGGTTTTCTCCAGGAAGCTTTATCTGCAGTCACCGGGGTGCGACGTTCCTATTCCCTCCCCAGCTCAGCTTCTTAATGGTCTCTTGTTCTGCCAAAACCAATTGTCATGGGAACCGCTGAGGCTTAGACAGACATCACCAGCAGCTCCAGAGCCTTCCCTTGGAGATTTGGGAGCAGTCATTCTTATAACACATGAAATCAGATTACATGAAGACAAAGGCATTTGGGGACGGCTTTACTGGAGGTAACAGACAGAAAGCCACTCATGCACGTCAAAATAAAGGCGGTGGTTATTGTAAGGATATGACACAGCTCTGAGAAAGGAGGGGAGCCCAAGCTCTTAGAAATGGAATCATGGGAAATCTGAGCTGTTCTAGTTGAGTTATTTCCGCCCTTGCTGCTGCTTTTTCTCCCTTCCTCTCACCCTTTGAAGACTTTGGAGAAAAGCGGAGACAGGGTCTTACCATGTAGTCCAGACTGACCTCAAACTCAATTCTCCTACCTCTGCCTGTCCAAGATTATGGTGTTAAAAATGTCTTGTTTCATAGCCACATGGGCCTTAGTTTGTTTTTCAAGACAGGGTCACACTGTGTAGCTCTGGCTGTACTAGAACTTCACTCTGTAAACCAGGCTGGCCTTGAACTCATAGGGATCCACCTGCCTCTGCCACCAGAATACTGGAATTTAAGGCATGCACCACCACACCCAGCTCTTGCAATTTTTTCTCTTTTCCCACACAAGCCCTTTTTAAAATGACTTCTTTGATTCTCCTTTTTTGGGGTCTCCATGGTGTCTCATCTATTCGCATGCACAAGCCAGTATTCTCTTTGCCTCTTACTCAAGATACGTTTCTGTTTCCAGGCTGTGGGGTGTCTCTTAGCCTTCAGTGTGTGGGCAAAGCCCCCACCACCATCCATCTCCCCGAGTCATCTGTACCAGAGGGGACATTCCTGAAGTCCACGTGGGGCCAGTGCTCTTCAGCCTCAGGCACCACCCGGCTTCTGCCACATACTATACCAGAAAGGCCTTTTGGGATTGTCTGCTTCCTGGCAAGCCCAGAGTTAGACATTTCTAGGAGCAACTAGCCCACTCTTTGTTGAAACGATCTTCTAAGGAAGGAGGGAGTGTTCATTGGCAACACGTTTGAACACTGAAACCCCTGTAGCTGGAGATACGCAAGTGTGGGGGTATTTTGGATAGGAATGAACGAATCCAAACAGATCTGGGCTCAACAAATCTTACTTCCCATTTTTAGCTTTTTGCTCTTTAAGAGAACTTTTCTAGACTGGATTTTCCTGACGAGCTGCCAGGACTCTGGATCCCAACTGTTCTCAAGAATCTAAAGAGTGAGGTTTCACTTTTATCCCTCCTACTAACCAGCCATGCGGCCAGGGCTAGTCCCTCCCCTACTGTGGGATTCAGTTCTTTCTCTCTTCAATTCCCTGCATAGGTGATTGCTTAGGTTCTTTTGTTAACCCTCCTCCACCCAGCCTTTCCCTAGCTCCCCACTTTCTTCTGGGGCGGGGGTGGGGGAAAGCAGATACTTAGAACTCACAATTCCTTCACTTCTCAAGGTTTGATTTTTACTTTGTCTCTGTTCAGTTTTTCTAGGGTTTGAGTGGCCAGTCTCTGGACCTTGCCAGTTGTTTTCGTTAGCTTGCATGCTGCTTCAGTGAAACATTTGAACCACAAGCAACTGGATAGGAAGTTTACTTCATGTCACAGGTCATAATTCATTGTTGAAGGAAGCTAGGGCAAGGCAGCACTGAAGTTAACACCATGAAGGAATGCTGCTTACTGGTTTATTCCAGGCCATGTGCAGACATCCCAAGCCTCCTTGCCTAGGGATGGTACCACCTGCCTAAGGATGACACCACCAGCAATGAACTGGGCCCTTCTATATCAATTAGTGTAGCAGGCTTTCTCAGGCTGACAGCCCCCAAATCACAACACAGAGTCTTATTATTAGTTATTAATGTGCAACCTTATCTTATGCTTGTTTCTAGCTAGTTCTTTTAACTTAATTTAACTGGTTTCTCTTCATCTAAGTTTTGCCTTGGGGCTTTTTACATTTCTTTCATTCTGTATTGAAAGACTCCCGTGGGCGTCTTCCTTCGGGAGAGACCCCGTGCCCAAAGATCAGTCGAAAACACGCAGCCCAATGCAAACAGCAAGAGGTTTATTGGATACGCAGGTACCTGGGGCGACAAAGTCTCGGAGGACTTGCGCGCCGCAGGTTGGGGGTGAGGGGTTCTTATAGGAGAGCAAAAGCGCGGGTACAGAAGCAAAAAAGCGTGGTTATGGGGATTCATTTCATTGGTCAATTTAAATAAGGCTAAGCTGAGTGGCACATTCTTGACCTTTTACCTAAATACCAAGGAGGGGGTTGTCCAGACCCACCTGGATACCAAGGAGGGGGTTGTGTTACCTATTTTTCTTATCTCTTCCTGCCTTCCTAGCTGGAGACCTGATGGCTGACTGTAAATATCCTGACTCACATCCTGTCACAGGACAAAAGGCTCCCTTCCCCTCCCTTACAGCAAGGAGCCTGAATTGTTTATTTCTAAGGCCCTGCATTCCAGCATCAAGGGTGGTATATTTTTTTTCTTTTTCCTTTACAGTATGTCCTACTCTGTGTCTGTCTGACTGGCCCAGGGTGTCTTTCTCTCTCTCTCTCTCTCTCTCTCTCTCTCTCTCTCTCTCTCTCTCTCTCTTTCTCTCTCTCTCCCTTGTTCTCTTCTTCCTCTCTTCTCTCCTCTTCTCTCTTGAGCCTAGATGATTCCTTCTACTTATTCTCTCTGCTCACCAGCCATGCCTATCCCTCTACTGCCTTGCTATTGGCTATTTAGCTTTTTATCAGGCCAGCCAGGTGCCTAGGCAGGCAAAGCAACACATCTTTATATCATTAAACAAATATAGCATAAACAAACGTAATACATCTTCACGTAGTGAAAGCAGTATTCTTCAACATAAAAAAATGTAACACATTTTTTAAATGTTAAAGTAATATTCCACAACAAATTAGCACAGACAGGACCATAGGTTATATGATGAAGACAATTCTATCTAGCTCCATTCCAAATCTATGAGTTCAAGTCTATTGAAAAGCTAAATGTTTTTGTTTTGTTTTTTTTTTTTTTGTCAATAAACTTCTTTGGCTGGGCAGTGGTGGTGCACACCTTTAATCCCAACACTCAGGAGGCAGAGGCAGGTAGTTCTCTGAGTTTGAGGCTTAGTGAGTTTCAGGACAGTCAGAGCTGTTACACGGAGAAATCCTGTCTCAAAAAAACAATAAACTTCCCCATTGTGCTCAAAATTTGTACCTCTACATTAAGGCCACTTCAGAGCAGTCTGTAGCGGACACGGAGGTGCACCTGGCATCCTGTGGTTGTTATGCCCAAATCTGCAAAATCCCCTGCAAAAGCCAACAAGGAAACCGTGTCCCGTATGTAAAAACAAAGAGCCTGTATTTTAATCAAGTTTGCAAAATTTGTCTTTCCGCATGTCCAATGTATTGGAACAACCGGAGAGCACCAAGCTCAATTAGAATTGGGTTTTTATAGTAGTAAAGGTGGGGGTGGGGGGTTTCTGAGGTTCAAACCCTCCCTAGTCCCAAGATGACAGAAAACAGGTACCTGGTGCCCTCTATTGATCTATGATGGGCCTGCATCACTGGTTTAACCCCTTGTGTTTCTATTTCTGTCTCTGATGACACTGCTAATATCTGTGTACTGATCCAATTAGTCCCCCAAACTTATTATCATAATGCCACCAGTTTTAAGAATGAGTTCAACCTGCACCCCAGACACCATTAAAAAAAAACAACTGTCTACTATCACTCTAACAGTGATGTTAGATCTGGGATTGGGGGCTAGAAGAATAGGGCTAGGGTCTCCGACTCTAATAGAGAGATTTCCAAAAATTCCAGGATTGGAATTCAGCCAAATAAAGAGGAGAGAATGTAGAACACTAAAATGATTCTGAGACCTCTCAGCGGTAGTGGTCCCCCTCCCCTGATTCTGAGGCCTCTCAGTGGTAGTGCTCCCCTTCCCCTGATTCTGAGGCCTCTCAGTGGTAGTGCTCCCCCCTCCCCTGGGAACCAAGGACCTAACAACTATACACGCACGTACTGAAATGTTGGGAACTTTCCATCTCCCTGAGTCCTTGTGAATGTTCTCCAGATAGAACTCAGTTGTTGAAATTGGGGCAAAATAACCCTTAAGATGTTGACTCAGTTCCTGGTATTTTGACTCAGTCCCTGGGAAAGGGGCAAAGTGACCCTCAGATGTTTCCTCTTACCTCACCTGATCTGACAACCGCTCTCCAGCCAGTTATTGGTAATAGCCCTTTGAATAAGCCAATCATAATAGTTGAAAAGCAACATCCAGACTCCCCCCATGTTTCTGTGGCTTTTTCCTTTAAAAATAGCCTATACCAGCTATTCTGGGTCTTTCTGGCTTCTCAAATGCTGAAAGACCTTGTCGCGACAGAATTAATAAAATCCTCAAGCTTTTACATCAACTGTGGTGTGAGAGATGGTCTCTTGGGGCGACTCCTCCTGGTAGTTGGACTTCAGGGTCCAACAGCACCAGAACCTTAAGTTGAGTACCCAACACCATTCCTGTAAGCACAGCACTGGGGGCAGAGACAGGCAGACCTGGAGAGCTCACGGCCGGTCAGTAAGTCTGACTGAAACACTGCAATTCTGGTTAGTGAGAGAGCCTGTCTCAAAGCAAAAAGGAGACAAACAATAGAGGAAGACAGATGACGTCATGCTCTGCTCTCCACAGGCACAGCTGTGTGTACCTGAACACTTATGTGCATACATCACACACATGCACATGGGGGAGAGAAAGACACACACACACACACACACACACACACACACACATAGAGGAGACAGGGACAGAGAGATAGAGTGACAGAAGCAGAGAGAAGCAAAAACTTACACAAAAGTTCACTCCTAATTACCCTAAACTGGAGATAACTCGTGTCCTTCAACTGGTAAATGCATAAACACATTGCAGTATGCCCATAGTTAGAGTATTACGTAGTATGAAAAAGAAAGGATGTATACTTAACTACACAAATGAATCTCTAAAAGATTACACTGGGTGAGAAACAAAAAGCCAAATTTAGGTTCCATTATTTGAAAATCTGGAAAAAGACTAAAACAAACCGAGACCAGTGCTTGTGAGAGTCTGGCATGGGTGAAGTGGGAAGCCTCAGGGGTTGATGAGGGAACCAACCTCTCAGGGTGAGAAGACTTCTGTATCTTGACTACGATTTTACTGAATAATCTTGGATGTTCATCCAAAATCTGAGAACTGTATGCCAAAAGGACTGATTTTATAATCTGCGTCAATTTTGCCACAATATCCCTGACTGAAAAACAAATTTTATGTGTTTTAGGTCCTGTACTACAGGAAATCTTTTCGGGGGAAACCGTGTCAGCACACCCATGGCCCTTCCTGGGGCTGAGGGAATACAGGAACTAGAATAAGGAGGATTAAACATGATAGCTGGCTTTGGAGGGCTAAACCTATTTGTTTGTTTCTTTTTTAATGAGGTAGTAGCTGAGAATGTGGTCTAATCCAGGGAAGAAGGCAACAAACAAATTCTAAATGTCTTTACGAGTGTTTGTGAAGAAGCAGGGTGTTAGGAGAGTCTTGGCATCTGGAATGTACAGATTCAGGAAAGCCATGGAAGCAGCAGAACAAAGATTGCCTCTTACCAGCATAGTGTCTGTGTGTGCATGCATGCGTGAGTGTGTGTGCATGCGTGAGTGTGCGTGCATGCGTGAGTGTGTCTGAATGCGTGTGTGTGTTCACATGTATGCTCAGCACGGAGTCAGAAACGTATCTACATGCCTCAGAGCCTCAGTTTGCTTGGAAGAAAGCCCTAGCCAGTGAGAACAGTATAAACAGCGAGCAAACACAATGCTCTTCCACATCCAAATGGAAAGAAGCTACCCGAGAGTCTGAAAAGGAATTCAGCATGGCCCTCCTGGGCTCCAGCCCCCGCTCCCATCCCTAGCTACCAAAAGTCAGTATTCTGTCTAGCAAAGCTGACCCTGACATCTACTACCAAATAAGCTTTGAAGAGCAGCCCTTTCTCCATGGGCTCTGCCCTCAGAGGTTCAGGTTCCTCACTAACTGGAAGCCACCAGATCTTCCGGATTGCGGCAGTTCATGTCGCTGCAGGTCCCCAGCAGATGCTGTTTGCTCAGCTTATCAAGAAAAGAGAGAAATGGGTGACCCTGAGGAACTACCCAGGAGATGATAAAGGAACGTCGAGTATAACAAACATTCCCCAAAATAACGGGAAATAAAAGTCTGTGTCCTCAGGAGTCCAGGGAACTCACAATTTTAGGTATCTTCTGTGTTCGGATCTCTTGGGGGTACAAATACCAAAGACTCAAATTGGAAGAAGTGAGGCCGGTCACCAGAAATGAATGCTAATAAAGGCAACCACAGTTGTGATAGCTGTATACCCGGGAGTAGACACTGGAGCCAGACGATATGGGCTCAAATCCCAATCCTGCCTTTTGAGGATTCCATCTACTTAGGCAAGTTGTTTAGCCTTTCCTTAATTATAAACATGATTTTTTGGGTAAAATTTTGTCTGGGAAAATATTTCCCCTTCTTCTTCAGACTCCTGGAGAAACTAAGCTATCAAATTGTAATGTGCTTGGGCAAGCCTAGTTGATGGTAAGAGACCTACTCAGTATGGGTTACCAACTATGAAGGATTGTATTTCTAGAGACTCCAAGGGGGTCTAAGGACCTGCTATCAATTATTGCGTCTTCTCTTAAGGATAGTGATTCTCTGGCGTTGGCCTTGTGGGTAGGACAGGGTGCATTCTTTACTGTAGCTCATCCTCCTCATTCAGCCCCCTTTTCTGAGGCAGAGTCTCTCTACGTAGTTCAAGATGACTTTGAGCTTACCATCTTCCTATCTCAGCCTTCCCCAGATTCTGGGATTACTATGCCTGACTCTAATAAATTGTTTGTTTCTCTTTTTTAAGACAAGGTCTCGCGTCTCAGCCTGGCTTTGAACTCCCTGTGTAGTTGAAGATAACCTTGAACTTCTGGCCCTCCGGCCTGTTCCTCCCATGTGTTAGTACCACAGCCGGGCATCACCACACCCAGTGTGAGAAGTACTAGGGGATCAGCCCCGGGATCTGTAAATGGTAGGCAGGCACTCTACCAACTGGGCTCCAAGCCCAGGCCGCTGCAAGTTAAGCTTTGTAAGGCTGCTGGCTTTGTGGCTTATCTTCCACCTCCTCCCTTCAAGAAATACCAATTTGTGATGCTGCTTTGGTGTGTTGATTACTTCTGAGAGCATTTGGGGAATAGCAAACACAGGCAGAGGTGGTCTCTGAGCTCCCCTCATCTAGCTAAAGACAGACACCCCCCCCCACCTGCAAGGGACAGAGCTGTCAAGAATCCCTTCTGAGAGAATCTCCTCAGCCAGAGAAGATTAATTGCATCACAGGAGAGAAGTTTGGCAGTGGACTCAGTCCCACAGACGCTGTCACAGGCTGTCACCTGCTCTTCTGTGGCCGATTCGTCTTTCTCCAAACTCACGCCCTCCTTAGCTGTCTATACCCCTCCTGCTTCTACACCCCTGCTCCATCTTCCCAAGGAAGAGCATAGGCTTCTAGATGATCTCAGGTTTGGGATAGTCACTTTCCTTTTCTGAGGAATCCCTGTGTATGTGACAAACCTGTCCATCTCTCCTTGTGGTCATCTCTCTCTTCTCTGTTTCCTCATAGGCACAGAATGGAGTTCTCAAGGGGCAGGGAGGACATTTCCATACGCTAGGCATGTAAAAGTTCCTTTCTTGTTTGCCTTAGTGATTTTACGGGACATTGTAAAGAAACTTGTAAAGAAACTAGGAGACTTGGATAGCTTTGTACCCAATGGGAAAGCCAACCTGGTAAAGAGATGCCCCTGAGGGCTTTCTAATGCCCACTTCCTCCAAAACTAGAAAAGACTGGATTTTTAAAGGGAGACTTTTGCCTGCCAAGCCTGAAGCTGAATGTGCTTCAAAGAGGTCTTCTTCCCACAGCAAGATTCTCTGGCTCCCTTTTTAATCTATCTATCTATCTATCTATCTATCTATCTATCTATCTATCTATCTATCTATCTATCTATCTATCTCTGTGTGTGTGATGTATATGGGCACATGCGCCACAGAACTCATGTGGAAGTCAGAAGGAGACTTTGTGGAGTTGGTTCATTCATTCTACTTATATGTCTTTATATGGGTGGGTTCCCAGGATGAAACTCAGAATGCCAGGCATGCAGGGCAAGCACCTTTACCCACTGAGCCATCTTAGCAACCCAGGCTATTTCTTATTCTATGACTGACACTGGAGCTTTGGAGTCGTCAGCTCTCACCTGAACCATCTCCCTCTACAAGCTGTTCTTTCTTACATAAGGAGCACTTTGAACCCCCAAAATAACCGTGGGTCAGATGATGGCACCACTTGGAGTCGTGTGCATATTTCTGGGCGTCTCTCTGTCTGTGTTGCTCAGACACGATCCTTCTTACCCTTGGTAATCCTTATTGGTCCAAGGGTGCCAAGGCAAACTATCAGTTATTCTATCTCCAGCAGCAATCTCAGAGGGCCAAGAAGATGTCAGCATCAGAAAATAAACAGCCCTAATATTAGCCTAGACATGTAGACATGGTTCTCCAGCAGGTGTAGAGGAAGAAAAGCACTTACATTCTCATATATTTTTAAGTTGTACCCCATGCACCCAAATGTCCCAGAATGTCAATGTGGGTTTTTTGGTTTTTTTTTGTTTTTGGTTTTTTTTGGCCTGGAACAGCTGTTATTAATGAAACGCTTACCTTAGGGATGAGGCATCATCTGGCCTTCAGTTCCTGGGCTTATGGTAGCTGGAAGTTCCCAGAACAAACTAACCATCCCCAGGCCTCCTGACCCTATATGTCCCTTCGGGCAGGCAGCAATTCCAGGGCTTCAGCACACGGCCACCCCCTCTACCGTAGAAAAATGTGCAGGCGACAGTTGCCAACAGTTCACCCAGCAAGTCACCAGGCATCACAGTGTCACCAGCGAGTGTTTCTGAACGAGACTCACCGCATCTGTGCAGCTAGGTTGCTGTTCCCGGGGTTCTGTTCTAGGTGGTGGGAACCCCAAGGAGACTCATGCTTGGATGGTCAGGTAGAAGTAACAGGACATCCTTATCAAAACAGGGCCTTGTGCAAAAGAATTAAATCTTGGCTGAACATTTGATGCTGCAGGATTAACGCATCTTCTCCATTTTTCTAAGTTGGTCAATATTTTGATTGTATAATTGTCATTGCTGAGGGCACTGATTTGCATAAATATGTGATGCAAAATGGCAGAGCTATGCTTAGGGCCATTTCTGAAACAGTTGGAAATTCTGTCCTGATCCCAAGCCAGATCATTTAGTGATTTTTGGTAAAATTCAATTTAACAGCTCAAATGACATTTTCCTCCTTTTCCTGTGTGTGCATGCTATGTGCATACATGTACATGCATGTTTTTATGGGTGTACATGTGTGTGCATGTTTGTGTGTGCTACTGTTGCCAGAATTTTCGAGATCCCCCACATTCAATTATGAAACCCCATATAAAGCCAGCACCCACAGTTTAATTATCCCGAATCCTATGTAAATGCTATGCAAATCCTTGTTAAACTGTTCAATTTATCTTTTACCTTTATTCATTATTTATTTTGTGTGTATGTCTGTGGTTAGGCATGTGCCAAATACATATGTGGAGGTCAGAGTACAACTTTCTGAAGTAGGTTCTCTCCTTCTGCTATGTAAGTCCCAGGTTGTCTTTATTGAAAATAGATTTTTTTCCCCATTTGATATATTCTGACTACAATTTCCCCTTCCTCCACTCCTCCCAGTTTCTCTTCCCTGTTAGACTGGCCCAGATCTTTGGCCCAAGATGAAGTCACTTAAGACACCAAGGTGGATGGCCTGTATGGGACCCAGCCCCATCAGGGAACCGGGAATGAGTGTTCTGTACTTCTCAGAAGTCTTCTGATCCACGGCCTCACCTTGACCACAGCCTCTTGCTAGGCTAACAGCTAGGTTCACCCCAACCTGCTACAAACCAAAACACAGAACGACCTTGCTTACTGCAGTCTCTTTTGCTCTCAACAGTTTCTTTTTCCTTTACACTCTCCTGCCACACTCCAGCCCAGCTAACCTGTCCAAATTCAAACTCCTTTTTGGCATTGCTGCATTCCCTTCCCTCGTAAACAGTCCGGAAGTCATACCCCTCAATAAGTTCTGACTTTTGACCTCAGAGCAGCCCTCACGATCCGGTTATCTCAGTAGGCCTTACACTCCCAACCTCCCCTCCCATCCGTAGCCACACCTTTTCTGTCTCTACTTAGAAGAGAAACAGGCATCTCAACATAAAACCGGGTACACTGACCCTGAATGAAGAGAAAGTGGGGGACAGTCTTGAACACATTGGCACAGGAGGCAACTTCCTGTTCAGGAGTCCATTAGTGCAGGCTTTGAAATTAATAATTAATAATTGGGGACTTCATGAAACTGAAAAGCTTCTGTAAGGCAAAGGACACCTTCAAAAGGACAAAAGAGCAACTTACAGAATGGAAAGAGATTTTTACTATATACACACCCAACACAGGGCTAATATCCAAAATATATAAGAAACTCAAGAAATTAGATAGCAAGAAAACAAATAGCCCAATTAAAACATGAAGTATAGATCTAAACAGAGAATTCTCAATAGAAGACACTCAAATGTCTGAGAACCAGCTAAAGAAATGTTCAGCATCCCCAGCCATCAGGAAAATGTGAATCAAAACTACATTGAGATTTCATATTAAACCTGCCAGAATGGCTAAGATCAACAAGACAAGTGACAGCTCATGCTGGTGAGAATGTGGAGTAAGAGGAACACTTCTCCGTTGCTGGTGGGAGTGCAAACTTGTATAGCTACTATGGAAGTTAATACGGCAGTTCCTCAGGAAGATGGGACTCAGTGTACAGCCGTACCACTCTTGGGCACATACCCTAAGGATGCTTCATCCGACCATAGAGACATTTGCTCAACCATGGTCACTGATGCTCTCTTCACAATAGCTAGAAACTGGAAACAACCTAGATGCCCATCAACAAAAGAATAGAATAATTGGTACATTTACACAATGGAGTATTATTCAGCTGTTAAAGAAAAAAAAAGACATCATGAAATTTTTAGGCAAATGGAAGGGACCAGAAAAAAATCATCCTGAGAGAGTATCCCAGACCCAGAAAGACGTTAGACAGATAATAAGAGACCTTGGAACACTAAGCCCTAATAGAATGTCTCCATCAAATCCCTCCCCTCAGAGCTTGGGGAACCCCAAAGAAGAGAAGGCAAAAAGACTGTAAGACCCAAGGGGATGGAGGGCACCAAGAGAACAAGACCATCTAATCAACATGAACAAAGCTCCTATGAACTCACAGAGATGGAAGCAGCATGCACAGGGCCTGCACAGGTCTGCACTAGGGCTTCTCTGTTTGTATTATGGCTTCCAAGTTAGTGTTTATATTGGATTACTGAGCATGTGAACGAGTTTCTGATTCTTGTGTCTTCTCTTGAACTCCTTTCTTCTGTTGGTCTGTCTCATATCCTTTGATGGGATAGTTTTGGTTTTATCTTTTTTTTTTTAACAGACTTAATTCACTTTATATTTCCTGTATAAAAACCCTTATGTGGTGACCACATCTGGAGTCTGGGTCCTCTGAACAGAGACTTTGGTGTGGGTTTTCACAGGATGCTCAGTGAATTCCTGATAAGGAGACTTGGTGAACACAGTCTCTTTCCAGAGGTCAGGGGTCAGGTAGCTGTAGGTCTTAGAGATGGCATCAAAGGTGGCCTTGACAAAGTTGCCCAGGGTGGCAGTGCAGTCCCTGGCTGAAGTGTGGCAGTCATCAATGCCAGCCATCATCAGTAGCTTCTTGGGCACAGGAGCAGAGACTATGCCAGTGCCTCTGGGGGCAGGGATGAGACGCACCAACACAGAGTCACCAACCTGTCACTTTGCCCGGAACAGTGTGGGGCTTGCCAATCTTGTTCCCCCAGTAGCCTCTCTGCACAGGAACAATGGAAAGCTTGGCCAAGATGATGGCCCCTGGGATAGCAGTGGTTACCTCCTTGGAGCACTTAACACTGAGACCTATGTGACCATTGTAGTCCCCAGTAGTGACGAAAGCCTTGAACCTGGTTTGCTGACCTGCCCTAGTCTGCTTCTGCACGGGCATGATCTTCAGAACCTTATCCTTTAGGGATGCTCCCAGGGGAAAAAAAAAAATCAATAATCTCGAACTCCTTAATGGGAAGGGAGAACAGGTAGATCTCCTCTAGGGACTTGATCTTCATGTCCATAACTAGGTGGCCCAGCTTGGTGATGGACATCCATTCCTTGTCTTCAACTTTACCTCCACGCAGGCAAGCCCTGGGGCCTCTGCCAGGACCATAGCCCCTTAGACCGGAGAAGCTGCCACAGCCTCCTAACCCTGGGCCCCCACGCCCTCCTGGTGTACCGGCAACATCCGCCATTTGGTGTTTCCCTGATGAAGAAGCTGCTTGGTTTTATCTTATTATATTTTATGTTGTTACAATTGAAAGAATGAATGACTGTAAACCAAGCCAATAGGGTAAAGGTTAACAACTGAACTGTCATTTATACATTCTGGGAGAAGGAAAATCAGCTTTCTCCAGTGGAATGACACTGGATATATCAATCACGCCAGGGCAGATTTCCAAAGCTTGTGTACGTGTGTGTGCTTTTATTTGGTTAGAGTTTGGCATTTTTCAGATGTTTTGATTTCGTCTCTTTTGGAGTAATGTATTCTGTTTTTTAGGTTTGGGATCGTCATATTGGGTTTTTGGCTTGATTTTTGAGGAAGAACTTAAAAGTTGGGTGGATAGAGACGGGGGATATAGACAAATTTGGGGGAGGAGAAGAATATGACTGAAATACTTAAATTTTAAAATTGTTTTAAATAATAAAAGTATATTAAAATATTTTAAAAGGGCCAGGTGGTGGTGGTGCATGCCTTCCAGTACTTGGGAGGCAGAGGTGGTGTACGTGAGTTTGAGGCCAGCCTGGTCTACAAAGTGAGTTCCAAGAAAGATAGGACTGTTACACAGAGAAACCCTGTCTCAAAAAATTAAAAAAAAAATTAAAAAGAAAAACAAACAGGCATCTAAGGAATAATACTAAAATAAAACAAAACAAAAACAAACAAGTCAGAATAGGACAAAACAATCAAACAAGAAAAATAGATAAAGAAAAAGCACAAGGAGGCATATAGATGTGGAGACACACGTTCACCTGCAGAGGAGCCTCATAAAACACAAAGCTGGAAGCTATACCACATACACAAAGGACCTATACGGTAAAATTTAAAAGAAAAAGATCCCCGACTACATCATGAGATAAGGAACCTCTAAAGATGCCATTGAGTTCCTTTTATGTTGGCCATTGATGGCTGGGCACGGGACTTACACTTAGAAGTGGTTTGTTTTTCCAGTGAGATGTCCTTGAAGAAACTAAGTTTCCTTTGCAAGCGCTAACAATTACAGCTCCTGGGCTAGGGATGAGGGCGTGTGTCCCCTTCTCCTTTCATCTCTTGGACCCCATCTGGTGCACACCATGCTGACCCTGTGCGTGCTGCCACTGTCCCTGTGACTGCATATGTGTGCTAACCCTGCTGCATCGTGAAGGCCTTGATTCCTTGGTGCTCTCCATCTCCTCTGGCTCTTACACTATTTCTGCCTCCTCCTCTGTGGGGTTCTCTGAGCTCTGAGAGCAGGGATTTGATAGAGACCTCTCATTTAAGGGTGAGTGTATCGAAGTCTTTCACTCTCTGCATATTATCTGGCTGTGGGTCTCTGTTTTTGTTCCCAACTTCTGTGGGAGGAAGCTTCTCTGAAGATGGCTAAGCAAGGCATGGATCTAGGAGTATAGCAGAATGTTTTTAGGAATCGTCTTATTGCTAAGGCCCTTCAGTAGAACAGTAGTATTTGGTTTGCCCTAGTTCCTTGGGCTGTTTCAGGTTCTTAGCCACCCAAGTATAGTGTTGGGCATGGGTGTCATTCCCTGGAGTGGGCCTTAACTCAAATCAGATATTTGTTGGTTACTTCCACAAGCTTTGTGCCATTATTGCACCATATTAGGGGGTAGATAAACCATTGTAGATCAAAAGGGTTTGTAGTTGGGTTGGTGTTTACCTTTCTCTTTCAATAGTGCAGAGTGTCTTCCAGTACCATTAATACTACTTAATAGGGGCGAAGGCTCTAGGTAAGCACCAGCCTGAGTTCTTCATGCTCAATGAACTGTGTGTGTTTTGTCTTTAGCAATAGGGCCTTACTTCGGTTTGTAGAGAGCAATCAGTGGCTGTGGCAACAGCCTGGGTTGTCTGGGGGTTTCTATAGGATCTCTTTGGCATTGGATGTAAGCCATATCTAGTACTGAAAGTTTCATTTGGTGACAAGAAATGTCCAGTTGGAACTATGTCACCACCATTATCTGACAGTATCATTTAGATTGCCTACATGTACATATTTTAGGAAGTTTTGCTGTACTAGGTTTCCACATGACCCCTCAGATGGCCCTTAGTTTTGTCTGTCCTTTCCTGTATTCCCTTCCCTTACCCCAACTTGTTCCCTCAGTTTGACCCTCTCTTACCAGTACTACCCCACCCACCTATAGCTTTCTATTCTATTTCCCTTCCTAGGGAGATCCATCCCTCCTCTAGCTCCTTACTCCTCACCTAACCTGGTTATATGGATTGTAGTTTGCTTACAATGATTTAACAGCTAACCGAGAGGACGTATTTGTCTTCCTGGGTCTAAGTTATCTCATTCAGGATGATTTTTTCTCATTCCATCTATTTGCCTTCAAATTTATTTTTTTAATAGCAGAGTAATAATCTACCATATAAATGTACCTTATTTTCTTTATTCATCAATCCACTAATGAACATCTATGCTGTTTCCAGTTTCTTCATGAATAGAGCATCAGTGAACATAGTTGAACAAATACCTCTGTAGTAGGATGAAGCATCTTTTGATGCTATACAGGCCCCAGGGTGGTAGAGCTGGATCTTGCAGTAGACTGATTTCCATCTTTCTGAAGATCCATCACACACAGCTCCATGGCTTTCCAAGTTTGCATTCTCACCAGTAATATATGAATGTTACATTACTCCACATCCTCCCCAATATGAGCTGACATTTGTTTTATTGATTTGGACCATTTTGATTGGAGTAAGATAAAATCTCAAAGTAGTTTTGATTTGCATTTCTCCGATGACTAAGGATGTCAAACATGCCTTCTAAGTGCTTCTTGGACATTTGAGTTTCCTCTTTCGAGAATTCTCTGTTTAGAAATGTACCCTATTTTTTTAAATTGGGTTTTATTCTCAATGTCCAGTTTTTAAAATTCTCTCCCTCCCCCTCTCACTATATATATGTGTGTGTGTATATATATATACATACATATGTGTATATATACATACATACACACACATATAATATTAGCTGTCTTGTCAGATGTGCAGGTGGTAAAAGTCTGTCTTTTTATTCTGGCCAGGCGGTGGTAGTGCACGCCTTTAATCCCAGCACTAGGGAGGCAGACTGGTGAATTTCCGTGAGTTCAAGGCCAACCTGGTCTACCAAGTGAGTTCCAGGACAGGTTCCAAAGCTACAGAGAAATTCTGTCTTGAAAAAAATAAAGCCTTTCCCATTCTGTTGGCTTCTGCTTTGTACAAATGATGCTGTCCTTTGATGTATAGAAGCTTTTTTTCAATTTCATGAGGTCCAATTTATTAATTGTTCTGAACGCCTGTGCCAATGGTGTTCTGTTCAGAAAGTCTTTCCCTGTGCCAATCAGTTTAAGGCTACTCCCCACTTTCTCTTCTATCAGACTCAGTGTATCTGACCTTATGCTGAGGCTTTTGATTCATTTGGAGTTGAGTTTTGTGTGTGATGATAAATATAGATCTATTTGTCTTCTTCTACATGTAGCTGCCCAGTTTGACCAGTACCATTTGTTGAAGATGCTGTCTTTTTTTTTCCAGTGTGTATTTCTGGTTTCTTTATTTTTAAAAAAATCAGGTACCATAGGTGTCTGGTTTGAGTCTGGATCTTCAATTCTACTCCATAACCAATGTGTCTGTTTTTGTATCAGTACCTATCTGTCGTCAGGTGACACACGCTTTTACCCACTGAGCCATTTCACCAGCCCTAACCTAAACAGAATTGTTCAGAACACAGAGATGAAGAAAGTGTTCTTCGTCTGTGTATGCTCAGCACAGAAGCAATCATGTTAGCCCTAACTACATTCATTTTCCATCCGAAGATACAGACCTGGTACATGGGAAGGAAGCAATGCTGAGGGAATATTTATGTAATGAAGGAAACACGAACATTAGTTTTCAAATATTCTTTAGTATAATTTTACTTTGGAAAAGGATTGAACAGAGCATCATCTTTATTTCAAAGGCACAAGTTAAAACTGCTTATTAAAAATTTACCTGACAGCCATTTGTCATCACGGATATGGATAAGAAGAAATAACTGTCTTTTGGTATTGGCAGAACACGTAATTTATCTTTGATGTGGTTGAATCTTGAGGTACTGGCCAGGAGGAGCATCAGTGAGCCTCTATGTAAGTCAAAGATCTTCCTGGTCACTCTGTGTCCCATGACAACGTGTGTGAGCGCTCTAACATAGCGTAAGGACTTTGTTTGTGTGAAGCAGAGAGCATCAATGAATGGAGTGTGTCTGGCTTTAACGTTTTGGCAGCCCAGTGACTGAATGTCAAGTGTGGATTTGTGTTTGCAACCGCAGCAGACTTCTTTTTTTTATTCCAGTCAATAATTTTCCCATAAAACACTTTTATTAAGGAAGTCATGCATCCTTCTTCCATACAACCTCCCTTTAATGAATCAAAAGCAGCTCTCTCCCATACATTTCAATAAAATCTAGCAAATCCATTAACTGTTAGAAATACCCATACTTTTAATCAAATGCTTTCTATAAGGCATACTATCTTGATACTCATTTCTTAAAATTTTCAATAATGTTTTCTGTGCATCTCTCAATAATACCTGCTGAAAAAATTGCATTTTTAATCGCCATATTGCCTTTGTATATTATTTCAATCATTTTTCATGGTAGGAAAAGCAAATGTTTCCCTGAGGGCACATGGCTTTTCATGTTCTAAGATGACTAAGAAGCACCAGAGATGTTTATCATTACATCCAACAAAGAGCAAGGCTCTAGATTAAGCTGTATGGTGACTTTAAGCATCACTGAGAAAATGGAGAAAGTTAATCCTCATTGTCTAGATGTTTCTTTTTTAATATCTTACTAATTAGGTAGCTTTCTTCTAACATTAGCTAACAAGTCAAAAGCAAAAACTTTTAGGACAATAACTTTCATTACCAATGACAACTTACCAACCATATTTCAGGTATTTTTTTTAAGACGTCAAATGTCTTGCTATTATTTTCAGATCTCTATTGTTATTTCTTTTTCCTTATAACAGGAGTAATAAATAATATGGTTTAGCCATTAAGAATATTTGCTGTTCTTTCAGAGGACCCAGGTTTGATTCCCAGCCCCCACATGGCAGCTCACAATCTTCTGTTGCTCAAGTTCCAGGGGATCCATTTCTGTTTCCTGGCCTCCACAGACACCAGGCATGAATATGATGCACGGACATGCAGGCAAAACACTCATACACATAAAACAGGAATAAAAGCCTTGCAAAAAAGGGCTGGAGAGATGGCTCAGAGGTTAAGAGCACTGACTGCTCTTCCAGAGGTTCTGAGTTCAATTCCCAGCAACCGCATGATGGCTCACAGCCATCTCTAATGAGATCTGGTGCCCTCTTCTGACATGCAAGTATACATGGAAGGAATGTTGTATATCTAATAAATAAATAAATCTTAAAAAAAAGCCTTGCAAAAATAAAGCAAGTTATGAAGACCATATAAAGAATGAAGGGGTCATTCTAGACTTTTCTCTCTTCTCTTTGTTTTAGTCAGGATGGCATGTATCCCAAGACAGGATACTTGCCACAGAGCTGAGGATGACCCTAAATTTCTAATTCTTTTGCTCTGCTTCCTTGGTGCTGGGGTTTCAGGTGTGCCACCACATCCAGCGTCATGATGAAGACTGAAGCCAGGGCCTTGTGCATGCTAGAAAAGTAGTCTACGGCTGAACCACATCTGTAGTCCCAAATACTTCCTTAACTCATCTTATGCTTGCATTATCGCCTCCTATCTGGATTTCTTTGCAGATTTTGTATATTAGTTCATTTCTGTTGAGTTATATAGGCATACAACAGTCACTCAAAGAAACTGGAATGACTGAGGGTCTGACTCAGTGGTAGAGTACCTGCCTAGCACACACAGAATCCTGGCTTCAAGCTCCACCCCTGCAAAAGAGAAACAAGCAAACAAACAAACAAAAGTCACAGCAAAATCAGATGAATTGCGAAGAGTCTAATGGATGATACAGTCACCATTTTCTCTCTACAAAGCTAAGTTCTTAAAGGTTCCAAAAAGTCAAGGTCTACATCTTGTGGTGCTGTGAACACTGAGGGTCCTCATGCTATGCTTGGGGGAGGAAACTTGAGTGTGAGAGGATCAAGTTCTTCATTCTGAATTTGCAGCCATGAAACATTTTCTTGAGAGCCATATTTTCTCCTGGAAGGAGTGAAAATCATCTATGGAGCTTCCTTCTTCCCTTCCCAGAGCCCTGCTGAAAGGCACACCCATTCTGCCAGGAGCTCAAAGGGAGAATTTAGCCCATGCTTGTATCCTAATAAACAGTTGGGCTAACCAAAGCCTGATCAGGCTCCCAGTATCGTTCAAATGAGCCTGGGGACAAGCCAGGCCAGCCACTGCACGTTGTCGCCTGGCTCTGGGTCTGCAGTTCTAGCAATTTTCTGACAGAAGTTAGGATTCTATGTGGCTCTCTACAACAGAGACCTCACTGGCTTAGTCAAATGTAATTGGGAGAAGTCATAAGGTGTGCATGTGGGGACAGGCGTTAAGAAAGTCATGAAGAACCTTAGCTCTCAAATCCTTTCAGCCTTCCACCCCACTATGCCTCCTCCCCAAGTTAGGTGAATTCCCAGGGCTTTCTTCTCATGCCACTCTCTCCCAAGCAGTCAGGAGTGAGTGGGAGCCATGTGCGGTCTCTTCTTGGTCTTTACCTGTTGTTCAGGAATTATGTACTTACCAGAGATCTACCAGTAAATATTTTGTGGTCCAGGACTGTGACTGTCTGCAAATGTATCTGAGGAGTCAAGGTTTTTAGCTGAGCCCATGATCCTCTCAGCTCAAACCCATTGTCTATTTTTGGGAAAAGGATTCTGAGAACGGTAGGGTTGTCTGGGTTCATCTCATTTATGTTTCAATTGCATGTGCATAGCGTGACCATAGCTTGGTTAGCATCCTCTCAGAATCTTTTGTTATGCCCTCAGCAACAAAGCCTTGGATGACAGTGTTGGAAAGTACCATTCTGGAATACTTTCAGTTTCCTGTGTTCTTTATTATTATTATTATTTAAAAGAAAATAAGCTATTTTTTTATTATACATACCAATCCAAGTTCCCACTCCCTCCCCTCCTCCCATTCCCTCTACATACCCTCCCACCCCACCCCCATCCAATCCTCAGAGAGGGTAAAGCATATTGCTTTGGGGAAGGTTCAAGGCCCTTCCTACTACATACAAGCTGAGCAAGGTAGCATCCAAAGAGAATAGGTTCCCAAAACGCCAGTATATGCAGTAGGGATAAATTCTGGTGCCACTGCTAGTGACCCCCACAGTCTGCCCCAGCCATACAACTGTCACCCACATTCAGAGGGACTAGTTTGGTCCTATGCTTGTTTCTTCCCAGTCTGGCAGCCTCCACACAGCTGGCTGCCCCAGCCTGAGGGGGCCAGCTTTCAGCATTCCAGAGCTGCTCAAGCAAGGATCTGAACCTACAGGAGGGCTCTGGGCTGGGGAACTAACTGCTTGAAGTCATGACATCCCTCTAGCTCCTTAGTGGATTTGTTACTTTTGCTCCAGCCTCTTCCAGCAGTGAGATGGCCCATTGATTTCCTTTGAACTCAATTGAGCTGACATTTCATTTTGTTTTTAGGAAGAACTTAATCATCACCTATATGAATGACTGGAAGGACAGATGTCGTTTCTTCGTCGCCAAACAAACATATATATATATATATATACATATACATATATATATATATATATACATACATACCCTGCAGGCATTTTAGAAAATAAATGTGTGTGTACGTGTGTACAAATATGTGCACTCTGTGGCAGTCAGGATAACCTCAGGGATCAGTTATCCCTTTCCACCTTGACACAGGGCTTTTTGTTTTTTGAGTTTTTTGTTTTGTTCATTCCATAACACCACACACACACACACACACACACACACACACACACACACACTGCTCATGCCTGCCTTAGCTATATTCGAAACTTTCAGGAAGGTTTTCATCTCCACCTCCCATCTCCCACTTGGAGGGGTGGGATTAGAGACACACAGGCTGCAGCGCCTGGCTTGCTATGGGTTCTGAGGGATCAGTCTTTAGTCTTCCGGCTAATGTCACAAGTACTGAGTGTGCTGTTTCCCCAGCTTCAGAAAACGTTTAAGATACAAGAAACATGAGCTCTTCATAAATTGTAGAAGAGAAGTGTGCCTAGCAAGATGCATGTGGTGGACATCGCTGTTCTCCCAGCGTGGTTCTTCCTTCCTTCCGACAACCTTTGTTTTATTTAGGGTGGCAGCATGCCCAGGTGAAAGACAACCATTCCGAGCCTCCTGTACAGCCAGCAGGTGCTAACGGATTCGAAATGGGGTTTAGAGTAGCTAGAGATTCCCACAGGAGAGGAGATAGCCACCAGGGCACACACACACACATGCTCCTTTTGTCTTTTCTCTCCCCACTTTTCCTACATGGAAAGTGGGTGTGATGGCCAGATACCACATTTTAAGCATTTTAGAATTAAAACTACAGGGCTGGGTGATGATGGTGCATACCTTTAAGCCCAGCACTAGGAAGGCAAAGGCAGGAAGATCTATGTGAGTTCAAGGCTAGCCTGGCCTACAGAGTGAGTTCCAGGACAGCCAGGGCTACACAGAGAGACCCCGTTTCAAAAAACCAAAAACCAAAAGAAAAAATTATGTGCTAGAGACAGTGATGAAGAAGAATAAAAAGAACCTCCATCCCTGGTGACTGGGTACCACTTCCACCCGAGGCCCGGAATAGCTGCCTCTGGACTTCCGTTGCTATTGTTGTTTTCCTTTCTATTTTGAGACAGGTTCTTACTAAGTTACTCAGGCTGTTCTCGAACTCTCTCTATACCCAGGCTTGTCTTGTCCTTCCACTTCTCATAAGCATGGGATCTGTTATGAGAGAGAATAAACTAATGTTTAAGGCATGGAATCAATTCTCTATTAACAACAAAATGTCTAGGATAGCACATTTCTCTGGAAAGACATTTGGGGAATGAGAAGAAATGCTGGCAAACGATCCTGCCCTTGCCCCACTACCAAGTCCTTGAGTCAATCTTGTGTTCTCTCTGGGTCTCAGTTTATTCTCTATGCTGTGTGAGGAAAAGACTAAATATTCTTCTAAGAGAGTCTTTGGACAGGACAGTATGGGTGTCCTCTGGCTTTGTGGCCCCCTAGCTTTGCCAGTGCCAGTGGACTACCCAGCTTCTCGGAGCCTCTGACCTTTCACCTCAGTTGCTCAGCATATCTGGTCCACAGGAACACCAAGGATAAAATGGGGCGTTCCTCTGCAGCACCACCCAGAAGAGAGGGGTTCTTCAACTCTAATGGCTCCAGGGCTGGGGTGCCCTGGCCTTTTCCAGCCTCACATAGCACTTCTGTTCTAGGTTTGTGCCAGGACTTGCCTGTCCCACCTCCCTTCCCCACCTTCACATCTTCCAAACTGCCACCCAGGAAAACCCAAGCTCTTTGGGGAAAGAAGAAAGGGGGATGTACATGGGAAAAACAGACAATCCCCTTTTAAGAATGCAGCTCCAAAGACAACACCCTCTATCTTCTGGCTGACCCCTGACCCCTTTCAAGGGTGCCAGGGAGTTCTGCCACCATTTATCTTCAAGGTAGGAAGATGTAGTCATCCAGGGAGCTCCTTGCTTCCCATTGGTCCAGAGATCTACCTGTGTGGTGCCTTTCTGACAGGAAGTTCAGTTGTCCTGGCCCTCAATCTCCATGGCAACCCTTGCTCCAGAGACACTGAATGAAAACCGCTGGCATGGGGAGGCTAGCAGCAGAATACTGATTTGCCCGAGTGTCTGTAACATTGACTGCATTTCAATACCTTTCCAGATACCCAAAGAGCTAAAAATACAACCAGCTCTGTCTAGGGCTCCCCAGCCAGTCAACGCATCTTAAAGTATCTTTGTGCTGAGTCTGACCTGCTAATATTAGTCTCTGCCAGTTCGAACTCAGGGGACTCAGAATGGGGCTTGAATGCAAGGCGGTAGAGCTCAGGTCTATAGAAAGGCGCCGTGAGAAGAGGAAAGCCCTGCCCCCGCCCTCCAGGAAGCAGAAGCGTTTGAAAGGGGGACGATCAGCAAAGAGCATGTTGAATCCTAACTCCTTGTAGAGTTTGAGGGTATTGCTGCCTCGACTCAGATTGTCTAAGCATTTGTTCATTTCCTCACTCAATAAATGTATAGTCAGCATCTACTCCGTCCCAGGCTTTGTGCCAGGCACCGAGGTTGCAGGTGTGACTAAGAGAACATGTATATTCCCTGATCTCAGCAGTCCTTACAGGGGGTGGCGGTCAAGATTAGCTGTGAAAGTCTAGCTACACCATGTATCTATCTGGCTGACATACCTGCAGGCAACGAGCAGCTTCAGCTAGATGATCCTTTTGCGTGCAACCCTGGCACCATTTCCACCACCCAGTAGGCAGTAAACTGATACAGGATTAGATGTAATGGGATAGAATAGAAAGTGCCGTGGTTCCAGCTGTGGCCTGCTTCTCCCTAGCGTTGTAGCTTCTCTATGGGCCTCCACAGAGCATGGCTGGCTCTGCCAAGTGCATGCTCCGGCTATGAGGTACTGCATTCAGGATAAATGAGGTGACGGTTCCGCTGACACCTGCTAAGGGAGCTCACTATAAGTGACAGGTTGAATTAATTCCTAGTCTCTCTGGCAAGATCCTCAGACAATCCTCACCACCCCCCCACACCCCCCCCCCGCCGCCATCTCCTTCTTCCCATAATCACTGCACATGTCATTCAATTAATTCTGCATTTCCCAGAGCAGGAGGCTGTACAGAGTTTAAAGCATGCAGCCCATGCCAGGACTGCTCTTAAAAAAAAAAAAAAAGACAAAAAAATAAAACAAAACAGGTGTCACACACTTGGCTCCAGTTGCAACTCCAGCATCCTCCACAGGCAGATAAACTACAGATGGGAAAATGGAACATGACCACAGCTCTTGGGGACTGTTGTTAGTATGCACTCAGTACGGTAACTTAGGTACAAATGATGCCCCAGATCACCCAACAATGTTGTGAGGAGTCTTGGGGGCCCGACTCTGTGGGAACAGAGAAGGAACAGGGTTCCTGGAAGCACTCCTAAGTCTGGCTGAAAATGAGAACAAATATGAACTACCTAATCCTCAGTCCTGGCAAGGCAGCTCCAAGGATGCCTGTGGGGGAGGGACCAGGCACAGCAGAGCTACTTCAGGATCTCTCTGCAACCCTGCAGCTAAGACAGCAGCTCCTTCCTCCTTCTGCTCTATTTCCTCAGTCAGGTGACAGAGAAGCCAGTCTTCCATGCTTTCCTTCCCCTTCCCACTAGAGGAAGGGTCTTGGGGCTTCTTGGAACTTGCTCTAAAACATCACCTGCCTCCACTGGAGGCTTACTATGGTCAGGATGTGGGGCACAGACCCTGGAGACCTCTAAACTAGGATTAGTTGGACCCTTTGAAGACACTGGGAGGGTCTTCTCTGGATAGACTTCAGCATGGCTGGGGCTGAAGTCCTTCCGGTTTCTCCTGATGGGCTTTTTACCCCTGCTCCCCTACCCTGAACATGAATTGCCAGCTTGACGACCCCCTTCACAAGACCCTGGCAGGATCTGTGTCACAGGAGAAACACCAGAGAAATCAGTGGACAGAGGCAGTAGATCATTACATGCCTGCAGCTTCTGCAGAGGAGGGGTGTTGGGCCTGTTGCCACGCTGTTCCTACACACAGCTAGTCACCTTAACTACATACAGCACTCGTCCCTTAGAACCTGTCCCATGTCAAAGGTTTTCAGAAGGATCCAATGGGACAATGTACATTCAAATGCTTTGAACATTAGCAAGTGTGTTCCAAACCTCTGTGTGGCCAGCACTGTGCTGTGAGTTGCAACAGATAGGGAAGGGGTGGCCTCTGCCCTGAAGAAGTTGTGTGCTCTGGAGTGGACCTCTCAGGACTGTGGGCAATGTGACGTTTGGCATAAATGGTTGCTGTTCATTAGGGGACACAGGAGGAAGGCTCACATGTGTGAAACAAGAGGACACAAACAGATGGTGACAAAGGGCCCTGGGGGCCAGCAAAAGCGATGAGAGATAAAAGGAGGGGAAGAGGGGAAGGCTCAGACTGTCAGGAGAGCCTTCATGAGAAAAGTTGGGATTGGAGTGTGACGAGACACAGCCATGTTCACCTTGTAATGCTTTGTTGTTGTTTGTTTGTTTGTTTTGTTTTGTTTTTGAGACAGAGTTTCTCTAGGTAAAAACCCTGGCTGTCCTGGAACTTGTTTTGTAGACCAAAACTAGCCTTGAACTCACAGAGATCTGCCTGCCTCTGCCTCCTGAGGACTGGGATTAAAGGCCTGCACCACCACGCCTGGCATCCCTTGGAACATTTCTATGTCTGAAGAGCCAGATATCCGTCGATGCTCCCACGAGATTATATCACCCAGTAGTATCACGGACATCTTAATTTAAACATACTTAGGTACACACATCCATGTAATCACCCAAGAAGACATTCCTCAGAACACGTCCTATATTAAGCAACCCATGACTGCCTTCCTGGGCTTTAGCTAAGGGCACTGACTGGTGGGAAGTACAGTGGACTCAGTCTGCAGAAGGGCGGTGCCTTTAGTCTGTCATAAGTTTGGTTTCCTTCTGAGCCTGTGGGAGGTACAGTCCTAAACATGACTTGGTCTGTGGCCTCCAGTGTCTTTAATCTGTGTCTCATTTTGCAGTCCTTCACCTTGGATAAATGTGAGTAGCCTTTCAAAGTCTTGACTTCTCTCCTTTTTCCTTTTATGTTTTATTTGGTTTTGAGACAAGGTCTCACTATATAGTCCTAAATAGCATTGACCTCATTATATGGGCTGATTTGGCCTTAAAATCATGGTCCTCTTCCTGACTCAGCCTCCAAATGTACGGTCATGTCCAGCTCCAAGACTCAATTTTCCTCATCAGTGAAAACCTTTTGACAACATCTATATAAATTGAGTCTTGGAGCTGGACATGGCCATACATTTGAAGGAGGATGCTGCATTCAGGTCATGGTTCTGTGACTCACTAGCTGACCAACTCAGTAAGTTCCCTTCCCTGAACACTGTGTTTCCCACCTTTACAGTGGTAGCATCACCTTTTCTACATATGGAATTCTGCCGCATGGGGTGATGCTATTCCTCCCAAGATATACTATATAACACCCCCTCCCCAGTGCTAGGCATGGGGAGCCTCCCCTTCAGTTGTTGGTAGTAGGAAAGCAAGAGTCTTCCAGGATAATATGAGCTATTGCCATTGCCCTTGGTTGCCTTCCAGAACTTGAGGGTAAGACCCTATTGCTGAAGAGACCACACACTCTGGGCACAGGACTTGGAGAAACTGAGCTGACTGACCTGGAATCGTCTTCTCTGAGGAGTGGCTCTCAAAGTATGAGAAGATGCTATGCTAGCTGCCAGAGGAGAAGAGCAATCAGGAGTCCTACGTGACTGTAAAGTCTACAAACCACAACAATGACTGGACTGGCACAGCATCCGCAGTGGTGTAACAGTGGTGCTTTTATCTTGACCAACAGCTGTTTAATTAGACACAAGGCTCATTGGACGGGAGGGAATTCATGCATGGTAGAGTAAACCCAGCCAGGTCCTCATAGCTAGAGAAGCCATAGACCTGAGAGGAGAACCTATTGCTGCCATTGTTCTAAACCAATATAATTTCTCACTGTAATCTAAATACTTATTATTATTCCCACAGATATTATTCCCTCTTATTAAAGAAGCTTCTTTCTGCAACAGTCAGAGACTACAGAGGCCCACAATTGGTCAAAATAGGTGATTGAGCGGTGCCCAAGCCCAACTGATACAGCTGCAACACAGCTCCTATACCTAAGGCTCAGGAAATTTGCACGATAGGTGGGTAGGAAGATGGTAAGAGCCAGAGGCCCAGGACACTTGCTGTTAAATAGCACTCCCTAGCTATATCAGGGGAAATGTACCCATCTCAACAATATGGCTGTCTGAACAAGACCAGCATCACGACAACACCAGCTGAATGTGGACAGGGCAGATTCTGCATAGTCTCACCCCTAGATGAAGTGCTACAGATGGCCCATGGCTATTGAGAGAATCGATTTCCTTCAGGGAGGAACTCCCACATAGGTTTCCCAGCCCCAAGAGGTATACCCTGGACACATGTACATGTGAACAAGGTCAAATGGATTCGGTAGGTTGCATATGCATATATGCACATAGATGCATCTACACACATGTATATGCATGTAATGTTGATAACAAAAAGAGATCGTGAATTTTGGAGGGGGAGGGGAGGACACAGGAGGATTTGGAGGGGGCAAGAGTAATTTGGTGCTTGTGTATAAATTCTTAAAAATTTAAATTAAAAAGAAAGACAGACTGCCATATGTAGCTCCCCATTTGGATGTGTCTGGAGTCTTGGAAGCTTGACTCTCCCACACTCTCCTACAAATGGACCTTGAGAGCTTGTCTTAGAGGTTCTAGAAGGGCTAGTAGCTACTCCTAGACCCTTAGAGATGGAAGAACTAGCCTCCTCCCTCAGGGAAGGCCATCTTCATACACTGAGTACACAACTTTGAGAGGGACACACATGGGACAGTGAGGTAGAAAGGGGACACCTGCCTAGCCCACTAGATCCTCTGAGTTAGCCCTGGCAATAGATGATGTGACAGATACCACACGATGATGGCCCTCACATCCCCGTCTGGCCCATCTACACTCCCCTGTGACCAAAGAGAACATTTCAGAGTACTCCGACAGGTATGACATAACTGTACCCAGCAGGGAGAGCCCAGCAAATGGCAAAGCTCTCTGCCCCCAGCCCTCCCAGACTGGAGCTAACAAGTGAAGCAGGCCTCATACCCACCTTGCCAGGCAGCCTTTCATTTCCAAAAACCCCAGTGACCAGTTCCATAGCTGTACTCAGGGTTGTTTAGGCATTTGGAAACGCCTCTCCTTTGGTGGCCAGGGATGCATTGTGAAACTCAGTTCTTTGATGAAAGGGAAAAATAAATCATTTTAGTGGATTTATTTTCCTGCAGGCACACTGAGTCACAGAACCTGGACATCCTCCCCCAGCCCTGCAGACTCCGAGCTCTTCAAGCCACCCCTGCCAAGGCCTCATCAGATAAAAGCATTCAAGTGCACGGCCAATGGGGCTCCAGGTACCCTGCTTACAGTGGAGGTGGCTTGTGGTGGGCTGCCAAGGTGACTCAGAGTCTGTCCCCACCTCTGCTTGGTCAGTCCTCAAAAGAGCTAACTGGAGCAGTGTGGGCTTGTTCTCAGAGTCCAGCAGATGTGGGGCTCATTGGACTCATGCCTAGTGGGCAGGCAGCTTTCCGAAGCAAGGACCTGGGCTAAGGACAGAAACACTGGGGTCGAGTTCCATTTGTTTAAAGGATGGATGAGTAGCTCAAAGGGCCTTCACCTTTGGGTGTCTTGTTTTCTTTGCCCGTGCAGCAGCATCGCTGTCTGTGCCTGCCCTGCTCATCTCAGAGGGTTGTTGTAAAGACCTTCTGAGTCAATGCTGCCAGTTCAACACCTCACAGCTAATCACAGCCGACTCACTTCAGAGCCTCATTCTCTCTTGGGCAAATAATCCCCAACCCCCGACTTCTGAGCACATTCCACTTGTGTCTTTCTGCTCCACACTTCACGTCTTTGGCCCGTGGAGCGGAAGAGCTGCTGCTGGCTTTTCTTTTCCTCCAGTCCCACGTTGTTGGTCGCTTTACTCTTTTTACCCTTTGCTCTTTGGGGGCCTGCCACCCGGCTCGCAAATAAAACACATGGAGGCTTATTATTACTTATAAAAGCCTGGCCTTATTTCCAGCCAGCTTTTCTTGACTTAACTGCTCCCATCTATCTTTTGCCTCTGGGCTTTTACCTTTCTCGTTTTCTTTCTTTCTCACCCTGTTGCTGGTTGTGTAGCCTGCTGTCAGGCCCCTTCTTTACTCACTCCTTGATCTCTCTTGCTCCTTCTCCTCTCCTCCCAGATTTCTCCTCCTATTTATTCTCTCTGCCTACCAGTCCCGCCTATTCTTTCTCCTGCCTTGCTATTGGCCGTTCAGTTCCTTATTAGACCAACCAAGCAGGTGTTTTAGACAGGCAAAGAATCACAGCTTCACAGAGTTAAACAAATGCAGCATAAAAGAATGCAAGACATCTTTGCGTCATTAAAAGAAATGTTCCACGGCATAAACAAATGGAACACATCTTAAAATAGTCTACAACAAACTAAACTGACTTCCCGGAGTTAAGCTTCTCTAATAGCCCAGGGGTGGATGACGAGCTTGGACCTCTCCTGTGTAGGCCCTCGCCAGCAAGCCCACACCCCACAGGCATTGCCCTGCTAAGGGTTGGGTATAAACAGCTGCCATGCAGGATACCTGGCTGCTTCTTTCTGTGCTGACTAACCCCCTTCTCTCTGTCTGCCATGGTCTTCTTCCCATCCCCCAGTGCTCACATCAAAGCATAAGTTGAACCTGCAGAAGATGAGGTCAGGGCTTCCGGGCTATCCAGAGGCTTGCAGCCACAGCCTTCCTGTTTATCTTCAGGAGCCTCCTAAGGGTAGGAGCCCTCTGAAGTCAGCTTCTCTTAGGCTGCTGGCCCTTTCCTGGCAGGACGCTGTGTCCCATCTTACAGTCATCCCGTAGAAGGTCTCTCTTTCCTCTTTTTATTGTATTGTTTACCTCAATGAAGACCCACTGTGGGCCCATAGGGTTTTCAGTGAGGACCCACTGTGTGTCCGTGGGATGAATGAAAGGATGGAAGCAGGACGGAATGACCGGGGAGGTCTCAAAAACAAACCATCCATTGAGGATTTGGTTTCCTTCCAGACAGGAATTCCAGCCCCCAACAGAAAGCCCCCCCATCATACCCCTAGACCAACTGTGTGGAAATATTTGTCAGAAAGGATAATTTCATCTCTTTTCTTGAGAATTTCTCATCACAAATGGCTCAGGCTTCTGAGAGCAAATATGGCACAGAAACTGTACCATGAGCCCAACAACCAGATCTCTCACAAAGTCTGGGTGGAGGAGGTAAATCTGGCTCTCTCCTGTTTCCTTCTTCCCTGATGCTGCCGATTGAGTGATTCCCAGGCTTCAGAGCGTCAGGTCATCCACTCAAAGCAAACCTCTCTCCTTAGGGGGAATCGAATTTACTCGATTCGAATATGAGTGATCATAGCCTGGAAACATGGATGCAGGTTTCCCCAATACCACGAGTCATGGAAACCATTTTATGGAGTTTTTATAGTTACAAAACAAAAGAAAGTCATACATCAGGGCATCTTCAGTCCCATTGGTAGAGACATTGTATGCGTATGTTTCAGCAAGGCAGGCATGTGTCGGTTCTAGGCGCCAGATGCTGACAGCCTTCTTACCTTTGGAGTTAGTAGACGCTAGAGGTCTGTTAAGTTGACATACTCTAGAATTCTTGGTAGTCACAAGGATATTGGATCAGACACAGAGGTGGAAAATGAATGGTTGCTAAGCAAAGTAATAGCCCAAGATAATTTGGTTCTGGACAAGGAATATTCCAACGTTCCACCATCATGAAGTTCTTGTCAATCCATCCACCTTGCAAATTCTTTCATAGGTATGACCTTTTCTTCTCAGTTTACAAGATTCATCGGTATGTGAACGATACAGAGGGCTTGATGTGAACTATGCCCCAGGGAAGCTAGTATATAAAGCAACAAGGACAAAAACACTTCTGTGGAAAGCCCAGAACACAGGAAACCATGGAAGAGCCCATGGGAGGGTGTGGGGTACAGCTGATTTTCTAGAGAGTATAAGGTTTGTGCTAAGAGGTCAGGTTAGGGAGATAATCTGGCACTGAGGGGAAGAAGGGTTAGAATGCAACAGTTGGGCTGGATCTGGAAACCATTGAGAAGATCGTTTCATTTGATACAAGAAAAAAGGGAGCTATGGCCTGTTCTTGTCAGCAAGTGCTTCCCGAAGATGTTATTATTAGAAAAGGGAAGGGTGATGTGGGATTCCCCTCTGTATTCTGTGAACACCATTGGTTAATAAAGAAACTGTCTTGAGTCTTTATAGGGAATAGAGGTAGGCAAAGAAATGCTCAGAGGAAGAAGGTGGAGCCAGAGAGAGGCCTTATATCCCTGCCAGAGACAGATGCCAGAACTTTAGCCAGTAAGCCACAGCCACATGGCGATACACAGATTAATAGAAATGGGTTAAATTAAGATATAAGAGTTAGCCAATAAGAAGCTAGAGCTAATTGGTCAAGTGGTGATTTAAATAATATAGTTCATGTGTGATTATTTTGGTTCTGAGCATCTGGGAATAAACTAGTATCCTTCTTCCAACAGAACGGTTATTTTATAATGGCTTCAAGGTAGGACCCCTTCTTAGAGGCTTTTTTAATGCACACCCTGTTTTCTTTCCTATTTTTTCTCCCAGTGTCACCTCACAGGCTGCAAACATTGGACTCCTGATGCGGGACAATAGTCTATACTCTGTCAGTTATATTTTAAATAAATGCTGATTGGCCAATAGCCAGGCAGGAAGTATAGGCGGGATCAACCAGACAGGAAGTACAGGCAGGTCAATGAGAACAGGAGAATTCTGGGAAGAGGGAAGCTCCCTCTGCAGTCCTGTCAGACACAGAAGAAGCAGGATGTGATGGCCTTGCTGAAAAAGGTATCGAGCCATGTGGCTAACATATACTAGAATAATGGGCTAATATAAGTTATAAGAGTTGTAGACCTCTGTGTGATTTCTTTGGGGCTGTGGATCTGGTGGGAGGACAGAAACCAGGCAGGACAAAAACCTCAGCCAACAGACTCCCATGACTCAGTGCCTCAGTGCAGGAATGGCAGTGGCTTTGGAATTAAGCATTATTGGGTTCAAAACTTGCTGTCAGTCACTGAAGCAAGTCAGTTATTTTAAAACCTCACTTTCCATGAAGTGGTGACATTCATCTCCACCCTGCTGTGCTGGTTAAAGTAGATAATGTGACTACACCTGAGAGCCAGCATAAAATGGCTCAGACATGCTGCTTTTGCTTTGAAAAACTAAACATAACATTGCCACAGGTCCCAGAACTCTCCTTTGTGAATATATCCCCTCAAAGGATGCAAACAGGGACTTGAGTAGATATTGGTCCATTCATGTTCCTGGAAATGTTAACCACAATAAGCCAAGGAGATGGGGGGAACTAAGTGCCTGTCAATGGGTGGAGATAGATAAAATATTACCTACATATACAACATTTTTCAGCCTTGAAAAGGGAGACCAGCCAGGCTTGTAATGCTGGCTACTCAGGAAGCTCAAGCAGGAGGATCAAAAGTTCAATGCCTGTTTGGGTTTCAGAGAAAGTTCAAAGCTAGCGTGGGCAACTCGGTGAGACCTTATCTCAAAATAAGGACTTTTTTTTTTTTTTAATATAAAGGTCTGGGTGTGCAGCTCAGTGATGAAGAATCTGCCTACCTAGCATATTTTAGACCCTGGGTTTAATCCTAGTAACACACACAGACACACAGACACACAGACACACACACACACACACACACACACGATAATTCAGACACATCCTACCTGAATGAGCCTTCAAGATATTATGCTAATTTAAATGTTGCTCTTAAAGGGCACAGATTGCACAATTCTGTTTCGATGAGGTACTTGAGTAGTCAACCTCAGAGAAAGGGAGTAGATTGATGGCATCTAGGTGTGGGGTTGGGGGACTGAGGGATTAGTGCTTAATTCATTTAGAGATGACAAAGAGTTCTGGAGACGGACCATGGTGCTGGCTGCGTAACAGCGGAGATGCACTTAATGTCACGGGTGCAATAAAAATGGTTAAAACAGTAAGTCTATGTTGTCGCTGTTTTAACAATTCAAAAAAAAAATGTTGCTTTTATTCCAGTCCAGAAGCAAAGCTTTTACCGATTTCTTCTTTCTCTTGAAGAATGTGGACAAGGGAAGACGCACTATGACACTTCTGAAAGGTCAGCAGCACTGAGCTTGATCCCTAATTATCAGCTGATCCTGCAGACTCCCAGAGGGGGCATTGATTAATGGTTCTCTGTTCAGGCCAAGAAGTCTGTACATTGGAAGCTTCCTCCGTGCTGGAGCAGGGAGAGGGGGGAGAAGGAAGATGCAGGCACACAGTATACCAGGCCATGTGCTAATCAGGTGCCAGGCATGCAAATGAGAAACTCTGTCCTCAGGGACTTTGTCATCACCTTGGCCCTCAGTTGCCAACCAGGCTTCATTCTGAGAATGCCTAGGAGGGAAAGCGAAAGAGACAAGGCTTTCCAATTATTGGCCAAGACTCAGGACCTAGAGACATTTCTCTGGGACTCCCATATGACCTGGATCTTGAGGTGGGCATGCTACTTAACATCACTACCGACCACTAACAATAAAAATGCCTGGGTCTAGCCGAAAGAGCATGAGACTTGGCTGATAGAATCTTTGAAGCGCTAGAATTGGCAAGCAGTCCAGTTCCAGGGCAGGATACCTAAGAGGTCAAACCTAGCTCTCACTTCATGAACAACTTGCTTTGGCCAGCCTCCCTTTGGGGGTCACAGACCCTAGGAACTGGAGAACCTAGAGTGTGGGGTCTGGAAAGAGGATCTCATGCTTTCTTCTGCCTCTCTACTTCCAAGAGCTGGAACTCGGAGGAACCCTACTGGTAATATAGTTGGTGGTGCCAACTTCAGGCCCCAGTTCCAAACAAGTGCTTTTTATTCACTCAACACTTACAGAGTCTTGAGGGTAATGTTAGGTAATTTGCTTTAAAGATGGGCAAAGACAAAATCTATCAAAGCATAATTTTCTTTTGTTGCTTGTTTGTTCAAAGTATAATTTCAAAAAATTTTCTAAAAAACAACAAAAAAAGTTGATTGGTAAGGGGAATTTCAGCAGGGGGGTTGGGGAAGGAGAATAATAGGGGGTTGAAAATGACCAGCATTCATTGTATACCTGTATAAAATTGTTCAAGAATTAAAAAAAAAGAAACAAGTGCTCCCAGATATTATTTCTAAAATAACAACAACAACAACAAAATGTTTCATTGAATTCATTAACAATAAAATGATAATGTTGATTTAAAGACCATTTAAGGAATAGCATTTAAATGAAAAGAAAAAAATAGGAAGATTTTGTTTCTTGTTGTTGTTGTGTTTTGTTTTTAACACTTAAGGCAAACTGGATTAACAGCAGGACAATGAAACTGAGTTTACTTATACAGCAAAGGAGTCATTGGAGCTCTATCCAAGAAAACACAGCTCAAGTTAACATGCAACTTCACAGTCTGAATCCGCAGTTTAATATTAATAATACACGACAACCTACATCCTAGAGTTACTTTCCAATAGATGTGCACCCTGAGTATGATTTAGCGGTTTCTAGTAGCCACATTAAGAAATAAAACCATGGGCTGGACAGATGGCTCACTTGCTGCTCTTTCAGAGGACCCAGGTTCAATTCCCAGCACCCACATAGAGGCTCACAACCATGTCTAATTTCCAATCGCAGTGGAGCCAGTGCTGGCTTCGGAAAGCATCAGACACATTGGTGATGCACAGATACACAAACAGGCAAAACAGTTGCACAAATAAAGAAATAAAGTTGATTTTTTGAAAACTTTATTTATCTTTTATTTCATGCGCATTGGTATAATGATTTCAGATTCTCTTGAACTGGAGTTACAGACAGTTGCGAGCTGCCATGTAGGTGCTGGGAATTGAACCCAGGTCCTCTGGAGGAGCAGTCAGTGCTCTTAACCACTGAGCCATCTCACCAGCCCATGAAGTTGATTTTTTAAAAAGAAAGAAAGCAGGTTGGGTGGTGGTGGTGCATGTCTTTTAATCTCAGCACTTGGGAGGCAGAGGGAGGGGGTTAGAGGACAGAATAGTACAGAGCAAGTTCCAGTCAGGGCTACACAGAGAAATTCTGTTTCAAAAAGTCAAAAAGTCAAAAAAAAAAAAAAAGGAAGGATGGAAGAAGGAGAGAGAAAGAAAGAAAAGGAAAAGAAAAGGAAAAGGAAGAAAGAAGTGAATAAATAAACAAACCCATAAATTGTGTATGGTGGCGCATGACTTTAATCCCAGCACTCGGGACGTAGAGGCAGGTGGATCTCTGTGAGTTCATCCTGGTCTACACAGTGAATCTAGAACAGCTAGAGTTACATAATGAGATCTATCAAGGAGAAAACAAAGAAAGAACCAAAAGCTAGACGTGGCCCACACACTTGCAGTCCCAACATTTAGGAGGCTGAGACAAGAGGTCATTGTGTAATGAGACCTTGTCTCTAAAGAAATAAAAACCCTCAAACAAATACCCCCACACCAAAGAAGCAATAACAGACACAAAAATTAATGTGAATAATATGTTTTAACCCGACAAGTCCAAAATATTGTCATTTCGGCATATGGCACTAGCCACATTTCAAGACCTCAACAGCCATCAGTGAATTATAGACCTAGAGAATCCAGTAATCTTTGTGTGGATGTGTTCAACAAAGCTTCCATACGGCATTGAAGAAATGTAGTCCCCCACTTGGTCTCACCTGCACTTTAGATCATTCTTTTTAACAAGAGTTCTTAGGTTCCTATGACCCAACAGACAAAGGCTCCAGGGAAGGTGACTCTGAACTACGGATTCTAACGGGGCTTATGCAAAGCCGTGGGTGTGCAGGGCTACAAGACACAACATCCTGTGGACAGGACGCAGTGGAACGGGACAGATTTCAGTTTGCGAGACGGAGGATATAGTGGAGGGACACTCTAAGCAGAAGGCCAAGTGAGCCCAGTGCAGGGAAAACAGTGATGTGGGCTGTGGTTGGGGAACAGGGTGCGTGGAGGAGAGGCAGGGATTGACTAAGGTCTGGTAGGCAGGTTGAGCCCTTGAGGACAAGGGTCTGGAGAAGTCATGGTGGCACATCTCCTCTACATCCAGAAAGAAAAGGACACGTCTTATAGTGAGCTCCTTCAAGGGACTCTGAGCCTGGTAGCTGATCAAATCTTCTCATATTCCTCCCCTCTTGTTTCCACCACTCTGAATGGATGGAAACATTTGTATCACGCTTGGTAGCTAAAAGCATTTTCTGGCCATCAACTGAGGAGATGATGTTTAAACCCAGAATGATAAAAGCATTGGTAGAGGGGGCATAGAGTCTCTAAGTCTTCTAAGGTCTCCAGTGAGCAAAGACTCCTGGGACTGAGGGAGGCTAAAAGATGATTTATGGATCGGTAGCTTCATGGCTGATACTCAGACAGCCTTTGGGTCAGGTTCACAGGAGATATGAACATCCAAGCCTGACATTAGCTCACCTCCTGGCCAAGTGAGCAAGAAGGGGCATAGCTGGACAGTTTTCATCTTCATCATCGGCAGGGGGAATAAAGAGGTGACTTTCATTTCTCTTGCCCTTTTCTAGTGAGAAGCTCAGAGTCCTTTACAAGTGGTCTCTAAGTCACTGGTCTTAGTTTTTAGAAAAAACAGGCCAAAAGGGAGTAGGCTGGGATAGATCACAGAGCAAGAACCAAGAACCAAGCCTCAGTTCTCAGAACTATCCTCCAGGGTCCCCCAACCTATCAGCATCAGGAGGAAACGGGCTCATTTCACTGCTTAGTTCTATAGGAGAAACGGTACATGGGCACAGAAAAAGCATCTATAGCACAGAGTCTGTAGCTGCCAGGAAGAGAAGAGGCAGTGTGGGGGAGATTTCACGATGCTCTGCGGTCAGCTGACTCTCCTGCGCACTCGTGCGTTCGTGGGGGTAGGGCTGGGTCTCACGCCAGCTTCTTGGAGAGCCGGTGTGTTTGGGAGGCTGCAGACTCTCGCTGGGGTCCTCATCCCCCCCCTCCCGGGGCTACACAATTACCACAGGCAAGACTAACCATCCAGTCGGATCAGGGGAATGCTGATCTCATTGCCTTGGTGATGAGACGCCCTCCGCTTCAGTTTCCACACTTGGTGCTATGAACTGATTGCTGATGCATTTTACAGGAGTGCTTTCTGATGATAGTGAGAGAAGAGAAAACTAAAGCCCCAAGCAGCAGAGGCTACTGAATTGGAACTCGAGAATGGAGCCAGGCCTGCCAACTTCCAGCTCCATGTTTAGAAATGAGCTCCATAAAATGTCAAATAGTTGGTTAAAGCCAAGATGCAGTGTGATCTCCAGCTGTGTTCCAAATATCACATGCACGTTTGGTTGTCTCTCCACCAGCCACCTCAGCTGCCAGCGCCTCTGCGGAGACCTCTGGTCTCACTATCTCCCACCTTCAGCCAGATCTAAGCACCCAGCCCCAGCCCTTCAGGGGAGACTGTGGATGACTATGCTCAGTCACTCTGCCCTAGTTTAAGAAGGGAAAGATGTGAGAAGGCCAGGAAGCTTCATGAGCATCAGTTTCTGAGCTTCGTAGTAGGTATGGGATTTCATTCAAGCCCCAGGAACCGACGAAGGTTGACAGTGGTACCCGGAATGATGACAGTTGGGGGCTGCAGCTCAGACAAGCTAAGTCAACTGCCAAAGGTCACATAGCCCGGGGGGAAGCCAGGCTAGAGTTCAAGATCCCCAGGTCCTGTCTCCAGTGGGTTCCAAAGAGCCATGAACTAAACTGTAAGAAAAAAAAACAATGAAGAAACAAAAACTTCTTGGAATAGATAGAAAAACGTCAGGGATGGCTGTTTTCAAAGTCTATGTAGTAGATAACACTTTTAAATTTTTTTAATAATGTGTGTACTTGTGTGTACGTGTGCATTCAGTATGACAAGCATGGGGAGGTCAGAGAACAACTTGATGGAGTCCATTCTCTTCTTTCCACCATGTGGGGCCCGGAAGTCGGTCTCAGGTCATTAGGCTTGGCGGCAAGTGCCTTTACCTGCTGAGCATCTCTTTGGCCACAGTGTATAACTTCAAGTTTGAGTGCAGGGGAAAAGCAGCAAACTCCACTGAGACTCTAATGGAACTCTAGGTCTTCTTTCCTGAAAAGTGTACTTTAACCCATCGATACCTACAGCCTTTGCTACAGTTGACGGAGGTTCATGGGCTCTGGGGGTCAGTCAATTTCTTTTGAAGGCCGGGAGTCTACAGGATGGATGCTTTGGGAGAAAATAAGTGCAGGGAACATGGGGGTGGGGGCAGTGTTTCGTCAGGGGAGGAGGAGAAGCAGAGGGATGCCAGTGGGACCAGAGAGAGAGTCAGCTGTGCAATGGTTGAGGGCCTGGGCACTTCCCAAGGTGAAACTTGCTGGTGTCTTGGTGTTGTGTAGCAGTTTCTTCCAAAATGAAAACCTTCCACTCTGGAGAGAAACTGGTTAATACACAGGATGCCTATAGGGAGATGAAATAACAGGGAAGTTCCAAAGGGAAGAGAACTCTTTAAGACCCAAAACAAACAATCAAACTAGCTCAGGAAGTCTCTGAAACTGATCAAACTCACTAGGCTCCTCCCTCTCTAAGTGTGTATATAAACAGCAAGGGCTTCTAAGAGATATCAGGTCAGTTGAGCAGCCTGTGAGAAGCAGAGAGATGAGCTGAACCGCCTTAGAAAGGCTTAGACCAACTGATCTACCTAAAAAGGACACTAACCTGTCAAGCTGCCTGCCGGTTGGGCACATGCTACTCTTGTGGAGGATCCAGATTTGATTCCTAGCACCCACGTGGCAGCTTATGGTGGCTGTAACTCTAGTTCTAGGGGATCCAATGCTGTCTTCTGATAACCCCCTCCCCCGGTCTCTGTAGCCACTGGGCATGAACATGGTACACACATACACACACACACACACACACACACACACACACAAGCAAAACACCGATACACATAAAACAAAAATGTATTTTTAAAAAATCTTTTCCCCTGTAGCCAGCAGCATCCATACATAGAATAAAAACCCAGAATAGTCTTGGTCTCTTTACAAAGTAAAGTAACTTTACACTTGCCAAAGATAGGTGGTGTCAGGCTAACTCACTTCTAAGCCAGCTTGTTAAAAGTAATGATTACATGAGGAAAACATCCCCAGAAAAAGAACCTTAACTAATTTGTGCCAGACTGGAATGTCTGTCTCCTGAACTGACCTACCTCTGAGGTGAAATGATCTGCATCTTCTGTGAACTGTTGTGCTTGCTCCATCCATGTGGGCATTTGCTCAGCAGATGAATGTGTGGGGTTTGCCCAGTGATTCTATTTCTAGACTGTTTGGTTCATTTTAGGTTTCGTAACCTCGGCCTTCAATGGTCACGTCAGGCTTTCCTCTTCTCTCTCTCTCTCTCTCTCTCTCTCTCTCTCTCTCTCTCTCTCTCTGCTGTCTGTCTGTCTCTCTCTCCCTCCCTCCCTCTTCTTTATCTTCTGCTTTCCCATTCCTCTCTTCTCCTCCATCTCCTCCACTTTTAGACTCTTGATTTTTTGGTCTGCTTCCTGTGACTGTAACAGATACCTGAGATAATTTGGCTTTGTTGGAGGAACACTTATTTGTCTCACGGTTTCAGGGGCATTGGTTTGTGGTCACACGGCTCTATTGTTTGGGGCCCATGGGTAAAGAGTATATCATGGTACGAACACAAGGCAAAGCGATGCAAGACAGTGTGAATTGATAGCGGGGATGGGGCTGAGTGAGGGACTGGTGTCCAACTACGGATAAGTCTGCTCACTTCATAGAGTCCCAGACGCAAAGAGGAAGGAAAGGACTAGAACTCCAATATCCTTCTTAATGCCAATCCCCAAGTAGCCTAACTTCTTCCCACCAGGCCTTGTATCCTACAGGTTCTAATGTGTTGTATACGTCCTCCCATACCACTGTGTATGTGTGTGTGTGTGTGTGTGTGTGTGTGTGTGTGTGTGTGTGTGTGTGTACAAGTCCTGGGCCTTGGGATAGAGGCAAAGAGCAGCTGGTAAAATAAGGGCTGAGTTACCCTAACGCCCGGTATGGCCCAGGAAACAGATGGCATTGTGGTTAGCAAGCAAACACATATTGTCCTGCTTCTGGGGTCACCAAGCAGGAAATGACGTACCGGTAAAGAGTCTCATGAATATTAATATCCTAGGGCTTGGCCTCAAGCTAGAGACACACCATCCCATCATCCCACAGTGAATGGTCTTAGCAAGAGATTTGAGCTACTTATGATTTCTGCTACTTTCTATGATGAAAATCAGGCCTGAAACTATCTCCTGGCTCATTTCCCCAAGGACATACATTGATCCCTGTTCAGCTGACTGGGTCTGCCCAGTGTTTCACACGCCCCATCTCTCTGCTCTCAATGGAGTCTGAGATGCAGGGATCCTTAGAGGAGAAACCAGTTTCAGAGAGTTGTTTGCCCGAGGCCATAGAGTTCCAAAGCAGCCAAAAGAGCTGCAGATGGAATTAGCTGAATATAGACAGTGTGAATTGATAGTCCTGGTGGGGTTGAGTGAGATCCCTGGCTAGGTCTGGGCATAATCTCAGTGCGGGGGGGCGGGGGGTGCCAGGCCAGATCCAGCCCAAATGGGTTTGTGCCCCTGAAACTGGCCTGCAGTCTCTGTTGAAATATTCCCTCTGTTTTGCTTTTCTTGTCTGTAATGGGGTTGTTCAGATGAGTGACTGCGCAGAGTAAGAACTAACTCTGCCCTGTTGCAAGTACTGAGTCAAAGGGAGCTGTTTTCTTTAACTTCCTTTGGAACTAACTGCCTCTGACTACAGAACACCCACACCTTCAAAAGGGCAGGGGATTGATAGCCCTTCACCCCAACTCCTGCTTTACAAGGGTCCCAGAGGACCCTTTCAGAGTCTAATTTTCCAGAACACCTTCAGGAAATGTGATGCTTGTGTGGGTTCATTCCCGGTTCACAAATGTGGAGGCAGAAACTCAGCAGCATCGTGGGCCTGGCTTGGACCTCAGGGAGCACTGTTCCCTTCTCCAAGCCTCTCTTTGTGTGGCTCCTTCTACAGTAGAGATTTTGTCCAGGAGCAAAAAACCACATACTGAGTGAGAGCTAGGGAGGGCAAGAAGCACAGAGCACTCTTCATGAAGACCAAGAAGGAAGAAGGCTGAAGGGAAGGGGCCCAGAACACAGCCAAACCTGGCTGTCCCGAGTAGACTCTGTAGGTCCACAGTCACTAACCCCAGGAAAAAAACCTTAATTGTTTAGAGCCCGGGAGCTGGAGGACTGAGGTGGGAGCTAAGGATGAGGGAGGACAGGGAGACTCGGTGGTGGGATTGTAGGGCATAGCACCCCAGGGAATTGTTCTGGACAAACTGAGACTCAGCTGTAGGCTGGAATGACAGACGTGGAAGCCAGAAGCTGACAGGAGTCAATGGTGGGCGGCCAACTCATTCGCTATCCGTCTATCCATTTCCCTTTAGGCTCAATGAGCACGGAGCAGGGGCTTAGCTGAGTAAAGCCAGCAAGGAAGTCATCACTGATAAATATGCAAAGTGCTTAGTGTGCACTTTGCATAATGAAGGACGGAGCGGAGCGCTTTCCCTGGGAGAGCTCAGGGATGGTGCTCGGAGGGGATGCTTGAGTGGGCCTTGAGAGGTGTGAGTTTACCAGGAAAAAGACTCAGTACTAGGCTGGGGAGGGGCCAAAAGGAGAAGGATCTTTTAGAAGAAGGCAAATGCCAATGCACAGCGTTTCTGCTTTTTTCCTTCAGTGTTGGGGATTGAACTCCAGGCCTTTTAAATGCCACGTAAGCTCCCTATCACTAAACTACAGCCCAAGCGCCTTCATGTGCTTTGTGGTTAATCAGAGCCAAGTGAGAATTTCATGGAGAACTCCGTCACCTAATTTTTTTTTTTTTGCCTCTCTATTTTACTTTTTAAATTTAATGTTTTAGTTTTTAAATTAATTAATTTATTTTAAAAACTATCTTTCTTATTTTACATATCAATCCCATTTTTACCCACACAAGGAAGATCTGCTTTCTTCTCTAAATTTAAAAACAAAACAAAAACAAACAAACAAACAAAAGCTACCCTGCTTAGGGCTCTTTGATGATATAATTTCTGTAACAGCGAACAGGGCTTCTGCTCTGAAAGGGGAGAGAGAGGTCTTATTTCCTGGGAAATAAAGCACGCGTGGAGCCTAGTTTATACCAGACTGTGGATGATTAGCATTTTCTTGTTCCTAGAGTAGATGAAGTGAGAGGGACCAGAAAAGCCCTGAAACGGGGTGGAGACGGCCGCAGCAAGGGGAAAGTAGTGAGAGCCTCCTGGCTGGGAGGAAGAAATGGAGAATTCTAGAAACCAACATTTCAACCCTGTGTAAGGACATCCAGTTTGTCACAATCCAGCACTAAGGTCCAGAGAGAGAGAATGGTTACCCCAGGGCCTTCATGCACTGCCCCTCCCGCTCCTGCCCAGGCTTCCTGGGAGCTGATTGCTACCTCTAGTGAGATCCTAAGAGAAATGTCATCCTCAGTGGGTTTGCAGGAGTATAAACAGTGCTGTCCCCTAAGGGGATGAGAGGTCCTGCTATCACACCAGTGTCTCAAGGTGGTAGGGTGAGGCTGGCCTAGCTTCTGCTCCCCAGCCATGGAAGACTGCACTGACTAGTCCCTGGCTGACTGGCTAATGGCTCAGGAAGGTGCTACTTCTCCACAGAGGCATCCATGATGGTGGTGGTGCAGCGGTACCCTTCTGTTCTCCATGGCAACTGGGGAGCTGCCACCCCAGGGAAACCACTATGGCAACAGCTCTTGCAGAGCATCAAGGAGCCTCTGGGCTTCCAGGCCTTCTGGGCTTGTCTCCTTGGTCTTCCTGGGGGGTGGCTGGCTCATCTGGGCCTCAAAGAAGAAGCGGAGGCAGCCACTTCTCTAAGCCTGGCCTCTGGGTCTAAAAGCTTGCAAAGGTTTCTGTTGGCTGTTCTAAACATTCACCACTGAGTGATAAAGACACCAGATACAAAGGACAAAGGATGAGGGTCTTGGAAATCAGGAGCTGAGCTGAGCCTCGGTTAAGGAACCTTGGTCTCTTGCCCCTACGAATATTTTCCTCATGAGCAGTCACACCCAGAGACCCCAGGGTATGTGACCCACAGCATAGGAAGCCCCTCTTGTCAGTGGACCAGAGAGCCCTACTATCCCCCCTGAGGCTGGGCCAGGCAGCGGGGTTCTCCTCACCACTCCCCAGCCTCACTTTCAGTTCTCCTCTTTCTGCTCTTCATCAGTTCTTCACATCTTCTTCCTCTTTCCTCCTCTATCTTGGTCTTTTCTTTCCTGCTTGCTTCTTTCTTCCTTGTCATTTACTCATCCAGGCAAACATTTCACTGAGCATCTACTATGAGGGAGAAGGCAGGAGGCAGCACTCTTGGGAAGCCTGCAGCAGGGCGGGGGTACTCCACCGGTGCCAAGAAAACTCAGAAAATGGAGAGCTCTGAAGAACAGAGGTGAAGAGCTGCTATGCTTGCCCTTGTTCTCTCTCTCTCTCTCTCTCTCTCTCTCTCTCTCTCTCTCTCTCTCTGTCCTCTCATTATTCTGACAGCTTCTCAGGCAGAAAATGCATAATAGAAAGAGAAGAGCTTTCACATGTTCCCCAAGGGCTCCCAGGAATGCCCTAGAAGTGAGGCACACAGGCCAGCTGGAGGCAAGGCTGAGCTTAGCAGCTATGAGCCAGGTTGGCCTTTTGCTCATTCATTCATTCATTTCATTCATTCATAAAATAGGGACTGAGCCCCAAGCATTGTGCTAAGGACCTAGAAATTCACAGAGGCCAACATGAGGCAAGCATGCAGCGATGCAGAGGAACAAGTGGCAGGAAGAAAACCAGCTGGTTGACATAGGAAAGGGCAGAAGATGGGGCTGCTGCTCCATTAGGCAGATAGTTCAGTTGTTAAAGGGTCCTGCTGCACAAGTGTGAGGGCCTGAATTCAGATCCTCGGAACACATTAAAAAAAAAATCCAGGTAAGGAAGTATCCACCTTTAACCCTAGCACTGGGGAGAGCGGGACAACAGAGACAGGTGGATCCCCTGGAGCTCATTGGCCACTCCGTCTAGATGAATTGAAGAGACCCAGATTGAGTGTTTCAAAAAGTAGAGGATCTAGAACATGGCTTAGCAGCTAAAGGTGTTCGCCACACTAGCCCAAGCCCAACAACCTGAGCTTAATTCTCAGAACCCACCCAAAAAGCCTGATGCAATGCAATCCCAGCATTGCTACAAGAGGGAAAGAGGAGACAGGGGAATCTGCCCGAAGGTCACGTGCCAACTAGCCTGGAGTATGCAGTGCAGTAGCAGAAACTGGTAGAAGATGAGCCCCACCTTTAGAAAGTTGTTTTCTGACCTCCACATGCATGGCATGGCATGATAGACATGTGCAACAGGAACATCTACATATACTACATTCACACAAATAAATAAATATAACTGCTACAGCACCCATGATTACAGAAAAGGAAATGCAAGAAAAACTACGTAAATATATATGGAGACCAGAGGTGAGGGCTGGGGCCAGGTGAGGAGGTCACACTGAAGTTGCCAGATGCAAAGGGTAAGATGGACCCAGCCAAGGGAAGGGCTGGAGTGGGTGGGGAAGGGAAGTGGTTCCTGTGAGGGGACCAGCATGTGTCAAAACACTTTCAGGAGGCTGGAGAGAGAGAGAGAGAGAGAGAGAGAGAGAGAGAGAGAGAGAGAGAGAGAGAGAGAGAGAGAGAAGTGGAGGTGGGTTGGATAGGGACAGGGGCTGAGAAACAACCATGCCCCAAGCCCCCGTTGAAGGCTTTGAATTTATTGAAATGCAGTGGGAAGGAAGCCACCAAGGGTTTTAAGGGTAACAGGATCTTGATCCACTTGAAGCTGCTCTCTGGTTGCTGGGCAGAGACTGGAGAGGATGATGGAGGAGCTGAGGGCCACAGGGAGGCCTGGGAGGCGCCTCCTGCAAAAGGACCAGGCTGGGGACCTCAGACAGAACAGACAATCTGGGAAGGGAGCAGGAAGAGAATATCGGAAGTACATTTCCAAGGCAGAAAAGTATCGTGGCTGACCTGTTTCCCCATTAAGCACACAAGCTCCGTGTGAGCAGGGGTCCTGTTTACCGCTCTTTCCCCAGGATGAAGCGCAGCATTTAACAATCTTGTGTTTGAAAACAGGGAGTGAAGTAATACGGGAGTGAGAAGGTGAGATTATGGTTGCGCTCTTCCACCCGGCTTCTGGTCAGCTGTAGGGTGTGTGGACAGAGGGAAGGCAGAGGGTGAAATCAGAGGCCCGTGGGGCAGCAGGAAAGATGCTGCACCAGGGCCACACAGGCAGTGTAGAGAGCAGCATGCGATGAAGGAGGTCCACTGTGTGCTTGCTGAATGACCGGACAGATGTGAGAGGGCATTTCTGAAATGGGACTAGAAACAGGGATGCTATCAGCATCTATAAATGTTTAAAGCATGGGAGCGGGCAAGGTCACCTAGGAAACACTATGGAGAAGAGAGGGGGCCCTCCCAACAACCGGGGACTGTTGCATTAGGTAGCAGGGACCCAAATTCAACCAAGACCAAGACTCTGCATTTCCAGTAATCTAGTCGCAAATGACCCGAGTACATACTTTAACCATGCCCTTCCCAGCAGTCTCTGGAAAGGCAAGCAGACACCTGGCAGAAGGTAAAGCTGGGGTACTTAAGAGACAGCCCGGTCTCGAGTCCTTGACAGTCCCGACAGGGAGCAACGCACGTCACATGTCGTTTGAGCCTGAGTGTGATGACTGCAGTCCTCAGGGACCGGGCTAGCTCACAGGTCAGCTAGTATGTGAGCACTGTCATGCACAAAGGCTGGGAGTTCTGAGCTAAACACAGGTGCTCCCTATGACAATGCCACAGGGATCCCTGGGGGCTGGTGGTGGGTCACATGGCAACCTAAGTCCATGTCTACTGAGTCATTGCTGTCTTGTAATGTCTCAGATGTTCTTTGTCGGTGCACGGAATCTGGGAAAGTCCCATCAGGAAAGCAGCTCATCTGAGTCTTCCCTGAATCTCTAAGTTCTGGGCCTGCCCTGGCTGAGTCAGCCTTCCAGTCAGAGGTCTGACCACCTTGCACGCCATGCAGGAATTCCTCCCACAACCAGCACTCGGTTCCTGGTGTTCCCTCATACTTCTAGGAATGGAGTTCCCCTCAGCCTATAGCGGAGGCTGTTCCTAATCGTTTCTTGGTTGTTTTGTTGGGAAGCTTGATGTCGGAAGGCCTGGAAGACCTTGACCAGATGTTCACTCACAGTACCACCTCTTGGGGGACAGTGAAGTGCAGGGAAGGAGATCCAGGCTTCTCTGCTGAGTTGGTGTGGGAGGGTTTCTAACATTTTCCACTAAGTCTGTGAAGGAAACAAAAATAAGGGGTGTGTGTGTGTGTGTGTGTGTGTGTGTGTGTGCACATGCACATAACCTCAGGTGTCGATCTTCACATGTCATGTACCTTTGTCTTTTAGACAGGATCTCTTGCTGGCCTGGGACTTGATAAATGGACTAGCCTAGCCGGCCAGTGAGCTTCAAGGATCTGCCTGTCCTGCCTCCCAGTGCCAGAATTACAAACACACACCGCCGCCATGTTCAGTTTTTTAAAGATGTAGATTCTGGGGATCAAATGCAAGTCCTCCTGCTTGAAAAGCAAGTACTTTATTGACTAAGCCAGCGCCCCAACCCCCAAATAGTGCTTTTCATTTGACCTTCTGAACATTTCTACCAATAACTGGTACCCACTACTGCAGTGTTCGTCAAATACCTGAGCCTGGGAGCTGGTTTTCTACCAGATCTTCTCCAGGACAAGCCGCTCCCCCTGTTCCCTGGTTTCCAGGCCAGTCCCACCCAGGCTTCCCTTCTGTGTGTCACTGGGAAGGGACTTGTCACTCCCTGAGCTAGGTGTTGCCACTTGGTCATTAATTAATGAAGTCAAGATGTTCCTTCTTCCCCAGGGTGTGTGTGTGTATGTATGTGTGTTTACACAGGCATGAGAGAGTGAATTCAACCCACTTTTTTAAGCCCTGGTTTTCTTATCTTCTAAGGGGGAACCAATACTTTTGCTAAAGGCGTCAATTGAGATTAAGGAAATGAAAATCATTCTAAGTTCCACACCAGGGGTTTTACCTCCCAAGCCTTCCCCAGTTTAGATGCTGTCCAGGCATTGGGGCAGTAGAGTCATTCTGGTGGGCCTCGGTCTCAGCTTTTGTGGCTCTTACAGGACTGTAATTCTGGAGAAATGACCTTATGTGCTGTGCTGCATTTTCTTCTCTGTGGAGCAAAGCGTCATATCAATCTCGGAATGCATTTCCATGCACATTACACGCGTGTCTCAGGCGAAATACACGCATGCTGTTTAATTAGTCCCTTGTCTCCTTTGTCAAAAGAAAGGGAGGCTAATTCATAGCATTTCTTTTGAAAAGGGAAGGCATCAAACCAAACTGCCGCTGTTGGCTGAAGTTTGCCTCACAGGAATGCCCCCCCCCCCTCCGTATTTGTTTAAATGCAATGATTTTTAGTAATTTATTTATTTGTGTGCATGTGGAGGTCCAAGGATGACTCGCAGGAACCAGTTCTGTCCCTCCACCATGAGAGTCCTAGGGATCAAACTCAGGGCTGTCAGACCTGGCAACAAGGGTCTCTACCCACTGAGCAATCCTGCCAGCTCAGTAAGCGATGATTATGTTGTGCAGAAAACTTCCTGGTACCACCTAGCATCATTCTTCTACAGCTCAGTATACCTACAACTATGACGGTTATGACAATGAGGAATGGAGATTCAGGCAACCTCAGCAAGGCCGAACTAAGAAGTCACAGATCTGAGATTCACATCCGAGTCCCTCTGACTCTAAAAGCCCATCCCAGCACAGTGATTCTATTCTCTAAGGCAGCTCCCAAGTTAGGACTCAGTGCTGGACCCAGGGAGAGCAGAAGCCTACCGTGTGTCTCCCTTCATGGTGGAGCTTCTGGGACACGTGGGCAACTCTGCATCTGCCCATTCCAGAGTTTTGAAGTGTCGCTGTGTATCCCAGCTACACCCCCGTAGGTCCCCTTGGATGTTTCTGGCATCCAATACCCATGTGCTGTTTGCTAGGTTCTGAGCCCATAAATATGGATTCATGTTAAAAAAACAAAATAAAAAAAAACCAGCTAAAGTAAAAAACAGCCATTCTGGATGTGGGCCCTGATGCGTAATGTCATTAGGGAGTCAGCAGTACATCCCATCCCATTATCGCCTGGCCAAGCTTCTCCGAGCAGCCTGGCTGCAAATGGCTTTCTCTTGGGGCCGGGGGGGGGGGGGGGGAGGGCACAGCCCTATCTGCCCTCCAGTTGGAGGAGAGATTTCATCTTTAATTGACAACTGGCCGCCTGCCACCATCCTGCCTCTACTGTTGGCCCAGGCTCGTGGCTGGTTTTCCATGCCACTTCAGGAATAGGCTTCCCCTTGTTTCTTCCTTCCCCAGGGCCCTGCGGTCTTCACCCTGCCATTCTGCATTGCCCTAGACAGCTCCTGGTGTGTTCTTGTCTTTTCTGAGTGTGTTTGGACATGAAGAAATCTGTGGGGGAAAAAAGCCTGAACTGAAGGCAAGGGTGAGGCGGGGAGCTAGAATTTACGGGAGAGCTCCTGTCCCCTGTATGCCCTGTGCAGACACCTGACTTTGGGCCAGGCTGTTATGCTGTCTTTGGAATAAGCACCATTATTTTAAAGGCATGAAAACAGATCTGAGGAGTTACCCCCAAGACTGCTAGCTAATAAGAGGCAGATCAAGACTAAATGGAGGCACCTATGGAGGTTTATTTAGACAGTGGGGAGTAGGGAGACGAGAACATGCACCTGGATTTGGCTGTGTGATTTGTAGAGCCCAGCACAAACGAAACCACAGATCTTTCTGAGGATTAGTGATGACAGTATGGGGATCCTTTCTGGGTGACTGCGGGGCTGTGCATCCATAAAGCCAGCCTCGTGTATGCCCCTAAGCGGGGGTGAAAGGACTAGTGAGGGTCACCAGGGTTCACGAACTTGCCATTTCCCTAGTCCACGTACTCCAGGTCTGCCCATTCTCCATCCCCACGGGGCCCTTGGTTGTATCACACCGGTCCAGTGTTGGCTTTGGTCCTTCAGCCCTCATGCAGTCCTTGCAATGGCTGGCCTCCCCAGAGCCTTGGCCCACTTAAAACTGATGCAGTCGCAGGGAGAGGGAGTCCCTGGACAAACAAGCAGGCATACAGTAGACTTCCCTAGACACGGAAGACTTATTCCATGCTATGGCGGGGGTGGGGGTCACTCAGGTGGCAGCAGCGGGTATCAGGACACTGCCCAGGAGTGAGGGGTTCAGTGCTATGCCCTTGGCTGCCTCGAGCAGGTCACTTTTGAGTACTTACTGCTAGCTGTAAAATGCAGGAGCTGGGTCACTGGGAGGATCCCTGGTAGGAGCTCAGGTGTGCGTGCATTCCTTAGACGCAGACAGGAGGTTGTTTGGAACTCAGGGAGCCCCCCCCGCCCCCCCCCCCACAGACCCACAGCCAGAAAAGAGAGGCGAGGCAGATGCTCACAGAGGAGCAGCAGGACACTTGGATGTCTTTATTGGTGCTCGAGCACAGCATGACAGTTGAGGGCGTGCAGACAGGGCACAAGGGGCCCGGCCTAGGCGTGCCTCAGACACACACGAGGGAACAGCTTTAGAAAAGGACTGACCAATACCAGGGATGGGCAGGAAGGGCCGAGGGAGGGGCAGAGGCCAAGGCTGAAGGGGTCACCTGGCCTCTGCTATTGCACGCGTCCTCTGGCCGCCGGCCAGGAAGTACAGTATTGCGACTGGTCTCCTCTCTCGCCCAAGGTGTCCCCTTCTCAGACCCCTGAGCCAGATGGGCAAACAGATCCCCTTCCATCTGCCCAGCAGCATCTTTGAAAACAAATGGACGAAGGAGACTCACACAAAAGAAATGAAACTCCCCTCTGCTAAGGGCACAGAAGGGGGTGCTGGAAGGAGCTACAGAGGCTACAGAAGAGCCCCTGGAAGTGCCCCCACAAACTGGGGTGTGGGGTGGGAGGTAGAACCCCAATCTGGGGTGGGGTTGGGCTAGTGAAGCAGTGACCCTGGAGGGCAATCTTGCCTTAACAGACTTCAGCAGACCACCTGCTGGCAGGGGAAACACCCCAAGTGAGAGCAGCCTGGGACCACCCAGCTGGAGGGGCAGGTGCCAGGCCCAGCACTTTCCCTGGGACATTCCATACAACATGGTCAGAAGGAACAATCCACGAAGGAAGAGGGGAGGGGATAACAGGGTGGGAAGAAGACTTGGGAGACATAGCCTAACAATGAAGACAGACCACCAGGAGCACGTGCACTACACACAAGAGTATAGAGTACGTATGAATATAGATACTTTATGTGCATATATGTCTCTTCAATGTACAGTAGAACAGAGCATCAGACCCAGATGGCTCTGGGGCCCGAGAGTCGCCTGGGAGGTTTCTCCACCAGTTCTGTGCAAACAAGGATATCTGAGTCTTTCCCAGCAAAGGATGCGTGCCTGGATTCCAGAGTTTCCCTAAGCCTCTGGCTTTCTGTCTGTCTGCCTGTCTTTCTCACGTTGGTGCCGCCTTAAGAGAGGGTGAGGACTTCAGCGTGGGCATAGTTGGACGAGAGGGCGTCTTGGCAGGTCTCTGTGTTTAAAGAGCACAGGTGTGAGACACTGGGACGCACACTTTCCGTTCAACATTGCCTTCTGGGGGGGGGGGGTCAAGAGTTCAGCAAAAGAAAGGGAGAAACAAAGAGTGAGACGTTAGAAGGAAGCCAGCCAGCTGCTGACCCACGGGCTGTGGGCTAAGGAACAGTCAAGAGCAGAGCTGGAAGGCAGAGGGGACCCCGGGCTAAGAGGCAAGGAAGAACCGGGGTGGTACAGCAAGTGCGGCGAGACCTTCATCTCTCCTCTGCCAACCCGACTCCAGGCCGAGGAGACCCAGGTGACACTGAGACTCAGGTAGCCATTTCCAAGAACTACTAGCCTTTCAGGTCTTCGGAGGTCTACTGCGGCAGGGAGAGGAACCATAGCAGACTCCACAGAGCCCAGCAGGGAGGCAGCGGTGAAAATTCCTGCTGTAGACTATGGCTCTGTGGCCCCTCACTCCAACTGCCCTCTGCTCTCTTTGTGCTCTCCCCCAAATAGCCCCGTCTGCCCTCACCACCATGGACAACCCCACTGTCCCAAGGGGCCAGTGAAGATGGCTCTAGAGTGGGAAGACACGTCACACCCAGCCCCTGACCTCAAAGTGATAGGCAGAGTCCTGGGGCGTGGGTATGGAGAGCACATTGCCTTGGGAGAGCAGGCTGGCATATGGCATCTTACTAAGAAACCCACGCCCTCAGTTTCAGATATCTGAGGCTTGGGTCTTCTTTCTATCTCCCAGTGGCAGTACTGGCTAGACAGCTAGGGAGGCTGAGCTAACAGTGTGGTGAAGTTTCAACCCCAACACTGATTAGTACAGCTATTCTGAATGTCATTTGGCATCCAAGCCTCACTGCTTCTACACTAGGGCTCCCTGACATGTTAAAGGCTTTTTACTATATATATATATTCTCATCTCAGCATGACCTGTTACCATCTCCTTAAGACTGTGGCCCCAAGCACCTCCTTAAACACAGTCCCTTAGAAAACCACAGGAGTGAGCCCAAGACTCTCCAGCACTCCATTTCTGAGGACAAGACAGAGCTATTCTTTACACCACGTTCTAACATTGCTCTGTCTGTGTACGTTCAGAAGCGTCAGCCATGGACTGGTCCCTACTCACCAGGAAAAGGGGAGTGGCTTGGGGCACCCTAAAGATCACTAGAGCCTAAGATCCACTGGGGAAAGAATGGCTTCAGGTGGCTTTGGTCAACGGTTTCTATGTTTTCCACATTTGGGGGTCCTCTGACAGTCAGTTGGGGAGATTCTTTCTAGCAGTCTTTTGCTGGAATCCATCCCACACGACTTATTAGGATCGGGGCAGGAGCTTCAGAGAGAAACTGACAAGGGCAGGGAAGTCTTGCTCTCTTGATACTTTGTGAAGGCCCAGGGATGCTTTCAGGAGCCTTGACCAGTACTCAGAATTCCTTCTAAGTCCTTACTGACCTGTAGGCTGTAGGATGGTCAGGCCCCTTCCCACTGGGGACACCTCACAGCCATTTGTTTTAGAAGACTGGGCTGCACAGCTACCTCTAGGGTTGTCAGGAGTCCTGGCATAGTCTGGAAGGTAAGGCTCTGAGTTTGATCCTAGGCTGCCTGCTTGCTCTTTAAGCAGGGCCCCCAGTCCCCAGCTACAGGGTCATGTTCTAAAGGCAAAAGCAACAGGTCCAATTCCAAGTCCAATGCAAGGAAAAGTTAACTATGCCGTCAGTCTCCATGGGATAAACCTTTCTCCTTGTGAAGGACATTCAACACCTGAATGGATCTGAGGCTTATATAGGCAATTGCCTCTTAGGGGAGGCATGGAAGACTCTATACAAAATGGACTTTTTTTTCTTTCCTGGGACCCTGGGCAAACACAAAAGTCCTACGAGGTAGCTGAGGGCAGATAACTCACCTAGCTCTTCCATCGACTGGGCCCTGCCTCTTCCCTATGGAGCCAGGAGATTAGGGGTAGGTATAGGAGCCCATCTCTCCAACCAAATGCTAGGGGCTTCAACCCGGCAGATGTACTGTGTCTTCCAGGGACATCTGTGCCCCCCACAGGGGTGCTGTAAGCATGCCCATCCTTGTAGGAGGGAAGAGGGGAGGAGGCGGTGGGTGCCGTGGAAACCTGGGTTCTTGACAGCTTGAGAGCTGCCACAGAAAAAGCTGCCTCGGCTCCCCAAACCAGAGCGCCAAGCCAGAGAAAATAGCTGTGGTACCCATGCTAAACTGGACACCGGGCTCATCCTGTCTCTGTCAGACCACAGTCTCCTGGTGCCAGGAGCCCCGCTGGGTGGGGCCGAATCTACCACAAGGAGGCTCGATTCAGACTCAGCCGGCTTCCCAGGCTTCCCTGTATCTCCTCATCTTACCTCTCAGAAAACACCTCCTCCTGAGAGCCAGTGGCTACAGGCCCTGTAGAGCACGGCTGGACAGGAGTTTGCCAGGGCCTGATCTAACAGAACTTCCAGAAGGTCAGTCAGCTAGTGCTTGCTCATGCGACAGTGCTTGTCACACGCTTTGCAAAGCTCCAACCTCAGGAAACGAGCTTACATTTATGCCTGGGCCACCTTCTGTGTTGACCCCCCTGATTTCCCAGTTTCCTGCCAGGTCCCTAAAGCTGCCTCACCAGGTCCCTTTATTACCCTGTAGGGAGCAAATATGGACCTTCCTTAGCCACGCCCTTTTCAAAGTTGCATAATCGGACTCTAAGATTGCCAGGCGCGAGGCTCTGCTGTCAGGTCAATTCCCATCAGGTAAAGCAGGGAGGCTTGGTAGAGGCTTTTGTCCTTTAGCCCGGGGCTGAGGGAGGGGCTTATTGGGAGCAGGTGGGGCCCGGTGGCAGGTGTGGGTAGGAGCGCTCCTGTCTCCTCACTTCCCCTCAGCTGTCTCTGTGCAAGGTGTACCCCTGCTCACCCAATGACTCACAAACCTGTTGTGCTCCTGGGCTCGTTAGGTAAATGAATACACTTAATTATAGAAATTAGATGAGTCTCCGGTTCTGGCAGGAATACAGAGCAGAGGCTGGGTGGGAGTGGCAGGTGACTCAGAGGCAGGGCTGGGAATCAGGGAGCGAGAAAGAGAGGGAGCAAACTGTCGCTGAAGCAGAGGAAGCAGTGTGGAGATGCTGCAGCGCAGGGCACAGATGGGAAGCTGGGTGTCACCCGCTGAATCTGGGCACGGGCTTCGGGGAGGAGGGCCTCCCTGCACTTACACACCCTGCCACACCAGGGCTTGCACCAAGCTTGGGGCTTGGGTTCTAGGAACTCCCATCTGTGCCCCAAGGTACAGCTGGAAAACACCAGGTCCTGCTCCCAGGGCAGCTCTGTCGACAGGTGCTGCTGGTCCAAGGAGCCAAATGTCCTTTACACCAGCAGAGATGCCCCATGAGACAGCCTTGTTACCTGCTGATCTTGGTGTGGGGTGGATAGACAGACAGACAGACAAGCTGGTTACTGGTTAAAGGCCATAAGGAATGCAAATTAAATTTCTGTGATTAAAATACAAATGTAGGTTTGATTTGCAGGCAAGTTTGAGTAGTTCCGATACTCCGTGTACCACGCACGCCCTGGCCTATAGGATGCTAAGCTGAAGGCAAAATCCAGGGACACAGGTCCTGAGTGCGCCAGCACCTATGGTTCAGGGAGAAGCTGACAGTATCTCCCCCTTTGTACTCAGGTTCCAGGGCTGACCGTTTGGGGGAGCCAGGTGCCGTGGAGGGCTGGCTCAGGGACTCGAATTCTCCATCCTGACTGAAGTTCCCTTCTGCTGTTTTCTCAGACCTCAGGAGGGATGAGGGCTGGGATGGCATGTAAACATGCCTACTTGGATATGTGTCCCAGTGTCAGAGCTGAGGAAGGCCGTGGGACAGCTAAGGACCTGAGTGGCCAGGTGGGGGGCTGGTGAGAGGGTGGAAGGGGTGCGAGAGCAGGAGCTTTCTCGGAGGATAGGGCGAGCTGTACCGCGATGCCAGTGGAGACAGCCCCAGACTGGTTCCAGCCGCTCCTGCTATGTTGTTTAGACTCCGGGACTTTTCGCAGCCTTGGTGAAGAAAAGGCACACGGGTCAAAGTGGAGTTATCTCCTCAACAAGGGAGCTCCATGGGATCCATGCTACTTCAAGAGACTCTATAGGGTGGGTGGCCCCGGACTGGGGTGAAGGGATCACTCCTTGTTGTGAGTGGCTTCCTGCCACTCCCTGCCATCAGTCTCCTGGGCTCCTGAGGTCAGACCATAGGACCTCCGCACAGCTAACCTGTGTCCTGCCCTGCTCTCGCTGGTCCAGCTGCAGAGACTGCACAGCTTCCAATACCTGCCTTCCCCCGTGAGCGCCCATGCCACATACACTCCGGGCTCATTGGAAAACTACTGGTTAGTGATGGGGTCAGCGTGACGGCTGCAACAGGCCTGGACTCAGCCTCCCCTTGTCCTAGGTCTATATGACTGTGGAGAGGTGTGGCGTGGGGAAAGTTGTGAAGTGCGCGCTGGGAGTCTGGTGATATTAATTGCCACACTTGCTTAGCAGGGCCTGTTTCCCAGCAACCCACCTGTTCCCTCTCGAAGGTCACTCTAATTGGCTGAGCTACATGCTTGTTGCCAAGAAGCAGTGTGGAGGCATCTTGAAAATAGAGCAGATCGGCCCCCAAAGGCACCCTGGGGAGGCAACGTGAAGGGATAGAGGTTCTTCTGTATCGTGCTGGTACATATCGGAGTACCTGCCCTTAGGGCTCTCCTGACTTGTGTTCTCACGGTCTCTTCCACAACTCTACTGCCACCAAGCACAGCCTGAGAAGGGACGCCAGGGTGTTCATCCTTCAGCCCTGTATTCTCAAGTCCTCCACAAGAGTGGGGGATACATTCTACACCGTGGCTTAGCAGGCGGCAGCCTGAGTAAGGCTCTCTAGGTGTGAGAGAGAATACAGTGGTACTACTGTATTCTTGAGGTGCAAGGGAGAAAGGCATGTCCAGGGCCTGAAGGCTGGAGCATGGAAGTCACAGGCGAGGGTCTATGAGCTCTGAGCACTCTCTACCTCTGGACCATCTCCTTCCAGGTGCCAGACTGCGGCTCCTGTTGCTGCCACTCAGTGAGACAGGTGCACAGCAAAGCCGAATGGCCACTTCTCACGGCTTATCAGATCAGGATGCCTAAGAAGCACAGGGGAAGGTGCCCCAGAGACTGCCTGGACCGGGTAGCTAGGAGCCATCTTTAGGGCCCAGAGACATTGCAGGCTATTTCTGCAGCAACCACTACCCTTGTCTGATTCAAACAGGTCACAGTCTGGGATTTGGGACCCTGGGAAGTTGAGGGGGGGGGACCTTGCAAGTTGAGAAGTGGCCAGAGAGAAAGCTTGGGGATGATGTTTGTTTAGGGAGAAACACAGCTTCTTCTGGAAATAGGCAGGATGTTAGGGAGGTCAGGACACAGGGCAATCACGGTAAAGTGGGATCAGGAGACAGGGAGGACAAGGCTCTGATGTTGAGCCTCCTGGTTCTCAGTCATCACCGGCCCTTGTCACTCCACTGGCTTCTGTTTCCCTCTCCTTTAAGACTTCAGCTTTGTCCCTGCCACACACTGGAAGCCTGGTGATAGAATTCCAGACTTCATTGACAGACAGGTAAGAGGCTGCTCCACTAACTTTGAGAATCTTTCTGCTAGCTCCTGAGAGAGAACCATGCTCCCTGCCCAACTGCTCCTAGCCACTCCCAGACCGGTCCCGTGACCATCACATCCCAACAGCTGCCAGACAAGGGATCCAGGCCTCCAGTGAAGAATTGGAGATACAGGACCTAGAACCTGGAATTCCTGAGTCTGCTTCCTTGGGGGAAGCTTTGGTAGTGTTTAGGACTAGGGACATGGCTGGGTATGACCCTGTGGGCTAGGCCTGCAGGACCAGAGCCAGGGAGGCGATAGAGCATCCCATAAAAAGTCTAGCACTGTTCCTCCTGGTGGGTACCTTTGAGGGAGGGGCTCCATAGACTCCTAGGGAATACTACAGGCCTTTCTAATCCACATACTCATTCTAAATGCGAGGGCGCATCCAAGGCAGAGGAGATGGTGGCCATGGGCTTAGAGGAGGGGGAGATCTCAAGCTCTGTGGGGAGGGCTGGGGAGACTCAGCTCCGGAGGGGCTCCCAACCTGCCCAGCCCAGGGAGCCACCATACCTTTTCGGACACTGCCATCGGCACAGGCATAGTCCCCAGAACTGAGCAGGAAGCAGGCAGCTGCTTTCTTGTTTCTGTCTCGTGTGCCTGAGCGTCGCAGGGCCCGACGCTCTTCAGGGGTGGGGGCCGAGGCCAGGGGCTGGGTGAGGCCAGCTCCCTCCTCATCAGACAGCACCGCATTAGCGTCACCATTCTGCTTAGAGTCTGGAGGGGGCAGAGAGAAAAAGACCTAAGACAGTTGCTGGGGCCTTCTTAAGGGAACAATCTGGGGCCTCTCAGACTCCAGGTCCAGGAAGCAAAAGCAAAATGGCGGTGCCTAGTCTGAAGACTTTTCTCAGCTTTGGCTTACAGCCTCCCTTGTGGGCTGGAACACAACACAGACATCCTACAGTGGCAGTATTCCCCCAATGGGCTTCTAAGGATGTCCCCAGAGATCAAGCACTGCAGGCACAGATTCTTATTTCCCCTCTGGTCTGGCTCAGGTAGGCGCTTGATGAGTCTGCATTCCTCAGAGAAGACCTGGCTAGTAGGGATAATGGGTGGTGGCTCTTGTGCCAGGCGTACTCGGTAGCTCTCTGGCTTTCTCCCTGCACCACTTAAGGCAGTTATTCTGTTCCCCGGGCACCCGGGCCAGTGCTGAAGGGCTTGGGCAGAGCTCTCTTCTGTCTGGGAAGGTATAGAGAAGAGGCTCCAATTCAACTCTTCTCTGTGGGAACACCTTGCCTCTGTCAAAGAGGGGCACAGCTACTATGGTCCCTGAGTATATGTGGTGGGGTTAACTTAGCCCGAAGACGCTGGCATTGGCCATGCAAGACCCCAATGTGGCCAGTCAAGCCTCAGGGTTGTGTGCATCTAGGAAGCTGCCTAAGGTCCTTTGTATTGGGACATGTGGATCCTCTCTGAGCTCTGCCTGGGCCTCAGAGCACATCTCTGATTCCAATAGGATCAGAGGCACCACTGTGGTAAGGAGCAGAAGGAAACTTTTCTATTAAGGTCTTTATCAAGGAAGATCGAGACCCCAGTTAATTCCAGAGAGCACCTAGCCCCAACACATGTGATGGCTGCATGCCAAGGGGTCACAAGTAAGTGTCTCAACTCAGGCACCTCTCTGGAGAACCAGCCCCACTTCTAGAGTTTAACCAGGAACTGCTGCCTCAGTTTCCCAGCTCTACCCAGCCCAGCCTCAGTGGCCTGACACCCGGTCACCTTCCCCCCAGACCTGGGCTTGTACCATTCCTGAGAGCTCTGCCCATTCATTGAATCTGATAGTGTTTTGCCTGTCTTTTAATCTCTTTCCATGTTCTTGGGGACCAGGCTGATTTCCCTTCTGGTCTCCTGACCCACGGCAGGTGAGCTTTCTGGAGTGGCCCTTCCATGGAAGGTCAGAATTTGATGCCTAGTCTTACTCCTGTCAGGACACAAACACTAGCACCTTCCATGTCCCTATCCCCCCACCCCCATGCTTTTCCAAGACCCTGGGCTACTTCTTCCCTGGTTCCCTTCTACCCATGTCAAACCCCGAGCCCAGGACTCACTCCTGCTTTAGCTGAACAGAAGGCAGCCTCCCACATGGTTACGTTATCACATCTATTAGGCCAAGAGACAGCAGACGTGCATGTTGGGAAAGAAGTGAGTCATGTGTTGATGCACCTTGGAGGAACAGCTGCCCTGGTCTCTGGCTAATCGGATCAACGCCGGCATTTGCTCTGGCTGCTCAGAGTGTGGCACATCCACCCCTCATCTGGGGGCAGGATCCTGATACGCCATTTCTATTGATATGTTGTGCCTAGAGGAGAGGGACTCTCAAACAAAACAAGGGGGCTGAGAAGGAACTAGAAACCATGCCTTCTAACACAAAGTCCTATGTACTGCCATCACATCCTACACTGAAAGGACAATTCACTCCACAGACCCTGGTGTTCGCCACGATCATTAAACCATGGGACAAAACGATTGATCTTAATACACGGCCCTCCTAGAGGCACGCCTGACACACAACAGTTTGCCCAGTATAGCATGGCCGCCAATGTCAAGGGCTAAGGGAACTAACTCCCTGACTACTTGGGGAAAAGGAGCCCTGTGCCTAAGCTTGACTTACCTGCCCGTTTCCTCTCAACCATACCCTCTTCCCGGGCAGGGGGGCTGGTGTCACTGTAGGTGCTGTCCCGGGGCGAAGTTTCCTCAGACTTGCAGTACATGGGTGACTCAAGCTGGGCTGGCCGCGGTACGTGCTTCTTGCGCTTCTTGGGCAGCTTCTGCTTGGCCATAGCCAGGGAGTAGTACATACCGAAATTGTTGACAATGACGGGCACAGGCATGGCAATGGTTAGCACGCCAGCCAGCGCACACAGGGCCCCAACCAGCATTCCTGACCACGTCTTCGGGTACATGTCCCCATAGCCAAGTGTTGTCATGGTGACCACGGCCCACCAGAAGCCAATGGGGATGTTCTTGAAGTCGGTGTGGTCGTTGCCCCGTGGGTCAGATGGCCTGGCCCCAATGCGTTCAGCATAATAGATCATGGTGGCAAAGATGAGCACACCCAGGGCCAGGAAGATGATAAGCAACAGGAACTCGTTGGTGCTGGCTCGGAGCGTGTGGCCCAGCACCCGCAGCCCCACAAAGTGGCGCGTGAGCTTGAAGATGCGCAGGATGCGCACAAAGCGCACCACGCGCAGGAAACCCAGCACATCCCGCGCCGCCTTGGATGACAGGCCACTCAGTCCCACCTCCAGGTAGAAGGGCAAGATGGCCACAAAGTCGATGATGTTGAGCAGGTTCTTCACAAAGTCCAGTGTGTCTGGGCAGCACACAATGCGAACCAGGAACTCTAGAGTGAACCACATCACGCACACACCCTCGATGTAGGTAAGGATGGGCTCTGTTTCTACCTCCCGCCGGAAGCGCACGCTGGTGATGTTCCCTACCCGGTGGATCTCTGTCACGTTGCGGTCAATGTTGAAGGCCTCGTGGGTCTCCAGGCAGAAGGTCGTAATGGAGACCAGGATGAAGAAGAGAGAGGCAAAGGCTACCACCTGTAGGTCAGGAGAACAGGGAGTGGTTGTCAGGTCAGCAGCTGGCCTCATTGGAAGCAGTGACTTCTACTCATGAAATAAGAGCATATAGGTTACTAGCTACTAGCCCATTGCTAGTCAAGGGGTAGGAGTAAGGTAGAGGCATGAGAGGATCTATCTGTATGCATGCACTGATGCTCCAGAGCAATGCTTCACCTAATCTTTGCCAGGGTGCTCAGAAGACAGAGGCTGCTTTGCCTGGAAACCACAAGTCAGGGTACCATAGCTTCCTGGTCCTGACTACTACAGCTCTGTCCAATTTATGCTTTAAGTCTTCTCAAATTGTGGTGTGTGGACAAACCTGTTCCGGTGTGGCTAACTCAGGAGGTTTAGGGAAGGGTCTACATTCCCCCCTTTCTAACAGGTTCCCAGGGGAAGTGTAATTCACACACCACCCCCAGAATAATCAGGCTCCCAAAGTGGGGGCCTACACCAGAAGCATCAGGTGTGAAGCATCAGAAGAAACAGGTTAGACACACAAATTTCAGCAACACAGACCTACTGAAAAAGAAACTTGGAGGACACAGAACCTAAGAAGAACGTGAGGAAACCATCTAGGTGACCCTGATATACATCAAGATAAAGGTCTATTGCTTTAGGGGATGTCCAGAGACAAGGGCTGTAAGGAATACCCACTTTCTGCCAACTGACCCCATTAACACGATCTGCCTCCATGACCCCCCCGCCCCCGCCACCTAGAACCACCTTCTGCCTCGGTGGTAAGTCCAGGAATGAAGACAAACATGGGCTGTGGTGATTGGAAGGAAAATGGCCCCCAGAGGGAGTGGTACTGTTAGGAAGTGTGACTGTGTTGGAGGAAGTGTGTCACTGTGGAAGCGGGCTTTGAGGTCTCATATATGCTTGAGAGACCTCCCAGAATCCCAGACCACTTCTTGTTACCTGCAGGTAAAGATGTAGGACTCTCAGGTACTTCTCCAGGACCATGCCTGCCTGCAAGTCACCATGTCTGCCTGAAAGCCACCGTGTCTGTCTGCCTGCAAGTCACCATGTCTGCCTGTCTGCAAGCCTCCGTGTCACGCAACAATGAGAATGGCCTAAACCACCAAAAATGTAAGCTACACCAATGAAATGCTTCCTTTATAAGAGTTGCCGTGGTCATGGAGTCTCTTCACAGCAACAGAAACTCCAAGCCATGGCCTGCAACAGGAGGTTGAGGGAGGAGGCTCTCAGAACAACCACTGTCTCCTTTTCTGCAAACTAACGCTAATGGGACGCTGAGCTTCCAAGTCAAATGAACTGTACTTATCAGGGCTAAAATGGCAGCAGCTGACCTGACAGCCATGGGGATCTAAGCTAGAATGATGACAGCAGTATTCGGCAGAGGAACGGCTGGACTAAGTGTCCAGTCATTACGAATGGAGATGAGATTCATGTGTAATAACACCAATTACAGAACCTTCATTGGTTATTCATGCCTTGCCATTCGGTGGCACTGTCAAGACACTCACTGTCAGGGTCCATTCTCCTGCTCCCGGTCCTGCTTGGTGGACGGGACTTGGCTTCCCCCGCTGGGTGGAGAACCAAACCCACACAGGTAACTGAGGGAGGTTGGTGGCTGTACAACATTTGACGACTCCGTGCCTGCCCTGCCCCAATTTCTACCTGGCCTTTTCCTTATGTCCGTGCGGCGAGCACTCAGCTCTGCCTGTGGGAGGGGGGGGGGGTTCCTCATAGAGTGCCTAAGCTGAAAGGAAGTAAGCAATACAAGACACCAACAGAAAACACGGAGGATATGGAAAGCCAAGCCAGAAACTACATCCCCAGAGCTCTCTGGGATAGAAAAAGTCAAGGAAGGAACTTTGGTCATGACATTCACCATCTATTCTCTCCCCGGAACTATCCGCCACCCTACCTGTGTCTCTGCCTTCCATCTCCTTAGTGACAAGGCAGACAGACCGCAAGTCTCCATTTTCACATAGGAAGAACTGGTGGTCAGAGAGGTTGCATATCTATTCTGGGACCACACTGCCCAGAGCATGTAATAACAGGGTATGACCCCAAGACCATGCGGTCTGTATGTTCCTTTATACCACATCGTCTTTACTATCCCTGAGCAGAGTTGCTTCACAGGCCCAGGGATGCAGGCCCCGATGACTGCGCCTGTGCCATCACTTCCCTGGTGGCCATTATTCCAGAGTGAGGATGCGTGCCTTCACACGACAGGTCCCCATCATACATGACAGTGCTATTTCCCTTACTCTTTAGATGGGTTGAACATAGACAGCAGGGAGAGGAACCGGCTGGAGAAGAGGGTCCATCTACCTACTTCTCCTCGGGAAAGTAAATTTCAAGTGCTTTTGCTGGCCTCACTTTTTCTCCCCTGAGACATGGGCTGCCAAGACAACGCAGGCTACTGCAGGCTCTCCATGGCCACCAATTAGGAGCTGGTGACAGTGCCTGCCGGTGGCAGGCTGTGGAATCCAAGGTCCTGGCTCCACCCTGTGCTCCAAGAAGCAGAAGGAACCAGAGTGAGGGGTTAGGACAGCACTTCCTGATTTTGCCAGGAGGCATGGAAGCCCAAGCTCGCTCTCTCTCTCTCTCTCTCTCTCTCTCTCTCCCTCTGAGGGACCGTTAGCCAACAGAGTCTGCCCACCTGGGAGCCTGAGTGTGAGGTTAATTAGTGATGTGGAAAAACAAGGTCAGGCAGAGCTGCCAAGGAACTGAGTACAAGGAACAGAAGCAGGAGGGAGGTGCCCAGCCTTTGTCACAGCCTACATTCCTCAGCTGCCTCTGCCGCAGGTACTGACAGAAGGCCCAGACCACCTTCGCATGGGGCAGAAACATCCCCAACTCTTGTGGTCTCTTTGTCTTTTTTTTTTTTTTTTCCACAAAGCCGTCCCAAGATTGCCATAAGGTGGTACAGGTCCTTTAGGGCCTCCAGTGACCTCCAGTATTCCTCTCCTCTACATTGCTCTCAGACAATTGTTTCCTAAGTGGTTGGCTGGTGTAATTAGAGCTTTTTGCCAGGCCTCATCCTTGAGGGAGGGATACTGTTTCATTTCCCACAAGGCCCTTGACTCAGGCTGCCCAGGACAAAAGGGATCCCAAGAGACAGCAGCTACAGCAATAGCAACCTGCAAGGGGTCACGGCCTGTGTTTAAACATTAGCCCCCACGAGCAGTAGAGTAAGTCTGTCAGTTGCGCCTGAGCCTCCCTCTCATCAGGCCCTGCATTGCCAGCCCGAGGGCAAAGCAGAGCAAAAGAGCACTAGGCTGGTGGCATCAGCTGGGTTGTCTGCCATCTCTTACAATCCGTCAGGTAAGTGTGTGCCCTCTGTGCCATTCTCTCCCTGTACGCTGGGACGGTACAAGTGCTCACCTCACACTCTCCCTGGAGGATGCGTGAGCCGCACCACAGCATGTACTGAGCTGAGGTGGAGGTAGTCTCTGGGGGAGCCCCCCTCCCGCGTCTAAAACCGACAAGCCACCAAATCCTCAGAAGTTTATACAAGTCAGCTTCCTTTGTGCTTTTAGAGACAAGGAAACCTGAAGGCTAGAAGCGGTTTGTCCTGGAGGCCACGGATGAAACTGGCTGCTCTCTCCTTGGCATGAGGACACAAGCTGTGGATTCCAATGGAAGTCAAAACTGCCCAGGCAGAAGACTGTTGGTGTGAACTGACTGTGTCTGCTAGGGGAGGTAGCTGGGCCTCAGCACCGGGGACAGGAGACCCTGGATATCAGGACAACACTTCTTCCAGCTCCCTGTTCCCCTGAGACACCCTCACATACATGCTGGCCATGATGGCCTTCAAGGGACCTGCCCATCACTAAAGGCCCAAGTGTTGCAACTACCAACCCAGTTACCAGCTTTTCCTTCCGCTCCACTGCCTTGGAACAAACGAAAGGTCACATTTTTGGGTTCAAATTGGGTTCTGTTATCAAACGCCTGAGACCCCTGTGACTTTCTTAGCCCCAAGTAGCCTCAAAATCGTCATTTATCAAGAGGAAACTTGAATACCTACTATGTGCCACTATGCTTGGGAACAGCAGGAAAAATCTAGAGAAACACTTCTGACTTTTGGATCTTGCATCCTAGTGGGTAGAAACTGCTGACAGACATCTTACATAGCATATCCAATGGTATGAGCATTAGGGAGGAAAAGAGAACAAGGAGGCTAGGAGAGAAAGAGGGGCTAATTCAAACCGGATGGTCAGGCCAGATCACAAGGACAAGATGACATCTGACTGGAGCGCTAAAGGAAAGAGCGCCTGAGGCAGCAGCAGCAACCATGCGAAGACCCCAAGTCTTAGAGGGGATGAGAGCAGAATCTACCTAGTGCGGTTGTTTGAGAACTAAAAGAAATGATACCTGTGAAATTTAGCACAGAGCCCGGAGGGCCCGGAATCTGGCAGAGGCTGGGTGAGTGGAGAGGTGACAGACACTAGTCAATGGGAACTGAATACAACCAGTGGGGGCTGGGCAGGGGAGTCCAAGGAAGGAGGACCAGGGAGACAGATGGACAGATAAACATAAAGATACTCATGCCCAAAACCTATATTAAGGAAGACGTGTAGGAGAAGGAAAAATTGAGAACACAGCCAAAGACGCTTGCAGAGGAAGAAGATCTGTGGAGACAGGGTGAGGGGCTGAGCCTCCTGGTGAAGTCAGATCTTAGTACCCAGGCAGTGCTGGCTAGGGAGTGGGGAGCCTTGGGGTTAAAAGGAAGGAAGGAACAGGGCCTGCTAAGAAAGGCAGCTCCAAGCGGCTCCTGGCTCCTAAGTGAGACTTACATGAGGCCCTATCCTAGCTGAGGGCCACTTCCCCTTTCTTTTTACCAAACCTGGCTGTGAGCCAGCAATCCCTAGTTCCAGCAACTAGTGCTGCCCTTCCCCTGTGTTCACCTTCCTGTGAGTCCTCAACCAAATGGGACCTGATCCAACCCAAGTCACTGTCCAAGAGCCTCTTTCTTGGTCAAGTTCCATTCTGCCATGTCCCATGCAGACTTGCCTTCCCTGGCCAGACAGTCCTGTCCCTGACTCTGCAGAGTTGGGCACCATGTGTTTTTATAGCAATGCCTCCTTTTAGCCATTATTCCAGGAGATAAGTCATCACCCCATTTAGAGGTGGGGCTTGTCACTCCTCTCTGCCTACTGGGCTTTATCTTTTACAACTACCACATCACCCATCACAACACATCTGCTATTACTGTTGCCGGTCCTTGTCAGTAACGCCTCTCTAGCTTCTCTAGCTCTCCCCAGACCACTGGCCTCTTCTTTACAGAACCCAGCCACATGTAGCTACCATGCAGCAAGTGCAAAGTCAGTGTCTTCTAGATGCCTAGAACCGAGGGAAATGTAGCCTCTTCTCACAGGACTGGCAAGCTGTCAGGAGAAGGGATCATTAGCTACGGGACTGGGGCCAGAGGTGACAAAGGTATCCCCAGGAGTACCTCCGGATTCCAGGGACCTAGCACCTTGACAACACTCTATAGCGGACCAAACCTACTTCTGACGGGACTCCTTGCTAAGCACTGGGTGACTACTTCATGGCCAGAAGGAAAATCAGCAGGAAGGTGGGCCATCGTGGTGGGTTGGTAGTATCCAGGCTGCTAGGAGTGGCTGGTCCTCGTATTTAGACTAACAATGTCCACTGTGGAGGTGAAAGATCAAGGAGCTAGCTCTCCCCAGAGCCCGGTTATCTAACTCTGCTCCTGTCTGTTTCTTCCTTGGGTCTCCAAAAGAGGCTGTTTAATTTCACTCCCCTCCCCCACTCCACATTCTCACCAAAATGGTGACAAACAGAAACAACTCATCATCCATAGACAAGATGCTCTGAGGCAAATGTTAATCTCTTCAGAGTGAGAAAGAGAAACAACACTCGGAGGAACCCGAGAGGCTGCCTGAGGCAGGATCCGCAGGGAGTCTGCAGCCTTTGACTGCCCAGGGTGGGCTGGCACTCCCCTTCTGGACTCATGTTTCATGTTCACCCTGTACCTAAGCTCAGAGGGCACGGCATCACCGGCCCTCACTCTGAAGCCCGCCATGACTATTGTGGCTACCAACAATGTCAGACCTCTAAAAAGGGGCATAAGTTTTGACCCCCTGCCCCACAACCTAATATTTATTTGTAACCAAATCTGGCCTCTTTTTTTTTTTTAATCAAAATTACCTGGTGAAAAAGTGAGAGCGAAGGGTCAGACCCTGGCAATTTTAGAAATGATAAGAAATAAAGAAGGGGCCAGGAGTGGAGTGGAGGAGGAGGCTCTCCAGTGAGGGCCACCCCCAAGCCCTCCGGAAGCCAGAGACCCTTTCTGGGCTGGAGCTGCGAGGCAGGAGTAGCAGCAGAGTGAACGCTTGAGAGCTGAGATTGGATTCTAATGCTACGGGCTGTGCTATCTGGACAGGTGTCACTGTGACTCCCCATTCATATCTGTTCGCTGAGGTGAATGATTCCTGCCTCTCCTGAGCCAGAGGAGGTAGCAGAAGAAAGCCCAGGCCAAGCTTCTATCACACAGCCTGAGAAAGAGAAACATTCATGTCTAGCTGCCCTCCTGAGGGCTCCTGTGATGAGCCCCTTCTATTCTGAAGGGAAACATGGAAAGAAAAAAGATCCAACCAGGAACCTTAGCCAAAAGAGAAGGGCCGTGGCCCTTTATACAGCTGATAGCTGAAAGAAATCCATCGCAGCTTGGGAACTCTAAAGAACAGAACAAGGAAGCAAGGTAGCCCAGGGTCCCTGAGGTAGGCCTCTAGTCTGTTCTCAGAAGGAATAAGGCAAGAGTTTATAGACCTGAGTGCTGCACAAACCTCTCCTGGCCTCTCCTGGGTTATACAACAGCCTAAGGAAGCCTTTGCTCTGCCCCAGGGCAGTGTCCATGAGAGGCTGAAGACAGAACCAGCCTGCCCTCAGCTCACGCCACAGAATCAGAACCGCAGGAGCGGCCTGACTACAGTGGAGGCAGTAGGGGTGATCATCCTGCCTAGGAGCCTTCCTGAATGGACCAGCCGATAGATAGCCCGTCCAGGAGCTAGGCAACAGGCTTTCCTAATTAGCTCAGTTCACTTTGTGTTTGCGTCTGCTTTGTTCCTGTCATAACGTACTATTCAAATGACTGGACTGTTGTATGTGAAGAGATGCCTCAAGGCCGAGAGCACAGCAACTCTGCCCTCAGGTGCCCTCCTAGGTGACCTTGTGAGTCTACAAACCCCTAGTGTTGCAAGCTCCTTCCCGGAGCAACTGCAGCTGGTTGGGATGGGACGCGCACATATCCAAGAGCAGAGAGCTTCTGTGGGGACAGTTCTGCCAACTTGGGGGTCAGTGGAGAAAACAAATGCAGCTTCCGAACTCTCTTTACCACTGGGCCCTCAAATCTTAAGGAGTAGCAGGGTAAGTAGCCCTTCTATTGTCCCCTCTACCGTGATGTTTATTCACGGTAGAGAAGAGGCTCAGGACTCCAAGCAGGCTGGAGCAAGGAGCTAGCCACTTCTTCACCCAGCAAACAGCCTCACCCAGTAGGAAAGGCTTGTGGTAGTTACAGTATAAGGACCCCCAGCTTTGATTCAAAGCCCTGCAGGAGCGCTGTAATCCCAGGCCAGTGGTTTACTTGCTCCCAGCCTCCATCTGTTAACTGGACATTGTTTTAAGTTCATTAGAAAGAGTAGAGATTAATGTAATGTCTTCAAAGAAAAGTATTGATACAGGATGCTCAATAAAGAGTTGTTATTCATTTTTTAATAAATTGTGCATTCTCACTTGTGTGACCAGAACAGTTCAGAATTGGTCTCTGCCTGTGTTCCTCAGCTGTGGGCAAGCCTTTTGACACCTGTCAGCCAGAGCTCCACAGCGTTATTCCCATCTGTGCTAATGATCTGAAAGATGGAAACTAAAGATGGCTTTGGCCAGACAGTTAATGTGTTCGAATCCTGGTTCTTCCCTTGCTTAAATTGGAGAACTAACCCTCTACTTCATGGTAGAGTCTCTCACAATTACAGAGGGAAAAAGGAAGCAGTAGCACCAGAATGCTCAGAAATAGGGCCCAGTTCCCTTAGTCATCTCTTTCCATAAAGGCTTCCCTGGTTTTGGCCCCTTTCTGCCTCCTCCCTACCCCGTGACTTTGAAAGTCTCAATGACTTTTGACTGTCTCTCTCTCTCCTAGTAAAGGCAAACTAAGGGCCATCAGGGCTAATAAAGTCCCAGCAGGGGTGCACTGGCCAGAGGCATTGCTGTGCTCCCTACTTCTTAGCTGGTTTTCAGGACCATAAAGCTTTAAACCAAAGCAGCTAGAATAGACAGGGCCTGGAAAAGTGTCCAGATTTCCAGTGGCTACTTCAAGTCCCAGCCCTGCGTGGAACCTCTTGCTAGGATCTCCACCTCCTCTCTCTTCCAGGGAGGAGTTGCATTACCCTGGCTTATATTTATACCAGCCTAACCCATCCCTTTAGCTGCATTCTTCAACCCTCCACTCTCCCCTGGGTAGGAAGTGGAACTTTTTCTCCCATGACTAGGGTGAGGACCAGTCCGTGGGGTGTTGAGGAGAGATAGAGAGCAAGGCTCTGAGACTCATTAACATGACAACCTGGGACTCCAATCAGACCAGCTTCAGCTCACAGAAACAGATCTCAAACACAGCTCATCACCCTGTCTCTCTTTTCTTTCTCCTGTCTCCCAGACAGATCTCAGCCAGCTTTTAGGCTAAGGCCATGAGAGCAGATACCAGCCTGCAGGCTTTTCTATTTTTAAATTTCTAAGGCCTTCTTCAGGGTTTTAGCTGACCAAGCATGATGGAATGAATGAATACATATCTTCCTAGCACCCCCCATACCACTACCACCTTCAGGGGAGGAACTAGGTCTTGTCTAAATCAACCTGTTTCCCCTTCTCCCCACACAGCCATTTCCAGTGTAACCTGAACCAGGGCTTTCTGGGAAGCCACTTTGTGCTAGAGCAGAAAGAGCAGAGCAGAAAGAGACAAGTCTGATACCATCACTAGCAAGCTCCTGGCTATCCAGTGTCCTGGGACCCTGCAGAGCCCAAAGCAGTAGGTTTATCCCGTCCACCTCAGAGACACCAGGCTATGACAGTGGTGCAGAAAGCCTTGGGACAGGGCCTGCTCCCTGGAAGAAAGGTCCTCAATCGGGAAAGGTTTGGGCTCTGAGGATCTCTGCTTCTTATGAGCTAGGCATTCTGGAAACTATGCCCCCCTTCTCTGCAATGCTTAGCTGAGTGCACAGTGAGCTGCCGGCAAGATGGAAACAGGTAAGCTTCCAACCCAATCCATGATTTCCTTCTCTTGATCCTGCCTTACTCCCTGCAAAAGGCCAAATTCAAGCACTCCAGGACTGTGGTCCTGTTCAGGGCAACTACGCTGACCAAAGAGGAGAGAGAAAAGCCAAGTTGAAGGCATGCCACTCACTGAGGGGCATGTGGCAAGGCAGACAGCTGGGATTAGGTCCAAGAAGAAAGTCAAGTGTGTGCAATCTCCTAATGGAGCATGCAGGAGGGAGGGGGTGACTTCCAAGGGTCCATGAGGGAGTTGGGAGGCAGGCAGGTACAGTCTGCCAGGTATGTCGGTCTCCTTCCACCTCCCCGCCCCCATCGGACCCAACAACACCAGCACAAGAGCCCATTGGACACCGAGATGGGGAGACCCTGGCTTCTGCCACTCACCCTGGCTGCCCGGGATGAGTAGGGATCCTCGAAGAGCGCCCACATTCGGGGCTGCCAGCCACGGCAGCCCCCGGATCCAGCACCAGAGCCCGCGCCTCCCTCATGGGGGCCCAGTCGCTGCAAGGCCAACTCCCGCTCATCGTCGCCAACCTCATCGCTGGGCCCTGCGCCACCCCCGCCCCCGTCCGGGCTCTCGAAGATGTCCAGTGCCTCCTCAGCATCGCGGTGCTGCCTATAGGTCATCCAGCAGCAAGGCTCCACATCAGTTTCATCAATACCCCAGAAGGTGAGCTCTTCCTCGAAGAGAGGCCCACAGACGTCGGCGGGGCAGTGCAGCTTACCGGTACGGTAGTAGTTGAGCACATAGGCAAAAACACCCGGGTGCCGATCAAAGAAGAACTCACAGCCCCCGCCACCGCTGCTGCCGCTGCTACCTGCACCGCCACCATCCGACTCCTGCCGACCCCCGCCGTCGGGATCCGCCAGCCAGGCAAGGCGGGTGCCCGGTAGAGTGCGCAAGGTGCTGCGGTAGGTCTCATGTCGCGTGCCGCCCACGTTGATGATGATCTTCTCCGACGCCTCGCCCTTGGCCATCTCCTCCTTCAGACATGTTTTGGACGGAGGCTTGTTCCCCGACTTGCGCCCGCGGTAGGAGGAGACACACACCGAGCTGATCATAAGAAGCGCTGCGGGGCTCCGGCTTGGGGCGGCCGCTGCCCTCCAAACACCCTTCCCAAGGAGGCAGCGTCAGACCGGGGAGGGGGAGGAGACGAGGAGGAGGTGGAGGAGGAGGAGGTGGAGGAGGAGGCAGGAGACAGTGGCGGCCCCTTCTGCGGCGTGGCTCTGCCCCTGCCTCCCTCCCTCCCCACCCCCCAGGGCGCGGAGCGGGAGGAGTTGGGTTTCTCTGGTGTACAGGTGGTTGGGATTTGGGCAGGCAGAGCCTAGGGAGGCAGGAAGTGGAGACCAGGGTCGAGGACTCAAGCCAGGGGTCCCAGGAGGTAGGGGCAAGCCCAAGGATCCTCTGGGCCGGGGACACGCCCCCCAACCCCAGAAAGACCGAGAAGCGCACAGTCCCAGAGCACTGCGAGGGTCCGCGGCGCGCGCGCTCACACTCACGCGGGCCACCTTTTGGCTCCCAGACCGCGTCGAGCCTGTAGGTGGCTGGTTTTCTCCGGGTGGCAACGGCGGCGGCGGCAACGGCAGCAGCGTAACAGCAACAAGTCCTCGGAGCGGCCACCGGAGCCAGGCGGATGCTCTTAGGGTAGCCGGAGCTCTGTGGGGCCGAGCAGTGTGCGGTCAACTCGAGACGGCGGTGGCTGCATGTGGCCTCTTCCCCCCATTCATAAATCCAGCGCGGGGCACCGATGGCGGGCGGGGCTGAACCGAGAGAGAGGGAACGGCGGGCGGGGGCTGTGTAGGACCAGGCGGCAGCAGGAAAACAAGCGCGCCCGCAGCAGAGAGCCTGGGTCCTGCGTCCGCGGCCGGGATCTGCGCCGGGCTGGATGCCGCGCTGCGGGGGCCGCAGCGGGACGAGGGGGGGCTCAGACGGGGCGTCCTGCGCGGCGCAGAGCCTGGAGGGCGGGGCTGCTCTGAAGAATCTGGCACCCGGTGCTGGCGAAGGAGTATCCCGGGCGGCGGCCGAATGGCCAAGGACACCTGCAGGCTTCCAGGGCCGCGCCAAGAGGGAGCCTCAGCGCAGCGCCCCGGCGCCGGGTTCCTGCGATCTGGCGGCGCCGGGAGCCGCGCCATCTACGCGTCTGCCCATCTCCGGGCGGGGCGCCGGCCTTGGCTCGCTGTTAGGGGCGGGCGCGAGGTGGTCTAAGGGAGGGAGCGCCTGGGCGCCAGAAGAATGGGGCTCCGAGGGTTCTGCGTCTCCCTCCAGCGATGGCAGCGGTTACGGCGCTCCAAGTGGCGCCTTTTCCTCGCGGCCCCGCCTGACCCCGGCGCGCCCTCCGCGGGGCGGGATGGGCGCGGCGCGGCGCCGGGAAGATTAGGTGCGTTGCGGAGCTCGGGCGGCGGAGCTCAGCCTTCATCCGCGCATTCCAAACCAACCGAGGCGCGTACCCCGCTCACAGCTAGTGCCCAGTGCTGCGCGCCGCCCCTGCGCGCCTCCGCCGCCATCCCCTCTCGCCCCTCTCCCCGCCTCTCCCTATCCCTCAGCTCCACCCACTGCAGCCCTTGGTGACACCCCAGCGCTCTCGACTCCTGACCTCTAACCTCTCTCTTTCTCCGAACCTCTTCACACAGAACTTAACCTGTGTCTCGCTTGCAGCTAACCCGGTCGTATTGTTGCGGTTTCAATGTTTCATTGTGGGTGAGTGGAATCCAGGATGGAATAGAGTGGTAAGGCTGTACATCAAAGAAGCTGTCCTCTCCTCCTCCGGAAACACTGTTAGGGCCTTCTGACCACCATGGCCCGTATCTTGGGTGCTCTAGATCTTGATAGTCATGACCTCTGCCATAGTCATCACAGCCTCCACCTTGGAGCCAGGACAGCATGTCCCTGAGCAGGGAAGTGCTTTTGGTCTAGGTGGAGGGAAGTCCTAAAACTGAAGCTCTCCTTGAAAAAATGATGAGTGTGGCCCTGTGGCCCTGAAGATCATCAGATTGAAGGCCCTGCTCCCTGTTGCTATGAAGGGACCACAGAAAGGGCCACGCTCTGCCTTATGCCATCTTAGTGTCCTATTACTGTCCCATTCCTTGCAGTTTGTCTTTCCCCCTGGTTCATCTTCTCTCCCTGTCTCTGGGTTCCTCTAGGCTGCACTGTGTTTTTTCATATTGCCTCTGAGGACCCATTTGCTAAGTAATTGAGAAGCTGCCATATCCAAAACATGAAGCATTGGATCTTGCTGGCCGTGTCCCAAGAGCAATTTCCAGATTCATTGGTTTCTAGTTGTTTTTTTTTAAGCCCAGAACCACACCTATGTCTTTACTATCCTCCTCTCCATCTCCTTTGCCTCTCTGCTGCAGGCGCTCTGTATGATATGAAGAGGAGGTTTAAACAGAGCTCAGGGGGATTGACACATCATACCTCATACTACTTGTGTGCCATCTGATGTCTGGATGAGGCAAACAAAACAACAAACTATCCACAAGCATGGGGCTTTCCTGTTCTTCAGAGAGAGGTTAAAAATCCAACATAAATCCAAGGGATTTTTATAAGCAAAGGTCTCATCGTGAATGAAGTAAATAATGATAATAATCTTTGATGGTTTATACTAGCACACAGGTGAGGGCCACACCCTCATTTTCACTACAGTCAGAAGAGCTCATTTGTGGGATCCTCTTTGTGCACCCCCTGACTCCTTAGACAGGCTGTCAGGATTACAGAGTTTGGCTGCAGCAAAAACAAATGTTGCAACATGATTGAGAAAATCCAGGGCTGGCCAGAGCTGGAGCGAGAAAGGAAGAACTCCCACGGGAATATCAAAGAACTGACGGTAATGATTGCTTTGACGTCCTCTCAGGATGGTGTCCTGGCAAACTTGACCCTCTCTTCACTTTCCATTCTTCAGCCTGAGAAAAGGGGCAAGCGGATGGGACTGGTGGGAGGGAGAAAGAAAACAGATCACAGTATCTCAGATTTGATTCATTTATTCACTGAATACACACTACCTTCCAGGAGCTATTCCAGACACTGAACATACATCTGTCGATAAAACAGCCCCCATCTCTAGCCCTGCTAGGGGGTCACAAGAAGAGCTTAAGAAAAAAAAAATGGTAAAGGTGTTCTAGGAGGAGGGCCAGCTCCTACTGACAGTTTATTCTAAAGCTCTGGATTAACCCACTTCGTGGACCTTTTTCTCTGGGATAGTAAGGTTGGCACGCCAAGGCCTATTGCTCTCATCTCTGTGTGTGAGGTAATGCTATTCTCTTCCAAAAATCTACACTCCTGAAAAATGTGAGCCTGTGAGCCCCCTGCCCTACTGTGAGTGGGTGGGTGCTGCCCCCTGGTGGTGCTTAACTAGCTTGTCCTCTGCTCCAAGCTGTTAGGTGTGTGGGTAACGGGCTGCTTGCTATTGGTTCCTAATAGCTGCTGGTCCACGGATTCCTGCTGATTCCAAGACCTCAAGGCTTAGCCCCACCTTAACATTCCTAGGAAAATGCCCACTCTCTCTGTTTTTCATTTCCCAAGATCCTGACAGCGTACAAAAGTAAGCAAGCCTACTTCCAACCCCTGCTTCACCCCATCCTCTCCCCAGCTTCACCCTGCGGCTTTATCCTAGGGCTCTCTCTGTCTTAGTCTTTCCTCTTCTTTTCTCACCTGTGATTTTTCTTTTTGGCTGTAGGAAAGAGCACCCAGAGCCAGTTCACACTGTGGAATCAGAGAGCAGACCAAGTAAGTTTCCTAGCTAGAATTAATGGGCTAGCCAAAGAATAAGGGCAGAAGCTGAAATCCAGAGTGGGGCTGGTACATGCTCTCGAGCTCCTGTATCCTTTGTATCCTTTGTAGGGCTCTCGAAGAAGCCTCTCTCCTCCTTACAGAGGCCAAAGGGAAACTGAAAGGCTAACACCAAAGTCTTTCCCCCATTAAGGACATGTATATGGTCTCCCTCTTTGGGGTAACAGGTGCTATCTGACCTGTTTTCCACCGTCCTTTGGGATCCCCTTTTCTGAGAGGTTCCAGGCCAAGGAACTGGCCTATGGCTATCAGGGCAAAGTCATAATCCGTTGGTGCTCACGTCTCTCTCTTAGCATTCCAGATCGTTCCAGAGACTAACCCCTCCTTTTTCAGATCCAGGCCAAAGAGCCAGCATCCTTTCCCAGCATGCCCTGCGCTCTCTCGGCCCAGCAAATCGAATTGCTTTATCAGAGCTCATCACCAGGCACATGTGGCAGGCTTTTATCCTGTGCAGGGTGAGGAGGGCGGGCAAGAGAAGACTGCAAACCTGTTTGCTCAACAGCTCGTTTTATTCTTCCACCCCCCACCCCCAGGCTCTCGGGCTCCAAATAAAATGGGAGAGTTGTCTCAGGAAGGGTCTAGAAAGAACGTACCTAAGACAATAGCCCAGAGCACTGTGGGCCATGTGGAGGCCAGCTACACCGATTCTGACAAGAGCTGCAGGCAGGGTTGTATTGCTTTAAAAATCTCAGGGAACTCCAGATGCCCTTTGATTCCCTTTCATCTCTTAAAAGGAAGAGACCAGAAAGGTGCAGATCATAAGCTAGGGCTGGGTCAAACCTCAGGGCTTCAGAAACAGTGGCTTAGTGTCATAGGGCTGAGCTGGGAGGGAGCAGGGCATGCTGGGAGGGACCCAGTGCTACCTCAGAGGCATGTTCCTGTTAAGGGATTTTAGGTCTATGCAGCAGCCGTGAACCTTGGAGATGGAGCTACACAGCTGGGTTTGGGCCCAAAACAGAGAAAGTACAGAGGCTTGTGTGGTCTCCACTTGTAGAACAGTATAAATGAGAATCACAGAGGCAGCTTAAGGGACCCCTCCAGCCATTTTTCCTTCAAGGCTATTGGGCTCTGGGAGGCAGCTAGGACCAAGACGTGAACACACACACACACACACACACACACACACACACACACACACACACACATCAGTGCAGGGCCCAGCTGGCACGACTCCCTGGCACTCAACATCTTCCCATCCAGAAAAGTACAGATTCCTCCCATCTGGGATAAGTTCCAAAGGAGCAGGTTCATTCCAGTAGAGTAGTTAATTAGTACGGATGGGCCGGATCCCCTCCAGCAGGATCCCGGAGAAAGGGGAGCAGCTGTCTGGAGAGACAACTCAAACCCAGTTGAGTTAGGTCAATCATAAAGTGCACAGATGCAGCCCTTCTGAGCTTAGCCCTGGACATGAGGGAAGACCCTGGGAGCCCGAGAGTGGCCTCCTACCAGGTCCTTTTGCTGTGCAGCCAGCACTTGGCCTACATGGGGTGATCTTATTTATGATACGTTTTCTGCTGACTTTCTCGTCTTCTCTCCAGCTCCCAGGTTCCTTCCCACCTAAGCTAGTGTGTCTGTTACCACAGGGAGGTGGACACACCAAGTCTCATTGTGATTGCTTGTAGACGACAAGGAACCCTGCCTGATCTGAGCCTTTGTGCAGATTCTCAGTGATTAGTACAATTCTAGGCACTCTGAATACCTGTGCCATGCCTGATGCAAGGGTTAGAAACAGGAGACGGTTGGGGTCCCTCCCATCAGGGCCTTGCAGTGTGGTAGACAATCCACTGGGCTGGAAGTCTGGGAAGCAGGCTTTGGCCACGATTTCCCCTCTGCTTGGCTGTAGGAATTCTTACCCCAGGCCTCTATGTCCTCAACTGTTATAGGAGGTGATTTGGTCAGAGAAGCCATCAGATTCACTTTCTGGCTATTTTCATTGTGAAACAAATTGACCTGAAATGTAAGTTTAACGGTCGTTTTCTTTCATCCATTCTTGTTCATGGGCCAGAAAGTTAAGAAGGGCTCAGCTGGACAGCACATGGAACTCATGCAACTGACACCACACATCCACTGGTACTGCAAATACGTGAGGCTCCTGAGCCGAATGTTCAATACGACACACTCACATGGCTGGTGGTGGACACGGCCATGGGCTAAGAGCTCAGCCGAAGCCGTCAATAGAAGCATAAACACGCAGCTTCTAGCCCTGTAGTCTCTGTGAGGTACCAGGGCTAACCTCACAAAGCGGCGAGCTCCCCCAGGAACTCTTATCCCAAGAACACTGCGAGGAAGTGGAACTCTCCTTGTTGATGCACCCTTCCTTGCATGTCACATCGTATTATTCCCCCCATTTTCTGCTGGTCAGAGGAGGGATTTGCTTGCCCAAATTCAAGAGGAAAGGTAGAGAATCTTCTTGATGAGAGAAGGGTTAATTCACCAACAAATGAGCCGCCACATTCCTGGAGTTTATGGCATTCTTTAGCCCATGCCTACCGACTGGATGAGGCTCTGTGTCTGGCTGTGGCTAAGGAGCAAACATGACCCTGGTGGGATTAGTGAGCACCCGCTTCCCTGGAAAGGGACATCTCTTTTCTCCTTCCTTGGCTTCTTCCAGAGTTAGGTTGAGACTGTCTTTTAACAATGGTCCTAGGATGCTTGTTTATTGCACAGGCGAAACAGGGTAGATGCACTCACCCAGGCTTGGAATCGAGAAGAGAGCAATGCTTACTTATCATATGTTAGAACCCCTTATGGAAAAAGTTCTCTGCTAGGTTCCAACTGGTACCTCAGGAGTTGGTTTATTTCTTCCAGCATCTCAAGGAAGAGATTTTATTGTCATATAGGGCTCAGACGGTTAAGTGGCTTAACCAAGGTTGGTGACAGACTCACGGTTGGAACAACCTCACACTGCCTGCCCGTGGGGTGAAAATGGGGCAGAAACTCTCTTGTGTTCTTCAGCATGCCCTTATCATCTTCTTCCTGCTCACTGCCTCCATTCAGGCCCCAAATTTAGCTGCTCACCTCCTCATTAGGAGAGATTCGTTGTGTGTCTCAGTTCTGTGCTTCAAACTGATATCCTCTCAGGAAAAGCATCCACAAACATGCCAACGATGGATGATGGAGACATCTGATGCCCCAGAGTGGGTTTGTTACATGGACATCCTCCCATTTCTAATCTACAGTGAGGTCTAGGTGCCCTATGAACAGATGCCAAGGCCCATAGACCATGGTGGAGGTGATATATCCCCAGGCCCAGGCCTCAAGAACTAGGCAGCTTCCAGCTGAGTTTCCACTTCTCTGCTCTTGAAATGGTCTCCCCGGGCACTGTGAGCCATCAAGTGAGAATCTGGTCCCTAGGAATGAACTGTGTCAGAAAGGTCAGTTGCAGAAAGTCACTCTGACCAGCAAGCCCAGCTGAACCCCACTCCTACCCATTTCTACCCAAGAATTAGATATTTGAGTGAATGTGAGAAAGGCCCCCTTGGGACTTCCAGACCAGCTCTTCCACCAACTGAATACCCCTTAGTTCCCACTGATATGCTGGCCTAATCCCTACTGGAATACCTCATTCACAAAATCATGAGGTATGGTATGATGGTTGTTTTAAAATTTGGACTGACTCGGAGCACGACAAGAGATAATTGATTCAGGGTGTGCTACCTCCTTCAGACTATTCTCTCCCCATCCTCCTCTTCCCCCTCCCCTCTTCCAAATTAGAAAAGGTAGACTCAGAGAGATAAGTAACTTGCCTAAGGTCTCTCAGGAAAGACAAGACCCACCTGACACTTAAACTTGACTTTGAGGACTTGGCTTCAGAGCTCCCCTGCCGTGAAGCCTTGTATTGTGTCTTAGTGTCTGTGTACCCCTCCCGGAGGGATAGCTGCCATTTCAACCAGATTTCCCAAAAGTCCGAGTAGCTGTGTATGGAATGATTTGTCTAACACTGGGACATTCCCTTGTCTGAGAGATAAGTAGGGGGATTTGATGGGACAAAAGAGGTGCCTCCCTTGGTCAAATCAGGGCACTGGGTGCTGATTTGCCTGTTGAGGGGCGGGTGTCTCTGGCTAACATGGAGTCTGCCCCATGGTGTGTTCCTAATGTTTATTTAATGAATATCCTGCAGAGTCAGTGACAGTTGAAGAGGTTTCTCAGGCGAAAATGTGGACAGAAAGGAGTTCCTGCCACCTGCTGGCTGCTCGTGGAACAATGGGTGGCAGGGACAGGAAATGGAAGGTCCCTTTGGAAGGCCCTGCTCAATGAGATGGAGAGGGCCCAGCGTTGATCCAGACCAGGATGGGGTTGGATGAGAGTGAGGTTCTTCCGGAGACTGTGCTCCTAGTGGAGGCAAGAAAGGGGCTTCTCCGCCACCAGCTCTCTCTGTTCTTCACAGTCCTGCATTCAGTGGGTGCTTATATAACAAAGCTTGGGGTATCACACCTTATACTTCACCTGTAGCTTCCGCTGAAGATTCCGAAGGACGGCATCTGCAGTGGGGGGACTCTCAGCGCTTAGAGCACGGCTTGCTGGAACCAGCCCACTTCCCTAGGGACCAAGTCAGGCCCCTGCCTTTTGTGTCCCCACAGACCTCTGGTACTGCACCCTTGCGGAGTGTCCATATATAGCCTTTCCCTGAAGCCAGGCAGAGGAGTGGCCCCTGAAAAGCCCTGGAAGAGGACACTGAGCACCATCCTCATATTAGACAGAGCCTCATTTTCCTCGCCCAGAAAAAGAACATAGGTTCCAAGCATTTCCCTCAGAGAAAAGACCTTAGCTGTACAGTCGCTGAGACACAGTAAGGCCAGCAACTGTGCGCACATCGTTAATACCTAGGGAGGCTGCCAGGAAACTGACTTGATATCCATCCTCAAATTCCTCAGACAGCATCCATGAGGATAAAAACACACGTTTGTTCCAAAGCCTCCCTCAGCTCCCCGTGCCCCTGTAAGTGTAAGAAAGGCAAGAGAGAGTGGTAACAACAGACACTTTATTGTACACCAGGGTAGGGGAGATGAAGGAGGGGCCCTGGGGCGGCAATGCTTCATCCCCTCTCCTGGGCTGAGTATCCTGACTCGGGGCTCTGACCAGTCCGGGACACATGGACTCTAACTGTTCTGAACCTGTGCCAGGACCTGAAGTGACTGCCTGATATGTGTTTAGGTCTGTACAAAGTAGGACTTCTCATGGGAAATGACGCTGGACCCTTCCTCCCCCAGTTCCCTTCCCTTTCAGACCTAAGGGGAGGGACCGGCAGTGCACAGAGTCAAGGGTGCATTGCGACCTCCTCGCTCTCATTCCCTTTTCACAGTAGGGCCTACTCTGGTTGGGGGAGGGTTACAATAAGGAAGGGAAGAAGGGTAGTTCCTGCCTGTTAATACTGCAGGCCTGCGTGGGGCTGGCTCACAGCCTCAGGGCTCACACAGGCTGCCTCTGGAGGGCATTTCCTGGCACTTAAAAAGCAGCAGCCCCTGAAGATTTATTGCTTGATGGCAGACGCCAACCTCACCTGCTTTACCTGGGATGCCTCACATCTCCCCCACCACTCAAACTGGGCCTCAGGCTTCACACTCCCTGAGCAAGAGGCTGGTGATTGGGGCTGGCGGACAGGCAGAACAGGGGACCTCAGCTGTACCTCTGCCTTGCCCCAACTCAATTGACTCCCAGCCCCCGAAACCCCTTGCCTCCTGGTGGGCATTGTATGGGCAGCACTAGCCAGCTGCAGTGGGGACCCTGGCCCTCACTGCCAGGTCCTCCAAGGACGCTGGGGCTGGATCTTCAGTGTCCGGAGACTTCACCTCATCTCTCCTGAGGAGCCAGCAGAGGTCTAAGGAGTAGCTGTTGCTTTCTGGGTACTCAGGACTCTTTCAAGGTCAAATGCAGGACAGAAGGGCAGAGAGATGCCTCCCTCGGACAGCTGTCCTAAGAAACCCAGTGCTGTTTGCTGAAGACCGGGTGCCTCCAGGGTGAACAACAGAATGGTGGCTGGAAAATAAACGGGGCTCCTCCCCCAGGCTCTCCTTCCCACCAAAGGTGTAAGGACACAAGACATGAGTCACCTGTGGGAAGCATGCCTTTCCCCATGGCTAATGCTCTCTGAAGCGTCTGTCCTGAGACCTCCCCATAGAGCTGAGAGGAAGACCCAGGTCTTCAGAAGGTGGTGAACACTGAGTGGGTGGGTGGGGGTATCACAGATCAGCACCTTATGCACGCACACCTACCAACGTGACACACAGGCACACACACACTCACACACACTCACGGAGAAAGAGAGCATGTCCTCTAGGACCTATGTCCAACTCACAGCAAAGACGCAACCAGGACAGGTTCCCGGCCTACGGCTAAAGGCTACAACAAACACTACAGAGCCCACAACGCATAAGCAAACAGCCTCAGCTCAGATTCCCCTCCCCCCACTCACTGCAGGCTCACAGGCTGGGGCCTGGCCCAGCCACGCTACAAAATTAAAAATATATCAAATATACAATGAAAATAGATCTGTACAGCACTGAGGATGAAAATAGCCCACCAGCCACAGTATAATATTGGGTTTGTCATTTCATAGCATTTACACCCACATGTACAGATTGAATGTACAATAGAAATAGCATAGAGAGGAGTATAGATAGTGGAGTCCGCCGGGGCCTGGTTTTCCTGTTTTCTAATTCTGCTCGGGACTAGGCATGGGGCCAGGGAGGAGGTGTTGTCAGGTGAGGGGGCCGATGATGGGATGCCGAGCCCCCAAAGCGCATCTCTTCAGGGAGATTCGGACTCCCTCTCACCTCAAATACTAGGACAGGTGGAACCGAGAAGGCTAGAAGTGAGAGAAGGCATGAGAAACTGAGGGAAGAGAGAGATGACAGGCTGAGGGGATGAACCTCTCAGGCTAGGAAGGGAGGTAACCAGTAGGCATAGAAGTAGAAAGTGGGCATCTGGGCCTAGTCTGCCAGTACTGAGGGAAGTCAGGGCCATGAAAATGACCCCAGAAACCTCTGGAAGTTGCCCAGGTCAGTTCCTGTCCACCAAAACTTTGAAATATATATATATACATACATACATATACACATATATACACACATACATACATATATATGCATGTATGTATGTGTGTGTATATATATATCCACCCACCCATCCATCCATCCATCCTAGTCTTCCAGTCATACATATATATACACATACACACACACACACACACAAACATATATATATGGATATATATATCCATACACCATCTCTCTGAGGTCACACTGCAGAGAGATACCCTGATTCTCAGGTCAGTTTCTGAGTCCTTACAGGCTGCTCTGAAACAGGCCCTCTCCCAAGGGAGCTTTGAGAGAGGGACAGGGACATTGTCAGAGGCTGTACCTTCCTTCAGGGCCTAAAACCAGAGGCTCTTTGCTTTGCCACTGCCTCCCATTTCCGGCAACCTGCATCCTGCCCAGAATTACCTGTGCTGTGTCTCTGAACAGGCTGGGGGAGTTTGGGGAAGTGTCCAAGGTGTCTTCACACGAGGTGCACACTGGCGGCTGTGCTTGTGCAACAGGGAGAGCAAGTGGCAGCCGGAAGGGGCAGTGAAATGACCTGTCTTTCCCTAGAAACGAGGGTTCCTGGTGACGTGGCCCTGAACTCCAGGAACCCCCATTCCAGGAGAGAAGCTGCCACGAAAGAGGAAAGCAAGCTCCGGGTGTGAGCGGAAGAGAGGGTTTCACTTGTGCTCCAAACCTAGGTTGTGCTGGGGCCTTTCAGCTTGTGCTCTGCAAACCTCGCCTGGTGCTGCCCCCTTTCTCCCTGGGACAGAGGCAAAGACCACCGCTCCTGGCTCCAGGCTGGATACTGGAGACCGAAAAATGGCTAAACCCTGGTTAAGGTGACCCCCTCCTTTCACCATGCTTCCAGGCAGAATCAGGAACATACCCCATCTGCCCCTGGCAGGAGAAACAGAGTCATTTCAAAGATTCCATGAGCTGGCTGTGGAGCATTCCATTCAATGCTCAGGTTCTCACTCAAGCCAGAGGGTACCTCCTATCTCATAAGACGGAACTGAGGAGTTTCCTTACAAGCCCAAGTCCTGACACACGTGTCACTATCCCCATCTTAGCTCAGCAGCAGCCATGCTGGGCTGACAGGACGATGCACTCTGTTGTGACGACAGACTGGGCTAAAGTCTACCTCCTCTGCCCTCGGCCCTGAAGCCTCTGCCCACTACCACCAATACCAACAGCACAACGCGAGCCTCCCCAAGACCTGAGAACTGCAAGTGGTGGGTTTCACAGGGAGAGGGGGTGGTGACTCCTAAAGTGCCCACTTGAAGTTCCCCCATACTGGGGTTGTTGTGGTTACATGGCTGCAACTTGGCAAGAGTTCTCAAAAAGTTACATGGGTTGGAGGCCTGGAATAGGGGATGGAATTATCCCCCGTCCCCTGCTCATAGGTGGGGAGTCTGCTGGGACTTGGAACAAGGTGGGGAACAAGGCTGGGCAGATCCTCTCTCCGTGGACTGGCCTGGGTCTGGCGGCTACCATGGAGGAAGAGACCAGGCCCAGCCAAGTGGGCAGGTTGGGTATTGAGGGGAGGCGGGCAGAATGGAGCGGTGGTCACAGCTCTGACTCAGGGGTGCTGGCCAGGAGGTAGCCGCTTCCATAACGTCCATTGGGATTGCCGCTGGTCTCCAGGGGTGATGTGCTGCCAGGCCCCAGATAGGAGCGGTGGGTGGGCATGGGGGAGGGCGCCTCGCTGGGCACCTTGCTGAGGATGAAGCGGGTCTCATCGTTCTCCTCCAGATTGGAGATGTCCTTCATCATGCGGCCCTTCTTGTAGGACACAGAGAGGGTGTTGGAGCCGTCGGAGAGCAGGTGGAAATGCCGCAAGATGAACACCACAGGGATGGGCAGGGTTGCCACGGCGATGAGGGTGATCAGCAGTGCCATGGCCCAGTTGGGGAAGTACAGGTAGCGTTCAGCAGCCTAAGGGTTGAGAGCAGGGAGGGTGCTGCAGGGCACCAGGCAATGCCCCCCCAAGCCTACAGGCTGATCTTTTCCCACCCTTGCCTATGGCCTCCCCTCCTCCCCTCCCTCCACCCTGACCAGCAGTAGAGATGGTGTCCCCAGGGAACGCTACTTGAGTTCAGTAGATCACCTTGGTTAAAGGGGGGGGGGGCTCAGTATCTACATCTGTAGAAAGGGCAGGCGATTCCACACTATAGACACGAAAAGACACTGCCTTGGAACACCTAAGGAGTTTGCTGATTTTGCCCAACTCCAGTTTTTCCGTTTGTGCTAGAGGAATAACGCCACTCCTTAGGGTTGTCATATAGACTGCACATTAGGAATACAGGGCACCTGGCAAGACCTGTCATGGAATTGCTGTCCTAGAAAGGTTTGTTCCGATTATCTGCTACGGTAAAGGCCCGAGAAGCTGCAAGTGATTCCGGGGTTTGTAGGGGGCCACCACTCACCTCCTCTTTAATCCAGGCACTGTAGCCTGGGGGCGACACCCCCAGCTGGATGATGCTGGCTGTGGTGAGAACAGCCATGAACAACGGGGACACGAACTTCCACATGTAGAAATAGAAGCGGTAGGGTCGGAAGCCCAGCATCTCTGTGAGCTCCTGCATGAACCTGCCAGGTAGAGAAGAAGACAAGAACAGTAGGTACCTTCGCCAGCAAGCCTTCCCTTTCCCCTACAGTCACTTATTTCTGACCAATCCCTTCTGGGTTCTGCTAGCCTTTGTCTTCGGGGTTCACAGTGTGAGGTTCCAGTGGTCTCCAGGAGGCTCTGTTCTGCCTACTTCACACCGGAGATTTGATGCATTAGGCAGGCTGGGGACCAGTGGATGGGGATAGAAAGCTCTGGGTTCTCAGGGTGCTGCTGCCTCCCACCTGCCGTGCTCACGCTTCCCCCTGCTGGAGAAGAGGCAGTAATGCACCTACCTAGCGTGGGAAGGAAGAAGCTTCTAAAAATCCTGAGGTCTCTAAATTAGACTGTGCGCTAGAATTCAAGGAGGCAGGCAGGCTACAATTTTGGGTGGTATACAAAATGCATCTTTACATCAATCACGCTAACCTGGCCATTCCTTCTGTTGTAAGTGCAAGCAACCTCAAGAGCGTTAGCACTACTTACGACTGTGTCGCAATAGACTGAATCAGACATTTTCTTATCCTGTACCAGCTATGGAAGATACCAGAAGCACGTCTGTCCACCACTGCTCTTAAGTGGCAGCCGTTACTAGACCTACAACCAGATCTCCAGACTTACTGTGACACAAATAGAGTACACACTAAACCACACCAAACGATGCTCAGTCCATTTTCAGTACCGTTGGTTTTCTATATAATTATGGATAGCTGATTGCGTGCATTGGAAAGGGACACTGTGACGACAGGCACAGGGGCTTCCACAAGCCGCACAGGAGTCCACAGCACCACAGTCCGAGCCCTTCCGGCAGAGCCTTCCAGCCCCGGCGGGTGGCGTGGACACAGAATCCACTGTCCCTTCCTTTTCTCATACCGCCATCAATTCGTTCCTCCTTTCTTCCCTTCTGTTGTCTTTCAAGACAGGGGTTTACTGTGTAGCCCAGGCTGGCCTCAGACGCGTGGCAATCCTGCATCGGTCTCACACATGATAGAATAATAGGCTTTTGTCTTCACACCTGTCCTGGGCGCTCCTTCTCTTATGCCCTGCCCCTCCTCCTCCTGTGCCCTCCCAGGAAGCAGATGTCTCCTATGAGATACACAGGATTCCAAACCCATCTGGACATCAAGGAGGCTCAGGCTGAGCTACACAGTGGAAGGCCTGGGCCTCTCTGAGGACAAGGACAGTGAACACAGTAAACACCAAGAAGGTAGAAAGGTGGCGGTCCTGGGAGTCCCTGGGAATGAAGATTTGACCGTAAATAAGAATTGGCTATAAGTGGAGATCTGCTTTGGGGTCAGACCATGAAGCCAGACCCGACCTTATTGCTAAACCCTCTTTCCCCGCAAAATCTAAGCTTGAGGCCAAAACCCATTTCTTAAAATTATAAATCAGGCTGCTGAAGTCTATTTGGAGGGTGGGAGGGGGGCTTGGAATCCCAGCCAAGTGTTACACAAGCTAAGCGGCCGTCTACAGACTGGTCTTCAGCAAAGGGGCTGCAGTAGTTAATTGTTTAGGCTGACGTCAGGACCTGAACCTAGGATCCCAAGGTCCTTAGCATGGCTCTGTCTCTTACTAACCAAGCTGCCTCCAATATTCTTGCCCTCTTTAGAGGCCTCAGTTTCCTGGTGCCAAGGGGCCCTTTAGCTCTGATAGTCTGTAATCACTTGCCCCTTTCACAAGCAGCCTCGAGAACACAGGACTTCCCCCGAAAGCCCTCATGGGAAAGAAAGAACCCGCCCTCCCCCCACCTGTCCCCATCACTCCTCTATGACCTCCTTACTTCTTGGTCCCATAAATCCAGGCCACAGCGATGTTCTCAAGGATGACAATGACGGTGAGTGGCAGGGTGGCCGAGTAGTCATCGAACATGGTGACGAAATAGTTTCCGGAGCGCTGGACGAACAACAGCCCCACGAAGAATGCAAAGACACAGCAGCCCACTACAGAGAGCCGAGAGGCCGGCGTGGGGGCAAAGGTGCAGGGTGGGTGGGACCTCGGGGGTTTGGGGGGACCCGGCTACCTCCCATCACACTGCTCCCAAGCAGGCCTGCAGCCTGCCCCCTTTACGATTCACAGGCATGGCCCTGCGGGAGAGCGCTGGAAGCTGAGGTTCTGAGCTCCCCCTGTATTAGGCAGGGGACTCTTGAGGGAGGCATCAACTCAGCTTTCTTTACCCCATGCACCCTGCTTCGGGCACAGCACCAAGCCCAAGGCAGCTGCTCCACTTAAATACTGAACTGAATTGAGATGATTCAACTCATCAGTCCTAGGATCCTTTCCCAGGAAACCTTAGCTTTCCCATTTGAGAGGAGGAAGACACTACCCCGCTCCTCCTCCCCAGGGATGCAGGGAAGAGGTAGACGGGTATCCTGAACGGCACATCCAGGTCCAACTGTCTGTCGTCAGGGAGAAGAGCCTTCTGCAGATGGGGTGACAAACTGCCCAATCGATTCAGAACCTAATTGTCATGCGCATGCTGGGCTGGTGTCTGGCAGGGTGACAGGGAGTTAGTTACCTGTGAAGATCTCCTTGGGCACCTTGAAGGTGTCGATGATCGGTGTGGTGATTCCTGCCATGGTCCCGATCATGCTGCCCAGGCCCAGGTTGATGAGCATCAGGAAGAACATGACGGACCAGAAGGGGGAGGCCGGGAAATGTGTCATGGCCTCAGTGAAGGCGATGAAGGCCAGGCCTGTGCCCTGTACAGACTGAGGGAGGGGCAGAGAGTGGGGGCTACTCTTACTCCGGAAGTCCTCCGCCTCCTTCCCTCTGGAGGAATAGGCATCACTGTTCCCTTTTTCATAGGGCTCCTCATTGCTACTTGAATTGTTTCAGCTTGAAAGAGAGGATCTCAAACCATAGTGAACATCAGAATCTCTGCAGGAAGTTAGCTGTAGTGATTCACACCTAAAACTCCAGCACTCAGGATGCTGAAGCAGGAGGACTGCCACGAGTTCAAGGCCAGCTGAACTTCACATTGAGGTTCAGGCTTACCTAGACTACAGATTAAGATTGTCTCAAAGCTACCACACTAAACTAAAATGTTTAAAAAAAAAGTCCCTGAGAGTTTCCCTAGGGGACCTAGATTCTACAGGTTGTTTCAGGATCCCAGTGGTCCAGGTGAAGATGCTTCCATCTAGAGACACACACAGTGTAGGACCCTGCTCCTCTAAGACTTCATCTTCGCTGCAACCACAGTTCTGACCTGCTGAATTCCAGACCTTAATGCAATATACCCAGGCTCAGCTGTCCAATGGAAGCAACTGGAGTCTTTAAATACCCACCCCTGTCAGGTTCTCCTGCAGAGACCACGATTTCACTAGGCGAAGGTTAAGCTGGTGTGACGTTTTCTAAAGCTATCGGGGGGGGGGGGGGGTCTCGTGGACAGCCCAAGTACAGAGCCATTGCTTTAATACAGGGCCACACTGCCTGCTCACGCCACTCACAAGTGCCCTGTTACCTGGAGGGAACTTAAGACCCCACCTGAGTTCTCAGTTGCCATTTAGTTACTCTTGAGGCTGCCTAGTGTGGAAAAGCCTGCTGTATGCCTAGCATTGTCAGAAGACCAGGTCACGGCCGTGAGAAGGGGTGGAAAGAGAGGATGCTGCCATTGGGCTCCTTTGCTCTTGAGCACGGGAGAGAAGCCAGAGGCAGTGGGATGCCGCGCTCATGGACTAGTGAAGCTGTCTTTTTGCTTTTCTTCTGTTAATCCTTTTTATTGAAGGGCACAGAATCAAACCCAGGGCTCCATGGATGCTAGACAAACACTCTACCAACAAAACCACAGCTCCAAGCCGGGGAGCCGCCTTTGGCACGGTTCTCAGATACCTAATGGGAAGCCTCGGGTCTCACGAAGAAACTCAGGGGCTAATGGGGCTTGCTATCCCCAACATGAGCCTTGGCTCTAGCCAGAGGCCTGGGATCTGTGGATTTGTCTGATTGGTTTGCTGGTACCACTGTTGCACAACAGTCACTTTGAAAGTGCTCGGAGGTGCAAATACAAACGCGAGAAAGTTATCCCCACTTCAGCCTGAGCACTAATGAGAGGCAGCACCTCCGCTCTTAGCCCAGGAGCTAAGTGTCATTGTGACGGTGGAAGTGGGGGCAGTGGTGAGGGCAGGCGTCTCAAGGGATGAGGCGGAACCAGGACTCTGGAACAAGAGCACTAATTTGTTTTCTTGCTTACTAACTCGCTGGGAGACCCTGATCAACCCTCTCCCTCAACCTACAGGCTGCTGATTGATAAAACTGGGAACACTATTCATACTCGACTCATAGATCTGCCGCGGGGGGTCAAAGGAAATGGGAACTGGAGGGAATTAGCATTTACCTGGTCCACAGCTGCTGTTCTAAGTGGATTGTTTACACAGGGTCCTGCATAGAAGAAGCCTGCTCAATAAATGGGGATCCTGGCTCAAACTGACAAGGGCTCCTGCGATGTCAGTGTTTCCTTTGGCCCTCCATCTAATCAGAAGCCTCCCTCTGGGCAGCTCAACACTTACAGCCTTTCTCCATCTGTGTGCATAGTGAGTCTTCGCCTGTTAGTAAATGCATGACTCTATGGCCGTGGTTCTCAACCTGTGGGGCGTGACCCCTTTGGAGGTCAAACAACCTCTTCACAGGGGTCACATATAAGATACCCCACATATCAGATATTTACATTACAATTCACAAATGTAACAAAACTACAGTTATGGTGTAGCAACGAGATAATTTTATGGTTGGGGGTCACCACTACATGAGGAACTGTATTAAAGGGTCACAGCATTAGGAAGGTTGAGAACCATTGCTCTATGGGCTTTCAAGGTCTGTTCCCAAGCTCCAGCCACTAAGCTATCTTCGGGTTCCTGCTTGTCCTAGGAAGGGCAGTCTGTTCCACTACCTTGTCCAGTTCATCCTCCAGGAGGCAGGGATCCAGGCCCAGGGCTGAGAACTGTTTTTCCTTAACAGTCATGATGACGTTGTACATCTCGGAGTAGTCCTTGGTGGTCAGGTGTGAGAAGTTGACGTGGGGTGGAATGAGGTCGCGGCTCAAGACGTTGGAGTTGAGGTACCCTAGAATTTTCTCAGCGTTCCTGCATTGCAAAGAGGGCAGGACCGGGTAAGAAGGGAAGTGTGGGACCTGAGAGACCCCTCCCACAAACCCAGGCAGGGCACCCATAGGCCACTGACAGAAACATCCAGGAGTCTGTTCTTGTGGGCCAGGGCTGAGGAAGATGATGACCTCATCCCTTATGGGATGGAGGGGGCCTCTCATCCTGACCAGCCCACCTGCTACCCTTGGGTGAGGCAGGCAGGGAAAGAAGGGACCGGAGGGGCCATGCCACCTACTCGACCACACACTTCTCATTCATGATGTTGGCTTTGAAGCCCAGCACAGCAAACACCACGAGGGTGGCCAACACCGAGGTGAAGAAGTTGATGAAGGACACCAGGGCAGCATCGAAGTGGCAGTTATTGTCCTGTTTGTTGTAGCTGGAAAAGGCGATGACACCTCCGAAGCCCAGCCCCAGGGCGAAGAAGACCTGGGTGGCTGCTTCCCGCCACACCTGGGGGTCCAGCATCTTGTCCAGCTATGGGGATGACCAGGGAGACAAAGACAGAAACAGAGAGATGATGGTTTTACCCATGTGCCCATCATCCCCACCCTTTCCGCAGCCTCCAGAGTTGATGCAACACGGCCTGGTATTAAGCAGTTGTGGCCGGGAGATTCTGAGCAATTCCCCTAACTCTTCCACGCCTTAGCTTCCTCTGGTGCAAAGGACAGATGAGAGTGTCAACCTCAAAAATTAAAAATGCTGAGTGCTTACACAGGAGGCTGAACTATAAGAGCATTTGGGTGGCGTGGAGCTATTTCCAAAGTCTTTTTCATTCCTCAAGGTAGGAGCCAAGGAGAATGAACAAGACAGGGTTCCAGCATCCTTGGAGTTTATGGTTTACTGGAGAGACGGACACTGGTAAACTGATCCCACCAACAGATGCTAAATTGCAAACATGGCTGGGACAGTCGGCACTCAGCGCTCAGAACACTTGTGACAAGAGGGTCAGGATGCTGCCCAGGTCAGGATGCCTCAAGCTGGCCATCTGGCCAGGGACAGCAGAGATGAGAAGAATATTGAGGAAGAGGAATCAGTGTGAGCATAGGGTGGCTTATAAAGAGCCATGGAAGTGCCTGAGGGGGTGTGGCTGGACTGGTGAAGTGGAATAAATGGGCTGGCACAGGTAGGGGTGCAGGTGAGGTGAGCAAGTGGGGTAGTACAGTTGGGGTGATGTAGGCTGGAGAGGTGATCCAGGTGGGATGGAACAGGGGTACAGCTGGGGTAATGTAGGCAGGAGAGGAGATGGAGCGGGGGGTACAGCTGGGGTGATGTGGGCAGGAGAGGAGATCCAGGTGGGACGGAACAGGGATACAGCTGGGATGATGTAGGCTGGAGAGGAGATACAGGTGAGATGGAGCAGGGGTACAGCTGGGGTAATGTAGGCAGGAGAGGAGATAGAGCAGGGGGTACAGCTGGGGTGATGTGGGCAGGAGCAGGGGATACAGCTGGGGTGATGTGGGCAGGAGAGGAGATACAGGTGGGATGGGGCAGGGGGTACAGCTGGGGTGATGTGGGCAGGAGCAGGGGGCACAGCTGGGGTGATGTAAACAGAAGACAGCATGCAACAGTGTTGCAGGGGAGGCTGGTATTATGAGACATTACAGGTAAGCAGATTGGGGAAGGGACAGTGCAGGTGGGATAATTCGGATAGGGCAGCAAGGTGGTGCTGAGGAAACCCAAAGAGGCAAAGGCCTGTAGAGATCTTTGCATTCATTCTAAGAAAACACTTGATCCAGGATACACTAAGGAGCTGAAGAAAGAAGTCCACTATTAGATGTGCATACAGTCATCGGTGTATGGAGCCAGCAAGCTGCAAGGAAGCACCTTCTGGAGGTCCAAGTGGCCTGGGATAGTGGCTTTGCCTGTGGCCAGATGGTGCTGAGGGAGAGATTTAAAAGAAGGAATGAAGACTTTAAAGATGAGTTGGGTTTGCTAGACTGGACGGCCATGTTTGTGGTCTCCCTGGAGAGGGGGCTGAGGGAAGAGAGGTCCAAGACTGGTGAGAGCAGGTCTAGACAGCAGTTTAGAGAGGCTGAGTTTAATGATCTGGGACCTGTTGAACAGGTAAACAGACAGTGCAGTTCACTGCAGGGAGCACAGCTGGAGAGAGGCTGTCCTGTAGACAGACAGTGAGAAGAGGACAGGTTCTCGGGCCAAACCCATCTCTAGAGTTTCAAGCAGGGAAGAGGAAGTCATCTCTAAGGCAGCAGGAGTTCCGTAAAGAAGGAGGGGTAGGAGTAGGAGGACCTGGGGGTAGTGCATCGTACAGGGAAAGTACGCATTCTCAGTGACAGATCCCCAGGGAGGGTGCCAGCAGCAGGAGGTCACAGGTGGAACTAGCTGTTCAGGGATCCAGATGCCCTGGAGCCAGGTGGAGGGAGGGAAGGCAAGAAGCCTAGAGAAAGAGTAGAGTCCAAGGCATACAAGCTAGTCCTTGGAAGGGCCAGCCTTGAGCAGCAGAACGGGTATTATCAGGAAACATCTGTGAAATCGGTGTTGCTGGTTTTCTACATTGTGATTTTTTTTTGTTTCCGGCGCTATGACTTGATGACTGGATAAAAAACTTGGTTGGGGCAGGGATGTAGGAATGGAGAGCAGAGCTGCCTTCCACAAGAGCCCTTTGCAGTCCTCACTAGAAATGGAAGAGGGAGAAGGACAGGACAGGCTGCAAGCAGGTCGGCACCTCCAGTTTCTGCCTGCCATTTGAGGGGTTTTTGATTTGATAGCCCTGCCTTCCCTGCAAAGCAAGAGGGGAGGGTGCGGAAGGGTAGATGCTGTATCAGTGGTCATGGAGGAGCCTGGGAGACAAATGGTCCTGGGAATAGGGAAGGGATCGCCTGCACTGCTGTGGGCCACTGCGTGTGCATAGGCAAAGGTCTGCAAGAGCTGATGTTTGTCTTATGAGAAAGGGCCTCACTGTGTACTTCAGACTTGCCGAGAACTCATGCTTTTCCTGTGTACACCATTATGTCCAACGCATTTTCACTGTGTGTGTGAGTGCGTGTGTGCACGAGTGCATGCGTGTGTGCGTGCGTGTGTGTGTGTGTGTAAATGTACACTATAAGGGCCTCCTCCATGCCAGGATCCTGTTCTGCTTCTGAGCTCCACCCCTCATACAGAAGTCTGGCTTTTGATACAGGATGAAATATTTTGACTTTTGCTTTGTTTTGATTTTTTTTTTTTTTTTTTTTTTTTTGGTTTTTGCAGAAGTACTCAGGGTCCAGGGCTCCTATGTAAAACCTTGGGCCTTGAGTGAGGCTTTGCTTCTGATTTTAATTTAGGACAGTAATATGGTGCCGTGAGACACAGCCACGTGAACATTCCCCAGCAAGATTTGGGGCGGGACCCCGTAATCAAACACTTCGCGATGTCAGCAACACAATAGAAATTTTCACACCGAGTGAATCAATAAAGACTATAAATAGGCTCGCATCTGTGCAGGTTGTTTGCCCTCCAAGAGGGTTCTACAGGAATCAAAGCATTTTTTTTTTAAATTAAGAAACAGGGGTCTGTACTGGGATAAATAGAAAAGCAGAGATTAGAGAAAAGGAAAAGAAAACAGTCGTGGGCTTCTGAGAAATGACTCTTTAAACACCCCTCTCCTGACCCCTCGGGCAACGGAGTTTCAACGACTCTCCAGAAGGCTCCAGAAATGTGCTGAGGGATTGCATATATGACATATGTGGTTGTGCTGGCCATCACCGGTGTTTCCTGATGTCCACTGTGACAGTTTCGCCTGTCTTTGAGACCTAAGCATGGGACTTTGTTAGGATTCTTGTCATTCCCTAAAGCTATAGCGAGAATGCCGTGATAGGTCAAGCCCCATCCCTGTGCAGGGCAATTTCCTTAAACAAAAGCAGCTATTCCAGGGGGAGACAGCCCAGTCCCAAGCTGACTAGTGGGTCTGGTCTAATAGCTTCAGGGACATCTCAAAGGACAGGGCAGGGTTCAGGGACACGCAATCATTTTGGTTAGAAACAACTGTTTCTTTTGTTAGGACCACAGTTATCATTGCTGCCCATATATTATAAAATGAACAAAAGTAGAGACGGGCAGTGCAGCCAGCCCCTGCTATAGCCATTACCCAGTTTCAAACACGATCCACAGGAGACCAATCTCGTTCTTCTCCTTCACCCCTACCCCCAGCCCTAGATGATTTTGAACCAGACTGATAGCTACATATTGAGGTTTGAGGATCCACACAAACCACCTAACACTAAAGCTCGCCCTTGGAGGGGTGACTGCCCTGCGTGGGTGTTCTCCCACACCCTCGCTCCTAGTCCATAGCTTAAATGGGGGCACTTTTGCTGTTGGAGATACCCAAAGCTAATCTGGAAGTGGACTACATCAGGAGGCTTCGGGACAGAACGCCTGACGTTACTTGATTTGAAAGGAGACTCTTGTCAGGCTTCACAGGATGACAGTATGTAGATTCAGGAAGTGTCAGCGTAGGTCAACTGGGACAGGATGCTCCAAACATTGGGATGAGACTACAAGAGGAGAGGTGGGCAGGATTTTCTGCTCTGGAGAGAAGCCCATTCCCTCCCCGGAGCCCAGCGTGATGTAGCACTGGCTTCCTGCTGTTTCTTTCGCACCGCGTCTAAGTCACTTCCTGCCAAGGGAACGAGGTATTTTGCAGCACAGAAGATGTTTTCGGAATGCACAAGCAGCTGCTGAGCACCGGCCTGAGGGACACGTGACAGCAGCACACGCGTGACGGAAGCACACAGCCTTGCTTCTCAGTACTTCTCTAGCACCTGCCACGGCAGAGCCAGACCGAGCTACAAGACACCAGATGGCACTGGAGTGCAGAGTTCCCACTGCCTAGGAACGGTGTCACCTTCACAAGGGACAGAGACAATAATAGCTCGTGCTTGCCATGTGTACCCCACTTGCCAGGAGCAGTCCTATGAGCTCTGTTGACAGCTCTGCAGAGGGGTATCACTTGCACCCCCTCTTGCAGCTGTAGAAGTGGGCCCCAAGAGTCAAAGAACCTCCCTAGTGGAAACTGGGTGGTGAGCTGGTCACAGGTCACAAGGCTGGGCATCTTCTCCGAGAGGTCTTTGCTCAAATGGGAGTCAAGAAATCTCACAACCAGACTGTTTGACTGGAATCTTGGAACCTCCAGGGACCTCTCTGATTTTCCTTGAGAGTTAATATATATTCTTAGTCCTTTGGGCTTCTGTAGTGATATTTCATTTGTATTTTAATAGATAAAGCGTGTCTGAAGTTCAGAGAGTAAAACAGCCACACTGATCAGCCTTAAAGACCAGACAGTGGTGATACACACCTTTAACCCCGTAGCCACGCTAGTTTGCCACAGAAATCGGGCAGTAGTGGTGCATGCCTCTAATCCCAACACTAGAAAGGAATATCAAATGGGAGGAGATAGCTCTCAGATACAGTCTCATTCTGAGATTCCTGGAGGCAGAATTGCCACTTTACACTAAGGCAGAAGTAAGACCCAGTGGCTGTTTGCTTTTCTAACCTTCAGGTTGAAACCCAGTTTCTGTCTCTGGGTTTTTATTAATCGTGCTACAGGCTCCTTTTCTTTACCCCTTAGTAAATTTCAGAAGTCTAGTTTCCTTCCCCAGAAATAAGCAACTGTGATTTTGGCTTTCTGAGTATTATTCCAGTGAGGTTCAGACAGACACCAGCATGTAGGATAGACATCTCTTGTTACAACATATATACAGACATGCATGTGTATGTTTCTCCCACACTCCATGGAGCTCCCCCTTTCTTGGAGCAAATCATCTTGCTCTTGGTCTCCACACTTCCTCAGTGTGCTGAACTGGCATCCCAAAGAGCCCCAGAATGCCTAGCGCACGGCTCTGCTCTGCCTCACTTCACAGTTAATTCGTCTCTTTGGAAAGCAACTGTAATCAGAACACTTACCCGGAGAGGTATTAGAAGGCTTAAATGAATTGATATATACAATGAGTATAACACAACTGTTTAAGCACCTCACTGACATGGAAAGCAATGTGCTCTCAGAATGTTCATTTGCAAAAAGCTGCACCTCAGATTGCTGAGAGCTAGGGGTGGCCCGTGTTACTGAGGTCACACCCACTCCGGAGCCACATCTATCAGACGGCTTTTAGGGTCATACCTGTACACTGTTCCCAAATGGACAGTGACTTCACACTCACACCTCCTTAGCCCTCCAGGGTCCCTCCTTCATGCTTACTCCAAGTTGGCCACTTGGTTTCCTGCTTCACTGAGAAAGATGCCACTATGGGAAGAGGACTATTAGAACCCCTCCCTACAGCTTCTTCCTGCCAGCACGGTACCAAGAGCTCCCCTCTCCCTTGGTGTGTGTGGATGCAGCTAACATCAACTCTTCCCCCAAAGACACTGGGCCTCTCCCTGATGTCATCTGGATTTTTTTTTAAGTGTACAGTTCAACAACGTTTAGCACACCAGTATTGAGCAATCTGTAGCACTATCAGTTTGGAGCCTCTTCCTTGCCCTTAAGAGAAGCATGTTTCTACTAACATTGCTCCTCATGCCTTCCCTCAAGTGCAGCCCTCAGTGACCACTAGTGTACCGTCTCTATGGATTCGTCTATGCTGGACACTTCCTATGTTTGGAATTGCACACGTTGTGGCCTCTCAAGTCTAAATCCTTTGATTTGCTTAATATTTTCCAGGGTCTTCCATGCCGTGACATGTGTCCGTACTTTATTCTTGTGTGTTTTGCATACATGTTCATAGGGGTAAGGTTGTCTAGATCTGTGTGTACACTAGTGGAGGTCAGAGGTTAACCTTGCATCTCTTCCTCAGTTGCTCGCCACCATTTATTTTTGAGACGGGTTTCTCCCCGGGATTACTGCTTCATTGAACATGGATGGCTAGAATAGAAGCTAAATTAGCTGAGCACCAAGCCCTAAGGCTCGTCCCATGTCCACATCCACAGACAGGGGATTACAGGTACATGCCTCCATGCCTGTCTCTTTTATTTTAGGGATCAAACTCAGATCTCATGCTTTCATGGTACATGCTTTGCCGACTGTGCCATTATCACAGCTCTGGTACATCCTTCCTTTCTACAGCTGGATACCATTCCATTTTATGCATCTACCACATTTTGTTCATTCCACAGCTGATTGACATGTTGGTTGTTTCTGCTTTGGGGCTATTATAAACCACGCTTCTATGAACATTCATGCTCCAACTTTGTGTGAATATACATTTTAAGTTTTCTTGGATACACGTCTAAGAGTAGAATTACTGCATCATACGGAAACACTAGACTTTTTTTTTTAAGCTCCTGTACTAATTCTAGCCTGTCGGTGTTCGGTGAATTATTTTCAGCATTATATAAATTCTGTGATAATATCCTTGACCCCAGGGCCCTCTCCACTTACTCTTGCATTTCTCATTTTTGTTTCCTTTTATAGTGAAACTACTGAATACAAACGCCCTCTCCTACTTGTCTCTGATTCATCACCTCGCATTTTCTTTTGGTTCACCACCATTAGAGTTTGTCCCCAATGTTCTATCAAAACATCTCTTATGAAGGTCACCAATGACGCTTCCGTTGCCAGATGATTGGTTATTTCCTGTCTTCATCATCTGCCCGGCTCACCTTTGTTCAAGCATTTCCCTGACTCTGCCTGGGGGCGTGGATATGTGTGCTTCATCTCTTCTGCCTCCCTTACCTGCTATCCTTCCCTCAACCCATGAAGACTGCGGCTCTGAGCTGAGTCCTCCTTTCTGACAGAACTCACCCTCCAGGCATTGTAAACCAAGCCATAGCTTTCCATCCACTACTCAGAACTCCCAAATTTGCTCCTTCACCTGTTACTTCCAGATTTATGGGCCAAATTACCACACCACGAGTTCATCTGCCTATCTGTCGGACATTTTAAAATTGACACATCCAAAACAATAGTCTGGGTGTTCCTCCTAAATTCTGCTTCTCCCATCCTTCCCATCTCTGTAAATGTCATCTCCATCCGTCTGGCTGCTCAGGCAAAAGACCTTGGAGTCACTCTTGGCTCCTCCCACACCTCATATCCAAGCCACAGCAAACCCTCTTGAGTCTGTTTCCTAAGTGTTTCTTCAACTCAACCAACTCTTAGCCCTCCATCCCTGCTTGGCTCACGGTTCCTCTCATCCAGTGACCCACAAAGCAAATCTCCCTCTTCTCCTCTTGGACTCTCCATGGCAGCCTCCTCTAAGAGGCTCAGGGTGGCCTTAGCATCTCATCCCTCTGCCCATAACCTCCCACTGGCCAGAGTTTACACAGGGGAAATGTCCAAGTGTCTTTATGGCCTCCTGGACCCCCATAGCCCTAATCAGACCACAGTCCTGCCTCTCTCCCCTCCTTACTTCCTAGAATTCACAAGCTGCTCCAGCTCAAGGCCCTTTCAGTCGTTATCTCTCTGTCTAGAATGGAAGGTGTGAGCTCCACATCTGCGTGTAGCCTGAGCCCTCACCTCCTTAGGGCCACTATTCAAACGCTCTTCCTCAGTGAGGCACCCCTTGACCACACTGTATAAAATGTACCCTGTCCCTAGATGCCCCAATTCTTTGTTCTCTGCTCTGTTCTTCCCCTCACCACACTGGTCAGTAACAGTTCTGCATCTTATTTTATATCATCCATTCTGAGGGCTGGGGAATTTGTCTATTGTATTCATGGGCTGATATCCATCTTAGAACAGTGTCTGGCTCTAGTGAGCCTTTGTTGGATGAATGCAAACATGACTGGTAAACATTTGGGCATTTGGAGCATGCCAGTCTTTTGCTACTAAAACAAATGCTGTATCAACCAATACTGAGTACTAACCATTTTGCTTATATACGGCTACATTTGTTGGGAAAATACCTAAAAGTGAAATTGTTGGGCCAAAGGACATGAATGTTCATCATTCTGACTGTTTGAGAGTTTATATGACTGAAAAAAAACCTCTCCATAATTCACCATTATATGTTGGGCAAATTACATGAGAATTGCATGGCACCCCATGTTGACCTGGTTTTGTCCTTGGATGAAAGAAATGATAAGGGAAAGATGTCTGGGAATTTCAAGTAGTTAATTAGCTGTTAACACCAGTTACTCTCTCATCAGGGCCACTAGCGAGTCATCATAGCATCCTGGTCACACAGCACACCAGATCCACTAGCTCTCTGCTTGCAGACAGGGACAGAAAGGATAGGTCCTATAGCCTGGATATTTTCTGATGTTGGAAGACGTCCGGGGAGGAAGAAGGACCTCTCACATCATCCAGCATAGTCTAAAAAGGAGTCTGAGATGCCTTGGTCAAAATTTTCTTGACTTTGTTCAGGGTGTTGAATGGCACAACCTCTTGGGATATTGTTAATATTGTAATTCATAGGAATGAATGAAACAGTGTTCATCCTGGACAGCTCTGGACAGTGACCTGGTGGTGCTCTGTGGCACCAAGAACTTTAAATGACCCCAGAGACCTCGTATCTCCCAGTCCTGAGCTACGACAGCCACTTCTCTGCAATGGTCCTCATCCTGACGGACCATCAGATGAGATGGCTGTTGCCACGGGTGGATTCATGTTTTGCTGCACAGCATCTGGGGGCATCTGTGAATAGAAACCACACTCCAGGCGAACAATAGCAAGGCTGCCTGGGTGCCCTGGGCAGGAGAGTGTTCAAGTCTTCTTAGCCACCCTTCCTTGCTCAACACAAGCCTCCAGAGTCAGGTGCAGGAGCTACACAATGAAACTGCTCCGTGGACAATGCCCAGATGAGTCACAAAGACTTGACCTGGAGACTAACGAGTCAGATGAGCCATGAGTTGCACCATGCTGGTTCTTGGGGACTTGGTTCCTCTAGGGGCTTCTACATTTAATTTTACAGCTTAGAAGATTCTGCAAATGCCAGGTAGCTTCACATGGCTTCTGGAACATCCAGGAAATGGTTTGAGAAAGGGAGTGGCTCTGTTGTTCTGAGGACTTAAGCTATATGCATCTATTGGATGGGCAAAACTGAAGCCTGTCAAACGTGGAGTTATATACCTGGTGTGTGTGCTCATGGATGCAAACACTTGGAAAGTATTTTGGCTGAAGATTTGCATACCCTTTGAGACAGCAATTTCAATTTTGCTGTATTTACTTCAGAGAAACTTGCACAAAGACTTGGGTCTTGGTTATTCAGGCCAAGGATGTCTAAGGCCAGTTTGTGCAGTTCTGGGTGGCATAGGTCCTAACCATGGCCATCCTCCACACACCAGGAGCCCACTCACAATAGCAGGGCAGGAGAGTCAATGGGGCCTGAGGACTTCAAACTCCATAGAATCTGGGGCTTTCTTAATCACCCTGTGTGAACTCCCTGTGAAAGGGAGTGTGTATGTGCACGTGTATACACATGTATGGTGGCACTATTGAGTCCTGAGGCTTCAAGCTCGTCTGGCCCCATCTGGCCCCGTCTGACCCGGGGTTCATAGTCTAGCTCAGAAGGATTTGGAGGTGAAATTCTCAGCCCCATCAACTGGAGGCACTGACATACATTGTTTAGGACAATTTGATATTAAAATCCCCCGTAGCCTACTCATGTAGTTGTGTCCACGGTCATGAGGTGGGGACAGACCACCTCCTGAAGGCTAGGCGTGCATATGCAGAATACCTGTTTCTCAGCACATCCTCTATGAGCAAAGATCCCTCGCAGTCCCTTCACGGGCTAGTGACAGGATTAGGAGGGTGCCCGAGTGGGCTCCTTGTTTCCCTGATTTGGGTACAAACTGGAATTCCTGAGGGGAGTTCATCTTCTTGACTCCTATTAGCACAGACCCACAGAATGAAGACACCCCTAAAATGAAGGTCTGAAGCCCCATCCCTCACATTTAAATGGAACATGCCTCTGTCATCGCTGCAGGTGTGCCTGATGCTTTTTCACATCCTTGTTCACATGATCTCCTTTGATTAGTAAATCATACTGATACTTGCTGAAGCCCTTCCTGCTCGGCAAGGCTCACTTCAGATGCCACCTCTTTTCTGGAGTCTTTTTGGATTTCACCCAAATTGAAGTAATGTCCCTCTCCTTGAAACATGAGGACAGAGCCTAGACCCCTTTCTTGGGCTTCTCTGAAGCACAAAGCACAAAACACCTGCCAGACAGTTGGGGTTGGGTGTAAAGTTGTGTGCAGCGGAGCAGGCCCAGTGGAGCTGCCAGGGTTCCCCCCATGTGGACACCACAGAGCCTTACCTTAGGAGTGAACATGTGCAGGATGCCATCAATTGCCCCTCGCAGCAGCAGCCCCCGAACCAGGAAGCAGGCCAACACCACGTAGGGGAAGAGGGAGCTGAAATACATTACCTGCAGAGAGGACAGAGGCCCCCCGTCAGGCAGAGCCCCTTCTACAGCCGGCACCCCCCTTCCCTGCTCACAGCTGGGGCCCAGGAGCCTCCTCTGATATCAGGCAGCAGAACTCGGAGCCTGGAGCCCCCACGCACTGAGCCAAACCCACCATCCATCTGGCCCAGGCAGGAGCAGAACAAGCTGGAAGTCAGCATGGCTGTGCCTGGAGCTAGTCTGCCTTTCAAGAGCTGGCAGAGCCGAACCAGCAGCTTGTACTCCTAAGTCTCATGTCCCTAGTAGACAGTTCCAGGATCCACTGTGGTTAGAAGTTCTATAGCAGAAGACATCTAGGAGGCCTTGACACTGTTTCCCAAAGAGCCCATCAGAAGAGAGAGTAGCCCCTACGCATCCCGAACCTGAACTACGTGCTTCTTACTAGTTCATATATGTCATGCACCTCTCTATGGCCCCATGCTCCTGGCACAGAGCCACGCACAAAGAATTTGATCACGGGACCTCGGCTGCAGTGATACCAATCCTGGGGCACTTAGGACAGGGCAACAGACAGGCTAAGAGTTATCTGCATGTGTACTGACCCTGCAGCCACCATCAACCAATCCTGGGGCACTTAGGACAGGGCAACAGACAGGCTAAGAGCTATCTGCATGTGTACTGACCCTGCAGCCACCATCAACCAATCCTGGGGCCTCAGGCTACCTGCTTAGTATGCCTCCATCTCCCCATCTCTAAAGGGCTGCAATATTCTTAACTCCTAACATTGGTGAGAGCCAGGGATGTGCAGACGTGGCAGCCCTGATAAATGCCATGAAGTGTCAGCTACTATTCCAGCCTCCAGAGAGGGAGGAGGCTGGTGGCTGGGATGGTACCACTTTTCTGCAACTCAGCATCCTGACTCATCAAGTCTGACAAAGAACCAAGAGCCTCTGCTCGAGCCCTGGAACTGGACAGACTAACTTCTAAGCCCTTAGATGAGGCACCTTCCCCAGTACAGACTTCAGTTTCCTTTTCTATAAAATGAGTGGAGGGCTATCAGATGTCTGTCTCTCTTTCCATCCCTTGCAGCCCATGAGGTCATAAATAATAAGGATTGAAAATGCTGGGAAAGAAGGGCAGGGCTGGGCGGTAATGACCTTCACTGACTGGACTGTTTGGGGGCCTCCAAGCTCTCTGTGGCTCTAACAGCCCTTTATCGGCAGACAGCATAGGGCAGAGTTTCATCAAAAACTGCTTAGACTGCCCAATGCAAGGGCTTTTGCTTAGGAACCTGGGGATGCACCATCTAGACAGGTGGCCCCTCAAGGTCGGTACCTCTGGCTCCTCAGTGTTTGCAGAGCAGGCCTAAGCTGTAAGCACCAAAGCAGATGGGGCCCCAGGAACGACTACCCAGCAAGCTCATCCTTGGGCTGTCTGTGGTGCTAATGCTCCCACCCATCCCGTGAGGCTAATGCTGTCGCTCAAGTAGTCTTCCCCGGTGGCCTGGGATCCCAGCTCCTGCTCTCTGGGTCCCTGTTGCCTTGTCCCAGCTCACCTTTCCAGAGGACTGGATACCCTTGACTACAGCCATGCCCACGATGCTCCAGGCCACAAGGAGGCAGAGTGTCATCTTCCAGTTGAGGCCCCCACTCTCTGAGATGGAGTTGGAGATGTCCAAGGCCTCTCGATACCAGAAGTAGGTAGTGGCTGAGCTCTTCTCACACTCGGGCTCCACCACTGAAACCAGAGGAAAGGTCACAGGCCTCAGCTTCCAGCCCTACAGGCCAGCTCCTGTGCTGGGCCCTGCCCAGGCAGCAGTGAGACAGTGGGTAGCCGTGGGAGGACTGTACCATGATCTGGCAGAACCTGAGGAATCCTGAGTTTCTGGTGGGACCTACGAGCCTTTGAGCCACAGTCACATGGCTGAATTCCCACCTCGATCATCTCTGCACACAAGTGCCAAATTTGTCTAAAGGTTCTTGGGGGAAGGCCCTGAGACAGAGGCTGGAAATCCAGATGTCAGGTCACTGGTTAAAGGATAGTATGAGCGTGGGAAAGGGGGCTTCAGGATCTGTTTTCCCACCTATGGAGTGGGGCACACAAGTCAAAATTGTTCTTAGACATATGCTATTGGAGAAATAAATAACTAAGCAAAATTCAATCCCCGAGATCTCTGTGTGCTAGGTCAGCAGGAGATTAGTAGATCATTTCCTCAGGAGAAGGAGAAAAAAAGGTGAGTATTGGGGTGTGAAGTGGTTTCTCCAAGGTGACTCACTGAACCAATGAAGCCCCAAATCTTATTACTAAACAGTATAGACTCCTTCCTGGGACAGAGCTAGCCGAAGACCACAGCTGGGGTTCCTCCAGGGTCCCCACACTTGCCTGCCGCAGTTCCATTCCTGACGACAGGACACTCACTCCAGGGCAGCGGGTACTGGAAGGACTTGAAGAAGTAGAAGACGCTCCACCCAATGATCACATTGTAGTACAGCCCAACGAAGAGGCAGACCTGAGGGCAAGGGTCAGGGTAAGATCACGGAGGCTGCAGGTAAAGCCGCCCCTCCCTGCACTCCATCCAAGGCCCAGCAGCTCAAACCCAGCCCTGATGGAGGATGTGGGTGGGGCGGGGGGATGCAGAGATGGAGCGGGGGTTGGGGGTCTGCCCCCATTCCTCCTTCATCCATCTGGTACTCAGACAGTCCACAAAGGAATTCCTGGGCTATTAAAATTTTCTCCTTTAAGCAATAAACTCTTAAAATGTTAATCCTTTCCAGTTTGAAATTCCTGTAAGATACTTGAAGCCCTTCCCCCATCGTTTCCTGATGACTCAGGATTCTAATTAGAGATGCCCTCCAGGACCATGGAGACACACCACAGCATTGATCCTTTTAGGCCCAGATGGTGGTACTTTTTGAGATTGTGTGGATCGCTGGTTCTCCCACCTCTTCCCTTTTCTCGGGTGCTGCCCTTCCTTTGGAACAGTGAGCAGGCTGCTTCTAGAGAGAAAGCAGTAAGCTTGGCAGTTTTATTAAAATAGGAGGGATCTAGCAATGTTTAACAGGCAGGGTTTGGCTGTATCTGCTCCGGATGCTCCGAGGGCCCTTCCAGAGGCCTGGCTGTCCCAGATGATTTAGATTGCTTGTTAGTGTGAATGCAGAGGGCTCCTGGTCGCTCCCATTTCATATGAACAACTATGTGGAGGAGCACACGTTCACATACACAGAGAGAAAACGAGGGAGGGGGCTACGCTGGGATAAACACGCAGAGAAGCATCCCTTTCCTTAACTGTGTTGTTTCCAACCCAAGTAGAGGGTTCCCCTCCCCCTGCATGTGCAAACATGGCCAGCCTGGTGTTTACACTGTAGCTGGCCATGTGACGGTGATGCCTGGTTTGACAACAGGACAATCCTCCTACCGTGTTTGACAGAATCCTCAGTCCCTTCCAGAAATGAACTGCAGTTTTTATCTCAAGTTAGAGAGTGGGCACCTGCAGGTTTCATCTTTAAGGGATGCTCAGTTTCTTCAGCTGTATACAGCTCTCAGCACAATTTCATCGACAAACACACAGATGAGCCTGGAAGTCCCCATCCAAGGCCCAGGAGGTCTCCCAAAACCTCATGCCTCCTGGGTTGGTCATAAGGCTCCTGTCTGAATATTTCAACTGTTTGATTGCATGGCGCTCTAGCAAGGCGTGCTAAGCCATGTACATTTGAAACTCACTTCCCAAGGAAAGGGAAAGGAGTCCATGAGGAATTGGTAAGGAGTGGTGGGGACCTGGATGGTTTATCAGTTCCCAGATGATAAGGACTGAGATATCCTTGTGAACATGTCCCGTTTCCCCTCTTTTGCATCATTGGTGAATGTCACATATGGTTCCTGGCAGTGCTTTCATCTTCAAGTTTAGGAAATATGGTGACTATGGCCCCGAGACACCATCTGTGAATAATCTGTTGATGACCGCTCTCGCTCCCCTTGCGTTGGTCAGGACTCTGGCCTGTAAACCTGGTGACCTCTCCACAGTATCCCAACGTGGACCCTCTGCCTCCCACCCAGTGCCAGCCCCCAGCTCTGAACTCACAATACAGCTGGAGAAGCCGATGCCCCCCAGGCGGGGGCACACGTAGTGCCACACACCAATGCTGCCACGGCGGATCCTCTGGCCCACAGCCAGCTCCAGAAAGAAGAGGGGGATGCCAATAATGATCAGCAGCACCAGGTATGGCACCAGGTAGGCACCTGCAAGGAGAAGAGAAGGTGCGGATCAGAGAGACAGAGTGAGGGAAGGGGTGGCAGCCGTGCCCAACAGTCTCAGATATAGTGTGTGGGCAGTGACAACAAAGAAAGGGAAAGGTGGTATGTCCAACAGACTCAGCCACATCTTAGGCCATCTGGAGCTTCCCCGTGAATGTTGTTGCTCAAGGCTGGCCCATTCAGACTTTTCCTCTCCTTGATCCTCTGACTTGGGATGGGAAACAAGGGCGCATACAGACACCAGAGCCTTCCACTCGCAAGGCTGGATTCAGAAGCAGATACCTCATTGCCTCTCAGAGAGCCACATGTCAAGTCACAGACACTGGCCTCACACAGCACACACACCTGTCCACAGCCCTCCCAGATGTCACGGGTCCTGCTCGCTCATTCCCAAGGGCTCACTCCCACCCACCCTCCCTCTCTGTGGTCTGGCCTGCCGGCTTCTGAGACAGATGCTGACACAGCAGACTGAGCAACTCGAGAGAAGCCGAGCTTGGAAGCTCTCCAGGGAGAGGGTCTGATCAGCATCACCATTAATCCACAGCTAATTGGGAGGAATGGAAGAGAAATTAGTTGTTCAGGAAAGCGTGATAAGGGAATCATAAAGGATGGAATGATCTTGCTAAAGATTACAGATAACAAATTAATCTTGCTGTCTTAAACCTAGCTGCAGACACGATCTCAATTCCAAGTGACAGGGCATTTAGCAAGGGAATTAAAGCCACGGCTGGACATGGACGAGTGCACCCCACCAAGAGTTGTGCCAAGAACACAGCCCTGTTGGCAACACTATCAGTCAGGCCCTGCCTGTCAAACTGTCTTGCTTGTTCCTGTCTCCTGGGTTACCAAGCACCTTCAGGGAGATCCGCTCAAGAGAGGGGTCTCTGAAAGCCCCAGCTACACTGCTCTGTCCTGTAGTGGTATTTTATTTATAATCTAACAAATAAAGCTTGCCTTAAGATCAGAGTGCAGAGCTAAGACGCTAGTTAGCCATAGAGGTCAGGCAGTGGTTGCACAAACTTTAATCCCAGGACTAGGTAGACAGAGGCAGACAGACCTCTATGAGTTCAAGCCACCCTGGGCTACACGAGATTGAATCTGTCTAAAAAAAAAGGTGATTCTAGGAGTTGGGATCACATGCCTTTTGCCTTTAATTCCAGCACTAGCGAGGTGGAGACAGGAGTGATATGGCTGGGTGGAGAGAGGAATATAAGGCGGGGAGGAGACAAGAGCTCTGATGTAGTTTGAGGATTCGGTCTGAGCATGCAGTTTGAGGTTTCATAGAGACAGCAGTCAGTCTGAGGATCTGTAGAGACAGGATCGCCCCTTAGGTCTGAGCATTGGTAGAGGTAAAGGCTCTCTAATGGCTCGCTCCTTTGCTTCTCTGATCCTTCAGCCTTTACCCCCTAATATCTGACTCTGAGTTTTTATTATTAAGAACAACCAGAGTTCGCGCTACACTGTCCCCTGCAACTTACCCTTCTCAGGTGCACGCCTAATCTGCCAATGAACACTGGAGGTCAGGCAACTACTGGACACAAAATCTGTCAATCAGCAGCAAAAGTTGTTTACCATGGATCTCCTCCATGCCAGATTCAGGTTTTGGGGGATGCAGGAGGAACAGAAGACCCAGATGCCATCCTGGGAGACCTCGCGGGAGGCAAGTTCCTCAGATTCATTTAGGCAGTGTCAGCAGGCACATTCTGGATTGGTCACACCACAGGGGGCCACCTGAGCACACATCTGCTGAGGGAACCCATGGGGAGAGCCTTCAAGAGAAGCTTCCCACCGACTCTTGCAGAGCAACATCATTTTAACACACGCACAAATGCACACGCACACACGCATACACACAGACACACACGCATGCACACAAGCACACATGCATGCACAGGCACCCACCCATGTACTCACTCATTCATCCTATCACTCACAAGCAGCCCCATCAAATGCTCAGAAAAGGAAGGGCCTGAAAAGTCGTGGATATGGACCTCTAGCTTGGCTTGGTTTTTGGTAGAGAGAAACAGTAGCAACTTACTGTAGAAAGACGACAAGGAGGAGCCTCACTGGTGTTTTACTTTGCCTCAGGGTGCTCAGGAGGGACACGATGTATAGGGAGATGAGTGTTGGGGTGTCAGAGCACACTGCTCTCTCCTGTCTACGTTTCTCCCCTCTTCCCACAAGCTGGGGAGATCCTCTAAAAGTGATCTGTGGTCCAAAGGTGGACTGGCTTCCCGTGTCCCGTGTTCCTTCTGTCCGAGTCATGACTACAGGTCAGGGCCACATGGAGTTGAGTCTAGCCAGAGGGCTCAAGGCCAGGACACTCAGGTGAGCCGAGCTCATAGTTAATCAAAGGCTCTCTTGTGTGCCAATCATCACTGAGTTCACCCTCTTCTACCTTGGAAAACACGACCTGGAGGCAACCGGATTTCTTCTGACGCCACAGTGTCTCTCGGGAGTCTTGGGACGGAACAGCTGGGAGCATCCCTCAGGGCATTAGGATACTGGGTGGATCCTGACTCTCTGCACTTCGCCAGATCTCTTTCTATACACCATGCCTTGCTTTTGGCACAGCCCATTTATTTCTGGGGCTTAAGAGCTCACTTTTTTCTATTTTTGGCCTCCAGTCAACTGAAATATGGATTGAAAAGGAGCTGCGAACAGACTCTGTGATCAGATTATCAAGTCTGGAATCCTGGCTCTGCCACCTACTTTGCAACTTTGGACAAATTACTTGATCTCGCTTTGCTCTTGTTTTGTCATAGATGCAGAGTGAAAGTATTAGACGAAGCCATAGGGGATATCTGATATGTGTCCATTTTTTATTTACAAAAATGTCACTCCATACTCCTCCACTCTCTAAAGGGTGTTGTGAAGAAGGAATGAGGTACTTTGAACAGGAAGACTAAGTAAGAATGTTGCTGTATAATCTCAGGAGGTCTGGCTGGCAGAGGTGGGTCCCGGGGTGGTTCTTTGAGAGGAACAGCCTGTCCCTGATTCTGTATTATCCTGTTTCCTGCTACTCTGCCTTGCGATGAGCTCCCCAACGCACTTCCTCTGACACAGACACTCATTCGCATTACCACCTTCACAGGTTGAGCTCCCCAGAAACCCTCAGACAAACTGAGTCCTTCCTCTCTCAAGTTTCTTCTGTTGACTATTTTGTTCCAGTAACAAGAAAAGTAACCGATACAAAGGTGAGGTGTCCCTCTCTGAATGGAGCAGAAATTTTGGGAAAGGCTACAATGGTAGGAACTCGCCCGCAGGAAGAAGCTGAGTCAAAATACCTAGGAAGCTGTAGCCATCCAACAGGCTGGAGTGTGGTGGTCCCAGGGCAGGGGATTCAGGAGCTATGAGGTTCCCTTCATAGCTTTCATAGAAAGGATAGCTTTCTCGGGGACACAGGCGTGGGCCTGGAAATGCGGTTTCTAGCTTTCTGTGTTAGCACTGTCAGCTTCACTATAGCCATGTGAGAAGAGCATCTTGGCTGAGGGATTTCCCGGATCAGACTGGCCTCTGGTCATGTCTTTCTGGGATTTCCTTTATTAGTAATTGATCCAGAAGAGCCCCGCCCACCATAGGCGGCACCATTCCCTAGGAAACTGGTCTGGGCTATAAAAAAAAAGCAAACAAGGAGTCATACTGTGAGCAAGGCAGCAGGTAGTGTTTCTCCATGATTCCTTGAGTTCTTGCTTGATTTCCCTCAATGATGGCCTGTGCCCTCACTGAAGTTGCTTCTAGTTAGTATTTCATCACAGAAGAAACCAAAACATGCGCTGACCACGGTTTTCTTTATTTTCTGTAATTTCCCCATCATTTCAAGCCAGCCTGCCTCTGGAAAATTCTGATAAACTTCCACACTCTGGAGTGACAGCGCCTAGGGATATCTGTCTGCTCTGTGCTTTGTCAACCCCATGACAATTTTATAGGATGCCACGTGCGCAAAAGGAATTTGTATCCAGGTGCAGCGTGAGGATCCCCGAGAGGCAGCCGGCCCATGTGCTGTAATGCGCACAGGCCACACCCACCAGGTGGAATTCCATTAGCATTAAACCTTCATGTCACATGACCTGGGAAAATTATCCAACCTATCTGCGCCTTGGTTTTATAGTCTCTACAGTAAAGACAATGACCTCCTTAAGGTCACTGGGAGGAAAGGATGGGTGACCAGTGTGAAGCTGGTGCTTCAGTTGTTCCAAGATGCTCAAAGAGGAAGAGTTAAGCCATTAAGCGTTTACAACAGCGTTTCCTGTCTCTAAGTGTTTGATAGTAACAGCCAACAGTTGCTCTTTACCGAGGTAGTATATAAAAATCACTTAATCCTTTCAACTATCAAGAGTAGGCAGGAAACACTCTTATGTTCAATTTACAGGGTAAGCACTGACAAACAGAGGTCCAGCAGCTTGTACTAGGGCCCAGGCCTAACTGGCTATGCTAGAATGGGATCTGAACCGTGGCAGTCTGGAGCCACAACCCCATTCTTATCATAACCTCCAGCCTTTTTAGACCTATGAGCCACTGTGTGGCTCTTGTTCCGGAATTCTGCATTCCTATCTCTAAGGACTCCAGGTCTGCCTCAGCAAAGGCGTAGTCCTTTCTACCCCAGCCCAACCCATTTTCCAGGTGCCCTTGATCAATCGTGGGTACCTCTTACCTCCTCCATTTTTCTGGCACAGGTAGGGGAACCTCCAGATGTTGCCAAGCCCCACAGAAAAGCCAATCTGGGCCAGGATGTACTGCAATTTGCTATTCCAAGCCGGCCGGTCCTCTGCATCCAACTCCTCCTCCGCTGCCTTCTGCTTGCCACCTGTCTCGCCGGCCACATTCAGTACACTCTGCTTATAGTCTACAGGCTCCTCGAGGGCCAGCAAGTCAGCCACGGACTCGGTGACATGCTCATTGCTGTGTTCGCGCTGTGTCACCTTGCTGTTCTTCGGCATGGGTGCCACTGGGGCTGTGCAGCCCTGTTCCCCAGCACACAGAGAAGGTGGGCTTCGGCTCCCGTCAGCGATTTCTCATCCAAAGGCCTGTGAAAGCAGACAAGCAGTGGAGAATTGGTGGTCAATGCCAGAAATAGGGAACCTGAAGTAGACAGACAGAACCCAAATCAAGTCCTGGGATATATCCCATACTGGCCCCGAGTTTCCAAGTGTTGAGCTCAACTTTGTCCCCACCAGGATGCTCACTGGGGAGCTATTTTCCCATAGGTGTTGCCTGGGTATCACTAGAAGGTGCTAGAAACCTAATGGGGCAAAACCTGCAAAACCCAAATACAAGTCCTCTACCATGACCTTCATCTTTTATCATCATAGCCTAGAGTGGTCAAGACTCTGGAGATGCCCATACTCTTCCCCTTCTGAGGTAGTGTGGTTGTGACTTACACCTACCTCTGTTGTGTTCTACTTAGCCAAAACCACTTGTTGGGACCCTGGGGTGGTAGTTAATTTCAACTATTAACTTGCTGAATTAAGGAACACCTTTGGGTATTTTAAGAGGGTGTTTCCAGAGAGGATGAAGCCAGGGGGTACTAGGCACCCTGAATGTGTGCCATACCACCCCATTGGCTGAGGTCCCAGATGGAGTAAAAAGGGTAAAAGAGAGCCAATAAGTCAGCCTTCCCTTTCCGAGCTTCTGAGTCTGTGCAGATAGGAGCAAGCAGTCTCATGTGCCCACCTGCCACTGCCCTCACCACCATGCTTTTGTAGTTTTAATGTAATTGGTCCTGTAAGCTCCATAGGGAGGAGCATTATTAGGCTGCATGGCCTTGTTGGAGTAGGTATGCCCATGTTGGAGGAAGTGTGTCATTGTAACGGTAAGCTTTGAGGTCTCATATATGCTCAAGCCATGCCCAGTGACTCAGACCACTTCCTGTTGTCTGCAGGTCAAGATGTATGACCCTCAGCTCCTTCTATGTCTGCCTACATGCCGCCATGCCACTCCATGATGATAACAGACTAAACCTCTGCAAATGCAAGCCACCTTAATTCAATGCCTTTTCTTTATAAGAGCTGCTGTGGTTATGGTCTCTTCACAGCAATAGGAATCCTAAGTAAGACAAAGGCCTTCTTCTGTTAAGTTGCTTCTTGTCAGATCTTTGGCTACAGCCATGAGAAAATAATACACATAGAAACTCAGTGTCTGATTTCTCTAAACTCTTCCCTTTCAAAACATAATCCATGGGCCAAGGAGTCACCAGGAGTTTGGTAGAAATGAGAGCCTCTCTAGGATTCAGAAGGCTCCCTGAGTCTCACTATGGGGCTCCTGGACGGTAGCTACCGGGTTCCTCTCATTTCCCTGGCAGGAAAGGTGCCCAGGCTCAGCTATGGATTCTGGCATCAGAGCCCTAGAAATGTTCGCTTGATGCCAACAAATCCTGGGTCATTGCTCAGCACTGACATTATCTGAGGGCCACTGCAGCCAAGAGCTGGTTCTCCATCCTTCAAGCGACAGCTTTATGGCAGATAACGTCTGCACAACACGGGCGGGGGTGGCAAAGCCCTCCCCCCTCTGCCTCCCCGCATTTGTCTTTTACACTTTCCCTTACAGAAAGAAAGCACCAAGAAAACGAGTGCTTTGAAGAATCCAGCGCTCTGTTATATTTCAAGGCACCTCCTCATTAAGGAGAGGCTGGAGAATTTAAAATAAAACACACACACACACACACACCAGCCTACCGTTGCCCTGCATCTTTCTAGGGATGTAAATTAGCCAGCTCTGTAATTACTTTATTAAGGGAACAAGCTGTCTCTGGAAGCCAGGCTTACTATTCTTCTCATGTGTCTGTGCCCCCCTGAAAAGCACAGGCAAGGTCACTGTGCGGCAGAAGGGCACAAGGGATTCTTTCTTCTGGGGTTGATACAACCCTTCCTGGCTAACTCCAGCCAGGACCTGCTGCATGTGTGATAAACCTATGAGGCCCATATGATGATTGGGGTGGGGGCATCCATGCTAGTCTGTGAGACTGGCTAGCTCTCCCCAGGCCAGGCTGTGGAGCACATCAGAAGGTGACACCAACCTGCTCTCTTTGTTCAAGAACAGCAGTGAATTTTTGCAACTGCCCTCTCCACCCCAGGAACAGGACATCAAGGTCTTGGGCTTTGGAGGAACTGGGGCAGAGTCAGCCTCAAAATTCCCAATAAGACATTTTGTTGAGATTCCACAGTGAGCTAGCTGAATATTCCATTGCATCCTGGAAGGTGCCCCAAGTTGGTATAGTGGGCTAGTTGAAAATCGCAATGTGTCTCTCTCTTCTATGGCTTGCCTCACAGGACAGGATAGGCCCTGGGGAGACAGGCCAAGAAATTTGTGCCCCACTTTTCATGGGTGTCCTCTGCAGCATGAGAGAGCACCGAGGTAACCAAGCTGAGACTTCCGTGTCCCTTTTCCACACCCCTAAAGGGTGACCAAGGTGGCACTTGCATGTCTGTAGGCTCTTCAGCCCTCAGGACTCTCTTCCCCGCTGCCACATAGTCCATGCTACACAGTAAAGAGAACTACAGAAGTTATGTCCTAGGGAGGCCTGTGTTTGGACCTGGAAAATCAAGGCGAGTGCCCCCATGGACCCCACGGCACTCAACTGGAGGAAGCCTTGTCTGGGAACTTGCTCCTCCCCTGCAACTAACCTTGAAAGCTTTTACTGCAGATTGGAGCCAGGGATACTGGCTGAGGGGGTCTGGAGATTGCAATCTGGGATGCCTTGGCTTACAATTTCCTCCAGTTATCTTTCTCACATAGGATTTCATGGGATGTTCTGCAGTGCATTAGGTCTGATCATTAGGCTCGAAGTGGAAAAAGCCAGGGGAGATCCCCACCATCTGCAGAATCCGTCTCGATGCTAACCAGCTAGAGCACGTTTCCCCTAAACACCTGGAGAGTAGCAGCTCTAGTCGCTAATGCGGGGGGGGGGGGGATGTGATGCTGCAGTGAGCAAGACAGACCCCCTTTCTTTCGGAGAGCCAGGTACTAAAGAAATAAATATCAAATGTAATGGCCAGGGGTGATGTGCGCTGCAAAGAGAAACAGCATGGGCAGAATGGCACCACCTGCCTTCATGCTGGGGAGGAAAGAAGTCAGGAAGGGCATCATCTGGAGCAGAGGCCCAAATGACAGGAGAGCGCACCAGCAGAGATGAATCACACACACACACACACACACACACACACACACACACACACACAAAAGCGTGTACGCGCACACATGCACACACACTCACTCATGTACGTACATACGTGCGCATGCCCACACACACTTATGAAAGGAAGCCCTGTGAGTAATTCAAGAACAGCAGTGTGATCCAAATGGCCAGGGCGAGGAGGGAGAGCAGGGAAGGCATGATGGGGAGTAAGGACTTGGACGGGCATTCTCCATGAGGTGTTGACCACACACTAGCTGTGTGCTCCTGGGAAAGACCCATTAGTTACCCAAGGGCCAATTCCCTCCTGATGAAAATGGCTCTATTTAATGACAGGCTCCCTCTCCCAGAAAGCTGGAACACATGGCTGGAAGTGCCCAGCACAGAGCTAGGGCCCAGCCACCGACAGCTACAGTCTGAAGGCCTGGCAGTATTCATCTTTGTACGTTAAACTATGTAAGATCTCATTTGTATTTGCTTACATGATTCCCCTCTTTCTCCTCAGAAGGAACCAGAGTGGCGCATGCCTTGAATCCCAACACTCAGGAGGCAGAGTCAAATGGATCTCTCTGAGTCTCAGGCCAGCCTGGCCTACAAAGCAAGTTTCAGGATAGCCAGGGCTACACAGAGAAACCCTGCCTCAAAAAAAAAAAAGTAAGAAAGAAAGAACCAGAGTGAGCAGAGGTGTGCGAGGTGGCAGGTGGTTGAAATGGCCCCCTTTTCGTCTTTTGTGTTGCTGATGGTCCAACCCAGGGCCTTGTGCGCAGTGAGTGCTGCTGAGCTACATCCACACCCCAGAAATGCTCATTCTTCATAGCAAGAATGAGGCCCTCCTAGGGCTTCTCACCAGCACCCCACTCATCACACCCTAGAACCCAAAAGAGCCAAGTAAATACCATCAGCTCCAGGTGGTTTGGATCCAAAACCTCAGCAACATTATTTATAAAAGATAAGTATTATTAATAAAAAATAGCTCATATATAGCATTTGTGATCATTTGAAGCCATTTTAAAAAACATATCATGCTGGTGTAGCATGGGTATCGATTATGCTGGGCTTGGGTTCAAATCCCTGCCTCACTGGGTATCAACTGCCCAGGTTTCTGTTTCCTCATCTGTCACAGGTGTATTCTAAAGTGTCCCTCACAGCTCTGAGAATTGTCATGCAGGACAGCAGCCACAGACTCAAAGAGGTTCTCACAAATGCTTCTCTCCATGGGCTCTCGTTTGCACTCCACTCCAGCTCAGGGAAGCGAGCAGTAAACTACACGCATGTCATTTACACCCAGAAAAGGGCCACACCTCACAGGTCTACTCCTCGACCTGTTCATTCTCCAGGCTATTCACCATCCTTGACATGTTTTAATTTTTTATTGCATTTATTTATTTGTGTGTGTTGTAGAATATTATTTTAAAATGTGTTACTTTTGTTTATGCTGTGAAACATTTGTTTTAAGGGTGCAAAGATGTGTTGCATTCTTTTATGTTGAATTTGTTTAACTCTGTGAAGCTGTGATTCTTTGTCTAAAACACATGATGGTCTAATAAAGAGATGAACAGCCAATGATAAGGCAGGAGAAAGGATAGGTGGGGTGGCAGGCAGAGAGAATAAATAGAAGGATAAATCTGGGTGGAGAAGAAGAAAGGGTAAGAGAACAAGAAGGAGCAAGATAGAACAAGGAGAGGAGGCCAGCAGCAGACAGCCACCAGTTACACAGCAAGTCACGGACAAAGAAGTAAAGAAAGGCATACAGAAATAGAGAAAGATAAAAGCCTAGAGGCAAAAAATAGAATGATTTAAGATAAGAAAAGCTGGCTAGAAATGAGGCAAGCTAAGGCCGAGAAGTTATAAGAAAGAATAAGACTCCATGTGTAATTTATTTGGGAGCCAAAAGAGTAAAGAACCAAAGAATAAAACAAACAAACAAACAAACAAAAGTTCCAACATTTTGGCGTTCTAATGTGGGACTAGAGTGAAAAAAAATCCAACAACATGTGTATAGTATAAGTTTCTGTCCCTCCAGGTCCCTCAGCCATTCAGTCCCAAAGAAACACACAGAGGCTTATATTAATTATAAACTGTTTGACCTATTAGATCAGGCTTATTATTAACTAACTCTTACAACTTAAATTAACCCTTAATTCTTGTCTAAGTTTAGCCATGTGGCTTGGTACCTTTTCTCACTGCAGCATTCTCATCTTGCTTTTTCTGTATCTGGCTGATGACTGACTCTGTCTTGTCTCTTCCCAGAATTCTCTAGCCTCACCTATACTTCCTGCCTGGCTACTGGCCAATCAGCATTTTATTAAACCAATGCAAGTGACAAATCTTTACAGTGTACAAGAGCATTATCCCACAGCACACGTGTGTGTGTATATATCTATATATATATGCATGCCACAGCACACACACACACGAAGATCAAAGAACAATTTGTGGGAATTGATGCTCTCCTTCCACCATGTGAGTGGATTGAACCCAAGTCTTCAAGCTTGGCAACTTCAAAACTTGGCAACAGTTTTCTTTACCTTCTAGACCATCTCAGAAGTCCTATAGAGTTTCTTTAGAAGGAAAGTGGTACCAGCAGCTTGAAATGACATTTCTTATCCCAAGCCCTCACACCCACCCGCAAGCCTGGAGACCATGCACTGGCTTGGTCTATGGCTAAATGCCAGATTTCAGATCAGGGTGTGGGGATCTACAGTTACCTAGCCAATGGCCCTAAAACAGCCTTGGATAAACACCACAATGCTAGAACCCCAAGAGGGCAACCTCTCTCTGCTCTGCCTTTACATCCCTTAGGACCAGCCATGAGTCAGATATGTAGCCAGCACCCTAACTTCACAGGACCTCAGTTTCCCTGTGTGCAAGAATCAGGAATCTGTGCAACCTTCCAGCATATATCCAGAGTGCTGTTCCTGAAGGTGGGTATGAGCAAAACATGATCACCCAGGCACTGAGTGTACCAGGCTCTGCAGTCTGTCTGTCTTGCCCCTCTCCACTGGCTGAGATCCTGCTGGGGTGTAGTAAGGAGGTGTTGACAATCAACCTCACCATACTCCAGTTATCCCCCTGTAGTAGCTGGGGTAGGCTGTAATTTCTTTCATGAGCAGCACATCAGACGGCGAAGTTGCACAGTACTCTGAAAGGAACGCCTCAATGACTTAAAGCACAACACAGAGGGGCTCGAGAGCAGAGCAAGTCTTCAGCGCCAGCTAGTCACTTAGCAACCCGTGTGGCTCTGCGCTCAGAATAGCTCATGCGAAAAAAGCAGGACTGAGCAGTGAACTGTGAATCTTCTTTAAAGGAGAGGGGGAAAAAATATAGTGAGACTAGGAGGCAGACAGGTAGGAATATCTCCTGCCAGGGCTCTAATGGCTCCACAACAAATGTTCAGGCATAACACCTTGGTAATCAGCCATGGGCAGGGCAAGACTGTTCTCACCCTGTGAGCAGCGCCACACCCAGAGCCCCCTACCCCAACGCCATTGAATACAGAAAAAAAAAGGCTCTTCTGGAATGCTAGATTAGCTCCTCTGGATCTGGGGTGTCTCTTGTTCAGAAAGGTTGGACCAGGTCATTGAAAACATAAGCTCCCCAGAGAAGCAGGGTGAACACAATGCCATTTTTGGGAAAGCAGGCAGTTCGCCCAACTATTCACACTACAGTGCACACATTTTCCAGTCTGGGATGTGCCCAGTTCTGCTCTCTAAAGTTTATGGCTCTGGAAAGCATCCTGTGACCCAGTCATTCTGAAGAAAAACCACGGAGGCAGACGCTAAGCGGGAATTGAGAACTCTACCCTTTGGGCCTCGAGGCCAAGGTCCAGCTCAGTAATATCTGGCAGTGAAAAAGAAAATGTGGCTAGACCCCTTCCCCTCAGAGAATGCTTAGTGGCTTCCTGAGCTCCATGTGACAAGGACTTATGACCTCAGTTTTCCTAATTACCTCAGTGCCTCTGGGCTTCCACACAGCTCAACACAGGCTGGACTGCTATCAGAGGCACAAACTGTCCTCCAAATTATTTTTAGTTCTTTTCTCCAAATTTCTGAGTCACCAAAGGTAAGCTGATACGCCCTGCATGGTTTTGAGGCAGCTTTCCTTGGACTTCCTCTCCCAGGACACACCTGCAGGGACCCCCAGCCCCATTTCGAATTCCTCTTTCTCTCACTCCATCCAATTGTCATGAAGTCTTGCAGGAGTGTCCATCTCTGTCCTGACCCCACCACCCTGTTCCGCTTCAAGCCCTTTGTTTGCTTAGAAGCCTTTACGTTTTTGTTTATATATACACATACATACATATATGTCTGTGTTAGTGTGTATGCTTGTGTATGTGTGCATGCACATGCAGGTCTGAGGACAACTTGTGGGAGTTGGTGCTCTCTGTCCACCACAGTACTTAGCAGCAAATAACTGTCCCCACTAAGCCATCTTGCTGACTCTTACACGTGACCTTCAGAAGCAACTGCTAGAAATACCATGTCAGCCAGATTCACTGTCCTCTAAAGAGAACCCATAGCCCTTCTTTTTCTTTTCTTTTTCTTTGTTTTAGTTTTGTTTTATCTTTGAGACAGGGTTTCTCTGTGTAGCCCTGGCTATCTTGGAACTTTCTTTGTTGACCAGGCTGGTCTCAAACTCACAGAGATCCATTTGCTTCTGCCTCCTAAGTGTCGGGATTAAAGGTGTGCCCACCATGCCCAGCTCTATAGCCCTTTTTAAGTCATTTGATTTCTTCCATGTCCACATAAATGTTGTCCTTCAATTCCCCTACAGCAACCCTTCATGTTCTCAACCTCCAGAAGCCTTTTAGGTCTACCTCTTCCCCTTACCGTAGTAACACCTTCTATAACTCTTCGAGTAAGCACAATTGTGCTTCCTCTTCCCTTCTCCGCGTACTCTGTGACACTACCTTGGCTCCTGGGGTAGTCAGCTATTCACATGGCCCATTCCTTTTCCAAACAGGACATTCCTCGAGGCAGGAACCAAGGGGTCAGCTTTTTGTCCACCTTCCTTACTTCTTGTGCAGCTACCGCCTGTTATACACAGGCTGCCCAGAAACATTTCCAGGGGTGAAGCATGGACTTCCTTTCCCACCCTCCAAGAACAACCTTCTTTCCATGTTGAAATTTCAACCAGTGCCTTTAAAACAAAGAGGAAGAGTGAAGAAGGAGCAGAGCTGACCAGGGAGACACCAAGCAGGACCAGAAGACTGCAGGGACCTGCCAGAGTAGTCACCAAAGGCAGCTCTCTGAGCATGTGGGAAGGACCCAGCACATAGAAGCCAGGTTTCTGTTTCTTATTCATCTGTAAAACAGAGGGCACCACTTACCTACCAACTGCATCTGGCTACCACATGGGCAGCAGGAAAAGGAGCAGAAACTCCTTGAGGAATCAAACACAAGAAATGGTGATTGTCTGATCATTCATTTCTCCAGCTTGTGGGGTTTGTATTTTGGTCTCCTATTTGGCAAGACTAAATTCTGATGTTTTTTTCTATCCACGCATGCTCAATAAATATGCTATGAAAAAAATGAACCTGCATATTGAAGGCCCCTTAATTTTTTCCAGTCTGAGTTTAGTTTCCTAGTATAGATATTTTTCCATTTTCTGATGCAATATTCTGATGTCATGCCCCAAGGATGTCCTCCGGTGGTAGTTTAAAATCTGAGGTGCACCAGAAAGCCTGACCATGATCACTGGCTTTTTCCTCTTTCAGAGGAGCCAGTATTTATATTCCACCTTCACTACCTCACAAATAGGATTCATCTTCATCTCAGGAGTGAGTGTGGATAGGCACCATGTGCCAGGGGGCTGTGGGGGGATGGGTCCCAACAACAAATGCGGCCAAGGAATCGATTGTAACTTCTGCGATGCCCCTCATCACATTCCTGTCATATCTGCTGGATGTGTTCTGTGTGGCTAATATTTTGTTTTCTTAGTCAAGACAGAAAAGAGGCAGGAAAAGAGGCAGATGGTCCAGAGGGGGAGGAACTGGCACTGGAGAACGTGGGCGTGGTCAGCGCAAATAAGATCGTTCGGTTCTGTTTACCATTTCACATGAGGGGGAAATGCATGCTCAGTATGTAAGATGGGCAGCACTGTGCCTCTGCATGAGTCCACTCTGATGGAATTAGGTGCTGAGTTCTTTTCTGGGGGCTTCTGGAAGCACGGCAGGGTGTAGCCATACGATGACAGCTACGGTGCACAGGTCACACGGCTTCAGTTCTGCCGCTGTGCAAGCCACGGTGCTAACACCCCTCACTCACTGTCCCTCCTTAATCCCTCCATAATTCTAACAGGAAAATGCCACTGGTGTTCACATTTTGCCAGTGAAGAAGTGCAGGCTATGAGGAATGGCCTATGTTTCACAGAGCTCAAGAGTCTTTGATCTTGGGCCAAGGGAAGTAGGTCACCCCTGCCACACACCAGCTGCCATTTTGAAATGGACATTGATTACACACTATGGACTGCTTTTAGATGTATCAGTGAGCATAAACATGCACTTTGGAACGGATGGAATAGAGCAACTAGTGCATGTCCAGAAAGTGGAGGCCACTGACCTGCACTGCCATAGTCTGACTCCAGGGTCTGACTCTAGCCCGGCTGCCAGCATAGGAAGACATGGGGTTAGAGGCAGGTAAGCTTGACTATGTGTCCTGCTCTGCCATCTACCAGCAGTGAGTCTCTGGGAAAGTATGTAGCCTCTTTTGATCCTACATCCTCTACCTGGAAAGGTGGGAATGAAAACTGATCCACGTGTATAAAAACAGAAGGACTGTGGTCAACTGAGCCCCTACCCTACAAAAGCCAATACTGGCTGCCGCCTTTAGTACAGAAAATGTAGGAATTTGGCTCAATCCACAGGAACATTCACCTGCGATCCTATGATGCCCTGAAATAAATGTGGAACAGGCACACAGGGGCCCACAGACATGGTGAGCTGCTGGGGACATGCAAGTTCTCATTACTAAAATGACTTCCCTCTGTCCTCTTGGGCTGGAGGAGTGGAGCCCAGAGTTCTGTAAGTTAGAGGCACTACTGAACATACATTCTCAATTTTTTTGTTTTCTTTGTTTCCTTTATTTCTTTCAATAAGTATACACTATGTGTCAGACCCTGTTCTGCGACAGCAGAGAACAGAGGAAATTATGTTCCTGCCCTGTGAGATTTATATTCTCATACTGGGAGGCAAATAAATACACGATACATAATGCAACGTATGAGAAAATAGAGTTGGGGCAGGGATGCTATGAGATACAGAGGCGTTAAGATAGCACACTCAGATAAGATAACACAAGGGCCTAAATGGAGAGAGAACGAGCCATTCTGATATCCTGGGAATGCATTCAGGAGAGAGGAACCAGAAGGCACAAAGGCTCTGAGATGGGACCAGGGTGTTTGGCGGATGTAAACAACAGAAAGCTTCATGACCAAAGCACCCTGAGTAAGGGAAGTTGGGAGGGGCTGAAGCAGGAAGATGGGGACTGTCTAGAGAAGGCAGGACCCACAGTCATGGGAAACAGTCTGGGATTTCTTTGAGGCTGGAAGAAAGGTCTCGGAGATTTGTGTGTTGAGACAGGATCTGACAGGGATGTTTCAGAAGGATCAATAGCTGCTTGTAACTCAACAACTGGAGAAACTGGGAAGGTAGATGGAAGATGTCATAACCTGGACCAAGCTGTTGCAAGAGGCATAAATTTGAAGAGAGAAACACAGGAAGCCAGGTTGGTGAAGGAAACTCCAGGCCCCAGACATGAGATTCATGTATACACCAAATTTAAGAACGAAAAAGGTTAAAATTAGATATGAAAACAAAAGTGACTAGCTGAAGGCCTTGATCTCTTCTTTCCCTACCCATGGGGACTCAGGATGGTGGCAGACGGGTCTCCTCGCATCTGCCCGAATCTTCTGACCTGGATTTTCTTAAACTCGTTATTTTCTCTGGTTTCAAAGACATACAGAAGGATCAGAGTGTCCAATTACCTGAGTTAGCCAGCAGAGTTCTGAAGAGCACTTGAAGCAATAGTAATCAGAAACCCTTAATTACAGTCCCCACATGGCGTCTCCTTCCTGGGAACAAGAAGAGTTGGATCTCTTTCCTTAGCTCGCTGTGCAGCTTGGTGGACAGCTGGGCAAGAAAGTGTTCCTTCCTGGGGACAAGGCACAGCGAAGACCTACTATGCTCACAATGACAAGGAAAGCACCACCATCGTTTGATAGAAGATTCTGAGGCGGAGAAACTCTAACCATCGTGTATGCGGTTACACAGCCATTAAGTGCAAGAGCTGAGCTTTAAACAGCGATCTACCAAGCTCTGTAGTGAAGACTCCTTCTCACGTGCTAGTGTTTCCCAACTGTTTACAAATCAGGGTACTCAGAAAAATTAATACGGGTCTGGAATATTGTGGAAAATGAAGGAGGCTTCACAACTCTGGGCCATCCCCAAGTGAGTCCCAGAGAGATGGGCATCGTGGTTTCTGGATCATAGGCACCATCTAGCAACTTTTGGGAAGACCTGTAGTGTGTCCTGCAGCCGTACAGAACGGGGCACCGCCACAGGTCAAGTGGAACAACTTCATGGACCATGTCCTCTCCCTGAGGTCAAGAGCTTCCTTACTCCCTTGGGTCCTTCTCTGAAACTAACAGCATACTACTCTTGGGTCAAGCAGAGTCTTCCTGGCTGTTATAAGGAAGTCCCAGATTACCAGTAGGCAGCTGGCTTCCGGGTGTGGCAGGACCGTGGACAGCGCCCACCAGCCATTCTGGGAACCAGTCCAACTGCTCAGCAGGAGAAGGCCAGCTCCCCTTCCTTTAGATCCCACAAGAAGAGGTAGTCTAAATCCTCACTGGCTTCCCATCTGGCAGCACCTGCTGGGACCACCCTACTGGGTGACAGTCACATCTTTTGTGAGCAGCCCTTCTGCTCTGCTTGCAGCCCCTGTGGGTCATTAAACCACAGGCGTCTCCAGTCGTAGAGAGAACAATATAATTGACAGGGTTTTGGGAGAATGGACCAGTGAATTCTATTTGTGAACAAAAGAATAGGTGTTGAATTCGTAGCGCATAAGAAATTCTAGCTAAACCAATGAGTATAAATGACGGAGTGGGGTGAGGCGACCTGCTCTCTCCAGATAAACTGCTGGGTAAGCTCGAAAGCGTCCTGCTAGGGCCTAGAGCTGGGGTTCCTCTGGCCCTTCGTAGGCCTCACTCCCATCCCACAAGAACTACAGAAGAAAGGGGTCTTTACACCTCAACTCCAAGTTGTGGACAGAGGCAGCCTAAGACGCACTGGACCCAGAACCGTTCTCCAACAAAACCTACCTGATACTGAGATAAGAATACCTTCATGACTCAGTAATAATTCATACTGCCTCTGAGCCTATGTTCTCACATAGGAGCTTCCTGTGCACAGTGATATTTGGTTATGTGTTTTTAAATAGCTGAATTTGCACATGGATGAACACCTTGGTATTAAAAAAGAAAACTACTCATGAAAAGAGGAGAGAAAGAACGATTATCAGCAGAGGGCATCACCACAAAATGGCTGCCCCCGAAGCAAAGGTTTCTGGATAACGTCTGTCTGCTGGGGCAGGGTACCATTAATGCTTACATTTCAGTTATCCATCCTTATTTACAGGAGCTTCCCCTTCAAGGTCTCTGTCTGGTGGTTTGGGGGTGGGAGGCAGGCTAGAACAATACAGACCTCTTCCTCTGGGAAAGACAGACAGGCAAGAGGAACCACATGCCAGTCGCCCCAGAACAGCCCAGGAAACAGGGGTAGAGGCCTGAGAAGAGGTGAGTCTCCATGGAATGCGAGACCAGGAAGCAAGCGGCACCCCCTTCACCAGCCCCTGCCAGCAGCAACGATAAATAACAGTGCTGTGCCAGCAGCTTGGCTCTGGGGTCTGGGCCTCATCAGAGACTGTAAATCCCTGGCACACACTGTCCAACAGGGAAACCTGACACACCAGAGCTCCCAGCAGCGCCTGGCTGTCCTTGATTCTGCGGATGCAGAGATTCTCAGGGCAGCATCCGACCTGCTCCGCCTCATCCTTCCCGGCTCCAGGCACCAGCCCTGAGTGGACACACTTCAAGGGAGTGAGATCTGGGGCTGTCCAGTCAGGAAGAGATAGACAGGACCAAGACAGAGCCTAAGGTCTTCTTCTGGACTCTGACTCTCCTGGAACCAAATGTCATAGCTCTTAAACCTTGGCAATAGGGGTCTGGTCATTTTATACCAGTTTCCCACTGGCAGAAATCTGATTCTTCTTTCCCTTGGGTACTAGTTGGATGATCAGAGCCCACAGATTTTAATAAAGCTTCATTTTGATAAATGCCTACGCTGTTGGCCACACTCATTAAGAACTTGCTATTGGAAACACATCACAAAGTGGTTAAGAGCCTGGAATTTGGAGTCTGACAGAAGCAAGTGCCAAGTCTCAGGTTGCCACTCACTAATCTGAATGACCTTGAGCAAATTAGTTAACCTCTCTGAACCTCAAAATCCACATCTATAAACTACAGACAGCAATATCCATCTCCTGGGACCGTGGAGATGATGGAAGAAGATGGCCCTATAAATACTCAGCCCAGCACAGAGGCCTCAATAAAAAAAACTGGGTATTAGCTGTGCATGCCAGCCACGGCACCAAGTGCTGCAGTCCAGAGCTGCGTTTTCCCCTGCTAAAAGCTTGCGTGTCCAACTACACACTTGCAATCCTAGCACTTGGGAGGCAGAAGGGTCAGGAGTTCAAGGTCATTCTCAGCTACAGGGTGGGCTACCTGAGACACTATCTGAGTGGGAAAAGGTAGGGGAGAGAAGAATGGAGAGAGAGAAGGGGAGGAGAGGTACCAGAAGGGCTTGGAATGCAGGGGGCATTTCCCTCAGAGCACTGCCTCACTGTGCCTGGGATAGTGTACCAGCAATCCAGGATTATGCTTCTGACCTCTAGCAGCCTAGGACGCTCCTCAGAGGAGGCTGGCACAGGGTCTGGGGTGCAAGGGTTTTGTTTCGTTTCCCACCCTGGTTCTCAGATGTTTGGCTGTCAAGATTTCTTGCAGCATAGCCTGGAAGTCAGTGATAAGTTAGACTTTGTCTGTGGGGGAAGGGAAGCGTCCAATCCACTTTCTTTTTAAAACTCTTCTGCTGCTTATCTGAGCGGTTTTAGACGGATTAATGATGAATCGTCCTACTGCAGCAGAATTGGACAGGAGAACCCGAGGGGCGGGAGAGCACCAAGCAGGAGGATGCTGCTCTGGAGTCCTCGCGCCTGTTTCTATTGGTCATGGAATAGGTGTCCAGACAAAATAGGGAAGGCATTGACTTCAAAGTGGACAGACAATGTCAACTCTCTCTCTCCCAGTAGCCAACTGTAGTTCCACGGGTCAGCTCCGACTTTTTCTTGCTACCTTGAGGAAATCTTGATTTTTGAAGTGAATGCATCTTAGGTCAGCCTTAGATCTAGACCCTTTATAAGGGGAGGACAAGAAGTCCGGATCCCTCAGAAAAGCAGGAGACCCATTCTTCTCCTTCCTTTTCAGGAAAAGGCCAACATCAGCTCTACTGAGCATTTCTTTTGAAGCTTCCAGATCTGTTATAGATAGGGCAGGTGAGTAGGGGAGATGGCAAGACCCATTCAAGGAGAAAGAACCCCTGAAATCTACTCAGCAAGTACCCCAGCTTGGGGACAGGCCACAGTCATAAACAATACCAGCCAGTCCAGGTCTCTCTGTTGGAGCCATTTAGGAGCTGTTGTAAATGGCCACACTACTTATCTCACACTAGCCTGGTTCTCATCGCAGCTTTCCCATCCAGGGGAGACTTAAAAACAGGTTCACTTCAAGCTGAGCTGTGGGTTCAGTCATACAGGATCTGGCCACCTTCATACACCCCCCCCCACACACACATGCTCAGGAGCACAGCATCGAGAGGTGGAAATCATCTCTGGTTGAGATCCACAGCAGAAGAGGTGGGAACCCAATATCTGGCAGCACCTGCTATGTCTAGCACCGGTCACAGAGTGAGACTGGGTAAAGTGGTACCACCAGCATCCTCCTTAACAACTGTGGAAACAGATGCTCTGTGATGCAGTGACTGGCCAGACCGTGACAATAAACACAGTGCCTCCTCTGCAGCCTGACTCTGCTGGCCACCCCCATGAGGACAGAGTTCAACAGGCCCATGTTAACAGCAGGCAAACTGAGATCTACTCTGAAGATTCATCCACCCCTAAGTCACTTGGCGCTCAAGCCAGTCTCCTCACGAGTGCTGCTAAAGAATTGCACTGATCCCACAAACAGCTGACACACGACTCTGTGACTCAGGCTAAGCAAACTCCGATCAGCTGGTGGGCACGATTCACCTCCTGCACTGAGTCACTGAAGGCTAAGCTGCAGAAATCCTCTATTCAACTCAACCACCTACTTGGCCACAGCTGCTCCATTAGAGAAAAAGTCCGTAGCCAAGGGCAGCCAGGTGTGACCCGAAAGTCCTTCCTTCCAGGAGATGGATCTACTTTACTGGATATGATACAATGTGAGAAGCGAAGACGGCACAAGATGCTTATGAAACACAGTTTGAAACCCACCAAAGTTTGACGGATACTATTGAGCCATTCCAGGATTTTTCCCAGTCCCCGGAAGTTCTTGTTAACAGCGGCAATGGGGATCTTTCTTCTTCATCCCCATAGCTCCAACCCAACCCAACCCAACTTGCCTCTTCTTCACAGCTAAACTGCCGCCCAAAGTAGCTCTACTTAAAAATCTCCTTATTCATATGGCCCATTAAACTATTTCTAAAGAGGGGGAGCAGAAGGATGGGAGAAAGGGACAGAGGAAAAGAAGGGAGGAGGGACGGGGGGGGGGAGGCCGAGGGAGGGAGGGTGGGAAGAGGGACGGAGGGAAATTTTCAAAGAATAAAGTCCACTTGAGAGCAACTGGATCGGAGTACCCTCAGAACTTCTGAACTTGAACCCCTGACAGAGCTGAAGAGATAGCTGGGCTGCCTTCCAAGGCGGCCGCGCCCCTGGGGGAGCAGCCTTGGCATACTGAGAACATCCCTTCAAAGCACCGTCTGCACAGGTATAAATGTGGCGGAGGCCTCTCTCCCGACAGCAGGCCCCTCTAGACTGTGGCCCCCAGTGCACGCCTCCTATCTCTATCCATCGGTCCCCAGATGCGCTTTCCTCGGGGGAGGAAGAAGCTCTTCCATTCTAACTCCAAATTCACTGAGGAGCAGCCCCGGAACTGGAAATTAAATATTTATCTCGGCACGAACGTACTGCTTCTCTAGCCAATGTTACCGTCAAGGTCACGGGCCCGAGACCGAGTGGCTGGGGCTGGGGTCCCCAGCTGTGCCGGAGCCTCCTGGTGGAGCTGCGCCCTGGGCGCACTCCAGGCACAAGGACCCACCGAGCTGGCCTCGCTGGTCCTCCGCTGGTGCTCGCCTCTGCAGCTGTCCTGTTACCTCCGGAGTTCTGGGGCATCCTGAGCTCCAGAAGCTGAAGCCCAAGTCCAACCTGTGCAGGAGCTGCTGAGTACCCTTGCCGCGCCAGATCACCGCCGCCCCGGGGCTCTGTCGCCAGGCAACGGCGGCTGGAGCGCCAGGAGGAGCCCCCGCGCCAGCGCTGGGTCGGGCGGACCGGGAGGAGCGCCGCCACGCACCAGGGGCCTCCGGCCTTCCAGGCTGGGGCGGGGCCGCAGCAGGCAAAGTTGCCGTGGCTGGCCCGGGTATGCCAGACGGGAATCAGACGGCGACTCACCTGTCCCGCGTGGACCGTCGCGTGGATTCGGCCCCTGGATTACCGCCGAGTGGCCGTGGTCCCCGACGGGTCGTGGGTGCACCGTCCTTCCCGAGGGCAACTGGAGTCAGGCGGCGACAGGCCCGGTCCGGGGCTGGGGGGACCCGGAGCTGCGCGCGCCGGCGCACGCGGCTCAGCTGGCTCCTCGTTCCCTCCCTCGCCGTCAGTCCCAACCCTGCTCCCGCTCTTCGCTCGCTCGGGGCTCTGGGGAGCCACCCCGGGGCCCAGATCCCGCGGCGGAGGGAGCGCGTGGCTGCGAAGGCCCCGACCGACTGCCGCCCTCCCCGCGCCCTGTCCGCACTGGCTCTGCGGAGCGGAACGGAGCTGGGCGGAGCGCGGCGCGCACTGTTCCCTCGCTTTCCGAAAGGCCACCCTGGCGGCGGGGCGCCGTGACGCAGGCTTGACTCACGCGCGGGCCCGCGTCAATGCGAGACTTCTGGGCTGCGAACGAGGCTCTGATGGCCGACACAAGCAGAGGGGTGGGCAGGGAGCAGAAGGGTTGCCGGGAGCCGCCTCTTAAGATCTCAGTGCTCTTCTTAGGGCATCTACCCTCGGGGAAAATGGGCCCCCCATGGCCATAGGCCTACCTGAGCCTGAGACCTCATCTGTCTTTACAAATTCACCTCCTCTTGACCCTCTTTCAGGATTTCAGCCCTACTCGGTGGTTATTCTTTGCATCCCATGTGAATGTCGCCTCTCTTCCTACCTTTGGGCTGTCCTTTCCCACGTCAGTCTTCCATCCTACCACCCTACAAGACCAACCCCTGCACAACACAGCTTCCCAGAACCCTGACAAACGAGTGGAGTGGGGGCAATGAGAGAGAGGGAAATTGTGACTGGGTACCAAAAAGTTGTTTAACTATGCTGGCCTTAAATAATGTATAGACGAAAGGGGAAAGGATAACCATTGTGAAGGGGACCAGGGCAAACACAAGAGCGAAGAATGTGTGCAGACAGGTGGTTGCTGAACTGGAGCAGAGCTGGAGGGTGGGGAGAGGCAAAGTTAGTCTTGGGGACAGGATCTGGCTGGCTGGAAGTGCTGTTTGGGGAGTCTGAAACGATTGTCTCTGTTCAAGGGAGCCTTTGGTATATCATAGGCAGGTACCTGTTTGGGATGGAGAAGGTGGAGTTGTCTTAATTATCCCAGCTAAAGTGGATAAAGACCAGAAGAAAGAACTCAGAAGGAACTGAGATTCTGCACTTACAGTCTAATCAGTTGTCCTGCCACAGTCTTATGGACGCTGACAGAAGACAAAGAACTCCGGGGCTGGAGACAATGGACTTGTAGTATAGGACGGCAAATACCACACGCTTCATATTCAGGCCAGCTTCTCCTAATCCTCAAGTCCTATGGGAGGAGTCTCAAGTTTAGGGAAGTCTAATGTTTTCTAACGGACTACAAGAAAACCTGCTGGTGATTTGAACCGACAGAATTTTTAATCATAAAGGATAGCAAACAAAACAACCCTCCACCATCTCAGTTTTCTGAGGCAATTCACTGTGCAAAGATCCGCTGAACTAGATTGGATCAAGAGGCCATCCGTGCCTCTGCCCATGAGACATCTGGAAATGCAAGATGCCCATTGAGAATAATCTCTCCCAATCGCTGACTTTTTTAGTCAACGGGTATTTAGCAAGCCTACTGTTTGCTGGACACTGCTATAGTCCTGCAGACATAACAGGCAAGACCCATCATGATCCCTGCCCTTATGGAATTTACATCCTGGTGCACTTAGCCAGGAAACCAGCAGGATGGAGGTGCGGGGAAGGAGGAAGCAGAAGGTGCGGAGCTGTGATGGGGGTGAACAAGTTCAGTGTGACCCCCCCAATGTGTGAAGAGGGGTGAAAGGAAGGGAAACCTCAGATGTAGATGGTTCTGGGGGGAGGGCTGTAGAGTTGGTGTAGAGATGGGAAAAGAACTTTTGAGTCTGGTGAACCTAAGTTTTTAATCTAGACTGCCATTACTTACATACCTTGAGTAAGATCTATAGCCTAAGGAGCCTCAATTTCCACATCTATAAAACAGGTACACACTGCAAGAAAATAATGTTTTATGCGGTTGTGATGGTCACGTGCGATGATTGTTTTAAATGATCTGATATCACATACCCTTGGTAAATGGGTGACTGTATTGTCACTAAGATAGCCTAGGAAGATTTGGGAGCAAAGGTGAAGAGACCCTGGATACTGAGAACAGCATGTCTTCAGGTACGAAGGCCCTTGTATCACGTCCACCTGATGACAGCCCTAATTGTGAGTGAACTCAGTACTTGGTTTCTTCATTCAAACTTCTGTGGGAAAAGAAGTTCCAGTAAGAACCCATATCCTTCTGATTTCATGGTTGCCAGCCTTGAATGGCCTTCTCATTTCCCAGCACCTCCATGTGGCTTTATGAGCCACCTATTCCTCTCTACAGTCAAGGTCACCTCAATTTTCTATTCTCTCAACCTCCCTTCTTGTCTACCCATCACCTCCTCAGTCTCTCAGAAGTTCCTTGATGCTCACCCAGGGCTGTGTGTCAGCCTTACCTGCACCCCCCCCCCCGAGTATCTGCACTTTCTCCCTCCAGTCCCTGCGAGAGCAGGGGAGCCTGCTGTCAGAATCCAGGTCCTATTTAGCCCCTGGGTCCCTTGGCCCACACCTTCTTAACAGCCTCAGACAACATCGGCCACCCTAGATTCTGGGGCTTTCTCGGTGGCTTAGAAGCACGTTCAGATATCTCCTTTAAAAGTCACCCCAACTTTCTTCTTCCAAATGCTCTGTCTCCATTTTCTCCTCTCCCCTTCACTTCTTAATCAACCCTGCTCTCTCATGACGTCAAGATGGATGTCAGCAATGACCTCTGATTCACTAAATCTGCAGGACATTTCCCCAGTCCTTCTGTTATTGTCCCCTGTATAGTACTTCCTTGGACTTCTCGCCTTCTTTAAGTCCCTGTCTTTATCTCCCTCTGCCCTCTGGTCATCCCTGTAGTTCTTCTGCTGACCTTTATGTACTGGACTTCCCAGATCACTGTCTGGTGCAGGAGAATTGTCTGTATTCTGTCAATCATGTATTTTAATAAAACGCTGATTGACCAGGCAGGAAGTATAGGCGGGTCAACCAGACAGGAAGTAGAGGCGGGACAATGAGAATAGGAGAAGGCTAGGGAGGAGGAAGCCATCTCATTCTGCCATTCCTGCCCAGACCACCGAAGAAGCAACATGTGAGCTGACAACTGGAAAAGGTACTGAGCCACATGGCTAACACAGACAAGACTTATGGGTTACTGTAAGATGTAAGAATTAGTTAACAAGAAGCCTGAGCTAATGGACCGATCAGTTTATATTCTTATGGAGTCCTATGTGTGATTTTCTTTGGGGCTTGCTGGCTGTGGGGTACTAGGCGGGACTGATACCCCAACAAGCCGGCTTTCATGTTACATCTGTCCCTTTGTAACTCAAAATCGTTCTAAACCACCCTCTCTCCTGCTGCTACTTTCATTCCAGAGACTCCTGAGTCTCCTGAGCCCTGCACACTCACTTACTCCACCTGTCTCAGAATCACCTCCTTATCCAGAGACCCAGCCTGCAAAATAGTCAACATTTTTCTTTCTGTTCCACTTCCAAGTCTCCCTCACAGAAAACCAATCATCACCTTGCAACCCCTTCCTTCTTATCAGTTCATGATAGGCACCATTAAATCCTGGAGGTCTTAGCTCCTAAAGGCCATGAGAGTCTGGTCACTTCTCTCTAATTATATCGTCACAATCTTAGTTCAAACTATAGCCATTAGTCACCTGAACACTCAGAATCTCCTGACTCAGATATCAGGTTCACCCCTTTGCCCCATACAAGAGGAATTTTTAAATGATTTTCCAAGACACGGTTTCTCTGTATAGCCCTGGCTGTCCTAGAACTTATTATGTAGACCAGGTTGGCCTCAGGCTCAGAGATCCTGAGCACTGGGATTAAAGGTGTGAGCCACCACACCTGGCTACAGCAGAAATCTTTTTAGAAGTAAAATGTAATGGTGCCTTTCTCAAGCCTGCGGTGCCTTGAGGCCCTTTCTTGCCTCCAGATTCATCTGCCACTCCTCCCTCCCTGGCTTCCCTGCAGCCCACTTGCTCCATCAGCCTTCTCTCTGCTCTCCCCACTCTTCCCACGCTTTCCTGGCTCAAGCTTCGGCCCATCTGCCCCCTCCACCAGGAATCCGTTACAGCCCCTCCTCCTCTCCCCTTGCTTCCTGTCCACTCACCCAACAGAATCCTCCACACCCTTCTGACTGTGCAGAAGAATAATGCCATTCTCTCAGGTGGGTACCTTCCCTCTGTAGCCTTTGTCACACCGTGATGAGGTATTTAAAGATGTGACAATACATTTCTAACAGCAGTGGGTGCCTGGTGAAGCTTCCATCCGTGTGAGGTGCTGCAGCCACAGCGTCAGAGATGAGATGGGGACGGGGATGGTGATGCAGGGAGGACATGGTAGGTTCTAGAAGTGAAGGTGCTCTTCTTCCTGTGACCCTGTGTACATGGAATGGAGTTCTGAGAGGGAAGAGAGATTGGCCTATCCACAAGAGCGTTCCAAAGGTCACCTATCCACCACCAAAAGGGGAGGGGACTTCCATGAGCAGAGACAGCATGGAGTGGCAGCTGCTCCTCCTCACATGGCCGCTTAGACCAGCCTTGGGGATGGCAGTTCTTCCTATGGCTCAGCGCTTACCTCCTCCTGTTGTCACATAGTGTGCTCTGGGTTTCAAGTGCCAATAAATGACATATTGGGAACATCCCTCTGTCGGGCAAGGGGCTCAGTTTCTGGCGTATCTCAGAGGAATGGCTGATACACCAGTCAAGAACAACTGGGAGGTGGTTGGGGTGCTTCTCTCTGTAACAGGCCAGAACCTAGTAAACGTCCCAAAGCAGCCTGTGTGGTGAGGAGACAGTGCTGAACTTCACCTAGATCAAGGAGAGCAATGCTTCCATTTGCGAGAAACAGGGTATTTGCCAGCACCCAGTGGTCAGGGCAAGGGTGTTCCATTCATTTTTGGTCTGAGTACTGTGTTTTAGAAGAAATCTAATTGATTTATTTTCATTCATATTTCATTCTAATTTCAATTGGATCCCACCTCATAATGTCTATCACTTCCCAGTAGTGCTAATATAAATAAATATTTCATTATTTATACATAAAGAAAAAGAAAAAACACTCCTAGAGGCTTTTCTTTTTTCTTCTCTTTAAGGTAGAACCCAGAAATAGAAATTGAGATTTCCTCTAAGAAATCCTGGTATTCCTTAAGGGAACTTGGACCCATCTCCCAAGCAAAGATGTATAAGTTATTCCCATAGGGCCACTACCACGCTCTGAAATTTTCAATAATGGAGATTATTTCTAAGATTATAGAAAATAGAAACCTAGAGTCTTTGGGGGAGGGGCAAGAAATGATTTATTTATTTCTCTCTCACACACACGGAACATCATGTTTTTATTAATTATTTGGGAATTTAACACAATGCACCCTGAACACACTTGCTTCCCAGTCCTCCCAGATCCACCCTCCCATCCTTGTGCATCACCCCTCTCCCACCCCACCCCCAGGAAAGAAAAAGCAAGTACAATTTGTTGCCCATATACTCACTGGAGCATGGTCAAACTCCCAGTGGCCATCTCCTTAAAGAGAACGGAGTCCTTCTCCCACCCCACCCCCACCCCAATCCCCACCAGAAGCCATCAACTGTGAAGAGCTACACTTCTGCTTCTCTATCACAACTTTTAAGGACTCTAATAGTTTCACGTCTGGACTATTTTCTTTGTCGGGGGGAGCAGGGAGAGAACGCCTCTCACTCTCAGCTATGAGTCCGCAATCATCAACACCACTGCCCAAGATTCTTCCCTGCCCAAATCGGCGGGCAGCAGCAGGGACTGTGAAAATAAACACGGAAACCTAGAGTCTTAACGTATATTGAGATAAAGATTGAGATAACAGTGCGAAATGGTTGATAAACAGGGTCAAGTCACCTGACTGTCAGCATAACAAATATATGAGATAATCCATTTGTCAAGACAAAGCCTCTAATGCGGCTCAGTTGTAGAGAGGTTCTAGCCCATGGTCCGTTGGCCTCATCGTCTTGTGCCCGTGGTATGGCGTCTAGGCAGGAAAATTCGACAGAGTAGAACCATGTACCTCATGCTGTGTGGGGATGGGATAGATAGGTAGGGTCTCAAAGATCCCTCTAAGGGCACACCCAAATGACCTGGAATTCTTCAATTAGATCCCATCTTATAATTTCTATCACTTTCCAGTAGTGCTAAGCTGGGGACCAGGCCTTTAACCTTTAGGCTACAGGATGGAGGGATATTCCAGATGCAAACCACAGCACATAACTACTGAAGATTAAGCCTTATTAGCAGAATTATTGTTTTCAGGGGAAGGCAGAGGTAGAACAAACCCTCCTAGGTGTCTCTTATGGAAGTAAGCACAAATGAGGGCAATAAGGAACTTACTTTGTGTAAGTGGACTTTTCCTTCCTGCCCACCAGTTCCCAAATAACAGACATGGAGACTTAATATTCATTGTAAGTGTTCAGCTGACAGCTCAGGCTTGTTACTAGCTAACTCTTACATTTTAAGTTAATCCTTATTTCTTATCTAAGTTCTACCATGTGGCTCCTGGCTTGTTACCTCATTTTCTACATGTCCTGCTTCCTCTGCATCTGCTGGCATCTCCTCTGACTCTGTCCTTCCTCCCAGCATCCTTAGTTTGGTTGTCCCACCTATACTTCCTGCCTGGCTACTGGCCAGTCATCTTTTTATTAAACCAATTTGAGTGACAAATCTTTACAGTATACGAAAGGATTCTTCCACAGCAGCTTTGTCCTTGACCTCACAGGCAGGTGTGGGTCCAGTGAGGCCATTTACATTCCTGGGCTTAAGGAAAAAGCAGGGGGTAAAGCCAGAAGATGCATTCAGTTCTCTAATATAGAAATGTGACATGTCAGGCCCAGCAGCTTCTACTTAGGAGATAGGGAGATAGCCCACTGGGTATGAGATCTTGCTACATAAGCAGGAGGTTCTGAGTTCAAATCCTTAGCAACCATGTAAAGCCATATATGCCTGTAAACCCAGAACCGTGGGCATGAGGACCAGAAGATTACTGCTAGACTGTGTTGATCTTTAGCCTAGCTCTCAGCTATCTCAAAGAAATATTTTAAAAAAAGACTGGTACAGTAGTACACTCAACCTTTTTTCCTTTTCCTCTGATTCTGTATGAGTGTATCAGCATGTGCATGTCTGTATGTACCACATACATGTACATCAAACACGAGTGCGTTCACAGGCACAAGAGGGATGTCTTAGGATATCTATTGCTATGAAGAGACACCACGACAATGGCAACTCTTATAAAGTAAAACATTTAATTGAGGTGGCTGCTTACAGTTCAGAGGTCTAGTCCATAATCATGGTGGGGAGTATGGCAGTGTGCAGGCAGACATGGTGCTGGCTACATCTTGATCAGAAGGCAACAATAAGTAGACCGAGGCCCTGGGCATGGCTTGACTATTTATGAGACCTCAAAGTCCACCCTACAGTGACTTATTGTCCTTACTGGAAGGTCATACCTACTCCAACAAAGCCACACCTCCTTTGAGTACCACTCCCTTTGTGCTTATAGGGGCCAATTACATTCAAACTATTACAGGGGGTATTTTTGATCTAGTACCAAAAGATAATAGTGAACTATTGAAAGTTTAAAAGCATGGAAAAGACATCATGGCAAGGACTTAGCGATGCTTAGCTGAGAAGCGGTTACCCCAGAGGCCTTCAGAAATAGCCTGCTTTTTCAGAAGAGATCTCAGTTTCTAGTCCTAGAGTCCACTCATGGTAGCTTCTAGGAAGTTCTTCATTGTTGACTTTGCGTCTTTCATAATAGCCTCGCCTTGGGACCTGAGGAAGATTCCTAAAATGGACTCCAGTGACAAACAGGTTTGGGAAAAATGGCAGAGAAATGGGAATGGAATTGAGACCAGAGGAAGACAGCGGAGGATGACACACACAGAGAACTAATGGAGGCCTCTATTTCCTGCCTGCCACTTCATGTTCCTCCACCCGTGACTCAGAGGAGCCTCTGAATGGCTTTGTTCCTTATCTCCCATGGCAACACAAGGCCATCATGCTGGTGGTGAAGATATGAATGCACAGCCCTTCACAGGAGCAAGATGTACCAGGCAGGCTGCGTGGTCTGATTCCTTTGTGTCTTGGAACTCAATGGTAGGAAACATGGCTCCTAGAGAGCCTGATTTCAGAGAGTTCCTTCTGGGTAGGACGGGCATCCCAGCTCACCACGCCACTGTCACCGTCCAGAGCCAAACCCAGAGCAGACCTTTGGAAACAAGCATGCTAGGGCAGGATTCTAGGCAAGCATCTCACTGCAGGAAAGGATCTGCTCTCTCTTTTGCCCTGGACTGCAGTGCAGAGCGAGGTGAAACGAGGTTCTGATGCTAGCACCACCTGTACACTACCAAACAACCTCTGATAGACTGTTCAATTTCTATGAACTCCATACCCTCTATCTGGAAAAAAAGTAACATGGAAATGGGATGGGGAGATTGCTCGGTGGGTAAGAGCCCATGGGGTGAAAACATGGGGTGAGAGCCTGAGTCCCAGGGCACGCATGTAAAAGCTAGGCATGTGTGTACCTGTAGCCAGAGCCAGGGGTCACAGGAACGGAAGACTGAAGGACACCTGGCCAGTCACCTAGGTAAAATGGTGATTTCCAAGTTCCCAAAGGAATAAGGAGGACAGTGACAGGACGGGACACCCAGTGTCCTCTGCACACACACAGGAGCACTCGGGCACTTCACACACACGCACACACACACTACACCACACCACACACACATTCGTGTGCATGGGCACACACAAAAATGGGGAAGAAATGAAATTGGAAATCTGTGCCCTGAGCTTGCCTGGATGCTGTAAGGGTTAGAGAAGTGCACGAACTCAAGGCAGCCTGCCACAGCTGCTGTCAGTAGGAGCGCTTAAGATGCACCAAACACTGCTCTGGGCAACTTAACACTTAATGTTATAAACCATTAAATCATTAAATAGCAATTTGCTCCAGGAGTTTTAAAACACATAGTGCGTGCTCCCCTTGAAGGAGAAAAGCTTCATTTGGAAAGTAACCTAACTAAGAAACCTAATGAAAACCATTCGGCAACGTTTGGTTATAAAAATTAGCAAACTAAAAGTGTGTAACCCTCCAATCCACAACCACCGGGCAGAGAGCTCAAGAAATGATTCTGTTACCATAGCAACAACAATTAAAAAGAAAAACAGGAATATAAATTAAAAATACGTAGAGAATCAATATGAAGAAGAGTCCAAGTAAAACCGAGAGGTTCAAAAGATGACTTGAATATAAGGAAGGAAATGGTGATGGTTGAATGCTCCATCACTGTAATCTCAGCCCCTGGGGAGCTGGTGAAGCAGGGCTGAAAGCGTGAGACCAGCCCCCGCTACATATAAAAATGTCTCAAAACCATAAACAATAACAAAAGACTATGATCTTTGGAGGAAATGTTTCTCAAAGACAAAACATAGTAAGCATGTTTATTCTCTCTTACTGATTTAAAAAAAACTACGATAATAAAAAAACAATTTTTTTCTTGACAAGCTGATTCTGAGGTTCAGAGAGAGAAAAAAATAATTAGCCAGGTAATTATGAAAATGGAGATTTGCGAAGAATTAGCCCACAAGCGAGAGTATATTCTAAAACTACTGAAATGGATGTAGTCCAAATCAAGAGAAATACAGGAAGCAGCAATAAAGCTCAGAAAATCTCAGGTAAGACGTTTTTGGGCTACAGAAAAGACTGTATTTAAAATGGGTAGAAATGTATTTTAATAAATTATATTGCTTTGGCCATCTGAGGCAAAAATAAATCTGAATCCTTACCTCGCTCCTTATATCAACATAAATTATAGATGGGCCAATATTGATGAATGTAAAAACCTAAGCCACAGTTGCACATCATGAGCAGGACCTAGAGGGATCTTATAGCTTGCTTATAGGTCTATTAGCAAGGAAGAAAGGCTGAAAAATCAATGAGCCAAGCAACCTTTTCAAACCCCAGGAAAAGAAACACAAAGCAGGCCCAAACAGACAGAAGGAAGGAGATGCTGGAGACGGTAGGGAAGGTGAAGACATGAACAAGCATGGTATAGCTGAAAGGCTTGCCAGAAGTTTATCCTTTGAAGCCAGGCATGACATCCCACATCCATAAACTTAGCACGCAGGAGGCAGAGACAGGATTGTGAGCTCCAGACCACTGAGAGAACAAGAGCTAGCAAGTGGATGGGCCTGAAACAGACAGACAGACAGACAGACAGACAGACAGACAGAGATTGATTGATTGATTGATTGACTGACTGACTGACTGACTACATGGTCTCTAAATATCAGCAGGAAAAATAGTAAATGGTTATATAGAGAAGAATGTTATTGGGGGAAATTCTAAAAATGAAAATATAGCTGGCTCTTACATTTTTTTTACAAATGCAAACAGATGTTCAGTTCCATGTGTAACAGGAGAAATACAATTGGAAAAACAATGGGATGCCATTTTCCCTATTATGATGGCAAATAATTAAACATGAGAAAGGGGGTTGAGAACACACATGTTGCTAGCGGAAGAGTTAGATGGTACGGTCTCGTTGGAAGAGAATTAGGCTATAGTTATCAAAATTCCAATGCCACAAACCCCTGACCACTAGGCCATGTCTATAAAAAAAATAGGAAGACATACAGTCATTTGGCATGCGTTTGGTTAAAGACACTCATTTGAAGATACTCCTTGAGCAGAGTCTGCAATATGGAAAACAGAAACAGTCTTGCTATCTATCAGCAAGGAGCTGTTTAAATCATTTATGGCACCTCCATGCAGTGACATTCTTAGTGTCATTAAAATGATCGGGGCTGCTCTTTATGTTCTGACCTAGAAATGTCTCCAAGATGGGCGGTTAAATGCAGAAAGGATAAAGAGGGCGTGGCTGTGTATGCCTGTCGAGCCAGAGATATTTCTTGATCAATACCTGACAGGTCAATAATTATGTCTCCTCTATGGTAAGGCGCTGTGTGAACAGGGGCAGGTATGGGATGAAGATTTGCCTTTTAGTGTTGTGTTCCCCATGTCTCCACCCCTGTATCCCATAGATCACTGTGGGTTTCTATATGCATGGCAGATCTGAAGGAAGGGTCACCCTATACCAACTATAATATTCCTCTAGGCCCTGCTCATTGCTTGGGGCAGACCTGCTAGGTTCTGATTCTGAGCTTCCCCTCTTTGGCTGCACAGTGAGGCTGGTGGAGGGGCCACAGGAGCTGGTGAGGAGTAAAGAAGAAAGTACACACAGCCCTCACTCAGTAAACAACAATTACTGCTTACAGCTTTTCTGGGAACCGGGAGAATGCCAGGAAGGACAGGAGGAACGGAGCCTCACACTCAAATGTGCACACTCCCTCCCTTCCGAAGTTGCCTCCGAACTGCTCGGGAAGAGAAACAGCAAGCAAAATTCTCTAATATGAGCAGCAAGGACATTGCTCCTCTCTGTACCTGAGAGGGAGAGAAAGAAGGTGTTCCAACTGCCTTGACTTCAGTCTGGCGGATGAACAGCCATTCGATGTAAATGATGCTCAGTGGGACCAGAGCATCAGCCAGGAGGGGGCTGGGAAGATGTGCTGGGTAATTCTGGGAATGGGAGGGCGACGTCAGTCCCACCAAACACCAAGAGAACTTAAGGTACAAAACCCGCGTCCCGTCAGCTCACTGAAGGCATGGAGGTTTCAGGACCAGCTTCAAATATAGACCCGTTTCCATAAAAGCATCAGCAGCTGTTTCTATAAATACCTCAGCCAGTTTTCCGGGGTTCTCATGTGACTTTGATGCCAACCTCAGCTGTGGGGATCCGTCACCATGGTGACTGGCCCCGTGACCAGCCACTCTTCATTCATAGCAGGTTGCTGCGTCCTGGATTGAGGGTGGAGTGATTAAGGGAGGTGGAAAGCGGACCAAGGGTAGGGGAAGGAACAGGGATGAACAATGAGTAAGGATGATGTCTCCAGTCCCTGGAGAGGCTCGGTGCTCCAGCCTGACTGTTAGGATGCTCTGACAGAATTATTGATCTCTCCGGCTCCTGTCACAGGAGAAACATTTTTTTTTTATTCAGGTCGAAGTAAATTTCTTTGCCTTTGAGTCAGAGAATTAAAGATTCAGAGCTGGAAATAATCCTCTATCATTGTTGTCGGTACAGATGAAGTGCAAGGCCCAGAAAGGGGAGGCAACTTCTACAAGGTCACACAGCAAGACTTTTGCAAAACTGGGGCAACCGTCCCCACGCTGCAAGTCCTCCCTGATTCCTCTCCATTTAAGTAGGGCTCCCCTCTGGGCAAGGTCTGCTGTGGCCTGTAGAGATCTAAGTATGACCTCTGATGCTCAGGACATGAGGTTCCTTTGCTCCTGTGTTACTGAACCTGGGTGGGGCCATGAGTGAGCACAGAGCTCATTTAGTCTGTGCCAGGTCAGCCCTGAACCTGACTGATAAGTGTAGGAGGGAATGACTAATAAACCAGAGGTCCCGCTGCAATTAGCAAAGTCAGTTCAGGCTTAGTTAGCTATGGTGATCTCTGTATGATCAAAATGTCTCAGACCCACCCTATCTTGTGCCTGTCCGTGTTTCACTCTGAGGTGAAATGAAGAGACATGGAGTGAACGTTTTTCCACACAGAGAGCACATGCCCACTGTAATTAGCTATCAGGGGTAAGAAAATCAAAGAGACTTTCTTTTTTTTTTTTGAGCCACGATCTCACTATATTGCCCAGGTTGACCTCAAACTCTTTTTTTTTCCTGCTCCAGTCAATGGAAGGGAACCTTATTTGGTCCTGGGATCATGGGCCAGGTATAGCCCCAGCTTTATTTGACCTTCTTCTTGGGGCGCAGATTGTGGGTGTGACCACATTTCTTGCACGGGGGTACAGGCATGCATAGCACTTGTGGCAGATCATCTTGTCACAGTTGTACTTCTGGGCAAGCTGACAAAGGGCCGGCTCGATGATGCCACCACGCAGGCGAGGCACCAGGGGCAAGGTGGAGTCTTTCTGGATGTTGTAGTCCAAAAGAGTGTGGCCGTCCTTCAGCTGTTTGCTGGCAAATATCAGCCTCTACTGGGATGGGACGCCTTTCTTGTCTTGTATCATGGCCTTGACATTCTGGATAGTGTCACTGGACTTGTCCTCAAGAGTCTTACCCATCAGGGGCTTCACAAAGATCTGCAGGCTGGCGTTCACACGGCCACCTCGTGGAAGAGAAAGAGCTGCCTCTTGATTCTTGATCAAATTCTTGATCTTCCTATCTTAGCCTCCCCAATGCAGGGATTATAGGTACATACCACCATGCCCAGTCTGAAGAGACTTGCTAATTCACAAACTACGCTCCAGAGAGGTTCTCAGATCTGGAATTAGAGTGAACCATAGAAATCAAAGTGGGCTTCCAGGAAGTGAGGAAAAAAATTATACCCTGAAACATGGGTTGGAAGGAGCAAGAGGAAATGTTCGGGGCAGAGGTTGGGCGGTGAGGGCAGGGGAGAAAGTGTGACCATGGTGATTGTGGTGACCAAGGTTCAGAAAAGGAATTAGCTGCTGGTCACAAGCTCATTCATATGATTCCCTCAAATGGGCCGCAGAAGCACCATAGAGGGCCTGGGAGGCGATTACTTCAGATAAAGAAACATTGTGTTAAAATTTTCTGCACAGGACTGAGAACAAATGAAGATGTTGTCATGGGACTGGAAGATCAGCAACAGCAATTACAGGCTCTATCGTCACCTGGTCCTGGGACAGATGCTCAGCAGGCTCTGCAGAGGTTAACACACACACACACACACACACACACAAGTGCGCACACACACAACCGTGGGTGTGCTACAGCCTAGCAGCTTCCAGGGAAACCCAGGCAGAGGCTCAGGGGCTCTGCCTCTCTTCACTCCTGCCATGTTCCTATACCTCAGGATAGAAATCAGAGAGTAGCATGTCCCTCCTGTCCTCACCCACCTCTATTATCCAGCCAACGGAGGGACTCCAATAATTAGTTTCCCAACATGGAAGGGACAGAGGATTTATTCCATCAGAAAGGAGGAACTTCATCTATGCTAGTCACTGTTCCTGTGTTTACTCAGCCAGGACAGCAGCCCCTGGAGTCCGGAGACTCTGCCGCACCCGTGTCTGAAACGTTCCTCTGCCTTACAGCAGGGCTCATGGGACATCCATGCAGGAAGGCCTGGGACATGCTGGCATTTTGCTCAGCTTTGGAGGTGGGCCTGAATCTGAATTCCGGCTGTGTCACTTACACAAGTGGCCTTCAGAGCTTATTTAGTCTCTGAGCCTCCGTTGCTTCCCTTGTGAGAAGGGATGTGTCACCTACCCTGAAGAGAAGCTGTGGTGAGGGATGATGGTCACAGTGGCGTGGAAAAAGAACTGATGTGGAAATCGCTTCTTTTCCCCTACAGGACATGGAGAAGGAAGAGTGTGCATCCACACACTTGTCAACACACACACATGTGCATACTCACAACATACACACACGTGCATACTTACAACATACACACATACCCCCTGTGGTGGTTTGAAAGAAAACGGCCCCGGAGGGAGTGGCACTACTCGGAGGTGTGGCTTGGCTGGGGCGGGTGTGACCTTCTTGGAGGAAGTGTGTCCGTGTAGAGGTGGGCTTTGAGGTCTCATATGTGCTCAGGCCACACCCAATTCTCAGTTTGCTTCTGTTATCTGCTTATCGAGAGATAAAACTCTCAGCTCCAGCACCACGTCTGCCTGCATGCCACCATGTCGCACTATGATGATAATGGACTGAACCTCTGAAACTGCAAGCCACCCACTTAAATGTTTTCCTTTATATGAGTTGCCGTGGTCATGGCGTCTCTTCATAGCAACAGAAATCCTAAATAAGACATGCCCCCACCAAACCTACATCCTTCTCTTTCTTACCTGAGTACCTCCAACTCACCCTAATGTCCCTCAGTCAACTATGCCTGTACTTATTAGTGACCATGGCACCTCCCTTAGGAGCACAATACAGCTTACTTTTAACAGCAATGACGATGAGAATTATCCTATGAACACCTTTATACTGGACTGAGCATGTACCACAGACGAGATCACAGGAGTTAATCCCTGTTCACAGCCATGCAGCTGAAAGGTAACCCAGGTGGGACAGGAGACCACCCTCACTGGATTAGTTGCTTTTGTAGAATGTCCATCAGAAACGATGAAAGGGAGATGTCTGTTTGGGCTCACGGATTTGCAATCCACCATGGCAGAAAAGATCTAACAACTAGAAGGATTGGTCTTCGGTGGTGAGAACTTCAACCTCGGCTCCTGTGGTGATAACAGAGGCACAAGGAGAGCCCAGATGTGAAGCAGGGTGGGCATATCATCCTCAAGGCCCATCCTCGGTGCCCTACCTTCATCAGCTAAGGCGTACACCCCAGTGGTCCTACCACCTCCCAAAATATCACTACCGCTGAGGACCAAAGTCAAAACACCTGAGCCTTGTGGAGGACATTTCCCATCCAAACCCAAGGAGCTGACCTGTTCCCACAGGTTGATATGCACTGTTCCTCATGGCTACCTGTGCTGTTTCCATCTGTAATGTACACAGGCATGACCAAAACATCATAGACCTTGGAGTCAGCTCGAAACAGGTATAAAGCTTACTCCCAACTCAAATGGATCGGCCCAATTCAGTCCTTACCTTTCCAAATCTCGCTTTCCTCATTTTGAGTTGTCAAGGTTTTAAAAGATAAGCTATTCCAGGTGTAGGGGCTCACGCCTGCAATCTATCACTCAGGAGGCTGAAGCAGGAGGATGGCTATGAGTTCAAGGTTCGGCATGAGTTGCACAGTACGTTGCAGACCAGCCTGAATCTTACCAAGAATGACCTTAAATAAAGTTGATTTTAGTTACTTTTGTAGTTACTGTAATGAAAATGCAACTTAAGGGAGGAAGGCTCACAGTTTGTGGATTCAGTCCTTCACGGGAGCCAGCCCAGGCAACTGGTCACATTGTATGTAGTCAGGAGACAGAGTATGATGAAAACTTGTACCCAGGCAGATTTCTCCTTTTCATAAAATCTAGGACCCAAGCCCAGGGAATGGTGCCATACACTTTTAGTGTGGGTCTCCCTACCTCAGTTAACCCAATCAAAATAATCCCTCACAGTCATAGCCAGAGGCTAACACAACCTAGACAGTCTCTCACAACCTTGCCCAGAGACTTCTTTTCTAGGTGCTTCTAGGTAGTGTCCAGTTGATGTCATATTAACCATCACAATGACGGTGACAATGCCTTAGCTAGAACAGTGCTTGCCTTGCGTGCCTGAGGCTCAGGGCTCAATCCCCAGCTCTGTATAAACGCAGCCTGGTGGCATGTGCTTTCTAATCCTAGCATTCTGGAGGTAGAGGCAGAAGCAGGAAGATAAGCAGTTCAGGTCCTCCTCAGCTGCACAGCAAATTCCAGACAAACTTGGGATGTTTGAAAACACTATCTCTAAGTAAACGAACAAGCAATGATATGCCGTAGGGGTGGGCCTGTCTTGGAATAAGCGTTACCCATCTTTTTGTTCTCATGCAACTGCAGGTCATAGGGGACCACTCTCCAGCAACGTCCTAAAAGTTCCTGTGTACCCCTTCTTTTTATCTCTTACAGCCTTCATGGAGTCCATGTTGTTGGTATCTCCACTCCACAAAGGCAAAGTTCAAGGAGATTAGGAAACTTATGTTAACCAAATACAAATAAGAAACGGGCCTTGGATTTGACCCTAGATCTATCTGATCACAAAGCTCACATGATTTCTACACCATGACTCCTGAGACTTGTCACCTAGGGCTTACAGGTGACTCCTCATGCATTTCTTCTATGAGGAAGTTCAAGCAGGATCCCAGATTCTATCTCATGAAAAAGCCAGAGAATCTGTCCATTAGCTTTCTGTAACTATAACAATATACTGTGATGATCAACACATAAAAAGAAAAGAATTTTATTTGTTTATCATTTTAGAGCCTCCAGACCCTATGCTTACATGAAGGAACTATATTTATTTTTTGGATAGTTCAACTTTTTAAAACTTTTTATTGATTCTTTGTGGGTTTTACATCATGCATCCTGGTCCCACTCCTCTCCCCATCCCCTCACCTCTGCCCTCTGCCCTTGTGACCTCCCCCCAAACAAAACAAAATTTTAAAGTATAGTCTTAAACAAAAGCAAGAAATACAAAAAATTTCAGTGCGGAAGCTGTGGTGTGGCTTCTACAGGGAGTCACACAATTCACCCCTTAGACCATACATCTTTACTTGTAAGTGTTCTGTGCAATGGATCGTTGGTCAAGGCCTCCAGATTCTGCTACTCCATCCATACTTGGCCCTGACTGGGACTCCTCCTGAATATCCTGTCATGGGGGTCCTGCATCTTTGGGTCTGCAGATCTGGCCCTTCAGATACTCCAGCAGTTCATAATTGAGGAGGATGTTGGGGTGGGCTTGCTCATAGCCCTGGTTCTGAGCCTGGGTGACTGTGGGTTGGACAGCTTGTCTGCCAGCTTTCCCTCATCAATACCAGGGCAAGCTATCCAGCACTGCCCCAGCTAGCTCACCCAATGCAGTAGGCAGCAAGGAGCTGGGCCAGTTCCGCTCTTACACGCTTGGGTCTGGCTCTCCCATGCTCTCTCACCAGGGCCAGCTCTACTGTTTTCCCCAGCTCAGAGAGAGGATGGAAAGATGGTTCAGAGGGTAACGGCACTGACCAGGAAGTCTGACAGCCAGGTTTGATCTCTGGGATCCAAATGACAGAAGGAGAGAATCAACTCCCACAGTTGACCTCCATATGTACACCCATTGGGGGGAGAGAGAGAGGAAGAGAGACACAGAAAGAGACACACACACACACACACACACACACACAGAGAGAGAGAGAGAGAGAGAGAGAGAGAGAGAGAGGGAGAGAGAGAGAGAGAGAGAGAGAGAGAGATAAATAAATAAATGTAATACAAAACTGTTGGTTGAGGTTTCTGTCCTGCCCAGTCCCACAGAAACACACGGAGGCCTACATTAATTATAAACTGGTTGGCTCAGGGTTTCTTATTAACTAACTCTTACATCTTACGTTAATCCACAATTCTTGTCTGTGTTAGCCACGTGGCTTGGTACCTTTTATCAGTGAGGCATTCTCATCTTGCTTCCTCTGTATCTGGGTGACCACTGCAGTCTGAGCCTTTCCTCTTCTCTGAATTCTGGTATTCTGGTCACCCCTCCTAATACTTCCTGCCTGGCTACTGGCCAATCAGCATTTTATTAAATCAATACAAGTGACAAATCTTTACAGGGTACAAGACCATTGCCCCACGGCACAAAACTATTTTTTAAAAACAAGAGTAAGAAAAGGAAAATCCAGGACTCCATAATTCCTAGCTGGAGCTTGCCCCTAAAGACCTGAAGACCTCCCACTAAAACCACAACTGGTTTACACTACACCCAAAAGTGCTTAACTGGAGGCCAGACTTTCACCAACTGTGCCTTTGGAGGGACATTTGTGGTCTAGCCTCTAACATAGGATGTCAAAAGACTTGCCCAGGGTACAGACCAGCTGGTAGCCATCAATCCTACAGCTGAGGACTCCTGCATCCAGAGATTCAGTTTCTGCCTTGCTCCCTGCTGCCTGTGACTGGGATCCTTGGGATAGAGATGCTAGAACTGTGGATCTTGGCCAGAAAGCCTCCAACCATGGAGGAATTTGCTTTGAAGACAAAAGCTGACTCCTGGCAAGGGCAGTCATTCCTATTTCTGCTACCGACAAATGGGCGGTTGCCACGGATTCCATGATAAATCTTTCTGCTAAAGATGATGCATCACTTGGGGCTGGTTACAGGCACAGAGTCTTTGGACATTATACAAGTCAATTACTGAGACCAAGGCTTCAGCACTGAGCAGAGATATTTTCATCGAGTGTGGCTGAAACAGAGCCAGGTAGTCCCTGGGATCCAGCTAGGAAACTATGTCTGCTAGCGGTGATGAGGAGAGGTGAAACCTGCCTCCACTCCCATCATGATGGCCTCTACTCTCTGTTTCCCCCTGTGGTCACCAGTAGGCACTGAATCAACCAGGAATATCTAGCACATTCTAGAATCCCCAATCTAGGAAGGAAAGATGGCTCAGCAGGTAAAGACACTTGCCGCCAAGCCTGCCAACCTGAGTTCCATTTCCAGGAACCGCATGTTGAAAGGAGAGCAATGACTCTCAAAAGCTTTTCTCTGAATGGCACACAAACATGCACACCTTCCCGACCCCCCCCCCCCACAAAATAAATGAAGAATATAGTTTTTAGAATCCCCAGCTCAATGCATCCTTGCTCTCAGTTACCTGGAATTAAAAAAGTAAGTTTCCACTCCAAACTAAACCCCATGGACAATCTGAAAATATGGCCTTGCTCTTTCAGTCCCAGGAAAGGCATTTCTGCTGCGTCCTAACTGTACCTGAGCCCCAAACCTCCCAGATTATCTCTCCCGCCTCTCCAAATGCCCTGGACATTACAGTCTTCCAAGTGATGCCATTCTCCAGGAATTGCTCTAAGCCAGCAGTCCCCCAACCCTTAACTGAGAAGCACTTGACCAGGCCTTCTGGGTACAAGGGTTTTGACCCTATATATTTGCCGCTCCTCTGGCCCAAGCATGTTTTTCTTTTCTTTCTTCCTTCCTTTCTTTCTTTCATCCTTCTCTTTCTTTTTTCTTTTTCTTTTTTCTTTTTTCCTTTTTTTTTTTTGAGACAGGGTTTCTCCGTGCAGCCCTGACTGCCCCAGAACTCACTTTGTAAGCCAGGCTGTCCTTGAACCCACAGAGATCTACCTGTCTCTACCTCTCGAGGACTGGGATTAAAACCATGCACCCACACCGCCAGGCCGACTTATTTCTTATTTGCCAGTTAGCTGATCCCCAAAGGCTGCTTCTACTTGCCGTGGTTTTGTGCAGATCCTAACCCCTTTGAACCCCCAACTTTCCCATCTGAAATTGTGGCAATGGTCTATCTAGCACCAAAATGTCAAGAGAGTCACCCCTGGGGTCCCAAAGGGACAGTTAGAGGTGGTCAGAGCATAAGATGAGGGGGCTGGAGCTGATCAGAAACAAGGAGGTGAAAGATTGAACCTTGAGGGCCATAGCTTGAATCACTGAGATCTTGAATGTTATACTAAAGTGCTGAGATTTTATTTTAAAGGTGGTGAAGAAAAAGCATGGTGGTAGGACTGCCAGATTTAGCCATGAGAATGCCAGACGTCCAGTTAAATTAGAACTGGAATCGCACATCCTGTATTTTGTGTGGCAAGCCTGTTTGGAAATGACAGAAAAAGTCCTCTGGATTCTAAGCAAAGGCTACAGTGCAGGTGACAAAACTAGGAGCGAGAAGACTGCATCGGGGGTTATTACATACCAGGCAATCATTAAAGCTAGTGTTTGCTGAACACTCCTTTGCCAAGCACCGCTTCTTAGAACTGTACATGTAGGATTCATTTAATGTCATAACAAACCAATGAAACGTGTGCCTAATATCATCTTCGCCTTACAGGTGAGGAGGCTGAGTACAGAGAGGTTAAGTAACTTACCCCAGGCCACACAGTTAGCTAATGACAGAGCAGAGACTGCAGGTAAAAAACCCCACATTGCCATGCACACCCAAGCGATAGTGAAAATCAAATGACTGAAACTATGTTAAAGCTCTTGTCCACTGGAAGGTGTGGCAGGAGGGGGGGGGGTCCTCAGGAAACCCATTGTGTGACAAGATACTCACATTTCACATCATCTGATTCTCTATGAAGAAAGAGAGTAGAACCGGAACCAGAAAAAGAACCAGGTCCTCTTCCTAACCAATCAGCAACAGGGCTTTAGCCTGATCCACTTCATCCCTCCACTGTTGTCCTTTATGGGCAACAGTGAGACTTGAGGCCAGAGAATGAGTTGTAGGGGTGAAGAGCATCCAGAGGGAGGCCAGGAAGGTACAGCCCTGGCCAAGGGACACACAGGAGGACAGTGGTCCCCTAAGATTTAGGAAGTACTATCAGCAATAATGAAGGTTGACTAGTTGAGTCCTGGAATAGGAGAGCTGAAAGGTCGTGTTAACCAGACAGGAATGATGACGAGGAGGGACCTGGGCCCCTCCTGGGGACCAGAGGGAAGCTATATTTAGCTTAGAAAGCACTAAACTAATGGGACCAAAACAATGAATCAGTTGAAGCCCAGAGACACCAATGATGACCCTGGAGTCACGGGGAAAGGAAATGAAGGCAGAAAGGGGGACTGGGGGTCTTCCAACTGTCACTGCTGAGTCTGGCACCAATGGAGTCGTAGTCTAGACTCCAAGAAAGGATGGAAGCAAGGAATGATGGGACATGCTTGTGATCCCAGTTCTCAGGGGGTTGAGGCAGAAGGATTACATGGTTGAGGTCAGTCTGGACTACACAGGCAGTACAAGGCCAGCCTGAGTGGCACAGTGAGATCCTATTTCAAAAAGGACCAAATGGAAACGCTCCGAAGGGAAGGGCATGGTCAGGGTTTGGGGTCCCTGCCTTAGGCACTCAGTTTTTGGCTCTTTAAGTGTGAAATAGAAGCTGGGGCAGGACTGGACTAAGAGTAAGACGTTGAGAGCTAAGAAACACCTCTCTCTCTCTCTCTCTCTCTCTCTCTCTCTCTCTCTCTCTCTGTGTGTGTGTGTGTGTGTGTGTGTGTGTGTGTGTGTGTGTGTGTGTGTGTGTGTGTTTCTTTGGCTGGCTTAGGAAGGTAAATGGGAAGCTCTCCCATGGATCCATCCCGTTATTCCTTCCTTTGTCCCTGCCACTACCTGCTAGCCTTCACACGCCATTCTATTTCCCTCCTCTGTACCGACTACCAGCTTCCTTCTAAGACCTTGAGACAGATCCCATTCCCATCTGCAGAGAATCAGGCGGGAGACAAACGTGCCACCTCACATCTCAGCCTGCCTGGCTGCCTGCCTGCCTGCCTCTTGCTTTCCACCCCCAATATGCCACCCGCATTACCCCCTCCCACCGTCTGGCTCACAAAATATCCCTGCTCATCGGGACTTCTCTGCTCTGGTGCACCACCCAGGGAGCTGGCGAGCTAGCGGAGGGGACAGCATGAAAGGCTCAAGGGGATAGGAGGAGGCTCCAGCCCTGCCAGCCTGGAAATGTACAAAGCCCATCCCTCGGGACCAAGCCCGAGCCTGACGTCAAACCGAGGCTGAAAATACAGTCTGGAAAGTCACGAGGTGCCCATGAAAAATGAGCTGCCCTCCCCAGACAGAGATGTGGGAGCGCGGAAGGGACGTAAATCCCAGCTCCTTAGAGTCCCTGAGCAGCGTGAAGAGCCTCAGAACCTCTAGAATTTCTGCTGAGAAATTCCTAACTCCCTCGTCCCACTCCAGGGACTGCCCTGGACAGGACACCTGCAGTCCCTCCTTCCTCAACCCCTCACATGTTCGCACCCCTAGTAGCAACCTGTGCCTGACGACTGAAAGGCAGGGTTAGGGGTAACTGAGTTCAGCGCCCCCTAAGGTCTATCTAGAGCTTCTTTAGCTAAGTCACAGTGTGGTGAGGACTTGATTCCCCAATCCTTACCCAGAAGTTCCAGAGAAACCAGAGGTGAGGCCCAGATGTGCTGGTGAAGGCCGTTGGCTATACTAAGCCATTGTTATTCAGGGAGCCCCCTTTCCAACCTCCTTCTCTCCACCTACTCATCTTTGCAAGCTCTCCTTAGTCCAGCTCTCCTGAGTCATTCCTTTATCCCAGGAAACACAGAGGTTCATTCAAGGTCTCTGAATGGCTTAGCACACACTTCCTCACACACACACACACACACACACACACACACACGTACGAATGCATACACATTTGTGTAGCACACATGTGTGCACACATGCACACTTACTCCCCCATCCCTTTGTTACCATAACTAGTGCCTGTGTATTTTGCTTGTTTCTCTCCTCATTAGAATGTAAGCTCAGTAAAGGTGAGGAATTTATGCTTGATAGTTTCTTCTAATTGAATCAGACTCTTCTCGCTTAATATCCTGTATGTAACTTAGCTCCTGAATAGTTGGGGCATTGTGCTGAATAGTTTTATGTCAACTTGACATGAATTAGAGTTATCTGAAAGGAGGGAAGCTCCGTTGAGAAAACGCCTCCATAAGATCCCTCTATAAAGCGTTTTCTTAATTAGCAATTGATGGGGGAGAGCCCATACCATTGTGAGTGGTGCCATTCCTGGGCTGTTGGTTCTGGATTTTATAAGCAAGCAGGCTGAGCAAGCCATGATGAGCAAACCAGTAAGCAGCATTCCTCCATGGTCTCTGCATCAGCTCCTGCCTCCAGGATCCTGCCCTGTTTGAGTTCCTGTCTTGACTTCCTTCAATCAACTCTTACCTGGAAGAGTAAGCTGAAATTAACCCTTCCCACCTCAAGTTGTTTTATGGTCATGGTGTTTCCTCTCAGCAATAGAAACTCTAAGTCAGGCATCTTATATTAGATGGAGAGAGAATGAGAGAGGAAAGGATTTAAAAACTGTTGACAGATGGAAATTGTAAATGCACACAGATGGAAATACAGGTTTCCCAACAACTGACCAGACAGCTATGATGGGTGTTTTAACCACCTTCTTCCAAGGCAGGTCTGTGTTCCTGCTGCCCTCAGCAAGCTGCTCAGCTGGTTCTGGTGTCCTTGCCTGAGGTGGGATCGAGTGCAGGACACGTGGTGGTGCCTCAAGCAATTCTATTGAACATGGAAGAAGCTGGTTTGCGCATAGCCTAGGACATAGGGAGGGGACAGACACTGGTCTAGTTTGTATAAACGGCCAGAATACATTGACTTCTTAAAAGTTTGACACCCAAATAACTAAGTTACCAGCTAGGCTGTAGGATGTGGCTTTGACAGTTTTTCATTTCCCAGGGTCTGTGGCTGACATAGAGTGCTCACTTGTCTTCATTCCTCACATCTGTGGACGGCCTGCCCAGGACTGAATGAAGTGTGAGAGGCTCAGTCTCCATAAGCAGCATGCAGGTGAAAAGCGCTCCCCTAAGCCTCTAAACCCCCTCCCTTTCCACCTCCCTCTGGATAGCACTTGCTAGTGCTGCTGCCTGTGCTTCTAACAAGGCCCAGGAGAGCCTGGGGGACTGACACTAGGGCCCTATTGGTGCTCTGAGAGGTCCCGCTCTTCCTGCAGAAGGGAACACCTTCCTCTGTAGAGGTTTCCCCTCAAGGATGTGAGTCTGTGCGTTGCTCAGGGCAACCAGATCCCCCTGGGAACACTGTGTGCAGAATGCAGCTTACCTGTAGCCCAGCATCAACTCTGCCTCAGCCCCATGGGCTTTCCCCAGGAGTTGCTGAAGAAGGGCAGAGAAGAAATCTGTTGCCTCCTACTTTATTCCTAGCCCCAGCTCAGGGATTGGTCCAGCAGAGACACTTGACATACAGATTCTGAGCCAACATAAATACAACTGACAAGGCAGAGAGTGCAGCTGCAGGCTGTGAGGGCCCCTGGGGTCAGTGGATCTCAATTCTACCACTTATTACCTAATTATCTGAGCGATCCTGGTCTAGTGTCTTGCCTTACCAAGTCTCAATTCTTCAAGTGAAAAGTAGAGCTAACCATCCATCTCATCCACTCTTTATAAACGACCCTGTTTTTATAACATGACCAGCAGGAAGAGGGAACTGTACAAACGGCATACGTGTGCAGACAGAGGCAGGATGCACTGTGTCCACAGCCTGCAGTCCCTCTGCCCCTGAAGGAGATATGGGGCTCATCCACCAAACACAGCTGATTGCATGTCACCAGTATCTCCCAGCACTGTCCCCAGAGAAGCGGCACTTGCAGAGGTTCATGGAGTCATGCCTGGAGATGAGCCAAGTGGAACCTGGCTGTGCAGCAGTAAAGGAGGGAAAGCCATGGACGGAAACCTGGCAGGTACCTGTCCCTCTCGAGGGAGGATGAAGCCTTCTCCGTGGCATCATCTTTTTGTACACCATGAAGACATGTTGCTTTCATTGGTTTAATAAAGAGCTAAATGGCCAATAGCTAGGCAGGAAGAGGTTAGGCAGGACTTGTCGACAGGGAAAGAGTGCTGGGGTGAAGAAGAGGGAGATGCCAGTCAGATGCAAAATAAGCAGGATATGTATAAGATGAAGTAACAAGGGCTGGAGAGATGGCTCAGAGGTTAAGAGCATTGCCTGCTCTTCCAAAGGTCCTGAGTTCAATTCCCAGCAACCACATGGTGGCTCACAACCATCTGTAATGGGGTCTGGTGCCCTCTTCTGGCCTGTAGGTACACACACAGACATAACAAATAAATAAAATATATTTTTTATAAAACAGGTATCACTGTCTTCTTTTTTTAAGATTTGTTTATTCAATATGTATACAGTGTTCTGCCCACATGCATGCCTGAAGGCCAGAAGAGGGCACCAGATCTCATTACAGACGGTTGTTAGCCACCTTGTGGTTGCTGGGAATTGAACTCAGGACCCTTGGAAGAGCAGCCAGTGCTCTTAACCTCTGAGCCATCTCTCCAGCCCCCTAAATAAAATATTTTTTTTTTAAAAAAAGATGAAGTAACAAGTCATGAGCCATGTGACAGCAAAATAATGAGTAGAGATGGGTTGGTTTAAGTTTTAAGAGCTAGTTAGAAATAAGCCTAAGCAACGGGCAAAACATTTATAGTTAATAATAAGCCTCTGTGTGGTTATTTGGGAGCTGGTTGGTGGGAATTATGCCTCCACCTTCTCTTAAGGAGCTTCAACTGATTGGGTCAGGCCTGCTCACGATAACTTCCCTAACTTAAAATCAACCAACAAGGAGCCATGATTATAGGTACAAAATCCCTCACAGTAACACTAGCATTTAACTGAACACTTAATTCAAGGGCAGTGTGTCTCCTGCTTATCCAAAGCACTCCAGTCAGTATATTTCAGAGATACTTAGATATCAATGCTTTACTAAAGCGGTTTTCACAGCAGCTAAATGATGGAGCCAAGCTGGGTGTCCAGCAACAGAGAAACGGACAAAGAAAAGGTGGTAGGTTTGTGTACACAGCGGAGTCTTTCTCATCCTTCCAGATGGATGAAGTCATGCTGGTTGCAGGGAAACAGATCCAAACAGAGAAAAATTATAGTAGGTGATCTAAGCCAATCCAGAAAATACTGTGTTTTTTCTCATGTGTGGTTCCTATATTTTGTACAGATATACAAAACCATGTGTGTATGCAGCATAAAATAGAGGAAATAAAACTGGGGGGAAGGGTACAGAGAACTAGCTGAGGGGAGGTGTAAAAAAGGATGGTAGGAAAACTGGGTAGAGAATACATTCAACATTAACCATTAACAAAACCCCTCACAAAATAAACTAAATGTGTGTGTGTGTGTGTGTGTGTGTGTGTGTGTGAGAGAGAGAGAGAGAGAGAGAGAGAGAGAGAGAGAGAGAGAAAGACAGACAGACAGAGAGAGAAAGAGGGGGGGGAGAGAGGGAAATGACTCAACTGCCGTGTCCCCCAAGTCCCATGAGAGTAGATCACTCCTTGCCAACTGTCGGTGAAACCACACAGGAAAGGGAATTCTGGGAGTGTGGTTTTGCCTAGCGTCAGTGAAGCCATCACGTACCTACTTCATAAAGACACCTGCTGTCACGCAGAGTGCTGAGCCACAGGCCACCATCTTTCACAACCATTAGAGCAGCTTATTTGTAGGGAATTTAATTAATTTGCTCAAAAACACAATAGTTAAGACTTACCCTTCTTTGTTTCTCTGGCTCTGTCTTTCTCCTCCCTCTCTGTCTCTGTCTTTTGTTCCCCCCTACATGTGTGTGTGTGTGTGTGTGTGTGTGTGTGTGTGTGTGTGTGTACACGTATCACGTGTGAGGGGAGTCTAAGATCAGAAGTAGATGTTAGATCTACTGGCGCTAGAGTTACGGGTAGTCGTGAGTGGCTCAGTTATATATTTGAACGAGGGTCCTTTGTAAGACCAACAAACTCTCTTAACCTCTGACCCACCTATCTAGCCACTTCATTCTTTTTGTGTGTGTGTGTATGATTTACCAAAGTTCACAGGCAGCTGAGACTTGAACGGGTATTTACCTGACTCCTTCATAACTTCATCTGGAGCAGAGAGTCTGATAAGAGGAAGGAGGACAGAAAACCATTTACCTCACATCAGAAAAGGCTAGAGGAAGAGACCTGGGTTTCCAAGGCCATCTTGGCCTAGCATAAAAGAAGACCACATTTCTTTTTTCAGTATTGAGGATTAAATACAGGACCTTGTACATACTGTGTAAATGCTCTACTTCTAAGCTGAATCTTCAGACCTTTTTGTAACTTTAAGAGAGTGTCTTACTGAGTTGCCCAGGCTAGCTTTGAACCCACAATCCTCCTGTCTCAGCTTGATGAATAGTTGGGCAAGCAGACCTAGCTGTTAATGTTTCTTTTTTTTTTTTACTTTGTCTGTAAATTGCAATCACTTTTATTTAAACGTTTTTTCTCTCCCTTCTTTTTTTTTTCAAAGTTTATTAAATTATGAAAGTTTACATTTCCGCCCCTCCTCCCAACACCCTCCCACTTCCCCCCTCCCCCTCCTCCTCCCTCTCCATCCTTAAGAGCAGTCCGGGCTTCCAGCCCTGTGGGAAGTTCAAGTTCCTCCCCCCTCCCTCCAGGTCCAGGAAGGTCTATAACCATACTGATGAAGATTTTGCTTATCACCATAGATCCTTCATCCGACGATGGATGGCGATACAGACGGAGACCCACATTGGAGCACCGGACTGAGCCCCCCATGGTCCAAATGAGGAGCAGAAGGAGGAAGAACATGAAAAAAAAAAAACTCAGGACTGCGAGGAGTGCGATCACCCACTGATACAAGGGGACTGATCTAATGAGAGTTCACCAAGGCCAGTTGGACTGGGACTGAACGAGCATGTGATCCAACCAGATTTTCTGAATGCGGCCGGATTCTCTGGATGTGGCTGGCCCGGAGCCTTTCTGAAAAGCCATTGACAATGACACTGGGACTTGTTTCCTCTGTTAATGTTTCTTTTCCCCAAACAAAGTGTAGCCTGTGCCAAACCTCCATCCTACCAGTCCAGAGGAAAGTTCATGTTGGTGTGGAACTTCCTTGCCCACCCGCCCAAATCTGGGCTCCCCCACATCACTGAACACTCAAGAAGCACATGCTGGTCTCTGAAACCAAGAGACTTTCTGAAGACAGTGAGAAAGGAGGGAGGAGTAGGGAGAGACGAAAGGGAGGACTGTTTTCTTGTGTTAAAGAGACTAGAAAGTGAGCTGAGCGTGGTAGTGATGCCTTTAATCCCAGCACTCAAGACTCAGAGGCAGGCAGATTTTGAGGCCAGTCTTGTTACAGAAAAAATTCCAGTACATTCAGGGCTATACAGAAAAACAATGTCTCAAAGGGGAAAAAAAGAGGAGAGGAGAGGACAGAAGAGGAGAGGGGAGGGGAGGGGAGGGGCGGGGCGAGGAGGAGAGGGGAGGAGAAAGAAGGGGAGGGGAGAGGAGGGAGGGAAGAGGAAGGGAGGAGAAGGGAGAAGAGGGAAGGAGAGGGTCAGGAAGGGGAGGGGAGAGGAGGGGAGGAGAGGGGAGAGGATAGACTAGAAAGCACAAAAGACTGTTTTGCAGCTAAGATTCACACGTGACCCGGCTTCACCAAGGAAGTTCCTACATGACCCTTAGAGGCAGGGTAAAGGGCAAAAATGGCAGCCAATGAAAGACAGCACTGGCCGAGGGAATGAGGGTTTCCCGGGGCAGCTATGGAGGTTTTTAGTATTCCCAGAGTATGGACAGAAGGGTAATGGTTTCCCCAGATCCCTCTGGTGGGATTTCCCCAGGGTATTTGTCTCAAAACCATGCATCTCCTGGACCTTCAGAAAGTTCTAGAAACAACTTAACATCCTCTAATAAATTCCTGTCTGTGTACATTAGCCAGAATGGCATCTGTCACCCCCAACTTAGAAGAATGATTCAGATCAGAAGAGATTCCAAGTGAGAAGCCCTCAGGAAATGAGGATCTGGAACTCATTCTCAGTGTTTTGAGGCCATGGCGAAATGGCCAGCAATAGAGGAGGTGAATGGCTCATCTTGACGAGAGTTCCTGAGGCACCTGAGGCCACCATATAACTGGAGAAAGGTTTTTTTGCATGCTGAGAGCAGATGATGAAGTCAGCCTTTCTTTCGGAAATTATTATGACGTATTTCAAACAAATATGAAATGGAGTAGTAAGCAGCCCCCAGGCCCCAGTTTCCAGTAACTGCATCACCATCCAGGATGGCCTGTAGCCAACCCATCCTGCTCCTGCTTCCCTGGGCTATTCCAAAAGAAATAAATGTATCACCTCATCCCATGCATCACTGCCTCACTATGCATGCTAAAGGATGGCTTTTTATGTGTGTACGTGGGGATGGTGTGATGCATGCTAAAGGATGGCTTTTTATGTGTGTACGTGGGGATGGTGTGTGTGCTTGCATACATGTGGAGGCCAGAGTTTGGTAGATGTGTTCCTCTATTATACTACACCAAAAGAGAGAGAGAGAGAGAGAGAGAGAGAGAGAGAGAGAGAGAGAGAGAGAGAAGGAAAGAAAAATAAAAAAAAATAATGTGTTATGTGCGTGTGTGCGTGTCTGTCTGTCTGTCTGTGCATGTGCTATGGTATACATGTGGTGGTCAGGGGATAACTGAGAATCTGTTCTTTCAACCATGTGGTCCATGGAGACCAAACTCAAGTCATGAGACTTGACTACAAACACCTCTACCAACTAAGCCATCTTGCTAGCCCTTCCCCTTATTATCTGAGACCAGATCTCCTACTGAACACAGAGCTAGCCATTTTGGCTAGATTGGTTAGGCAGTGAGACTTTGGGGTCCTCCTGTCTCTGTCTTCCAGAGTGGGAATTAGAGGCACGTGATGTCATGGATGGCTTTTTACATAGCTCTGAAGATCTGAACTCAGGTTCTTATGTTTGCATAGCAAGCACTTAACCCACTGAGCCGTCTCTCACCCAAAGGATGACTTTTTCAAGCATAACCACCACAGTATCATCTCATATCCAGCCACTCTTTAAACCCATCCAACCATTTTGCTTTTTGTAAAAAAACTGTTGGAATATATTTCTTCAAGACTCCTCTTCAACTAAGATTTCAGTGCAAAGTGACATCTTCAAAGCAAACACATTCACTTGACTTATAGGCTGAAATTAGCCAAATGACAGATGTCTCTACAGAGAAACTTAGGCACTTTGGGGTTCCTGGGGGGGCTCATTTCTGGAACCAAAGGGACAATGCAGCAAGTAGGGTGGCAGTGATGATGTTTCTCTGAGCCACAGTGGTCCAGGTAAATGTCCAAGCCTGGATCCTTGACCTTATAACCCACTGCTTCCTGCAATAGATTCTTTTGTGCTTAACCTGGACTGCAGTTAAGTCTCTATTAAGTGCAATAGAGACCCATAGAGGTAGGAGAGTGAGAACAAGAATTCTTACTTCTGCCTTGTACTTTAGAATTATAAAATGTTGACACACCTCGTCTTGATGGGCTCCATCTACTATCCCACAGGAGTGGTGTTGTCTTTCTCAAAGAGATGAGTCCATGTGAGCAGGTGACCAAAGTCTCATTGGGAGCATCTTAGGACAGAATCATAAGCCACCAGGTCCTGGATTCCAAGTGAACGCAGAGAATTCTAAAGACTAGACTTATGCTCTGACCCCATCGGTCTTCCTTGCCCCCATGGGTTTCCATCTTATGCATAAAGAGAAGGCACGGGACCAAGATGATTATAGGAATTTGGGTACCACAGAGAGAACCTGAGTCTGAAGAGATCTTGCCACTCAGTTTAACATGAGCATACACCTCAGAGTCCCCTGCCCTGTGAGGTCAGCCACAGGCCTTCTGAGACCAAGTCCAAGGGCCTGATGAGCCAGGCTTCAGCTGCCCTGCTAGAGGCCTGGCCCTGCAATCCCACCACCTAAGCTCCTCAGAGTCCATGTTCTTATATGCACACATGAAAGGGGATGCACCCAGAGTTGGTCAAAGAAATAAAATGGAAGGGACTCAGAGGAAGCTGAGGGGGGGGGGGGCTGAGGCTTTCCCCAAATGTATTACAGCTCAATTCTAAGCAGCACCGGTGGCCTGAGGTGTCTGGATGAGAGGAAAGGCCCATAGGAGAGCTTCAAGGGCCAGCGCCCTGACCTCTTGGAGGGGCGGAAGCTTTGATCCCAGGGTTTGAGACTCTCATAAATACTACTCCAGGCCCAGGTACCCAGGGGACCCATCCAAAGGCTGCTGCCTGAGAAGGTAGACCTGCCCAGCCCCACGGCAGACCCGCCTCTGCTGCAGCGGGCTGTGACAGGTTTACAGCCAGACGGCCTACGGTAGTTACCTCAGATTTATCACCCTTCTTCAAGGGCAGTGGGAGCCGCCAAAGGCAGCCTGAGAGCTTTTAAATCACCCTGATGGGAAATGCTGTCAGAGAGCATGGAGGGGCAGGTAGGAGCCATCCAGGGGCTGGGGCTTCCTGCTCACTCCTCAGGTTACAGGCCTTTCTAGATTGGGATTTACAACTAAAAACTCCTGAAGCCTATTGGAGCCAAGCAGTGCTGTAGGAAGGAGCCAGGAATTGAGTCAAGAGAATAAGGGTACCCAAGGCCCGCAGAGCAGAGCTGGGAACAGAACAGGAACCCCGCATGGAAAGTGCTGGTTGCTGTGTTGCAGAGCAACACAGAGTTCTGGCTCCCTCCATGCAGGTGAAGAGATATTGCCTGGGACTCTCACCTCTCTGCCAGCTTGCTCGTCTTGCCCAAGGCTGTTTGTGAAGACCTTGCCTATGCAGTTGTCTATGCCCTTTGTGTGTGTGTGTGTGTGTGTGTGTGTGTGTGTGATGTTTGGGGGTGTGTATTAACAAACAATATATGTATGAAAAGAAACCATTTCTCACTGCACCCCAGTACCAGGCTGGGCCTGTATACCTACCTATGAATTAGATTTGCAGACATGGTGGAAGTAGAGGGTCAGGGACATACCCAAATGTCATAGATTCTAGATCTGTTCTTGCCAGCCTACTAAGTCTAGGGCAATTGCCAAGGGGTGGTGACACACCCATTTAATCAGACCTAGGGAGGCAGAGGCAGCGGATCTCTGTGAGTTTGAGGACAGCCTGGTCTTCAGAGTGAACTCTAGGACAGCCAAGACAGAAAAAGCCTGTCTGGAAAACACCAATAAAAAAAGTAAATAAATAAGTCTAGGGCAATAAATGAGAGTTCACACAGAGAGACCACCGATGGTGTCTCCATCTGTTTTGCTTTGTATGTTTTGTTGTTGCTATTGTTTAGAGACAAGGTTTTGTCAGAAACCACCACTGGCCTTGTACTTGCTGTGTAGCTCAGTCCTAGTCTCACTCTCTCAGAAATCCTCCTGTCTCAACCTCCCCAGTGCTGGAATTACAGGCATGCACTGCTATGCCTGGCTGCCAATATTTCAGAGAAAGACAACTATTGTGGATTCAAATGGATGGGAAGCAAGAGAAGGTAAGCAGGGCTGAGTGAAAAGAGAGGCAAGAAACAGAAAGAGTCAGAGGAAGCACCCAGATGTCTGTACAGAACGGTCTAATTGGCCCACATGGGGTCAGAGAGAACAGGATGATGTGCTTGTGGTAGAGAAGAGGCCCAAGAAGGGAAGCAGAAAGGACAGAAGAAGGGAAGGTCACCCAAGAAAGGAAGGGAGCCAGAGTGGGAGGTGACCAGCAGGGGGAACCATCTGCTCCAGAGGGCACCAGGACCTCGGTTTGGCAACTGTTTCCACCTTAGCCACTTCAGGGAGTGACAGCTGGCTTGGCAGCAGGATCCAGGGCAGCCTGCCCTCTGGCCACTCCCCTACCATAGGCTGGCAGCCAGTCAAGCCCAGCCCAGAGCACAAGAGTAATGAGCCAAGCCAGGCCAGGCATCCAGAAGCAAACTTGTCACCTCCAAGAGTGTGCACAGAGTAGGGGCTCCACGTGCATACATGTATGAGCTGATGTATGTGAGTAGGCACCTGACAAAGTCCAGCTGGGGCCACTGTAGAAGTGTGACATCCTTCACATGTCCAGGGCTCCCCAGGAACACTTCTGTCTTGACTGTACCCTGCACCGCTTGTGGGGAGAAGAACTGGTCTGGCTATTTCTTTCTACAACCCCAACAGCGCCTCTACTTGGCTCTGCTAGGCCTTCCCTCTGTGTCCTTGACTATGTAGCACAGGATCTTTTGACATGCTGGCTGGTTTAGGCTTGCTTGGGTCAACTCAGTTTCAGCAGCCTGAACCAGAAAGGCCAAATCTTATCCTCACAGTGCAAATGGCCTTTGACTCACTTCTTCAAGTCAGACTACCACTGTAGAGCCCACTCTGCGGTCTGAGGTGCTCTAGGAGATAGGAGAATCTGTGTTTGTAAGTGTGCCTCTTGGGTGTGTCTGTGTCTCTAAGGGTCATGGTTGTCATGAAGCATCCAGAAAGGTGAGATGTGTGGGATACTCAGCCAAGTGCCATGTGGACCCCAGGTGTCATGAAAAGCCCCCTGTGACTACAATCCTTCAATTCCCCTGCTTTCCTAGCCCAAATATATCCTCCTCCATGAAGCTTCCTTAAGCCATAGCTAGGAATGAGCACTCTTCCTCTGTGCTCTGCTAGGATCAACAGAATACAGCAATTGGCTCATTTCCAGTGATTTTTATATATGCAGAAATGCAGTGACGTAATCACACTTCTGCAGGGAGGTGTAAGGGCCTCTATGATCTTCACCTCTTGGTGTCCGTGACTTTGTAGAATGGCCCCCAGCTCTGACTTGCCTCTGACAGAATCTGGAAACGGGGATAAGATACTGCATTACATCGGCCTGAGTAGAACTTGATCTATTTTTCTCTAGAAATTCTCCTTGCAGGCTTGAAAAAAGGAAGCAACCATGTTGGGAAACCTGTATGACGAGGTCAGAGGCAGTCTTGAGGAACTCTGGATGGCCTGCACCAACATCCCATTAAACCAAAGCCCTGGTTTCTATGACAGAAAGAATTCTGCCTACAATCTCTGTGAGTTTGGAAGTGGGCTCTTACCCCATCAAGCTCCCACATGGGAACACAGCCCACTGAATATCTTCAAATAGGCTTTGAGACCCTAAGGAGCATGTAAGTCATGCCACTGAACAATGAGATCGTGCATAATACCCATGTATCCACTACTTGATATAAGTAACTTGAAGTTTTTATTATGTATGTGTGCACATGTATGTACCATGGTGCATATGTGGAGGTCAGAGGACAACTTGTGGGAGTTGATATTATCTTTCTACTGTGTGGATCCTGAGAATTAAACTGAGGTTATCAAGCTTGGTGGCAATACCCACTTAGGCATTTTACCAAACCATAGCTTCATAAAAAAACAAAAACCCTCTAAACCTTGCCTTAGTTGAATTTCACTTTTTATCATAATATCCTCCTAGGTGTGTGTCCCTAAACATGTTTTATGTGATTTTAAGTGTATTTTAATGTATTTATAATTTCCATGCTACCTGGTAACAACATATCCTGAGAAGCCCTGACCTCAATGCCTCATAGTAATCCATGCAAGCATCAGCTTCCAGCAACCTGGCGACATCATGTGTGTGACTTCTTGTCAACATAGGACTTAGCCCAAGAAGACAGCTTGGAATTCAAGCCCAGCCCCTTTTCCTCTTATCAAACTCACTGTGTGAGTGAAGGAATCTCTGGTTCAGAAATATGAAATGACTCGCCCAAAGCTCAAAGCAAACAGTAAAGCAGCATGGGCCACCCAGGGCTCCCATATCAGCCGATGGCTATCTGGCTATACCTATCTGGGGGTTGGTCTGAACACTGTGTTTCACACTGCGATTTCATTAATTAGGAGCAAGTTACATTCAGGGGGAAGGGGTTATATAAAGGGTTAGATACCAGTAGGTAGAGATTACGGGTGCCTCCACACAGCCTCTCCACTGTAGTAAGGGTTAATTAACTTCAATAATTTTAGAATAACATCCAGACAGGCTTACATTTATTATAGCCTTTCCCACAATGATAGTTTTCATTTAGCAAAAGCAAACCTGTGTTCAAGCTAAGTACCAGATGTGGAAATAGAAGCTGGCCCTCTACCCCTAGCCTCACCCCCTAATGGAACCTCTCCCAGTACAGCCAGCACAGATGGCAGATGCCCACAGCCTGCCCATCCCATCTGGTGCACATCTCAATGCAGTGTTACCATGCCTTCCCTCAGGCGTCTCAACTGGATTGGGGTGCTTTTCTGGGGAGTTTGCCCATGCCTTCCACTTCCTCCCATCCAGGCCCCTCTTCCCCAGTTTCAAACAGCTGGAAACTTAAACAACCACCAAAGTCTCACTTAATCCTGAGCAAATAGGCCGAGATGGGGGTGGGGAGCTGATGAGGGGTGGAAGCAGAGAGCTCTGGGACTCCCTTCTAAAACCAGGTACCCAGGCATCTTTTGAGCTCTGGAACAGTGTAAGCTTCTTCCACATCTGCAAGACTTCACCCTGACAGACCATTGTCTGCCTGGCCATTCAGAGCTAAGGGGAGATTTCCAGGCCTCGCCATAGGCCCACAATCTCAGTGTTCAAGAGGCTGAGGCAGGAAGACTGAGAGTCCAAGGAGCCTGGTGTACATAGTGACATCCAGTCTCAAAATAAATAAAACAGAACCAGGAGAAAAGCAATGTGGCTTACCTGCCACATCTCAATCTTAGGTCAAAGCAGGATATCGGGGACTCCCCCAAGCCAGCAGTTCTCATCCTGTGGATCACGATCCCTTTGGGGGCTGAACGACCCTTTCCCGGGGGTTACATGTCAGATATCCTGTTTGTCAAATATTTACATTACTATTTATAACTAGCAAAATTATAATTATGAAGTAACAATAAGATAATTTTATGGTTGGGGTCACCACTGTATTAAAGGGTCGCAGCATCGGGAAGGTGGAGAACCACTTAAGCCCTCAGCTCACCTTGCAGCAAGAGACAGCAGGGGGAGCACTGCCCTTGTCCAGAAGCCAGGGCTCTTCTATTACCAGCTCAAGCTGCCAGCACCAAGCTCAAAGGGGCTGATGGGGAATGGACAACTTTCTCCTCAAGGCAATAATATTAAGAGGTTGACCTTTTAGCAGGTGCTCTGTCCTTGTGATTGGAATTTACCCTTATATAAGAGAATCATTGAAGAGATAGTTCAGTCAGTAAAGTGTTCGTCACCCACAAGAGCATGAGGACCTGAGATTGATTCCCAGCACCTACATAAAGGCTGTGCAGGGTAGCATCCTCTTGTAATCCCAAGCATTGGGAAGATAGACAGGTAGATTCTTAGAACTTGCTGACCAACCAACCTAGTCTACTTGGCTTTTGTTCAGGCCAGCGGCAAACCACCCCAGAAAACAATGAGGACTTCTGGCCCTGACATGCTTGCACACACACGGATACATTCCTTCACACATATGTACTCACATATGCTCCTGCACACATACAGGCCCATACATTCATGTGTATGTACATGCAAAGACCTGGGAGGGAGCGTGTTTGCCCTTCACCTGTGTGCGGACATATAGAAGGTACCACCAATGAGGAGCAGCTTGACAGACTGACTGGCACCTTGATCTCGAACTTCCAGTATTCCAAAACTGTAGTCAGCATGTTTCTGTGGTCCATTACTTTTCTCATTGTGGTGACAAAATGTCTGACAAACACAATGTAGGAAGGAAGATACAGTCCAGGTAAGTGGTCCACAGTGGCAGAAGCACGAGACAGTTAATCACATTAGGCAGGAAGTAGGAGCAGACTAGAGAAACCAAAGGTCTGCCTTCAAAGATTTACTTCATCCAGCAAGACTCTCCTTTCTAAAGGTCCCACATTCTTCCAAAGTAGCATCACTAACAGGGGACTGAGTGTTCAAACACATGAGCCTATGGGAGGCATCTAATATTCAAAAGACAATTACCCAAGCCTAAGGAATCTCAATAGAACTGATACAAGTCAATAACAGAGGCCCAAAAATGTTTGTTGATGAAATAAATAAATGGTGCGATAGCACATGGGCCAAGACGCCATTCCTATTTCAATAAGAACTAGTTTTGCAGGGACCAAAGGGGTTTGGGACTCCGGGTAGGTGAACCAGGAGGGAGCAATGATGGAGGGTGCAGTTTCTCAGTGGACAGGAACACAAAGCTGTCCCAAGAGCAATGCTATTACCGCTAGTAACATGCACGCCCTTTCATGGGAAAGGAGAGAAATAGCATGAGGAGTTGACAAGCTGTCTGCACAAAGCTGACGTTCAGAAAAAGCTTGATCTCTATTCCTATTGTCCTCCCAAGTGGCGATGCAGAGTAGGAAACAGACAGCCTTTCCACCCATTCCTAGCATAATGGAGAGACCTTGTGGCGGGTGACCCAAGAACTGGGGTCATCCACACACAGCAGGATTCACGTGGGAGTTCGGGGTCTGCTGTGGATGTGGTCCACATTACTGATGCACCCTGTGTGTCTTCAATAGATCTGCACCTGCTTTTCCCTGATGACTAGAAATGTTAATTCATTTCAGAAACAGAGCCCATAACTATACAACAAGAATTATTGCATTGAGTGACACCATCTCCGGGGAAGTTAACAAATTCAATGTTGCCAAGCTTCATGTTAGCATATGCTCTCTGGTGCTCAGCTTTTGAGAGTAGATGGGGCAGGAGGGCCCTTGGGAAGGATGGACTCAGTAGTATGAGACACACAGCGCAGATAGAAGGATGATCCAACTTTTTTTCTTCCCGGTTTAGGACTGGACACATCCTCCCTGAACTGCTCGCCATAGGAGCAGGAGGCTGGCTACCTGATTTACCTTGCTCTCTGCCACTAGGACTCACCAGAGGAGACAAAGGCTTTGCCTGTCCCTCATGCCAGTTTCTCTCAGCAAGGAGAATAAAACAGCCCACTTACTTTTATCTCTCAGAGGTTTCCTGGAAACGGACTGTTAGTCCCCCTAATGTAAAGATAATAAGCTTGTCCCCTTTGGCAAATGACACTGGCCCAGCACAAATGAATTCACAGACCCATCATGAGACCTCCCAGCAGATGGCAAACGGCCCAGGAATGAGAGTGAGATCAGGATAGGAACTTGAAGCAACCTGGACCCCACCCCAGCCTCACCTGTGGGCAGTGAGTCCAGGAGGAGATCATTCAGACCCTCGGAATCCTGACTTTCTTCTCCCCTTATCAGATATGGTAGAGCTGAATACTACCAGCAAAATGAAGTTGTCTCTAGCCAAGAAATGACAGGACAACGCCACCAAACAGGCTTTCCCAGTAGAGGATCCCCAGGCCCTTCCCGCCATTACTGCGGAGCTCCCTGCTAGAAAACACTGCTCCCAACTATACCATCTTTGCCTCTTGCCTGCATTGATGTCTCTGGGGTGAGTGGATACTATGGTACAAGTGGAAAGCCTCAGCATCCTACAGGGGAAGGATTCCAGTCAATATATCGGTTGGCCTAAGCTGAGAGTCAAGGGCCCTAGAGGCCGAGGGCAGAGTGCTTCCCAGAACAACAGGACTGCTTCCTGTCCCTTGACGAGCATCTATCTCCCTTTGCCCTCTGCAAGTCTCTGTCTCCAGCGCCCAGGACTTCTGCAGGTACAGTAGGGGACTTCAACAGCAAATGAGGGACTATGGTTCTCATTGAGCAACCCTGAACTTGTCCCACCCACACACAGTACTGGGCTCCTTGGCTCTCATCTAGGGCTGTCTTCTTAACCCCGGAAAGACAAAAGACCTGTTCTGGCATACTCTGCAAGTCGGAAGCACCAGGACATGGAGCCTGTGTAGGCTGTGCTGTTGCCGTAACGCCGCTTTGCTTTTCCTGTGTACCTCTCTCACTGAGGCCATAGACCCCATGAAGAAATGGGGCCTGGTTGGTACTGTTTTGTTTGATTTTGTTTTCTTCCAAAGGAATACTGAGCAAACCCAGCCAGATATCAGGAGTTCAGCGCTACCTTAAATACTGAGAATGTGTCAAAGGTCATAACTATTCAGACTGTCCCTACAAGTGTGCAAAGGTCATAACTGTTCCCATGAGTGTGCAAAGGTCATAACTGTCCCCATTTGTGTGCAAAGGTCATAACTGTCCCCACGAGTGTGCAAAGGTCATAACTGTCCCCACGAGTGTGCAAAAGTCATAACTGTCCTCATTTATGTGCAAAGGTCATAACTGTCCCCATGAGTGTGCAAAGGTCATAACTGTCCCCATGAGTGTGCAAAGGTCATAACTGCCCCCATGAGTGTGCCACTTGCAGACCATTTTTCCTGCCATTGTTTCCTGTCATTCTGCAGCTTCACCTGAATTTCTGTGAGCCCCAGGACTGGCCCATGCTACCAGTTTCCCTGACTTCTGTCCCTGTTGTCCCATCTCTGAAGCTATGGAAGCACAAAGAGGACAGCAAGAACATTCTCACGAGAGTTCGAGGGCAGCTAAGAGCCCTTCCCTTTCTCTATACTACTGGGGGTCTGGAGTTTATGAGGAGGACAGACAACAGACTCAACTGTCTTTCTGTTTTGGAGGAGGAGAGGCTCTGTCTAGAGCCAGGCAGCCTTTCTCTGAGCCAGGCTTGAGCAAAGCTGCTCCCCCCAGAGCTGGGGTGAACTTTGACAATCCCTCTAGGGTACCCTGGCTCGTCCAGAACTCTTGTAGCAGAGACTGGTGGCACTAGAATCATTCTGCACTTCAGACGAGGACCTACAGGCTAGAGGGTGTAGAAGGATCCAGATACCCTCCACCTTCTTAAAGGTTCAATAAGAGGGATGAATGTGTCTCCATCGGGGGAAGGAAATGAGAAACATCGCCCGAGAACACGGAGGAATCAGGCCAGGGGAAGTTTAGTGAGTAAAAGAGCAGGGTGGACCAGTTTGCTGAGCAGCCTCCTTCCCATCCTCCTCCTCTTCCTCCTCTTCTCCTCCTCCATCATGTTGTTGGAGCTCAGAGGCAGCAGCCAGGTCCTCCTTTTCCTCGGCCAGCTCTTCAAGCTGCTGCTGTGCCAGGAGATGGCCCGCCAACTGCTCCAGGGCCTCCGGGCTCAGCCTCTGCAGACGTTCCTCGTACTCCTGCCTCAGCAGCCCCAGCACTGCCTTGGCATCCTTAGGCCCAAAATGTTTGCCTAGGACCTGGCCCAGCTGGAGCCACAGGGGCTGGGGCGGGCCGGTCTTGTCCAGCGCTGCCTCCTCCGGAGGCCGCATGATGACGTTGATGGAGGCATTGGGCCCGATGCTGTAATCCGAGAGGTGTTTGTCATCAGCCAGGAGCTGGCCCCTGAACAGCAGATGCTGCTTCTCCTCCGGCACCTGCAGGTGCTGAGAAACCAGCTTCTTCAGTGTGGCCACACTCTCTTTTCCAGATACCTTCAGGCTGCATCTTCGGCCCAGGAGCAATTTGACCGTGAGGTACATTGGGCCAGAGAGAAATCAGGAGGGATCCATGCTCTGGGAGTTGCCCTGAAGGTAAAGGGCCCTATAGGTGAGCCTGTCATGAGAGGGCCACTGCTCCTAGCAGGGCAAGGGTCCAGCCTACTTGGGCAGCCACTAGCTAATGCACAGTGATGTCACAATGTTATGGGAGGGCTCATTTCCATAGCAGAACTCTAGGGACAGCCGAGGGACATTGTAAACACACAGCATCTTCCCTTTATGAGAAAGAGGGGAGAAGAGGTGGGGCAGGGGGTGTGAAGTGACCAGGAAATAAAATGTAAAGAGAGCTGAAACAGAGAAAGAGAAACGGAAAAGGTACCACAACAACAGCATTTCTGCCGATTTTCTCAGCACAAGCCTTGGGTACTTTCTTGATGTCAGCAGGAAAGACCACAGAGCTCCAGAAATTCCTGCACCGAAAGATAGGTCAGGAGCACTAATGACATTTGTCTTATATCCATAGCCTCAACGTAATCCACACGACCTACAAGATGCTTTGATAATTCCTGCCTGTGGGAGGGGAATGTGCAGGCTCATTCCGTCCTACAGAGGCACATAGCTGTGTCTTCGTGGTGGCCTCGCCGTGCCTCCTGATCCAACATCTACTCAGTGTCTTCCGTGTGCCAGGCACTGAGCAGACTCTGGTGTGCAGAGGCACATAAGGGGTAGGATGCTTGTTCGGTATTTGAGTGTTGTATTTGGCAAGTTTCCCTGCAGTGCGTTGTTGATCTTGAGCTAAACCCTTTCCAGGTGTTGCACGCGGTAGCCTGCAAGGGTGGTACTGTCCTGGCTGAGAAGTGAGCGAGCCTAGAGAAGAGCTGATGCCCCTAATGGGTGTGCTGGCTGCTTCAGGGGCTCCCTCGGGTCTCCCTTCCCTTCCTCTTCTTCCTCCCTGCCTTTCTCCTTTCCCTTTCCTGCTACTCTGACTCCACAGAGGATGACGATGTTGACAGTCACCATGGCCTTCTTGAGCCTGCCCTTCCAGTCTCCGACCCCAACCCTGTCCCAGGGTTAGCCAACCTTCACCTGTCCTTCTGACCTTGACATCTAACAGCAGTTGAAAGAAATAACCATAAGGACCAGGACTGTCACCTCCACTCATTCTTCTCCCGCTCCTGAGCTCTCGTGCTTGGCCGATGACCCAGATTCTGGTCCTAGATGACCCAGCACTCACATGTCAGGAATTCCAGCCAATGAAGCTCTTGCTGTTTTCCCTCTTCCTGAAAAGTCCTCCAGAGTTCATCTCTCTGATGATCCCCACTGCCCCCAGTGACTGAGGCTCTTGCCTCCCTATAGCCACCGCTCTGAACTCACTGTCATCTCCTCGGACCCACTCATTCCACGGTCAAAAGAATGGTCCTAAAATTACTGTGAGTCCCCTGAGTTTAACTCATTTGCTCTTGGCAACTTTCCTGCTGGGGCACCTGAGGTCTTTATAGCCTGGTGTTTTGCTCAGCACCCCATCCTCCCCACCTCCCCACTTTTCATCCTTCACTCTAGCCACATGAACCTGTCTTTGCCCCTGCTTGTTTCGAACTCTACCAACTCATCCTGCAAACTCTGTCAGCCTTAAAAATTGCCTCCTCCATGAAGCCTTTGCTTGGGCTTGGGCAAAGGTAATCCTACATCCCTCCATGTTGCCATTCCTTCACTGGTTGGTGTACCCAGCATAAACATCTCCACCTCTCCCTCTGACTCTCAGTAGCAGGGTCTGAGTCTCTTCCATCATGATGCCTCCAGTACACCAAATTTTATCTACAGATGGTCTTGTACTTGTTGGTAGAAGAGATGCAATTTAGTCACACTGAGCCAGGCAAGGTCGTGCAGGACCTGAGTACATAGACTGGGGAAAGATATAAACTTGCCTGCAGCCTCTCCTTCACCCTGCCTCTTCCTCTAGAAAGAGGAAAATCCAAAACTACATACAAAATAAAACAGAAAGTGATATCAGGCTTTACCAAAGGCTCTTCTATAATACTTATTTAAATAGCCAGTTCCCCAGGAGAATGTGAAGTAAGTCTGAATTTGCAAGTGTACACACAGTGTGGGAGGGGCTATGGGCTCCGTGGTGGAGATGTGGGCATCTGTGCGGATGAAAAGAGAGATTGTGTTTGGTTTCTGAAGAGTCACTTAAGAATCCTCAGTTCCTCGAGAGGAGGACCCCCTGGTGGACAAACCATTGGATAGACAGGATTGAAGTTATCCTATAGGAGATACCCAAGCAGAACTAATTAACCCACAAAGGCTTTCTGGAGGGCCAGCTCTAAGTGGCCTTTTCAGGGAACAGAGGAAGGTGAGGCAGGGAAGGGAATAGCTTGCAGTCTGCCCTAGGTGCAGGGCTTCTGGAGGGAGCCAGGAGCATCCAGGATGAAGATGAAGTCAGCCATCTGCCCCTAACCTCTCCTCCGAAAACCATTTATGCAGACTTGAGCTGCCCCAGTCATGAGAAGTCTCTGGAGATGGCCACTTGAGTTGAGCTCCCCAAAATGAAGTCCATGAAAGCCCTTACACGGGCTCAGCTCTCCAAAGCTAGTAACTTTGTGTAGACAGGTATACCTATGACAGAGACTTTGGGGCCATGAGGACAGTAACAGCTGAGTTAGTGGTGTCCATACGTGCTAAGAGAAATGGTCACTACTCCCCTGGAGTCTCCACTGCCCTCCCAAAGGGGACAGAAGAAGCACCTGTCTGGATACTGGATTCCTATTTGGAGCCAGGAAATATTCTAAGTCTCTTCCCCACCGTATAGCTGCTTATCTTAATTGTTCAGCTAACGTGAGTAAATAAAATTGTGAAATCAGAGCATGCAACCAGACAACGATTGTCATAATTAGAAGGGACGATCATCTGGAGTGAGTGGGTTTGTGACTTGGGAAAGCAATGAATGTGTGCAGAGAACGTGGAACGCCATGCATTCAGATTTCCCTTAAAAACACTGCAAAAGGCATTAGCATCACTGGGGACCAGTGCAATGTCTGAGGAGGAGATGGGCAGGGTGGGAGAATACTCCAGGACAGGTCTGAGCATTCCGGTTTCTGGGCTCTTCCATCACTGCTGGGTGGGCTACTGAACCTTGGCGCAAAGAAATCATACAATTAGACCTTTCATCAACCAGCTGTCCTGGGGCCTGCCTTTAGCTGGGTGAATCCTCAGATCTCATTTTGCACCTCTAGACAACAGAAAGATGATCAGTTCCCACCATCCTTTGGAAGTTGCTATGTGAACCCACAGCATCTGAGCTACAGAGATATTAAACATAGGATTCGATTTACAGATGGAAATGGGAGTTCCTATTGTCGCTCCTGGACCAGTAAGGAAAGAACCCTCTACACCTGTAAATATGCTCACAGTGACTCCCCACATGCTGCTATCCGTACAGGTGGACGGGCAGAGCAGGCTTCTGAAGACTGGTCCAGCTCAGAGGGGAAGATGGGGTGAGTTCGTTGACACCTGAGGGGGCTGCAGTGTTGTGGGACATTGCTTTAACTAGGCAAAGATGTGTTACATTTGTTTAATGATGCAAAGATATCTTGCTTTTCCTGGTTAGGCGCCTGATTGGTCTAATTAAAAAGTTGGGTGGCCAATAGCTAGGAAGTAGAGTGATGGGCAGAGCTGGCAGGCAGAGAGAATAAACAAGAGGAGAGAGACTGAGGAAGACAGAGAAGAGAACAAGGTAGAAAGAAAGGGAGGTCCCGGGGCCAGGCAGCTGCCAGACAGAAAGACACGGAGTAGGACATACAGAATGAAAGAAAGCTAAAAAGTCCTGAGGCAAAATACAGATGAAGAGAAACAGGTTAATTTAAGTTTTAAGAGCTAGTAGACCAGGATAAGATAAGGCCAAGCATTCATAGCTAATATTGAGTCTCCTTGTCTTTATTGGGGAGCTGGTTGGTGGGCAGAAAGAAAGCCTGCTACATGCAGGGTACAGTGAATTTGCTGCTGCCTCCTCTCTGATACTGTACGAAGGCTCATCAAGCAGGTGAAAGTTATGATCTTTGTCCACCGGACCCCTCAACAAAGTGTGGTTATTGCCCTTGAATATCAGCCTGGCTTTGTCGGGAGTGCCAGGATGAGGCAGCAACTGGGAGTCAAACCAGGAAGACCTGGAAGTAGCTGGAAGCAGGAAAGAAGGGGGAAGGCATCCGAAAGTCAAAAGGGGAAACAGTTAGCAAGGAGAAACCCACAGAGTGGGCCAGAGAGCAGCACCAGGGCAGGGGACAAAGAGAGAAAAGAAGGGGAGATGCAGGGGCAGGAAGAAGAAGTTCAAGTTCATGTGAAGTACAACAAACACTCGGGCAGACTGCTCCTCTGAGAACTCCATCCTCTCTTCAAGAGTGGGAAAAAGTTCATGGGAAAGGGTTGTTAGGGAAAGTGGGATCCGTCCGGAGAGTTGTTTATCCCAGGGGCGCTGAGAGCCTACAGCCTTTGGTTCTAGGAACTCCCTGCTGCCTCCACCTCAAGGGGAGCCTTATTGCTCAGAAGCACATCTCAAGCACACTGCGTGCCCATCCTCCATAAAGCCCAGGAGAGCCCAGTGCCACAAGTCCTCAATCCTGTGACCGGGTCCATCTTCCGGCCTACCCTGTGCTGGCGTCTGTAGGAGAGGTCTTTTGAGGTTGCTCCACAGCCCACAAGCCTAACTTTAGGTAGGACAGACAGCTCTTTAGAGGACTCTCTGAGCAAGAGAAAGATGGCCGATCTTATGCGACTCCAAGAACCCAGAGGAACCAGGCGGGAGAGCACAGGAATAAGACAAGCTCTTTTGGCAATAAGCAGGCATAATGTCTATCCAGACCTCCATTCTCATGCCTGACAACCCTATCCTTGCCCCATGCTGCTGTCCCAGCATCCTGGAGAAGTCAGAAGCCTGTCCCAGTCAGCTAGAGTAGCCTAGTAGCCTGGTCCCAGAGCCAAACACAACTCCCACCGTGTGACTCTAGCTGTGGCCACTAGATGTCACTAGTGGCCTCCCTGGCCAGCTCCTTAGCAGGCATGGCCAAACTATTGTGAAGTCTGGCGTACAGGACTGAATCTCAGGTACTGAGCCTTATCCTGAAGGAACCCCACCTCTCACAGATTGCTAGCCATTCCTCTGTTCACCCCTTGTCAGTCACGCTTGGGGTATAGACATAAAGACCCACATTGAAATGGGTTCTGGGCTGGGCCAGGTCAGTCAGGTACATCTTTTGGGAGACACATAAGCCTGCCACTTTCGTGCCTAAACTGCTACTAGGGAGAGAAAGAAGCTACTGGCACCAAAGGGTATAGGGTAGGATATCAGAGGGCTTTGTTCAGGAGGGGTTTGGGGACGAGCTGAAGGAGTCACGGAAGGTAACAAGAACATCCCAGCTAAGCGCCCAACCTGCACAAGGCTGCGTGGAAGAGTGTGGAACTTGAATGGGTTGGATGAATGATTTCCAAGTCACTCCAAGGTGACTGACTATTCCTTTGAAGATTATGACATCAGCCTGAGTGGCAGGAATCCTCTATCCTGCAGCTTTGATAAAATGTGATAAGGTAGAATCAAAGACACAGAAGCTGTCCCTAGATCTTTGGGGTGGTGTCTTCCCTGTAACATGAGAGGGCTTGCTTGTTTGTGTTTCTGTCCTGCCCGGCCCCCCCCAGCTGTTTAGTCCCAGAGAAAAATCACACAAAAGACTCTATAAGTTATAAAGCTGATTGGCCCTTTAGGTCAGGCTTCTTATTAGCTAATTCTCACATCTTGATTAACCCATTTTTCTGATCTATATTAGCCATGTGGCTCAATACCTTTTTCAGTGGGGCAGCTCACAGCCTGCTGCTTCGGTGATCTGGGCAGGAGTGTGAGGAATCAACTTCCTCCTCCCCAGAATTCTGCTGCTCTCCTTGCATCATTTCCACTTCCTGTCTGGTTTTCCCACCTACACTTCCTGCCTGGCCAATCAGCATTTATTTAAAACATGATTGACAGAATACAGACAATTCTCCCGTACCACTTCCCACCTAAGATACAGATCCAGGACCAACGGCAGGCCTGAGTCCATCTCTAGAATTTGCAATTAGTCTAGATATAAGCTGCTCAAAAGAGGTTAGCAGTGGGTAGGAGACAAGGGAATGGGAGGGCCTGGCTAAACTGAGGCTGAGGGCCCAAGCTCACTGGCTATCTGGTAGGATGGCAGGTGTGCACCAGACATCAGGCTCAGTTGAGATGCTCAGTTGAGCATGTGCAGCAATGACCCAGAATTAGCAAGCCGAGCAGGAGTCAGATAAGACAATCTCAGGTCCTCTCCTGCCAGTTTGTACCCAGATGAAAAGATGGAGTAACTCTCCAAACCAAATACCTGTGGGGAAACAGAAATGAGCCCCTAGCCTCTGGGTCTTGACAGAGCTTGTGTGCTGAACATGGTGTTTCCAGCACTGAGACCCTCCTGCTCCTTGCTGGGACAAGATTAAAGTCATAACAAGGCTAGGTTCTTGGCCTGACAGGGTCCAGCGACCCATGAAAGGTAGAAATCCCGGGGGTTGGCTGTTCCAGGTGACAGACTATCCTGAGCGGTCCCAAACTACAACACATGCTTTCCACTTGACCTTCCCCCCCCTCCCCACGTCCGTGCAAGAGCATGTGGACTGAGTACAGGATTCAGGGCTACATCTACGGAGACATTTCTAGTAGGGAGCCAAGAACGCTGAGTTCTGCCGACTATCAGCAAAGAGAGGATCAGCCTCAGGTAGCCCACAGAGATGCTGAATTAGCTGGGAGCAGGAAGGTAGACAAGATGACTCAACAACATACAACTTTGAGAAGCAGATGGCTGAGAAGACTATGCAGTGAATATAACCCGGATAAAGAGGCCCTGCCCTTTAGTACAGAAGGGCTCACTCACACAATAGGCAAAGGGTGTCTAATATGTGTTCACCACGCGCTCTGATTATATGAAGAGGTGATGGAGTAGTTCCACTGTAGCTGAGACTGGGACCCTGAATTCTAGTGTCACAGTTATTAGAGGAAAGGGCGGAACTGAAAGAACAAGAGATTGGGGCCCAGGAAGGTGCCTTGCTAATTGCCAGTCTATTGTGGAGGGGTTTCCATAACCCGGGACCCTGGGGAGAATGCCATCAAGAGAGAAGCTGGCCCTAAGCCCAAAAAAAAGTGAGGCAGGATGGTTGTAGGGAGCCACGTGTGGAGAGTGGTCCCTAAGGCTCCAGCCAAGTTTCTGGGCCCAAGATGAAAAGTGAATCACTGGTTCCCCCTGGAGGGGAGTAGTCAGTCACCCTGTAAAAGTTTATTTTTATACTTGTCTGATCTATTTCACATCCGCTCAGATATTTTGACACATATACAGGAAATGTAACTCTCCCCCATATGGCATGTTTGGTTGGCCAGACCTGGGGAAACTCAATAGGGTCACAGAGGAGCAGAGGAAGAACAGAAGCAACAGGGAAGGATTGCCAGAGGCCTGAGGCCTCATGGCCACCTCAGGCCAGAAGACTGGGACAGGGATCACAGTGAGGCCAATGCAGAAATCCTTCTGCCTGGGTGCAGAGCCGAGGATGCCAGATCCTGAGTGTGTCTGTGATCGCCGCTTCTCTGGTAGGAGACCGAGGATGAAGTGAATCAGAAACAGACGGAGCAAAGAGAGGGATGAGGACTATGACAGAGACTAGCCATGCCTCAGGGAGAAAGGCACAGTGGACACCACTGCCCCCAGCAAAGTGAGGGGAAGAGTGTCTCCAACTCAAGGAGGCAGGAAGATGGAAGAGAACAGGTCGGAAAATCACCAGCTCGAAGCCTAATGCCAGAGCACCAACGAATGGCAGCTTCTTCCTTCGGTCCTATACACAGGCACCTAGGATCTGGGTCGTGAACTGACGCTCTTGAGTGTGTGAGCAGAGGGCTGTGAAGAGCAAGGACCAGCAGCTTCCTCCTTCCACACAGGTCAGGGAGGAGCTTTTCCCCCAGTTCCCACATGCTGAGCCCACTTCTGCCAGGGAGAAAAAGGAATCAGATTGTGGACCTCACTGTTCCAAGGGGGGGTAGCTTGTAGGTTTTGTCAGGTTTTTGTTTGAAATTCACATTCTTATCAGACGTTATAGGAAGGCAAGCTGACAGTCTCCTGCTCATGAAGTGATGGAGCAGACACTCCCAGGAGTGCCTTGATGCTGGCATGCAACACTGAGCCACTGAGCGTGGGCAAGGGTCTCAGAACGGAACCCTCTCCTGTGAAGCACTGTCTTAGTTCTGTGTAGTTCTGAGCACTTCTTGACTCCACCCCGTGAGCTCCACCAGTGTCTTGGGCCTCCTCCTTGGCTGTGGATGCCACTGACCTGGACTGATCTTGTGGTGTTGGTCAGCATCACTGCCCCTACTGGGGGCGGGGGGTACAGATGATTCAGGATTTCAAGGCATCCAGTCCCTTCTTGAAGTAGAGTGTGACAGCCAAGAAGTTCCTAGGCCCTCCCTTCCTCCCCTTTCCTCTGGAAGTCAGTGTGTCAGCGCATGAAGGCTGCACTTGGCCTCACCGCCCCCTATCCCCCCCTCACCTCCCCGTAAATCCTGGCGACACAACAGGAAGGCCCTTTAACTAGCACATAAAAGTGCTTTGGGCTTTCAAAGGCCCCTGCTCTGTGTTTACAGGGGGCCCAAGCCTTTTACTGGGCCATTTCCAGTCCTCCTTCCCCTGACCTACTGATGCATCTCAAGGGAATAGTTACAGCCCAAGCCACGTGACCATGGGGCACAGGAGGAGGAAGAGCCCTCTCCAGCCTGGGAGGCAAGGATGACCAAATGCACAGGCTGAGCACCCATCCATAGCTTGGGCAGTCTGCTGGGGTCACACTACCCTTCAGGTAGGAACTCAGTTGGACTCACCAAATGGTTGTTCAGCAGCTGAATCATCTGTAGTCATAGAACCTGAAGATGGGTCTTGAAAGGGTCCCAGAAAACATCTCTATAGGGGTAGCAAAGGTCCTGACATGAGAACTACTTCAGGCCAGACCGTCAAGCTGTCACTACTGGGACTTAAATAATGAATCCTGGACATCATTTTAGCCCCCAAGAACTATAAGCCTGCAGGTCCACTGAACCCAGCTAGTCCGGAGACCTGGCGGGACCTCGGCACTCAGTGCAGAGGGCTGAGTGTCTCTTTTCCTGGGGACAGGGAAAGAAGGGGCATTCAAGAGCTAGAGAGAAGTCCTCATCAGACAACCATGAAGCCCCCACCAGCTGTCCTCTCAGCCCATCTTTATTCTGCCTAGCTCTTTCCTTAGCTAACAAGTCTGGGTCTACTTCTGCCCACTCTATGGTGTCAATCAAATCTAGGGTCTCACACATGCTAGCCAGTCACGGCCTTCTTGTGGCAGGTCACAGGCAGAGGCCAGTCTGTGCAGTCTTCCTGACTCAGTCTCCAGAGTGTGGGGTCACCAGCACTCACACCACACCAACCCTTCCTGCCTCGCAGCCTTTCCTTCCCCCTTCTCTTTCATAGTACTTCCCCTCATTCCTGTCACCTTCTCCGAACCAGAGTCTATTATAAATGATTTTACTTTTCTTGCTCCCTGCTTCTCTGTCTTTCGAATTGATCTGATCTCTCTTTCGTCCTCTCTTAGATAGATAGGGTCTTCTCTTCTGGTCTCTTCTTTATAAGAAATCGTAGAATACTAAGATTCCATGCACACTGGCCATGCTGCAAGAGTGTTTAAAACACACGACCATTCTCCGAAGCTGTTTCTCCCTATTTCACAAGTCCATATCCGGAGGCTCAAGGGATGGACGTGTTTGACTTAGCACCATCCAACCATTGAAGGCTAGTTACCTGCCTGTCCTCAGCAGTAGCAATGACAATCAGCATTCCCTCCAGGTGCAATGCATAGAGCTAGAATATGCCGCAGACTGTGTCACACGGTGGTCAGCACACGTGTGGTCAGCACGGTGGTAGGGTGCGAATATCTTCCTTAGTGCCTCCACTCCAAGCACATATATGATCACAGTAACCCTGTAAAGTAGGTACTACCTCTGTCTCCACGTTATAAATGATGAAACTGGGGTGCACAGAGATCAACCAAGTTGTCTACAGTCACACAGCTAGAAAGTGGCCAGTACAAGATTAAAACCTAGTCATTTGACCTCCAAAACACAGACTCCCCCCTTCCCTCTGCAGAGGGTCCCTCTATCAGGAAGCAAAGAAAGGCAAAACAGGCCTACGGTTTGCAGAGTACTGGGAGATTTGCCTGTGGGGTTAGAAGGTGCCCAGAGAATGAGTCTGGGTCTGTGTGCCCCTGAGAAGTTCCGAAGCCAAGGGCTGATGGGATGTCATGGGAAGGCCTCTGCTGAGACAAGAGATTCTGTCTTGTTTCTGAGCTGGAGTGAATAAAGGCCTCTATTAGGAGCCCTGCCCCCAGCTGTTTCCTGAAGAATCTGTCACCTCCCCTTCTGGGAAGGCCCTAGAACTTCTGACCCAGAGATCCTCTCGCCCTTCCTGAGATCCACAGTGGAGCCCTGCCTGGGGAGGGGGCCCATCACCACCACCACTCCACCGCCCCCGCACCCTCCCTCCATGAGCTGCCATCATTCCATTTTCACCATGGCCCCCGCAGCTGCTGGGAATGTTGGGCCTGAGTCTGGACCTGGCTCTATCTCCTGGAATGGCTGGAAAATGTGCTTCTGTTGATAGAGTCTAGGGGTCTCGAAATAATATAGTCTAGGGGTCTGGATTGGGTTCATTTTTCTCTGTCAGTTAAAGAATTAAAAGGCAGGAAAGATCTGGAATACAACAGGTAGTAGAGGCCGAGAAAGCTCAGGCACCGCAGATGGAATCGACAGTTGGGGGGGGCATTTATTGGGGGTGAGAAAAAAACACGTGTGGCAAACACAGAGAAAAAAGACCCTCTGCAAAGCAGAGGGAGGACTCAGAAAACTGAAAGGTCCAGTCTCTTCTTGAGGGCTGGAGATTTAAAGTCTCTGAAGCCCCCTAACCCCTCCCCGTGTCTGTCTGTCTGTCTGTCTCTCTCTCTCTCTCTCTCTCTCTCTATCTCTCTCTCTCTCTCTCTCTCACACACACACACACACACACACACACTTTACAGTTGGTGAGTTGAAGACAGGATGCTTGATTGATTCACAACTGTGTTCTGATCCAGCCTTGAACTTGTTGAGTCAGTCTGTCAGCAGGGCCCTCCTGGTGGGGGGGGGGGGGGGAGCTACTAAGCTTTTGTCTACAATCTGGAGGTTGAGGAAGAAGCTGGCCATCTTGGAAATTCACCACCTTTATTCCTAGCCATGGCCCGTTCCCTATCTGTCTGCCTACTAAGGACTCCAATTCCTAGTCTCTCACTGTCATCCTATCCTCCCTCCTAGACCCTACCACAGCACAGATTGGATTAAGAACAAAAATATGAGCTGTGTTTGTTTTAATCAGCTTCAAGACACGGGGGCTTCTAAAGGGAAGGCAAGTGAGCAGGCTGGAGCTGGCCCCGGGGGCAGGCAGGCTGGGCGGTGATGCCATCCCGGGGTCAGGAGCATGCCGAGCAGAGAGAGCATCTGTGGGTCAGATCCCTGGCAGATAAGGAGAGAGGGAGAGGACCTGGGGCCCAGGAGGATGAAAAGGATGGGAAGGGGGGGGGGGAAGAGATGCTTTTCCTGAGACATGAGAATTGGGGAGAACAGGACTGCCTACAATCCCCAACCTGGAGTGAGGGGGCAGGGAAATGGACAGGAGAGGAGACAGAGAACATGGGGGGAGGGAAGGGGATGGTGTGAAGCTCGGAGCTTCCTGGAGCCTAGAGGAAACAACAGAAAGCTTTTTTTTTTTCAGGAAAAAAAAATCCCTCCAAAATGAGGGATGATGGGAAAGAGAGGCAGGGTCAGTCAATATTCTTCACTCACTACCCAATGACAGAAGGACCCCTGCTGGTGCTGCCATAGAACCCAAGCAAATGGTCTCGAGACATTTTTGTGCACGCCATCACTCAAGTAGCAAAATGCTGTATTAAAGGCACTGTCTAGAAAAGGAAAAGGCTGGGAGAAAAATGACATCCCTAGGGACACATCAGATTGGATAAAAACCTAGAGCTTGGAGAATGTGGAAGAAGAGCTCCAAAGGGAAGTCAGAAGCTGGGACCCTGCTGCCACACTCTGTCAAGTTTATTGTATGATCTCAGAGGCCACATTTTATCTCCAGGCTTGGGTCTTTTTGTCTATAAGTCAGAATACTAGCCACTCTGAACTGTGAGATATTTATCAACTTTTCTTTCTGGGGTGTGAGTGTGCATGCTCGCGCGCACTTGTGCATGCGTGCGCGTGTGTGCGTGTGTGCGTGCGTGTGTGCGTGTGTGCATGTGTGTGTGTGTGTGTGTGTAAGTCAGAGATCAACCTCAGATACCAATATTTTTTTTTTTTGCTGTTGTTGTTGCTTTGTTTGTTGGCTTGTTTGTTTGAGGCAGGGTCTAGCTCTAGCTGTCCTGGAACTCACTCTGTACACCAGGTTGACCTTGAACTCACAGAGATCCACCTGCCTCCGCCTCCCAAGCGCTGGGATTAAAGGTGTGCGCCACCACATCCAACTAGGTGTTAATTCTTTAGCCATCACCTACCTTAGTTTTTTTGAGACAGGGTTTCTTGCTAGCTGGGAACTAGCTTAGACTGGCTGAACAGTGAGTCCCAAAGGTTTACCTGTCTTTTGTCTATACTTTTCCAGCAGTGAGATGACCACTATGCCTGTCTTTAAAAACAAAAACCAACCACCAACCACCTCCCCCCCAAAATGAACACATTGGCTCTTTTAATCCTAGCACCCAGAAAGACAGAAGCAAGTGGATCTCTGTGAATTTGAGGCCAGCCTGGTCTACAGAGTAGTTGGCAGAGGCTGCTTATTTGTTTCCCAGCCACCCAGACCCATAATAATCACACAGAAACTGTATTATTACAACATGCTTCTTATTGGCTAGCTCTTATACTTTAAATTAACCTATTTCTATGAATCTGTGTGTCTCCATGTGGTTGTGACCTACCGGTAAAGTTCCATCCAGCATCTGGCATCTGTCTCCTGTTGCGGCTACATGGCTTCTCTGTGACTCTGCCTATTCTATATATCTTTTCCAGCCTGGCTATATTCTGTTAAGCCATTGGCTGGAAGCAGATTCTTTATTTTTTTTAAAATATTTATTTATTATGTGTACAACATTCTGTCTGTGTGTATGTCTGCAGGCCAGAAAAGGGCACCAGACCTCATCACAGATGGTTGTGAACCACCATGTGGTTGCCGGGAATTGAACTCAGGACCTTTGGAAGAGCAGGCAATGCTCTTAACCACCGAGCCATCTCTCCAGCCCCCCAAGCAGATTCTTTATTAACCAATGGCAATAAAGCATATTCATAGCATACAGAGGGGAATTCCATATCACCTCCCCTTTTCTGTCTAAATAAAAAGGAAGGTTTTAACTTTTAACATAGCAAGATTACATACAACAAAACAGGTATCAAGCAATAATTATTATTATATTTATATCTACTTTATCTTTTATCATAACAAAGGAAAACTAATAATTATAACTATTTTTCAACTCCATCAAAGACTTCAGAAGAATATAATATTACCTAAGTAAACAGGAACTACATTGTTGTAGGGAGCCACCTGGAGGCACAGGTGGTCCTGCAGTTTGGAGGTATACAAGTCCATACCTGGCTTAGCCACGTGGGGCTGAGCACCCTTGCCTGCACATGCGCAGACCAGCAAATGGCATCAACCAATCAGCATTCAAGCCTCTCCACCATTTAAAAGCAGCTGCCTCTGGGCTCTACTTCCTCTCTCTAAGCTTTCTCTCGTCCCTGCACTCTCTCTTCCCTTCCCCCAATTTTCCTCAACCAAGGGCTCCGAATAAAGACGTGATAGGGAAGGAATTCTCGTTTTTCGTGGCGTTTATTCCTGCTGGTCAGGAAGCGCGCCGCACATTGTAAGCAACTTCCAAAACTCTAGAATTGACAGAGATATCTCGCTACCTGAACAGTCACCCAAAGTTCTTCTGTAATGTTTCGGCACCCATCTTCAGCCTACAAGTCCATAGTTTCCGGAGACTTTTCCATGATGCAAAATATTTCAAAGAAAGTTTCATCTATATTGGCAGTTTGTCAGTTGCTTTCTTCTGTATCCTGCAGAACGTCTGGCAGACTCTTTCATGAAGCAGCAAATCCCAAAGGACCGTCTCACCTTTAGTCAAGTTCAGCAGTCGTTTTTCTGTGGGTCCTCCATGTCCAGTTCACACAGCATAGTATCAAGCAGTCCAGGCAAGAGCAGTTTCTTGCCCAAATGGCTAGCAAACTCTATAGGGAGCTTCTTCGATGTCCATCATCCTCTTGAAGTAAATTGGTGCTGCCAGGAGCAGATGAGTCTCATTGTCATGAAAAGTCCTAAGTTCTTCAACATTCTAAATGCCATATTCTGTTAGTCTTTGCAAGGTTTGAAGAATAACTATTCATCTGAAATATATCTCTGTACATCTAGAAAATCTAACTAACATGACTATAAGCTTGACTATTATAAATGACTATTAATCTGTATTTTTAGCTATACATTATATTTTTAAATGAGCTGAACAAACACAATACCTTAATCAAGAGCTGAAATATACACATAAAAAAATTGACCTTAAATTTGTATCAATAAATCAAGATCCCTACCAAAGCAAATCTCTACAGCATATACCCCTTTAAATGTAAAGAAACATTTATAAGCAATATTTGGTAATTTGGATGTAGTTCTCTCCAAACTGCTTCCTGACTTTTATTGGGAGAAATAATTTTGGGAATTCATTTGAGACCTTCCAGGGGTCTTGGTTCATCAAACCACATAGTCTAGAAGGAATTAACAGGTTATCATCCTCTGTGGAAATAAAAGTAGAACCTCTTTTCCAAATAAATATAACCTTAGACCCAAATTTTGAAGTCAAAATACCTTTATGTTGGTTTAACTTAGCAACCTGTCCAATGAAATATCTCTCTATACTTAGCTCATTCACAGTCAAAAAATTCAAGGAAAACACAATAATATACACAATCTAGACTCTCTGTGTATATTCCATCCTTACGTGGCTTATTTTCCTTTATTCCTTTAATCTATGACTATCTGTACTCTGTCTCTTTAAAGACTTTACTCTTTTTTTTAACCATTTGCTTCTTTTTATAACTGTTTCTTCTCTCTCCCAAGCCTATGTACATTTATCCAACACTGTGACCCATTTAGAGGTCTTTTCCATCTGGATTTGTCTCTATTGCATGTGTATCTGTAATTATTTTCTGACCAGGAGTGCTTTTTTTTCCCCAAATGCTAAAGGGGCATAGCTAGGACCAATTCTGCCATCCTGCCTGTTGGCTCCGCCCAGTCCAACATGGCAGAGTCTCACTGCCTCTGAGACTGCTGGGTGGGAGCCGTCCTCACCACTTCAACTCTGGGTAGCACCGTGTAGCATAAGACTGAGCATATACTCAGTCTTTTTATCTGAGTAAAGGCTAAATCTGCCCTGTCGCGCACTGTGCAGCCTAGAATATCTCTGTGTATGGTGGCGAGAATCTGCCATGCTCTTCTGCCTGTGCACACCTAGCAGACCCCATCCAGCTGCTTCCCCAGGAGGGGGTGCTGAGCAGCAGGCATACTCTCTGCTACTTTCCTCCTGACCCTAAGTGGACATACAAGCACCCAGACCCAAAGTGTGTGGCTCGCCATGTGGGTTAGCCTCAGTTGTTTGGGTGCCATTCTGTAGACAGAGACTGCTTGTTCATTCCCGGCTGCCCAGACCTGAGGCTGCTCGTTCGTTCCCGGCCACCCAGACCCAAAATAATCACACAGAAACTGTATTATTACAACACTGTTTGGCCTATTAGTTCATGCTTCTTGTTGGCTAGCTCTTATTTCTTAAATTAACCCATTTCTATTAATCTGTGTATCTCCATGTGGTTGTGGCCTACTAATAAAGTTTCATCCACTGTCCAGCGTCTGTCTCCTGTGGCGGCTGTATAGCTTTTCTGTGGATTACGCTCTCTATATATCTTTTCCAGCCTGGCTATATTCTGTTAAGCCATTGGTCAAAAGCAGCTTCTTTTTTAACCAATGTCAATAAAACATATTCATAGCATACAGAGGGGAATCACACATCACAGAGTGAGTTCCGGGATAGGCAGAGCTATATAATGAGACCCTGTCTTTTGGGGAAAGAAATTCTGGGAAGCAAGGTCAGGCATTTGCAAGGAGAGTATTTTACAGACTGAGCTATTTCCCCAGTCCACATTTGAAAATGTCCTAAAGAGAAGTACTGTGGTCCACAACTGTACACTTCCTACCATGAGTCCATGAGCCAACAAAAGGGACCAGAGAGAGCCAAGGACCAGTCCGAGGTCACGCAGGCAGTGAGAGAAAAAACTGGCACAAGTGCCTAAGGCTCAGGGTGTTTGGCTAATATCCCAACTCCTTGGGAGCCAAGTAGCCTCAGGCTAAGTGCACAAGTAAAACGATCCAGATGGAAACAGGCAATTTGGGCAGAGCTCCCGGAGCCTGGCACAAGCCTGCTGAGCTGGGTAGTGGTACCATCCTGGGGCTAGGAGTATGTGCATCAGAGAGCATCAGGGTCAGATCCCTGGCAGATAAGGGAAGAGGGGAGGATCTGGGGTCAGTGGGGGATGAAAGGGTGAGAAGGAGAGAGGGTGGCTGGATTTGTCCCTTCTCCAACCTGACTAACCCTCTGGACCACAGTTTCCGGGAGAAGAGGGCTCTTGGGGCAGGCTCAAGGGAGGGTTTTGATGGTGGTAAAGGTAATGATGCTTTGGCAGTAGGAAGAAAAAGAGAAAGAAACAAATAGCAAGCTCATATGGCGATGCTTTTGTTTTAAAGTTTTATGTTCTACCCTCCTTTAATGATTTAAAGCGCTGCTTCCTATTATATAGCATGATGAAGGCAGGAATTCTAAAAAGTACTGGCAAAGGAAAAGTTGTCACACCTATATTCATCCATCAATTAAAATCGTTAATTGGTCTCATAAAACCCCACCACGTTTGGAAACAATTATATTATCTTACCCAGCCTGGGGCACAGCACAGGGTTCCACATGCTGCAAGGACTGGATAATGCCATCATCATTTGGATTGCCAGGCGGGGGTCTAGAACCTCGGAGAGCTGGGCAGGGCTGGGGCAAACGGCTGCCTTTTTGGATTCAGGTTTTTGTTGTTGTTGTTTTTTTTCTTCTTCTTCTGCAGAATGGGAGAGAGCTACTAGGAGATGCTCTCCTGAGACTCCCCGCAACAGTGGTAACCCACGGAGCTAATAGGGAACTTGAGCTTAGGGGTCCCAAGTTCAGAGCACACAGTTGTGCTCCTGGCCGAACACTTAATGAAGAGGCAGCTCGCCCATGCGTGGATCAGAAGGTTTATCAGGAACAGCAGCAGAGAGTACTGCTGACCACAGGAAAAGAGCTCACGTGGACATTCGCTGACCACAGGAAAAGAGCTCACGTGGACATTCACCGGGACACAGACCCAGAGCAAACCCCTACGGTCCACCCTTCCAACCTCTAGTTGAATCTCCCAGCTCCGTTCCTCTGTCCATCGTGAGTCATCTCACCCTTGTGGTCAGTCAGTCCAATTAGCCCCTGCCCTAAGCCAAGGGTCGGGACACATGTGTGACCCAGGAAACGTGGTGAACACGCTCGTGATGTACAATGCCAAATGGCAATGTGTGTATTCCCGTGTATCTCTTGCATCTTGGCCCATGAAGAGGCGATTAGAATGGAAGAGATTGATCTGTGCTGTGCTTACCACTCTGCTTGCTACTGACAACTCGCTCAAGCTTTGGGCACATTTTTACAGCGTGAACACTTGATACTCACACACACACACAAGCCAGTGTTTTCTCTATCACAGTCTTCAATCTCCTCTACCATATAAGTTTTCCAGTCTGGTTCCCCAACTGTGTCATGGTCCTCTGGGAATGGAGATTATCCAGGATTTGGGGCACAGCTTCAAGGGCCACAGCAAAGACTACACATGGTCACAAGCGGTCTCAACCCTCAAGGACCAGTCCTGGGAAGGTAGCTCTGCTGGCCTGAGGGTACAGAGAAGAGAAGGGGGCTCACGCCCACCCTGGATCCTTCTGGCATCCAAGAAGGCGATCTGCCCACACACCCAGCAACAGGGCAAAGCAGAGGCAGAAGCTTGACTGTGGTCACCCGTGGGGTCTGCAGTGAAGATGTCAGAGAAAGGAAGGGAAGGGCCTGGGGATGTCCTGCCTGTCCCAGGCTAGTGTCTCCACACCACCTTCTAGGTGTCTAGTGTCTGTCCCAGGCACTGCTTTAAGGTGCGGGTAGCCTTTTCCACCCTTGGTCCTGCTGGGAAAAGAGGGTTGCCACCAGGGTTCTTGGGTGCAGAACGAATGTGGGGTGACGGAGTAGCCATGGGGGAGGGGCGGTGGCAGTCTTCCAGGCCCTCATAGGCTCTGTATAGTATCAACCCCAGTCCCCAGACACTGAAAGACACCCGTTGCTGACACCATGGCGTTGAGTTTCCCCTGGGCCTGTTCAGGCTCCTGTCACCAGGCCTGCCAGGAAATTGCTGTTGACACCAAGGGAAGGGCCCCAAGACCAGGAACAGGGGAGGCTGGAGACTGTGGAGTTGGGTTTGGGACGTTCTGAATGGGCACTAGCCAGGGTGGGAGCAGGCGAGAGAGCTGTAGATCTGAGGAGGCCCATGACGTCTGGGACCCTCAGTCTCCATGGCGACCTGCCTCTCCTGGACTCTCTTCAAGCGTCTGTGGGACCTTGGAAGCTTAAGGCCAACATGGCTATATGAGAGGAGAGAGTGGCATCACTGTCCAAGGACCATAGGACCCCTTTCACATCCCCAAAGTTGTGCAGTTACCTCCCCTTCCCTGCCAGCAATCTCAGAATGGAAAACTAGGGCTCCCCTACCCTTTTACATGTTCCAGTAATTCCAGAAGCTATAACTAGGGTGGGATCATGTCTTCTCTAGCTGGGGAGGGGTCTTGAGACCATCTTTAGATAGTTTCACTGGCTTTGAGCCTCCGCTTCTCCATGGGGAAGAATATTTGTGTTGGGAAGGCTGGGGATGGAATGGCCCGGGCTACAGAGCATCCTGGGCCTTCAGGAGCAAAGAACTGTCCATGGATTGCCCTGGTCTGCAGCAGTCTTTCCTCCAGGTGAGAGCTCTCATCCTCAGCCTGAAACATCCCTTGGGGTTGGTCCCAGATTGGCCCAATCCAACCCCAGGTAGGAGCAAGAGGAAGGCCAGAGATTGGGAAAGGCCCTGTTTGGGTGAAAGGACAATCTTGTTGCAAGAAAGTTATAGAAGGTGGCAGGATAGACTTGTGACACCTTTGTTTTTGCTGTAATAACACTATAATTTAAATATTTTACTCAAAATTTAGTATTTATTTTACGTACAAGTTATCTCAGTAAAATGAATAGTGTCGAGATGGTAACGCTGTGACGGAGGTGTGGGCGGGGACACGAGAGCGTGGTGAGTGGCTTGCATGGATATAAAATAGTGGAAATCGTGGGAGTTCCAGAAGGTTCTGGGCAGTTTCAGACACCAGGTAAGCCGTCTGGGGCTGACCTCAGCAGTCATCAGCCGCACCTCCACGCCATGCAAACGAAAGTCACTGTGCCCATGCAGGGTCTGGGTGGGGATTCCAACTTGCTTTTCCCAAAGGTGGTATTAACAAATGACAAAACTGCTTTAGTTTTCTTGCTTTTTAATGTACTCAAAAAAGGGCATTAAATAACGACCGAAAGAATGGTATTTAAGCACTTTGAAAAAGAAGTGGGGTGGTTATTGCCGTGATAGTGGTTAAGTCAGGGTCACTCTGAGTGCCTGAAAGAATCCTGAGGGTGCCCACGGTGCACACCCAATCAGGCTCCATCCAGCTCCAGGGCCGGGAGGATCCCCAGGGAGAACGGATTCACTGTGTGCTTAGGGTCCACATACCTCGTTCACTCCTAATGAGATATAAACAGAAGCAGGAAGCAGGAGAGTGCATTTCGGATTCCGGGTCTACCTCTTCACACTGGATGACTCCACACAAACCTTAGTCCCTCTGTGCCTTTGTTTCCCCCCCTCTAGGAAGAGTTCTGGTGAGAAGTGAAGTTCTATCCACGAAGCCTGCTAACCAGCAAACGGCGGCGTGTGGCTGTGGCAGTCACCCAGAACATGATTAGTCCATGCTGTGATTGTGATTCCAACACGGTCCAGGTGACAACTTCATGTAAAAACAAAGTGCAAAAGCAAACATGAGAAATGAAACCTGATTTTATAGTATCAATCACATTGACTTACACTGCTTCTTTCCTTTTTTAAAAAGCTTTTCTTCCTCCCCTCATCCCCCACTAGCTGTCCTGGAACTTGCTATGTAGCCCAGGCTGGCCTGAACTCCCAGAGATCTGCCTGTCTCTGTTTTCCTGAATGCTGAGATTAAAGGCGTGTGTTACGATGCTCAGTGTATTTTCTTCTTAATTATGTACATGAGTGTCTGTGTGAGCGCAAGTGTGAGGAATGAGAGTCTCTCTCAGATCTCCTGGAGATGGCGTTACAAGCAGTTTGGGAGTTGCCTGACATGGATGCTGGGAGCCACGCTCAGGTCAGAGAATATGCTTTAATTGCTGAGCCATCTCCCCAGCCCCCAGCTTTCATATACAAACTTACCATCCCGAAGATCTGTGTTTGAAAATTTACAAATTATGTAGCAAGTATCTAATGCCTGCTGTTAGCTTCCAAGAGTGTTCCTGCCAGTAGGAAGGAATTAAGTCTTATGACAGAGATCGAAGTATAGAAGAAAGCAAATAAATAGATAATATGATCCCAACAACAACAACAACAAAAAATGTCAAACGTCCCACAATGAAAATGTGGGAAATCAAGACAAAGAACAAATCACAAAAGAAGCCAAAAGGCGCAAACACTTTTCTCATGGAGGAACAAAGATATGGATTACATCGGACTCCAGGGGATAGTGAGTATTTGAAGTCGTGACACAAGATACCAAGAATTCTGCATCCAGTGAAATTATCCCTCAAAGTGAAAGTGAAGTAGTGACGCCAGATGGACAATGTCAATAGCAGTGAGAGCTGGGAGGGAGGACTAGACTGGAGGGAGTCAGCACGCGACGAAGAGGGGTGTCTCTTCAGAGACCTCTCTCTAAGACGCTGCCTAAACAAATCGAAAGAGTAGGACATGGGTCGGGTGAGGGTGAGGACAGAGGGTGCCCCGGGGAGAGGGGACAGCAGGACAGAAGCCCCTGAATCTGGACAGGGTATGAGAGCAATAGAGAGGCTCAGGGAGGGGAAGCACACCAGGCCTTGGGTCGAGGGCGTGAAGAGAGACAGGTAAAGCAGAGGCTTCGGATGCAGAAGGAGCTTTGATTTGCACTGAGTATCATGAGACTCCGCGGCCAAGGGTGGTGACATCCACTTTAAACCTTTGAATGGTCACTCTGGCTTTGGTTTGTGCAGAAGACAAGAGACTAGCTGGAGGGCATTGCAGCAGTCTAGGTTCCGGTGTAGCAATAGAAGCCACTGGACTCTGGGTGTATCCAGAAGGTGCTATCAAGTCTGGGATCTGGAGTGTGAGGGAAAGAAAGAGGCTGTGTGGACTCTTGGCCTAACAGCTGCTGTCAGGCTCTGGGACACTAGCAGGCTGGAGCAGACTTTGTTTGTTTGAGTATGTGATGCTTGAGGTGTCTGTTAGACCCAAACTTCTGGGGATGTAGGTCCAGGACTCTGGGAAATGACAGAATATCATCTGGGAGTTGGCAGGGGCAGAGAGACAGCAGCTGGAACACTGGACCATGCTAAAGCTTCTGACTGTCTTAGAATCCTCAGGGGAAACTCCACACAAGCTCCACCAAGGCCGGTGGGAAAGATCTTTGTACTGTTGTCCCAACAAGGCTGGAATATTCTGGCAACACCAGAGACCTGCCTCCTTCCCTGCCTTGTTTCCAGCGACTCCCTCGGTTCCTTTCACCCCCATATGCTGAAGAGTACAGGGTCTGACAGCAAAGCCCTGAGACAAGACATGCCCAATTAGCTGACTGAGAGGGACAGTGGTCAGGGGAGGACGTGCACACATCCATGAGCCCCCCCAGTTCCCCGAGAGGACTTGAGATCATGTTAGATGGCGCCTTGTATACATATCCCTCCAGTCCTCAGTGCATGGGAACACAATGTGCCCTCCAAACAACAACTGCATCAGGTCCCCCAAAACGTGGCAAATGGAGGTTGAGGCCCCTAACACCCATCAACATTCCTGCTAAGAAAAGAAAGCCAACCTGAGACCCAGAGCCCTGTACCGGCTGCCTTAGCCACACTGCTACGTTGTAGTCCTGTTTGTTTTTATAGCTGTTCTGTTTATGGCAAGTGCAACTCGTGTTCCATGTATAGTGAAGACGTAAAATTTCCTCCCAAAGATGCACGTATGTGTATGTGTGTGTACAGTAGGTTAAAGGAAAATGTTAGTGGTACAAGCACACTCAGATGTAACCAAAACCACAGAGGTTCTACTCAAGTCTGAAAAACATGACCCTAAAAGATACAGGGACAAAATATATTCCTTTTATATACAAGGGCTCATCCTTGTACTCACAGCTTATAATCACCCAACCTCTTCACGCTCCAGAGGGATTGTCTCCTTTCCTTTGTCCCTTCCATCCCTACTTCCTGCACAAGTGGATAATGCCCCCTTTCCATGACCAATTAACCCCTGTCGTGGGAGCTCACCAAAGGGAAAAATTCTCTGCTTGATTCTTATCACAAGACCACAAATTCAAATGCTTATTGACGCCTTACTACTGATGCAAATTTGAGAGAGACCCTCTACATCAGCGAAGATTGCACCGAACCCTGGGAGTAAAAGTGGCACCCCAACACACTTCTAACTCTAGGGAACAGTGTCTTCAGAATGGGTTTTAGTGTGACATTGTCTCAGGCAGCACTAGTCCAAAGCCATACCCCAAGCAAGCTCTAAGATCCAGGGGGTCCACTGAGCACTGTGGGTGTCAGTTTGATGAGTACACTGGGATGGAGTCCTCAGACAGTAAAGAGCAGAAATCAGAGGACCATCGCAGAAGGTAATCAGATATGAGTCATGCTGACCCTCTTAGGACCTCATGGAAGGCCCTCTCTGGAGACCTTTGGCCCAGTGATGTTATCCCAAAAGTAGGAAGTGTGGGTTCTGGGCTCTCTCTACCTCCAGCTGCAGCCAGGCCAAGGAAGGCACAGCTGTATTGCCGGAGGCTGTGTCTCTTACGAAGGAGAAACATCCGGCCAATTCCATCAAGAATGTCAATCAAAGACCTGGGGAGGGACCAGCCAGCTTGCCCTTCTCACTAGCCAGCTCTTATGTCTTAGGAGCAAGCACTGGGACCTTCTTAAGCAAAGATAAGGAGCTGCCTGTCTCCTGAGGGCTATGGCCTCTGCTCCAACCCCCACCTCCCTGCCAAAGCTGGCTCACAACCTGTGGGAGGCGCAGGGCCTCTCAGGATGTGACCCAGGATGTGGGGACCTGCAGGCTCCTCAGAGAGATATGCAGAGGTGAAAGGGCAAACCTGTTTCTAGTCTTCTTATCAGGGGTGGCTGAGTGAAAGGGAAGTGGGTAACCCTGGAGGTCAGGCTGGGGGATCGTGGCTGGGGGGGTCATGGCTGGGGCAGGGCTCAGCCCAGAGGACCTTGGAGGAGACCCTGCTTGGCAGAGAAGAAAGAGAAAGGGGTGACATGGGGGCCAGAAAGGGAAGGTCCTGGAGGGGCAGCCTGTTCCCAAGAGGAAAGAGAATTAGGGTGACAAACCATGCAGGTTTGCTCAAACTCCAAGAGACTTCACAGAACAGGACTCTCAGGTTCAAAAAGGGGATCGTGGGTCACCTGAGGTGCAGCCTGGCTACGCCGCTACACACCTCTACCCTGCTTCCCCTTGTTCGAATGTCTTTTTACTGCTGTTCTGCTCCCCACCACTGTATGCATTCCACAGCATTAATGTGATGCCAACTGTGTGCCATGCTCACTACCAGGCACTTGGAATTCCCAGGGAAAGAACAGCACACCCTAGCCTGTCCCTGAACTTGGAGATGACATACTCTTCAAAGCCCAGGTGGGATCCTGACTCCCCAGTCCCCGCCATGGGGGCATCTGAAAGACCTTCCTCCCTGTGGGGGCCGTGTCTAACACTGCCCCACTTCACGGTGGCTGCCTAACACAAGGACCTGAACAAGAAGGTACTTGGTACTTGCCTTGGGTATAGGGTCTGGGTACTGAGGGCAGGTCGGAGAGGTAGATGCCCAAGCAATTTGTCAGTGTTCCCTGCCTCTTACCCTCCTCCTATACTCACAAGCACGCAGGAACACTTAATCTTCCACACTTCAAAAAAGTGGAAGCAGGCACTCACTCTCAGGCTGGGGAGCAGAGGGACATGGGCAGACCTACAGACAGACCCTGGCCTTGGTCAGAAGACAGATGGGATAGTCCATCTGGGATAGATGGACTATGGTGAGATAGGAGGTGGCTTGGCTTCTCCTGAGAGATCTTGGCCTTGGGCTCTAGCATCCTGGCCCCTCAAGGGTCTTCCCTGCAAAGAGCCCACAGTAAACACGCCAGGTAAACATGGGGGCATCTGGGGAGGACAGAATCCAGCCTAGGATCCTGCGTCTGAGCAAATCAGTGGGACTCAGAGTAGCTATAGTGCAGCAAAGCTAATGAGAGATAAGATAGGGGTAGAGGCTGGGAGAGGCCGGGGTTGGGGGGGAGCTGTATAAAAGGAAATTTTTAACCTGTCTACAGTTCCTCATGTTGTGCTGACCCCCAACCATAAAATTATTTTCGTTGCTATTTCATAGCTGTAATTGTGCTACTGTTGTGAATTGTAATGTAAATATCTGTGTTTTCCAATGGTCTTTTAGGGTCGCAGGTTGTGGGAAATTCTGCTCTTGGCAAATTCTGCAAGTACTGTGACCAAGGCCTAAGTGTAGAGGAAAACCGTGTATTTGTGTTCTGCCCCCTAGTGGTAGTTTTCTATATTGCAACTCTTGGTGTTTAAGGCGAGCTCAGGAGGCTGGTCGCCCCTGTTTTGGGGCCTGGTCTTTCATCATTATTAGGATGGGAGCCCCTGAGTATTCTAGGAACAGCTGCAACCCAGCCATTCCCAACCAGCTGGGGACCGGAAGAAAGCAGGATGTGGGAAGCTGTGCCATAGAACCTGGCTGAAAAAGCCTAATGCTTGCTCTATTCACAGGCCAGAGAGACAGGGAAAGCAGAGAAGGGACTTTCGCTTTTGCTTTAAGTGTATTTATTTTATGTGTATGAGTGTTCTGCCTGCTTAGATGTCTGCACACCACTTATGTGCCTGGTGCTTACAGAGGCCTCTAGGAGGTGTTGGATCCTCTGGAAGTGCAGTTAAAGAGTGGAGGAGTTCTGAGGCACCAAATGAGTTCTGGGGATCACACCCAGGTCCTCTGCAAAAGGAGCAAGCACTCTTAACCACTGAGCCATCTCTCCAGCCTTTAGGTTAGAACTTAATCATAATCTCTGGTTTCTGATACATTTCACACTTGCATTTGGCTAATTAGTCTTTAGTTATTTTTCACAACACTCAAACTTTTGTGAACAAGGAACATTCTGTCTTCATTTTTAAGTCAAGTCTCTTCTGCCGGCCTTCTTCCAAAGGAAACGTCACCTGGAATTCCAGTACACACAAGCGGAATGGGTGTGACTGAGACAGAGGCAGGAGGCTGCCTGTTTGTTCTCTCTCTGTGGAACAGCCCCAAATAGCTTCTGGAATTATTTAGAATATGCTCTATGCCACAGTGTTTGAGCAGTGGGAGCCTGTCCTCTCTGCTCCTATGATCCAGAGTCCAGAGCATGCCCAGTCTAGGCTGTGTTGAACAAATGGTGGGTGAACGTAATAAATGTGAGAAACTTGCTCCAGTGTTCTCAGCTCTTTGGTGGGACTAAGAAGGGCAATGTCTCTCTGTCCCCCAAGTAACCCCCATATTGATAGTGCTAACACTGTGCCTAAAGTTCCCCCAGCATCTCAGAGTCTGACCCTGAATGTCCTCCCGCTCCCAGAACAAATGCTACGTTCTCCACGAAGCTTTCCCAGATGCTGCCTTTGAACACTGCGCCCATTTTATGACACCTCTCTCCAGCATTCTTCACACCCCGTTGGCTTTGCTGGCATGGCATACCTGCCTCCTTTCCTTTCTCCAAAAGTGTAGGTGCTGCCCGGATGAAGAGCTGGAGATGAGGGGTGGTGGTTGGCTGGCTTTGCCATGCATTGAGGTGCTTTCCACAGTGACACTCAACAAATGTTAGAGAAGGAAGAAAAGGTCTCCGGATGCTCCTGAGGACGCTAGCTCTGCAGAAGTTCATGTGCTCCAGGAGAGACACCTGGAACCAATTTGACCTCCTATGACATAAAGTCGATGGGCTCCACAACTGTCACCAAGGAGAGAGCACGGAGGGGATCCAGGATAGGTAAGTTTTGGTGGAAAGGGAGTATCTTGGGCCCAGTGGTGTCAGAGCCATATGTAGAGGATGTATCCTAGAAATATCAGTTGGCTTAGCTGTGGAAGAGCCGGAGGGAGGGGCCAGAGGCGCCAAAGAGCAGAGAACCGCTCAAGGAGGGTCTGTCTCCGTGGCACTGAGTCTGCCTCCCCACGCCTGTTCCCCCTGTTTCAAGTGTCTGGCAGCCTGGGACAGAGGGGACTGCTTCCCTTTCTCTCCCCCCCCCAACCCCCAACATCTGGGACTACATCAGACATTCAGATCTGGTAAAGAAAATTGTTATGGAAATATGTAACCGTGAGCCATTATCAAAGGAAAGGCGTCTTTAAAGTCCCTTTCAACCCCCAGCCCGGTGGAGGGGACTGGAAATTGGAAAACTGGGAACCGATTACAGGACCATCAAAGTGGCCGAAATTCAATCCAATCTGCAGGTTCTGAGGATGGCTAGCAGACCCCCGTCCCAGCCCAGAAGGCTGCAAATCTACTGTTTAAAAACCAAATGAACGGCATCATCAGATCCGGGTATAAAGCAGACTGTGCCCACAAAGTCTCCCCTGGATTTCCCTTACATTGGGGAAACCTGAGAAGCAGAGGCCCTTGGGGGAGGCGTCTGGCCCTGGGGAGGCTCCCACCTACCAAGGCTTCTGTCTTCTCCTCACCCGGCCAAAGCCCCAGTTTGAGTAAGGGCCTTTTGTGTCTTCAAACCTCCAGATATATTTCTTCTGCATTTGTGCTTTCTCTGGTTCCCTCCACTAATCCATTCTTCTTCTCCTCCCTTTTTTTTTCTTTTTCTAAGTATTCCATTTCTTTTTTCCCTTCAGAATCTGTGTTTGACTTCTCTTTCCTTTGTCTTTTAGTGCTTTCTCTCTCTCTCCCTCCACACTTCCCTTCATAACTTTTTCTTCTTAATTTTACTCTTATTTTTCTATGTTTTCTTGCCTTTTCTGCTCGTGAATTTCCTGTAACTCCCGGCTTAGAGGTGAAGATCTTTGGGCTGGTTTATTTATCGCCTTGAGTCCGGGGTAATTTCCACATGCCCAAACACAAATGACCCTCGGTGTGCACGTTAGGGACCCTTCTCCCGGTGTGCATCACCAAAAGCTGCCCATCGCCACGGGCTTACTGTGCCAGCACACACAGGCACACACAAAACACATGTGGTTTCACCTATAAGCAAGCTCTGCAGGCATGGAATTTTATGTCGGGAGGGGTGGAATGCTACAGTGCATAAAACCGATACAGGCAAAGAGGTCCGCGATTTATAATTCTTTTTTATATGGAGCAAGAGTAAGAGACTATAATTTTACTACTAATAAAATTCTTCATATTTATTCTCAAAATATGACTCCCTCCATTCTCGGTTCTTCTCACCATAACCTTAAAGGCTCATTTAGATCTTAGGTTCACATTTGTTTGTTTATTCTGTTTTGTTTTGTTTTTTTTTTAAGAGCCTAGTTTCCCCATGACTACTCGCATCTCCATTTTATCATCCACCTTAGAAATTTGTCAGAAGAGTTTCCGAAAGACAAAGGGAAAGGTAGGAAACACACACACACACACACACACACACACACACACACACACCACATTTATTGAAGAGTGCAATTAGGAAAAAGAAAAACGAAAGCGCGCGTACAGCTCGGGACCCAAAAGTCCCTAGAAAGCACCGAGTCCATGTTGCCAGCACGAGAAACCGACGGGACCCAGTTGCTTTGCTGCCGGGTGTCGGCTGCAGACGCCTCGTCCGCCGGCGCCTGTGACTCAGACCGCGAGAATGGCATCGGGGACCCGGTGCGGGAGTCACGCACCCGCCTCTGAGAGTCTTTCTGATCCTGGGTCCGTGGATGACTCCTTGCATGCCGCGCTCGCTTCTCGCGGGTTTCACCTCTGGCCGCCAGGCTACAAACAGACCGTGAGGTTCGATGGCACCCTGCAGCGGCCCCGAAATTCACGAGCGCGGTGCCTGGTTGCATTCGCGTGCGCCCCACGCCGCGGCCCTCGAGTCCTCGCCCCGGCTGGAGAGAAGAGAGCGCCCCGCGGACTCTGGAAGCGCCCTGAAGCCCCTGGCGATCCTGGAGGAAGCCGAGCGCCGGTTCCCTTTGATCTGATTTTATAGAGGCTTGTAGTTGACATTAAACTTAGAACGCTTTTTATCTATTTCAATCTCTCTCTTATTTCCATTTTAGAGGTGAACTGTGCCGGCGCGGATCAAACCCTGCTAACCCGCGAGGACGCGAGGGAGGGAACAGGACAGCCCGGCCTTTCAGCTCCGCGGCGCGGGGTGCGGGAGAGGCTCCGGGGCATTGCCCCATCTCCACATCCACACTTAGCTCCCACTTTCCCCACATACCTCTCCTTTCCCCACATGAGCCCTGCTACCTCTCCTCAAAATAATATTTGGCCCTGGGGCGGTGCAAGGTTGAGGAGAGACTTGGGCACCGGGAGGTTCCCCAAATGTTGTGAGCTGCGCAATCTTCACTCTGCAGTCTCCCGCGTCCACGCCAAGACTCAATTACTTTCAGGTGTGGACCACTTAATAAAATAAATCTTCCGGGGCAGGAGGCAAAGTTTTAGGGGCCAGAATCAAAACAGCCGACTTTGAAATCATAAACAAGGGGCTTCCCTCGAGTCCAGTGTACTTGGGAGGGCAGGAAAGAAGGAGATCTGGGTACTCTAGAGTGTCTCTTCTTGGGGTGATAATGGCTATTCTTGTCTGGGTGAGGAGGCCCAGAGGCTCTTAGTCTCCTGCCGGGTGCAGACATTTCAATCTCTACTATGATGAAGAGAAACCAATGCTTGCTTGATCACCAACCAGAGACCCGGGAGTCCAGTCTGGTAAATGCAATGGAAACTAAAGACTTCGCCCCCTTCCCGTCTCCTGTGTTGCCTGACCTCTGTCTGTCATTCACTGACCAGAATTCTCTTCATCTGAGATTTCCAAACCTGCTTTTGCAACGCTCCAGGGAGCCCCGGGTGATTTCTAGGGCTTTGTGAAACCCTCAAAATGAAACTTGAATCGGCACAAATTATTTAGCCACAAAATACAGATCTTGGATGTTGGTGAACCCAACAAGACTCATCCTCAGCACCACAAATACCTGAGGCAAGGATGCCTTTTTCAGAAAGTCCTGGATTGGGGGGGGGGGGAGAGCGGGGGCTTGGTTTGTTAAGCTTTGGAGCCAGAGAAAGAACCCTGACAAGAAGGGCAGGAACTCTGTCCCACACTGGGTTTCCTCCCTCACACCCTCATCTATCTCTTCCCAGACCTTTGGGGAAGCGAGGGCCTGGGTTTCTATCCTCTTCACAGCATTTAAAAATCTTCCAGCAAGGTGCAGTTTACAGGACAAAGCAAACTGGTTCGTTCCCTGTTTGCTAGAAAATTCAAGCCAAAGAGAATTTTTATATGGTTGCCCTAAGAATCTGGATGGATATAAAAAACACTGTCTGTCTATGGTGGCTCTACGTCTTTAAAGGAGTTATTCACCCAAAAGGCTCAGAGGGCCCCTTACTCCTTCCAACACAGGCTTTAGGAAACTGCCCTTCTGAGCTCAGCCAGGGAAGCCAGATGTGGAGGGCGACCACTCGTGCTCACTTTACTCCTTCCCAGGGCCTCTGACAAGAACCCACATGTTTCCACGCAGAGAACAAATCTGCCCCATCACAGAGTGACCCTGTTGAAAAAAAACAAAACAAAACAAAACACGGGTGTGATATTGGAAACATGCTGGGCCCACTTGTGAGAGTCGGAAAGAGAGATCCTTCTCCTCAGGAAGGCAGCAGAGACCAGTGTGTGAAACTAAGTTCACCCTCATTTGGCAAGAGCAGACCGAGGGAGGGATTATTGACCAAAACATCTGCAGTGTGAGGTCATGGAGCTCATGGGCTAGTTACAGAGAGAATCTGGCCAGTAGAGAGTAAGAGCGTGGTATTGGTGCCTTCGGGGCTAGCTAGAGAAATACTGACTGGGCTTGGGACCAAAGTAGAAATGAACCTTCAGGCTCCCCAGAGCCTTAACTTTACAGTAAATAACTTCAGCATTTAGGTGGATGTGTGGCTCTGCACTGGAGTGCTTGTCTTATGTGTACAAGGTCCTGAACTGCACCCCCAGCACCGTAGGGTTGGGGAGCACACAGTTTGGGCACCAGGGATACAACTGACCTAAATAGCTTATTAGCAATGGAAAATATATAAACACACAACAATTACCTCTAAGAAACAAGTTATTAAAATCCCTCCTTGTGTAATTTGCGACATAAAAAGCTGAGACCATATGGGTGAGGAGGAAAGGGGCAGTGTCCTAATTAGCTATGAGCTGTTGGCCGAAGTCCCCTCTCTAGTCTCCAACCCCTAAATGAAGATGAGGGACTCCATCAGCGGTTCTCAGAACTGTAGAATGCAGCCGAATCACCTGGGGGTTGGGGGTAAACCATATGCTAAAACAAAAATGCCTGGGCCCTACAGCAAGGAATTTTTTTTTTATTTAGTCTAAGATAGGGCCTAATAAACTGCCTTGTTTCTAACATATTCCCTGATGCTGTTGTTGCTGGCTTGAGGACTTCACTTCAAGAACCTTTGCATTATATGACATTTAAACATGCATCCAGGCCTCACATTCTGTTCTATTCTGTGTCTTTAAGAGCCCCTGGAGATCTTGGAGTCAAATATGAACAGATTGATGTTTTACACCCAGGCACGTAGCTCCTTCTTAGCAGAACAACAAGGCCTGACTACCCCACCCACTAAGGGATTCCTGATCATGGAGTGCAGTCTCACCAGTTTGAATTGCCCCTCGGGTGGCTGATTATAAGACCAAGTGCTCCATATATATATATATATATATATATATATATATATATATATATATATATATATATATAGCCAAGGTTGGTTTTCCTGGTACCCTTGCATCTCTCAGCCTAATCCTAGCTAAGGTCCAGGCAGGCCTAGTGCATAGACAGCAGCCTTCTGAAGGATTGGCAACAGCCCAGGGGATATCTCTGGGCCCCTCCATGTGGACTAGTATCTGCCAAACATTTGCCCCAACACACACATGCACGCACACACGCCTGTGTGCACACATGCTCGGATACACACACACTTCACCACACACGGAGCCCCAGTCAAGAGAACTAGTTTTACTTTGATGTACCTCTCAGTGCACATTTGTTTCGGCTCCTCTCCTGGAGTCCCGGTCTTATTTATCTTCTTGGCATGGGTTCTTAGGATACTTCCATTCAGACAGCAGCAAAATCACTCAGCTCCACTGTTTTATGAAGTTTATCAAACAGCAAAATATCCGGTCTCTTTGTCCTAGGGGTCTGGTGTGAATGTGCCTACAGAGCTGCTTTCCCCCAGACGTCCTGGGGTCTGTGTGGATATGGATCCCTCTCCCTGTGAGCACCCTGCAAAATCAAGGGCTTGCACATTTCTTGCAGCAAGTCGTCCCCCCCCACCCCCCAAAGCAGATGCGGGGCTTCAGGACTTCTGAACAGGGTCACAAGGCACATATGCCACACATGCATACACAATGTTCTCACTCACTAGAAAGCCCCATGTGCCACGGCAGACTGGCCTCCCTGTACACCCCCCCCCCCCCCCCGTCTCAAGCAGCCTGGCACGGAGCCCATCCCAACAGCAGAAGCTGCTCCTAAAATCGTCACTACCATCTCAGACTAAAATTTTGGGATCTCTGTGGAGAGAGCCCCATCCTGTGCAGGCAAGACTTGGGCTTTCTGCACCCCTTTAAAGGGAATGTGTGTTTCATAATTATCGCAGGGAAACTCAAAACAGCCACAAGCCTGGGCTCTCCCAGACCTTTGCCCCCTCCCTCAGCAACCTTCTTGTATTGCTGAAATCACGTCAACCCCAAGGGCTAAACTCAGCTGCAGCTAGGTGGTACTGTTTCTAAGTCTGGCAAACCCACTCTAAGCTGTCCTCTTTCTATCTCCCCCGGTAAGGGAACTCCTAAAGTCCAGAGAGTCACCCCAGGTCTTACAGATGCCCTGACATTGTTGTTTTCCATGCATACAAGGCACAGGTATACTAGGTCCTTCCTGCATGAGTCTGGCTCAGAGGTTTAAGATACTCCTGAAGACCCGTTCCTGTGTGCTATCATAGAAAGACCAATTATCCCTCTTTTTAATGCCAGAGGGGCACTGTGGCCCCTATTCTCTGGTCTTTGGATCATATATACATCTCCCTAACACACACGCACACCTTACTCCAATGTGGAGATGAGTCTTGTCATTTTTTTCAATAAATACCTTTTGCCCCCTAATCACCCTTCCCCATTTCCTCAGCCTCATTCCAGTGCAGGCCTTCTCATCTCCTTCCTGGACCAATGTCTTGTCTACTGAGTATGTTCACTTTGCTTATTATGCCCACTGGCACTTTGGGAAAGTTACTTTTCCTGTGCCTCAATTTGTTAAGATGAGAACTCTTTCATAGGAAAGCGAGAACTAAGTAAAAGTAAGGCATTGAAAGGGGTCTCATCCACAAGTAAGTGTTCAATAAACATTAGGTCTCATCGTTATAATCATTATTCTGGCCAAGCTTCCAAAATTATATTACCAAAGCACGTCTCTCACCTTCCAACTAAAGAACAGAGTCATAATAATACAACTACCAAATCCTCACAATAAGTCAATTGCATCTTTTTCTCTGCTCCAATTGCATCTTTTTCAAGACATGTTTTCACTGTAGCTTTGGAACCTGTCCTGGAACTAGCTCTTGTAGACTAGGTTGGCCTCGAATTCACAGAGATCCGCTTGCCTCTGCCTCCCAAGTGCTGGGATTAAAGGCTTGTACCATCATCGCCCAGCTTCCAATTGCATCTTAACACTGTTCAGTGGTTCCCTACGGTCTACAAGAAAACAGGCATTCTTCACATCCTGCCCAACCTACCTGCTTCTTCTTCAGCCAACCCTCTGCTAGAGGTGGTCAGCAGGTCCCTGTGCCCAGGCAAGTTCTTCCACACATGGAATCATCTGCCCATATTTTGATGGCCCCTCGTGTTTTCTCAGGCTGAAACTCAAAACCTCTGAGGATTCTCTGGGGAACTGTGGGGAATTCTTTTACCTTAGTCTCTGTAGTTACACATCTGGGAGTCCAGGGACATCTCATGACCACCTAGTGGTCTCCTCTACCTACAAGTCACCTGGCAGTATGACAGGCCCCTCCTGACTGTGACTGCTTCTCATCAAGGACAAGTGCTCACATTCAGCCAACATACTACGTTGCTAGGGAATCTTTCGTAATTCTAAGTCTTGTCTACCTAGAAGGGAAAAAAACTCTTAATAAGAAGGATGCAGACAGGTTATAGCATGAGGGTATATTTTTGGTTCCGTCGTTCTGTTGGCTACAGACTCAGTTCCAGTGAACTCTCGGATCCTTTGAATAGCTACAAAAGGACAATAGCCACTGTACATGTGATAGGATTATGATTCTGATAGCATTGCATGCTGGAGACAGTGCTCGCTTACCATGCGACTGCCGTGGCCTCCCTTCCCCAGCTTACAGCAGTGAATGTATGAGTCCAAACATACTTCTCATGTTCTTCCTCTGTAAGATGGGCAGAGTGTTGGGTCCCTATCTCAGGAGTGCTAATCTCTATCTAGTTTGAGGCCAGAGAACTTCCTTGTTATGACAATTAGACATAAGTGCCGAGAGAAAAATCAGAACACACTTTTCCCATTGTTAGCACGCCTGGGCTTTGTCAGGGGCTGACAGTTACCACCCTGTGGGCTTTGACACTTGCACATCAAGCATCCTATGCCCTTCCCAATCAACTTAACCCACCAATACAGCCACTCCTCTGACTCAGCACACAGGACCAGCACCCAGCCTAAGGATATCTCAATAGCACGGAGCAGTAGAAGGACATGAGCAGCGGTCTGAATCAGTCTATGGTAGCCTCTGAAGTGACCTCCAAGGGGCTCTGCCTCATGTAATCCTTGTTTACGCTCAGCTGGGACTGTCCTAGGTAACCAGTAGGCTGTGGTGGAAGCAGTGGTGTGCTGAGCTGCGCATGGTAGTGCATGCTTGTACTCCCAGCGGTTGGGAGGTAGATGTAGGACGAGAATCAAGAGTTCAAGCTTTGGGTTCAGGTGACCTTCACTCAAAATACAGAGAGAGAGAGAGAGAGAGAGAGAGAGAGAGAGAGAGAGAGAGAGAGAGAAGGAAGGGGCTAAAGAAAAGAAAAAGGAAAGACAAGAAACAGCAGTATTGGTGAGGTAGTTCCAGGTCATAAATTGCACTGCAGCTACCGCAATAGTCTCTCTGACCATTCACTCATTCACTGTGCGGGAGAGCCATCCACCTGTTTGTGCTTGGTGACAGTCAACCAGCCACGGGGTGAGTCAACACCAGCTTGTCAACATGTGAGCAAGCCACTTGGAAACGGATATCCTAGGCCCAGTCAAACTCAATCTTCCTGAGTCCCACAGTGCCCACAGCTCCCCACAGGAACTGACAGTCCTAACGCTGGGAGATGTTTTGTTATGCGACGATAGAAAACTGATAATAGATTGCTCTGAATCATTTTCTCCATTTGTGAGATGGGAATGTTACCACTAAGTTTATAGCACTGTAAAAATTAAGCTTGACTGACACGCAGCGGGCATTCTGTAAACAGTGGGTGTGGTATCACCGTTCACTTCCTCTCCTTCCCAAATAGTCCAGAGCAGTTGAGAAAGCTGGGCAAAGCCTCCTCCACTTGCTACCCTGTATCATTCTGAATTCCTTCTAAAGTTCAGGCCCAGTCTTCAGCTCTCTCTCCCTTCATGTCTGGCAGATCCTGGCCTAGAGCGGATGTACCTGAAACACGGTGATGAGCTCCTTCAAGAACTCTAGGGTAGGTCCACTCCCATTCCTCGGGATGTCCAGGAGGATACGTTTGCATTTCTTTCCAAGGGCCCCAAATGTGATAATTACATACTTATTAGCCCTATAAAATAACAAATCTGGAATCTGCACTCTGGAACCAATGGATTTCCTGCTGAAATGAGTTCAAGGGGTGCCCTAGCCAGCATCCTCTGTGAGAGCCAAAATCCTGCCACAGAAGGCTGCACAGAGGGACCCGCCTAGCCCACATCACACACTTCGCCCTTCTACTCATCTCTCCACTTCAAGGCTTCCATTGTGAGCGTGTTTTCTGGCTCTCTGTTCTCACGTCTTATCGTTGCTGCTTGTCTGCTGACTTAATGTGTGCCTGCTGGGCTGGGCGCTAGTCTTGGGTGCCCCCTCCTCTTGGAGTAGACTGAATTCCCAAGGACTGCCTGGCTCTTTCTCCTCTTCCCCTCCTGTAAGTGAAGACAGTTTTCGAAGCTGTGTTCAGCAGACACCAGGACCTAGGCTGATGCTCCTGCTCACTAGAGGGTCTCTAGATCCTGTAGGCTCCTTCTCCACGTGGCTCTAACCTAGGCCCAGCAATAGTCACCGCATCTGAGTTCCCCACAGTGGCTTCCTCTCTCACCTAGGAGCTGCTCTTTCTGGGATACCCTCTCTTCTGGCTCCTCCATTCACCTTTATTTGGGCAACCTCCGCTCTACTTTCTAGATTCAACCTTAGAGTGCCTCATGACCACCTGTCCCCTGCTGTCCCCATTACTGGGTGTCCCTTACAACTTCCTGAATGTGACTGACAGTCTGTGAGACAAAAGCCTATTGCCTTGCATCCTTCTCCTAATTATCTGCAAAGGTCCCGGATGTGAGTGGTACGGTACCATTTCTGGCCCCATCCTCTGTGCAGTCCCACCTTCTGTCTTGTGGCAGGCATTCAACACGTGCCTGATGAACACAGACCGTTGCATAAGATCAATCAAGGTGTTAGAACGCCCCCCCAAAGTCTAGAACTGCCCGTTTCTGCTTTATACCAAGACTGCATCCGTAAAACTCCTCCACAAAGTGGCAACAGGGTCTACATGGGGCACTTGCTAGAGAATTCATTTCTTTCCACACAGACACGGCAAGTCAGCAGCACTATCTCAGGTCCTCTGCACAGCCACCCTACAGCCATCCTTCTACCTCTCCGTGTCTCTCCTCCCATTCCACCTAACCCTGGTGAGATAGGTGTGTGTGTGTGTGTGTGTGTGTGTGTGTGTGTGTGTGTGTGTGTGTGTTCAAAGGTAGATCTAGGCTCAAGAAACATCTGTATAAACACTAGCTCTCCCAGCCCAGGAAAGCTGACTACAGAATCATTCCTCACACTTTTGTAGTATAGAAACTTAGGTACAAAGAGGTTAAATGGCTTTTCAATCAAGCACATTAAGTTGATAGAGAAGGAAAAAATAGTCCTTAAACTTCCCAGAGATTTCACCCTAAAGCATAGGATCCAGCTTATACTGTTAGAACGTAGCCAAGGTTCCTGGTTCCCACAATACAAACCTTTCTTAAAAATATCATCCATGGGCAAGGAACACCGGATCTTAAGGTTTATTTACCATTCCTTAGCCTGACCTTCCAGGAAGAATGTAGTTAATGAGAAACAATCCACTTGGGCTCCCAAACCCAGAATTTTCATAAGGATCAATTTAGGATTTCAGTGTCTAAAAAGAACAAGGGCAATGCTGACTGTCTTCCCTTCCAAGGGAAAAACAAGCAACTGGAAGGCAGTCTTGTATATATTAAGAAAACCCCAAGTGTGAGGTTCCATTTGTACTGTTGTTCCGGCTCCCTTTGGATATCCACAGAAGGATATTCGACTTCATGGGTAGAGGCAGAGGGATGAAGAAAATGAAGGGGAAAGGTAGCTGTTGTTTCCCTCATCAAAGAGCTGACCTTACACTTGGGTTAGAAGCCAGGACTGACCCACATGGATTCACATCCTAGTGATGGTTTGCTTCAATGCCAGTGACCCTCTTCACGTCAACAAAGCCCTGTGCAGACAAGGGTACCTTTTGTCTCCTGGTAAGCTAACTTTCACCTGCAGACTCCCTTTTGGTTGAATTAATTAAACAATCATCAATAAAAGTATCATTTCCATTTTAAAACTTGTTCTACTTGGCACGTGGAGAATTTTTTATTAAGTGATATTTTGATCATTTGTTTTGTTTTTTTTTTTTTTAATTACAGGACCTAGAATTCTCTGGGATGATTTATGGGCTCATCTCTTACTCTGTTGAGAATGGATCAGCAACAAATGCTATTAATTCTAATTCAATGGTCATTAAACAGCATGAATGGTGAATTCATGAATCCTCTCAAAACTCTGCCCTACATCTAAATCAGTCTTAAAGGCACTCGGGTGTTAGTGTTTCATTGGGTCTCCATTTAGCGGAAACCACCTCACTGTTCCCTTGCCTTTACTGGCCACCATAGCTGGGTGCCAATTGGTGTTCCCAAAGCCACTAGTGCAGCTGTCTCAAACCAGCTCCCACCTGGTCTCAACTTCCCTTTGGGCAACAGGTCCCAGATTTCCCACTGGGAAAACGAAATGTATAAAAAAAAAAATGACTTCTACCTTATTTTGTTAGCTGAAAAAGAATAGAGAACTTGTGGGGTGGGAAGAATGGATCTGTGAGCAAATTCTGGTTCTTCTACTAAGGAGTTACGTTCATCTTGGACAAACGGCTCTCTTACTCTGTAAAGGTGGCCAAATAATTGTGCCTACTTCATGGGTTGTTGTGAACATACATAAAGCCGTGTGTGTTGGATATGCAAGCTAAGTCCAGCATTCTGTGTGCATGCACATAGCTGTGAAATAGGGGGCTTCTGGGTCTCCCAATGCTCCCCAACTCTCAGTCCTCCTAGAAAAGAAACTAAGACCTTGGATGCTCTTCTGTGCTATCTCTGCACCTGCTTCATCAGATGGTTCTCCACTGGAGACAGAGGCCTGCATTTGGATCAGTAATTCAAAGGGGAGCACGAGAGGCTCCTCTGGGCTTCTTGTTATCCCCAGTTCTGGGAGAAAACCCTTCCAGAAGAGACAACTCTTCCAAGGAGCCATCTGGGCCCTCCTGTCCCCCTCGCTTGGTTAGTCACACCACCACAGCATGGAAATTGCCTCTGTGCAGAGGGAAAGAGCGTCAAGAGGAATCTCTAGGGATGGGAAGGGGGTGGGTCTGTGGGGCAACAGACTTCTTTGTTCAGCTCTAGTGCCTAGGCCATTCCTTCTGGAGTCAGGAGACTTCCACGAATTCAGGGACAGAATCCTGAAGTCCAGGTTTCCCACTTTCTTGAGAAATCATCATTGTCATTAAATTAACAACGTAGTTTAGAAAATGTGAGTGCTTCTCAAACCCCATGTCCATGTGTGTGTGACCCATTTTTATGACAAGAAAACTGAGGCAAACAGTTCAGCGTTTAATCCAGGCTGCCTTGTTTAACTGTCAGTGACATTTTTCTTGGGTCACACTGTCATCCTCTCAATTAATTAAGCTGCTTGGTAACCTTATTGATCGGATGTCCTAAAATGATACATCCTCCTAGAAAATGAACCATATCCCAACAAGTATTGAAAACTTTTATTAATAATCAATTCAACGGTGTCCACGACTGAAATCCAGTGGACTCCCCTCCAGTACAGGCAAAGGGAAAACCTCATTTTGAGCCAAGCTTCTCTAGCTGGAAATACCAGCCCCAGGTGCTCCCATCTCTGCCCAGCCTGCAGTCTGTGATTAGGGGCCCTAATGGCCATAATGCCTCCAATGTGGTGTTTAAGCCAATAAGGCTTCAGAGAAGTTATGGTATGTTTAATAATGGCTTAATGACTCCTTGTGAGATGCAAGGCTTCTGGTTCCTGTTTGGCCTTGATTTACAGCCCAACTCTGGCTGAGGACAGCCAAGAAACCCCCTCTAAGCCTCCAACGGAAGAGGGAGGTGTTCACACCAGGCCTCTTGGATTCCTTTAAAAATTGAGAATTCAAATGAAATACAAATGACGTCTGACTCCCCACCCCTCTCGCTAATCTCCAGGGGCACTAAAAATATAAATGGTTTAACCCAGACCTCAGGGATTTTTAAACTGGAGTCCCAAGGACCTCTGTCTGGCATTTCTTCCCAACTCTTAGAATGCAAAGAGCATTCTATTTCAGAAAAGCTAAACTATACTCTAATCCCATGTCTCCTTGGGGCTGGGGAGACTCACCTCCTGGGAAACGCATCCTACCCTCACTATGTCCAAAATAGCAGGCTTGAAATAGTCCCTTTGCAGTCCCTGGACACGCTGAAAGGCATTTATTTCACGCTGCTCAGAGAGACAATGACCCTTCTACTTCTTCCATACCTGCACCAAGAGCTACCTGGAAAGACCACGGTGAAGCCCTGGGGACCTGTCTGCTGCCTGGCTTTGAAATTCAGCACCAATATGTAGAAGGACCTCCACAGTCAGATAAAAACACTAAGTGATGGGTTCAAGGAGCCACAGCAGATTAAGGATAGTATCCAGGCCCAAGATCCCCAAGCCCCCATTAGCTTAGAGCTATTACTACAGTGCCCAATCACTCACTCATAAGTCTGTGCAAAACAAGTGTCTAAGGAAGGTGTGATTGCTTCCCCCCCCCCACAGCGACCCGCAGAAGACTCAGGTAAAGGGTAACTCAACCACTGTAGGGGGCTCTCCACTCATGTCTCAGAGAGTACGTTGGAGGAGGGCGTCTACCCACACTGCCTCACCTCTCTGAGGACAAGAGCCACTGAGATGGATGTCAGGACTCAAGGGTGCAGCTCAGAGCCAAAACTCACCCGGACTGGTAGACAAAGGGGATCCTGCCCTCGAAAGGAAGCTGCCTTCCTCTTCCTCTCTTCCAACTGCTTGTGATATTGGCTCAGGGTGAATCAGGGGGATCCTGGGCTCCGAGGGGTTAACCCGCGCGGGGCCGCACGTGACGTGGATGGTTCCAGCATTAAGTCAGAGGCGCGGCCCCCTCTCCTGCCCCCCACCCCCCGCGGCGCGCGCCGCTCCCGGGGGCTCCGCGCCCCCGAGCCCAGGTCCCTCCCCCTTGGCAGGAGCTCACAGGCCGCGCGGGTAGCGGGAGCCCCGGAGCCCCGGCGGCCTGTGAGCCCGGAGCCGGCATGGACCCTGAGAGCTGCGCGCCCTTCTCCGTGGGGCCGGCAACCGGTCCCTATGCGGCCACAGGGGACGAACCTCCGGGCCCCCAGGGGACTCCCGACGCAGCGCCTCACCTGCACCCCGCACCACCCCGAGGCCAGCGGCTTAGCCGCTTCCCGGCCTGCGGGCCCTTGGAACCCTACCTCCCAGAGCCCGCCAAGCCGCCTGCCAAGTACCTGCAGGACCTCGGGCCGGGCCCGGTGCTCAACGGCGGCCACTTCTACGAGGGCCCCGCAGAAGGTAAAGCGCAGCAGGACCCCGTGTCGTTCCCCCTACACCCCCCAGCCCCTCTAAGTTTCCCCGACTTCCTCTCCCACTTTCCTGCTTCTCAACTTTGGGCCCGTCTCGTATTTCCCACGGTTCCCTCGCTTGATCGCTACTGGCCTGGGCAGGCAAGGCCAGTGCGATGGGGACGGCAGAGTCGCCCGTGTCCCCGGTGGCAGCAGCAAGGGGAGGCGGGAGGTCAAAGAAAGGTTGAGTGGCGACGATCTTGGGCCCATTCCGACTTCGAAGGCAACAGAACCTGAAAGGAGGGATCATGCTCATCCCTAATCGGGCCTCTGCTGCCACCAACCCAGAAGCCGGGACTGGGTCGAGGGCCCGGAAGCCTAACTGGGCCTCGACGCTGGGAGAGAAGAGCTCGGCTTTTGTGTCTGGCGCCGGTTGACAGAGCGCGTAGGCTGGGTCTCGACTTAGTGGCCAAGCTGGACCCAGCGAAGGGCTGCGGCCTGGACTTACCCAGCTCTCCACGTCGGGCCCAGCCTCTTCAGGAAAGGGTGCTGCCGTTGCCCTTAGACGCTCCGCAGAGTGGAGGTGGCCGATCGATCCCCTTCAGTGCCGGGGCCATTGTCAAGACCGCATAATTATGTTCTTGTTTCTCAGACTAACCTTGTCTCTCCGTCACGGGGATGGCCGCCCTCCTTGCAGTTGGCATCCCGGCACCGAATCGCCACCTCTGAGCCGTCAGAAGCGGCCCTGGACAGTCCTAAACCCTAGGGCGTTTCCCGCTCCGGGGGCAGTGTGTGCTAAGTAAGGCGGGTCGGACCGTGTCATTATCTGAGAATGTGCCTGACTGGCCGGGTCTAGCAAGACTGGCTTGCCGCCCACTGTACCCGCTGACCCACCGGAGTCTCAGCGCCCACGCCCACCCCTTGTATGCTGCCACACTTCGCAGCACAGACTCTGAGCTGGATCTCTCTGGAGATCCGCTCATGCGACAATCGCTTGCACTTCGTGGGCCTCCTTGGAGTAGTTGGGCAGCGAGCAGCTCGGGCCTTCGTCCGGTTCGGGTGGTGGGAGTGTGCAGGGGAGGCCCGGGAGGTGTGTTGGGGTCATCGAAGGAAATGAGCAAGTCCGCTGAGCTTCGCGTCTAATGCCCTTTGAAAGAGGCTCTCCTGATAAAAACCACAGTTGGGACTTAATGAGAAGCAGTTGGCCTGGCTCCTCTGATCCCTGCCAGACGGCGGCATCCGCGCAGCGCCCAGAGCACCGCCAGGGACAGGTACCCGCTTGGATCGGTGTCGCACCCGGCAGCACCCACCCCACAGTCCAGAGTCTCCGCTGCGCAGCATCCTGCACCTACTGTTCGGGTTCTTGGACAGCCAAGAAGCGTGGTCGCATGACGAAAAGCAATGAGTGTGTTCGCGCAACGAAACATGGCTAAAGAAAGTAAAACCACGCCAGCAACAACCCAAGGGGAGATAGGGAAGTTGAACAAAACAACGGATTAGAGGTTGAAGAATAAAGGTGACAGGCTAAGTCAATCGGTAGGGGTGGACAGAGAAACGAAAGAGAGTAAATGGACGAACGAAAGAACAAACCGCAGATCGAACGAAGCGGGAAAACGAGGAAGAAAAAGACAGGCAGACAGACAGACACAACAGAGAGAGAGAGAGAGAGAGAGAGAGAGAGAGAGAGAGAGAGAGAGAACAAACGAAAGAAGGGGTGCTTCCTAAAGGGTTAGCGCACATCAAATTCAACAAATGAGCCAAGAAAACTAACGATTTGGGATTTGGGTTGTGTGGGGAGACTGGCCAAACGCAAAGGAAGCGCTGAGGAGCGAGCTTGAGCCTGGGGTCCTGACCACTGCTGCTCCCTCTGACGCCTTGACTGGAACTCCTCGGTTCTGGTCGTCTTCGTTGCACATGGATCCTTAGTAAAGATACTTTACACACCACACACACCACACCACACACACACACACACACACACACACACACACACACACACACACATCCCTGCCTTTAAATTATCGGTCTCGGAGCGTTGGCTGGTCTTTTCTGAGACGGGGTTGTTGCGCTCAGAGCCTGACTCACATTGCTTCTCTCTCACCCGGCGTCCCCATCCCGGTTGTCTCCGGCACTTTGCAAAGAGCATCCTGCCCTTCTCCCGACGCGGGCCTTGTTTTGTCCTTTCCAGCCACCCATCCACCCTCCTCGGGTGGTACCTGTGTGTGCAGGGGTGGTTCCTTCCAGCTCTTCCAGGGTTGCCAGTTTGTCCCTAAGCTTGACTCTCTGACCTGGGAACGAATCCTCTGGAAACGTTTCCTGCTGCCTGCCTTCCTCAATTGAGACCTACAGCCCCTGAGAGCCGACCTCAAGAATTTAAATCCTTGGCTAAGAATCTCCAAGGAAAACACCACCGCTTCGCTTCGCTGCTCCTGCCGTCATTATGGACTTAAGATCTTCCCTAAAAGCAGCCGTCTGAGCTTCAGAAACTACCATGACTCATTTAGAGACCCCAGCATGACGACAAAAAATGGCGCATCTTTAAAGCAAGGCTGCCCTGAAAACTGAAAGCCAGGAGGCTGATTCTGTGACAACAGTGGGTGCCACCCATCCGGCCTTTGGAGAACCAGGATTAATGCTGCTCACCAACCAAGCTTGAGGTGACTGTAGACAGCTTGTTGTAGGGCTGTGGTGTGCTTCTCCCTTGTCAGGGATGCTTGAAGGCAGTGCAGGGTCAGAGATAAAGAATTCTGACCCCTGTTGGCATATTAAAGGTCCCAGTCCTTGCACCTGGCTTTCACTCCTACAGAGGGTTTTTTTGTTTGTTTGTTTGTTTGTTTGTTTTTGCATTTCTGCAGTTGTACAGGTTCAGGATCCTCTTTACACTTAGCTTCAGGCTCCCAGTGGCCAACAACCAACTTGAGTACTCTCTCTGGACCACCCCCAATGTGCTATAATAACTGACAATAGTTCAAACCTCAGATGAGTTGACAGAACCACCTTCCCCAGGCAAGCTTAAACTGCTGGCGTCAACATCAACTCCGAGACTGCCTTCCTGCGGGGCTCCTTTCCTTTTCTCCCATTTCTGTCTTTGCCCTCCCTAGGCCTGACTCCTCAGGAAGCTGCTTGGGGAGCTCTGAAAAGCTGCTGGTTCCTGGAGTCCGCCAGCTAGAGCAGGGAGGTTTGAGGGAAAGAGTAATGAAGAGGGGGGCAGTTGTCTGGCTATTAGAGAGGACTATAGCCGGGCAGGCGTGAGAGACGAGCAGAGGGCAGCAGGCTTAGCCTCTGTTCAGGGATAACTGCTCTGCTGGGTTTTGATCTCTTGACTTTATCAGTTTATGGGCTCAAGATCAGGAAAGCGAGTGGCTGGGCCCTAGATTGGAGTATTTCCTCTGAGCTGGCTCTTCTGGGAACAGGGAACACACTGAGGGTTAGGAACCAGAACACCTCAGGGAGCTCTCTGTGGTGGTGCTAGTCTTCCTAAGCCCTTGTCCTGAGTTCCTCTCACCCATTTTCTGCCCGAAGTCCACTCTCACCTTCCTGAGAACCCGAGACAGCAAAGTTCTTTCCTGCCAGGCCATTTTGAGGGTCCTGATATCTCCAGGGTGACCCATTCCAAGCTCCCGGCTCTCTCTGGCAATTTCTTATTATGTAGTTTGACTTCTTTGATTCCTCCTTCCTAGCAAGATGTGACGATTGGGGAACAGTAAGGCCTGCAGTGTGACTGCATGACCTGTGCGTCATGATGGAGACTGTTGCTACAAGCTGGTGTAGCCAGAGACCAGGCCTGGTGTGATGACCTCTGGCTTCAGGACACCCATGGGAAGCTTATTTCACAGTCTGGGTGGTCCTGAGGGGGTCACTGACCACTTTCCAGCTGAAAAGGACTTTACCCAAGTTGCCCTCCAGATCGGGACTCATCTGATACAGGGTACCCCTCCACACACATACTTACAGCTGTGATCTTGACATTAAGCCTTCAGGAAGAAACTGCTTCTTGGTGCCAGCTAGCTAGGCCTCCTGAGGGCCAGGCCCCTATTGGAGATGGGCCTGGGGCCAAAGAAGGGGCCCTCTGAGTCAGCAGGCGTCTTTGTGGCGTTGTGGCTTCCATCCCAGGAGACTGCCTAGGAGGAACTTTATGGGGACACCGCTGGGGGTCTTTTCCAGAGGGAAAGGGTGGGAAATGACTGTGGTGACCTGTTTTTCACCATGCAAGGTCAGTCATATGGGGTTCCTGAGTGAGAGCCTACCACAGGGAGGCTGCTGGGATCTGTTTCCTCCTGGCCTATTAATGGAGGTGATGAGGAAGCACTCAGACACTCCTGGGGGGCTGCAGACAATGCTGAGGGTAACTGGGAAAGGGAGTTGTGGTAGTGGTTCTTCAGAACCCTGCCAAAGCACAGCCTATCTGGCCTCCACCTTTCTGTGCTGGACCCTAAGATCTCGCTCTGACCTCACAGCTTGAGAATGAATGAAGACCGGTGATTCCTATGGAATCATCATTGTACCAGCTTTCTCTTCATACTTCAGAGTCGGGAAAGTTAATACTAAAATCAGTGAGACTTGGACTTCAAAGAATGAGGCACGGGGAAACCAGCCAAAGGTGGTCTATGCATCTCTGTCCATGCCTGCCTGGCCCTGGTAGCAAGCTCATGCCAGAGGGCCTGGGAACCCAGGCCGGCACAACCAGAACAAGAGAGCACTCTAGAAGGGGTGGGAGATGTCAACCACCCCATCCTTAACCCCTGCCCCCACCCTTGGCCCTGCCAGGGTGGCAGTCCCTGCTGTGGCGCCAATCCTGGCACCTCCACCCCCCCCCCCGTGGGACACACCACCACAGAGCACTTCCCCGAAATGAACCCCCCTAAGGCCCTAGAAGATCTGCCTAGACCACAGAGCACATGGTTCCCTAGGGCCCCCTCCCCAGCTGGAGGCTCAACAGTCAGGCCTCTGAATGCCAGGCTCCCAGGGAGGGTGGCTGCCAGGAGGAAGAGCCAGGGAAGGAGGAGGGGGCGGAGACTAGGACTTCAATGCTCTTTCCCTCCCTCGATTCCACCCACAAAAACCCCCTGTTAGGTTTTCATCCTCCTTTTTGTGTTTCCATTGCAGCTGAGGAGAAGGCCTCCAAAGTTGCCAGCTTCCCCCAGCTGCCTGTGGACTGCCGAGGAGGACCTAGAGACGGGCCCTCTAACGTGCAAGGTTCCCCAGGTCCCTGCCTGGCCAGCCTTCGTGTCCCTCTTTCCCCGGGACTTCCTGACTCCATGGAGTTGGCCAAGAGCAAGAGCAAGAAGCGCCGGAATCGCACGACCTTCAGCACATTCCAGCTGGAAGAACTGGAGAAAGTCTTCCAGAAAACCCACTACCCCGATGTGTATGCCCGGGAGCAGCTGGCTTTACGCACAGACCTGACTGAGGCCCGGGTACAGGTGAGGCCATGGTGGGCACCAGACTTTCTGGTCGACACAGTTGCTCAGACCATGGACCAGATCAAGGAAGGGCTAGGAGAGGTGGACCCTAGTGTCTCACAGAGTCGCCTTGCTCAGCTTCTCCTGGAGGTTGGCCTTTGGAGCTCACCCTTCACGCTCTGCTCTACTATGGCTACAGACTTTTCTCTATTCCTAATGAACTACATTAGGTTATGGCTTAGGCAGAGTCTTGCAGGTAATGGTCTCTTGGAGTCCAAATATCTGTCTGGGAGTCCTCTATTATCTACTGGTTAGTCAGATGATTTGGTGTTTCTGTTGCCCACCTTTGGGAAAGGAATTACCAGTAGCAAGCCAGAGAATTTTGAGGGCCACCACTTGGAAGAAGTGAGTCCTGAACTCGTAACTGTGCTACTTCTGAGGTGGCTGGCCTGGGTGGGAAGGTGACTTCAGGGCGTGTCCGGCTCACCATGAGCCAACAACCAGCTTCTAGTTCGGAGGACTTGACCAGGAATGCTTCCCTCCAACAGGCTCCTCTGTACAGAGACCAACCCTTAGGGGCTTTGGCTATTGCAACTGCTTCACATAGTGGGGAACCCAGCCAGTGAAGAAGGGGGAGAGAGGGTGAGTGCATGCTGGGAGGGGGAGAAGGAAAGCTGTGCCCAAACGTGTTGGAAGTGATGGAGACCATGGTGACAAGCAGGACTGGAGTGGAGAGGACCTTCATTGAGAGTCTGGCTCGAGAGGAAGAGTGGTCACTCTTGGCCTTGCTTTGATTCACAGTTTAGTCAGAACAGGCTCTCTAGTGGCAGAGAAGGGTTTGGGGTTCTAGAGAAAGGTGAGGTCACCGCTCTGGCAGAGGAATCTGCTTCTCCTGTGAGGGAAAAGAAGTTCCTGTTAATCACTCCCAGGATGGGGCCCTTTTAGAGACTCGAGAAGATGCTAGGGTGGGGACCAACTCTAACAGACAGTGGGACCCCACAGGTCTCTCTACAGAAGCCAGCACGGTCCATCAAGTAGGCCTGCTAGCCAGATAGGACCAGAGAGGTGCAAGCTGTTTCCTCTCCCAGTCTTGTCCTCCTGCTTTCCTCTCCTGTCTAGGTGGCGGCTAAAACTGTCTTCTATGACTGTCCGCCAAGGTTCTTCAAGCTATGGAAACAATCCCAGATTTTACAAGCTAAGAAAGTCCAGAACAGGGAGTCTCTGGAATGTTGTGTTGGGGTGGTGTCTGAATTGCTCTTCCCTGTGGAAATGCGTGGTGTGTGGGGCAGGGGCATCTCCCTCACTCCTCTCCAAGATTCTCCCCCTCTTCCTCCTCCTCCTTTTCTTTTTCTTTTATTTTAATTTTTTTGGGGGGACTGTTTTTGAAACAGGGTCTCATTCTGTCTAGAACCCAGGCTATCCCAGGATACATTTGACAGCCCAGGCTGGCCTCAAACCAGAGATCCTCCCACCTCAGCCTCCTGAGGACTGGCAATAACACATGTTTAGGCATGAGCCACCAGGCCCAGCTCCTAGGCCTTTCTGACTCTGGAATAATAGAGGAGTAATAATCATGGAACCCCAAGCCCAGTCCAGAAGCCTCCCCAACCACCAAGGCCCTAGAGAATGGGGAGGTTCTTCTCTGACAGGAGCGTGACACTTACCATAAACCCCACCCCTTGAAGGGGACTAATTAAGACCACACATGTGACAATGGAGAAGGCAAGTCCCAAGCCCAGGCAGAGGTCCAGAGTGGAGCGGCTCCAGTGGGAAATGAGCGGTGACAGAAAAGCAATTCCCAATAAAGGCCTAATGCCTGAAGAGGAGGAAGAGGAGAGAGGAGGGCATTCATGGTGGACACTCTTGACCCTGGGCAGGCCTGCCCTGGAACCCCAGCAACCTGGAAGAGAGCAGAAGAGGGGGATGCACAGCCTCTTAGCTATCAAGTTACTGGCCTATGTGAGTAGAGGTAATCATGGAGAAAGGAACATACGAGGGCTGAGGATGTTCTCATCCCAGACAGGGCAGTGGGTTTTACACATATATAAAAAAAATACATACACTACTTTTTCTATTTTTATCTCTAGATGGCTCCCTAGAAAAAGGTGGTTGGTTTGTGTGTGGTTGGCTTTGACTTTGGTTTTGGATTTGAATTTTGGCAGGGTTACGGTGTATTTTAGACTGACTTCAAACTCAGTGTGTGACTGAAGCTGGCCTTGAGCACCTAATCCTCTAGCCTCCGCATCCCAAGTTCTGGAATTACAGTCATGTGCCACTACACCCACCTTGGTTTGTTTTCAATATTACCAACAACTATTCCGCAGCTGACATAATATTAAATGAAAGAATTATATATGCCAATACAAATAAATGAACTAGGATAGGGTATTTGTCAAATTCATCACATATACACTCAGATGTGTATAAGACATATGATCCCTCACCTGCCAAGATCACATGAATGATTGAGAAGTAGATTCCCAAAGAGAGCATGGGCATAGAATGTGGTGAGTGACCGAGGAAGGTCAGGACATTCCAAGAGAACCCAGACTGGATGGCGTGTTGAAGAGATGGACAGTCGGTCCAGGAAGGGAGAACTTACTCACAGGTGGGAAGGAACAACACAGCGGGTATCTGAAAAGAGGTGGGTGGGAGCTTGGGAGGCATCGAGGGAGAACAAAGAGCTATTGCATGGCAGGACAGAAGACTATAGAGATGGCAGACACCTAAGCAGCCTTGCTGGGCAATGGGCTCTAGGCCAGGGTTTCCAGGGAGCCACTGAGGGATTAAACAGGACCATGACCTGAAGAGGGATGCCTTAATTCACTGGATGCTACAAGGCGGATCAACCAGACTCCATCACCCACACACTGGCACACCTAGGAGGTATTCTGGGCCCCTGAAGCCCACAGGCCCCCTTTTCCTAAAACACTGTGACAAGACCTAGCCGGGCTAAGAGTGACTCAGCCTGGGAATGCTTGCTGGGGCCCCTGGGGGCCAATAGTACTGCTCTGGGATGGGGCCTCTCCCAGGCTCCACTGGCTCTGGAAACAGTGAGGATTGTCTAAGCTCCTGCCACTTGGGATTTTCTGACTTGATCTAGATCCCAGGAGAGGACTCAGTGGTTACCCTCACCCATTAGGCTCTGGTCCTCAGGGCTGCTCTGGCACCCCTTAACCCTCCCCAATGGTCCCCAGGTCTGGTTCCAGAACCGCAGAGCCAAGTGGCGGAAGCGGGAGCGTTATGGGAAGATGCAGGAGGGGCGAAATCCTTTCACCACTGCCTATGACATCTCTGTGCTGCCCCGAACTGACAGTCATCCTCAGGTAAGACCTTTAGCTCCCACCCTTCAACAAGGCCTGATCTAAGGGTTGCTGGTGAGAACATGAGCTCCGAGGGAGGAGGGAGGAGGGGCATCTCTTGCAGCATCTGGGTGCTGTGTGATATGGGCAAATCATTTAATTTCTTCCTCTGCAGAGCAGGGCTATTGCCTACTCTGATACACACAGAACATGGAGGAATTAAGGAAGAAAGTATAGTTTCTGAGAAGCCATGGTGGGGACATCCTGGATGCCAGTATGGATGATAGGAGGGATGTGACCCTGGGCCTAGTGGAGACTTCTAGAAGGCTTCTGAGGCTTCAAGGACAATGAGAGAGCCAGCAGGGTAAGATGCACAGCTTCTGGGCCAAGCAGTTCATAGCCCTTCTTTTCCCTTCTCGTTTCAGCTGCAGAACTCCCTGTGGCCCAGTCCAGGATCTGGAAGCCCAGGGGGACCCTGCCTCATGTCTCCAGAGGGCATCCCCTCTCCATGCATGTCCCCATACTCCCATTCCCACGGAAATGTGGCTGGCTTCATGGGGGTGCCAGCCTCCCCTGCAGCCCACCCTGGCATCTACTCCATCCATGGCTTTCCTCCTGCCCTGGGAGGGCATAGCTTTGAGCCGTCTCCGGATGGTGACTACAAGTCTCCAAGCCTTGTCTCGCTCAGGGTGAAGCCCAAAGAGTCCCCCAGCCTGCTGAACTGGACCACGTGATGGGTTGCACGGACACAGACTGAGCTGCCCACTCCTCTTCCTGCTCTCACTTGCTCCTTGCCCATCTCTACCTGAACACCAGACAGCAAACCCTTCTGCCTCCTTGTATCATGGGTGGCTCCAGAAGCTTGGGAGAGGATCTGGGACCCTCAGCCTCCTTCAGGGAACAGGCTACAGGGTCTTATCTCTTAAAATAGGTAGGACTACTTGAAGAGACTTCAAAGCATGCAGGACTCTTCCTTATAAACTGGGTCCCCTCCTTCAAATTGGGCTAGAGAAAAGGTGACAGATGCTGTCCTTTTCCTCCAGACTGCTTCTAATCTGGGGAGCCAGTCCGGGAAGATGGAAGGAGGAGGCAGACTGAGCAGGGAGGCGCTCTCTGTGGCTGGCCACCAGAGGACATTCGCTCAGTGCCTGGAGCTGACATGTGCCCCAAAGGCTATAGTCAGTTTGATAAAAGGTGGGGGTCTCCTCTGCCCCAAGCATCCCTCACATCTTTCTACCCTCTGCCCAATCTACCAACATACTTGGAGCCATTTTCTCCGAGGGGCAGGGAAGAAATTCCACCAAACATTAAATATTTGGATTTGCTTTCATGGAATCAGGTCAGGACTAAGCCAGAGAAACCAGATTGGATCTTGATCAAAATAAAACAGATTTTTTTTCCAGTCTCTGAGGCCCTGAGACCCGGATCCCAATTTTTGTAAAGATGCCTTTGTTTTGTAGTAATAAACACAGTGGTGTTTTTCATTCTGAGCGGCTGTCTATCCCCAACGTGCGCGGTCCTCAGTTGCTTTAGGATTAACCTGTATCTATGATCGAGGTTGGGTCAAGCCCTCCTGTGGAACAGCAAGAATCCAGGGGCTTCTAATAAAAGGTGCAGGGTCGGTGACAGAACCCTCAAGGTCAATGGATGTCATGCTTGGCTCTGTCACCTGTATCAGCTCAGTGGCTTTGGCAGGCCCCAAGAGACTCTAATGAGCCGGGAGCTCATTTCTTCGGTAGGGAAATTTGGGGGTGGGAACAGAAGTAAGAAAGCTGAGGAAAGCTTGTGGTTGAAATGACCACGAAGAGAATCGGAGGACAGGGATCTTATGGAGGTTTTGAGTGCCTGTGGGCTGGGACCCCAAGTGCTGGGGGCGGGGCAGCTGTCTTCTCCCAGATGCCCCAGAGAGCATGTCTGAGCTGTGGGGTAGAGACAAAAGCCAGAAGTCTTTCTTGTGGTTTTAGAGCATTACCCCGTTCTACCCCTCATCCTCTGCCTTATCTCTGGAGCCTGGAAGGCAGGAAAAAAGCAGGCCTGGCCCTCCCACCCTCCCAGTAAACACAACCACATTGCTCTGAAGAATTCCACTCAGCCCAGCCCTGCCATCCCCCACCCCACGCCTCATCTTTCAGGCACAGAGAAACCCAAGCATGCAAAGACACATGGGTGCTATGCTTATTATCAAGGAGAGAACAAGTCCCCCATCAGACTGAATTTCCTAACCAAGACAGTTACCATGAGGTGGCTGTGCAGCCCCATAGATAGATCCTCCTTCTCTCTTCCTTTCACAGAGAAAGCTTCTGGTAACTTCCTTCTTCTCTATCCTGACACTGCAGAAAGAGAGCCCTGTCTAGGACTGCCACTCACTGGTGAGCCTCCTGGACTTTTTTACCCACTAGTCAGTAAGGGGATCGGGGCTCAAGTCCCCGTTTCTGATTCCAGGGTACATACCGCTTCACTAGAAATGTCTTCATTCGGGGCTGGAGAGATGGTTCAGTGGTTAAGAGCATTGACTGTTCTTTCAGAGGTCCTGAGTTCAATTCCCAGTCACCATATGGTGGATCACAACCACCGGTAATGAGATCTGGTGCCAACTTCTGTCTGCAGGGACATGTGCAGGCAGACCATTGTATACATAATAAATAAATATTTTTTTAATTTAATTTAAAATAAATGTCTTCATTCAAGGAGTAGTCAGGGCTGTTTTGACCCTTATACCCTACAAAAGCCAGAGAGCCATTTGTACTAGGTGGTTCTCTTGCTGTGATAAAAATCCCGACGAAAGCAAGTTAAGTAGGTGAGGATTCTTTCTGGCTCAAGGCACAGGCTTCTTGTGTTGTTGTTCTGTTTCAGAGACAGGGCTCTCTGTGTTCCCTGGCTGCCCTGGAACTCACTTTGTCCAACTCAGAGATCTGCCTGCCTCTGCTGGGAGTTAAAGGTGTGTACCTCCACCTCTCGGCTGTGGCCCAGTTCCTACTGTGCTGGGGGAAGCAGCGGAGCTGGCATGAGGCGGCTGTCACCTTGTGCTCACAGCCAGGAAGCACAGCAGAGTGTGCTGTCCCTCAGCTCGTTCTCCTTATTTCAGCCTGGGACTCCAGTCTGTGGGGTGGCACTGGCCGTAGAGACAGAAAGATGTCTAAGGCCTTCCTACTCCATGCTAGGCATTGTGCTATGCCCGCGACAGCAATGGCCAAGAAACACACTTTCTTTTCTCCTAGTTTAGGAAGTTTAGAAAGAAAGAAAGATGGAAGGAGAGCAGTAGAGAGACTCGGTGAAGCTCAAGCAAACGAAGCTGACATAAGGATGGGACCAGACCGAAGAAAATGACATTGAGTCCAGGATGAAGTCAGCGGGAGCGGTAGAGCCTACAGAGGCCACGGGCAATGCTTAGAGGGCCTGGGGGGGGGGGGCACAGGGAGGCCGGATGCTGGCTACTGGCTCCCATCCAGGTGCATCTGCCCACAGCTCATATTTTTCTGTCCAGCGACAACTAAATGAAGAGAAAGCTAACTTTACAACCGCCCACTTCACACATAATGAATACGAATGGGCACCCCGGAGCCTGTCTCAGGGGATTATCTGTGAGCTGACAGGTCCTCCCACTGGCTGGGTCATCCCAGCCAGCCTGTCCCCTGGCTGGGGCACAGACAGCCTCTCACCTGCTTCCCATTAGCCATACACCCCTCCTCCTCTGTGCCTTTAAGACACAGCCCCCAGGCCTCCAGATACCCTGCCTCCAAGCTCACTCCAGAGGTGATCCGAGCTAGACAGCTAGAGTCTGTCATTTACCAAGGTCGGTGGGTTTCTCTCACTCCTGGGCAGGGAAAAGGAAGCGACTCTACCTGGAACCCCAACTTCAGGGACTGAGTTGTACTCAGTCTGTTTCTGCCAAGGCTCTTCCAGGTCCCACTGAAAGCCAAGCACAGTTGAAACTTATGCTGGTTGTGGCGGTGCACACTAAGAGGGTATACCGAAGAGACAAGGGTAGGAGGGTCACAGAGTCCATCTCTAAATTACGGTTGTGGCAGAAGGATTGACTCCACAGAAGAATTGCAGGGCCCGAGCCAACCTGACACATTAGGATTCTACCTCAGTCAGCAGTAGAGACTGCTTCCCATCAAAGTCATCCTTCCCCACCTACCTCAGCCACTGACACATCAACCTGAATCACCAACCCAAAGTACAGACTCTCTGCACCCCAGACGGGAACAGAACCCAGCCTAGACAGGACTTGAGTAGGCATTTTCCTGACCCAGCTGAAGAAGAATATAGCTCCCATCCCTCCAGCCTCCTCGGCTCCCTTCCCACTCCCTGGCTGTAGGCTCTCCCAACCCAGTCTCCTGTCCAGTTTCCTTGGACTCTGGAGCCCATGGTAGGACCTTCAGATGGAAAGGTAGGCGGTGGTGTCCTCTTCACCTGAACCTTCCAGATCCCTAGCATAGCACCTGGCCCAGGGCAGAGGACGGAAGAAAGTTCTGTCCTTCAAGGACTTGTTTTCTAGGAGATGGAGGAAGCATATGCAAATTCACAGGTCAGAATTAGAAGGGCATCAGAGATGCTAATGGTTACCTATTGATAGCTGTCCCTTACCTATTACCCTAGTAAGTCTTTGCAACAGCTGCTATCACTAAGGCAAACATTACATTAATGGGGCTGGGAGCCCCATTAGCTCAAGGACAGTCAGGGAGTAAATGTTAAGGCTTGGATTGAAGTCAGGGCTATCTGGGCATGGCAGTACCCACTTTTCATCCAGCATTTTGGAGGCAGGGTCAAACTATGAAGTTAGTTCCAGGCCACCAGGACTATATAGTGAGACCCACTACATAGTGAGACCCTCTCAGAATGGGGGGAAAAAGTCAGGGCTGTCTGACTCCCAAGAGAGCAAACTCCTTTTTAGAGAGACAACCTAAAGTTGACTGTACCACGTGCCAAATGATGATAGCCTCTACTTGTCATTAAGTTCATTACACCACAGACAGGAAGACAGCCTCCAGAGAAATAAACCCAACAAGGGCAGGAGGGGTAGCTATGGTAGGAGAGTCCACTGAGGCCAGGAGAGAAATAAATCCAGGCTCAAGGCTGGACCAAATGGAACAGATCTGTTATCCCAATTATTTGGAAGGCTGAGGCAGGAGGATTATAGGATAAGGCCTGCTGGGGTTACAAGGCAGTTCAAGGCCAGATTGAGTAGACTTCTTGAGATCATGCCTCAAAATAAAAAGGAGAGGGTACTGTGTATGTATCTCGGTGGCAGAGTGCTGACCTAGTGTGTATAAGGCCCTGGGTCATCTCCTAATGTGTCAAACAGAACAAAACCAAAACACAAAAACACAGCAGTAAGCCAAGTTACTGTGAGGGTATACTCAGGGTTAGCCAATAGCTAAGACAAGGCTAAGCCTGGGTGGCCCAGATAGGGCCTAAAGCAAGGGGCATTTGCCATGAATCTTCTGTGCTAGGGGACCATGTCAGAGCCAATACCAAGTAAGGACGGTAAACAAATGAAGGACTGAGCAGTGGCAGCGAGTGCCAAGGGATGGCAATGATTAAGGGGGTGGGGGTGGGGAGTACATGGATTCTGCAGAGATTGTCTGAATCCTGGCTCTGTCCCTTACTTTTGTTCACCCTTGGGCAAGTTCTTTCCCCCTTTTGCACCAGCTTGCACATTTGCAAAACTGGGCTTGCGGCAACCTTCATGGTGCATTAGCTGCTTTTCTTGCTGCTGTGGCAACGTACCTGGCAAAAGTGACTGAAAGAACGATTTTGGCTCATAGTTTTCAGGGACACATGCGTCATGGAGGAGGATGGTGAAAGGAGTGTGAGGTGGCTGGTCCACATTTCGTCTGCTCAGTCAGAAAAAGACAGGGACGAGTGCTGGCGTTCAGTCCTCTTCCTCCCCTTTTCTTTTTCTCGGTCTATGCGATGGTGCCACCCACATTTACGGTAAGTCTTCCCTTCTCAGTTAACCCTCTCTAGATATGTCCCCACTAGATACACCTGGAGGTGCATTTCTTAGGTGATTCTAAATCCATTCTCATTGACAGTGAAGATCAACCATCCCATAGGGCTATTATGACAGATGTTCTGTTTAATCACTACTATGCAGAAAGTGTGACTAAGAGACACCTAATAGTGCATCTGGCCCCTGTTTAGCATCCAGTAAGTGAATCTTTGAGATGATACAGCCTTGGGGTAATCCATTCCTTGGTGCTTTAAGGAACATTGGACCCTTCTGAGTAACTCAACCATTTTCAGAATGCCTTCATGTACATCTCATCCCCTAGATGAGATAGCCAGTCTCCAAGATATTTACATACAAGGACCTGTGTTCTAAGGACCAATATGACAGTAACACACCACAGTTGTGAGAAGCTGTTTTGCTCCCCTCCATGTGCCCAGGCTCAAGGGCCTCGTGTTTTTCTGCAAGACAGAGGAGAGTCTGGGAAGTCTACAAAGAGGAGCAGTGGTGGTCAAAGCCTCAGGCTAAGCGATTTCAGAAACTGAATTGCATGTTGGAGTAAGACCATGAAAATCCATCTTCCCCAGACAGAAACCTCAGCATCTTACTATCAGTTCCAGCAAGCAGCAGCAGATCCACCACGCAAGCAGCAATGGATCCACCATGCATGCAAGAATGATAGGGCTTCTTTGTCCTGTGCAGTTACTTTGGGGAAAAGAGTCAATCATAGGGCCTTTCCATCCCATAAGGCTATGTGACTTTTAAGTTCTGACCCTTCCACCTATTATTAACCATGCTGCCACATTAAAGCACATTCTGCGACTTAGCAGGTCACAGACCTAGCAAACATTGAATCTAAATATCCACAAAACAGACTTGTCCTTTATCAGTCAAGACTCACTCCCCCTTAGAGATTTAACACCTCGTGCATGTTGCCTTCAGAGAGCTTCTTGGAATTATTAAAACAAGGAGGATGAATCTGACAGAAAAGAAGGCTGAAGCAGACATGATCAGGTACCTGAGTCAAGTGAGGTCCCAGGACTCAAACGGACATTTCCCTTGTTTCTTCCTTAGCCATAGAAGCTACATGCTTTCTCCACCACTCTCCCACCATGACAATGATTCCCCAGGGCATACAACTTTCCTCTTTGTCCCCAATACCTCTGTTCCAATGAAGACCCAAACTGACTCCACTTTAATTGAGCACTAACTGGATTGACTGAGGATGCTCAGGAGTGTAATCCAGAGAAACTTGAGTTTTCTACAGAAACTAGAGCAAGCTCAGTAGTTCAGAACTACAGTGACCCACACCCTAAAGCAATCCTAGACTGATGTGGGCAGATGATCAAAGTACCAATTTCTTCTTCCCTCTACACTAGATAGGAAAGGCAGGCAGGCAAGAGATAGGTAGGTGGGTGACTTCTCATGCTGGTGGGAAGTGGTACTTGAGAACTGGAGATTTTCAGACCGTATTTCTGAGAATCTCATGCAGCCTAGGCTAGCCTTGAATTATATAGCTCTACGAGGATGACCTAGAACCTTTGATCTCCTACTTCCACTGCTGAAGTGCTGAGAGTACAAGTATGCACTGCCATGTGGTGCTGGGGATCAAACCCGGGGCTTTTTACCTGCTAAGCAAGCACTGTACCCTGACCTACAACCCTAGCCCCCAGAGCCTATACAGACAAGGCAACAGGGATAGTTTTGCTTTCTTTTAATGTAAACAGAATACACAAACACATTAAAAACCCCACCATGACACATGAGAACACAGAACTTTATATATTTACAGGCCATGGCAATCAAGAGGAAAACGGCACCTCTGACTTCGGGAAGTCTTGCTCTATCTTTGATCACATCCAAAATCAGGGTGCAGAAGCTGTGGTTTCTGTCACTTCTGGACAAAACTCACCAGGATGGCATCGATACCCCCGAGCACAACCAAAGTGTCAGTTTTCAGTTCTTGACCCTCACACCAATCTCTCCGTCTTGACCAACTGACATGTCAAAACTGCTCAGGAGTCAGTGTGACCTTGAGATTCAGTTGTTGATGAGAAGAGATGCAAGGCCCTTCCCAGCTTTTCCCAGCCTAGGGCTAACTGTGAAATAAGTTGCAATCAGTCATGTCCAAGAAGGGCGGGTAGAAACTGGGGAAGTGGAGAAAGAGTAGATCCCAGCTTGGAGATGACTGCTCCTGAGTAGGATGCTGGGAGTCAGGCAGAGGTCAGCTAGATGGCCTCACAGGCTCAGGGCTGGCTGTGAGGACTCAATGGAGCTGTGCTGCCATCTGGAGGGCATGAAGAGCACTGCAGCAATGATGAGGACAGTCCCTCGGGTGATGAGATGAAGTTTCAGTCCTCACTGCAGCAACTCTTCCCAGGAAATGGGCTTAGAGAAGACCTCCCGTTCTAGCCACAGGTCATAGTTCATCTGGAAGTCCTCAGGTAGATCTACCCGCTGGCCCAAGACGCTCTGCAGGCAATTGTCCACTGGCAAGAAGTCAGGGTTGCTGTGGGTCCGGTCATAGCGCCGGGCATTGAAGCGTTCGATGTTGGCACGGAGGGCACACTCCTCTGCCTGGAAGTCCCAAGGCCGGGCATCAAGATCTGGGACAAAGAAAAAATCTCAGTTAGGAGTCCAGCCCTATAGGAGCTCCCCATGAGTAAGACTATGATCTTTAACCTGGAGATTACTTCCAAGCCCCATCCTCAGGAAGATGAATAGAAATTCTTTCCCAGAAGTAGAGGACAGACAAACACAAGGAGAAAATCCAGAACTACTAAGAAAGAGGCTTGTTCTTCAAAATATGTAGACTTGGACAAGAGCCCCTAGATAAAACACTTTTCTAAACATGAAGTCTCCTTGGTTCTAGGGGACAGAAGTGCAGCCCTGAGACTCCCTCCCCTCCCCTCCCTGACAAGTGTCATGTGCTAAATTGAGCCCAGCGTTGCAGCGCTGTGACTGTAACAATGTAACAAACAACACCCAGATAACAGCTAGACCAAGAGAAGGTATCATAGGTATCCAGAGAGCCGGAAACAGGAAGTGACATGATAAGGTTCAGGGACTAAATGCAGTCTATTCTGACAGAGGGCACACTGGAGAGCACAGGCACCTGTGTGTGCTGGGATCTGTGGAGCAACCCTCAGCAGGTACTGAGGGATCCTACTCTGTGCCTAGAGTCCTGGATGTGACAGAGGTCGGCTGCCAGCAGATAATAATAGGTTTGAAAAGAAAGTTGTGGACTATGGGACCAGGGAAGTGAGTGACTGTCCTTTCCCTGTCTTAGTGTTTGACTTCATTCCTAAGGAAAATAAGAAGTTAACCAGAAATTTTACTCAGGAGGCAACAGTATAGGGTGGGTATTTTGAAAAGATTACAGGAGTCAAGCCAGAGGCAGATAGAGGGGCAGAAACTAGAATCAGAGCCAGTCAGGAACTCTTGAGTTTAGGCAGCCAGAAGGCAGCTGCAGTAAGGATGAAGATGGGCAGAACGTTATGGCAATTTCTAGAAATGACATGGCTTAGAACGGAGGGACAGAGAAATGGATGAGCACAGACACTGAGAAGCTTTCCAAAGTCTTGCATAGAGCTCCCTTCTTGGTGCCACAAAAACTAGAGCCAGGCCCCTTTCTGTGCCTCAGGGCAGAGACAACTAAAGTACCACAAGCAAGGAGTCAAAAGTGTACCATGTCCCACCCTCTCCCAACCCTGTTTCAAGGTGCCTCACCATTGCCATACGCCCAGTCATCGTTCAGCCGATGTCGCACCTTCTGGTAGATGGCAGACATTGTCTTCATGTTGCTCTTGCGCCACTGTCGCCCCAAGTACTTGGTCTGCACTTTGAGCAGCTTTAGCACGTAGAGCTGCATCATGGCCTGCTTCACCTTTAGGGCCCGCTTCAGGATGGGTGCCGACTTGAACACCACCAGCATCTGGGCAGGCACGGTGGCAGCGATGATGAGGAAAGGAGTAAGTGTGTATGCCACATATGGTCACTTAACCCTTCTGGGGTAGGATCAGGGCGACAAGCCATGCAGTTTCTCTTGAACTCACTGCTTGCTGGTACATGGAGCTCACAAGCAAACCACAAAGGTTGGTCACCCTAACTATGAATCACTCTGTAATCAAATTTCTGAGAACTCATGAACCAGCCCTGTCCCAAAGGCATCTCAGGGTTAAGGCTGCTCTTGGACTCCTGACTATCATTTCCCAATCAGGATCAAGACGCTATGAAAAGTATCTGTTTCAGAGCATGACTGGAAGTCTCTTCCAACGTCCAGTTCTACTAAGCAAAGAACCAGAAGTCTGAGGGAGGACAATGCTCCTCGTCAGCCTCACCCTGAAGACTCCCTGTCCCAGCTGAGAAGCATTGCATGTGGGCACTGCTCTGTGAGACCCCAATTCCAGGATGGCTGCAGCTGACTCACCATGGTCCTTGAATGTTTCCACTTTGTTAGTTTGTTCAAGATCCGAAGCAGGTTGATGCAAGAAAAGAGGTTCCTCCAGCAAAACTGGTTGTTGTCCCCTGCTTCCTGCAGAGAAAAGTCAGAGATATCACAACTCTCACAGCTACAGGCTGCTCAGCAGTGTCCAAAGGCCTTGACAAATACACGGCAGCGGCCATGTTTCAATGCTTCTAGCACAAAGTTCCCTTGTCTCACAGCCAAGGGAAACTCCACCCCACAAGTTGACAGAGAAACAAGAACTTAACAGACTTTTCCTGCAGGAAACATGGGCCACAAAACTAGGGACTTTAGTGGAAAGATGCAAGCAACTAGAGTAGGCAAATTTTAGGTCAGCAGCCCCTGCAGGACATGCTCTCTTACTAGCCCTACCCCCACCCCCAATCGCTCTGCTCTATGACACCCCTCCCCGACTTTATGGCCATTTCTGGTACTTTGAAAGTTAAAGGTGACCTCTTCTGGTGACCTCTATCTATGTGTTGGGGGAGGCAGCCCTCATACCAAAGGGATAGCCAGGGGATCCCAGCCACTCACCAGACTCTCTGCAGTTAGCTCTGGAAGCTCATTTACCACACAGTGAGGGTAATCCAGGACAGAAATGCTGCAGAATGCAAGAAGACCCAGGTGCTCATTGTGAGCAAAGGCTGGGTCTGCCAGAGTAGCCATGGTTCAGTTGAAGCAGAAGTAGCAATCTACCTCGCTTGCTCTAACCCAGTCTCCCTGACCGTAAGATGAAAAAATATCTGCTACAATACGTGCACAGTTTCCCTGTGACTGAACCAGTTTGTAATCTAATTAGTAACTTCAAGGCAGGGAGACACAGCTTTTCCCGTAACACAAATCAGGGAGCTAGGGCTCAGGACAACTGATTTATGACAAGCCCTCTTAGAAGCCACAGCTAGCTGGACACTTCCCTTGTGAAGTCTACACTGATAAGCAGGCGCTATCAGGTACAGCTGGCACAAGGTGGGTGCTAAGAATCAGACAGTGCTTTACAGTGCACACGGCCAAGCTCCTTACAGAGAACTGGGAGGGAAAGGGAAGAAGAACAGAAGTGGTGGTGAGGGCAATTCTAGAGCCTCAGATGAGAGCCTCCTGGTCAAACAGAAAGACACGAGAACAGCCAACTTCAAAATTGACACACTGTCATTCACTTTGTCTCCTGATTGCCTAGCAAAGTACTGACCCACGGATGCTCAGAAAATGTCTGCTGAACAGTCTCAAATGGAGAACCCAGCTGGAAGTCCTGCCATCTGCCTATACCACCCTTTCTTGGCCCCTGGTACTCATCACCTGTTCTTGGCAGTGATGTAGGACATGATGTTTTGATTGAAGAACTTCAGGATCAAAGGGATGCAGTTGGCAAAGACCAAGTGTTGGGCCATGTATTCAAACTGAAACCAAGAGAAGATAAATAAACATACCCTTTGGGACCTTATTTTCTTTCTTCTAGAGATAAAAAGCCTGGCTGGAGAATCTCATATTAGAATGCTCATGCAGAGCTCAAGTGGAATCAAAAACCAAGCCCTATTCTCCTGGGCGAGGGGAGCACACAGACTGAGGCGCTGGCCCAGTGCACAGAAGGCAGACAGACCCTACAGGTACCTGGTAGACATGGTTCAACTTAAAGTGCTTGAGCAGCAGCAGCAGCACGGCAGAAATGGCCTTGACGATGACCTCCTTGTGGCGGTTTACATCTACCCCCAGCTTCATGCTCTGCAACACTGTGGTGCTAGAAACAGAAGTGCCTGGTGAGTCACCAGCGAGCATGGCACCTTCTTCCTAGGTGTCCATAGTGGGGATGGAGTCCAGAACCCTGTGCCAAAGGCTCACACCTCACTAACATTTCAGAGGTCAGTCTTAGGGATCCACCTATCCATCTACTAAGCAATCCAACTTGGCACAATTTCTGTCTTCCCATGATGACACCCAAAACATTCTCAGTCCCTTTCTCTGCTTCTCCTCCAAAAAAGAAACTTCTCTAAATTCTCCCTAAGCTTTGGCCACCCTATTAACTTGAGTTCCCCAAAGCACGTTCTGTGGAACACCAGTGTGTGGAGAAGTTTTACTCTACAGTGGTAAATGGGGGATCCTGAAGTTGGATAAATTTAGGAAGCACTGAGTTCCAGCTGTTTCCAATCTTCAGAAGAGGAACACAGTATTTCATTATATCTCCTAGGATCATCAAGACGGCCCCTCCCTGTGGTATGAGCCAATCTCCCTCACCTGGCCATCACCAGCAGACCAGGGGGGATCCACTCAGAACAAGGCACTCCTGGCCAGCAGGCCAATCAGGTGTGGGCCTGGGTCCTTTCTCAGGGTAGAATACAATCTCAGGCTGTTCTCTCGCATGGAAAGATCTGTCAGCCAGAGATGAAGAAACCCTAGAAGTTTCACTCTCTCCTCTGGCATTCGGCCTGTCAGTTCACTGGCCAGCAGGAGAGACTCCACACCAGCACAGGTTCTGTGGTGGCTAACAAGCAGACCAGAAGTTACCTCTCCTGTGCAGGGTCTGCCAACCACATGGCTCTAGGAGGGCTCTGAGAAGTTCACTGCCCCATCTCTTTTACAAAGGAAAACAGGCATTCCTAATTTACTGAGAAGTTCATTCAGTGACAGTCCACGCTGGGATTCAGGCTAAGCTATTTCTCTACCTAGGAAAACTTATCCAGTAGTTCCCTTCGTCTGAATCAGAAATACCCTAGACTTAACCTGTAGCAAAGCTGGACTAACAAAAGAAAGCAACCTGAAAAACACTGGCCCTCTTCCTTCTACCCATTGATAACACTGATACTCACGGCATCTCCTCAGGCAGAACATCTGCCAGGATGTTGATTGAGTCTGTTTTGGCTTTTGATGTGGGAGCTGCAGCCAGTAGGATCTTCAGGAGGGCAATCTGGGAAAAGCAGAGCACTTAGATGGGCATCAGAGCCCAGGACCATAATGGAGTCCTGAGAAGTGGGACTCCTGCAGGTCTGCAGGGGTGAAGGAGACCAGCCTATAGGGTATCTCACCACAGATGCCTACTGATAGGCCCCAGGACTGGTCCCAGACACAGAGCACTCACCATATACTGAGGCAGGCTGGGGAGCAAGCCTTGGTAGAGGGTTTCTGCAGGAACTTGCTCAACCTCCTCTTCTCCCTTTAATACAAGTCACAGATACAAAACCTACATCCAGGCTACAGTCTCCACTGAGGATGATGGTAGGAGGCTCTGAAACAGAGCATGCCGGGATCCTCACTTGCAATAGTTCAGCTAATTCTTCTGTGCACAGTGTTCTGCCTGCATATGATTGCCTGCACACCAGAACTCATTACAGATGACTGTGAGCCACCATGTGGTTGCTGGGAATTGAACTCAGGACTTCTGCAAGAGCAACCAGTGCTCTTAACCTCTGAGCCATCTCTCCAGCCCAGTCTAATTAATTTCTATTATAACACTCTTCATAAGGTGCCATAGTCACACACGTAATCCCAACACTGGTTAGGCTGAGACAGGTGTTTACGAGGCCAGTCTGAGCTATATAGTAAAGCCATCTGGGTTATAGATAGATGTTATCTCAAATAAACAAGTAAATAGCAGAGAAAGGCACTGGCTAACTGTTACAGGAAGGGAACAAAGCACCAAGAGATCAAGTTTTGTGCTCGCTCAAGTTGCTTGCTGTTCAGGGACTGAAAGAGCAGGACATGGACTGGAATCTCTTCAGGGAGAGGCCAAGCCCAGGAGCAGCTTTGTGGGCCAGGCCCAGCTCAGAGACTGAGAGCAGTTGGGGACTCTGGCTGTAGGCCTCTTAACTCACCCCTGAGAGAGGAGAGCGAAGGAATTCCTCTTCCATCTGTGCCTGGACCTCTGCAATCGACGTGTACTTGTGCTGAAGAGGGGCAGGAGAGGAGGTGCTGAGAAAAACACCCTTATTCTCTGGCCACACTCCCCCTCACCTGCCCACACACACTGGCGAAGATCCAAGATTTTATGTTGGTCTTCTGAGAGAGGGCTAAGTCACAGCACAGATCCCTATGAAACTGCAAACTTATAATAGCTTTCTAAGGAGGCATCGACTTCTGACAGCCTCTGTAAAAAGTAAGTTCATAGTCGATAAGCAAAAGCAAACTAAGGTGGAGGAAAGGGCTTCCAAAAGCAAAAATGACAGGGAAAAAGACATCAGAGGCAAAACTGTGTGCTCAAAATCCTAGCTGCAAAGACTACTTGGTACTACTGATTTCAAAACTGGACTTAAAATTATTACAGTCCAAATACATTAGAAGTACTCCTCCTGATCTCTGGTGTCTCCCCCGCCTCATCCTTACACCCACAGCTCCCCACAAGCAGTGAACATGGAGAAAAACACAACAGTCTTGGCCCCAACCATGTCTTTAGACTCCACCTGGCTGCCCACTGAGAGCCTGTGTCCTGCTTGCCTGTAGCTCTCTCTCTGTCTAGAACTGGGTAACTGAAGCTGCCTGATTCCTACAGTATGCTCTTAGCACAGCCACGATGGTGCTCATAAGCCTTGCTCCCCAGCCATCCCATGAACAGCGAAGCTGACAACGTCATCTACACCCACAACTCCTCTCAAATCTTCAAACTTGGCTCAGGAAAAGGGAAGGCTACTTACAGGCTTCTTGAACTCTGAAGCTAGTGTATAACACACCCCTAAAAGACGTCACACCTAAAAAGAGGTGCTTCCCAGGCTATTGCTGGCAAACAAATAACCCTGACAGGCTTGTCTCTTCTCACTCAATTCACCTGGGACCAAAGGCCAAAAGTTCCCTTCGGGCCACTTACTTGTTTCAGTGTCTTGATGCTTTCGTGGATTGGCCTTGGCAGTCCCACCACTGTGTTGGTGTCACTGGAGAATAAAGAAGGCCTTGTGCTGAGCCCAGACACCCACACACCTGCCCGCTGCCCCAAGGCCAGGTGAGTGAACTTCAAAAGGAACTCAGGTCACACTCACCTGCCTAGAGTGTAGCCTATGAACTTGCTGCGGCTGGATTCAAGGAACATCTCAATATCTTTCTCTCTACCACAGGAAGAAAGAAGGACAGATTTTATCAAGTTCCATCTCAAGGGCTGCTACTGTCGCAGGCCTGTGTTCTAACAGACAAAGCAGCTCCAAATTGATTTCAAACAAGAAAAGATCTCTTACAATAACGGGGGGGAAATCTGAATTTAAGCTACTTTGATTTTTATATAATTTTGTTGGGTTTTATAAACTTGATGTTTATATTTCTATAATATGCATGGCTGGCTGACCCAAATTCAGGGAGGTATATTAAACTTAAAAGTACAATTTATTCTAACAATGGTAATATTTAATACTTTCAGACACCAAGAAGTTTAAAAGATATAAGCTATAGACTTCAAACAGGTCATTTTCTTGCCTCAATAGCAACACCTTGGCTTTGAGGTGACCTGTTCTACATTCTTCTCACAATATCCCCAGAAAGCTGAGGACTTGCCCCTTTTACATCAGTTTATATACACATCTATTCATTAAGCTGCTGCCTATAAAGATACACATCTCCAGCTACCTTCCCATCTACTGACTCACCCAAGGATACTGTTCAATGCATTAAGTGGTTTTGTAAAACTCTTCATCTATCATTTTATAGAAAATGCCATCTACAACTCCAATATGAGTGGGGATAGGTTTACCTAAATACACATTTTATTTTTTTCCCTAACTCTCTTCACTATTGAGTTCAACCAGTTCAAATTACTTACACAAGAGCTGCACAGGCCCATTTCTGCTGCTGCTCAGTTAGAGCATGTTTTATGTGACATCAGCAAGACCATCCTCCCAGAAGCGACCCCAATAGCACAGGATAACTTAAGGTCATCTTAACCTTGCAGAGGAGCTCAGGTCAGCACTAGCCTGAGGATTTGAGGGCTCGCTTCAAGACTACTCTAGAACTTGAGACTCACCTGACCTTGGGAGCCCAAGGGAGCCCTTTTGGGCAGGTGAGTCTGTCAGTCTGAGGGTGCTGTAGTGGGGGAGGCATCACCTCATCTCGCTCAAGGGGAAACGTCTCCCCCTCCAGGCTATTGTCATCATCATTCTCCTCTTCCTCTTCTCGAGCGTCATCAGCCTTATAGGGATCCCGCTCATTGAAGGCATCTAAGTTGTCCTGCTTTATCAGAGCCTGAAAGCAAGGGAAGGGAGCTCAGAAAGCTAGCCAACTAAAGAGATGATGGCAGAGGGAAACAGTTCAAATGGAACAGAAAGGTATCAGATAGGGAGCTGTGACACCGGCGAATACTGAGAAGGAGCTAAGACTAGAGTGACAGACCATTTCCTGCTCCAGCACCTCACAAGCTGCCTGGATCTAAGGACCCACTATACATGGGCCTGGGCCTGTAGACATGCCCCTGCTGTGGACTCCTGATCAGCCTGATGGGAGCTGATTTCTAATATCCTGCTTACCTCAGGAGCATGCTCTTCCACGCCACCCCATGTACTCTGAGATCTCTCAGCAGTCCTGGGGTCCTCTGTTGCCTCACCTTGTGTTCTCGCCGGCCCCGTTTCTGCTGCTGCTCAATCAGGTCCGAAGCAGAGGCTGGTGGGGAGGCAGCCCTCATGTTGCGGATCACCTTGATGCTGTCCTCAGGCAGTGGGGGAAGGCCAAGGAGAGCACGCTTCTCAGCCTTCATGCTCTGCAGCTCCTCAAAGCCACCTAGTGTGCACTGTGTAAAGCGGAGATGCAGAGCCTAGGTCACCATGTCCTTGGTGATATCATTTTGCTAAAAAGCATGTACGACACCATCAGAACCCATGCCTTATAGAGACCCATAAAGACCCACCCTTGGACAAAAAAAAAATAAAAAATAAAGCCATCCAAGAATTCAGTGCTCTGTACAAGGAACAAGAGGAGAGGGAGCAAGAAAAAAATGAAACACCAGCTGGTGGAAGCTGGCACATGATACATGCAATTCTGTACATATGATATAGTCTCTAATTTTAAAAAGAAGCAGATTGAGCAGGGTGTGGTGGCACATAATTTATAATCCCAACTTTTCTGAGGCAGAAGCAGGAGGATCACCATAATTTTAAGTCCAGCCTGGTGCATATAGCAAGTTCTAGGTTACTCAAGGTTACACAGAGACCATGTTTTTAAACCAAACAGACAAAAATTAGAGTAGAGCTAGTTCTTCAGTAGACTGATGCTTCAAGGCTGTACATGTCAGTCTTCCAAACGAAACTAAAACATACTATGTGTTGCTCAAATAAAATAATACACAAAAAAAAACCTCCTGTGTAAATTCACTAGGAGCTCAAGCTCTAGCCTGCAGTCACTGTGGCTGCTCAGTGCCACTGTGTCTAAGTAACTCAGCTTCCTTTCAGCCTGAGTGAGGCTTCCTGAGGAACCAGCAGGTCTGGTCAAGATAAAGCTTGTGCACACCCTAAGAGGCTCTAAACTCACTAAGCTCTGGCTGCAGAGCAAAGGGGAGACCCCACTTAGTATGGTGCTCCTCCTGGAGAGAGTACTCCCTGCTTGCCCTGCGTTTGGAATCTGACAGTACCCCCCATCCTAAGTGTGATGGCCAGTCCACCCAATGTCCATTCCCTCCCCATGTAGAAACAGTCCACTTCACAGCACACTCTGGAAACAGGCTAGCTAGAAGCTCACTCTTGTTTCTTCAAAAGACACCTTACTGGGCTGGAGAGAGAGCGCTACTGTTCAAAGCTAAGCTCAACCCAAATAACCAAAGTCATCTGCCCAGGGAACTATAACTACATCAGTTCCATCTTTGTCTCAAATCACTTTACAAACACAGGCTCGGGAAGGATCTCCAAAGAGGCATCTAGTTTGAGGATGGAGTTGCTGTATGATTAGAAATGGCTTTAACAAAAGTCCGGGAGCCAATCTAGTCAATCTAGTATGACTATGTCCTGCCATGTCCTGCCTGTCCCTACTCAGCTTGTTTTTTTTTTTTTTCTTTTTTGAGACAAGGTCTTACCATGTAGTCCTTGCTGTCCTAGAACTCACTCTGTGGACCAGGCTGGCCTCAAACTCATAGGGATCAGCCTGACTCTGCCTCTGAAGTGCTGAAGTTAAAGGCATGTACCACCATGCCCTGTATTTCTTTTTCATCTCTTTTCTATAACTTCTCAAAAACTGAGCCTGGTAGCAGATACTGACAAGGCTAAGGCAGGAATATTTCAAGTTTAAGACCAGACCTTGTGTCAAAATAAAAAGTAAACAGCTAAGGAGATGGCTCAGTGGGTAAGAGCACCTGCCTTGAAAAGATGAGGATCTGAGTTTCAATCCCAGTCCCATGTAAAAAGCCAGATAAGTCACACATTAGTCTGTAATGCCAACAGAGTAGAGAGGAAGCAGTAGGACTATGGGAATTTGCTGGCTGCCAGCTTAGCACCAGGTTCACTTAGAGATCCTGCCATAAGGGAATACACCAAAGAATGGTAGAGCAGGAAACTCTGGTCTTTGAGCATGGGTGTGTGCAGCTATACATGCATGTCATTGTACTAAATGCATACTCGCATGCACAAGAAATAAGTAAATAAATAAGCAAAAACAGTACCAGTGTAAGTAAATAGTCTGTTTACTTAGCATGTTCAAGGTCCTAGATTCAATCTGTAATATCACTAAACAAATGTTTTTTAAAATAAGTAGTTACATATTCACATAATTCAGTATTCAAAAAAATTGTAGTTATTCATCATTATCCATGGGAGACTGGTCCCAGGAATTTCTTCTCACCCCTCTCCCACAGGAAGATATCATGTCCTTCAGAAGATGGAATGGGATTTGTATATAACCTAGGCATAACCTTCCGCAAGCTTAAAATCATCCCTAGATGATTGTAATACCTAAAGCTTTGTAAATCACTGCTATACTAGTTAGGGAATAATAACAACATAGTCTATACAGTCTACAGACCTCATTCTATGACCTACACTTGGATGCATATATGGATGAGAATCCACAGGTACAGAGGGCCAACTGTACAAAGATGCCTTTCCTGCCTCAACTCCTAGCATATGAGTGCCCCCAAGAAGGTGCTCACCAATACGGTCTTCCAGAGCAGCAAGAGAACTTTCTTCATGGGGAAGTGGGGTGCATGGCCGCTGCAAAATTTGGTCACCATCCCAAATAGCATGATGGCAAATGGCTCGTTGTTGTACAGGGGAGATCCTAGAAGTGACTCAAAGATATCAGGACCCCAGCCAGCAACAGGACCCACCCAAAGTCCCCCAGTCTCAGCTCCCAGATGAGGCCTTAACAGAGGATCCCTAGGGCCCTACCTAGCTCAGCTCTGAAGGTCTGCCGCATTGTTCTCCACTCGGCCTTGTCCCCCTCGCAATCCTGGTGAACAGTCTCCACAATCAGGTACATGATGTTGAGCAGGACCCTAAGTGTAAGACAGGGGACCAAGGGCACTCTCAGCCAGGAGAGGGGGTATATGCTTGTAATACCAGTTCAGTTCTTAGAAAGCTGAGGCAGGAGGTCTCAAGTTTCAGGCCAGCTTGGGCTACACAGTGAGTGCTAGGCTAGCCTAAATCATGTATGGAGTCTGTTTCAAACAAACAAAATGTGAAGGAGGAATCACTGGGCTTTCACACCCCTGGCTAAGATGTAAACAATCATGCACGTGGTAGAAGGCTGTCACAGAGAGACACCCAAGAAGAGAACTGACACCTGAGGAGCCTTACTTGGGCCGAGACTATAACTCACTCTGTATCTGCAGTGTCTGAACAGAGCTTACTCAGAGCCGACAAATATGAACAAGAATGGCCTGCAGAATGTTCTGCCCTAAGCCTCCTGGAGAGAAAAAACAAAACTGACTAGAGGAAGAGACTGAGGTCAAGGCAGGGCAGGATCAGGAGGGCAGTGTCCCCGGGAGAGTGGAGGCAGGAGGTAAATGCAGAGACAGTGCCTACAGTGAGGAGAATCACACTCCAACTCCAAAACCAGATTTCAGCCCTACAACATGGGAAGAGGACCCTCTCTTTAGCAGTTCTAGTCCTGACACGAAGCACAGCTGAATTGTCAGGATAACCAGTATAGAGAGGGATCAAACTGTGCACAGTGGGTGGTGGGAGCCCAAGAGTAATGTCCTGGTTTTTGTCCACATAAAATACACTCTGTGACCAATTTCTTAGCCGCTCTATTGAGTGGCTTGAGCCTAGATTGCCTCTGGATTTTCCAGGCCCCTTCCCTCCCAAGACATCAGGGCCTACTAACTCCCAGTGAGCCTATCCCCTTAGCTGACTGGTGTGCAATAGGAATGCACACACAGCTAAGAGACGCTCAGCTTTGCTCACTCTCTGGTCTCACCTCAGGTCTGTGCTGTCAGCCAGGGAGATGGCAGGCTTCCTCACTGCACTGCTGCATGCAGCACTGTTACTGTAGAAGAGATCTTAATCAGCTTGACAGGGCCAGGGAGACAAGTACTGTCCCACAGGGCAACAAGAGGCTTTACATGAGACCTTAGGACACCACAATGGTTAAGAACTCAAGCCCTCGACCAGACTGTCAAGTCTTAAAGTGTGAATCCTGGCTCTACTAGTTAGGTATACGAGAACAAGGTAGAGCCAATTTCTCTGTGTCTAGTTGTCTCATCTACAGAATCAGGGTGATAATGGTACTTGAGTCATAACATGATTCAGTATACAAAATGTCCTGAAAACAGGATGAACATATGCCTGAAGATATAGTACTAGGTGAGTGCCTTTAGTTACTACTATAATAATTTGATTTTAATTTTGTTGCTTCTTTGGCTTTGGATATGATCTCACTAAGTAGTTCTAGCTACCCTGGAACTCACTATGTAGACCAGGCTGGCCTCCAACTTACAGCAATCTTCCTTATTTATGACGGCTGTTATCCTTAACTGAGCAATAGCTCCTTGTTCATGAGGACCAGAGGTGACAAGCTTTGTTGTTTCTACATGATAGGTTTGGGCTTGGGAGCTCAAGGTGAGCAGTTTCCTTCTGAGGATTGTTTTGGGCATGAGTAGCGCCTGCCCAGGTACCAATGCTCCAGCATTACAGAGCATGCAGACCCAGCACAGGAACCCAACACTACTTTCTATCAACATGGGAACCTCTCACCTCTCTCTGTTATTTTATTTTCTCATCTCTCTCTACAATATGATTTTCCAAGGAATCATTAAGCAGTTTCTCCATTATTCAACCTTATATGTTCCAAACAGCCTGAGAACAGAGACCCTTCACCTTAAGTGGCCTATTCACCTGTCTCAAATGTTGTTAGTTCTGCAAGCTCCAGCCCACTTCCCACTACTCCCCTCCTTTCCCCTTCCCTACTTAGGCCCTAAACAGAAGTGCTCACTCTATTTCCATGTTCAGAAGCTCCACCAAGGCATTGAACGTGCCCACCTCCAGGAGCAGAAAGATGTTGTAGCGCATCCAGAACTGCACTTCTGCCTCTGAGCTGCACTCTCCAAAGGTACCTGCAAACCCAGGGCAGAGCTTACCAAGACCCTACAGACACAACTAGGCACTGTCACAGGTAGAGGTGTCAGGAGTCCCTGGGGACATCATCACAGTACCTTGGGCAACATAGAGAATTGCTCGAGCCACCTTGAGTCTTTTCTCCCGGGCAGTGACTTCCAAGCCATCCAGAAGCCTCATGGCATGGGTACGGTGCTGGTTGGTATCCAGCTCGGTCCACTTCTTGTCTGTCACTGCAGGGCATGAGATACTTATAACTGAATCCACATAAGTCCTTACAATAGAATGGGCTGTGCTAATCTTTCTAATCAGGGCAGGAACAGAACCAGAAAGGCAAGTTACTCCTTCATAAGGGATAAGGCCACACTGCTGTTCCATGAATTGGAATTCCCATCAGAATGCCCAGAATGCCCATGTGGCATTCTACATGGCCTTGAACAACTACTACAACAGTTTTTTCATGTTCCTGGATGTCTTAGATCAGTCTGATGATGAAGAGAAACCCTGTCCTCTTCTGATGCAATGTGAAGTGAGCCAAGAAGAGGGGGAAATGATCTCACCATGGATCCGGAAGTCCTCCTCAAAGCATTTTCGATTCATTAGGAATTCTGGTCCTTCTGTATAGCTGTAAAGCTCTGTCAAAGAACAAAGTCTCCTCACCATTACCACATTCCACATCAGTTCTCATGTGCAGCAGAGAAAGTACGGCATTTGTTTCCAGCCCCACCTCTACTCCTGCCTGAGTCACAGGGATCCTTAGACTACCCTCTCTGGTTACTAGTGGGGAAGGCCTTAGTGTTCTCATGTACTCAACAGACAACACTGGCCACTTTGAAGCTCTAACTGGAATGTCAGTGGAGCATAAGTCTGGGCATTTCTAGTATAATATGCATTAGACTGTGCTGTGTCAGAGGCTGACCATCACCCTGAATACGTCTTCAGTGTCACCTCCTAAATAAGGATAGTGAAGCCTGGAGAAGCAGCTTATACTGACCTTAAATTATAGATCAATGACATTATCAGTGACAGATCTATAAAGACTTAAGTGCAGTGGCTAGCATTCCTGGGACTCACTACTGTTTAGAGATCTCTGTCCAGTTGTTGTACAGCAAGGGGTACCACTAACTGTCTTACCCTGAACGGGGCGATAACCAACTCAGCTGACTCTAAACAAGAGCCTTCATGAAGACAAAGGACAATCCAAAATTACAAGACACACAGTTCAAGTTAAATAGCTAACCATGCTTTAGATATCATTAATAGGAATACCTAGAGAAAAATTATATCCAGTCTTAATTTTCTTAAGAATCAAGTCAAAACTCCTGTCAAATGGCACAACAGTCTATTTATATGTTACCTGCGAGCTCTGCAGCCCACTTGTCTGTGTCGGCATACTCAAACTCCAGGTCCGGAGACTCAGAATAGCCCTAATGAATGGAAAGAACGTCACACAAAAGATCCTCCTGAGTGTTTTGCAAAGGGATAAACACAAATACCTCAGAGACACTGTGGCATTACGTGACATCACTGCCTCTACTTTTTCATGTTTTACCACAGCATTTTGTCTCCTGAGTTAGCTGAAGTTCCCTTTAAGCCCTCTCCAGCACCCTGTTTTCACCTTCAAAGCACCTACTATAAACTAGAATTATTCATTCACTGGATTTCTTTTTTCAATCATCGTCCTCTCCATAAGACTGTAAGTTCCTGGAAACAGCAACTCTGTTCTGCTGACCAATGATATTCACTACACACCTGTTCAACAACAAACACAAAACTTCTATTTTGTGCAGTGCCTGACCATTCCACACAGCACTGGATATCTAGAAGTTGCACTTCTTTCTGAACTGTGGACTATAAAGAGCTAAGGACAAAATGAGTATCGAAACCCTCAGCCACTTTGCTCTTATCTCAATTTTCAGTGAGAACTGACAGAGAAAGCAGAAATGGAACAGATTGGCCTTCCTCCCACACACAGGAGAGAATGCAATGAGAATCTGTTAGGGATAGGTGATTCCTGAGAACACGCCATCTTGGAAGCCTTGTGCTGGGAAGAGAGGAGCAGCAAGAAAAAAAGTGGATAAAGCTAGTCTTGATTAAAATGTACTTGAAAGACCAGCAGAGGGTAGAGTTCAGTGCAGGGCACCTCACTTAGCATGTGCTAGACCCTAGGCTTAATCTTAGCATTGGTAGTGCAGGGAGAAGCAAGAGAGATAATGACCATAGACAAAATGACTAATATACCCACAAACAATAACTCTATCCTTATTAATGGACAATAGTGGACACTTACAAGTTACTGAGTTTCTAGGCTAGGGATATAGTTCAGTGGTAGAATGATTACCTAACACGTGTAGCGTCCTGAATTCATGTCCCAGCACCACCAAAACACAAATAAAATCAACAGTAATACATATTACTGAGGTTGAGTTTCTCATTTACGAATGGGAACGACAAAAATCTGCTTTTCTTACCACTTTTTCTTGACAATTTCATATACATTATATAATATATTGTGATCATATTCACAATCAAGTCCATTACCCTTTCTTATCCCCTCCCAATGTACTTAAGTAGAGTAAGTAATTTACTGTGGAGCCCAGGCCTTGAGCTCCGATCCTCCTTCCTCAACGTCCTGTGTGTTGAGACTAGAAGCCTGCTTGGCTGCCTTGGCTAATTTTGAGGACTAACAAAATTTACATAGCACATATTGAGCTCTCCTCCCTGTCCTCTAGACACTGACTTCAGCTGTCACTAGGAGACGTGTGCAGCATCAGCATCTCTAACACAAGTAGACAGCACTATTTGACGGGTCTTCCAGATATTGGCTGTGGTGAAATCAAAGGGTAGAAAGAGAAATTAAAATGTATAATAGAGGGTGAGGATGTAGCTCGGCAGTACAGTGGTTGCCTAGCTTGAACAGGCTCGGAATTTGAGTCTCAGCATCACAGAATAATAAAATGCGTGAAAGGGTATTTATCTATTTTGGGGTTAGTTAGGGAAATTTAAAACTTCTTTACCTGCTGAGTCATCTTGCCAGCCCTAAAACATTTTCTTATATATTTACTTATGTGTAATATATATATATGTATATGTATATGTATATATATATATATATATATATATATATTTGTGTTTAAGTGCATTGAGTGCATGCAAGTTCCCACAGAGGCCAGAAGGAGGGTACTGGATCCTTAGGAGCTGGAGTTAAAGACAGTTGTGAGCTGCTCAATATGGGTGCTGGGATCCAAGCTCAGGTCCTCTAAGAGAGCAGCAACTGCTTTTAATCATGCAACCATCTCTCTAGCCCGCTAAAACATTTAAAAGAGAAAGTCTGGGGTATAGTTCGATTCTCAGGGTCCTCTTCCGAAAAACTGAGTAAGTCTGGTCATTAAAGAAGGTGTTTCACAAACTTAAACTTTCATATTCCTCCATACTTGAAAGATCACTGAGAAGAAGCCACTGATGGGCCATTGTCCCACAATAAAAGATTCCTAAAGGGTCCATCTTCTGCTTTTTCAAAAAGGTCATTCTAAGTTCAATCTCTCTACTCTGGGCTTGTTCATTTGCAACATATTTTAGCAAGGTTCGAGCCTGCAACAAAAATGTTTGAAAGGAACTAATTTCAGAGGTATCATTGGTCTCTGATTTGAGCTGAAGCATCAAATTTGGATAATGAGGAATTCCCTCTCAGCAAGTGCCTGACTGCTCATCACACTGGGAGTTGTCTCAGGTGGAGATTGCATAGTAAGTGCTCTGGGAATGAATGTGCTGATTAAGAAGCCCTAAAATGCTGCACGGGTGTGTGTTCATTCATGAATTCTGCAAACGGAAGCAGTGGGAGGAATTTTAACTTGGGGTGAGGTGAATAGCTCCATATTGCGCGGGCAAAGGGAATCACAGCTCACTAGCAACTTCTGATCCTTCACAATTTAGCATTGGGTTCACTGGGCATACAGACACTTGTCGGCGTCTGCCCATGCCCTGATCCGTCTCTGTCTCTGTCTCTGTCTCTGTCTCTGTCTCTGTCTCTGTCTCTCTCTCTCTCTCTCTCTCTCTCTCTCTCTCTCTCTCTCTCTGCCTCTCTCTGCCTCTCTCTGCCTCTCTCTGCCTCTCTCACAGCTCGCACTAGAGATACAAGCTCTGTCCTAAAGCGCCCTCTAAACTCTCCTGGGTCCCTTCGCTGACAACTGGCATCGCCCACCGCCCGTCCAGGACCACAGGCCGGAAATGATGAAGGGCTAAGAGCAGACCACCTACTCTGTACCCCAGGGCTGTGCCTCAGGCCACGCCTCCGGGAGCAGACCTGCTGTCCCCGGCTCCAGGACTTTCCCCCGGGCCGCAGAGGAGTTAGAGGCAGCGCTCCGGGCTTCCCTCCCCGGGGCCGCGGAGCTGCCAAGTCTCCCTAGCTGCACCGCTCTCGGTAAAGTGACAGCTCCCAGCCCACCTGTCAAGCCACCCGGAAGCCCGGCTGGGCCCGGAAGCTGTCCCGGCGCCGGGACCCCCCTCTGCCACCCGCCCAGTGGCAGCCTCGCCCCCCTGCAGCTCTGACCTCCGAGTCTTTGCGCTGGTTGCGGTTAAACTCGCGAGCTTTGCCCCCCGGCAGGAGGCCTCCAGCGGCCCTCGGTGCCCCGGGAGGAGGCTGTGCGGTGGCAGGCGGCGGAGGAGGCGGCGGCTGGGGCTGCTTGTTGTTCACAATCAGAGGGCCGGGACCGACGGCTGCCGGCTCCATCTTGGCTGCTCCACACCCCCGGCTCAATTCTCGGACGGGCTCCGTCAGGCAACTCTCGCGTGATTTCCTCCAGGAAATTTCCCCACTCGCCATGTTGAGTGTGGCGGCGCGGGTTGAAAACCGGAACTGCCAATCACCTCCAGGTCTTTGTCATTTAGTTTCTTTGTCATTTAGTTTCTCTTCCCTCCTTCCAATGGAACTAAGGAAGAGACGTGCCACTGGGCTCGCAGGGTGCCTTTTAATTGGCACCTTTAATCTGTCTCTTCCTTTCTTTAACATTTCTTTGCACTGACGTCACAGCCCTGTCCAAGGTGAGACTAGCAGAAAGGGAAAATCAATTGACAAAGGAATTCCTTACCCGTGGGTCTGGTTGAAGCCTCTTAATAGCAGAGAAGAGTTTCAGTACAATTAACAACTGGTTTTGGCTTTTTCCTCTCCCCTCAACCACGCCCCCAGTCGAAAAACCTGCAAGTTTGTAGGGCTCTACAAGAAACCCCTTGTGCAACCCTAGGGACTCCTGGTTTTATCAGATTTTAATTCCTTCCGAGGCACCTCTGGAGCCTCGTTATAATTTTACTTATCAAAAGAGGGAAAAAAATGCACGGGGGCAGGGTGGAGTGGGGGATTTCTTTTTTTGTTTGTTTGTTTGTTTTGTTTTTCGAGACCAGGTTTCTCTGTGCAGCCGTGGCTGTACTTTCTCAGTAGACCGGGCTGGCCTTGAACTCAGAAAGATTCGCCTGCCTCTGCCTCCCAAGTGCTGGGATTAAAGGGTTATACCACCACCGTTGGGCATGAGTTGGGGATTTCTTTGCTTTGTAACTTGTACCTATGCCTTGTAACTTGTACCTAAGACACTAAATGAAAACTCTTCCTTGAGGAAGACATACCTACACGCTTCACTTCCTTTTCTTTCTTTCTCCTAACCTTCACACCTAAAGTCTATATTAGATTATCTTTCCTAAAAAGCACCAACTCTGCTTCATACTGAATAATCTTGAAATTCTTTTCTACATTGAAGAAACAGATTGGTTTGGGGGCATACACATGGTGCAAAGACATACATGCAGGCAAACAAACAAACAAACAAACAAACAAAAACATATACTGGATTAACCTAAATTGATGTCCCTGAAAGATTGGGTTACTCCTTGGGCTGCTGAGGATAGCATGGAACATGTCTCTGTCCGCAAACCACAAATAGGGACTTTATGGCTATAGTAGTGACCAAAAGAGATAGAATTCCAGTCTTCATGGAGTTTACATTTCACATGGGAGAGATAAATGAGTAAATAAAACACAGAAGATTAAAAATCTATGCAACACTGGAGAAATCATGGGGAAGGGGGAAGGTATGTAGCAGGCACTTAGAAACAGCTCTTGTTTAAAAGCATCAGCTCCTTACTTGGGCCCAAAGGTAACGAAAAGCAGAACATCCCTAACATCTTTGCCTGCATTTTGTAGCTGTCTCGTTTACCCTGGGTTATACCTGCTGACCTCTGGAACATCTGTCTAAAAACTCATTTTCCTTCAAATCAGAAGGCCAAACACATAGGAGTAACCGAGACATTTTACTGTCACTCTTTACAGTGCCCTCTCGCAGAAGCCCTTCCCTCCAAGAGGCACCTAAGAGTAGAACCAGCACTGAGACAATGATCAATCAGGCTGCACTTGGCCCGGTCTGCTTCACTGTTCCTATCTCTTTCGTTTGTTTGTTTTTGTTTTTCAAGACAGGGTTTCTCTGTGTAGCTCTGGAGCCTGCCCTGTAGACCAGGCTGGCCTCAAACTCACAGAGATCCACCTGCCTCTGCTTCCCGAGTGCTGGGATTAAAGGCGTGTGCCACCACTGCCCAGCAATGATTCCTACCTCTTGTCCCCAACCTCAATTCTTCCTCTAAATCTAAAGCTCTTGTAAATTCCCCAAAGACAGATTTGGGGTGAGTAGACCCCTTATTGGTTCCCTTTCCACTGTTCACATCAGTGAAATCTCTGCTTTTCAGCAGCTTCTGTCTTCATTGGCCATTTTGGAGCAGGTGGTGGAGCTGGACTAGTGGAGCTATGAAAGCCAGAACTTTTGCCCTAAATTTTAGGTAACAGGTATGGGAGTGTAGCTTGATAGAATAATTTTGTGTGTGTTACTAGGAAGTGAAACTGAATCCATAGCCATGTACATTCTTAGCAAGGGCTCTCTACCATCAAGCTGTATCTTCAGAAAGGACAGAGTAACTTCTAGTGTTTTCTTTAACGCGGTATAATAATGGTTGACAACATATTTCAGGTAGCTTTATAGAAAGGATTTTGAATGTTCTCAATACCAAGAAATGATAAATATCTGAAATGATCGATAAGCAAATTCATTTGATTTGATCATCATACAAGGCATTATACATTAATTTTAAATGCATTTGTTATATAAAATGTTGAGATGTATTCAGAAGTATTGAAGAAAAATCGGACTTTTAATGATACTCGTTAAAGGTGGCAAGGCAGACTTTATTTAGAAGGAGCCATGGCAACTGGGAGAGGAAGTATTCCAACCAGTGTTTTGTTGTTGTTGTTGTTGTTTTTGTTTTTTTGTTTATTTGTTTGTAGGAGAGAGAGAGACAGAGACAGGACCTAACTCTTCTTCAGCAAGGTGGGGTAAGGGAGTGTTAACAGCAGTAGCAGGGTGGGGCTGTGGATGGAAAATTGCTAATCAGTGACACTGAAGATGAGGGTTTTCTTAGGATGTTATTTTTAAGTAGACATATAAACATACATGAAACAAAACAATCATAGTTGAACAATTTACTTATTTATGTACTTTTCTCTAATAATTTGTTTGTAACAACTGTTGTTGGTTTACTAATAAAAATCTCCTGAGATAATATTCACCTAAATGTCACCTCATTATGAGCCTTGTGACAGAGATCACATGAACTTACTTAGGAAACCACGTGGAGTCCAAGGCATATGTCTGGATTATATTTAATGCTGACAACTCTGAGAGGTCATCTTTTTTTCTTTCTATTTTACTGGGTTTTTTGTTGTTGTTGGGTTGTTTTTGAAGATAAGATCCTGATAGGTAGTTCAGGTGACTTGGAATTCACTATGTGCTCCAGGCTGACTTTGAACCTGTGATTCTCTGGTTTTAGCCTCCTGAGAGCTGGGATCAGGTATGCATTACCACACCCAACTGCAAAATAGCTCCACTAATCCAACAGTATTTTTATTTAACGAAGATTTCTCAAAAACTGTCTGGGTCAGTTCTTATTTTAGCAATACTTAATTACATAAGAGCTTATTTGTTTAAAGCTGATTAAGTAGAGCTCTTTTATAAGTTATTTTTGGAGCTAGGAGAATATTATTCATATGACACATATGGCATATATAAACATATTGACAGATACAAACAGAAGTCTCAAATTTTAAAAACTTCAGTCTGTAGGTAGGAATAATTGTACCAGACTCACTACTGGGAAACAGACCAAAGCCGTGCTCCTGACAGGTGGGTTAAGTTTATCCATAAAGAAGAGAAAACTTTCTTACCAGGATCTGTGGGGCAAACTTTGAAGATTTAAAACTGCTTGCTCTGTTTCAGAAGGCCCTCCTTTTCACTGCCTCTACTCTTCTGAACTCTCAATTCTTGAGGATACCCCTCAAGTCCTAGGTGGTGAAGTAGAACATTTATGTCTTAAAACACAGACGTTTTTCTTCTGCTCTATGTGTGTGTAAATGTGTGTGCGCATCGTGTATGTGTGCATGTGTGTGCATTGTGTATGTGTGCATGTTTGTACATGTGTGTATGTGTGCATTGTGTGCATGCATGTGTATGCATGTGTGTGCATGTGTGTGCATGTGTATGCATGTGTATGCACGCGCATTTGTGTGCATGTGTATGTGTGCACGTGCACGTGTGTGTATGTTTGTGTGGTTTCATTGGTTTTATGTTCCTTGTTGGTTTGTTTTGAAGTAATGAAGACTAAGCACAGGGCCTCATTCGTGCTCAGCAAGCACCTAACAGCTGAGATACATTCTGAGACCCTCTCTTGCTTTCTAAATTTGTGTTTTATTTTGTTCATTTGCTTTTTTTCATTCTTTTGGTTTTGGGGTTGGTTTATTATTAGGAGGAGTTTAAGATACACTTGTCTTGTAGAGGTCAGTTTTTTTTAATATTTATTTATTTATTATGTGTACAATATTCTGTCTGTCTGTATGCCTGCAGGCCAGAAGAGGGCACCAGACCCCATTACAGATGGTTGTGAGCCACCATGTGGTTGCTGGGAATTGAACTCAGGACCTTTGGAAGGGCAGGCAATGCTCTTAACCTCTGAGCCATCTCTCCAGCCCTAGAGGTCAGTTTTACAGGGTTTTTGGACTTAGTTTAGGTAAGAGACTGGAGGGAAGCCGTGGCTGTCTGAATGTTTCCAAAGCGTTGCTGAACAGAGAAAAGATTCGTTCCATCTGTAATCAGTCTCCTTGGGATTCCTGCATCTTTTAAGAGCAGTGGGACCTAAAGCTCAAGTGACTCGAGTTCTGGACTGGGAAAGGGAGAAGTCTGGCAGTGCACAGAAGAGCTGAACAGCCAACCGAGAAGTTCCCGTGGGAGCTGAAGGTTAATGGAGAGAGCAGAAAGGCTCACAGAGATGCAGTAAGGACTTCAGCCCCGGGAGGCAGGGAGTAATTCCCACTTAGGAAAGAGGCCCAGGAAGACCTCCCAGCCTGCAGGTGCCTCTCAAAAGAAGCTGGGCACTCTGCTGCTGCCTCAGAAACTGCACTCAGAATCTTAGGACTCATAATTGCTCCTTACCAGCTCCAAAGATGCGCTCCAGTTCCAACAATGTACACCAACTCCAAAGATGCGCACCAGCTCCAAAGATGTGCACTGGCTCCAAAGATGCACACTGGCTCCAAAGATGTGCATCAGCTTGATTCGTCATTAGATCCTTGAACGTCACTCTTCTTAGGCCGCTGTGACAAAATGCCTAACAAACCAACGTAAGGAAGGGTGTGTTTGATTCACAGTACCATGGTACAGTCTATGGCGGCAGAGATTTGGGGACAGGGGTGTGTCAGCTGGTCACATTGCAGCAACAGTCTGGAAACAGAGACAAGGGTCTGATGGAACTTACCTGGCTCTCTCCCGCCCCCTCACCGCAGTCTCCAGGATGGCACTGCCCAATTTAAGAAAGATCTTCCCCTGTCAGTTAATCCTCTCTGGAAATGCCTTGACGGACACGCCCACGGGGCCGCCTCCGAAGCAATTCTAAGTTCAGTCAGGTAAATTAGCCATTACATGAATCAGTCCATCAGAAACAAGACAAAGGTTTCAGACTCTCACAGCTGGGGTCCTGGGATTGAGTAAGAAATCAAATCTTGTCTGAGCCACAGCAAAGTAATTGTTAAAAATTATCTATGCCACTTGTTAAAAATGGTAAGCAACAGAGGGGGTGTAGGACCTAATCTAAATACATTGTGTACATGTATGAAATTACCAAAGAGTTTCTTCAAAGAGGGCAAGCAGCGGTTGCAACTGATACATCTACAACCCAGCTCCTCCACCTGAGAGCCAGGGATCACTATAATTACAGAACAGGGGGTGAAAAGATTGGAAGAGTCAGAAAAACAGTTTGCTGGGAGAGTGTGTCTCCTAGAAATGTCAGCAGCTACACCTATGAAGTCTCTCTCACCAGTGTGACTGCCTGAACAAGAATGACAGCTAACATGGACAGGGGCCCTCATGAAGCCTCAACCCTAGACAAAGAACTTCAGGCAACAAAGGGATGCTAAGAACAGGAGAAATCGCTTTCCCTAGGGAAGAACACACCAGCTAGTTATGCAGTACCAAATGGTCGACTTTGGAAACGTAAACATAAAAGCAGCATTATATGAACTGAGTACGTCGTAGTTATGTATTTAGGAATATTTGCGTACATTTATATGCACATATGTAACATTGAAAAAGAGGCTATGAATTTGGAAGAGGGGCTCATGAGAGGTTTTGGAGGGAGGAAAGTGAAGAGGGAAATGCGTTATAGTATAGTTTCAAAGTTTTTAAAGATTATTTTTATAATTAAAAAAATGGCTAGAGATTTGATTCAAGGTGGGGTCATGGCAATGCTGTGGCCAGGAGTCACTGTGTTTGTGTTTTGCAGTGGAGAGAGAGGGGGAGAGTGGACTTAACTCTGAGTCCAAAATAGAGAAGTGGGGCTCTGTAATGAAGGCTCAGCGTAAGTGTAATGAAGGTCAGTGGGAACGTCAAGGACAAGGACATCTGGGGATCTGATTAACAAGATTATCCAGTGTGTGCGGTCTGTGGTAGGAGCAGCCAGGGCGCTAATAGACTGAGGGCGACAAACATCCCTACAAACAGCAGGCCGCAGTCCGTCCTGGTGAGCTCTTTGTCAACTTGACAAAATAATAGCAGGAGCTGTGTGTCTGGGAAGGCGGGTCTCAGCTGAGAAAATGCCTCCACTAGATTGGTTTGCAGTCTGTAAGGCATTTTCTTGATTAAGGATTGGTATGGGAGGGACCAGCCACTACTGGCAATGCTACCTTTGGGCAGCTGGTCCGGAGTGTGTAAGAAAGCAGGCTGAGCTAGAGTTGGGGAGCAAGCCAGTAGCTGTGGTCCCTGCTTCTGCTCCTGCCCGGCTTCCTTTGATGGTGGACTGTGATGTGGACGTGTAAGCCAAATAAACCCTTCACCTTCAGGCTGCTTGTGGTCATGGTGCTTTTAACACAGCAATAGAAAGCAAGCTAGGACACAGTCTAGACACTTCTCTGAATGACCTGCGGTCAGGATACAATGATGTCGCGACAGGTGATAGGCTCTTCCCTCCTGAGACCGCTGCGAATCACAGAGTTGATCTTCATCTTTTCCCAAGATTACAGATTCAGAAAATCAGCTAAAACCTTCTGAATAAAGCATTCTTTTCTACAAATAAGCTCCTTTTTAAAATAAAGCATCTGTTTGCTTGTTTGTTTCTGTTAGTTTGTTGTAGCCCAGCTAACCTCAAACTCACAGAAATCCTTCTGCTTCAGTATCCCAATGTGGGGGTGGGGGTGGGGCTTTCATTTTTCAGGTGCATAGAAACCAGAATTTTCTTAAGTTTAAGGATTATTATTTTGACTCATGTTTTTGTTATAGCAATAACATATTCCCAATGCAACTGCTGAAAAAATAAAATTTGATTTTTCTTTAGCTTTTGTCTAGACACGAGACAGTAAACTTTATTAGCAGTATTAACTCGGTTTTCAATAACTAATAGTTATTTTTTTATTTAAAAATAAAAATAATGGAATTTATTTCCAACAATTGTACTTCAATTGTCTATAACTATAAAATGTATCATTACTGATAAATTAAACCAGATAGTCCCCAAGTATATGCCATTCTTAGCAAAAACAAATTGTTTCTGTGAGAACCAGAGGCACACTATATCTTCAATGGTGGGCTGAATTTCTCTCAGTACTCTCTTTATACACCCATAGCACTTTCTCGCTTAAGACACTTGGCAGTTATTTCTGTACCATGGTTATCCACATACATTGTTTTGGAGATCGGTTCTCATATAGTTCTGGTTGGCCTCTACCACAGCTGAGGTTATGCTTGATCTCCTGATCCCCCGTCTGTACCTTCGAATTACTAGAATCATACGCCCAGGCCACAGTGCCCAGCAAGGCATTTCTTATTTTTAGAATTCTATTATCAGCATCATACACTGAAAGACTGCAACAAACCAGGTTTGTTGGCACCCGGGAGGTAGAAGCAGAGGATCAAGAGCTAAAGTTCACCCTCAGCTGCTTGGCTTGGTGGCCACCTTGAGCCTTGAGCTACATGAAGTATATTAAAAAAGAAAAAGAAAAGAGAAAGAGCGTGAGGAGATGTCTTGGGCATAAAGGGTCTGCTGTGTGTGTACGAGGACCTGGACTTGAATCCTCAGCATCCACATTCAAAACGGAAAAGAAGGGGCTGGAGAGATGGCTCAGTGGTTAAGAGCACTGACTGCTCTTCCAGAGGACCAGGGTTCAATTCCCAGCACCCGTATGATGGTTCACTGTCTGTAACTCCAGTTTCAGGGGACCGGGCACCCTCACACAGACACACATGCAGGCAAAGCACCAATGTGCATACAAAAAAGAAAGAAAAGGAAAAACTCAGAGATGCCAGTGTGACCTGTAACCCCAGAACTAGGGCAAAGAACAACAAATGACTCTCCAAAGCTTGCCAGTCAGCCAGCCCAGCGGAGCTGATGAGCTTCACCTCAGGGAGGGAGACACTCTGTCTCAAAGACAAAAGTAGGTAGTGATAGAAGAAGACAGGACATTGATTTCTGGCCTCCACTTGCATGAGCAACACATGTGCATGCACACACACTAATACAAACAGGACAACATACAGACACATATAATAACACAAGTGTATAGAGGAAATAATTAAACTCAAGTCCTTATCTATGTATCAAATAGCCTAACAATTTCCTGAAAGTCTCCCAGGCAAAGCCTTTCTGTCTGCATTATCATTCTAAATGGAGTGTACAGGGACATTGCTGTTCATTGTCTGAATCCTAGTGCACATCTGTCCTCTTGTCTTAAGGGTTCTACTGTTTCGAAATGCTGTCTTTCTTAGCTCTATACATACTGCATAAACATCTTCCTAGCATCCAGAGGGCCTTCCGAGTGATCCCTCATCTGGCATTGGATGACGAAACAGATGGAGGCCCGCGTTGGAGCACCGAACTGAGCCCCCCAAGATCCAAACGAGGAGCAAAAGGAGGAAGAAAATGACGAAGGACTGCGAGGGATACTATCACCCACTGATACAAGGGCTCGGATCTAATGAGAGTTTTCCAAGGCCAGATGGACCGTGACTGAACGAGCATGTGATCCAACCAGATTCTCTGAATGTGGCTGGTTTTTCTGAATGTGGCTGGCCTGCAGTCTTTCCGAGAAGCCATTGACAATGACACTGGGACTGGTTTCCTCTGCATATACTGGATTTTTGGGATCAAGTCTGTTTGGATGCTCACCTTCCTGGACCTGGAGTGAGGGGGGAGGAACTTGGACTTCCCACAGGGCAGGAGACCCTGACTTCCCTTGGGGACAAAGAGGGAGGAGGAGAGGGAGGGGGGGAGTGGGAGGGCGTTGGGAGGAGGGGCGTAAATGGAAACTTTTTATAATTTAATAAAATTACAAAAAAAAAAAAAAACATCTTCCTAGTGTCTGTGCTCTAAATACGACTGGTGATCTTAACTGCAGAGTCCTTGCTTCCTAACAGCCGCTGACAGAAAATTGTGGCTCTGTGGCATAAACATGAATTTTGAAATCCCGAAAAATACGAACAAAAACTAAAACATTTAACAGGCTACTCAGATTGGACTAAAGGAGAGAATGGAAGACAAGCAGAGGACGTGGAGGAGCCTGACTGTGTCCGCCATGGTTCTTTAAAGCGACAAATGTTTAGAAGAACTATATCTGTCCATGTATATTAAAAGGTGGTCTATTAGAGTGGCTTACAGGCTGTGATTCAAGTAGACCAACAATGGCCAATGGAAAGGCCAAGGCCCAGTAGTTGTTCAGCCCATGGGGCTGTCTCGGTGGTCTCAATCTGGAGTCCCGGGGAAGTCCTCGAGAGCAGCCAGTCTCCAGTCTATGCTGGAATCTCAAATGAGAAGGTTCTAACACCAGCAAAGTAACGACTCAGGGACAGGATAGATGAATTTGCCATCAAGAGTGAGGGCTAGCAGGGGAAAAGTAGGTGTGAGCTGCCAGCAGAAGTCCCAGATTTGGGATTGGGTCTCCTCACCTCAAATGATCCAGTCAAAAGCCAGGCCTGGTGGCACACACCTTCAGTCCCAGCATTCAGGAGGTGGAGGCAGTGGGAGATATCTGTGAGTTTGCGAACAAATTGGTCTACATGGTAAGTTCCAGGACAGCTAAGACTGTGAAGAGAGATCCAGTTTTAAAACAAGCAAAACAAAACCAATAGACTTATCAAGAAAAATCCCTCACAGATACACCCAGCTGCTTGGGTTTTAGTTGATTCCAGCTGTAGTCAAGTTGACAACAAAGATCAGCAATCACATGAAACAAAATTTTGGCCAAAAGAGAAAGTTTTTTTTGTTTTTTTTTTCCCAAAAGAAATAAGTGTAAGGGATCAGGGTGCTGGAGAGATGGCTCAGCAGTTAAGAGCACTGCCTGCTCTTCCAAAGGTCCTGAGCTCAAATCCCTGCAACCACATGGTGGCTCACAACCATCTGTAATGAGATCTGGCGCCCTCTTCTGACCTACAGCCATACCCTACAGCCATACATGCAGGCAGACTACTGTACTCATAATAAATAATTAAATCTTTTAAAAAAAAGTGTAAGGGATCAGAAGATGGCAATGTGTGTGGCTATGGGTCAGGCAGGCTGTGCAGGGAAAGCAAGCCTGAGCATGAGACCTGGGAAACATTCTGAAAGATTATAGGAGAGCTTGGCCAAGATCCAGCAAGGGAGCAAGGGTAGAGGGGCCAGCTAAAGGCAGCAGCCCTGAGGCTATGGGGAGCTCAGAGACTACAGGGACTGTAAAACCCATCCTAAAGGACAGACCTCTTATTTTATCCTAAGTGTTAACTAAGCAGACACCATGGTCTGAGCTTACAACTCAACCTGACTGCTTTGGGAAGAAAGAATGAGAGGCCCTGCAAGAACGGGTGAGGGTAGGAGACTCTGTAGGTGGAAGGGATGGCGGCTCACACCAGCGTGGAATGTTGGCTTAGCATGGTAATTCTTCTGTCTTGTGTAGGCAACTCTTCGGTTAGCTTTAATTGTCAGCTTGACCTAATCTAGAATCATCGCCCTGGGAAGAGTCTCAATGATGAGCTGTCTAGCTCAAAATTGGCCTGTGGGCAAGTCTGTGGGGGGTTGACCTGATTTAAAAAGAGGTGACACCCTTCCCTGGGTCTGAGTCATGAGCTGTGTAAGAGTTGAAAAGGAGCGGAGTAGCAGGCCTGCATGCTTTCGATCTTTCTCTTTACACACAAGGAAGGCAGAAGGAAAAGAACAGGTTTGGGGGGGAGAGGTCTAGACTTCTGTGTTGGGTGTGTCCCACCGAGGTGGCCGCTACTGCCACCTGTTGCTATGCAGTAAAACCCTCACAGGTATCTCCTCTGTCTTTGTCTCTCCAATGCTCCATCTTCACTGCTCCACGCCTCGGGCTGAAGTCTCTCTGACTTCCTGTGATGTAACTCTTGTGTGATTTCCTGTGGGCCTCACCTAGGAGGTGTTTTTAAAGTCTCTGCTGTAATGAATACATCCTGAGCTGCTATTTGTTACTTACTCCTTCCTGCCATCCTCCACTTTATCAGGCCCCTTCACATCCAGTAATACATCTCTAAGTTAACATTTCACCCATCCTGGGTTAGGCCAAACAGGTGGGGTAAACTAAGGGATTTGAAGGATGTGTTAGTATCTAGACACTTCTCTCTCTCTCTCTCTCTCTCTCTCTCTCTCTCTCTCTCTCTCTCACACACACACACACACACACACACACACACACACACACACAAAGCAGCAAATCATACAGGATCCAACACATCATTTTAGTGACAATAACTTGGTCAGGTTCTAAGACTGGCTACTATACATTCTATTAATGGGGAGAAATATCTTAAACCTTGAAACACATGTGACTATTTCAGTAAACAGTCAGGATAGCAGATTCTGAATCTACTACATTATATTACTATCATATACTATATTTGGGCTCAATTATTTCCTAGTAGTATTTTAGATCTTGAGGAAACCGCAGAGATTTTCATAAAGATGAAAATGTTCCAGGCAGGGTATTCTTGGTGGTGTAAAGTAAGGACATATATAATTTGAGAAATAGAAAGAAGTAGCTAAGTGGAGCATACTCAAGCTAGAATATGAAGAAGCTCTAGCATTTATATGAAATATTAATATGAATGCTTGTTTGCTTTAAATATTCTTATTTTATAGGCTGACCAAAAACTCAATATGTAAGCTAGACTGGCCTTGAACTTGTGGTAATCTTCCTGTCTCAGCTTTCCAAGTGCACCTCCACATTCAACTCCAGGGTGATGATTTAGTAATATGTTTTTTTTGTTTGTTTTTGCCATTGGCTACCCATTGAGAAAGAACAATGAGACAAAATCAAGTATTTCCTTTATAACTTAGTCTGTGGTGTTTCATTTTTAGCATCAGAAAATAGGCTACTACAAACTAGTGAAGACTTCCAGACATGAAGGCGGGACTGGTGTGGGACTATTGTCATTATTCTGTTAATTATATTTTAAATAAATGCTGATTGGCCAGTAGCCAGGCAGGAAGTATAGGCGGGACAACCAGACAGGAAATAGAGGCGGGTCAATGAGAACAGGAGAATTCTGGGAAGGAGGAAGCCCATTCCTCTGCAGTTCTGGCCTGATCACAGAAGAAGGAAGATATGGCTGCCCTGCTGAATAAGGTACTGAACCACATGGCTAGCATAGATAAGAATAATGGGCTAATATAAGTTATAAGGGTTAATAAGAAGCCTGAGCTAATGGGCCAATCAGTTTATAGTTAATGTAGACCTCTGTGTGATTTCTTTGGGACTTAACAACTGTGGGAACTGGTTAGGACAGAAACCCCGACAACACATTGCAGTGCAGCTGAAGAGCTCATGCCACCAATTTGTAAGGAAACCCCAGGAAGCTACAACCTAGAGGAGAAAGGATGCTGCAGAAATGTCTTGAAGTATAGCCCTTTTTGCCTATCTGAAAAACAAGGACCATCACATCATACCTCAGAAGCTATGGATCAAAGCAGACAGATCTTTGAAATTATTCTAAAAATTGTTCTTAAATGGGAGTGATTATTGTTACAAAGAAGGGATGCCTAATGCAAGAAGCTTTACCACCACCACAAGGAATTCTGGTTTGAATCTGGAGGAGGCAAAAGTTCATAGTGGAACCTTCACAGCATGGCGGAAGCTGCCCAGATCTGATGGTTTTCTCACTTGAGTTATGTAGGACGCCAGCTGGGGTTGTAAATGTATGGGGTGTCATCAGGTGCTGGACAACAATGGGTGTCAGGTGCTGGACAAGGTGCTTTGAAGACACTGCTGCCTAAGTACATGCCGGAAGACAGAGTAAGCTTGTTTCTGGCAATTTCTACCTTGTGTCCTGGCTAAGATGTTCCTGCTCACTGAAATACACAATATAAGCCATGAGTCATGGAGCATCTGTGGATCTGGTCCTGTACTTGCATGGTGGCACGCACAATTCTTTCCATTAGTAGCCATGAGAAGAATGAAAGAGTAAAATTATTTTAATGAGATAAATTTTCTATGTAGCTGAGGATGGCCTTGAACTTCTGACCTCCCTGCCTCTATCTCACAAGTGATGGGATTACAGGCATGCACCACTATGCCTGGTTTTATGCAACTGGGAGTTGAACCAAGGCTTTTTGCATGCTTAAGTAAGCACTCCACCAACTTAGCTTCTTCCCTAACCTGGGTCAGATTGAGTTATAGTCTTCCAACTTTTTTTAAGCACTATGAAGTAGTCAGAAGAACCCACATACACATCCAATGGCTGACTTGATCTCTCAGATGTCAGGGATATTTCAAATGTGGCTTCTTACTGAGTTCTATCTCCCATCCCAAACTTGCTATAATGGTTTGAATAGGTATGGCCTTCCCATAGACTTGTGTGTGTGTGTGTGTGTGTGTGTGTGTGTGTGTGTGTGTGTGTGTGAATGCTTGGTCCATAGGGAGTGGCACTATTAGGTGTGGTCTCGTTGGAGGAAGTGTGTGACTGTGGGGGTGGGCTTTGAGGTCTCATATGCTCAATCTATGCCCAGTGTGGGACAGTTTCCATCTGTTGACTGTGCTTCTTTTCCAGCACCATGTCTGCCTGCATGCTGCCATGATTTTCACTGTGGTTATAATGGACTGAACCTCTGAACTGTAAGCCAGTCCCAATTAAATATTTTTCTTCATAATAATTTCTGTGGCCATGGTGTCTCTTCACAGCAATAGAAACCCTAACTTAGGCACGACTCTCCCTTATTTTAACAAATAGGATTGCCAAATACCTATTATTCTTAAGGCCAAACTTAGCTGCATCTTTAACTATTCTGTTCTTCACCCTTCATATCTAATCTGCCTATGACTCTTGCACTGAATTCAGACGACCTGTGGGCCATCCAGGGCTCTGCTTGCGTCTCCCAGCTCAGCTCTCACTATGCTCCTTGAAAACGGCTCCATGGCCATTCTCTCCCAGGTCATGCTTACTGCACTTACTGCACATACTGTCTTTTAGGGGATGGCTGTTCAGGGAGGGTTGGCTTGCCATTTCTCTAGATATTAACAATAACGATGGCAAATATTGACGTAGGCTGTTGGTGTGGCAGGCTCACCATCAAGGACCTCAATTCGCTCAGTCCTCACAGCAACACGATGAGCTGGGCACTGGCATATCTCCCTTCACAGACAGAAGAAACCAAGACATGAAGTATTTGCTTACTGTCACACCACTGAGAGACTACAGACTTGCCAGAGAGCAGGGTTGTGGGCAGACATCTGTGTTTACCAGGTGTGTTGGGACTGCCTAGTAAGGCCTAGGAAGGTGAAAAAGATGTCTGCCTTGTCCTGTGTCTGTCTGGTTTCTCCACCCTTCTTCCCAGCATTTTTTCTGCCCCCCAAATCCTGTGTAACTATTGGGTGTTCAGCTTTTTTTTTTTAAAACCAGTCAGAGTGACATATCTTCACACAGTGTAAAGGAATATTCTGTGACAAGTTCCACCTGAACATGGAGAGTTAATTAAGGATTAAAGGAGCTAAAGATAGTCCAGGAAAAATCGACTCAGGATCTGTAACATCTTAACCACCTATAACAAAGTTGTAATCCTTCAATCCGCCTTTAGGATTTGTAACATAGTTTTGGCTTGGGGGAGGGACTGGGGTCAGGGCTTAGTCAGTTCCTGGTGTTACACCTCACTTTATGTCTGCAGAAGACCTTTGGTTTTTTCCCCCACACCGTACAGAGCTCAGAAGGCCCCTTCCTAGGCTATGATGAAAATCAGGTAGAGTAGGCAAGATAAGTCTTTAGGAAAAGGAAATAGTTGTTAAAGCCTTTAAGGAAGAAGCTGCTGAATTGCTTTAATACCATTAGTCACCATGATCTGGGTATCACTTTTTTTCCTGTCCTTTGTGTCTGGCATAACATGTACATGAATATATGATAGGAGCTTTTATACCTAAAGTTAAGATCATCAAGAATGGTCTATGTCTGAAGGAAGTAAAGGTAGCAGATGAAGAAAGCAGGCATTCCTAACCAACCAAAAAGCCTAGTATGTCATGAAGAGGGCTTCCAAAACCTACCCAGCTTGATGGTAGGGTGTATAGCATCTACAATTTGAGTTCAGCAAATCACGCCTACGAATTAGAGTTTGTGTGATTGATAGATAAGGTTAGAACCCATACAGTGGGGCTGGTAGCCACATTTACAATGCAGAGGGTAACCGGGATAAGGTATGCTGTGACAGGAAATACAGGCAGCTACCACACACCGACCACTAAGAATTTGTTGTATCTTAACATTTCCCATATCAGTAACAGCATAGTAACACAGCTGATTGATTAGATCCAATTAATCATAAACCCCTTCTCTCTTTTTTTTTACCATTTGTTTGTTTTTATTTTTTATAGGGGTGTTTTGACTGTAGGAGTTTGCATTTAGAATTGAGACACTTTAGGAGGCTAAAGAGATAGCTTAGTGGTTAAGACCAATTGATGCTCTTCCAGAGGACCTGGGTTCCATTCCCAGCACCCACATGGTGAGTGACTCACAACTGACTGTACCTCCAGTTCCAAGGTATTCAACAGCCTGTGGCCTTCAGGCACACGGTGTACATACGCACATACAGGCAAACATCTATACACATAAAGCAAATTAATAAATCTTTTATAAAGAAGATCTAAATGTGAAAGTACTTAAGAAATATGCTATAAAAGAGAGACTTGTTAGAGTTGTTGGGGACTTTTGAATTGGGTTCACGTCATTGCTAAGGTAGTTGAAGATGTGCTAGCTTTTCTCAAGATCACCTGGGTGTGTCCTTAGAAGAGGTCAGCACAAGTTAGAAGTGAGATATACAAGTACTGAAGCTTTAGACCACAAAGATTGTAAGTGCCCAATAGGGTCCTTTCTGTCCTGGCTGACTGGAGTCTTGGATGTGGTGTTTTATTAAATTGACAGCATTGTCTGGTTCTCGTTCTCCTTCCTTTACGTGGTCACCTCCTGGGAGATCACTGTGGAAAGACTCTGAAACCATTTTTGAATTGTAGCTATTATTTTAAAGATTATCTGTTTATATATTTTTTATGTATGAATGCATATACATATGTCTATCTGCATATACACCTCCATGTCAGAAGAGGGTACTGGATCCCATTATAGGTGGTTATGAACCACCATGTAGTTGCTGGGAATTGAATTCAGGACCTCTGGTAAAGCAGCCAATGCTCTTAACCACTGAGCAATCTCTTCAGCCCATAGCTCTTATTTTAAAAATCTCTTATAATAGTGTGCAATGTTTCTCTTTGGGCAATGGTTCAGTCCTTTGTCCCATTGTCCTTTCTGTTTCTTTGATAAACATGATTTCCAAAAGCAACTTCAGGGAGAAAAGGGTTTCTTTCATCTTACTCTTCCAGTTACAAGCAGGGACGTTGGGAAGACAACACCGAGGCAGAAAACAGAGAGGAGATCTACTGACTGGTTGGCTCTCTGGTTCCTGATCTACTTGTTTCCCTATACTTTCAGAACTACTTGCCCACAGTGGGCTGGACCCTCCTACATCCATTAGCAGTCAAAATAGTGTCCCATAGACCTGTCCACAGGAATTACGATCCATGCAGTTCTTAAACAGAGGTTCCCTCTCCCAGGTGTCTGTAGTTCATGTCAAGCTGACAATAAAAACTAACCGGTACACCCATTAGTTGTTTTACAGGGAAATAATTGATGTTTCTAAAACAAGTGAATATTAGATTTAGAATTAATGGAAATGTTTTGGCTAAGGAAGATGAGAGCTTAAATTAATTTTAGTAACTAAATTTTTTTATGCTGCTATATATTTATTTAGCTGTCAGTCCAGAGGACTGAATATCACTGTAGACACCGAGACAGTATTGTACAACAGCCCAAATTTTACAAAAACTTTAAACATTTGCCCAGTAAAATGAGTTTCATACTTATGTAATTTATCAGAAATGCCCCAAGTAGAAATACTTATTTCTAAGGAAAATGTTTTTCATACTTCTCAGGCAGTAGCCTTTTGACAAGGGATGATTTCAACACAATGAGAGCACACACACACACACAAACTGATATCCTCATGCCAGAGGAATTGTAGACAAAGTTTCTGTCCTGTTCAGTTCCGCAGCTCTTCAGTTCCAAAGAAACACACAGAGGCTTATATTAATTATAAACTGTTCAGCCTATTTGCTCAGGTTTATTATTAACTAGCTCTTACAACTTGAATTAACCCTTAATTTTTGTCTGTGTTTTGCTATGTGGCTTGCTCCATTTTCTCAGTGTAGCATTTTCATTTTACTTCCTCTGGGTCTGGCTTGTGACTATGTCTCTGCCTTTCCTTTTCCCAGAATTCTTCTAGTCTGGTTATCCTGCCCATACATCCTGCTTGGCTATTGGCCAATCAGTGTTTTACTAAAACCATATGAGTGACAAGTCTTTAAAAGTGTGAAAAAGCATTATCCCACAGCAAGGAATATGGATTAAAATCTAATTGCTAGGTTTTAAATGGCCCACTCAATAAAGAGATAAAACAAAATTCCTGCTCTTTGTGTAAGTTTCTGTAACTATAAAGACTTATATTATGTGCATATGGGTGTTGCACTGGCTAGTTTTATGTCAACTTGACACAAGCTGGAGTCACCAGAGAGGAGGGAGTCTTGACTGAGAAAATGCGTCCGTAAGATGTGGCAATAGGTCAACCTGTAGGGCATTTTCTTAATTAGTGATTGATGGGGGAGGGTATAACCCATTGTGGATGTTGCCATACTGTTGGTGGTCCTGGGACTATAAGAAAGGCTGAGCAAGCCATGGGGAGCAAGCCGTTCATAATGCTCTCTTAGACATCTTGAAGCTGCTTAGATTGTGCCTTGACTGAGTGATGGTCCTCAACCATCATGATGCTGCGACCCTTTAATACAGTTCCTTATGTTGTGGTGACCCCCGACCATAAAATTACTTTTATTACTACTTCATAACTGTAATTTTGCTACTGTTACAAGTCATAATGTACATATCTGTGTTTTCTGATGGTCTCAGTGACCCCTGTGAAAGTGTCGTTTGACCCCCACCCCCCAAGTGGAGAATGGCTACTTCAGTGACTCGCACCCCTGCAGATTTAAAGGTTGTAGAAGGGCAGCATCTGGCATTCAGAACGTCTTCCTGCTGAAGTTAAGGCGACTCACCTTGTCTGCTTTGAGAGTAGACATTTCTGGTTGTCTAACTGAGGATAGCCAGAAACACCACGGGTGGTTTTCAAGTTGGGATGAACTAAAAACTTGGCAGAATTATTATCTTAACACAGAAATGCTGAACCTTGGAAGGCATCAACTTTACAAGGTATGCTTAGATTTGATTTTTTTTTTTTTTTGGTCAGTTTAACAGAAGCTAGTCATCTGGGAAGAGGGAGTCTTAATTGAGAAAATGCTTCCATCAGATTAGCCTGTGTGCAAGTCTGTGAAGTTTAATGACTGATGTGGGAGAGCCCAGCCCAATGTGGGTGGTCCTGGCCTGGAGAAAACAGGCTGAGCAAGCCATGAAACACAAGCCAACACGCAGCAATCCTCCAAGGCCTCAGCTTCAGTTGCTGCCCTGACTTCTTCAGTGGTCGACTGTGATCAGGGTATGTAAGATACATAAACTCTTTCTCCCCAAGTTGTTTTTGGTCATTGTGTTTATTATAACAGTAGAAAGCAAACTAGGACCCAAGGTTAAAAATGTAGGGATCAGATATTAGAGGTAAAATAATGGCTTTCATAATAATAGAATGCCTTTGGCAATTACTCACTGGTGGTCAGAGGATGAAAAAGTAGTATCCAGGGAAAAGGCATGGTTAGAAACAGTTACAGTTTTGTTAAAAGTGAATGTTCGTTCTGCCACTTGGTTCCAGCTGACACATAGCCTACCCTAACCCTTACCCTGGAATGGGCAAGAAACATGCCAGGCCCAAAGGAAAGAATATTCTCTGGTTTACGTTAGGGTTTTGAGAGAGAGTACTCCTCTTTGGGCATTGTGTCCTTTGTCTGGTGAATCACCTGTTACTTGCCTTTCTGTGATGGTTTCAAAAAAGTTTGAAAAAATTTCATGTTGAGTGTGGCATAGCATGCTTATGGAGGTCAGCTGGCCACTTAGGCGAGCTGGTTCCTCCTGTCACATGGGTTCCAAGGACAGAACTTAGGTCATGGGGTGCGTGGTGAGTGTCTTTATTTGCAGCCATGTGAAGGAAGCAGAACAGAGTTGGAGAGGACTGAACTTTCTTCTTTTTATTTCCCCCAGAAAATTAATTGTAACAGCAAATTAAATTCTATCCATGAGTATTTGATAACATGGCTTGGGGATCTCCTGGGCTCATTCTCATGGCATGGGTTCCTTCACGCAGGGGGCCTCTGATAAAACTGATGACTGTCACATTATTAGTAAGCCAGACCACAGAATTGGATTAGAAATGAAAGAAAATTTTTGTTTGGCTAGCTAGGGGCACTGTAGGGTTAGGGTGGGTAAGTTTTGCTGGAAGAATCTGTCTGGAGACGTTTTATGTATGGAGGGATTCCAAGAGCCAGATTTCCCAGATGTGGTTGTCGGTGAAAAAAATCAGCGATTGGCCAGACTTTGGCTCCTAAGGCTTATGTGACTCATTATTTACTTTTTTCTCCATTCTGTGACACAATACCAGACAGAAGCAACATAAGGGAGGAAGGACTGATTTTCATCCACGGCTTTGGAACAGAGTGCCTGCCATCTTAGCAGACATGAGCCAGAGACAGGCTTGCCCCAGTGACCACTGACAACAGCTGGAGCTCATGCCCCCAAAAGATTTTATAACCTCCCAACGGTGCCACCAGATGGAGACCGAGTGTTCAGACACATAAACCTGTGGGGACAAACCCACTATAACAGGTGAGGGGGATTTGAGTACTACTATTCCATTATTTGTGTGTTAGGAGGACGTATTACTATTCCATTATTTGTGTGTTAGGAGGACGTATTACTATTCCATTATTTGTGTGTCAGGAGGATGTGAGTATTGCTATTCCATCATCTGTGTGTTAGGAAGATGTATTACTATTCCATTATCCGTGTGTTAGAAGAATGTGAGTATTGCTATTCCATTATTCGTGTGTTAGAAGGATGTATTACTATTCCATTATTTGTGTGTTAGGGAGAATTGGGATAACATGATTTGGAAAGACATTAATTGAACAATGAAGGTGTTCACGTGAAGGGGGCTAGGATGACCTGCAACAGCAAAGCTGTCAAAGCCCTCTGGCAACACACAGGAACTCGCAGGTAAAAACTAATAACAGGCAAACCTCCAAGAGGGGCTCCCAGGCAGACGCCTTTCGTTGTATTACTTATCTGATAATTGGCTTTTATAGACCCCTTTGAAGATAAGCCTTCACTAGGGTTGCAGGTCCAGTCAGAGTAGTCTGCCATCTTTGTTTCCTGTGAGCCCTTAAGAGATTCACAAAAGTGGGAGCAAAGGGGCTTGGGACAGCCTTCCGCTCACAGCTGATCAGAGGGTAATCCTTCAGGGCTGGGTAAGTAGAAAAACAGGACTCAAGAGCGGCTAAGATTTTCATAAACAACTGTAAAGCAGCTCACAAGAACTAAATGTTAAGGAATTATGAGCTCTTCATATTCCAAGAAGGCATGTGGGTGGGTAGCAGTTCTAGTCAGGATTGAGTTCTCTGAAATAAATAAACCAGGATGTTTTTATGTCTGAGATTAACATTTAAAAATAATTTACTTTTATGCATATTGGTGTTTTGCCTATATGTATGTCTGTGTGAAGGTGCCGTATCCCCTGGAACTGGACTTAAAGACAGTTGTGAGCTGCCCTGTGAGTGCTGGGAACTGAACCCAAACTGGAAGGCTGCTACAGAAATATGCCACAGTCCACTGTCTTTCGGTGTGGGGTTTAGCAAGCTGAGGGAGGGCAATCCCAGGCCTCTTAGCAACACAAGATGAATGATGCTTTAAATTGGGGAGGGTCAGGAGATAGGTTTTAGTTAGGACTTGTTACTAATTTTTGCATTTCCTTTGAAGAAAGAGTATCTATTTAGATCTCTAAAAAATCTAACATGACTATAAGTTTGACTATTATATATGATTATTAATTTGTATTTTTAAACATTACATTCTTAAATGAGTTGCATAATCATAATACCTTAAACAGGAGTAGAAATATATAGTATAGCAAATTTGACCTTAAATTTGTATCAATAAACCAAAATTCATAGCAATGTATTTTGAGACTAACAGTTGTTTGTTTTTGGTTACAGACTTAATAATCTACCTTTCTAAAAATCATTTCTATATCATACCCTCTTTTTTCTTTAGAAAGAGATTGACTATGAACATTAATCATTTATAACCACTCCCCTTTAAATGAAAATAAACATTTATAAACAATATTTTGGGAATTTGAATATAGTTTTCTATACTACTTTTTGTTGATTGGAGGTGCTGGTAATCTTCTGGGGATCCTGAGAAAATTTAGCATTGCGGTTAAATCTTGGCTGTAGTAGTCTGTGATGCTGCATAATGTCAACAGCCTCGATGCTGTTTTGGATGTTAGATCACCTGGGTCATCACTTCCATGGATACCTCTCAGAGGGACTTGCTCAACCAAACCATTATAGGAGGAATTCACAGCTTTTCATCTTCTGTGGAAACAAAAGCAGAACCTCTTTTCCAAGCAACATACTTAGACCCAAATTTTGAAGTCAAGATACCTTTATGTTGGTTTAGCTTAGCAGCCCTCACAATCAAAAGTCTCTCTGTAGTTAGCTCATTAACAGTCAAAAAATTCAAAGAAAACACAATAGTATACATAATCCAGACTGTATATTTTTAAATTTTTATGTGGCTTATTATAACTTTATTATTTATTTAGTTTTGTTTTTTTCGAGACAGGGTTTCTCTATAACTTCGGAGCCTGTCCTGGAACTAGCTCTTGTAGAGCAGGCTGGCCTTGAACTCTCAGAAATCCACCTGCCTCTGCCTCCCGAGTGCTGGAATTAAAGGCGTGAGCCACTGCCGAGCTTATTTATTTGAAAGAACCTGTTTATTATCTTTATTCTTTAACTTATGACTCTATCCTTTATCCTTTTCTTCCCAAGCCTATGTATTTTTATCAAAAACACTGTGACCCATTTAGAGGGTGTTTACTCCGAAATCTGTCTTTACTGTGTGTCTGTAATCATTTTTTGACCAGGACAGTTTAAAAATGCTAAGTGGGCATGGTTAGGACCAAAGCCAAGGCTTTGGCTGTTGGCTTCACCCCGTTTGACTTTTTAACATGGCAGAGGTATGTTCACTGCTAACTCTGGGAGCCATGTGAACATCTGTCTCCCGAGAACAGACACGACACTCTGCCTTTCCGAGTGCACACAGAACTCTGCCTTCCTGAGCGCAGACAGAACGCTTTTGCCTTCGGAGACCAGGCCACAGACTGCGCAATCATACCAGCCTAAGAGCAGGACTTCCCGAGCGTAGACTATGGGGTCAAGAGTTGAGCCTCGCTGTCCAGCCCCTAGTGAGGTCAGGCGTTCAGCCTGAAAAAATTCAAAAAGCCCTTTTTAAGTTGAAGAATACCAGGTTGTATGATGCTATTTAATGCGTGCATGAAATGTTAAGAGAAGAGCATAGATGTGTTAATACATATGTTAGTATATGGAATGTTAAGAGGTATCTTATAGATAAGTAGTAAGTTGTGTTAAGTGTAAGAAGTGTTTTATAGGTAATGGATAAGTTGTATTAAGGTTAAGAAGTGTTTTATGGATAAGTGATGTTAGATTAAGGTTATGAATTGGTTTTATGTATTAGGATTAATAATTGTGATATTGAATTGCCTGCATGTTGCCCATTACCAATCCCCCATGCCTATTAAGATTGTAAACCCCATTGATTCCTTGGATATTGAAGTTGCTAGTAAAGAATCATTATAAAAACAATTCTCTTGTTTGGTCTGGTTACTCATCACTCAAGGGAGAAGGACACAGAATCCTCATAGGTATTACTCAAAAAGAACCTGGAGCTGAAGTCCCCCAGCTCATAACACATGCTTCCTGACCCAACTTTGGGGATGCAGCAGGTCTATGCCACCATCAAGCGGCTTATATCACGCTGCTCACAAACCCTAGTTAAGTGCTCTGTAGCAGGATCTCTCAAAAAAAGCACTAAACGGTAGGCCATATCTTAAAGGAGCTGTACATCTGCTTGCCACCAGCAAACAGAGTCTATCTGAAAAACTATGGCTACCAAGAAGCTATTTCTGACCTTGTGTGTCTAGCTAGAATCCTTTATTTTTTTTTAAAGCGTTCTCAGGCTTTCTGTGGATGTATAATGCCCTACGTTGGGCACCATTTTCTCTCCTGCCTACCAGTTCCCAAATAACTACACTAAGCCTTAATATTAATTACAAACTGCCTATTAGCTCAGGCTTATTATTAACTAGTCTTTACATAATCTTAACTTAATCCATTTCAATTCATCTACGTATTGCCACGTGGCCATGGCGTTACCTCACATCTTGTTTTTCTGGCGGCTGCTGGCGTCTAACTCTGCCTTCTTTCTCTCTGTATTCAGTTTGGCTTCCCTGCCTTGCTATATTTTTCCAAGATAGGCCAAACCAGCTTCTTACTAACCAATAGCAATGAAACATATTAACAGTATACAGAGGCTGTCCCACATCAGCTATCCAGTGCCTACAATGTCTTTGCATTTGGAAAAACAATGTGATGAGTTTTGTCACTGGCCCCAGAATGAACTATATCTTAATACCCATTTCTGATTTGGACGAGCCTCTGGAGTTAGACTTTTGAACTGCTGCCAGACAGAGTAAGAATTTCGAAGCTACTAGATTATTTTCTAGATAAGATCCCCCTCCCCCCGGAGGCTGGGGCAGAATTTCTGTGGCCTGAATATAAGCCCTCAAATCCATCAGTTGAAACTGATTCACCAATGTGATATTAGGAGTGGGGCTTTTACAAAGAGACCGTTATTTGGGTCAGAGACCAAATGAATAGACTGGAGGGAAACTGTTAGGTCCTGTTTGGATTTTCATTGTGAGGGTGCGAGAGTCACCATCTTGGAAGCAGAGAACAGCCTGTTTCTGACACCAACCTGCTGATTACTCCATCCTGCCATCTCAGCCTCCAGCAATGTTGAGAGTGAATTTCTATCCTTTAGAACACCAAGTTTCATGAATAGTTTTGTGTGTGTTTGTGTGTGTATGTGTGAAGGTCTATATGCATATGTGTGCATTTGTTGACCAGAGAATAATTCCGGGTGTCATCCTTAGGTACAGGATCCCCCTCCTTCAAGACAAGGCCACTCACTGGCCTGGAGCTCCACAACAGGCTATATTGCCCCAGGAGTTCTCCTCTGTCTGTCTCCCATGCTGGGGTTATGAGAATGGGCCAGGACCCCACAGGTTCTCAGACTGGCAAGGCAAGAACTTCACAAACAGAGTCATCACATGTTCTTTTAAAGCAGCAAGAACTAAGACAGACAGATGTCCAAATGTATTAGCCAGCTTTTCATCACTATTGTGAATACCTGAGCAAACCAACTTTATTATTAATTTTGGTTTTTTGAGACAGGCTTTGGAGCCTGTCCTGGAATTAGCTCTTGTAGACCAGGCTGGCCTCGAACTAATAGAGATCCGCCTGCCTATGCCTCCTGAGTGCTGGGATTAAAGGTGTGTGCTACCACTGCCTGGTGAGATAACCAATTTATAAAGATAAAAAAAATTATTTTGGGAAGCTGGAGAGATGGCTCAGCATTTAAGAGCATTGACTGCCCTCCCAGAGGACCTGGGTTCAATGCCCAGCCCCCATGTGGTAGTTCACAACTCTCTGTAAATCCAGTTCCAGGGAATCTGATACCCTCACATAGATATATATGCAGGCAAAACATCAATGCACATAAAATAGAAATAAATAAACTATTAAAGACAAAAACCAAAACATTATTTTAGCTTACAAGTTCTGGAGGCAGGTTTTAGCCCATGGACTGACTGGTCAATTACTTTGGATCTAACAGTAAACATTTAAGGTGGAAATAAAACTACTCATCTCACTTGCCAGGAAGCAAAAAGATGGGTGATGTCATACCCATTCCTTCCAGGGGCACGCCTGGGTCCTTCAAGCACCTTCTATTACGTCCTACCTCCTAAAGGTTCCAGTGCACCTCTCAATAGTGATGTCAGTCTTAATGCACTGACTTTTAGGAGGATGTTCAACATCCAGATCATAGAAACTTAAGACATTAATGACAATAGCGCAGTGGTTTAAGCCTATAGTCCCAGCTACAGGGAAGACTGAGTCAGGAGGACTTAAGCCAAGAAGTCTGAAGCCAGCTTATAAAAGCCAGACCTTGTCTTCAAATGGCTTGTCTCATCCTAGGAAATAGGGTCTAATGAAATTTTGCTATTTAACAAAAATAAATAAATAAATAAAATCAAAAAACAAAAAAACCCCACAAAACCACACAAGACTACCAGTAAATCTTACATTTTAATTGACTTTAATGATTATTGCTCATCTGCAAGGATTAATATTGCATTCATTAAAAATCATTCAATACAAAATGAATATTTTCCTCTCAAGTTGGTCTCCACATGTTCCCTCTGATGCCAGACATTTTCCAGTGTCCTTTGTTACATGGCTTGACAGAGGCGAGCCCTTACCTATTATTCCTATGGACACAGTAATAGACACAGGACCAGAGGGCAGATTAGAGGACAGCAAGAACTGGGCCTCTTCCTCCCAGCACAGCTGACCAAATGGATACACTGTTGTTGGCCAAGGTAAGTCCCTCTTAAATGTGGTGTTCTGACTGGCTGGTTAAGTGCCCTAGGAAGGGGGTCTTCAAATGTTAGCATATACAGAGAAGAAAGCATGATCACATTGGCAAGGAGCAAGAAGAGACTGGGTAGGGAGAAACGGGAGAGGAAAGGCAAAGAAGTTTTGGCAAGATAATTGTTCCCTGCTAAGAAGGTGCAGGGTAAAAGCTTTCCTTTCTTGTATTTCTCTTTTTGATGCCTGTTTCTCTAATCAGTGGAAATAGAGAAGTAAACATTTCTAGTACCTAGAATTACCGCATAACCCATCTTTGAAGGATCACAAGCTAGAACACGTTCAGGACTTAAAATCCTGGATAATTATATACTTAAAGCTTGTGAGCATGAAGCTCGTTTGACCATGCAGAGATACTGGCAAGCAGGGTGAGTGGCCTGGGAATAAATCTCTCTGATCATTAGAGGGCCTCCTGGAATTATCTTGGAACATGAATCAGGATGTACTTTCTCTACCAACTCTTCCTTAAGATCTCAGCTTATAATTTTTAATTCATTTATTTTTTTTGTGGCAAGTGTCAATCAAAAGAGGCACCATGTCTATAAAACTAACACCAGACAAGGCCTACAGTTCTGGACATATAGTTATATTTGTTTCACCTTGGCCCAATTTATCATTCTTTCTCCCCATCTATACAAACATCCCTTCAAATAGTTTAGGTTGCAGAAGCACAGCTGCCCACAAGTTTGCTCTTAAAGGATAAACCCTAAAGATGGGGCTCAGTGTTTTATACTGAGTAATGGCTCAAGAAATTGGCTATCAGAATAAGCTGCATGAGGCAGAGCTAAGAAATTTTGCTTATGGCTCCAGTTCACTGATGCTATAAACTATGGGCTAGAAACACGAGGGGCTCATCAGAGCCTGAGACTAGTATTTTTCTAGCCTCAACTCTTCACACTTTGCTTCAAAGGTTCAAGAGATATTGGTAACCACCTGAGCTGTTCCTCAGTGTCAACATAAAATTTTTCCTTAATTTAAAGAAATACAACAGAAATAAATGCTAAGGGACAAAATTCAACTTGATAGAATGCAGTTTAGTTAAAAACTACAACAAGAGAGACTGGTGGAAGGGCTGAACTACAAATCCAAGTGAACCTACTGAGTTTAACAACACACCTCTGCGCCAGACATGCCACCTTACACAGGAAACACGGCTTAGAGTTTCTAGGGGGAGTGGACATGCACCACCTACATCTAACCTACCCGGCTGGAAGGACCACCCTGGCTCTTCTGAAGAAGTAAAGAGCACCAGTTCCAGCAGAAGGAAACTGGCTCTTTTAAGGCAATTTAGACACTGCAGATTGTTCCACATAGAAGATATCTTAGCGTTTTTTGTTAATAAGATAATTAAATACAACCAAAGTCCCCAGAAATGGTTAAAGAATCGACTTTCTGGGCTGCAGAGTTAAACCTTTCTTTAGTGATTACGGTGAGAAACCTTCGACCTCAGTTTCATCTAAAGAGCCATGGAGCAAGTTTCTGTGTGGTCTGTAAAACTCGAATAATGAGATGAGAAAACAAAAATGAAATTATAGAAAAAAATCAAAAGGAAAGTAATAAGAAGAAAATAAAAGTTATCTTAAAAAATACTCTATTAGAGTCGGGTGGTTCATGTGGACTGGTCACTGTAATACGTCCATTAGTATCTGAAAAGAGAGAGATGGACCAGTTAACATGCCTTCTATATGAGAATCAAGGGATCAGCTACAGTATCGTCTCCAGCTTCCTCCCAGCCCAGAATGGAGGGATTTCTACATGGGTTCCTTCTGGGGTGAGGCTCCCCTTCTAAAGCTTGAGAATACTCCTAGTCCTTTACATTTATTGGCAGATTCACAATTTCTCTACCTTGTTAATCTAGTTTTCTGCAGGGCTGGGGACTGAACCCATGGAGCAACTTCCTATGCTAGGCAAACACTGGACTCAACAACCTGGTCATTACCCTGCTAATTTGCAGTGGTGGCCTTATACTCCTCAACAGCAGGCATTGACACCCCTTTGCCGAAGAAAGCTGGCTATGCTGGCTGATCTAACATTGGGGAGAAGCTCTTGATTGTTTTCTTCCTAGTTACCTGTAATAATTAGGTTTGAATGGCCCATTTTTGTTGAGTCCCAGATACTTTGCTTGGTCATCTGTCAGTTCGGTCAGGTGGGCGTCAAATGACGGCAGGTGCAAGCTGGCAACATATTCATCTAGGAAGAGAAAAGTAGCAGGGGAGTAGGAGACTTGTCAGACATGCTTCCTAGGATACACTCTCCCCTCTATCTTCATTTCTTAAAGCCATTCAGGAAGACAACAAAAATGGAATAACCCTGAAAAAAAACCACAATTTGAAATATTTGCTTAATTAAGAAAACTTTCAAAGCTGCATTTCTGGGAAATTACCTCTTTAAGTACAAGGGCAAGTCAAAGGCCATCTACCAGGTCAGCAAATAGGTGCCTTATACTTCCCCATCTTCCTCTGTCAGATTTAGGCTTCACCTGAGTGGTTACCATGTCATACACTACACTCAGCTTCCCGCGGCAACTTCCTTAACTAGATTAAACTATTGTTTAAATCACGAATTACAAAGACAATTCCAGCAGGTTCAAAAGAGCCTACTGTCACTGACATTTATTTAGGGTAAGATTCCTAAAGCCAAAAATTTTAGGCTCATGGATTTCTAAGGCATGTGTTTAGTACTGTTCCATAGATAAATTTCCCTTTTATGAATACAACTTCTTAAAAAAAAAAACCAAAAAACTAGCGGCTAGAGACATGGCTCAAAAGTTAAGGCGCTTGCTGTTCTTCCTAGACCCAGGTTTGATTTTCAGCACCCTTGTGGCAGCTCATTTGTAACTTCTGTTCCAGGCAATTTGATACCCTCTTTTGTCTTTGACAAGCAATAGGCAAGCCTGTAGTCAGATATACAGCAGGCCAACACCCATATACATAAAAAAAATCAAACAAACAAAAACCCAAGAGCAAGCATTTGAAGAAAACAGAGTAAGAATTTAAATTTTTTTAAATGTGTATGCATCTTTTCCTGCATGTTTAGACCACATGTGTGCCCAGTGCTCATCAATCCAGAAGAGGGTACTAGGTCCATTGGAACTGGAGTTACAGATGGTTGTGATTGACCATGTGGGTGCTGGGACCTGAATCTGGGTTCTCTGCAAAAGCAGCAAGTGCTCTTAACCACTAGCACCTATCTCTCCAGCCAGCAAGTTGTCTTTTAGTTTAAAGTCAAGCATCTGGACTAGCTCAATGTATGCACTGGGTACCACTATAAAGAAAGGCAAAGGGCTAGAGATGGATGGTTTATGCCACATGAGCAAAGTTAAAGTAGTCATACGGAGGTGGAGGTGCAGAAGGCTGAGAAAGAGAATGGATAGGACAACTTGTCTGCTTCTCTCACTTTGGTCTAGGCTGCACTTAGCTGCACTGGGAAATCTGATGAGCTCTGGAAGGAAAAGAACACCTTCCTTAGTTAGCTTAGATTCTACAATTCTGTAAAACACAGTATTATTCTCATGTTATAATGGAGGCTCGTGGTGCTAACAGAACGCCTCCTAAGGCCAAGCATCTATTAGGCACTAGAAGAGCAATCAGAACCCAACTATATCCAGTGATTTTTTTTTCCAGGAAAGTCATTTTACAAAGCCATGCAACCAACCAGAATTAATGAATATTTCAGTTTCTACTCACCCATTTTCTTAGGAAGTAAGTACACATCCTGCTTGTAGCGCCCCTCAGGTGCATTATAGAGTTCTATCAGTGCCAAAGCCTGAAGTGGGGAAGAGGACCAGGAAACAAAGCAGTTATAGACAGGGACATAACATAAAACTAGGTTTTACAGTGCTCATCCTGAGAGCACTCAGAACTCTGCCCTGAGATAAAAGCTAGCTGATACAAGAGGAAGTGATATTTTTGTTTAGTTTCTAACAAAAGACACACTAAATATAACTAAGCTGGACACTATAATTTCAGCTGAGCAGTCAATGCAGAGACACAATCAGAAGAGAAAGTGTGAGCCTCAACAACCTAGGACAAGAAGTACAGTACTCTCATCAGAACCCTGATCTGTGCTGTGCCCAGCTCCACACCCCTCACCACATACCTGTGTTGTAGCTGTGATGGAGAGAACAAAGGTAGGAACTGTGGAGCAGCTCAAATTGAGTAAACGACCCTGGGAAGGAAAGAGAGATGGGATGAGCTGCCGTCTTTCTCTCAGGTTCTCAGACACAGGAAAGAAAGACTTTACACCTCTCTGCACTCCACTTGGAGAGGAAGAATTACAGTTTTAGATCAGGACTGGAGGTTTTAGCGCTTTACAAATCCGTGTGAAGGCTGAAATCAATCAAGGGCAGGAAACAATGTATGTACTTAGCAAAAGGGAGGTTTTCCTGAGTGCTTCTCTTTTAGGGGATAGACAGTTGGGGAAACACACCTCAGAAGACAGGACTCTGAGGAACATAGGTCCTAGTGTTTCCCACGGCCCCCCTTCCTTACTCTGTGGATCTAGTACCCTGCCACAGTCTTTGGTGTGTTACCTCTGCAAGAAGGACAACTCGTTTGCCATCAGGCCAAATGACATGGTCCACCTGAGAGCGCACTCGCTCCCATGTTAGCTCTGGAGTGCGGAGGCTGGTCTGGAAGGAAGAACAGTTAGTCCGTTGTGGCTCTAGTGAAATGCAGACAAAAACACAGCTCTAAAGGGGAGAAACCTCACCACATCGATTTCCGTGTTGGAGTGGCCCATATTGCATACGATGCAACTATTTTTCATTCGGTCCAAATGCTCCCGTGTCACTACATTCTTATTTCCTAAAATAAAGAAGAGTGGCTGAAGAAGAAGAAGATGCTGGGCACTTCAAGCACCAGCTATTTCCAGTTAGAACCTGGGAGACATCTGCTTCCATAAAAGAGCTTGCACACACTGTGAGAAAGATATGTAAAACAAAATATGAAAAATCACCAAGGGAAAATCTCTTTCTTTTGGAAAACGTTAAAAGTTCTGAGAACTTACTCTAAGTCTGAGACTTCACACAGACCACGGGTCTTCCCTTCTATGTCCCTTTTGAGATTCAGCCTGAGAGTTAACTTTCTTCTACTGATACTCACCTGTGCAAGTTATCACAACATCGACCTGCCGGATGACTTCATTTAGCTTCACCACCCTGAACCCATCCATGCTGGAAGGGAAGAAGTAACACTATAAGCAAAGCAAAGTGTGTGTGTGTGTGTGTGTGTGTGTGTGTGTGTGTGTGTGTGTGTGTGTCTGTGTGTGTGTGTGAGACATTGATAAAACTTTCTGAAATGACCACATAATTAGAAAACAAAATGTCCTTCTGAGGTAAAAGATGACGTTATCTCCCAGAAACAGTAAGTGATAAGCTATACTAAACTGCATACATACTGGCTCCTGCAGAGCCCCAAGATTCTACACAGGAAGAAAAAATGTCAAGAGGCCCTAGAATTAGTGTGAAGGGAACAAAGCCATATTACTCTTCTCTTCCTGGGAGACTTCTACAAAAAACAACCAAGCGATTCAATCATCAACTCTCAGAAATAAAAAGCACCTATATCAAATCTAATAGACTCATTACTCTAGCCTTACCAGGCCTGCAGAGCACAGATGGGGTCAATTTCTGTGATGTAGACAATTGCTCCAAGGGCCTTGAGAGCAGCACAGCAGCCCTTTCCTACCTGCAGAACACAGGAAAGGCCAAATTGCTAGATCTAATAAGACATGATCATTGGGGGCAGACAAGGTTTTGAGGAGGTAGGAATTAGCCTTCTTTGAATTACTCATCATTTATGTGAACACTCCAACCCAGCTGGAGCAGAGAGAAACCTAAACCAGGTTGTAAACTTCAATTAGAGATAATTTAGTAGACATGCTGTAACAAGAGTGGGGGAGAGGGAGGCTTTGGGTAACAGTTACCATTATGGAAACAAGATCAAACAAGAACAACTCTGAGTTCTTACTCCATAAAAACCCAGTGAACTCACTTGCAATGTGTCCACTCAAAAGCCAGCAGTCCAAGAACTTCAGTGGACCATTGCTGAAGACAATAAAACTTCCTAGACCTTATTCCAGTTTAGAGACAGCCAACTATAATGTCACGTCAGTTTCTCCATTCTAATGCAAGTCATAAAATGGGGATAAAATGCTACCTATTCACTTGAATTGTATTTCATAAAAGGTTATAACTAGGGAAGCAATAATGCTGACATCAACCAAAAAGAAAAACTGGCAAAATATGAAAATTTAATACATTCTTTACCTTTAATTCACAAATATGAAGAAGACTTTTGCCACTATTTTCTTTTTTCTTGGTTTTTCAAGACAGGGTTTCTCTGTGTAGCTCTGGCTGTCTTGGAACTCACTTTGTAGCCCAGGCTGGCCTCGAACTCACAGAGATCCCGCTTCCCCTCCTCCCGAGAGCTACTGTTTTCAAGCACAGTATGGAAACATATTCTGACCAATTCATCAACGTTTCCAGACTGACTCCTTCACCCAGTGTTTCTACTAAGCCTTCTGATAAGAAAAAACAGAGGCATAGGGGCCCAGCTATTTACCTCGCCATAACCACACACCACCACTTGTTTCCCACCAAACATCACATCTGTGGTCCTCTTCAGGCTGTGGAAAAAGACAAGGATTCAACTCAAACATTATTAACAACTCAGTCCCTCTGTTCCAAATTAAAGCACAGGGCAATGCCCAAGAGAAATTCAACTGGAAGCTGGCTGAGGTCAGTGTGAAACAGGTCCCTTTAATGACATGTAAAGGAGGGAGACCACAGAGGCAAGCTGTAGGTATCAGACTAGCATATCAAACAAATCCCACTGGTTCTCTACAAGTCTGAATATACACATTTGAACATACCCATCCAAAATGGATTCTCGGCAGCAGTACAAGTTATCAAACTTCTGTTTGGTAACAGAATCATTGACATTCATGGCTGGAACACAGAGCTTGCCAGCTTTGGAGAGCTGATACAGCCTAAAGGGAGAAGAAGCCACAAAACAAACACATACCAAGTTAGGTGATAAAACAGTGAACAGCAAAACCTGCTTCAAATTCCATGCTGCCCTCCTTAGTGTTGGTTATCACCCAAGTCTTATTTATTTGGAAACATGATTATTTTCTTGTCATTTCTCAACTCATTTCTTCTATCTTTACCCTTCAATTTTGGAAGGAAAATAAACATTTTCAGTTGAAATAATTCAGTGCTCTTCCACAAAGGGAACACTATATCTTTAGGCCAGCATTTTTCTAGCTTTAAACACCCATGTCTACTTCTGGTAAACAAAGATTACAATGATTTTGATGTGGTTTCCTGTGTCTGTGAGAGCAATCATGTGCAGTGTGCCCCCAGTAGAGCAATACTCCTAGATATCATTTAGTTATTTCCACCAAGCCAAGAGTGCATCTCCAGTTTTACTTTTTCTTGCATCACATGTAGTTTTGTAATAGGCTTTCCCCTCCATATTTAAAATGTAAGACTATAATACAACATTGAGTACAATTTTTCCAAGACACAATCTTCGCTACACCCCTTCCCCCAAATAACTGATAATTAATTACTCAGTGGAATAAATGGGAGAGGTAAAAAAAACATGTGAATTAGAATCTGGAAAAAAATTTCTTCTAAGGCCACTTTGATTTTCAAAAGTAAAAATTCAGTTTTATCTAAGGAAGACACTCCCACTTAGTTATTTTAAGTGTGAAACACAGCCCTAAAGCCTAGGAGAGACCAGAAGAATTTGATGAGGCAAGGACACAAGGGGCAGCTACTCCAGAATCTGTTACCTGTGAACACCAGTCACGCTCTCTTCCACAATGCCTCGGATCTTCTTAAACACGTTTGGATACTTCTTATAAACCCAGTGGGTTAAGTCTCCCCCATCATCCAGGATCTACAGAACAGCCAGAAGACTTCTATGGGCATTCAGGCTGCTAGAGCTAGGGGGAACTTTGAGCCCACTTTCTACACTAGTGAGAGAGCCCTGTATGTCTTGGAAGAGCACTTCTTAAAGATCCACAGAATAGGCTTAGACAGTGGAAACAGTTAAATCTGTTGGTGTAAAGTGGTTAAAAGAATTCCTTAATATGTTCTGGGCTACAGTGGAAAGATTTTGTTTTGTTTTGAAGATTGGATCTTGCTATGTTGCTCAGGCTGGTCTAAAACTCCTGAGCAAGGACTCCTCCTGCTTTAGCCTCTCAAATGCTGGGATTACAGGCATGCACAACCATGCCCAGCAGTAAACAAATTTTACAAATCATGGACTCATTTTCAGTCTAGCTGAAATATGCAGCTCCTTTGAATGCAGAAGGAGAGCTGGGGCAGGAAGGGAAGAAATAAAAGTCCTACTTCAAAGAGGGACCACATCACTTCCTTCTGTTCATTTTGCTGTGTTTTGAACCATGTCTACCTAAGCTTACCCTTCCCCCACATTTTCATTCAGTACTCAGAGACTTTTCTCCTTTCCTTCCTTCCCTTTTCTTTCTCTCTTTCTTTTTTCTTTCTGGTGCTGGAGATTGAATCCAGGGCCTTGTGTGCCTCAGACCCATACCGAGTAGGTATTGTGTTATAAACACTTTAACAATAGAGCCAGTAAATAAGATCAAACATACAAAAATATATTTAGGGAACCGTGCTTTAAGGGAGAAAAGGAAATAAATCCATAGTCAAAAGTATGGAATAGACATGAATTATTACCATGTTAGCTTGCCACCCATCCATGTTGACACAGCGGTCAATGCACCACCAGAAATCATCTTCTGACTCGCCCTTCCAAGCGAACACTGCAACGCCTATGGAGACAGAAATAAATCAGCTATCTTCCTTTGAGGTGCATCCTACATCAGTATCACTTCTTGAAATCCATGTGAAGAACAAAAGACAAAAGAAACAATTCTAAAGATGAAACTTAAATAGTAAAAAGTAAAATCAAACAGTACTTTCAGTTTAGAAATTACTTTAGTTAAGAATTAAGAGATTTTTGTTTTAAAAATATCTTGAAGCCATAAAGGTCAATTTTACGCTTTATACTACATCTTAAGGAGGCAAAATTAAATATGTAAAACAAAGCTCCTTCTAGAACACTGTACATCAGCAGACATCTCAAAAATAATGTAAATGTTCAATGAGGAAGTAAATCATGTGGCTATATGAATGATGTCAGTTTTCAGTGACAAGAAAAATTACTTCTGAAAATGCAACGTTTAGATTATAAAAATGTGCACATACTAAGATTTGGCTCACCAATATAATGCATAGAAAGTAACTTGCCAAATCTTTGGTCATTTTGAATTTCCTAAATCTTCTACAATAAATGCTTATCAGGAAAGAATTAGACCAAGCCCTAGAGTGTGAGTTTCTGAAGATCCTAAGGTGGTGGCAGGTCCTCAAACTCCATGCGGATGAGCTTCTGAATGTTCTAACAATAAAAATTTATTTAAATTAATTAAACTCATCAGCACATAAGCAATTAACTATCAATATAAAAGACTCTGTTCATAGCATTCTGCCAAAATTGATAAAACTTTCAGGGGGATCAGTGGAACCCACAGTTTAATTCATTTGACATTAGAATTGGGCATTTCCTTTTTTTTTTTTTTTCAAAGTATACCTTGATTTTAGCATAAATTTCTTCCTGTTCACTCCACCCCTCTGGTTGTGTTGGGATGGAATTCACTGTTGTGCCACATGTCAGGGAAACAGTCCATCTTGGAGCCTCGTCTCCAGCTCTGTTGTTTTAAGACTGCTCAAATTGATAGTTCCCAGAATACACAGTATAATGGTAATTTATGCATATATTTAATTACCTGAAGCAAAGCTGGTAAAAAGTGGGAACTTACCAGCTTCAGCCAGTGCTGCAGCTACTTCATTCTGAGTTGAATAGATGTTGCAAGCAGACCAGCGGCACTGGGCCCCCAGGGCACAGAGTGTCTCAATCAATACCTAAATGAATGAACAGAAAGACTGGGTGAGAAGAGTGGGGCTATCCAGGAGCAGGGAACAAATCTCAGCAAGAACATGGTATCTATACCTTCACAGCAGTTGGCCCTACACTGGAGAGTTACACCAAAGTTCAATTCAGCTGGGTGGCACAATGTTACTTAACTATATCTGAAAGACATATTCCTAAAAGTCTTTGACCATTTTTATAACAATCATTTTACATCCTCCTACGTCAGGTGTGCTAAAAGTGGGTTTAGTATATGAACAAAGGTAAAGCACACTCCATGGTTGGACAGGGAGGTCTCAGTCAATCTAATAGTACTTGGATTTGCTAGCTAGGAAGGAAATGCATGATTTATTTTTAATTAAAAAAATGTTTTCTTCCTCTTATATTACAAGTCCCTCTGTTTTTTTCCAACAAACTTACCGCTGTCTGGGCCGTGATGTGTGTACAGCCTACTATTTTAGCACCAGCCAAAGGCTTCTCTCCCTGAGCACGTTTCCTGAGTGAAATCAGAGCAGACATGTCTGTGGAAGAACAAAGGATCTGAGCAAGGTCCACACTACCAACACCATTTGATCCTGCCCAGCCACAGTCAGGATTGAGTCTGCTGAGACAGGATGAGATGGGGTAGAACATGCCAAGTATATTTCCCTGATGAGGAGAACTGGAAAGTTACAATGTTGTTTCTGCTTTATATATGCAAGGACTGAGAAGAGAATGAATTAAACTTTCAAAACTGGCCAAAGTAGACAGTGAGTCTCCCCAGAGGAGAGGGAAGTAGTTGCAGACAGACTTCGGTATGTCCTTATCAAACCAGGAGGAATGGCTGTGACTCCAGTGGAAGACTCTTGCGGTCACTTCTCTGTTGTCTTACCTTAGCTTGTCAAGCTTGCAGTATTGAACATGCCTTCAACATGAAACAAAACAAAAAACCAGAAGAGCAGAGACCCCTGGAGTAGAGTAGTGGAACAGAGAAACCAAGATTCAGCTGATTGTCAGTCACCTTTTCTTTGTTCCAGTAGAGGGTGCCTAGGACACAAGGAGCCCAAGGCTACCTCAACCTTAGCTTAGAGCCTGGCCACATCAGCTACTTCTGGGAAATGTGGCTCTCTGGTCTTGGCAGCTACAAAAATATCCCACACAACTAACCACTATGTTGTGATCCGACACTTGCTGACTAGACGCTGTCGACCTGCGAATATGGTGGCATGACGAGGAAGACAGAAACCACTCTGTAATTAACACACACTGGGAAAAGGAAAACAAGCCTAAGAGTCCTAAGGCTCAGTTTCCATACAGGAAGAAGTGTTTATCCAAAGCATAAGAAACTGTCCTTTCTAGGACACTGCAATAGCCCAGGTTTTGGTAAGTAGTGCAAAGGGTGCTTCTGGTCCTCCACTCACTCCCCTCTTTACCTTGCTCTGCAATCTCAATCTCCCGACGTCCAAACTCTGCCTGCTTGATGTTCTTCACACAGAAATTGCTGCTGCCCTTCGAGTTGGTTTGCTGCTTCTCTCGGGGGGAAACCTCATCATCTGAACTATCTGTGTAGGATGCAGCTAGAGCCAGCCAAGAAACAGAGAGAGAAAAACCTCATTGGTCCAAATTCCACCGAGTGCAGTCCCCTAGGGACTCTCATTTAAGCGAAGAGAACAATTTTAATTGCAGGTCCCTCTGACGCCATCAGTTTTGCTCCTCTAGGCTCCAACAGCTGGTGTGAATGAAGCTACATCTCTCAGCACTGCAGCTCCTTCACCCTCTCTAACGACACTGTGTCACAAGGGTCTAAACCTGTACATAACAGTAACTTGGTCCATCTGGATTGTAACCAGATCCCGAAAAAGATGAAGTAATAGGAATAAGAAATGCTCTTTCTAGAGATCACGGGTTCTCACATTTACACTTGTTCCCTGGCCAAAGTTTCCATTTGGTAGGTTTCGGGAGGTACTCCAGAGACAGTTATTTCCAATAAGTTTCCAGGTGCTGCTTCTGAGAATGACTGATAAGATGAAAGCAATTCTTAAGGGATTTTATACCAGGCTGTGCTCAAGGAATACATAAAGGACAGAAAACAAGCAGATCTTTCTGACAGCTTTGAGGAAAAAGTCTGTCAAGAAGGTAAGTCTGACACAAAAGCTTCACCTAAGATTTACGCCCATCCTCAGCTGTGCAATAGGCTATATAGTCACTCAGCACCTCTCCAGTCACGTCTTCTCTCTGAATTGAATGTTTTTCCTGGTCAGCATTCTGGCTACTGGACTGAGGCTCTCTTACTGACTTCCACAGATATGTTCTCCAAAGGGACAGAAGCGCAGGCAACACACAAACACCACTACATGCCATTTTCCCCACTCTAACAATTCAGCTGTTACTAAGCTTTAAAAAATGTTCTAAGGGTTTCTGTAAGATGACCATCAAGACCTTTGAAGATTTCATGTATTCTATCTCTCCTTTCCTTCCAAAACTCAGTTTTCCACATAAAATTTCCTTGTCTGTTACCTGTAACCATTCTGCTTATCACACTAATTTAGTTTGTCACTTTAAGATACCTTTTTATTTATGATACCTATTGTACTTGGGATTGTTTCTTGCGTGTTTTAGCCCCCACAGAATCCATATAATTATTTATCTCAGTTTATCCTGTATACCTGTATTTGTTCTTGCTTGCCTGTCCTGTCTATATTGGTTGGGTTATCAGTGGCACAGGAAAGAGATAACATTTTCTTTGATAATTGCTTTTTTACATTCCTTAAACCTCTCATTCAGGCCTTAAAGTTAATAATACAATGCAAACAATACTATTAAGAGACAATGAAGGGCTTTCCAAACAAATCCTTCATTAACTTTAATAGCAATCTGGACTTTGAACAAACTTCTTAATCTTTTAACTGTTTCTTCTGTTGAATGATGAAGGGGTGGCATAGATGCCTCTAATATTTCCTCCAGTACTCATTTTCTATGATTCAAAAGCTTCTGTGAATGTATGTGAGTCCAGAGAAGTCAATCTCGGTCTCAGTTGTTTCACTGCGGGTACCATTCACCTTTTTTTGGTTGTTTGTTGTTTTTTTTTTCTTTTCTTTTCTTTTCTTTTTTTTTTTTTTGACATACGCTTCCTCATTGAGAACTGGAGCTTAATGATTTAGGTTAGGGCAGGCAGTTGGCCAGTCAGTGAACTCTAGGAATCTTCTTGTCTTCTTAGTACTGGAATTACAAGAATGCACCACCACACCTGGCTTTTTAGGTGGGTCCTGAGGATTGAACTCAGGTTCTCATGCTTGCATTAATAAGTCCTATACTGAGCCATCTCCCCAGCCTCTCCAGTTACTCTCTAATACCTTCTCTGCAGCTGAGACAGGCACAATTTAACTAGAACAAACACTTTCTATAGATGGCTAAGACAGGAGGAGAGGAAGCTGCTGGAGCCACATTATAATACTTTGTATCTTCCCACTCCAGACGTTAACAAGGGAAGACACTGCCAACATAAAGGGTAATCTTGTAAATAAAGGTGACAAAACACCAGTTTTGTTGTCATAATTCAAGCAGTCTTAGTGGCAGAGAAAAACACAGGTGGAAGGGTGTATTTTATACAAAGAACTTATGTTTAAAAGTATATTTCTTTTTAAATGCCACTTCTGAAAGCCAAAATACTACTGATTCTACCCTTACTAATGTGGACAAAGCAACTTCCCAATACCACCAACTGGGCAATGCTCACAGACCACACAGAAACAGCCTGGGAAAGAAAGTCTCAACAAAAGCATCTTCGCTACAAGTCTTGCTGGGATGGGTTTTCAGTATAGACAAGTGAAGAGCACTAGGCAGTGACCAGGGAGAGACAGAGAGGACATGAAGTTCACACCTACCTGAACTGTAGCTGTCTGTGGAGGACTGGGAGATGGAACGGGACAAAGACCTCCGGCCAGTCTTAGTAGGGAATTTGGTGAACTCCTGCATGTCATCAGCAAACTGGATTTGCTAAAAGAGAAAGGTAAAAAGCTGAAAACTTAGTACAAGGGAATCCTATGGATTTTATGTATCACGAGTGTGTGTGCACATGAGCATACACCTGGAGTCAGAGGACAAACAGTTCTCTCCTTCCAGCATGTGGGCCCTAGGGATGGAACTTAAGTTATCAAGCTTGGTGGCTGGCATATTTACCCCGAATCATCTTGTTGGTCCAATGTATTTCATTTTCCAAGGTCATACACAAACTTCCCCCAAAGTCAACATTATCATGTAGTTCCTACTATGCCAGCAATTCTCATCAGAAAGAAGGTGGCAATGAGGTGGCTTTTCTGACCCTCTTTTAAAGACCAGCTACTGTTGCTTCCCAATCATTTCAGTAAGACTTGGATTGGAAGAGGAGGAGGGTATTTCTGAAAGCCAATTTATTTTAGTAATTATACAATTTTACCAAATTTTCTTCATTAAGTTTCTTCCTTCCCTTTTATATAATCTTAACACACTAAACTCTTTGCCCTTTCTCCCAATTCTATCAGAAAACAAATATAATCTCATATCTGTTTTTTGCTCTAAGTCTCTTCTAGCATATTCTTCTGAATTTGGCAGTGGCCTTGCTTTTGGATAGAATGCTTAGCAATGGCAAAACATATTACAGTGTTAATATCACAGTCCGGCTATGCATCTGTATTCCATAAAACCAATGTAGTATTGCCAGAGTTTTCTAGACCTAGTAAAAATTAAAAATGTCAGGAGACGTTTAAAAACAAACACCAAATCCTCTATTAATTAAATTCTAACTAATCAGGATGAATTAAAAGGAAGAAGAAAATAATGGCAAGTTTTAAAGGTCTTTGTAAGTAGAATAAATTAGAAATAGATGATCTCAGGGTACTTTTCTTTTTCTTAAGACAGGTTTTTTTTTTTTTTTAAAAGACCTCGGCTAGCTCAGAACTCACAATTCTCCTGCATCAGCCTGATTAGGGTTCTATGCATGTATCACCACATCAACACTGCAAAACACATGGACCACTGGCTTTAATAAATTGAAAATAGTCTGCAATCAGTATTTTTCATAAACAAAATAATATGAAAATATGGAATTAAACCAGTAATATGACTTAAAACAGTGGTTCTCAACCTTCTTAATGCTGCGACCTGCCTCTGCCTCTAGGAATGCTGGGATTAAAGGTGTGTGTCACCACTGTCTGGCAGGAAACGTACTACTATAGGCAAAAATCTTTCCTCCACAATATAAACAGCCTGATCATTACCACTTTTCAGCTAGAAAGAGCAAACCAGTAACTAGAGCAATGACTTGGTAGTCGAAGCCCTGGTTGTTCTTCTGGAGGACCTGGCCTCCTCTGATCCCCAGCACCCAAATGACAACGAACAACTTCACATAAGGCGATCCGACTCCCTTTTTTGGCCTCTGAAGGCATTGAACTCACCTTGTGCACATACATGCAAAACATTCATATACACAAAATAATAAATTTAGAAGATTAAGAGCTACATTGATCACAGCTGCACAACTTCCTCTTCTCAAAGCCATCCTCTGCTGGGGTAGTACCAGGCGGCAGTATAAGAACTAAGCTTTGGTCTGAGGCCTTGGCACAAGCAGTTAGTGTGTTCAAATGAAAAACAGAACTGGTAGGTTTCTACAGTCACAAAGGAGCAAACAAAGGGACACTGGGTTGTTTTCAACTTTCTTTTTTTGTTTGGTGTGTGCGTTTTCAACTTTCTAACTAGCATGGTTCCCAGTAAAAATGAATCAAACAGCCAGCAAGAGACAGAAACCTGGGTGTATTTGTTTAGAACTCATCTTGGTTCAATATCTAACTGGGGAAGTGTTTTCTTTAGGCAACTCTGACACAAGGAAGGGAGAGAGTCCACAGCCTGTTTTGTTAAGCCTAAAAACAGACACTGAAGGTTTAAAGAGCAACACATCCAGAAGCAAGGCATACATGCAGTAAGGCAATTAATAAACATCTGCAGAATGAGTGAATCGTTAAAACGCCTTTCTCGTGTAATATCAAATTAAGCTTTAAAGATAAATGACAATCACAAATCAAGCTGAGCCACATATATTATACCAGAACAAGGTTAACAAGTATCTTCATGCAGCCCAAGACATTTCTTACTTTTGTGTTAAAACCTTAATTTTAAATACCTTAAATATCAAATGTACAACTGCTTTTCAAAAAGAAAAACAAACAGAAAACTAAACCCTCAACTCACTGAGATGGCCAGAAGTCAGCATTTGCCTTCAAGGAAGAATTTTCAATTACATGTTCACATGACTTCTCCAGTCAGCAAGATGCAAGTCAAGGAGAGTTGACCAAGTAATGAATTTCAACCTAACAGGCAGTTACTCTGAAAAAAGTACCGCCAAGAGCCCATCAGTGGTCTTAACAGATTCCAGAGGCAGCACTTCCTCCAGCAGTCTCCCTGTTGCTGGCATGGGTAGCCTGTTCGGAAGTGCTCTCTGCTCCAGACTGTTAAGATTCCCTCTCCTGTTCATCTTTTTTCAAAAGGTTCTGGGCAGGTTTCCAGATACCACCTACGTGGTGGTGAGGTGGGGGAGGAAACTTCAGTAAGACTTGGAGATTTTTAGATAAAAAAATAAAGATAAGCAGTTGTAGAAAGCTAGAAATATTTCTTCAGGAACCTAAGAACTGAATTAATAGGCATAATCTCTCCTTGTGTTTATTATTAATAAAGCTTACCAGCAGCCTAAAGCTTAGCAAGATCTTTCCCATCTAAAAATATTAGACTGTGGCAAGCAGTGTTCCTAACATGCCATCTCAAATGATGGATATGGTCCACATTTGAAGTAGGCCATGGCAGTGTGGACAGCTGTCCATAAGGTACCCAGCAGTGTGCAGACGCATGCTAACCCTGCCCTATGAACTACAGGCTGCAGAGACTGTCTCACAGCAGCTCTTACAGAATGCTGTGGCTCTGCCAGTTTCATCCAGGAGTTTAACTCTTTAGTTTTTTACCAGCTAGCAGCTGTTTCCCCCTCGGTGGAAAGTATCCTCACATGCTGTTCACCTTTATGCTGTAAATAAGGATACTAGTGCCAAAGCAATTTCTGGATGTCATAGTTTCTAGCAAAATCAGATCTAATAGCAGCTTTCTGTTTGGGCTAGATTCAGTGTATTTAAGTGAAAAAAATATGGTATTTTGGATAAAAGGAAAAACAAAGACAACTGCAAAAGTGTGGTTTGTATTACTTCTTCTTCTCTGTAGCCTTAGAGCCTGTCCTGGAACCAGCTCTTATAGACCAGGCTGGCCGTGAACTCACAGAGATCCACCTGCCTCTGCCTTCCAAGTGCTGGGATTAAAGGTGCGCCACCCTGCCTGGCTGTATTACTTCTTATCATGATTTTACTGGTGTTTCTCCAAATTCAAAGCTTTAAGAAATACCAATTCAAACATGAGATAGTAAGCATAGGAAGGGAAGAAAGAAAAACAGAGAAAAGTGTGAGCACACAGTCCCCCTCTTATGCTAACCGCACATCTGAGAAATGCTAGGCTAGACAGACCCAGTCTCCAGATAACACATCCAGATACAGATGTCTACTTGCTGTGTCTTACACCCAATTAAACATCACATCAGTACAGTGTACTATTTTAAAGCATTACTTATATGATGGTTGATATGATGATTGACTGACTTCTGGCTAGTACTGAGGCTCATTTAGGAACAGCTACTTTACATATTTATGTAGAGGTGGGTGTGGTGACAGTAAGCTACGAGATTGATAGAGAATTTACCCAAGACAAAGGAAATACAGGCAACCCCAAAAGTTATAAACCTCAAGAGAAAAAATAACTGTAATTGCTTAACTGATTTTAATATTTTTTTACCATCAGAAGTTGAATTTAATTTTGAAAATGTATGGCCTACAGTCATAAGCATAGCTCAGTTGCCCTTCCTCCTTACCATACCTTATTCCATTTTGCCTTCTTTCTGCTGAATTAAAAGAAATTAAAAGCACCAGTTGGTGTGAGGAAGGAGGAGGTACTATCAAGGCCATACAGCCAAATCACTGAAATCATAAGAGACAACACTGGAAAAATTCCCATAGTACAAGTGGTTTCACCATTGGCCACTACCCCTTTTCTTCAAGAGACAACTCTTCACTGGCCTTTACTATCTCCCTAGGGCTGCAGTCAACCAAGGAATTGCCAACTAGAAGTAAAATTAGCAAGATGATGTTTTTATTTTTGTTTGTTTTTTGAACATGTTAAGTAGCACGGGGCAGACTTCCTAATCTTCTAAAACACCTAACAATTTACAACATAATGTAAAACACATCCAGACCAAGTTCCCTTCTCTACTTAGTCTGCTACAGCCTAATTGCCTTACCCTTATATCATGCTAGCCTACCGTCTCACCTGCAACTGCTGGCATTTCATTAAGGGAAAATTAAAACGGGTTCCTTAGAACATACCTGTTACTTAGGCTCTGTTTACTCACCTCTCCCAGCACCACTGCTGTATCTTTTACTTATTTCCCCAAATTTCTTATCATTTTTAACTCAGAAAAAATGGTCAAACTAACAGTATAATAAATATTTTAATACCCTTGACCTAAAATGGATCTTTAAATTTTTCATGCGGTATACACACACACACACACACACACACACACACACACACACACACACACACACACACGTGCACGCGCACATATTTTCATATACTGAAGTCAAAACAAAAAAAAGTTACAAACATGAAGATTCCAGCTTTTTGGAATTTCTTTGGAATTGATTCAAGAATAAAGACACTCTCCTACCAAATATCAATGTCATTACAAAACTTAAGAATAATAAGCCGGGTGTAGTGACACACATTTTTAATTTCAGCACTTGGGAGACTGAAGCAGATGGATCCCGTACATTTCAGCCTGGTCTACATAGTGAGTTCCAGAATAGCCAGAGCTACAATAGTGAGACCTTGTCTCAAAAAACAAAACAAAAAAACCCAAAAAACCCCAAAACAACAACAACAAAACACCGAAAAGAACATTCAGTCTACAAATTTAAAAACATTTTATTTACTACTATTGTGTAAGAGGTACATGTGGGGGTGGGGTACTCATATGCCGTAGAGCATAGTGGATTATTATGGAGCTCATTCTTTTCACCTCTATGTGAGTAAGGGGTAGGGAAGCTCACAGGCCAAGTAGCTTGGCACTTGCAGCAGTGAACAAATACCATTGTCTCAAGCAAGGTGGAAAATGAGGACCGACACCTGTGGCTATCCAATGACTTCTACGCTTGTGCCACAGTGCACACAAACATAAACACACACAGAGATTTCCTTTTAGTTCTTTTTGTCCTTACAGTACATTTCATGAAGGATGTACAGTTCGAGTACTGTTTACCAGGAGCCTGCACAACCAATTACGACATTAGCTTAGGTCTGCTGTTTTAGTTGGGCTCACTTGTGTTCCTAAAGATTTGTAATGCTTCAATTCTTTCCTCTTCTATTTAATCTTATTGGCGTATAAAACAGACATAAACAAACTTAACATGTGTGTATCCAGAGTCTCATTTCTATCCATGCTATGTTCAGTGGCTTCTGCACGTTTTAACTTTCTTCCAGCAAATATATTTACATTTGCATTTTTCTTCTCTTGCTTTTTCAAAGCTATCAATCTAAAATATCCTGCGCTATTAGCCCCCCACCATAGAAGTCACTTTATTTAGATTCATAGAGCATGCACTAAAAATCAGGTCAGAGGAGAGTTTTGGTAGCATATGTCTGTGATCCCAGCTGAGACAGGAGGATCACAAGTTTCAGGCTAGCCTGGGACAGACCAAGTCTGCTTACTATGTTCACCTTTTTTCCTATGTTGGTCTTCATTCTAATGGTATCTGTAAGTTAAACTGGCATATTCTACAGCAAGGTATATGGAGATGTTCTTTTTTTTTTTAAAGAAGAAAACTTGTCAATTGTTTACAAACAGGCCTATCTGTACACTTCATACAAATGTCTATGGGAAGAAAATTTAATATGAAGCAAACAATTAATTCTCTGGCATCATTAGGTGATGTCTTAACCTAACAAGGTAATATCTAAAAGAAAAATTTTCTTCCTTGGTCTAGAAGTACAGTTTATGTGAGGTTTAAAAGCCAATTACATTTTAAATTCATGTATTTGTTCTGTGAGTACATGAATCATGCTGTGAGTCAGTTCAGCATTTGGGAAGGCTAGACTATGTCTAACTGGGTAGAACGAAAGGGAAAGTCTTTGCCAAGTAGTGTATGAGTGGCAGAACTATGAGCAGCTACCAACATGTGGCAGTCAAGTCGGTAAGAACTGGTGTTTTGAACCCTGGGCTAACAAGGCAGGACCTACAACCCTTTTAAGCTGCCATCTGTTAGTTGCTTCCTATAAGCTCACTGACTTCCAGGATCCTATGTTAAACAGTAACTACGTAGCAACAGCAATTATTTCTAAAGGAGCCAATGACACCTATAATAATTCATCCTGTAGTCGAGTAGTTTTCAAGTTGAAAGGATATAATGAAACCCCTACAAATCAGCTTCAGCTGATTTCAGTTTCCATCCTTCAAGTTTACATAAAAATCTTAGTATGAAACTACCACCTTCTGCGGCTCCAAGAATCCCGAAAGCTGGAAAGGACTGTCAGTTGTGGCTTCTCTGGAGTTGTTTACAACAAGAGTTACCTATCACTCCAGGATATATTCAGTCACCAAAACAGAGAGAGCAGAGTTTAATCCTGGACAAACATGGTGCACAGAACCAATTCTTGCATGTTGTCCTTCGACCTCCACATGCACACTCACTCACACGTATACAAACAAAAACAAAAATTCCAAACAGGCCACAAGCTCAGAAGCATTTCCCTGCTTTTGGAACTGGGTAGGGAAAGCACCTTCTGCTGTTTTAGGGGCTAGTCTACTCAAGTCTGGTTGCAGGAAGGCTTGTGGAGAATAATTCCAAAACAGTTGTGAGCTCCGGGGAAGGTAACCTACATTGTGAAATAAATGAAAGGACAGGGACAAAACTTTTTGATGCCGTTCTAAGTGGCTAACGCCCTGCTGTTAAGATGCTACTCTGCGGAGCAGCAGGGCTTTAAGCTCGCGCAGGCAGAAAGGCTCCTCTGATTCCCGCTTTCTTTGATTCCTTGTTAGGAGTGAAGGACAGTGTATGGGCAATCCAATGCTAACTACTTTCTAATTAATATCCTATCTATATCACAAACCTATCTTTGCACAGGGAGGATTCCAATTTGGTATGGTTAAAACTGACTACTGATTTCTGTGTGTATAGGAAGGGGATTCACCTGAGAAACTCACTGAGTATTTTCAGGAGGAGGTACAATACTTTAAAATATACATCAGATGTGTATTTTAAACGTATTTTAAAAAAGATTTATTATGTGTACAGTACTCTGTCTGCATGTATGCCTGCAGGCCAGAAGAGGGCATCAGCTCTCATTACAGATGGTTGTGAGCCACCATGGGGTTGCTGGGAATAGAACTCAGGACCTCTAGAAGAACAGTCAGTGCTCTTAATCTCAGAGCCATCTCTACAATCCTTAAATGTACTTTTTAAACAATTATCCAGAGGGTGGGGGTGGCACTCGCCTATATTCCCGGCACTTGGGAGGCAGAAGCAAGGTGGATCCTTATGAGTTCATGGCCAGCCTGGTCTACAAAGCAAGTTCTGGGACAACCAGGACTGATAGAAAAAACAAACAAACAAAACAAAAAACAAACAAAACAACTCTCAAAAGAATTATCTAGTGCTGGCTAGGGATAGTGGTTTTTCTCTTAAATATTAACATTTAACAAAGAGAACATGTCCTGAAATTGAAAAGGTTGTTTTACATCTGCAGTGTGTCACCCGAAAAGCATCCTGGTCAAGTCACTTTCAATCTTAAAATGTGCTGGAAAGATCTAGCAATGTTAAATTTTCACAATATAAAAAGTTAATACTGCTGGGCACAGCGGCACTGACCTTTAACCCCAGCACTGGGTAAGCAAAGACAGGCAGATCTCTTTGAGTCCCAGGACAGCCTAGACTACACACCAAATTCCAACCAGAGCTACAAAGTGAGACCCTGTCTCAAAAAAACCAAAAATGTTATATTCACTTTGGATAAAATTAAAAAATAAAAAATGTTGTCATCGATGAATTCTTACTTCCTAATATCACAGTGCTACAGAACTGTATCTAAAAACTTATTGAAAGGCTTTTGTTGACATAATCTACTTTTAAGTAACATATGTGAATAATAAATTTTGGTTCCCTAGCTATGTTAGGCATGTTAAATATTTACCTAAATGATCTCAGATGTAGATCCTAAAAAGTCAAACTCATAGGAAGAAGGGCAGTTAGTTATCAGGGCTGAGCGAATGGGAGGTGCTGGTTAAAAGGTACAATTCTGATGTCTAAAATGAACAGAGCTCTGGGGAGATTCTCAACCTCCTAATGCTGCGACCCTTTAATACTGTAGTTCCTCATGTTGTGGTGACCCCCAATCATCCATATACATATGTATATATATATATATATACATACATACACACACATACAGATAGGTTTTTTGTTTTTGTTTTTTGTTTTTTTTGTTTTTTTTTTGAGACAGGGTTTCTCTGTAGCTTTGGAGCCTGTCCTGGAACTAGCTCTTGTAGACCAGGTTGGCCTCAAACTCACAGAGATCAGTCTGCCTCCCTAGTGCTGGGATTAAAGGCATGTGCCACCACTGCCCGGCTCCATAAAAATAATTTTGTTGCTACTTCATATCTGTACTTTTGCTACTGCTATTAGTCGTAATTCATTATCTGTATTTTCTGATGGTCTTGCAAACCCCTGCGAAAGGGAAAGGGTCGTTTGAACCCCTAAGGGGTCTCACTCACAGTTCAAGGAACACTTCCTGGAGACTGTTAGAACAGCTGGCAGTGTGCTGGAAGGTTTCGCAAAAGGAACTGAGGAAATAGTTATGTAAACTGGCTTGATCAGAGTAATCTCTTGACTATGTGTACAAATATCAAAGTATCACATTATACCCCTTGAGTATAAAATAATTTTGCCAATTATATCTGCAAAAAGCTGAAAAAGTTGATGAAGAAAAATAAAATTGAGTATTAGTTTTAACTACATATCAATACAAGTTGAATAGAATTGCAAAATATATTTTTGTTGTTGTTGTTTTTCAAGCTGGCTTCAGACTCACACAGATCTGCCTGCCTCTGCCTCCTGAGTGCTGGGATTAAAGGCAAGTACCACCACCGCCCAGCTTTATAAAATAAATTTTTAAGACCCCAGGGATTGAGGCTTAAAGATCCTTCAGTCACTTAAAACAAAGACTTATTTTTATTTTTGTGTATATGAACAGATGCGAGCCTTGGATCTCTTAGAACTGGAGACACTGGCAGCTGTGAGAGGCCTGACTTAGGCATTAGGAATGGAATTTCTGTCCTCTGGGAGAACACAAAATGAATGCTCATGAGCTGAGCCACCACTCCAGCCAGTAAGGAAAGATAACTGGTGTACGATTATATCTCCTGAGCTTTAATGGGTCAGTAAGCAAACCATGACATATCCTTATGTTAACAGCAGGCTTCCTTTTTTCCTCCCACAGGAAAGCAGTTAGAACTGGTACCGGCTAGAGTCTCCTGACTTCTCTGGGGAGAGATGAGACTCTGTTAATGGGATCTGAGCCTATACACAAAGTTAGCTTGGAACACCCTGATAATATCCCCTTTATTCGGTAGTCTTTGAGTTTGGGCGTGGAAATTTCAAGACGATAAAGAAAAAGAATCCTATAAAAATCCCTCAAGTAAAGGACATTTCTTCTCTTTCAAAGAAGAAAAAGCAGGAAAAGCTCCAGCCTCAACTAGACATGTCTTCCTATTGAGTTCCAGCCACCACTGTTCCTGCAGCACTTATCCTGAGGCAGGCCTGGCCTTTCTTTGAGGCCAAAGGCCAGAGCCCTAGTCCCAATGGCTTTGGCTGGTAACATGGCTCACGGTTTAATAAACTATCTCCCTGGCACATGCTTTCGATCTCCTTTCTTTAGTTATTTCTCTAACTCCTCAATAATCAACTATTCCTTTCTGTGCTTTTCTTCTTAAGTCAGAATTTCACCAAAATGTTTTTCAAAATCTTTAAAATACTATTATTTTCAGTCTAGGAATTCATAATATAAACTAGAAAGCTTAAACTCTCATATTCTGACTTGACCAACTAGAAACTAGGGGTAAGAGTAAGTATAAAATATTAGAATTATCTTTTTTTTAAATATTTTATTTTTTAATATTTATTTATTATGTATACAATATTCTGTCTATGTGTATGCCTGCAGGGCAGAAGAGGGCACCAAATCTCATTACAGATGGTTGTGAGCCACTATGTGGTTGCTGAGAATTGAACTCAGGACCTTTGGAAGAGTAGGCAATGCTCTTAACCGCTGAGCCATCTCTCCAGCCCCCTAGAATTATCTTAATATTTCAAAAGTAATTTAGACCGAAGAAAAGGTACTGGCTTAGAGAAGCCTGGTGTTCCTTTTTTTTCTACAGATACCCTCCAGCACTCTTTTCAAATCGTCTTCCTGTTTTCATGAAGACCTTTAGGAGATAAAGTCCAAAGAACACAGCTCAGGGCTTCCTTTGATCCTAACACATCCTTAATTCTAGATAAGCAATCATTCCAGGTGTTTAGCCTGGGCCCTTGGATAGGCTTTCGGTTGACAAATTTCCTACAAATTGTTTAATTTACTGTATTTTTTCTCTGCCGAGAACATGTACACAGTTCTAAGAGTGTTCTAAACTCCAAAGGTTAAGGGAGCCTATAGTAGATTTAAATGACCTAAATAATAGTCTCAGAGGAATCTAAACTCTACAGGACATATCTGTAGTTGTGTCTAGTACAGGTCTAACTTTGACAGACTCCTTAACTTCTGCTCCAGACTTAACTCTGAATGTGAGAAAAGTAGCAGTAAGTTATTTTTTTGTTTGATTTTGAGACAGGGTTTCTTTGTGTAGCCCAGACTGGCCTCGAACTCACAGAGTTCTGGCTGCCTCTGTTTCCTGAGTGCTGGGATTAAAGGTGTGCACCACTACTGCCAATTTGGAGAAGCTACTTTAAAACCAACTATACTTACTTATCAGTATAAACAGTGCATCTGATGAATCCTTAACAGGTTAGGCAAACACGACAGTCTATCTAAACAAGACAAGAGACTTTTTTGCTTTATTTTTGCTTTTAAAACATGGTTTAGTTTAAGTTTAGTAAAAACTGGCAATATGCTCTCATTCCAATCATGACCAGTACTCACTCAGCTAATCCCCTCTCTATGAAATCAGAAAGGAATGTGCAAAATTATGAGCTCCATATTCTCCAAATAGGATAACTCAAGGGCTGAGATTAATTTCATCAATCATCCATTCCCAATAACAAACTGGCAGACGGGGACTTGTCAACACAAGTGTGCTCCATCTATCCTTTATAACCTGGACGTTTCCTTTACCCTACTTACATTTACTCTCAACTGGCAAATAAGAACAGAAACCACCTCCAGAGTAATGTTTCCTCCTGGGAAATACTGGAGAAGGGGTGTAGTGAGGTCAGTCCCTCCAGGATTTGTTTTTCCTTGGACTTAGCCTACAGCTTATTACAGTGAGAACATGATGTCCCCGACCAACTTAGTCTCTTTCTGTTACAACCTCGGAGCAAACAGATTCTACAGCAGCTACAAGGCTGTTACCAAGGCCACTGTATTGATCAGTGTAATTAAGATTCACAATTCATCAAGTCCAGCATAAGAAGCCAGCTGGGTCACTCACTCTCTTCATAACAAGCCAACACTGGAAATCTTCCTGTCTTGCTTGCTAAGAAGTCTGGTACTGATGCTGGCACTAAAAACTCAAGTACTGAATTAGAAGCTGGAACCACCTGGACAGTGACAGGAAACTGAATCTGTTACCAGAGCAACCGCACATATCTGCCATCTCTACAAAGCACTTATTTCATCTTCCAAAACGGAATTTTGAAAGTCTCCCTCTCCCGCAAATCTTGCCACAGTCACATGCTTTATAGAAATGTCACAAAATTTAATGCCAACCAGAATCAGAGCTCATGATTAGGACAGCACTGGCCCCATTCCCAGAAGACTGTAATTCTAAAGGTGTGTTTCAAAGACAAGTGTACATCAGGCTTTTGGGTGTCAAGTTCACCTTTGGTTCAGCATCATGAACAGCCAGCTTTGTAGAGTAAGAAAGTTGGGAAATTTGCTCAGCATTGCCAAGAAGGCTGCTAATACTTTCAGAGCCCTAACAAACACCCCAAATCCGACTGTTACTGTTCAACTCTTCATTATTCTTCAAACTTGCAACTCTCTAGACCAAAGTCCCCCTGCCCCTCAAATCCAGGACATCAGTCTCAACTTCAAGTAGAGGGTCCCCAGTGCTAAAGACTGAAAGTGTTAAGAATTTCAAATTACATCTAAGGATATGTTTCCACGCTATGAAGCTAATAAATGAGGAGGCCATGTACTCTGTATTCTCTTTTCCCTCTCTGACCTTCCATTTGTGGCATTAGAACGAGCTTTGCTAAATGAGTGGGAATGCTAATTAAGTTCTCCCTGCCGTCCCTAGTTACAGCCTTATCCATTCATAAGGGAGGTGTAAGTTAGTAGAAAATAGCTCTGGCCAGAAGACAGGAACAGCAAGTCAGCTGCCACAAGAGTCCAACTTACTTTCTCCTGGGGACAATCCTGTCCCAGTATTTGATTCAATAAGCATTCAGACACTACACACAGACAATATGTGTAGAGCATGGATCTTGACCTTAAAAGGCTCGATGTAAAGAAATCAAATGTAAGATTCAGAGTTCATCAGCTCAGACTTAGACGCAGTTTGAAAAGCACCTTCTCATATGAAGAGTAGTAGGGCTGAGACTGTTCCCACTCAAAGTTGCTGAAATGTCGGCTTCTGTGTGTAAGTTTCTGAGTTATACTCTCAAGGCAATGAGTCCCTTGAGAAGGCGAGAGGCCTCCCAAAGGAGGGTAATAATACCACCAGCCTCAGCTTGATTTTAAACCACAAGAACAAAGTACAAGTTAGAAACCTTAAAAAAAAAAAAAAGCAGATTCTTAATCCGTAAAGAAAGGAAGTACCGATGAGAAGCCTGACTATTTAAAGTCAGGATCTATGACTAACACGAGCAAGCTCCAGGCAGCCCCATTAAAACCTCTAGAAGCAAACATGTTTCTGTGCTCCTCTGAACTTTTCCAAGGACAGAAATTAGGATTTCATGAAATTTTTCAAAGATTAAGACTCACAAGGTTAAGAACAATTATGCACAATCTCATTTCCTCAGTTGGACCAAAGCGAGACTGGTTTCAATCCTCTGTCATCTACACATTCTGTATGCAGTTACCTCTTCTCGACTTAGAAACACAGATGAGGGTTTCCATTTTGAAAATACAAAATAAACTTCTTTTCTACATCTTTAAGATAATGTTAACAATTGAGTCCAAATGAGTTTTCCTTAGGGACTTCTAACAATGGAGATGATGAGGCATGGCTGGGGTGGGGGAGATCCAAATCTCTACCCCTCCAAGATATATATATTAAATTTGGGCTCTTAGGGCTATAAGAAAAACAGGTCACAGCCCAAAAGCTTGGACTTGAAGTCAAGCCAGTTGTGGGAGTAACAATAAAGTAATTCCCATAATGCCTATGGAAACCTGTTCCCTGAATGTTCGTTCACTATAATGCAATTAGTAAATACTAGAAGAGTTAGAGCCCATTATTAAAAACAGAACTTTATAAATCTTGTCACTGCCCAAAATATAGTATGAACAACTTCATTCAGGTCACAGTCAATGGAAGTTCTCCTCCAGCCCTCCAATTCCTTTACGCCACCATTTCCTATCTAGCTCACAAACACAGTGCATCACTGGATTAGCACAAGAACATTCTCCTTGGCACTGAGAACCACAGGCTTGTTGAGATCTCAACGCCTACACCTCTGTAGCCTTGCAGGTACAGGAAAAGAGAGAAAAGCAAGTAACAGAGCACGCTTTACTAAGCCATCATCCTTCAGGTTGTAAAGAACTAAGCCTGAGGCAGGTCCGAGACAACAGCATTAAACAGCAATAGACTAAGCTATTTGACGATAACAAGTAAGTAGAAGGTGTCCATTTTAAAAGAAGAAAACTGGCTTGAGCTGACAGAAGAAACACATTTAACCCAGAAAACCCCCAAAATTACATAGTCCTGTTAACAGGTGTTTGAGACATTCATGGCAAGTAAGCAGGAGTGTACCTGGAGAGTTCCACAATCATGGTTTTGTGAAAGTTCTTTTCCTAATCTCTCTTCTAGAATCCCAAATTCCACCTATTACTAGTAGTCTGTTACACCTTTTAACTTTGTGTCTGCTTTGGGTAGTAAATGATTAAGCCCCACTATACACCACTAGACGGTACCAATAATTTGCATGCACCCTGAGATTAAAGCATTGAGTTTATATCTTTAGAGAAACTGATCACAGATAAAACAAATTAGTCTGAGTCTCAACAGAAGTATGGGTGTCCCACCTAATCCTGTAGGTGCTGTGAAGCGAAGGGACACATTTCTGTGGGGAAACTCAAAATTACAGTTCAAAGGTATTTGTTTCATGCAATTCAAGGATTCTGCTTTGGAAAGATCCCCAAATCATTACAATAACAAAGAAAGAAAGAAAGAGAGAGAGAGAGAGAGAGAGAGAGGGAGGGAAGGAGGGAGGGGAGGGAGGGAAGAAGGGAGGGAAGAAGGGAGGGAGGGAAAAGAAAAAGAACAAAACCAAACCCTGCTGGACCCCTTTAGCCAGTGCTTATTCAAAGATTATACTTGAGAATGACAAGTTGTACCACATTCATAGCTACCCACAGATGGGTTTAACATGCCTAAAGGGATTAAAGTTTCAAACATCTTTTTTGAGATAATTTGACAAGACTATATAATGGGAAACATATTGGACCCAGGTGACATACTTCTTGTGGCTCCAAAGCACATTTACTTTCTATTTGCTTTTGTTTTTAAAGGCAAATCTTTCTTTGCAGTCCATGTTGGCTCTGAACTTATTATGATCCTCTTGTCTTAGCCTTTTGAGTGCTAGGATTATAGGTGTACACCCAACCATATTTATAATTTTACCAGCCAAAGATGTAAACAATGAACCTATTGTAAGTTAAATGTCTCAAGTTCTGAACAAATTCATTTAGAAATTAGAGTGTATCTAAGGCAATCAAACCAAGTAAGAGGAGGAACCATTGTCTGTGGAGAAACTGGGGAAAAAGAAGTCTTCTGGGCTGGGGCTATAGCTCTGTGGCAGGGCACTTGGTTTGATTCCTAGGACTTCAAAAATAAAAATAAAAATCTTATTCTCCTGACTCCTATTCAAAGACTGCAACTAACAAAGCAGCTGCTTTAAAGAGAACATAAACATTTAATAACATGAAGATGAGATTGAATTTCAGCCCTCAGGAGGCAGAGGCAGGCAGATCTCCGAGTCTAGAGAGGACAGCCAGGACTACACAGGGAAACTCTGTCTCAAAAAACAAAACAACAACAAAACAAAAACCAACAAATAAAAAACCATAAAGCTGAGAAACGGCAACCAATCTAATTTCTTTTTGATGACTTTAAGGAGCACAGGTATAAAATCTACACAGCAGCAAGGAGACTATACCATCAGATAAAGAGAAAAGGGGCACCCCGGATTTTATCCTGAGCAGTGCTTCTTAAGGCTCCCGATGAACTAGTCCTACATATACTTTACCCAGACCAACAACTGAGTAAAAAAGTTGTTGTTTATTAAAGCACAAAAGTAGTTTAATATGCCACTCAGCAAAATCCTGTGTCCTTCCTCCTCAGATTTCAGAAATTCAGAGAATGGTCAACATTCTGAGAGGTATTTGGAGAAACATATCCATCAAAGGAGATTTCATCAATAAACTGGAGATTTGGGTTTGTTCTATGGAAAAACACCAATCTGACACAAAGTCAATTTCTGAAGGTGCGAAAACTGCTACTGTCTCTGCAACAATGTAGCAGATGTATTTGATTCCAATTGCCGCCAACAGGTCTTACAACTCAAGGACTCCTTTCTCACGGCAAGCTTTTGGGACCAAAACACTTTAAGCTGTGAATAAGTTTTACCATGTAAGTTATACCAAAACAACCAATGAGACCCCGTGAAAACTGCCTTTATAATTCTGGGTCAGGAAAACATGTCTTCCATTATTTCTCATGTCTACTGAGGGGCTATATGGAGTTGCTTGGTAACCAATGGTACCAATCTCATTAATTATATTCAAGGTTAACAATTTTCCCCATTATTTCTGAAGTTTTGCCTTCCCTATTGTATCCTATTTATGACCTCCTACAAGCTACCTCAAATGAGAAAAGGCCCAGCAAGATTCTCAGCAGGTAAAAACATTTGCTGCCCAGTCTGATGTGAGTTTGATCCCTGGCACCTACAAGGTGAATGAGTAAAGAGATTTCTGCAAATTATCCTCTGACTCCCCACACGCTGTGGCACACTTGTTCCTCCATAAATTAATGTAGCAAAAAATTTTTAAGTCGGGCGATGGTGGTGTACACCTTTAATCCTAGCACTCAGGAGGCAGAGGTAGGCGCAGGCGGGTATCTGTGAGTTCAAGGCCAGCCTGGTCTACAAGAGCGAGTTCCAGGACAGGCACCAAAGCTACTTGGTCTTGAAAAACCAAAATAAATAAATAAATTTTAAAAAGAGGTAATAAAATATACTTTAAAAAATTATTGTTGCTATCTTAACTTCCAAATGTCTCTAGTTTCATCTATTCCAAACAGGTACTTATTAGGCAAATGAGAAAACTGAGGCACACAAGTTATTCACTTAAGGGAATACCAATTAATAGTTGGCTTCTTGACCACCAATTATTTCAAGTCTTAATCAAACCAACAAGCCCTGTAATAAGGATACAAAACTGGGTACCATTAACGTTGAATAGTAAGATGCATACGCATTTACATATGCTATACCACAAACAAAGCAAATAATAAATAAAAGCTGACAAGAAAAAAAAGTACACTAGGATCTGATCTTATTGAGAAGCACTGAGGTCACCTACATTCTTTGACCCAGGAATGTCCTCAATTCCAGTGGGGCCTCAGGAATGGGAATGACCCACGGGTTACTTGGTTTAGAGTCAAGCTGGAATCCTCATGGGTGAAGGACTACACCATTTGAAAGAGGTCATTTTCTCACACTATCCAGTCCCATGCCAAGCTCCTGCCCACCCTCACCTTTCCCATACTTTGTCATATAATCATCACATGGAAGAGGTACAAAAGTGATCTAAGTCATAAATTAAGCTGCAATTTTGAGGAAGGATAAAATACCCCAAACCAGACTACCTAGAATTTACTACATGACCTTGACTAGTCCTTAACTGGTTCATTAACTAAATAAATGCCTTTTATCATCATTAAGGGAAGGGTAATTAGTCATCGCAATGCATTTCAATATAAGTACAAAGTAAATGCCACACAATAAAGTTCAAAGAACAAGATTAATAACATGGAGACACACATACTAGCAAATGGAAACTTACAACAGGGTCTTCCCACACTCCTGGCAGACTTGCTTATTTTAGCTAATGGGAGTCTCTAAAGTCATTAGCACTTGGCTTCACAATAATACTCATTTGTGATCTTCCTCCCAGGAAGAAGAAAGGGAAAGGGATATTAGTGCTGCTGGCATTCAGCATTTCAGTTACTGGTTAGCCAGACTGACAATTAACAATTGAGTTCTGTGTGCAAGGTACAGAGCTAGGTTTCATGGCGGTAATGGTAAACAAGAGTCCCTGCCTCTAGTTTGCAACATATAGTATAGCACAGATTTTGGTTTATCAGTATTGGCTTGCAAGAATATAGTTACACCGAAATAAAGAAAAGGAACAATAAAAATACTAGACAAAAGAAGGTAGGCTAATGGTAAGAGATGAGCTAGAAGGATCAGGCTATCAGGGTTTCCCTATTCTTTTCCTTTAACTCATCTGAGGTACTATGCTTAAGCATTCTGCTTGTAAGAACTCTAACTGCGCATTCAAATAGTGCAGATTGCAAAAGGTCACTTCTCCAACAAATCAGCGGAATGAGAGCACCCAAAACGAGGTCGACTGGATCCCTTAGGATCAAGGGATCTTCTAGAATCTTTTAAAGGCCCTACTGGTAACAATCTGGTAACAATCTCAATTTTGTGAGAAAACTAAGCTAAAGCACACAGTGACGACTTCTCTCTGCTAGACTTGTCCATTAATTCGTTTCCTGGAGGGGAAAAAGCCCTCTCAGGCACTAACAACAGCTTAACTACTTCAGGTGCAGGAATCTCAGGGCTAACCATCCTTGCAAACCTTGCTCTACTGAATTTATACCAGCCCCGAACCTCAACAAGTACTGAATATTGTTGTACTGAATATTTCAATAGCTCTGAAATGACTTTATACAAGAGGGGAATGTTTGCCCTGGTTTTTACTGGCTTCAGGAAGGTCACCTCTTGGCAAAGGTTCTTTGGTCTACTGTTAACTGGGTGCCAAGGTGTAAAGTCGAGTAATGTTTGACAGAAAGTTCTGGGGATCTCAATGCCACCGCGGAGAGGGCTAGTTAAACTCAGCCTTCTATAGATCACTTCTTCCAAGAGCAAGAGAAGCTCAACCCACAGCACAATAGGCGGAACTTGTTCTGCTTCAGCGAGTGCAGTAAAGAATGAGCAATCATTTCTTACCACCCACCTCTCCCACCCACCCAAGCTTCTTTCTGGAGGGATGTCTAAATGATTTATTCACATGACTGGGATCAACCTGCATCCATGACAGTGTCTACTGTCACCAACCCTTAAATTTCCCTTTCTCGCACACTGCCAAGCAACTGGAAGACTGGGATGCGAAAATCATTTTGACTTTCAATCTTTTGTTGCTTTTAGAGCCTTTAGCTGCATTAAAAAAAAAAAAAGAAAAGAAGCCAGTTCATACAGTTTTTCCTCTTGCCCGTAACCTATCACGCAGTTGTTAGTTAAACGGCCAACGCTCCCCAAGAGATGCCTTGAAAAAGCGCTGCCTGATTTCCCCACTCGCTAGAGGGGAAATTACCTGCACAGCCCCCATCACCTAGAGAGGTCACAGGGGTCAGCTGAGTCGTTCATCCCCTCCCAATCTCTTCCTCAAGGCCCTCCATCCAGAAAAAGTCAGCCGCAAATACAAGGCCTGGCCCTGTCGGGCTTCAGAAAGATCCAGGAGGACTCCGGTCGAGGGACAAAGAAAAGCGAGGTCAGAGCGGCCTCTTCGGCCCCAGATAGGCCCATGGCCGCTAACTGGCCACCCCCTACATCGTGTCAGTGGTCCCTAAGCACCCCAATCCTTGGCCCGAAGTCCCGAACTACCCGAGCCCGGGCCCGGGGCTTGCTCGCGCCCCTTCCGCGAGGGCCCCCGCCGCTACCCAGAGCCCCGCACCTTCTTGGGAGCCTTGGTGACTGTGGCCATGAAGGAGTACTTCTCAGCGTCCTCGATCTCCTTGGCCTGTTTCAGCTCCTCCCCGACACCGGGCAGCGGCATCGCGTCAGGCATAGACATCCCCCGGCCGGTCCGGCCCGCGGCTAACCCGCCGCCCCCGCCTCTTTCCCTCACGGGCGCTCGCCCGTCCGCGCGGCGCCCTCGGCCACGCGCTCGCCCGCCTTCCCGCCAGGCCCCGCGCCGAACTGCTTGTGCTTGCGAAGGGCTGGGACCCGCGCGCCTCCTCGGCTCCGCCGTCCAAGACTGCCGGACGGAGACGGCGGCCACGGAACAACCAGAAGCAGCAGCGCGCAGCTCCGACCTGCCCGCGCAGCAACCTCAGTCGCACGCAAGCACGCACGCAAAGTAAGGGTAGAGGGCGGAGACGCCACGTCAAGTACTGGCAGGCCCAAGGAGGGTGGGGAAAGAGGCGGAGAGCATTGGCGCACTCTGGTGACGTCGCTACGCTGGGCCGGGCTGCGAGAACTGTTCCTTCCTCCTTGGCTGCTCCTGGGTGATGAGCTTCACAGGGTGAGTTGTAGCGTGTTCGCCACCAGGTGGTGCCATCATCCCTACTGAGCCCTACGTGTTCCACTGGACTGAGCGACCTTGGACTACCGAATTTCCCAGGAGATCTCGGGGTAAGGAGGTGGGGGCGAGGGTTGGAGGGGCACCGAGTAAAGAGCGGTGCTTGGGAGCATAGGCCAGAGTCCGACAGGACTTATGACCTTTCCTGGGACAGCCTACTCACTCGCAGCCCGCACCATGACTGGACCCTTTGGACCAGAAGCCCAATTTCAAGGGCCAGTGTTTGCTTTTTGACTTCATAGGGGGCAGAATAAGCTGAGAGCCATCTGGTTTCTACACAACCCTTTATGACCGCCATCACTATCTTCTCCTGGGCCTTGTCTGTTTACAAGACCTTCTGGCTGCAGTGCCGATGTGAAGAGGTCATTAAGATAGGGTTGATGGATCTGAGCGTAGAGAACTAAGGGCAAATTGAGAAAAAGCTCAGGCCAAATTGACCCTCCCGCTGCATGCTCTCTCTAGGCATTAGTCTCTCCCTGCCAGCTCCACTCGCGGTGAGCTTGTAGGGCGTTCATGAAGTGCTCTCACAATTTCTGGATTCTACTGTGAACAGTCCCGGTGTGAGGCCCTGTGTGGCAGAGGTGCATGTGGCACATTTATGTTTTCCAAGAATTCGTTCATTTGGAAAGGGAAACCTTGTTTGGAAGCTGGTGTCAGCTGAGATAGTTTGTCCTTTGCAAATCATTCAAATGACATTGGCTCCAATTCCTATGTCCTGTGGAAAGTACAATGTTGTCCCCAGGATTTCTGTGAATTGGTGGGGGTACTTGGGTTTTCATGGTCTCCTCTGGCTCTAGTTCGCTGCCTAATTTGAAATTTTCTTCACCGTTCCAGTCTTATGACTGTTCCTTTAGCTCTTGCTGTCACATCAGCCCGTTCTCTTTTCAATTCCCACCCTGAAACCACAAAAATGAGGCTATAACATGTAGCAGAACTTTCAGTGAAGGTTTGTGGGTCACAGGGGAGAGGTTACATCACATGGCAAACAGTCTTCAATCACATTTCTGAAATGTTTCGAAAAGTTATTTTGGCCATCTCACCACCTTGGGATTTCTCAATGGCCACAAGATCCCACAAAACTCTCTTCCGCTACACATCTAGCGGCCTCCTGCGACTCCCTTTTTGTCCCTTTCCTTCACCCTTCTCCTCTCTTCCGTGGACTCTGAGGAGCCAGACTCTTCTCTACTGTACTAAGAGTAAGTCTTCCTGGGACCTTTCCCCTAAATTCCTCTTCATGTCTACTTTTTTTATATCCAGTACCTCACCAGGTTGTGGTTTGTTTGTTTGTGACAGAGGTTCACTGCTGAAGCCCAGGCTGGCTTGAACTCTTACCCTGTGCCATTTATGCCTGGCTTTACCAGGTTTTTAAAGAATCAACTCTATCAAGAAAAAAGCTGCGATCTGAAAAGACGCCACCCCCCACCCCCATATCAGTTTATGTTCAGGGTTGGGGAAGGTGTGAAATACCTTCTGGAACCACTGAATTCTTCCTCTGAAAAGCCTGTCCTAACTACTCAGACCCTTAGCCACGTGGATGTTAGAAGAGGGTCACTGAAGTGCCTGAAAGCACCCTTATGTCTTAAAATGTTAGGATTCTCTCATCTCTTCTGAGTGTTCAGACTTCTCTATTGGAGAACCCTATGACCACTGGGCAGAGAGATGAAATCAGAACACTAGGCACATACACACAGGCCAGGTATGCGCCTTTCTCCTTATAGTTGGGACCTGGAACCACACCTGACCCACTCAGGAGCGTTCATTTTTTGGGGGGAGGAGGAGGTTTGTCTAAACTGTTATCAGAGCTCTTGAATTCTGCAGTCTTTAGAAATCAGCTATGAAACTCTGAGTCCCTTGAATAGAAAAATACATGTCTTGAGACACATTATTTTTAACAAGCACTTGTGTATCTGTATTTTGGATTTGATTTTTTAAAAAAACGTTTGTTGTCCAAGTGCTTTGCACTTTCTCTGTGCATTTTAGCCTCCAGGCTGTGAGCTTCCTCGAGACTGAAGAGTACCTCTCTTATACGCCTCCAGGAGCCAGAGCATCATCTTAGCTTCAGGCTCACAGGGCCAGTGCTGGTGCTGTGACCTAGGCAGGACCAGACCTAGAGGGAGTAGAACTTTATTGAGTGGGCCAAGATGGAGACTGGCACGTGATCCCCCTCACCCAAGTGCCTGACTTGAAGGGAGACTGATGATTTGGCCTTAGGGGGCATGAGCAAGGATGCTTGGTCTAACGGTGGGAAGGGTACCCCTCCGATGCTGGAGAGGAAGTCGGTCTCTGCGGGTCATTCCAGCCCAAAGTCTGGGCATTCCTGAAAACCAGCCACTGTGGAAGGTATTGGTGACTGCCATACCCCAAGGTGTAGGCTGGAGATCAAAATGCTCGCCCAGCCAGGGAGTGTGGCAACATAACATCCGTGAGAACCAGTGAGTGCTGCCTACCTCAGGCCCAACCCCAAGACAGCCTCACACGGTTCAGTGGCAGAGACTGCCTCTTCTGGGTGCCAAGAAATGGCTCGTCTTTTCTCCCTCACTCCCTGGCACTACCTTTGTCAGCAAGCAAGTTAACTCCTCAGAGCATCACAAGGCACATAGACTAGAGAAATAGCCCTCGGCCAGTGTTTGAGAAGAGGAGGGACCTAAGGATAAGGCTACCAGTTGTATGCAGTGGTAGAAAGTTTTCAAAAGATCTGGAGACCAGAGGAGACCCTACCCTAGAAAGTGGGGGCTGGAGGTCAAAGGTCCTTCAGAAAATCATCTAAAGTGTAATAGCATTGCAGTTTTCCACATGATTAATCTAATAGTCTACCCCCAAATTCATGAGATCCTTTTGTTCATAAAACATAGTCATACAGTGCATGGTGATTCAGTCAATGCCAGACACTATACAACAGTGGTTTCATAGGATTATTGTGGAGCCACAGGTAGCACACACCTGTATAGTTCAAGCAGTCAGGAAGGCGAGGCAAGAGGATTACCAAGAGTTCAAGACTACAGAGTGAGTTTGAGGCTAGCCTGGGATACATAGTGACACCCCCATATAAACAATAACAACCAAAGCTTTTCTGGTTAGATTTTTGTCAACTTGAAATAAGCTGGAGTTATCTGGGAGAGGAACCTCAACTGAGTAAATGCCTACATCAGATTGCCTATAGGCATGCCTGTGGGGCATTTTCCTGATTGATGGATGATGTGGGAGGGTCTAGCCCAATGAAGATAGCCACACAACTAAGCAGGAAGTCCTGGGCAGTCTAAGAGCGCTAGCTGAGGAAGTAATGGAGAGCAAGCCAGTTACCAATGTTAGTCCATAGCCTCCGCTTCAGTTCCTGCCTCTAGGTTCCTGTCTTGAGCTGTTTTATAATAGACTGTGATCAGGACGGGTAAACTGAAATTCTTCCCTCCCCAACTTTCTTTTTGGTCACGTTTTTATTACAGCAATAGAAAGCAAACCAAGACAAAAACCAAAAACAAACCAAGATCACAGTGGCATTGAAACATTCCTATAAACTTGCGACAAAGTAGCTATCATAGTGTTTTTAGCACTACGTATTTCTCAAATGTTCATGGTGGTACTGATATAAACATACCTTTTTGATATGTCTAAATTTTAAGTACTGACCATTGTACTACAGCTACCTGACATATTCAGCACAGTAATATTTTATAGAGCCACATGCAATGGGTGTACAGTATAACATATATTGGGCTATATATACAGTCCACGAATGTATACTGTATGGTGTTCGGTGTTGACACTGCCTAGTGATGCAGTTCTCAGACTGTAACAGTAGGGTTAAGTTCCACGACTGTCCTGAGTGTTGAAGATGTTCTAGGAACAGTGCTAGATGTGTCTTGAGAGACCAGTAAGACGAGGTACTAGCCTCTGGCTGGGAACAGGTGCTGTGGGGCTCAGGCTGAGCAAAAGGGGCCTTTCAGATGAGATGCTACATGTGCTGTCTTGACAGTAGACAGTGGGATAAAGTTGAGAAAATCCAGGCTGAAGCCACAGTCTTAGGAAAGGCAGGACAGTTGAGACAGCTTGGCACGCCAAGGGCACTGGTACTATTTGGGCGTGTTTAGACATAAGGTAGAGTAGCACAGAGCAACAGCTGAAGCTGGAGGCAGACCTGATAGAGCCTGGTGGACCATGGGTGAGTACTGCTGGTAATCACCAATTTGGAGAACCAGGGGAGGAAAACACTCCTTTGTGGAGAGGCTGATGAGATACGGGATCAGCTTGAAACACTTGGAGTTTAATGTGTTGTGGAGAGCACTGCTCCTGTACTCCCAGATATCCTGGCACCGTATCCAAGAATGTCTATAGTTGTTCTGTAGGTCTTTTGCCTCTCGTCAGCTAGGACTCACTTTAAGTGCCCCATAATTGTAGTGACGTGGGCAATACTAGAAACCCTTCCTGCATCCACTTTTTTCCTGTGTTGGACATGGAGGCACCATTGGCATGGTTATTGATATGGAGGGTCTCCTTGGAGCAGAGCTCTAGATCAGCACGGGCAGGGCCCTTTAGCAATTCTAGCAGGAATTCTTCCTCCCTGATAGCGCCCTCCCTGCTTAGTATGATAATCATGTTTGCCACATGCATTAGGAAATTATTAATAGTTATTATATGAGCACCATAGGGAAAACTTACAAAGAGAAAAATCTTTCATTCTTCTTTCTCAGTTGCTTATTAATTTGCAGATGCTCATTTGTACAGACGTGATTGGTAGGTGCCGGCCATTGTAGCTTCTGCTCTGTTCTAATCACAGTATCCCAAAAACCTTACCATGCACAGGGATGGCTTACATACTTGTCATTGCTTATGCTGCCCAAGCATTTCATCATTTACCTTGTGAGTTTAACTGTTTTTCCCTGTTATTGGACATTTTGAGTCATTTTCAGTTCACTGCAGTTGAATTTCATGTTTGGGAGTGAGGAGTAGGAGTGGGTGTGATTGGCTTTCAAACAAAACAGACGAAGTTGGGTCACAGGACAGAGAAAGGGAACAAAATGTAAGCAGCAGGGGCAGTTGTTCTTGTTGTCAACAATGATAGTTGATCCAAAGGTGCTGGATCAAGTACCTTTTGCCTTAGGGCTTCTGAGATTCTGTGCTGGGAACTTGAGAGCTTCTGATGGCTGTCTGTCTGACTCTCCCTCTCTCTCTCTCTCTCTCTCTCTCTCTGTGTGTGTGTGTGTGTGTGTGTGTGTGTGTGTGTATGTGTGTGTGTGTGAGAGAGAGAAAGCATGCGTGTGTGTGTGTCAGGGTTCTGGGTGGATGAAGATGAAGGCTCAGACTGTGCTTACAACGTGGCCACAATGATCTTAGATCTTCCTGGATCTGTATCCATGCAAAACAAGAAATAGCTCTCCATCTAGGGCTTGTGATGACTTAATCCAATCAGATAATAAATGCAAGGGAGCTTGGAGGAAGTTGCAAAAAGTAATTCACACAAACATAAGTTACTAAGATATAAGTTCCAGCAAAAAAAACAAAAAACAAAAAACTGGAGGTTTTAAAGGAATTGCTGACAGAATTCCAATGCAAATTCTCTCTCTCTCTCTCTCTCTCTCTCTCTCTCTCTCTCTCTCTCTCTGTGTGTGTGTGTGTGTGTGTGTGTGTGTGTGTGTGTTGAATTTATCATAATAGCTGAAATTTTGAAACTGGCCTTGGACTTCAGCCTCTGCCTGGTAAGTCACTTTAATAACCTTAGCTTATGACAGGAGATGTGTTAGGGATCCCATAGAAAACAGATCAGCCACAGCCCTGTCCTCATGGGGCTTAGAGTTAAGATCACAACTTTGTCAGAAAATCTGGGTCACCAAATATATTTTAGAGAGGTCTGATTCTCCTGTCTTTCTTTGCACCCTATGCTAAGAAATATTTCTCAGGAGACGGTGTCATTTTCAAAGGTGGGAAGGGAACAACAGTCTAACTCAAGAATTCAAAGATGCTTGCCCATCCTTGAAGCTGGTATGAGTTGTTGTTTTTTAAGAAGCTTCTGGGAGTTTCTATCCAGGATATACCCTCTCCCAGGATGATGATAAGTGGGCTAACAGGGTGGAAGTGCCAATTTGCCAAGATCAGAGACTGTCTGTGCCTCCCACAGTCTTGACACCTCCACCCTCTGCCTGCACCTGTAGTCTTGGAGTCAAAATAGAGAGTGGCTGGCTAGACCAGTTAGGTACTCTGATGGATAGACTCCGGAACACGTGAGGGCTAGTGGGAAGGTTTACTTGACTGGAAAGGCTCAGAGACTGGATGGAATAGGGCAGCCAGAAGCTGCGGTTTCCCACAGCTCAAGCAGACAGGGTCTTTTTTACCTGCGAGTTCCTACCCACCCTGTGGCTGGTTTGCTGGAACCAGAGGAGAGAGTGGTCATGAGCTGGTGGTGTGGAGGCTGCTGCTAGGTGGGAGTCAGCCTTCCTCACCCTCTCTGGTGTACAGGGCGGGCCCCATTGCATCACCCTTGGAGCCTCTGCTCCTGGCTTTGCAGCCAGCTGGGCCCCTAGAGGAGGGACTCTCCCTGTTTTTCAACAAACTGTTAACCGTTCACCCTCCTAACTCTCATTGTGCCAGTCTGGGTTTCCAGGATTAGCCTTCAGTCATCCTTGCCCTGAAGGTGATAATCCTCTTTGGGCCATATGACCAGAAGCTCTGCCCGTGCAGCTTTTGAGCGGTCTCAGGCTCCAGCACACCAGTGCAAGCCTGGTCTCTTCCCAGGGAGAAGAGTTAACCTCCCTCATCCCCACCCTCATAATTTGTCCCATTCTGCAGTGATGAGAACAGAGCTCCCAGACCTCCAGCATGAGCTCATGCCACTTCCACACTCCAGAGTCCCGACAAAGGGTCAACAACATTTTGGGCTAAGAGCAAGTATGTAGCTCAAGCCAGAGACCAGGAGCCTGGACACTGGCCTTTCCCCAAAATCCCTCCAACCGTTTTTGACAGACATTCTTAGGACTTTGACTTATTTGTTGGGTCATAGGGAAGGGATGGGTGAAGTAAGGTCCCTAAAAGGCCCAAGAGTCATCTTGAAGAGAGTCCTGAGGACATAGTGTTTCCTTGTTCCTGTAGGGGCTAGACAAGGAAGAACTAAGCTGCTGGGGGCTGTTCCAGTCCACATTCACGTTCAGAACTCTTATCTCCCAGTCCCAGCATTTCCTTTATTACCCCACCCATTCTGGGGCCTGAAATAGCTTGGAACTGCATCCAAACCTAAGCCTAGGTCCCAATTTTAGTTCCACAAACATTTGACTGATAATAACTCCCAGAATCTTGAGCCGAGTCCTGTGGGTGAATACACAGATGAGTGAAGCACAGCTCCTGCCTTCAGGGAGCTTGTAGAATGTACCCAGATGACTGTTCACTGGTAGTAGATGCCCGTTAAAGAGGAAAGAAAGATGGATTCACATGGGAGAAGTAACGGCGGCCCTGTGAAAGGGAGTCATTGAGTTGAATCTTCAAGGTTGGATAGGACTTGAAAAGGCAGTGAGGCATACCCTTGATGAATGGAAGGAATAGCAGATGTCAACCTCATTATTTGTCTAGGAGCAGGTCAATAGTATCTGGTTTGACCAAAACACGTGGGAGACTCCAATCTGCTTATCCCTTCTGTGGATATGTGTCTGTCCAGATTTTATGTAGAACGAGTACTGCAAAGTGGCAAAGGCCTTTCAGTTTGCAGAGCTTTGCAGATCAGAAAATGGAGGGATGGCGGGAGTGTGTGTGTGAAGAAGCTTTCTCTGAGCTATAAAGCTGTCTGAGAGGGAGCTAGGGCCGGACTCAGATTATCTTGCCATTTCTGCCTTGGCCCAGTTCAGCTTTCATAGACCAGGGCCTTAGGCTTCAGGGTTGGTTGAGCCAACAGACCTTGCCACTCCTTAGGGGCCAAGAAGTCATCAGAGGTGAACAGCCCGTGATCATAGGTGAACATCCAATCGGAGTGTTCATCATGGCGTGGCATGCAGTAAGGAATAAATAGCTTCGTGACAGTTGGTGGGAAAGAAAGGATCATATTCTTTATTTTCTTGAAATTTATTTAAATCTAGTTCCAAACCAGATTCACAGTTAGTTAGAGGTCTAATAGAATTATTAAGGGATCTTCCCCATGACTCATTTGAGTTTTTTTTAAATGTAAACTAAAGTGAAATCCCTAAGCAGACAAATTAAAGACTAACTGGACAGCTGGTCCTCATTTGAAGGGGCTTAGGCAGTTAGTGACGGCTCCCTGGCTACCTGTGGGCTACTGGCCTTTCCTTTCTGTGGGACTGCTCCACCAGGTAGGCTGCTGAGCTGCCCACTCACCGTGTGTGCCCTTAGCCATTTCAAAGCCTTTCTTCCAGTTCCTCTTATCCATCTGCATACCAGGTTTTGCATACCAGATTTAGGGAGGGAAAGGGGACCCATCTGGGTCTCCACGTCGGCTATCCCTGGTCACTTGTAATCTCTGACCCTCTTCCCAGTTGCTAGAAGCTACTGCCATAGATAAACCAACTTCCCAAATAAAAAAACACCTCTCCACCTCTTTAACCTACCAGATGTGAGTCCTGGCCTCTCTTGGGAGGATGTGGGGAAAATACCTCACATTCCTTTCTGAAGAGTCCACAGCCAAGAAAGCTAGATATGGTTGATTTCCCAATCAGGTTCCTCTACCACAGTTGGTGTGTAATTAACCACTCTGTTACACTTCCAAAAGCAAAGGAAAAATTTGTGACAGGTGACACTGTGCAGCCAGATAGAAGGGCAATTAATGACATGTGTGATAATTTTACTACCTGAAAAAATTTAACTTTTAAAACAGCATCTCAGTGTAGCCTACTTTTGAGCAAACATAAAATTACATGTTTATGTAGAGGAAAAGCAAGAGCCAAAAGGTAAAAATAAAAATGCTTGTCTCCTCTGATGAGGTTATAGGTCACACATTTTTCTCATTTTTGCTTTTTTCCATATTCTAGAAATTTCTGCAATGAGTGTGCATGACCTCTTTTTTGGTAAGGAGAAAGTTGTACATAAATTTTAACTTATTTATTTGTCTCCCACTCTATTGAATAAGTAGTAGCACTCTACAGTGGGCCAGTGAACTACTAACTTTCTGTCCAGGGCTTCCCTGTGGAAGGTTCTCCTTTTTCTGCTTTTCTCTGCCTCAGCTGCCAGCTTGGGGCAGCCTTACTCTGAAGGGACCACCCGCAGGCTCTGCTGTTCCTGGTTAACTCAGTTTGTATCTGTGTTTGTTTTGTGGTGTTGGTGGTGGTAGCAGTGATTTTTGTTTGTTTGTTTGTTTGTTTTTGTGAGTTAGGTTTTGAGATGAGGCCTCTTTATATAGTATAGGCTTGCCTTAAACTCATGGCAATCCTGCTCTCAGCCTTTCAGGTATTGGGATTACTAGCATATGCCACATGCCGGGCTGCACTTTGTATTTTTGTGGAGAAAAAGGAAACAGGTATGTCTGGACCTGGAATGCCCCACAGTTGTGAACTGCTTGGTAGCCTTGGCTGTCTTGGTTTGCAGGTTTTAGCATAGGTGTGGCAGCAGAGCAGAACAGACTGATAGCGGAGCTGTGGAAAGTGTAAACATCTGTCGTGTCAATCACTGTAACACGTGTCGTCAGCCAGCAAAAGGCAGAGGACGAAAGTCTGTTTCCATGGAGAATATATGACTCCATCTTGTGTTTTAGATTCAGAAGCAAACTATAAAGCCATATCCAGTTCACAGGCCAGCAAACGTGGCCAGCCCAGACTCCAGGAACTAAACAATCTGAGATATTTGCAGAATCCTTGTCATCAATCATATTTTTTATGTATTAGCAGTAAAAGCTGGAAAGTAAAAGTCAAAAAGTAGTGTCATTTAAAATAGCAAATGATGCAATATTTTCACATCCTAAAACAAGTCCAGGAACTACATGCTGAAAACTACAAAACACTGACAGAAAAAAAATCATATAAGATCCAAATATCATGCTGGAGATTTGAAGACTCTACAGATTGTTCTCCAAATTGCTAACTAAATTGAACTTTGTTCTATTAGTCACTATTCTATTATTGTGAAGATAAACCGTGAGGAAGGCAGTTCTTATAAAAGACATCATGTAATTGGGAGCTGGCTTACAGTTTCGGAGGTTCAGTCCATTGTCATTATGGCAGGAACATGGCTGCACACATGGCAATGGAGCAGTAGCTGAGAGCTATCCCTGATCTGAAAGCCTCTGGAGGAGAGGGAACTGGGCCTAGCATTGGCATTAGAAGCCTGAAAGCCCATCCTCAGTGACACATTTCTTTCTGTAAGGCCACACGTACTCCAACAAGGCCACATCTCCTGATTCTTCTCAAATAGTGCCACTCTCTCATGACTAAACATTCAAATATATGAGTCTATGAGGGTCATTCTTATTCAAACCATTACAGTGGTTTCAATCAAAACCCTTTAAAAGACCCAATCTAAAATATATGCAGATGCACATAAGATTGAGAATAGTTGTTTTCTGTCTGTTTTAATGCCACCCCCACACTCAGATCTACCAACCAGGCCAAAGATAAGAACACTGCTTTTACAGATGATCTGAGTTTGGTTCCCATCACCCAAATGGCAGCTTACAACAACCTGTAACTCCAATTCTAGGGATTTGAAACCCTTCTCTGGCCCCCGCAGGCTCCTGCTAACATGCAATGCACATAAATGCCCACACACATACACATACAAATAGATACATCATTAATAAAAAGAATATATGAAGAATTCTCAAAATTAGACAGTAGGAAAACAAACAATCCCGTCAAAACTGGCTCAGAAATAAGCAGACATTTTACTAAAGAGGATATAAAAACAAAAATGTTTGACATCATTAGTCATTAAGAAAATACAAACTAAGACCTCGATGAGATAATGACACAAATATTAGAATGACTAAAATAAAATGCCAGACGATGACAAACATGCACTCATATCTAAAACCCTCATAACACGCTGGTGAGAGCACAAGCATGGCTCAGCTACTGTGTTAAACAAAACATAATGTAACCTAGCAATTGCATTTATAGGTAACTGTCCCGATAAATGAAAATTTGTATTCATACAAAAACCTGTACAAGAACATAGCAGATCTATTCATAATTGCTCAAACTGATACAATCCAGATGTTCCTCACAAAGTAATGGATAAACAAATTGGTTTATCCATGCATTAAAGAGAAATAAGCCACTGACACATGGAACCACCTTGATGTATCCCAAAGGAATTAAGCTGAGCACAAGAAGCCAGTCTTAGAAGTTGCGTAATGTCTGATTCCAGTGATATGACATTCTCCAGTGATAGAGAACTTATCAGTTTCTGTCAAGTGTTAGAGATATGTAATTGCAAAGGGAAGGTGTGAAGAAATCCTAGGAATGATGGCAATGTTCTATATAGTGAATATGATGTTGGTTACACAAATTTCATAATTATTCACATGCACATCAATTCAGCTTAATGCTAAATTTAAAAAGATTCATTTTCAGAGCAACTTTTGGGTTACAGAAAAATGGAACAGGAGCAGGTGAGGTGGCTCAGTGGGTACCACTTGCTGCCATGCTTGACAACCTGAGTTCACTCCTCCAAACCACATGGAGGAAGGAGAGAACCAATTCCCACGTTGATGGGATGTGTGGGGGGCAACTGGAGGAGACAAGATTTCTTACAAAGCCGCTGCCCTCCCATATGGTGGGTCTTCAGTTATGACCCACCAGCATGGTACATTTGTTCCAGTTGTTAAATGTTTTGTTTTGAATATAAAATGTCCTCCACAAGTTCATGTGTTGGGGCTTACCACTAGCTGGTTGACCCATTTTGGAAGGTTCTGGAAATGTTAGGAAGTTAAGTCCTAACTAGAAGAAATACGTCACTGGGTGTGGGGAGTCCTTAGGTGCACTCTTGACTGTTTCTATCTCTCTGCTTGCCCCATAAGGTGAGGTGGTACTGTCACACGCTCCACTGGCCCTCTGAAACCATGTGAAAATGAGTCTCTCCTCCTGTAGGGCATTCTGTTCTCCCAGGTATCTGCCACAGGAGTGAAAAGAGTAACTAGTGCAGTGAACCCCCTTAGCACACACTGTTGTTTTAGATCTACAGCTTGAATCAGCACTCACTTTTGGTGTTGTATATGGGATTTCAAAAATGCATGCTGACCTGTATATGCCACGGCAGTATCATACAGAGCACATTCCTTGCCCTGAAAAATTTCTGTCTTTTGCCCAAGTATCACTTGTATTAAGCACTTTATTTCATATGGGTTTTGTAGTTTTCCTCACTTAGATCTTGCATGTATTTTATTAGATTTGTACCAAAGTATTTCATTTTGACAGAAGCAAGAGATAATGGGATTGTTCCGCATTTCATATGCAGTTTTCCTTACTTGTATGGAAGAGCTGCGGTCCTACACATAGCCTTGTATCCTGCAGCTTTACTGTAACAACTCACTACTTCCAAGGCTTTGTCTCTGTTTCTGATCCTTTCATAATTTGTACACAGTTGTGCCATCTGTGGACAAAGCCAGTTCCCCTTTCTCCTTCCTAATATAAATGCCTTTTGTTGTTTTTCTTGTCTTTTTTATTAGCTAGCACTTGCAGTATAATGTTGAAAAAGAATGATAGAGTACATCTTAATTTGTTCCTCATTTTAGTGAAAGCTAGTTCCTCTTTAATTATGAGGTTAACTCTAATGAATGTTTGTAAACATTCATTCTCCATCAAGCTGAGAAAGTTCCCTTTATGATCAGATTTTATCAAGAATAAATAAGTGTTGAATTTTGTCTACAGCTATATATATATATATATATAATTTTTGTTATTTAGCCTACTTATGTAATGGGTTACATCAGCCGCTTTTTGAATCAGTATGTTAACTTTGTGTGTTGAGCCAGTGTGTACTTCTGTGTCCCACTTCACTGTGGTGCATAATTCTTTTTCTGTTTTTTTTTTTTCTTTTTCAGACAGGGTTTCTCTGTAGCTTCGGAGCCTGTCCTGGAACTAGCTCTTGTAGACCAGGCTGGTCTCGAACTCACAGAGACCCACCTGCCTCTGCCTGCCGCGTGCTGGAATTAAAGGTGTGCGCCACCACCTCCTGGCTGCATAATTCTTTTAATGCACTGTAGGATTCAGCTTATCTATTATTTTGTTGAGGATTTTTATATCTGTGGGGATGTTTTGATTTGTGCTTTCTTTTCTTGTCATGTCTTAGTCTGCTTTGGGAAGAGTGTGCTGGTCTTATAGGAGGCGGTAAGAATATTCTCTTCACTTTTATCTTCTAAAAGAAATTGTGGAGATCTCATGAATTTTGTCCCTTGAAATGTTTGTAGTATTTACTATATGGGCCTGAGGTTTTCTGTTTTTCAATGTTATTAATTATTGATTTAATTTCTTTTATAGACAGACTTATTCAATTTTTCTTTTTCTTTCTATATGAGTTTTGGAAGACTGTTTTCCTAGTAATTGGTCCATTGTAGCACAAATTTTAATTATTCTAATTGTTTTTAATAATAAAAACCCAGAGTCAGATATAGGGGTTAATGCTGAAGATCAGAGAAGAGCAGAGCAGCCAACCACTAGAGAGAGTTCTTATCTCTACCAATGATCAGACCAAAGAGGTGATCCTGTCTCTACAAACTCTGTACCAATGCTCAGACTGAAGAGGCGATCCTGTCCCTATGAATCCTCAGACTGCTGCTGTCATCTTAGACTGGGAAGTTCAAGGTCAGGATGCTAGCATTCATCATGAGGATTCTATTCCTGGCTTTCAATTGCTTTCCTTCTTGCAATAGCTCACATGGTGGAGAAAGCTCTGGTGCCTCTTCTTACAAGGACACTAATCGTTGTGGACGTTTTTTACCCTCATGACCTTGTTTGAACTCTGATGAGATGACCTTGAACTTCTGATCCTCCTACTGCTACCTCCCAAATGATTACAGGTATGTGCTACTATACCTGGTTGATGTGGTGCCAATAATTGAACCCAAAGTCTCGGGCACGCCAGGTAGGTACACTATCAACTGAACTATATACTGAGACCTTGTCCCTCTAAATCTCCTTCTTTTTTCTTGTATCGATTACCTTTTTAAAAACATTTTAAAATTACCTTCACCTTAATTAGTTTAATTACACACTTTAATCATACACACCAAGGATCCTTCTCTGATGTGCTTTCATTCTCTAGTAGGTCTGTCTGTGGACTGCCCTTTTCTTGTCTCTGAAGATCTTTTAACAATTCATGCAAGGCAGTCAAGAAATTTCCTTAATTTTTGTTCTTCTGAGAAATTTTTATTTCTTCTTCACCCTTTTTAAAGAAATGGAATCTTGAATGTTGCCCAGCATGATCTCATACTCCTGGACTCAAGTTATCATTCATCTGCCTTCGCCTTCTGTTGCTGGGTCTCCAGGAATATGCCCGCTGTACCCACTTGCTTCATTTTGGAAGGACCTTTCCCAGAATTCTAGACTATTTTTTCTCTCCCTTTCAACATATTAAATATTTCACTCTACTCTCTTCTCATTTACGTGGCTTTAGAAACATTCAATATAATAACTCCTGTCTTTGCTCCTGAATAGATAAGGCTCTTTATCCTGTGGCTTTCAAGTTTTTTTTTTATTTTCTGAAGTTTAAATATACTAGGTGTATCTTTTGTTACTATTGATGTTTATTTCTTCATTACTATTCATTACCTTTTCTTGTAGATCAGGCTGGCCTCAAACTCATAGAGATCTGCCTGCCTCTGTCTCCCGAGTGTTGGGATTAAAGGCGTGCGCCACCACCACCCAGTTTCATTTCCTTTTCTATCTCAGATGGGATGTACTGGTTTTGAAAGGAACTCTGGGAAAGAGGTCATTGATGTGTGCAGATGTGTACATATTGGCAGCAAATATTCAGTAGCAATCTTGTCTCTGAGCTATGATCATACATTGCTTCTTAGTCTCACTCAGAGACAGGATGATTGTAGCTGAGTGTCTCCCTTATCCATGCTATTGGACACTGGTAAAACTTCTTTAGGTGAGACACTGGAAAAATAGTTCCCTTAAGGCAGTCCTGGCCTTGGTATTTCAAGGCTGCTCTTCCCTAGAAGTGTCAGATTTCTTTTTCCTCTAGGGCAGTGGTCCTCAACTTTTCTAATGCTGTGACCCTTTAATACAGTTCCTCAAGTTGAGGTGACCCCAACCATAAAATGATTTTCGTCACTACTTCATAATTGTAATTTTGCTCCTGTTATGATCATGAAGTAAGTATCTATGTTTTCTGGTGATCTTAGGCAATCCCCGTGAAAGGGTCATTTGACCCCCAAAGGGGTACTGACCAGCAGTCCTTGAGAGAAGATAGAAGAGTTCCTGGCCTGAAACTAATGAAGATCTCCCCACTCTGCTCCACCGAGTGGGACTTACTGTAGTCTTCAGTGCTCAAGATGGCTCTACACTTTGTGCTAGCAAGTCCTCAGTTATAGCCTAGGCTTTCTTACCCTGCTTCCTGGCGAGCTTTCTTTTGCAGTTTCTATGATAAACTGTAATTCTCTGTATCTACATTTTCGATGTGTGTGTAGGGGCATAGTTTTCCCTGTGACACCCCCCTTGCTTTGATTTTTCAGTTGGTTGAGAGTTTTACTTGCTGAGATGAAGTGATGACTTCCCAGCTTCTTATACACTGGAAACAAACTGCTAATCAAAACAATTTAAGGGGTTAAAATACTAAATTTTATCAGATTTTTAAAATTTTAAATAGATAAATAGGGAGTTGGTAAATGAGGAATAGATATAAGGAACAAGATGATTTTTTTCAAATGTTTGCAGAATACCTCTTCTCATTTGTGCCACCATTCCGTCAAATCCAACATATCTGGAATCCTTTAACTTACTGTATTAGTTGCTTTTGCATTACTGTGGCCATAACACCTGGCAGAAGCATTTTAAGTTAGGATTTCCTTTAGCTTATGGTTTTAGAGGGTTTCAGACTGTGGTAAGGAAGGCACGGCAGCAGGAACATGTGGCAGAGACTGTTCATATCATGCTAGCTAGCGAGCACAGAGAAAGAATTAGGAATTGGGGATCAAGTATAACCTTCAAAGGCTCATTCCTATTGATGTATTTCAGCTAGCTATACCCTCCTTTCTAAGGTTCCACAGCACTTATGAACCTTGGCGGACATCTCAAACCAGCCACAGCACTTACCTGACTTCCTGTGTTCTTCTTTGTTGTTGTTCATGTTGTTTTTCCAAGACAGGGTTCCTCTGTGTAGTTCTGGCTGTCCTGGAACTCTCTTTCTAGATCAGGCTGGCCTCAAACTCACAGAAATCTGCCTGCCTTTACCTCCTGAGTGCTGGGATTAAAGGCGTGTACCATCACTGCCCGGCTCTTCCTGTATTCTTGAGTTTTAGTGTATATATATATTTCTGTTAGCTACCTATGTTCCAAACCTTAACTCATCTTTGACCTCTATTTACAGTTTTGCCAGTTGCTATGATGTGTCTATTAGGTGCCCATAACTTAGTTGCATATCTGTTTTTCCTTCTCTGTCTCTCTTGCCCCCTCCATAGTTCATCACCACTTGCTAGAATCCTGGGATTGTTTCCTAACATCTCCTTAAAAGTCAGCTTTGGAATCAGAATAGCCTGAAATTAAGTCCTGGCTCTGCGGTTGTAGCCACCTGACCTTGAGAAGAGTACGTTTATCTCTCAGATGCAGGCTTCCTCTGCCAAACTGAGGCAGGAACACTCAACTTAGGAGATGGCTGTGAGGACTGAAGACTCCGGGCCAGCACTGTGTCGTAAGAGCACTCTTACTTCTTTTTTGTTTTGTTTTTGTTTTTCGAGATAGGGTTTCTCTGTGTAACAGCCCTAGCTGTCCCAGAACTCACTGTTACTTTTATTAAACAAGACAGTCTATGTCAAGTCCTTGATAGTCTGCTGGTGCAAAGTAAGTACTTAGCCTTTGATGGCTGTTTTATATTATTATTCTTTACCTTGGTCCCATTTAATTCTACTGATCATTGTGAGCATGTCTGCTACTTGTTCTGAATCTTTATGGAGTCCCTCTTACCTGTTGAAGAAGCTCTAAGTCCTTTCCCAGGCATCCAGAGCTGTACCTAGTCGCTCCCTTCTCTTTTGAGTTTCCCTCCTCACTGTGCCCCTTACACAGCCGTGTTGTTTTAGTCCTCTGTAGTTTATTCAATCTCTTCCCTTTCACTGGCCTCTCCCTGGAATGCTCTTCCTCCTTCCATGTTGCTCAGTAAATATTTGCTGAGTAACAAGATTGTGTTCTTTGGAAAGGCTTTCAGAGAAGCCAGTCGCATCCAGCCGTACGCCCCTCCTGTGACGGAGACACACAGACTCACAGACTGCCCGGACTCCCTGCAGGGGAGGCATGTATACAAAAGGAGAAATTTTAGAGAAGTCTTTCCTGTTCTACCACCTCCTTCTGAATAGCAAGACATCTTGTTGATGCCAAGAAGCGATGCTGCTAGACTCTGCTGCGCCAAGTGAGCCCTCAGTCTCGGGCACACTGGTGGTCAGAGCACGTCTGGGAGCCTCTGGCTGAAGTCGAGGACAGCTACAGCATCAGCAAGCGTCGCACAGGAATTCAGAATCAGCTTCTAAATTTTGGTGTAGTAGAAAAAGAATCCATGACTAAGATGAGCTTGTCCACTAGGAGCAAGGATGAAAGGGGCTGCAGCAGGATGAAGCTCTGGCCAGTGATGCCTGGGGGGTATCTCCGTTTCTCATATGTTTTGAGAATGTATGGTATGAGAAAGTAAGCAGCTGACAGGGGCTAGGAAAAGGCAAACCAGCGGAATTCTGTTTACGTGATACCCGGGCCTAATGAAGTCCTCCAAAAGGCAGCTTTCCCAACTACACAGAGGACTTTCTCCTTGAGGGCTTTTTCCTGGGAAAATGTGAATATGTGTCTTCTCACTCTAGGTGGGGCTCCAGTGTCAGAGCGAAGGAACAACTCTACCCTAGTCTAGCTTGGTGAACCAAGAGCTTACTGAGTTATTTAAAGTAGCACAGTGATGGGGTTTTTACAGGAGAGTGAGTAACCACAAAAGAGCATGTCACTAAAGATTCTCCCCCCAGTGTGGAGGATGGTTACCCCATTGATGTTTGGGTTTCTCTCCTTCCCTTTCACCCTCTGAAACATTGTAAAGATGGGCAGGAGGGGCAATACAGGAGAGAATGGCTGGAATCTCAGGTGGGGGCTTAGAGCCCTCAGTCCCTTCTTCTGGGAGGGACTGTCACCAGGTCGCATCCTGAGGATCTCTTGCCGGTAGTCACAGCTCTTCTGACTAAGACTATAGTTGCTATTATGTTCAGCGGGTAGAGCTCTACCTCCACTGCTGAATGTGGTGGTTCAGGTGAAGACTTTCCTCTGAGCACTGGGTTCTCATCCAGAACTACATCTTGTTGAAAATGCCAAGACATGTTTGCAACAGTAGGAGCAATAATTGTAGGAGCCGACAAACAGGCTCACACAGCTTTGTAATCCATCAACATCTTAGCCTATCTTAATTTACAATCTAAGTTGTTAAAAGGCTTTAATCTAGTTTAATTCCCACAATATGCCCAGCTTCTCATTTGTTCAGAACAAAAGATGTGTTAAGCCTGAAGTGTGCTCTGAAGTCAGATGGATCAGGCAGCTTTGAAGCCTTTCAAACACTGCTAGCTCTGTGACCTTGGGACTCAGAGACACTCTAAAGTTCAGTTTCCCTGTTTGATAAATGGGGTAAGAGTACTGATGGTTAGTTGTAAATATTTTATGTAAAATGTGTGTGGCACACCTGGCAGAATTGGCAGTCATTATGAATGACTATTGCCACCATGATTTCTGAAGGTCACCAAACCGCTCCATTCTCTAAATTATCTTCTTCAAGGTCATTCAACTACAAATGTTACAGTGTTTCAGCCTCTACTTCCTACCTCATAATAACTATGTTGTTATGAATAATAACAGTAACTATGAATAATCAGCTGTAACCTCATCCCATGTCCTGTGGTGGGACCTTCCAGTTGCTATCACCCTTCACCCTCCTGTGTATTTCTGACTTGCAGTGCAAGAAACTGACGCTCAGAACAGAGAAGGGACTTACACAAAGCAAGGGCAGAGTCGGAATCACAGCTTTGGTCATTGATTGCCAAAGCACATGCTCTTTCTAATTACCTACTTTTTTTGTTTTGGTTTTTTGAGACAGAGTTTCTCTGTGTAACCACCCTGGCTGTTCTGGAACTCACTTTGTAGACCAGAGAGATCAACCTGCTTCTGCCTCCCCAGTACTGGGGTCAAAAGCATGTGCCACCACCCCCCCCCCCCCCCGGCCTCTTTTTACCTACATTTTTCCTCAGAGAAGAGAGCGCTCTCTTTTCTGAATACAGTGACCAGACACATTAGTTTCTTCCTAAGATGGTTAGACGTTTTTACTTAGTCTGCCACTGTAAATGCACTTCTCTCATTCATTCGTTTGTTCACTTCTCAGCAAATGCTTACTGGGTGTGTATTATGTGCTGGGGATTTTAAAATGGCTAAGACAGCCTGTATCTTCAAAGAGCCCATTCTCTTGTGGGGAAGATAGACACATATATAGGAAAGTGGCGACTCGAGAACTAGGGGACCCAGAGTTCAGAACAGCGATGTTGAGTGGAGCTGTGACAATATCAGGTAAGGCTTTCAAAGGAGGCAATTTGAGTTGATTCATTATGTTTTTCTTTATATCAGTCATCTAGAAATGTGCTTTAAGTTTAACAACTTTTCTGTTATAGGTTATAGGCAAAGTCCTAGGTCTAAACTGAGACATGGTCTTTTCCAGTCTATACCCTTAAGGATTTATAGTTCAGCCAGGAAAGAAGGCCCATAATTAGTCAAATGCCATTAAAATTGTATGGGGATTATGCCGGAAGAATGTAAGGGCTACTTTGGTGGTGAGGGTGGTTGGGTGGATGGGCAGCCATTGAGGAAGTGGTTAATTCTATAGGGCAAAGGTTCTTCTGGAAGTCCAGTTTACTTTAAATATGTTTTTGTTTGTTCATTCCTGTCTTGCTGGACTTTTTTCCTCTTTAAATACTCTGAGGATGTCTCACAGACCATGCCAAGTAAAAATAGCATATGTAAAGCTACATTGTATTTTACAACATTTTCCAGGGAAAGAAGCTATAATTTAAACAATAATACATCAAGATAGGATGATGTCTCCATAATTAACAGCATCTTGGTAAAACTAAGGAGATGAGTGTATTACTAATCACATTCAAACTGTATATTACTTGACCACTGTTGCCCTCTATGAAGTGGACAGTAGCTTAGCATCAAGTTTAGCTCTCCAATTGCATGATTCATTTCTCAGACTTCGCAAACCTCAGACCCAGTACGTAACAGTAGGTTTAGGAAGAGGTCAGAACTTAGAATACAGCAAATGGATATTGTAATACTAACTATACATTGCACATCTGTATTTTATCATGGACATGAGATCTGGCTTCCTCACCCGTTGAGCAGGGCAATGCATCTCACAAGGATAACAAAGCTATTGTCCTATGGGACACATGTTGACAGAGACTGCAATGAAATCCTCTCCTCCCTACTCCTATGGTAGGAAGGGCTGATCATTGCCTCTCTCCATATCAGATCTTGGGTAGAACCTTCATCAGGGTGTAGCAATCAAATGACACAAGGCAGTTTGTCTGGCAGAATGCACACATGTTTTATCAATGGGATTCTCATCAAGAAGGAAAGAGCCAAAGCTCTAAGGTTTTTCATACAAAAAATAAATTTATAAAGAAATTTCAAGGCTGAATGACCTGATCTAGAGGCAGTAAATTCTAGGGTGGTTACTAAGAGAGCTGTGGTGAGGAGGTATGAAGCTGATGAAAGTAAGAGTTACTTTACTGAGTGTGTTAGTTTACTACTGCAGCATTCCTAGTGCTGAAATAAACTCTGTTTGTTTGTTTGGTCTGGGAACAGAGATGACACCTCTTCCAAAGGAATCGTTATAGCCTGGTGCAAGCATAGAAAGGAGGGCTGGCTAGCACTTTCTGCAGTGACAGCTTATGCAGCGACACCAGTAACCAATGCACCAGTCCAGCCCATTTTGGGGTGTCTTGTTCGTAACCCCTTCACCACAATTGCCCACCTTTGACATTCAGTTCACTGAGCAACGTCTGGCTCATGACACTGGTCCACTTGATGAGGTGACAACTTGATATTTTCCTTCTTTCTTGGCTTTACTTTTATTTTCTCTTCACTCTTGTTATCTTAGGATTGTGCTCACTCAATAAATCATTATCATCTAAGCTTATTTCTTAGAGAGTCTGAGCCAAGATCATAAATATAGAACTATCATGAAACCACATAGAAAGACCAAAACTCTATTAAAAAAAAAACTGGAAGAGATGAGCAGTTTATGGGGGGGGGAACTAACTATGAATGTAAATTGCTCTTAAAACTGGGAAAAGGCCAGGCGGTGGTGGCACAAGCCTTTAATCCTAGCACTCGGGAGGCAGAGGCAGGAGGATCTCTGTGAGTTCTAGACCAGCCTGGTCTACAGAGCTAGTTCCAGGACAGCTAGGGCAGTTACACAGAGAAACCCTGTCTCAAAAACAAACAAACAACCCCCCCCCCAAAAAAAACCTACCACCACCAACAACAACAAAAACAAAAACCCTGGGAAAAGATGTTCAGTGACACTCCTAATAGAACCGTAGAGTTCAGTTAGAGCGCTGTGCGCTTCTGGAGCCTGCTGTGTCAGCCAACACCCACTGCTGCTGGAGATACACACTGGCATCACTTCAGTGGAGAGTGAGTTAACAGTGTCTTCAGAGCATGCACAGTCTTTAGCCTAGCAAGTCTATGTTCACTGTTTATAAAAAAGAATGGAAATAGTCCAGCATGCATCAATTAGAAACTGAGGCTCAGTAAGTTATGGCACGTCCATAAATGAATCATAATGTGGTTTTTTAAAAAGTGATTTAAAAGTACTGACATATAAAAATCTAAAATTTATGTTAAGTAAAAATGTTTTGAGAAATATATTCAGGAAACTAGTCACAGTAGCTGGGCTGAGCAACTTACTCTGCATTGACTGCACCTTTTCAGTTGTGTACTGTAAGGGCTGGGTTACCTGTTTCTCAGCTCACTGAGGAATTGTTTACATACAACTAAGTCACAGTCATTTAAAGTGCACAATGCAACGACTTATAAACATTATGTCTTCCTGCAAAACCACCACCACCACCATCAAAACATAACGTGGACGTGATCCTTGGAAGATTCCTTGTGCCTTCGTCCCAATGGGTCTTGGCCCCCAAAAACCACTGATCTGCTTCTGTCATGAAAGGCTCATTTTCATTTTATGTAAATGGGGTCATACAATAAATGCTCTTTTATATCTTACTTCTGCATGTAGTATGTGATTTTAAGACTTATTTATGTTTCTATAAGTATTAAGCTCTGTCCTGTTTTATGAATGTACCACATTTTATTTACTCAGCCAACTATTGAGGAATATTTGGGTTGTTTACAGATGTGGATTATGTAAATAAAGCTGTTAGGAACATTTGTTTACAAATCTGAGTGGAAATACATTTTTAAATTTTTTGGGGGGGATAAATATTTAGGAGTGCAATTGCTAGATTATATGGTAGGTGTATGCTAATTTTGAAAGAAATGCCTGTTTTCCAGAATGATCACACCATTTTCCATCCCTAATAGGAGAATTTGAACTCATCAATTCTTGGTTCTGTTGGCTTTTAAAATGATATAATGAGTATATGGTGATGTGTTAACTACTTTGAAAGATACATTTAAAGGTAAAAACATAAATAAATAATGGTTACAGTCTCTCCCCTCAAGCCTGGAAATAGTACTGTGAGAAGGTTGAGTATTGGAATTGGAATAGGAGTGTGTAATATGAGGGCCAGCTTGTTGGGGTTCTGTTCCCGCACAGTACCCCACAACCGGCAAGTCCCAGAGAAAATCAATCACACAGAGATCTCTATAAGTTATAAAGCTGATTGGCCCATTAGGTCAGGCTGCTTATTAGTTCTTATGACTTATCTTAGCCCATTATTCTGATCTATGTTAGCCATATGGCTTGGTACCTTTTTCAGCTGTCAGCTTACATGTTGCCTCTTCAGTGGTCTGTGCAGGAATGACGGAGGGACCTTCCTCCTCCATAGCCTTATTCTATTCTCATTGCCCTGCCTCTACTTCCTGTCTGGTTGACCCGTCTATACTGCCTGCCTGGCCAATCAGCGTTTTATTAAAATATGATTGACAGAATACAGACAATGCAGGCTAAAGGTTAAAGTTCTTAGAAGTAAAAAAGAAAAAAAGGGAGTAGTTGGGTGTGGTGGTACACATCTTTAATCCCAATGCCTGGGAGGCAGAGGCATATTGACCTCTGAGACTTTAAGGGGCAGAGGTAGTTGACCTCTGTGACTTCAAGGTGTGGTTGCACACACCTTTAATCCCAATGCCTGGGAGGCAGAGACAGACAGAGACAGACAGACAGAGTTCAAGGTGTGGTAGCACACACCTTTAATCCTAGCACTGGGGAAGCAGAGACACGTGGATCTCTGTAAGTTCAAGGTATGGTAGAAAACACCTTTGAGCCCAGTACTGGGGAGGCAGAGACAGGAGGATCTCTGTGAGTTCAAGGACAGCCTGGTCTACAGTGTTATTCCAGGACAAAGATATATACAGAGAACCTGTCTCAAAAAGCCAAAAGTTAAAAGTAAAAATAGAAGAAATAGAGGTTGAAATAAAGCTGCATAAAGATGGAAAGTACACAGAGAATCTTGATACTGTGTGTTATTATGCTCTCTTTGAATTGTTTGAATGCTGAGGAAGGAGCAACAGCTGCTAAAAAACTTTTGTTTATAAATGCTACTGAACTAACCCAAGATAGGTATTTTGAAAATACCTTGGCTTCAAAACTGAAGTCAAAAGGTATGTTACTTTGGAGAAGAGATTTTGCTTTTGTTTCCACAGAAAATGAGAGGCTCTGAATTTATTCAGAGTTAAGAAAAATCATCTTTGGCCAAGGGAGACCACCTGAGCAATCTCCAGTAGGAACAGATGGCCCAGATGTCTGAGTTCTACATCCAGAACAGATTCAAGGCGCTGCCTGAGATGATCAAGACTCACAGGATACTCCAGTCAGGACTTGATTATAACTCTAAATTTTCTTGAGGTCCCTATAAGATTATCAGCGCCCCCAACCAACAGGAAGTAGCATAAAATACTACGCCCACATTCCCAACAAATGGACTATGGGTATTTTTCTTTGTTTTAAAAAAAAAAAGAGGGAAATGGTGTGGGAGAATTGTCTGTATTCTGTCAATCATGTATTTTAATAAAACGCTGATTGGCCAGGCAGGAAGTATAGGCGGATCAACCAGACAGGAAGTGGAGGCAGGGCAATGAGAATAGGAGAAGGCTAGGGAGGAGGAAACTTCCTCAGCCATTCCTGCGCAGACCACCGGAGAGGCAGCATGTAACTTGCTCAGCTGAGAAAGGTACCAAGCTATATGGCTAACATAGATCAGAATAATGGGTTAATATAAGTTACAAGGGCTAATAAGAAGCCTGATCTAATGGGCCAATCAGTTTATAACCTTATGGAGTCTTGTGTGTGATTTTCTTTGGGATTTGCCGGTTGTGGGGTACCGGGCGGGATAGAAACCCCAACAAGCCGGCCCTCATGTTACAGGAGTGTGTTACTTTCTATGACCTACAGAACAGCTGAGGCAATCACAGCAAAAAGGAAGTTTACTTTGACTCACTGTTCTAGGAGTTTCAATTCATGGTTGGTAGTTTTGGAGCCTGTGGCAAAGCAGAACCTTATGGGAGGAGGACGTGGTTCAAGCTACTCCCCTCAGAGTGGTAGGAAGAATAAGAAAGAGGATGGGATCAGTATCCTACGGTTCTCTTCAAGGGCACTCCCCCCCATGACCTTAAAGCTTCAGGAGCACTAGGCCCTATGTCTTGAAATGTTTTACAACAAGAACCACAAGAAAATTCCCTTCTCTGGTTCTTCAAGACAAAGTCTTCTGTCAAGTGATATATTATCTCACAACATAACATGGAATGTTAATCACACGCCTATCATTACTATTTTCTGTTGTTAGACAAAAATCACTGATTCTGCCTGTTTCAAGTGAACAAAGAGATAGTACACCCAGGGTCTTGGGTGTATCTGACAGAGGAAATCGACTGTGTCAAACTCAAGTTTGCATCAGTATTGCCTGCCAGCCTACAATAGCTAAGGTTCCTGGGACTTGTCCCCTTTTCTTTTCTTTTCTTTTCTTTTCTTTTCTTTTCTTTTCTTTTCTTTTCTTCTCTTTTCTTTTCCTTTTTTCTCTTCTTTTTTCCCTTTCTTTTCTTGGTGGGGTCTTACTGTGTTTCCCTCTCTTATTTAGGGAACAAGCTTACTATTATAATAGGGTTACTATTGCTGTAATGAAACACCATGACCGAAAGCAACTTGGGGAGAAAGGATATATTTTGCTTACACTTCCAAGTAACAGTTCATCACTGAGAGATGTGAACTCAAACAGAGCAGGAACCTGGAGGCAGGAGCTGATACAGAGGCCGTGAGGAGTGCTGCTTACTGGTTTGCTCCTCATGGCTTGCTCAGCCTGCTTTTTTATGGAGCGCAGGACCACCAGTCTAGGAATGGCACCACTCACAATGGGCCGGGCCCTCCCTCATCAATTACTAGTTAAGAAAATGCACTGCAGGCTAGCCTCCAGACCAGTCTCATGGAGGCGTTTTCTCATGTGGGGTTCTATTCTCTCAGATGACTCTACCCTGTGTCAAATTGACATAAAATTAACCAGCACAGTTCCTGACTGGCTTTGAACTTGTGACACTTCTTACCTTCTGAGTGCAAGATGAAAGGTGTGCATAACCACACTTGGTCAGAATTTCTGACTCGGTAAATCTGAGGCAGGGTTCAGAAATCTCTTCACCAGCAACAGTTGCTAATTCAGATGCATCTGGGGAGAAATTCACTCCATAGAATTGCTGAAAGGCAAGGTTAACAAATCAAAGTAAAGCCACTGGTAATATAAAAGTAAAATTTTAACAACAGTTTTACCATTGACAAGGTGTACAACACTGACAAGACACTTAACCTCCCTGTTCTCCAAAGCTTGCAAATGAATGTGGTGTCCACTGCTGGATTAAGTATTCCATGTAAATGGCGTCTAGCAAGACTATGCCTGCAATTCACATATCTGCCAAATCCCATCAACAATCCAAAGTCTAGATTCTAGACTCTCAAAAAAATTCTATAACATCAAAATATAAACACCAAAGAGAAACACAAATGTTTCTCCACCCTGACAGAGATCAGATAGAGAAAATAAAGAGTCAGGAATGCTGCAGGGGAGGTGAATTTAGGGGACAAATTTTGAGGCAAACCATTAGCAGTTTGCCATAGTAATGATTTTACTAGGATGGAGCTTTCTGCAGGAAGAACAGAATTTTGTATTGGTTCTATTAAGTTTGAAAGGCTATCCTAAATACATCTATCAAATAATCCCACATTCAAGACTCAGGGAACACCATGGAACAGTGGGCAAAAAAGGTTGTATCAGTACGTCACTTACATTACATGCCGAGAAGATAAAGTTCTCTCAGAGAACACAATAAACTTAAAGACTGAGTTAGAAAAGAAATATAACTAGCCATTACCTACAGTAAAAATAATTAAAACCTGACTTTTCTAAAAATGGAGGCTAGTATGAAAAGAGTATCCTGAGTTCTCTAGTGAAAATAACAAAACATAATACCAAATAAAAGAGATTTTACAGTTATGAGCATGAATCATGAAAACATACATTGGACAAAGAATGATGATAAATTCCTAAGTTTTAGATGCCAACTGAATTAAAGACATGCAAAAATCTGAGAAAACGAAAAGTAAAGCTACACTTGACCTCCTTGGCATTTCATTTAACTAGCAAATGTTCAAAAAAGAGAAAATGGGTGAAATTAAATCACAAATGAAAAAGAAAGCAAATTTTAAACAAACAATCATTTTAGTGATTTCTATTGTCAGTAAACTGTCGTTGTCTCCTTGGAGCGTGGCGGGAAGAACCGCAAACTCCCTCTGAGGCCCTGCTGTCACACTAGGAGCTGCAGAAGCCCTCTCCTCAAAAGCCCAGCAGGTTTTTCGGGGTTGTTCTTCTTGGCATGGTATTAGAAATGCTGGTAATAACTACTTGGGAGAGACATAAAATATATAAGGTAAAAAGTAGTAACCCACTGGATATGATGATAGGCCTAAATGTTCCAAGAAAAGCATCCTCTAAACTGTTATAAATAATGAACGAGTTCAGCAAAGACTGAAGCCAAAGGAAACCCACACAGAACCATTGTGTTTCTGTCAGTGAAAAATAGCTGCTTGTTAATAAGAGCTTAAAACGAGAGATTCCATTCACAACTATGAACCAAAAATAAGTTACTTGAGGATTTTCCTTGAGACACAAGATTTACTCAAGAAAATAATTAAAGCATAACAGGAACAATAAAGGAGGATGTGGACAGATGGTGCAAGAGCCCTGGGTCATTACTGGAGAAGCCGCACTGAGTGAAGACGAATGGGGCACTGTTTCAAGTTATGAGATTGTGTGGACAGCAGTCCAAGGCTTCACACACTCATCATAGGAGCTGAATAATAGATAGCCACCTTCGAGAACAGAAAAATAGGACTCTGCCGTAGGATTTTAAAATACATGAAAACTGACAAATAAACCCACACCTATCAAAATAATCAGCTTCTAAATGGGGGAGGGGTCAGCTTAACCTGTCTACTTAGAATAGCCCTTTAAAACCCTACTTTTGAGGTTATGATGTAAGTACATTTCTCCCTTCTCCTCCATCCAAACCCTCCCATATACTCCTCCCTGTTCTCCTTCAAATCCATGGCCTCTCTTTTTCACTAACTTCATGCATGTATTTATATGTATATACACATATATTCCTAAATATAACCTGCTCAGTCTAATGTTACTTGTATGCATGTTTTCAGGGCCGACCATTTGGTATTGGATAACCAGTTGATGTGGTCTTCCCTGGGAAGAGCACCTCTTCTGCTCCCAGCTTTTCTCAATTGCCTATAGCTCTTTGAGTAGAGCTGAGGCTTCATGGGCTTTCCCCCATCCTCTTAGGCATGCCCATTGGTGTCATCCTTGACCAGTTCATGTTGGTAGTCATGTTGGTGAGACTTTATGGGTGCAGCTTCCAATATTACTTGCAGATACAATCTCTCAGAAAAATTCTCTGAACTTCTGGCTCTACAATCTTTTTGCCCCCTCTTCCATAGTGTTCCATGAGCCTTAGATGTGGGATTATTTGATAGATGTATTTAGGATTCTTTCAAGCTCAGTTAACACCAAATTCTGTTCTTTCTACAGACAGCTCCATCCCAGTAAAACTATTACTATGGCAAACTGCTAATGGTTTGCCTCCCAGTAAGGTCCTTTGCATTCATGGCTTTGCAAGCCCTTAGTGCAGTGATGTTGAATTGATAGATCTTGAAGTGGTGGGACCTGCCATTCTAGGGAAGGGGCAAAGGTCATTCCTCTAATTTGCAAAGAAAGCATTTGAATGAAAGCCCAGGTCTTGCTTGAAGTCCCTCTCTGACTTCCTGTTTGGCAGTATGATCATTTGGACACACACGTGTTCCTGCTCTTGCCATTCTCATTGATAGAGTACAGCTGAAAGGGCCCTCACTAGAATTGGACTGATGGAGGTGACTATTATGTCCTTGAACCTCCAAAACTGTGAGTTAAATAAACTTCCTTATACAGTGAAGCTGAGTTATTATTTCATTATACTGACAAAAAGCTGGCTGATACAATCATCTTTCCAATAAATGACCTGGCCAGAATTTATGGTGCCATCCTTTATCTCCTCCCTTTGAATTTCTGCTATAAGAGCTATAGATCTACCATTTTTCACTACTCTGACTTAAGCTACCATAGCCTCTTGCCCACACCAGTCAGGGTCCTCTAACAGATCTTCCTGCTTCTTGTCATTGGTCTCCTATGACTTTTTGCCTCACCATAGCCAGAGCGACCCTGGTAAGCTCTTATGTCAGATATTACCTTTCTTTTGTGTAAAACCATCGGAATGCTTCCATCCTTCTCTAGAAAACACTTCCCTTTCCTGTTTGATGACCTCTTCTCAGTTACCCCTTACTCCCTCTGGGGTGGCCTCCAACGTGTTAGACATCTTCCTGGTTTTGGAACCTCACACTCCTGGAGTCTTCTTTCTCCCAGATGCTTGTTTGCTCCCTGTCTCCCCTCCTTTGGGTCCTATGCAGATGTCACCTCAGTGGAATCCTCCTGAGCTTCCACAGGAGAGTTCTACTCTTCACTTCTTGCTAGCTCTGATAGCTCTTTCCTATTTTACGTGCTGTGTACTTACCCACCTATTACCTATTTTCAAACTTGTCTCTCTCCAGCTAGTATGCCATCATGCTTATGGGGCTGTGTGTCTTGTTTACAGGTTACCTTTAGTGCCTAGGACAGTGCCTGGTACCTGAAGGGCTTTGGTACATCTTTGTTCGTTAGCAATCAAATGAAATAGGCTGAAACCTCTTCTAGCACAGCTGTCCTACTTCCTAAACTGACTTTACAACTAAGCCAGAAGCAACAGATATTGTGAAAAGATTTCACAGCTTGCTAATTGTTTTGTGCACAATATTATAGCAGAAAGGTAGTTTATACTTTAGAGAAGTGAATCTCATCCTTCCTAATGCTGTGATCCTTAATAAAGTTCAACATGCTGTGGTGACTCCAAGCATAAAATTATTCCATTGCTCCTTCATAACTATCATTTTGCTACTGTTATAAATCATGATGTAAATACCTGATGTGTGACCCTCAAAGGGGTTGCAGCTCACAACTTGAGAGCCACTGCCTTAGAGCAATGCATCATATCATGTTTAATAAAACAGTTCAAAAGATGGGTCAAAATAAAACATATGGAAGTACAGTTTTTAATATGCCAGAATTTCTCAAGTTAAAAAATGTAACATGAACATTGCATGTTTGAAGAATTCACATGTTTTTAAATGAACAGTATTAAAAATGGATATGGCATGTATGTATGGGAATGTACGAAATTTTCAAAGAATTGTATAAAATATATTAAAAACAAATACAGTATATGTAGATTATTATTGAATTTACAGATGATATAGTCAACAAAAGCTATAGAAATACAAACTATGTAAAATATATAATTGCTAGAAAGTTATTCTAAAAAAGAAAAGATTTGATATATGTAATAGCCTGTGTCTAGATTCTACTCCATAAATTGCCAAAAATGACAAATAATCTATTCTTCAATAAAGGGGAAGACCAATAATCACATAGAAAAGCATACTGCTTGAAAATAATTCCTATGAAAACACCATTGAGAAGCTAACATGCCTGAGTAGATAAAGACTCCTGCTACCAAGCCTGCCAACCTGAATTTCTTTTCTGAGAGCTGCATGGTGGAAGGAAAGGACTGGCTCCTGAAAGTCGTCCTCTGATAGCACATGCACCCCACCTGTACATTCAAGGAAATAAATAAATGTAAAAGAAAAAAAGCAAAAAAAAAAAAAGAAAAAAAGAAAAACATACCATTGGGGTGTGATTTCAGAACTATCAAGTCAGTAAAAAGCAAAATAAAAATGATAAGCCTCACATTGACAGAGGTCATGGAACCTTCTCAACAAACAAAAAGCCATAAGAATGTTCTATCTTCCGGACTTACCTAACATAAAGAAACTTATCTACAAGGAAGTAAATAACCAAAAATTAGGTCAACAAAGTGTCAATTTATTTTACAGTGAAAAATTGGAAAGGACAAAAATTCCAAGTAACAGAGGAATTTTTAAGCAAAATTTATTTTAGAAACATGGACCATTCAAAATGAAAATGTGGAGACTTTGTAACCCGAGGGAATGTGAATGTCAACACAGTAAAACTTCTATAGGAGATGCTGAGCTGGAATGTCATCTTCCTGTAGCAAAGCCTAAAGAGATCACCCTTGGGATATACCAATATTTGGGAGAATACACTGTCCAGGACTTATTTTGCAAGATAAAAAAATATTACCTTATATTGGCTCATAACCGGTTTCTAGACTGAATGTCCTAAGAAAACCCTTGGTGAGACTTGAAGCTTTGAAACCAAGGTTTAGTTTAGCCTCAAAAATGTCACTAGCTCTGACTGGTGGATTACCTTGTCCTTGGGGGAGAAGAAGGCCAGGGAAGTGCCTAGACAGACAGGACTAAAACATCGGAGGCTGTGTTCAACCTCGTCAGACACCGGTGAGAAGGAACCAAGAAACCACCTTAGAGGTAGAGCTAGGGATCAGTCAGCTGAGGAAGTGCCCCAAGAGTAACAGGAGGTAGCGGCAATGGAAATGATGGGCACCAGAATAGTTGTCCAGTGCTGGGGAATTCTGTGTAGATGTGACCCCAGAGTCCTCTTTCCTAGGGGTAGGGCGGCTGCAGATCCTAGTGAGAACATGGTAAGTTGAAAAGCAACTGTGATTTATTTGTCCTGCTGTCTCAGTTACCCTTTTATTGCTGTGCTTAGTTTTAGATGCCATGACCAGGGCAACATACAGAAGAGTTTATTGGGACTTCAGTTTCAGAGACTGAGTCCATGGCCATATGCTGGGGAGCATGGCATCAGGCAGACGGGCATGGTGCTGGAGTAGTAACTAAGAGCTTACATCTTTATCTGCAAGTAGGAGGCAGAGAGCCAACTGGAAATAGGATAGATTTTTTAAACATCAAAGCCCACCCCCAGTGAGACACCTCCTTCCACAGGCCATGCCTCCTAATCTTTCCCAGATAGTTCCATCATCTGGGAATCAAGCATTCAAGTATATGGGCCTAGGGGGCCATTGCCATTCAAACCACCACACCCACTCCTATTCCAGATGCTTGGGAGGACATGATTTATCCCCTAAGTATGCCCGAATGCCTGGATTTGTATTCTTACTCTATCACTTATTAACTGCATAACCTCAAGCAAGTCAGTTAGCCTTGCTGTGACTTAGTTTCCCTCCAGGAACAACTTGGGTTAACACTATTGCCTATTTTATCATGTTTCTGGGAGGAGTGGATGTCTGGAGCTCCTGTTGCCTGTGAACTCTTGTCATTATTACACATTCAGCAGAGCTCCCAGGAACCCATCTTGGAGATTCAGAAAGGGTTAGATCAGATCTGCCAGGAATTTATAACTGAGCATACTGAAACAGTTGAGGTTTTATTCAGACTCTAAACTTGGGAGGAGGGAAAAGGAGGGCCTTTAAGGCATTCCTACTGGAGATGCAAGGGTGCATCCTGATCCTGCAAGTATCACATGGGGCTGCCTGGCCAGTGTCTCCCTTTGCCAGAAGTCTGACAATAGGCCCTGAGGAACACTTCCTTTTGAATTGGCTCTAGTGAAGCAGGACTGTTCTTAAATAGAGTCATGAGACCACTGGGTACTGGACACTGGGGCTTCATGTACCCCACTGTGTGGGAGGTAGAATTTAGGAAGTGGCTAGTGCTTTTGTTCCCTTCCCAGGCTTGCCCATTAACTGAGGTGGGTGGTGTCAAATTAAACCCTGATGTGCTTGCATTTTTCCTGGGAGCAGCTGGAAACTTGGCTGTCTGGATGGTGGATGGACTAGCAAATATACAGACTAAGTGAAGGGGCCTGAAGGGAGGGTAGAAGTGTCTCCTGGGCATTTTTAGGAAACTCTGCTGTATAATGTTCTGTGTAATTTCCTCCTTCATGTTCCCAAGAGAGTTTCATTAAAGACTGCTATTTATTTTAAGATCTCTTTTGGAAGTCAGATTCCAATTTGTTTGGAATGCTGTGCTACATGGAATGTTAGGACCTTGATACAGACACAATGGTAGTCCATGGGTGTAGGGTTGTTTATCACATAATAACTTAAATTTTTTTATCTTGTGTGTGTGAGTGTTTTGACTGCATGTGTATATGCACACTCTGTGTGTGCCTAGTGCCTGAAGAAGTCAGAAGAGGGCACCAGATCCCCTGGAACTTTATTATTTGTGTGTGTATGTATGTGTACTATGTGTGTGGGGGGGTGCATGAGTGCCATGGCTCATGTGTAAATTTCAGAGGACAACATTGTGGAGTTGATTCTCTCCTTCCATCTTTATGTAAGTTTCTGGAATGGTCATTAGGCCTATATGACAAGCATTTTACCTGCTGAGCATCACACTTGCTTCTTATGTAATAATAATTTGGTAAATGCCCCACCCTTCCCCCCGTACTGTGGAGCCATGATAAGAGATGGTGATATGGAGATAGCTGAGGTACAGCCTGTCCTCATGTTGTTCACACTGTCCTGGAGACACAGCAGATACACACAGAGGGAAATTCCATGTACAGTGGCTGCTGTGGCAGACTGAATGCCATAAAAAGCCTAGGTCCTAGTCCTGGAACCTAGGAATGATATCATTCCTGAGGACACTAAATATGATCTCAAGGGACTTTATAAGAGGGAGATTTGACCATAGAAAAAATGTGATTAAAGACAAAGCAGTTGGAATGGTGCACGTTGAAGATGGCAGAAGAGGCCTCCCAACAAAGGATTCTGTAGACTTCTAGAAATGATAACAGATACGGAAACAGATTCTCCCCAGAGCCTCCCTCAAGTAACTGTCCCTAGACATCCTGATTTTTTCCCAGTGAGACTTCTGGCTCCCAAAACTATATATAGTAGTGTTAAGCCAGGAACTTTGTAATACTTATTATAGCAGCCATAGTGAATAAGGGCATAGAATGGGATGGGTGCTCCAGCAATCATAATGTACGGAAATACCATACGCTGTAGGCAGGTGTCAGAGGGAACTCAGAGAAGTGATGCCTTTAACTCTTCCACAAATAAAAGAGACTGTCTGCTGAAGGGGAACTGAGGCATTGTGTGCGTTCACGCATGCATATTCATTGAGCCAACATTTTTGAACATCTGTTCTATATTAGGTCCTGTATTAGGTTTACTAGGATCTGAAGACAACGAAGGCAGAGTTCATGTCTTCAAGGAGATGACTGTCGAGTTGGGAGACTTGTCATTAAAACCCCTGACTTATTAGCATACTGATTCAGTTAACTCTCTGAGTTCAAGTTCCTCTACGTCAATCATAAAAAGAGGTGGCTTACTGGATGTTATGAAGACTAAGTGATAAAATACATGGGAATTTTTTTTGCCACAAGGTGTGTTTTATTTTCATCAATCATACAAATAATTTTCTATAATATCCCAGGGCAAACAGGTGAAATTTGGCAGTCCGATTAGTGGAGGGTCCCCCTTCAGAGACCTGCGGGCTGGTGGCATCGGCACAGAGTGCCCGGGTTCACAATGTAGCTTGTGGCTTGCGTCCATCTTGCAGGTGGCTCTTCCTCCACATCACAAGGGGGTGTCAGAGATGACGGGGTGGGGTTGGGTGGGGGTAATCCTTCAGTCTGGGCTTTTAGGAAATTTCACTCCTTTTTTCCTGTTCAGTGGTCTCTTTGGTTGGCAGGATGTTCTTCTGCGTCTCCGTCTTCTTCAGCTTAGCCTCATGAAAGCTGGCGATTTCCCCCATGTCCACGGCTTGTCTACCATTTTCTCTTTTTGTTTGTTTGTTTTGTTTTTTAATTTATTTATTAAAAATTTCCACCTCCTCCCCTCCTCCCATTTCTCTCCCACTCCCCCCACTTCCCCTCCCCCTCTCTCCACTCCCCCTCTCCCTCCCTCTCCAGTCCTAAGAGAAGTCAGTGTGCCCTGCCCTGTGGGAAGTCCAAGGCCCCCCCTCCATCCAGGTCTAGGAAGCTGTGCATCCAGACTAGGCTTCCAAAAAGCCAGTACATGCAGTAGAATCAAAACCCAGTGCCATTGTCCTTGGCTTCTCAGTCAGCCGTCATTGTCAGCCACATTCAGAGAGTCCAGTTTGATCACATGCTCCATTACTCCCAGTCTAGCTGGCCTTGGTGAGCTCCCATTAGATCAATCCCACCATCTCCGTGGGTGGATGCACCCCTCGCGGTCCTGACTTCCTTGCTCATGTTCTCCCTCCTTCTGCTCTTCATCTGAACCTTGGGAGCTCAGTCCAGTTCTCCAATATGGGTCTCTGTCTCTATCTCCATCCATCGCTGGATGAAGGTTCTGTGGTGATATGAAAGATATTCATCAGTGTGGCTATGGGGTAAGGCCAGTTCAGGCACCCTCTCCTTTGCTGCCCAAGGACCTAGCTAGGGACATCTCCTTGGATACCTGGGAACCCCTCTAGAGCCAAGTCTCTTGTCAACCCTAAAATGGTTCCCTTAATTAAGATATCTTCTTCCCTGCTCCCATATCCACCCTTCCTCCATCTCAACTATCCCATTTCCCCCAAGCTCTCCCCAATCCTCCCCTTCTCCCTCCCCATCTCCCCTTTCCCCCCATCCCCATGCTCCCAACTTTTGCCCAGCGATCTTGTCAGCTTCCAGTATCCAGGAGGATAAATATATGTTTTTCTTTGGGTTCATCTTCTTATTTAGCTTCTCTAGTATCACGAATTATAGACTCAATGTCCTTTATTTATGGCTAGAATCCACTTATGAGTGAGTACATACCATATTCATCTTTTTTGGGTCTGGGTTATCTCACTCAGTAAAGTGTTTTCTATTTCCATCCATTTGCATGCAAAATTCAAGATGTCACTGTTTTTTTTTAATAAAAAAATTGTATTTACTTAGAAGCATTCAGAATGACAACAAAACAGCTGCAATTTTTTTTTCAATTACAGAGTGGTATTCAGTTAACAGAACAACAATTATCTTCGTATAAGCTGCATCAGAGACAACTGAAGATGAAAAAAACCAAAAACAAACCAAAAAAAACCCAAAAAAACTACCGTCCCCATATATAACTAATTTGTGCTGTGCACCAACAAGAACCTGCTTTAAATTTCCATGCCAATTTACAACCCCCAGACTGTACCAGGCAAGGTTAGTGGCTATTGAAAATACCACCAGGACAGGGCTATCTAAAGACACATTCGGTAGTGTGTTAACTATACAAAAAAAGACACTGTACAGTTTAAAAACAAATCTTACACAGCCTTACATTTCAATTTTTTTCTTTAAAAGGAGTGAGTTGTGTACAGGGGGGTTAAATGCTTTATAGACAAGAAAAAAAACTGCGCTAGAACCAACTTATTCATCATCATCATCTTCTTCCTCATCTTCATCTTCCTCTTCTTCCTCCTCCTCTTCATCCTCTTCATCCTCCTCATCATCTTCCTCTTCCTTCTTTTTCTTGCTCTTTTCCGCCTTGACCACCCCCTTTTTCGCTGCATCGGGTTTTCCTTTAGCTCTGTAGGCAGCAATATCCTTTTCGTACTCCTCCTTCAGCTTGGCAGCCTTCTTTTCGTAGGGCTGCTTGTCATCTGCAGCAGTGTTGTTCCACATCTCTCCCAGTTTCTTTGCAACATCACCAATGGATAAGCCAGGGTGTTCTCCTTTGATTTTGGGGCGATACTCAGAACAGAACAAGAAGAAGGCCGAAGGGGGCCTCTTGGGTGCATTGGGGTCCTTGAACTTCTTTTTGGTCTCCCCTTTGGGGGGGATGTAGGTTTTCATTTCTCTTTCATAACGAGCCTTGTCAGCCTTGGCCATGTCTTCAAAATTCCCCTTTTCTTTAGCAGACATGGTCTTCCACCTTTCTGAGCACTTCTTGGAGAACTCTGAGAAGTTGACAGAAGCATCTGAGTGCTTCTTCTTGTGTTCCTCCCGGCAAGTTTGCACAAAGAATGCATACGAGGACATTTTGCCTCTCGGCTTCTTAGGATCTCCTTTGCCCATGTTTAGTTGATTTTCGTCCTCAAGGTACAGAGTCGCCCAGTGCCCGTCCGGCTCTCGCTTGCCCTGGCGCTGTCTCTATGGAGCTCAATGTACTGCAATGGCTGTGAGAGCGGGAGCCAGACGCAGCCTCCTCACTCTCTCCGCTCTGTAACATTACTCCGATGTCACTGTTTTTTGAATAGAACTCTAAAATATATATGTGCCACCCCTTCTTTATCTATTCTTCTATTGAAAACATCTAGGTTGTTTCCAGGTTCTGGCTATTACAAATAGTGCTGCTATGAACATAGTTGAACAAATGCTTTTGTAGTATAATTGGGCATCTCTTGGGTATATTCCCAAGAGTGGAATTGCTGGGTCCTGAGGTAGGTTGACTCCTAGTTTCCTGAGAAACCGCCACACTGATTTCCAAAGTGGCTGCACAAGTTTGCATTCCCACCAACAGTGGATGAGTGTTCCTTTAAGCCCCCGCCTTTTCTGTGGATACCCAGGCCTGATTCAGACGTGCGCTTTCCTGAACTCGAGTCCACCAGAATGGACGATTGTCCTGAGGGTTAAAACAGACACACACAAAAGAGACCTGCTCACTTACTAAAGAGTAAATGGCCACTTTATTAAACTCAAGTCAGGTATTTATACCAGTGGGCAAGGGGGTTCAAAAGGGCATGGCCTCCTCCCATCAGGAGCAGGAGAAGGAGATTACAGGCGCCCGGTGCTTCAGGCAGAATCAGCTGGGGGAGGCAGGCATATGGGGCCCACTGCTAGAACCTTGATTACAGGTGGAATCACCATAACAAAAGAGAGCCAAATTCTTCCTAAGCTATCCCCTCAAGCCAGTGCTAGTGCAGAATCTCCAGGGAGCCAAAGGTCAAATGGCCCTGCTAATTACCACAACAGGGGACCTGTGTACCTACATGTTCCCCTTACTCCACATCCTCTCCAGCATAGACTATCATTGGTTCATTGGTGTTTTTGATTTTAGCCATTCTGACAGGTGTAAGATGGTATCTCAAAGTTGTTTTGATTTGCATTTCCCTGATCGCTAAGGAGGTTGAGCATGACCTTAAGTGTCTTTTGGCCGTTTGAGCTTCTTCTGTCTGCCATTTTCTAACAGCCCATGGAGTCTCATTCTGAGCTTGCTCTCCAGGTGCTCCCACTCGTCTTGCTGCAGCAAGAGACTGGGAAATCTTTTATAACTATAAAGCATTTTGAAAGTAAATGGAGCCAGGCGGTGGTGGCGCATGCCTTTAATCCCAGCACTCAGGAGGCAGAGGCAGGCAGATCTCTGTGAGTTCAAGGCCAGCCTGGTCTACAAGAGCTAGTTCCAGGACAGACTACAGTGAAACTCTTGTCTCGAAAAACCAAAGAGAAAGTAAGAAAGAAAGAAAGAAAGAAAGAAAGAAAGAAAGAAAGAAAGAAAGAAAGAAAGAAAGAAAGAAAAGTAAAAGGTATTATAGAAATTTGGCATGAGAAAAAAATAGGCACATGAGAAAGTGATTAATGACATAAGATTCCTGGGGAGTAGCAGAAGTGACAAATGAGACCAGTTTCAGCTAAGGGCATCAAGAATGCTTCCTGAAATCATTATTTAGCAGGCCATGGAGAAAGCCTGAGAAAGGGCACGAGAGAGAATCATCACAGGAATGGGTGTGTGATTCAATGGGAGGCAGGACCCCTTGGGAAACAGCCCACCACTTTCATAGGTGACCTTGAGCCTTGAGATGAGGTGTAACATCTCCTGGTGTGAAGTGGCGTAAAGGGTGGCATCTTCATTCTTAGCCCTCAAATTTTCCCTGGCTCCACAGTTTTGTCCCCTAAAAGTGTCTCCTGGCTGCTTACTACAATGCCTGTGGAGAGCCCCGGCTGTGTGACGCCAGTCAGCCGTGTTTCAACACCAGGCTGGAATTAATAGCTGAACTTTAACTTCCATTCCTTCCTTGCTCTTCTCTTTAAAACATCCTGCTTTACTTAAGAAAATAGTTTTTGTTGTTTTCATGAGAAAATTGTTCATTGTCAGGTCATGTGAAAGATGAAGAGAATAGTTGTTAGGAAGACAGGACTATGATTTTGAGCCTAAAAGTCAAATGCTACTTAACCTGTGTTCTGTTTGACCTCTGCTGATATTGCCATATCACATTACATTATGTTGAGAAGTTGCTGGAGAATGTTTTTACTGGAACAAAAGGCTCTGTTCAGAGTTGGGTTTCTGGTTAAAAACTATAAAGAGGGAAATAATTGATCTGAAGGTTGTATTCTCCCCCTTCACGGTCCTAGGCGGTCACTGAGTGTCTTCTCTGTACTATGTATGCTGGGTCACGGGCAGCCCCTGTGCATAGTGCAGTCTTGGGAGTGCTGGGATTTGGGTGAAGTTCTTTCACCTTAGTATTTGAACTTGGAAATTAAAGGTTATGAATTTTGGTGAAAACTGTAAACCCCACTTCTCTCCCCCCCTTTTGTATTTTTCCTGATAGCTGGCTATAAGCCAGCCTCCTCCTCTTCTCCCTTTCCTCCTCTCCACTGCCACCTCCTGTTTACTCCTCCTCCTCCTCTGCTTCCTTCCTTCTTCCGTTGTTATTCCTTCTTTCTCCTTCTGTGCCCGTGTCTGTGGTAGGGGTAATCTTTTATTTTATATTTTCTATTACAGTTCAAATTTCAAATATGTTACCTCCCATTTTCATATTAAATTGTGCAAGAAATGCAAATAATTTAAAAGCAAGCAACACTTTTGAAATATTTTTTGTATTCTCTGGGTAATATAGACAGCAACTACTCACATGACATCATTCATACACCCCCTCCCACTTAAACATGGGTGAGGAAACAGGTACAACACGAGGTTAAATGACTCGAAGTGCCTTTTGGTCAGATTTTGTAGATTCAAAAGATATGGTTCTCAAAATTAGCCATCATCTCTCTTCCATTCCTCAAATATACATGATTTCTTTCTGAAAACTTTGCCATGTCTGTTTCGCACTAATGGTTAGAAACAGTCATGGTCACATGTCCATCGAATGCTCCTTTGGCCTGTCTCCTATGTAGAAGCTTAGTATATAATCATCGATTAGCTTATTAGCTTAGAGAAGCATGAGCAGATAAGAACAGAAAAACAGCTATAAGAAACTGGAAAGATTTGGAAAACTTCTCATAATTATTATAAATAACATTAAGTAAAATAGTGCATATTTTATGGTATTAACTATGTGAAAAAGCACTATCATACTGATACAGTAAGGACATACAACAGTTGACATTAATTCCTTCTGAATGGTGGAGTTAAATTTTTTTTACTAGGCTAGGAATATAACTTAGTAGAAGAAGACTTGCCTAACACATACAAGGCCCAAGGTTTGAACCTCATAAAAGGAAGGAAGGAAGGAAGGAAGAGAGAGAGAGAGAGAGAGAAAGAAAGAGATTTTTAAATAGACTTTTTAATGTTTTTATTCTATACACCTATAATCAGTTTGTGTTAACCTTAGAGACAAAACCATAATATTTTAAAATAGAGCATCCCTTTAGAGAGTCTTCCAGGGTGAAAACTGGCTAATGGAAGGGTAGTCCTAAGGCATCTGAGGTTTTATTAGGGGCTGAGTTGCTTGAATTGAATTGTGAATGAGACTTTGTTGCTGCTCTTGAATGGTGTGTAAGCAGTGGCATATATTTCAAGATGCTTTTGAGTAGGGAAACAAAAGTTTCTTTCCTGAGTTTAGTTCCATGGAATCTTGGACTTTGGAGGAAAGTGGTCCCAGGAAAGATTATTTACAACATTAAAACTGAATTTTTCCTTGGTTAATAATTTGTACACCCTTTATGTAGGGCATCGATTTAGGTTAACCTAGACCAGGAAGGAGATAAAGGTTAAAATCAGAACTGGAAATCTCAGTGCTTTCTCTGCCCAAGTCAAACCAGAAGGCTGAGCCTGCTGTTCTGATAGAGCAGTGGTTGTCAACCTTCCTAATGCTGAGACCCTTTAATACAGTTCCTCATGTTGTGGTGACCCCCAACTATAAAATTATTTTCATTGTTACTTCATAACTGTAAGTTTGCTGCTGTTATGTGTTTTATGATGTTTTACTCTTCACTCTTTAAACTTTTGGGGGGGGCACCACCCAGCTCCTAAATAAATTACACACAGACATTTATTCTTAGTTATGAATGCCTGGCCTTAGCTTGGCTAATTTCTTGCAAGCTTTTCTTAAATTATCCTGACTACCTTTTACCTCTGGGTCTTTTCCTTTTTTTACTTCTATATATCTTATTTTCACTCTTTCTCCGTGGCTGACTGGGTGGTTGGGTGACTGACCCCTGATGTCCTCCTTTCCTTGTTCTCCCTTGCCCCACCCTCCTTCTACATTTCTCCTTCTATTTATACTCTGCCTGCCAGCCCCGCCTATCCTTGTTCCTGCCCCACTATTGACCATTCAGCTCACCAGGTGTTTTAGACAGACAAAGAATCACAGCTTCACAGAGTTAAACAAATGCAGCATAAACGAAGCAACACACCTTAAAATAATATCCTACAACAGTTTGAATTGTAATGTAAACATCTGTATTTTCCGATGGTCTTAGGTGACCCCTGAAAAAGGGTTGCTTGACTTCTGAAGGGGTCACGACCCACAAGTTGAGGGACCCCCAGGATGCCCCTGTGGTAGGCTGCTGCACTGGGCTAGCTCTTCTGAAGGAGCAGCTCCTAATTGCCCGAGAGTCCTTGCTGCTGGAAGGCTGATGTTTTTATGGCTGTGTGTGATGCCTCTTGATAAGTTATTTGATAGAGGATCTGGGGCAGCAAGACTGAACTTTCTGAAGAGTCAAGTCCTTAGGCCATGCCGTTGTGCCATTGGGTCTGTTCTCCTATCCTTTCTTATTTTATGTTTTTCTCGTGTGTGTGCGTGTTCGCATATGTGCAGGCATGACAGCATGAGGTGTGCATGCATGTATATGGAGGCCCCAGGTTGACATTGAGAATCTTTCTCCATTGCTTTCTATCTTACTTATTGACAAAGGACTTCTCAGCTGAGTCCAGAGACTGACAATATGGCTAGTGTGACTATGTCACTTCCTCTGGGGGTCTCCCATCTCTGTCTTCCAAACTGGGATCTTAGGTGGGTCTCCACAGTGATCTACCTTTTATGTGGGTTCTAGTGATCCGAACTCCAGCCCTCACACTTGGGAGGTAAACACTTTAGTCACTGAGCCATCTCCCCGGCCCTCTTCCGATTTTTCTGACAAACTGTCTCTACTCCTGCTAGCCCCTTGTGACCAGCAATTTTCTATGATCAAAATCCCATTCAGAAGAACAAAACAACCAGTGTCCACCCAGAAACTGACTAGCAATTTGTTCTATTGTTACACTACTTAGTGTGCTTAAATCTTACCTCAATGTTTCTTTCTGTGGTTCTGTAGATGACTTCAGATAGAAGATTTACAAAATACCTTTGTTGATTATGAAAGTAATATAAATATATGATTACAAGTTGGAAAGCAGGGAAAGAATAAAGAAAAAAATCACTCATAATTCTAAATTTTGGTAATTGTCTCTACTAACACAACTTTTTCTTTCCTTGAAATTTTGTAGTTCCTTCTAATCTTTTTTTCTATGTGCATTTTTTTAAAACACTAAGACAGGGTCTCACTCTGTGGTCCTGCTTGACCTGGAACTCATCAGGATGGATTTTGAACAAATGTCAATCCTCCTGCCTTAGTTCCCCAAGTGCTGGGATTATAGGTGTGAACCATCATGCCCAACTTTTATGTGTAAATACAGAGTACACTTATGTATTTTATTAGTGTATGTGGTGTGTGTGTGTGTGTGTGTGGTATACATGTGGAAGTCCCAGGCAACTTTGTGGCATTTACTCTCTCCTTCCATTTTTACATGGTTTCTTGGGATCAAACTCATGTTACCAGCTGCAGTAAAGTGCCTTTAGCAGCCGAGCCTTCTCACCAGCCCCTTATGCATTGTTGATTCCCACTCTTAATATTGTAAGCATTTTGTCCCTCATGTCATTCAGTGTTCTTTGAAAACTCTGATCAGTAATGACTGCATAAAATTCCTATATAATGAAGAACCAATCTTCTGTAACAGTTCTTCTAGTATCAAATATTTAAGCTATTTCATAGTTAGAAAGATTTAAGCAAGTGGTAATATGGGCAAAGGGGTCAAGACCATGATGGGGATACCCATAGAAACAACTGACCTGAGCTAGTGGGAGCTCACCAACTCTGAACTAACAGTCGGGGAACCTGCATAGGACCAAACTAGGCCCTCTGAATGTGGGTGACAGTTGTGTGATTAAGGCAGTCTGTGGGGCCACTGGCAGTGGGACCAGGACTTAGTGCTTGAACTGGCTTTTTGGAGCCTGCTCTCTTTGGAGGGATACCTTGCTCAGCCTAGATATAGGCGGGAGGGCCTTGGTCCTGCCTCAGAATGATGTGCTGGACTTTGTTGACTCTCTATGAGAAGGCTTACCCTCTCTGAGGAGTGGATGGGGGTGGAGTGGGGGAAAGGTGCAAGGAGCGGAAGGAGGGGATGGAGTGGGAACTGAGACTGGTATGTAAAATGAGAAAAGATTGTTTAAAAATAGTATAGACAGTGATTTAAAAGAAAGACTAAAATAATTGTTCACATACAAAAAAATAAAAAGGCTTCAACATCATAGACTGTGTCGGGAGAGACTCAGTCCGTGTATACCCCAGAACAGAGGACGAAGAACTTCTGTGAAATATTCTGGTAAGAAAATGAGGATGAATATGCTTGAGTCTTTTAATCTACCTTCCAGTTAGTATGATAGGAAAGGCAGGTAGCAGAAATGAGGATGAATATGCTTGAGTCTTTTAATCTACCTTCCAGTTAGTATAATAGGAAAGGCAGATAGCAGAAATGAGGATGAATATGCTTGAGTCTTTTAATCTACCTTCCAGTTAGTATGATAGGAAAGGCAGATAGCAGAAATGAGGATGAATATGCTTGAGTCTTTTAATCTACCTTCCAGTTAGTATAATAGGAAAGGCAGATAGCAGAAATGAGGATGAATATGCTTGAGTCTTTTAATCTACCTTCCAGTTAGTATGATAGGAAAGGCAGGTAGCAGAAAAATACGTTAATGACACTAGAGAGCTGCAGACTCTTGGAGACTCTACAAAACAAGTAGAATATATTTTTGTTTTACTTTGTTTAGCAAATACACTATAAGAGACAAAGAAATGGATAAAACTTTTTAATGAAAAGAAGTTTTAGAGGCTCCAGACATTTGTGGCATATGAACAATATTTGGGTTCACACTTAAACACTTTAAAAAATGTTTTCAAGAAATTGAAATACTTAGAAATTTGGTTATTACATTAATGCATCGCTCATCTCTTTAAAAGTGGTAAGAGCATCATGGGTATGCTTTTCTGGATGAGTATCTTTTAAAGACAAATACCAAAAAGTTTTCATTTGAATGGATGTATTCAGAATCAGATTCAAAATATAATTGGTGAGACACAGGGGCTTTTTCATGGGAAAAGGCTCCATCACAACTGGCCACAAACTGAAGACAAGTAATGGGTACATGAGGGTTATTTTCCTCTCTTTTTATTTCACTATAGGTTTGATGTTTTCCATAATTGAAAGTTAGAAAAAGGATGAAACAAAAAGGAAGTCAGCTTCTCTAGGACCAGGTGCTGATCTGCTCTGTGGGAAAAGATCCCTGAATGAGACAGAACTCTGCCTCAGCTCTCACAGTTATGTCCCTGGGCTGCTCAACCTCTGAGTCTCAGCGTCTTCATGCACTTCTCTTTTCAGAGTAACCAGAGGAAGGTATTGAATGTCCTTCTCTGTCATTCTTGTCTTATTACCTTAATACAGGATTTCTCACTGAAACTGGACTTTGCTGTTTTAGCTACTCTGTCTGGTCAGCAAGTCCCGACTATCTGTTCTTCTGTCTTTGCTTCCCACAGTGCTGGGGTTTCAGGCAAAAGGACAGACATGCCAGACTTTTTACATGAGTGCTGGGGATCCAAACCCAGGTCCCCATGCTTGTACAATAAGCATTCGTACCCACTAAATCATCTCCTTGCTGCCCCAATGTCCTCACGTGGTTATAAAGCCCCACAGTTGCTGTGAGGAGGAAATAGGACTAGTAGAGAAACTGAGGGAACTTGAGTGTCTTGAGGTATGCTTGGAGGATGGTGTGAGGTGAGTCAAAGATTATATACCTCACCTCCCCTAGCTGTCCCGGAACTCGCTTTGTAGACCAGGGTGACTTCGAACTCTGAGCTCCACCTGCCTCTGCCTCATGAGGGCTGGGATTAAAAGTGTGCACCACCACGCCTAGCTGGCCCCTCAGCTTTTATGAATTGCTAGAGAGTGAGGTTTGCACAGAAAACCTACTCTGCCACATGCTTTGCCATTTCTTTCATTTTATGTTTATGGGTTGTTTTCCCTAGTGGTTACTGTTAAGTCTTAGGGAGTCCATATATTCAGAAATGAGCTCAAGCTGAATTTCTGGCAATTACTATTTGTACTTTACACCAATCTAGTTCCGTTCAAATTCATATCCATTGCATTTTGCTAGTATATGAAAACTTTGTTTCCATGGGGCTACCCCCCCCACATTTTTGGTAGTGACTCAGAACCTGGGAATTTTCTTTTTAAGCTAAATTAAAAAATTGTGTAATGTATTTTATGTTTAGCTCTGTTGTAACCCTTACTGACTTCTTCATCTTTTCATATGGTTTTAATTTACTATTTAATGTATTTTTATTTGATGCTGGAAGCCTCCCTTGGTATTTCTTATAGATCAGATTGACTTAGCTATAAACTTTCAATTTTTGAGAATGTCTTAATTTGTTCAGTTTGGAGGCTAATTTTTCTGGGCATAGAATTCTTGGTTGACAGTTTTTTTCCTTTCAGAATTCCAAATGTGCCATCTTGCTATCTTCCAGCCTCTGTGGTTTAAGAAAGACAGCTGTTAATCTTATGGAGGTCTTGGTGCTGCATGAGTCTTTGTCTTTTGTTGAGAACCTGTCTCTCTAAAGTTACAGTGTTTCTACGTCTGGATCTCTTTGAGTTTATCCTCCTTGGGGTTTTCTGAGCTTATATGCATAGACTAAAATCTTTATTCATATTGGAAAAGTTTTCAAATATTTTTTAAAAATGCTATTTTCGGTCCTTTCTCTTACGTCCATCAAGTCCCATTATGAAGGAATTGGGATGCTGGGCCTATTGGTCTCTGTGTCTTTGCTCATGTTTGTCTGATTTCAGCTGACTTACCTTCAGGTTCACTGATTCTTTCTTCTGGCTGTCCATCTGCTGTTGAGACCTTACGATAAAATTTTTATTTTAATTTTTGTGCTCATTTTCAATCCCATAATTTCTAGTTGGCTTGAGTTTTTTTAAATATACATCTTATCCTTATTGATAGTCTTTATTTGGCAAGACACAATACTTATGTTTTCCTTTAGTCCCTTAGACATGTTTTCCTTTAGTCTTTGAACACATTTGAAGTGCTGATTTAAAGTTTTGTTTAGTAAGACCATGCCCAGACTTCCTTGGGGCCAGTTACAACTGTTTGCTTTTGCTTCTGTGTGTAGACATACTTTATTACAGTTTTACATGGCTTGCTTCTTTTGTTGTTGTTGTTGTTGTTGTTGAAAACTAGACTCTCTCTCTCTCTCTCTCTCTCTCTATCCCCCTCTCTCTCTCTTCCTCTCCCCCCTCCTTCTCTCTCATTGGTTATATGTGTGCACAGAGGTACTCATTTGTCAAAGTGCTAATATTGAGGTCAGAGAACAACTTCCATGAGTTGGTTCTCTCGTTCCCCCATGTGGGTGTTCCAGAAATGGAAGTAAGATTCGTAGGCCTGGTAGCAAGTACTTTTACCCACTAGGCCATCTCACCAGTTCCCAAACCAAACACTTAATATAATGTAGGAAATCAAGGTTTGTTGTTATTGCTGCTATATCAGATAGTCTTAAGCATAGCATAGGACTTGAGCTAATGGCCTTCAAGCCTGAAATTCTTCAGAGAGGACTTCCTGTGTAATTGTGTGGAACTCATCTCTGGAAAGCCAATGGTTTGAGACCCCAGAACATTTTGATAATGAGATAATGATGCCCTTTAAGGGTCCTCAAATACCACAAGTTCTGCTCCTACCCCCAAGGTCCTGCAATCTATAACTTATTTCTCAGAATTGCTAGAGCACATTGAGCTATATATAGATGTCAAGTTCAAGGATTCTAGCCCAGGCCTGGGAAACCTTCTCTGGAGACCTGGCTGGGCAAATTGAAGCATATTTCTGCCTCTTAATACAAGGAGGTCACGATCAGCTAAAACAAGAATGATGGCAAAACCTGCTGCAAGCTGGAGTGCCCAGTGCCCAGATGTTACTTGGGACTAGGGGTGTGAGAGATGCTGTGGTAGGTAAGGAGAGAACATATGGTTCACAAAAAGCTCCAAAGGAAGCCAGGAGGAGGGACTGATGGTCAAATGAGATCTCACTCAGGAAGTGGCACACAACCTAGAAGGCTTCTCTTCCTTTCCTGGTGAATTTAAGGTTGGCAGTAAGGGGAAGACAGCTGGGGTCTGTCATAGGTTTCTCCTGTCATTTCCAGACTGTGAAATTCCTTTGAGAGGAGCAGAAAACAATGCTAAGGCCCTGGAGACCCTCCAACCTCACTAAGCTATTCCAAGCTGTCCATTTGTGCAAGAAGCACCCATGAAATGGCCACTTAGGTACAGTGTTGTGAGAAGAGTGTTGGTTTTGCCTCTTAACCACTATGGTGAGTTGGCTGAGTTATTAAGATTCTCTGAGCCTTGGTTTCTATATTTGTCAAGGAGAATATTAGCATTTGGCTTGCAGGACTGTAGTAGGGAATGGGGTTACATTTTTATGGGGTGCATCACACATACCTAGTAATTAGTGAGTACTTTTCTGGTTCATCGCCTTGGAAAAGGAGGAAAAATAAACCACTTCCTCATTGCATGTAGCCTTTCTCTACAGCCTTCTCCATCTTCATCTTCCTGAGGGCCTGGCTTGGCTCCTTTTTATAGGTTTGCGTAGCGCCTATATCTTCCTACCTCCATTTATATTTTATGACTAGAGACTTAGCCTTATGATTGCTTGATTAATCTGTCTCCTGGAGTGACTTTCAAAAAAACATGCCTTTTCAAAACTCTCCTTTTATATACCTAAATTTTTAAATTATATTTTAGTGTGTGTGAGAGAGAGTGTGTGAGTGTGTGAGTATGTGTGTGTGTGTGTAAGAGAGTGAGAGCGAGAGCGGGAGAGAAAGAGAACACATGTGGAGGTCCGAGGACAATAGGCAGGAGTTGGTTCCCAGGGATCCAGTGCAGACTGTCCGCTTTGGCAGAAAGTGCCTTTACCCACCAAACCACATCTCACTAACCCACCCCACATCTTAGCTTTCTTTATCTTTCAATTTTTTTTCCCTTAAAAGGAGTAAATTGTGTATAGGTGGATTAAATGCTTTGCAGGCAAGAAAGACTGGTAAAAGCAACTTGTTCATCACTGTCCACTTCATCTCACCTCCCTCTTTCCCTCTTCTTGCTATTTCCAGAAAGGATGCTTGAGGATGCTCTTTTCTCAGCATCAGGCTTTCCTTTAGCTTAGTCTGCAGCATTATGCTCTGTGCTTTTGCCTTCAGCTCAGCAGCCTTCTGTTCAGGAGGCTGCTTGTCACCTGAGGCAGAGCTTTTCCACATCTCTATATCTCTTTGCAACAGCATCACCAACAGATGGCCTGGGGTGTTCGTTGATTTCAGAGTTGGATACAGAATAGAAAAAGAAGGCTAAAGGAGGAGGTTCCTTGAATATGTTGATCCTTAAACTTTTTCTTTTTGTACTGCTGGAGACCAAACCCAGGGCCTTGTGCACACTACGCAGGCACTTTACCACTGACCTACAACTGTAGCCTTCCCATTTAGGAGGGACATAGATTCTCCATCTCTCTCCCTCCCTCCCTTCCTTCCTCCATCCTTCTCTCCCTCACTCCCTTTTCTCCCCCTCTTCCTTCCTTCCTTCCTTCCTTCCTTCCTTCCTTCCTTCCTTCCTTCCTTCCTTTCCTATTTCCCTTCTCCAATTCTCGCTTCAATGTTTTGAACTCACTAATGTAGCCTAGGCTGGCCTTGAACTTGTGATCCTCCTGACTAGTGGACTGCAGTGGCTGTCATCTATAACCTCTTCTGACTTCCAGCTACCAGTCATGGAGCTGGGAGTCTTGGCTCTAGACAGAGCCATGGAGGTCAGCCTGTGGGATTTTCTGTGGCCTGTGGCATCTCGGGGTGGGGAGGGGGGAGAGCCAGCCACTCTATGTTCAATAGCTGGCATGAGCTACTCTGCTCCCTCAGCAGTTCCAGCATCCAGGACAGCAGAGTCTGCTCACCCCCTACCCTCAAGAAACTGAAAAGGAAAGCCAAGGAACAAATGTGCTACACTAGCACAGGAACCGACCCTCTGGAAATTGGGACTTTCCTCTAGAGCTGCGTGGTTACTGCCCACCACCACTGACTTCAGAACCTGTACAAGGGGTCATGGGACACCCACCAGTGTCCCCTCTACCCACTTGCTGAGGTACACAGTCTTCAAGAGGTTGACCTCAGGTTTCTTCCTGGTTGCATCTGATTCACTTTCCTGTCTTTGGCCGGATAGAGGTTTCGAGGTTTGGCTGGGCCCTTTTACTCAGTTCTGTAAGCCAGAGTTCCTGACCCTGCCTGTGAAACAGCAATAGCCACAATGAAGGACATCTTACCCTCTAGCGTTCTACTTGGTCCTGTCCTCCAGCCCTACATCTTTAGTTACGTAAGACAAGACTACTCATCCCCACCCGTAGGACCCCAGTTCTGTCACCTCGCTGGGTGAGTAGCCAGGCCCCTGTGTACCAGTGTGTGCCCAGAGGTTCACACCTAAATCAGAGGTGCCTGAGCCTCACCCCGAGATTCTGGTTGTGTTGTTATAGGGCTGGACTTAGGGATCAGGATTTTGGAAACAACCCAGATGATTCTGCATTACGGCAGGATTGAGCACCTCTCTTCCAAACCTTTGTCCATTGTACTGCCAGTGACAGGAAGCCCCTGTTGTCTCAGTTTTGCTAAGCGGGTGGATATTTGTGCCCACCAGGACCTTCACTTGCTGTGGTCTATCCTGACAGACCTCTTCATAGAAGTACCTGTCTTTGGCTTTCCCTCCACTTCTAATAAGAACAGGTTTAAGGCTTTGCACATAAATTGCAGGCTCCCCCGCTGCTAGGTTTGTCCACTTTCCAGCCTAGGACAGCATCTACATACCTCAGTACCCCCACTGGACCTGCCAATTCTTTCTCCCTCCCTTGGACAGCAGGGATCAGTGGTCCAGGAGAGTCCTCCTTGCAGACCCCTGGGGCCCTTGGAAAGAGCCCAACCAGTCATTTTCCTAGGCTGGGCTGAACTTGAAGTGGTGGGTGGGGGGTAGTGGCCAGGCCTGAGGTTTGGCTGCTTTTTGCCTGTTAAACAGATATGCAGATGAATGTCTTTAGACACCAATAATACAGAAGGTTTTAGTAACAAGACTTAAATCCTGAGAAAACCTTCTCCCTGCACCTTGGAAAAACCTCAGAGTAGAAGTTCACCCAGTGGTTGCTCCTCTCCCCCTTTCTTTTGCCACCCACACCCCAAAAGCAACTTTCCCCACATGGAAAAGTCCCCACATGGACTCACACATGGCAGCATGTGCACTTCTTTTATTATTAAATATAAAAGCAGCTTCCTATTTTTTAAATAGATATTTAAATGACCTTATATAAAATAATTCACTTCCAAGTATAAAAAAACTGCAGTCTCACAGTTTGTGAGCCAATGTTCCCTCCGGGCTTTCTCAGAGGAGGGAAGGGGTTCCTATGCAGTGGAGGTTCCAGAGTTTGGGGCTCCTCTGCTCTGATGTAGCCTGGTGCCCACAAAGAGCTTCTTGCAATGGGTTGTATTTGCTCTTCCGTTTTTAATAATATATGTTTAAGGTAGAGGGGTAGGAAAATGCCTTTTTTTTCTGTGTTTTTTCCTTCTATTTTAAAATATGTATTTTCTTGCATGGAAATAGTCTATAACTAGAAGGCTAAGTAAGCCCCACAAGAAAGTCTCCAGTGTCCTTCCCCTCTGCTGTCTCAGGATGGGGTGGTGGGGCCTACAGACCACCCTCTCCCCCTTGCCTGAAAGATTACGGACCCAGTAGCCAGGGAGGGCAGGAAAGGGGGACACAGCAGCATAAAGAGACCAGGGGCAAGTGAGAGCCCTGTCACCTGTGCCCAGGTCTCAGAGCCACAGGCAAGGTCTGGCCCAGGAAACAGAGGGCAACAGAATAGTTGTAAGTAGACAACCTATTTCTTGATTGCTCTCTTGCTTGGCTAGAGATGGCAGGGTGGGGTGGGTGAGACCAGGAGGGTGTCACTGCCTACCTGGGTCAGGTTTGGAGAAAAAAGGCCAGAAGAGGGCGGGGCTGGAGCATGCAGCTCAGTCTCAGGGGCTCATGACAGGACAGCCTACTCAGCTCCAGGCTGGAGGCAACAGGGGAAGGAGGCTGGACATCAACTTTAACCATAGGGGTACTCACATATTCTCAGACCCATTTTCATTCAGAGCTCTGCCTGTGGCCTTTCTGCCTCTGCCCACCTACTTTCTCCCTTCCGCTAGTCACTTCCCTCCTGGAAATGTCAAAGTGCAAGATGCAGAAACCTGGGCAAGGAACACAGCCTAAAGACCAGCTCCGGCTGGTGACCCAGGCAGTTCTCTCACAGCGCCACCCTGGGCAGTCGAAGGCCAAGGCAGGGGAAGGTCGGGGCTTAGGGGTTCCCTCAGCGGCAGATGAGGCCAGCTCAGTGCAGGAAGCTGAGGAGAGGCCAGAGGGGGTGGGAGAACATTCGGACGGATGGTCGCTCATGGGGATGGATGGGACAGGTTGTTCAGCAGGCAGGTTCAGTATTCACAGTGCAATGCCTTCCTTCATGAGGGGTGCCTCTGCTGGGCAAAAGAACTCTGGCAGGGGCTGTGGGTAGGAGGAGGCAAGAGCTTGGTCCTCCTCTTGGCATCATGAGCCAGGTCAGACAGGTCCTGAGGCAGGGCTAGTCTCCCCTCCTTCCTGGCTATCAGCTGAGGGCACTTAGGCAAGTTGAGGGTGTAGACCCCTTTAAGCTGTCAACACAAGTAGCCAAAGGCCTCCTCTTCCCGTCTTCTGGGCTGCATGCCTTTACGGGAAATCGGGCAGATGCTGTCCCGCCCTGTGAATCTCAGGCTTTCCTCTTGGGAAACAGGTCCCTGCCTGTCCATGTTGGATTCCTTGGCAGCAGCTGGGTCTTCTGCGCACAGGCTCTTCTGCTCCTTCTTGTGTGTCCTGGTCTCCCATGGGCCATACAGGCAGGCAGGTCCCTTGCCAGGTTCTGGCTTTGAGAGGAGGGTACAGCTCCTGAGGGAAAGGGTCCTGAGCTAGCTCACTGGCCTTCCTTGAGTGCAGGGAGCCTCCAGGGCCCACAATAAATAGTGACAGTGTGGGGGGCATCCTCCAGCCCTCTCTCAGTTAGTTGAGAGTCTAAGGGTTAAGATGGAAAGACCCCCATCAAGGCTGCTTTCATCCAGTCTTGGTCTGCAGGAGCTCTGGCAGTGGCAGGCCACATTCCCAGGAAGATGGCAGGAGAGGGTGGTGATGGACAGTCCCATAATGTCTCCTTCCATAAAGAGATAGTCCTGTGTGCCCAGCTGTAGGGAACAGAAGGAAAGAAGGCTGGTCAGCAAGTGGGAGTGTGGGGAGGGTCGCTGAGGACATGGTTGGGGGAGGTGTGGCATTCCTGTGGGCTATTGGCCGACTTCAGGCAAGACTTCCTCTGGTCCTTTCCCTGGCCTTCCAGGCCACCCCAGACACCACAGAGAAACCAGGCAGCTTTGCCTGGCAGCAGTCCAAGCCTCTGGCCTGACTGGCCTCACCTCCTACCTCTCCTCCTGGGGGACCAGAGACCACAAAATGAGGGAGTGGGGCTGGAGGAAGTCTAGGTCACAAGGTAGTGGGGTTATTGCTCATGCAGATGGGAACAGGGAACATGTTCTTGAATTTTCTACTGGACCCCTCTTCAGGCAAGGTCCTCTCACTTGTCTTAGACCAATGAACTAAGGGTGATTTCTGCCAGTTCTAGCAAAGAATTTTTCATATTCACCTCCATACCATTCCTCAGAGGGGTCTGCACAGAAGATAGTTGGGCAAAGGCAAATTAATAGAAAAAGTTTGGGTTTGAGGGACAGAGACTAGGGGCAATGCTATGAAGAGGGAGGACTCAGCTTGCCTACCCTTAGTAGTCCTGCATCCTCCCAGATGGGGTGAGGGACTTGCCTCTTATCATTCATGGAAGCCAAGGCCCTGCCCTCTCCCCACCCCACCCCCATCTTTGTCCCCTCGCCCAGCATCCTCAGAACGCTCTGTTCCACAGCAGAAATCCCCTGGATTCCATCCAACAGTTTGACTTTGGACCCTGTGTGGCGCCTCCCCCCTAATGTCCATACCCCCACTGGTCAAGTCTATGATGGGTAAGGACGGAAGATGGGACCTACAGCCTCTGGCTCACAGCCCATTCCCATGCTGGAGAGGAAACAAGGGGAAACTATAAACTGGACATGAGCCACACTGGTACAGCCAGGCCACAGGCTCTGCCAGGGCCATTAGGGAAGAAGGCCTCAGAGGCCATGCCCTAGCCTGTGACCCAGCTCACAGCTCCCTGGGGTTGAGGGCCTGAGACTTCTGCAGCTCTGTGTCCCTCCCTCAGTCTCCACTTCTGTGTGTTCCACTCATCTCCTCAGAGTACTGGTTAATCTGGACATAGACACTCAGTTCCCATAGGCTCCTGGAGCCTGCATGGGGGCCAATTTAGATCTGGATCCACTGAGCAAAATCTTGAAATTCCACCACAGTGAGAAACTTGAAATCTTGGGCAGGGTTGAGAGTTAGGAGTCAGGAAAAGAACGATTGGAGTATAGAGAGCTCAGGGCAGATGGCAAGTCCGTATAGGTGGCAGGGAGGAGGAAAACTGATGGCCCTTGGTAAGGGTGGCACAACACTGAACCCCAAAGTCCCTAGCAACTTTTACTGTCTGATTCAGTTCTGAGGCGCTCTGGACCCTTCTCTCAGGTGTTCCAGTGAGCCAGCTAATTCATTGCACCCATCTCCATGATCCATACTGCCAAGTGGGGGGGGGGGGAGCAGGATTTTATATATGAGTTACTGCTTGCTTTTATCCAAATAAATTTCCTTGGTTCTGAGCATCTGTCAGATTTCCTCTGTCTGGAGAAGGGAGTCCAGATTCCTCATCCTGCACATGGGACTGTTTGCTTACATGTGGCAAGGGGTTTAACTGGAAATTTGAATGGGCCATACAACTAGTTTGACATCCAGTCAATCGGCAGTTCAGCTAAGCATTCTGCCACCTAGTTAGCTAGTCAGCTCACCAATCAAGAACTAGTCAGTTAACAGTTACCAGCTAGTTGGCCGAATAGTCAATCAGCCAACCAGATGGTAAGATGAGTTGACTAGTTAATTGGTCAGCCAGAAGGCTAGTCAGTTAGTAAAATCTGGTCAGGGTTAATTGGTGATTTAGACCTGGAACCAGTCCCAGGCAGCATTTACTGAATTTTTGACAAGGATGGAGGGGCCCTGTCTGTCCTAGAATCAAGGATGGAAAATGAAGTGCAGAAAACGTAGAAGGTAGTTCCTGCCCTCTAGGGGCTTACAATCTTCTTAGTAGTGCAAAAATGTACATACACACATAAAATATAATTTTAAAATGCATAAAAACAACATCCAAATGTGTGCAAATTGATATAGTATTTGCCATATACAAAAGAGCAGAAGAGGTAAGAGTTAAAAGAGCAACTGGAGGGATGTGGAGACGTCAGGCAGGAAAGCTTCCCAATAGGCTGGTGTGGGCTGGGTTCAGATAGGAAGAATATAGGTCACATCTTCATCAACATTATGGGCAAGGACAATAAGTGACACTCATCAGTATGTGGGGGACACAACTAAGAGTTACGAAGTGACCAAATTAGGAGTTAAAACACTTTCAGTAGGCTCAGGGCATGAGCAGAAAGCAACAAGTAGTTTTAACAAAGGTGAACATACACTACATTTTGGCTAAAAAGGTTAAGCTGTCCAAGTATGGAATGGCGAAGGTCTACTCATGGGGAAGCAAACTGGGGTTTTTAATAGTCCACAAGCTCCACATATGACAATATATGATGCAGCTGTCAAAACTAACATGATCTTAATCTGCACGAGTAGAAGAGTACTGTCCAGATCAAGGAAGGCAAGAGTCCCACTGTACTCTGAGCGGTCAGACAACATCTGGAGTACTGTGTCCAGGGCTGGGCGCCACATTTTCAGAGGGGCATACAAACAGGTGTGTCCAGGATGGTGAGGGGGTCTGAAAACCATATCATATAAGGAATGTTTGAGGGGCTTGGCCACACTAACACGGAGGATTCTTAAAGGGACATGAATGGTTGGCTTTAAATATCAGGCCTTATTAGAAGATGAGATGATTAGTTGGGGATGGGGAGAAGGGAAGGCAGCTTTGCCGGCATAAGGGAGGAATTCCTGTGTTGTGTGCAGGTGGAACAGTCTGGCATGCAGGGAACTTGCCTGGAACTGGGAGTGTGTGACAGGGAGCTGGCTGACTCCCTGCTGGGGATGTAGAGTGGGCCCTTTTAGGATGGAACACTGGACCAAATGACCTTTTAACAGCTCTGTCAAGGCTAAATCTCTATGGCACCTGATTCTAAAACAGGGAGGCAGCCATAACCTTGGCTGGGGAGCAGGACCAGATGAGGCACAGTCTGGCAAGAAGTGGATGCAGAGAAGTTCAGAGCTCAGCACCAAGCTAGGAGAACTTGTGTTTGAAGGGGCTGGCGTCCATGCAGAGGCTAATGAAAATTCCCCAGAGTGGTAAAGACCTTGTAAAAGCCTCATTAGAGGAGGAGGAATGCGCTTGCTTTGGGATTGAATGTGTCAACAGCAAGAATAGAAACATAAAGCAGAAGTAGCAGTAACTAAGTCTCCGTGGGGGAGGGGCACAGGAGTACAGGGGAGACCTGAGGCCTGGAAGGGATGGGCCTTGGTAGAATGAATGAAATGGGAGTGGGGTAGAGGAGAGGAGGTTAAATGTGTGGGAGCTGGTGGCTTCTGCAGCAGGGGAGGGTTACTGGAGATAGTTCTTTTTAAGGGATAGAGGGTAACAAAATGAGAGCCTTACCTTGGAATCCTTTCTATACTGGCAGTTCCACCCCTCGGTCCTCATCCTGGGTCAAGGGGCTGCAGGCAGAAAACAGGGCTGACATGAGACTTTGTGAGGAGCATAGGACTGAGGGAACCCCCTAGCTTATCCCAGACCCTGCACCTGCGTTCCATCAACTGCCCACATCTCTGATGATCAGGAGAGAGGCCCTTCTTTCTTGGTACCCACCCTGCTCTGCAGCTCTGGTTTATTAGGGCCAGGGAGAGAAGCCTCTCCTCCAATCTAGAGGGGAGACAGCCCCTCCCTCAGTCCCACTCCAACTTCTCACCTGCCCTCTGGTCGCCCCACAGAGAAATTCAATGTTGGAGGCTCTCGATGGCTCTGGTAACAAGAAAGAGTTGTCTCACCGAGGTGCTGGCATGCCCCCGAGCATTACTGAGAGAGAATTCCTTTAGCTACCCCAAAGCATACACAGTTAAGGGAGACTTCAGGACCTCTTGAGGATGGGTGCTCCTTCTCCTGTCCCCTCCAAGGCAGAATACCACCTATGGGCCTTCAGGTTCCCAGAACAGCCTTCCCCTCCTCTCCTTTCCCTCTTCTACCTGGTTGCTCAAATATTCTCTTTTCTGTATATTTCTTTTCTCATTCCCTCTCAATGATATTGAGGCTGGAGACCTCTTGATTTTGTTATTTATTTGTTTGCTTGTTTATTTTTGAGACAGGATCTCTGGCTGATCTAGAACTTGCTATGTAGATCAGGCTGGCCTTAAACTCACAGAGATGTGCCTGCCTCTGCCTCTGGATTATTGGGGTTAAAGGCACATGCCATCACCACACCTGGTACCCCCTGATTCTTGAAGCGACAAGAATCACCACCTTCTACCCTTTGGGTTGTCATCCCCACCTCCCAGCAACTGCAGAGCCTGTTGGAACCTGGCTGTCCTCTAACCTGCCGTATAGGCTGCCCCCTCTCCTGGGGTTCTCCTTACCCTCCATTTCCACCTGTAGAACAGGAGGCCCCCAACAGCCAGCAAGACCAGAATGATGCCCGGCACCAGCAGGTGGAAGACAAACTCAGAGTTGTTGGAGTCAGAGGATACCGCATTTGGAACCTCATGGCCTGTGTTTGTCAAAGGAATGGAGTTAAAATGGGCCACAGGCCTGACTGCCCTCTCACTTGCTGGTCCTCCTTCCAGCTCTGTGGGGCTCCTTCGATCCCTGGTACTTCTCTTGCCCTCAAGCTCTCTGAGGGGCAGCACAATTCCCCAAGAGTGGCTTCTGGGGAGCAGTGACTGAGCAAAGCGGGTGGCTGGGTTGCTGAGGTCCTGTGGACCCAGTGTCGAAATGTGGGGAGAGCCTGGCTCCTGGTGGTCTCCAGGCAACGTAGATGAACCATCTGTCTTCTCAGGAGTGTGATTCTGTGTCTGGCCAGTGGGTCTCGTAGCGTTCACCTCTGGCAATGGGGTGTCTGTTTCTGCTGGCTGCTGGTCCTCTGTTGATTTATGGAGTGGAGAAGATGCTGAGAGGTCTCTGGATCTGTCAATCTCTGCCTGGATGCTGTCCTCTACAGGCTTGGAGGGGGAAAGCTTTGCTTCCTGGGTCAAAAAACCCTCACTAGCCTCTCCAGAAGCTTCTTCTAGGACCCAGTTAGTGCCCAGTGAAGATTTAAGGATGGCTTCCACAGCAGGGATAGGGGCCTCTGCAGAAGGATGAGGCTCTGAACCCTCAGTGAGTCTGTCCCCATGGTTTGGGGTCTCTGGTGACTCGAGGCTCTGGCAGGTGCTTCTGGGTAGTCGCTGCTTGGCATTGCCTGGGTCCTCTGTGCGAAGGGGCTGCTCACTGGGCAAGAGGGAGTTGCCCTCTGTCCTCTGAGAATCATCCCAAGCCAAGCCAGCCAGAGGGGCCATGGAGGGGGCAGGGGGCTGGTGAGGGGAGGTAGAGGCCAGGTCACTGCTAGGGGTGGCTTTAGGGTACAGGCAGTTGCAATCAGGCTTGGTCACCACATCTGAAAGAACCACAGAGAAGGGGAGAGAGAAAGATGGGGAGGAGATAGTGTCACCAGCCTCTAGCACAGCTCCCCCAGAGGGGTAAGAGGGGGTAAGGCCGTGGGGCATGGGAAGAGGACCCTCTTCTTCTAACCCAGCCCTGGGGCTGGGGAGAGGGCAAGGCAGCAATAAATGATCATGACACAGAACTCAGGCAGCAGGGAGCAATATTGGACAAGGAGGTAGCAGGGTATCATGGACAAGGAACCAAAAGCAAGGTACAGACAAACAGGAGGACTTGAAGAAGACCACAGGACAGTGTACAGCTCTAGCTGACTGGCTACCAAGCCAGGGGTAAGCAGGGGTCAGGCTAGGGAACTGAGCAGTAGCTCCTGGATTAACACAAGACACTCAGAAGCCCCCGAGACACTGGTTTCATGCACAGCCAGGAGCCAGACCACCACAGCCACAGCCACAGCAGGAGAAGGCTGGCTCTGGGAAGCAGCCAAAGTTTGGGACTTTGGGATTGAAGCACTAACGCTGGACTTGAGTATTGTCCCGTCGCAGGGCCTCATCCCCTGCTTGGGGAGGGAGGCTGAATGCAGGACACATGTGGCACAGGACGCAGAGATGAGGACACGCAGGGTGCACAGGTAGGGAGAGTTTGAATGATGTTCAGACTTCAAATTCAGCCTTGTCCCTTGAGGGGACATCCAAGGCATCCTGGGGACTTCTGGAGCCAGGGTATCCTGGTGTTTTGCAGCAGGGCTCCTGGAACAAGGACCCTGACTGCCAGATGAAGCACCTGCTTTTTCCATGGACTCCCCATTTATTCAGCCAGTCTGCAGAGCCAAGGGGAGAAGCCACCATGCCTACATGGCTTTCTGAGAAAGGTCCCCTTTCCCTCTCACTACCATAACAGCCACCAGCATGAGCCTTCTTGACGCTGCCACATCAAGTAAGGCAGTGAGACAGTACATGCAGGCATAAGTCAGTGTACATGCACACACATGTCAGCAAAGACATGTGCCAAGGACCCTGCGGTACATGAAGCCACATGAGTACATAAAACACACAGAAACAGACTTAGCAGCCAGGCTGCCTCTGGGATCCCCCTGTCCCCTTATTTCACCCTACATACACCCTCCCTGTAGCTGGCCCTCCTGTGCTTACCTGGGCTGGAGCACTTAGCAAAGCTTTTGTTGCAGTTCTTGCTAAATATATTCCAGTCTTTTTCAAGGAGATTCTTTGTTTTATTAAAGACATCCTTGATTTTCTCCAGTAACTGAAGTGGAGTCTCATGGAAAGTTCGGACACAGTCCTGGAAGGAGAGCAGAGACCCCTTCATTGAGCTTGAGCATGGCCCTCCTCTCACTATTACTTCTGGCAAATTCTCTTGGGCTTTCTCACATGGATTTTCTTTTCCACTTTTGCTTCCTCCCTCTCATCTCTGAGGTTGAGAAATATGTCATTCACCCACAGATCCAGCTAACATATATTTAAATGCCATGTGTATGGTAATTTACCTGGGCATCATGCAAGGGACAAAAGAGAAGTGGTTTTCCTGGCCAAGCTGGACACTGAGTCCAGCAGATGCTAGCACTAAACACATTGTTACAAGAGAGTGTCCTGAGCCATCTGAATGTGTATAACTAAAGAGATCTAAACGAGGCCCCGGGGGAAGATTGCCAAAGGGGCAGCTAAAAGATGAGCCAGGGAAGAGAAGGAGGTGGGGTTAGGAACGATAGAAGATGCAGGAGTCCTGATGCAGGAAAGCATGGAGTGTCAAAAGATTGAGAGGAGGCTGGAGTGGTTTCAGTACTGTCATCTAGGAGGAAATTGGCAAGAGATGCAGCTGCAGAGAGTTCTGCCAAGGCCAGGGACTTGTTGACCCTGCCAGGAACTTGTAATTTTTATCCACAGAGCCAATAGGAAACTGAAAAATTGCTCAGGAGGTGGACCGTGGTATAAGACCTGAATTTTAGAAAAATCGTCTTGGTATGGTGTAGAGAACAGATCTGAGGAGGCCAGAGGAAATGAGCTCCTTGGCTGGTGCACGTTTTGGAGAAAGTGCCAAGGATGCCCTGCTCTGCCTGCTGAGCGGTTTTTCTCTTCTGCAGTGGGTCCAGGTGCTCACACCCACTGCAGTTCTGAGAAGCCACACCCTCCTGGAATCATCCCACCTTACCAGCTGCTCCTTCAGGTTCTGTGCCAGACTGTGCCTTCTAAATACTGCAGTGCCTCGGGGTTCTGCTCTGGGCTCACCTCCTCTTCCACAGCAGGTTGTGCTATGTGCGGTTACAGTGTTGTCTACAGCTTATTTCCAGAATGCCAAGTTCTCCCTTAAACTTTCTGAGCTATTCAGCGAAGAACAGTAAGTTTTCCAAGGCTACTATAAAGTCCTTGATTACATCACTATATCTCCCCAGCCTGCCCATAGCAGGCTTATAACAAACAGTTACTAGACAAATGAATGGAAAGACCTGGGCTCAGCTTCATCACTCAGCGACTAGGAACTGCTTTGCTTGGATTCATCTTCTTGTCTGTGATGTCAGGACAACAATACCCAAGCCTCTCCCAGGAGCTGCTAAGGCAGGCCAGCTGGCTCTTTCTGGCATGTGTCTTTATAAAGCTCTTTGCCTCAAACTTGACCTTATGTGTTGTAAAAGAAACCAGACATCTTCACCTGGAACCCTGACACCCAATGTTTCTCACAATGGAGGTGCCTGCTGGGTCAGGAGCTTGGAATCCTTTTTTGAGAGGCGAGACTGGACCTTGGCTCCTTGAGCTTACGTTTTGCCTCCTCCCTCAGCATGCACTGCGTGAATAGTCACTGAGCCATGGGAGTCTGAAGACCTTCTAGCTCAACCAATGGTGGGGCAGCTTCAAAAATGTAGTTTCCCAGGCCCATGGGCCCAAGGAAGTAGAGTCTCTAAGGGTGTATGCTGAGACTCTGCCTTTTAAACAAGCTCTCCAGGTGATCTGCTGGCACTTTAATGTTGGGGAAGCATAGGTTTAATGCTGGTAGGAAAGAACCGCCCCTTCCTCAACCAAACAGTCAGTCCAGATAATCTGGTTTTCGGTTCCCTTTGGGGGCAAGTTCTTCCACCAGGTGGTCTCTATTTCCTCTTTCTTTTCTCCCTGATCTGCTTCCAACAGCAGTTTCCATGTTGCCACATCAAATGGACCAGTGGATGCTCAGCCTCATTTGATAAAGCGCTGGGTCCTTCCATCTGGAAGCCCTGAGGTGCTGCCCTCCTGTTTCCCTCCTACTTGAGGCTACACTTCATTCAGGGTCCTGGACCTCTTCTCAGTTGTACAGTTCTGTGGCCCCACAAACCGCTTCTGTGTACCCAGCAGTCACAATCACGACCGCCTCCTGCAGCTGTCTGATGCACCCCACACTAAACCGAGCCACTCTGCCTGTGGTCATCCTTATTCTGACATCAGTGAGATCTCCAGGGGCTCAAGATGAATGCATGCTGACTAACTCTTCCCCTTCGATCCCCATCTGCCCGGGGGAAGCACATCCACTCACCTTCAGTTTTCCTGCACCACCAACACTAGCATGGTTGAGCTTCCCACTGGTCTCCAGATCTCCATTCTTGTTCTCTATAGCCTACTCTCCAGACCATCACCAGAACAGTCTCACATCATAAGTGACGTTGCGTCATTCACTAGTTTATGGTGGCTTCTTTCAGATTTAAGACAAAAAGTCCCCTGTCTTTGAGACCTGACTTCCCTCTGTCCCCTCTGCATCCCATGCCTGGGCCCTGCTGAGTCCTTTGGGTCCCTGAACGCAAACCTTTCTGGTCACTCTTGGGCTTCAGCATAGTACTGCTCGCTCGGGACTGTTCCTCCATCTGGGCCCTTACTGCTCTTACTTGTGCTGGAGCTCCAGCTAAAGTTGTCTGCATCCTCATTAAGCTAGCATTCCCTGTTGCCCTCCGTGTCCTCTCAGCCATTACTCAGGCCTCTGCTCCCCTGCTCTACACCCATTCCCTCCCCTCTGTCTTCACAACTGGGGGGGGGGATTCGCATTCTTTGATCATGGCTATTTCCTGTTGTCCAGAACAGCACTTTAGACATAATGGTCTCTCAGTAATTGACCATTTATCTACATGGATGAACAGTCCTTCTGGTTATATTCACAGATGCCATCATTTAAGAGCTGCCTTCCTCACTTGACCCTAAGCTCTATAAGGGTGGGGACTGGGGATTTCCTGCTCCAAGGGTATCAACAAGGTCCAGCACTGTGCCTCCTGTCCAATGAGTACTTGGTGAAGGTGGATGGAGCAAAGAAATGGATGGGTGAGTTAGTGAGTGAGTGAGGCTCAGGCAAGGCAAGCATATGGGGCTGGGGGAGACCGCCACGCCTCCCTCAGCTCCTTCCCGGGTGCTCTAGCCCCAGAACCACCCTACCTTGTTCTCCTCTTTGTAATCGGTGGTGAAGCAGTTCTTCAGTCTCAGAGAGAGTTCCTGGAGCCTCTCGGTGGCATTGGCATTGGGAGTGTTGTCTTTAAAGCGCATGTTCTCCTCAATTATGTCTTTCACCAGAAAAAATGCCTTCTTAAGGTAGCAAACGGTATCATTCTGGAGTACAGGAGACAGGACTTAGGGCCTGACTGAGGTGGCCCGGGAATCCAGGCTTTCTATGGGAGGACTGCCACCCTAGGCACATGGAGGACTGCAGCCCGCCATCCTGTGCCTGTTGGGGTGGGGGGAGCACACCACCCTGGTGCTGAGCATGATCCCCGTGACTTGTCTTTTATTTTTTTCTTTGAATCAACCATAACTGAGAGTTGAGCTAGAGTGAAGGGTAGGTGGGGTCTGATTAGAGAGCTTTGGATTTCCAAAATGAGGCTTTTTTCAGGATGAACACACACAGGAAGGGCGAGTTTCAGCCTCTGTCCCTCAGCTTTTCCTGACTTCTTTCATCTTACTTTCACGGAAGTCCTCAGCCATAGAGCCCCTTCAGACCCTCCAGAATAGAGAGATACTGGGGACTGCCTTTTTCCTCCATGGATGCAGTAGTTGGTTCTCTAGTGCCCACCAGTAAATATGTGTCATGGTTCAAGTGAAGGAGTAAGAGAATGGATGAGTGAAACCCTGGGGCTATGCAGGCCATGACGTTTTCACAGAGGTGCATGGGTCTAGTGCGTGAGAGCGCAGAGATGGAAGCAATTCTGGACAGACTGGTTGTTCTTCTTGAGGTACACAGATCTCCAGAAAGGTGTGGCACAGGGGACAGTGAAGGACATGGAAAGGTAAGACAGACATCACAAAGAACTGATGTAAACGCTGGGAAGTAGAAGGAAGCAGAGAAGGGAAATGAGAATATGGTGGGGTAGGTGCTGGAGATTTGGAATTAGACTGCCTATGCTTTCTCTTGGAGCCATGGGGTGGGGTTCCTAACAGGTAAGGAGAAAATGAAGGCTTTGGGGTTTCAGAGAGCTCCCCCTAGTGATAAGATGAAGAGTGCCCTAGAATCAGGGAAGTTGGTTAGGAAGCCTCCAAAGGATGGATGGGGAGGATGGAGAGACTGCATCCTAAGGTGCAGAGGCAGTTTTAGCAGTACTTGATGGCTGGTTGGTTAGGTGTGGGGTAGAAAGCCAGGTTAGACTGCCTTCCTCACTCTGGCTAGTGGATGGAGGAGATACAATCTTCCTTTAAAAAAAAAAAAACAAGCAAGCAAACATGCTATAACATCCCTGGCTTCAAATTAGGCCTCTATCACTTAACTAGCTATGCTCCTAAATCTCTGTGTGGGTAATAAATATTTGTGGACCTCAGAGTGGTAATGTTAGGGTTAACTGGGAAATGTGCCTAACATTTGGCGAGTGCTTAATAGGTGTCAGGTCAAAGGAAGGAAACAGCAAAGACTTAAACTCCGGACCCTGCCCACTGGTAGTTGATGCTTGAGGGCCCAAGACGCCTCACATTCTCATCCTGCCCTGCTCTAGGCTTTCTGCTGCATTCATGCTGTTCCATGCGACCACCCTGGGGGCAGGTAGTGAGCACTCACTAAACACCTGGGCCTTGCAACAGTTACTACTCACCTCGAACTGTTCCTGGTCTACAAAGTCAAAGGTAATCTGGCATGAGGTTTCCATTTGGCTGTCAATCTGTGAGACAGAATAGATCAATGATTACATGGAACCTATAAGCCAACTTAGCTTCAGAATGGAACCCTGGTTCTTGGGTGAATGAAGTTTTAATTTCCTCTACCTCCCTAAAACAATGCTGGAATGACAGAGCCACAGCTAGGAGGAAAGCCGTAGCTTCCAAATGTCCAGGGGGGATTAAAACAAAACAAACAAAACAAACAAAAGCCCTATGCTTTGATCTATAACACATCCAGTCTGTTATAAAGAGGAATTATCTTTAGGAAAACATAAGATGTAATCTTTTTGGGAAGCAGTTAGCACCCTATCATGAAAAGAATTCGAGCAGGGGGTAGCCAAGCTCTGGGGAGTCTGGGTCTCTAGCCCCAGCCTTTCCGTGGAGCAAGTTCTTAACCTGGGAGAACACCATGCCACTCATGTACCTTGGCTTGCTATGGAAGCTGCATTAAAAAAAAAAAGTGGTGTTGAGGAGGGAGGTTGGGAGGCTCAGCTCCAGGACCCAAATTCAGAGCTCTGAGTTGGCCTTACCCGTTGGTACCCCACCCTGTTGATAAATTCTTTACTGAGAGGGACATAAGCCATGACAGCAACTGGACCCTGACTGGGGATGGCATTTAGAATTGTTGATGATTCTGTTGACCCTATTAGAAACAGATCTGAGTTCCTTCGTGGCCTAGATGAGCAGAGCACCCCAACCTCAGGGTAAGGGTCAGGGAAGTGAAGGTAGAAGGCTGAGAGTTTGGCTGGAGCCTCCCATCTAAATTTGGGTGGGGCCCTAGTGCCAGGCTGTCAGAGGATCTGGCTATCCAGGAGCTGGATAAACCATCTGGACCCAGGAGGCAGACCAGGCTGGCTTCCCAAAGGAGGCATTCTCTGAGTCAGCGCAGGGTCACGGAGTCTTTTAAAGTCCATAGTGGACATTCCTGGGCTACCATTAACTCAGGCAACCAATTAGAAGCCCGCCCTACCCATTGCCTATAGGGGACCCAGATAAGGCTTCAGAGTCGAGGGGAAAACCTAAGGTCCCCCCCCCCACCCTGAGAAGATCAGTGACAGAAGTATCAGGACAGCCATGATCCAGGCAGCTCTGCTTCCTGCAAGCCCTCTCTTTGACTGTGCCTTTGGGCTGCTACCTCAGTTTCCTCAGTGAGGAGGAGGGGTGGTCTCATACTCACCAGTTGCTGCAGGACCTGCAGGTGCCCATTCCCAATCATGTGGCTACAGTGTTCCGACACCTCCTTGGCAATGCTCCTGCTCACCAGGAGACAGACCAGCAGCAGCCGGGGGCCCAGCCATGTCTATGACAGAAGGGAATCATGTCTCTCCAGTGCTTCCTCTCCCCAGCTACCCCCATGGCCCACTAAGGACAGAAAACAAAGCCCTATTCCCCTAATGCCTCACACCCCAGGATGTAGCACTCTCCAAATTAGATTTCTCATCAGTCAGGGTGCCACTTTGCTCTTTCTTTGATAATAAACCAAATGCCATCTTTTCCAAGATTAAACCAGGCCAACCCAACAACACAGCTTTGGGAGGTGTTGAGACAGGGTTTGTCTGTGTAACCTTGGCTGTCCAGGTAACTGACCCAAGCTAGTTGCCACTCAGGCTACCAGCTCATGGTGTATATGGTGTGGAGGACACGACCTGGACATGGAGATGTACAAGTCTGTAGACCAGGCTGGCCTTGCACTCACAGAGATCCACCTGCCTCTGCATCCCAAGTGCTGGGATGAAGGCATATGCCACCATCCAGCTAACAGAACTTAAAAAAATTAAAAAGATTTATTTAGTCCTGTTCTGTGTTTATGAATGTTTTACCCGCATGCACGTATGCCTACCTTATGCATGCTTCTTGAAACTCCCTGGACCTGAAGATTGTATAGATTGTATAGAAGATTGTAAGCCAGCACCATGTGTGTTCTGGGAGTTAACTTGGGTCCAGTGAAAGATCAACAAGTGTTCTTAGATGCTGAGCTATCTCTCTAGCCCACAGAGAACTTCTAATGATGTTAGTGGTGTGCCAATCTGTGTAAGTTCTCGTGGATGGGAAACTCCTCAAGGGTAGAGTTTCCTGTCCTTTCAACTTTAACGCTGAGGCAAATCCTTTGTAAGCTGGCTTCAAGTTTGTGGTCAGACAGTAGCTCTCAGACCACAAGCATCCTGCCTTTCTTCCTACCTGGTTCCACAGGTCTGGCGCTATGGGGGGAACTCTGGGACCAAATTCCATTTCACTGGGAACTCAACCTAAGTGGGAGACCTCCTGGAGCTTTGGACTTGCATTTCGAGGAGAGTACAACTGACTAATCAAAGACAATGGTGTGTTTCACCGCTGACATCTGCCTATCTGAGACCCATCAGACACTTCATCTAGTCAGCAGACTCTTGCCACAGCAAGGAAATTCTCCCCTTTTTTTATCAGCACCCACCTGGCCCAGCAGCTGCTCATTTCTAGAGAAACAGGTCTGGCTCCTCATACCTGACTTGGTCCTTTCTTTCTCCTTTCTTCCTTCCTCCTCCCCAAGATCCTTTCATCACTACAGCTCAATGGGGCATCCCAGGGATTCCATCCTGAGGCAGAGGGGCTCTTGGGCTTCCTTTCCCTGGTCTGAGACTGCCTCCAAGGAGCTCCTGAACATTCTGGCAGCTGATGTCCCCCAATTCAGGGAAATGCTGGCAGGGTGGAGTGATGACTGGCACCCTCCTAGATCTGGGCTCTGCCCCAATAGTCCAGATGATGAGACAAATGCTGCAAATAGGAGCACATTGAAAAAACCCTGGGAGGCTGTGAAACAGTCCACAACAACGCTGTTTACATCTAAAAGTCCACAGCCTTGCCAGTGTGTACCAGGGGGAAAGGCAGCATTGGCTGGCAGTGATGAGGGAAGAGGGACTTCAGTGAGGTTTTAAAGGGTGGCAGACAGAGGTGGGGATCAAGAGAAGAGGCACAGGGTTGCCCAATGCCATTAAGCACAGGGTCTGTTAGGGTCCTGGCCTGACCTCAGAGGCAGAGTGTAGAAGAAGGTTCAGACAGCCATGGGGTGATACTGTGCTGGGCACTGTTGGGCAATCGAAAGTTAGCTCTGAGTGGCATCCCAGACCTTCAGAATGTCACACTTAGGACCTGGTAAAGGAAATGACTGTACAGAAGGTAACTGACCCAAGCTAGTTGCCACTCAGCCTACCAGCTCATGGTGTATGTGGTGTATGTAGGACCTGGGCATGGGGATGTTGAAGAAGACCTCAGTCCTGGCACTTCAAGTTATTGGTGTTTGAAGATAGCAAGGTGAAGAAGATATTACCCCAGGGATACCTGGCTTTTGGTGACATATCAAGAATGCACAGGAATAATGCACAGCTACCATTTGAGAGACTAACTTCAAAGATGACCAAAGGGGGCCCCATCCTAGATCTGTAACCCTTGTGCTACCATAGACAAGGATACAGATGGGCACCCAGGGGTTAATACTCTAGCTTACATCTGGCTGGACAGGCTCTTCCTGGCTTGCTTCTTCCTCCCACCCACTGCTTCAGCCTCTCACTATGGGAGCAGCCCTGGAAAGAAACTGCTGCAGTCTCAGAATGCTTCAAGACATCACGTTCCATTTCCCAATCAGTAAGGTCTCGGAGAAACCTAGCATGACTGGCCCCTCTGACTGATCTGGTCTAAGTGGCCTTCTTTCCCCTTATTTCCCCATGGTGCCTCTTCTTTTTGCTTGTTGTTTCTGTTCCTTCTCTTCTTCTCCTCCCAACCCCATCTCCTACCTCTCAGCTGGCCCTCTCTCCCAGAGGATCTCCTCTTCTCTCTCAAACACCTGCAACTCTCTCCTGACCTCGAGGCTTTCCCTCTCATTCTCTTCAGAAGCGAGCCCACTTGCTGTTCACTGAAAGTGCCACCCTGCACTCCCTAGGAGCCAGAGCATTATCTGCTGCCACTTTTGGGAGAAATTTCTAGCAGCCCACCAGCAGCTCTGCAGCTGGGAACTCTCATCCCACTCTCCTCAGCCAGCAGCTGAGCCCAGAATAGCTCCATCCCACTGAACCAAATTCGCCAAGAAAAAAAGGTTTAGGGTTAGCTTCAGGCCATCCCTGGAGTTCCATTTTCCTCAAATAGTCACCTAAGTCCCTAACAGCTCCTGCCCGTAGTCTGGAGCAAGGAGCAGCATGCCCATCTCTTTACTTCTGACAACAAGTTGCTCAGCACAGGTCCTGACATTCTAAAGCTGAGTAGCCCTAAATTTTCCCTACCCAGAAGGCCCACTCCCAACTAGGGCCTAGAAACATGTGCAACAGCCAAAGGAAGATGCCGACTGGAGATGATGCCACACACGGGTCTGTCACTCAGTACCTGGAGACCGGTTGATCATCCTGGCAGATCCTGGGCCTGTGCCGATTGCTGCGAACCTCTCTCTCCTGCCTGTGGGTGGCTCAATTTTTTCCTCCGTTCAATGGGGTGAACAGCCTTCCCTTTATCCCTAAAAGTGCTATAGCCCCAGAGCAGCTGCTGAACTACTGCGGGCCTCAGCCCTAGCGCAGAAGCGGTTAGGAAGCCGGAGCCTAGGGCCGAGATGCCTGAGCTGCGGGCGTTGAAGGGGCTGTACGCTCGTGGGGCCACGCCGAGCCGCCTGCTGCTGCAGAGCTCCCTCCCTAGCCCTGCCCGGGCCCCGCACAGCGGGTGCAGCTTACCGATGAAGGGCAGCGCCCCGCGGCGCCCCGCGCGGTCATACGGGCAGCTGGGTCCCGGCCCGGCGTCTTGGCCGCCCTAGTTCGCTCACTCCGTCGCTTGCTGCAGGCTAGAGAGGCTGCGCCCCGGCCGAGGGCCACGCCGCTGTCCCGGGATGCAGAAAACGGCAGCCACACGGAGAGCACCGAGGCAAACTTTCACTTTCCTCTGGCCGAGCTTCGCTGGCCAGCCCTCGGCACAGCCTTTTAAGCGGGAGGGCTGACGGGGCATGTGGTTTATGGGAAATCACCCTGGCCCTCCGCCAGACACACACACACACAAACACACACAAACACACACGCTCACACTCACAGGCACTGACACATACACCCCGGAGGCCCACTGAGCTGCCGCCTCCCTTCCCCCAAGCGTGCCGCCTGGTCGTCCCCGCTAGCTAGCTTTCTTCCCAGTCTCTGTGGCTGTGCTAGCTCCGCAGCCTTCAGCAAAGTAACCAGGGCTCCACCGCCCTCCCCCTCCCTTCTCTGGATAAGACACAGCCTTTCCTTCTGTGCTCACCACTCTTGTCAATCTCTTGTGATTGCCTTCTTTCTAATGTTGTCCCCTAGGGACTTTCCCTCCAGACCCGAAAATCCTCAAATCGGAACAGAAAATGGACAGGGTGCATTGAGAAGGACCTGAACGGGGATGGACCAACCATGGAAAACCGGGGCCTCTCTGCTGCAGTTTGGTTCAACACCTTCATGGAGCCCAGGTTGGCAGGTTGGCTTGCTCCTTCCTATGCACCCATCAAGAAATCTACTAAACCTCCTGCCCCCTGGTTGTGGGGAGAAGTGGGAAGCAGGGAACAGCCTGGCAATCCAGCTACCTGGCCAGGAGAGGAGGGCCCTAGTCCTGTGACACCTAGCAGGGTGGTGCTATACTCTGTGCCAGAAGGTTCTTCAGATGCTTGACCCATGAATGATGCAAGAACTGGCTGGTACCCTGCTCCTGGGATGCCAAACCCAGCTGTGGTGGAAAGGCTAGTTAGTGTACCTGGGCTCCAGAGTTCCCTCAAAGCTTTTGGGCATGCATTATGGAGACAATTAATCACATTTTGTCTGTACATGATAATGAATCTAAATGAATCAAGAGGAGCCTATAAATTATACTGCCAACATCAAAATCTCTTTCCTTCTATTCAGTATGACTCAGTGTGTTTCAATCCCTCCATATCTACCCCATCTCTGATGAGTGGCCTGGTCTCAAAGAGGCACCTTTTGTCACTTGGCCTACATATTCCTCTAGCTTCGAGCAATGATTTTATTCTCACATACCTTTGCTCAGGCTGGTTCCACTGACATGCAGGCTTCTTTCCTCCATCAATCTTAAGGTGAATGCCTCATCTTTTAAGGTTATAATAACATCTCATTTTCCTCCAGCAAAGCTTTCTGGGATGCCCCTGGCTGATGGATAGTTCTTTTTTCCTGTGTTCCCACTGGACTTAACCCATTCATTCCCCATAAGTTGGCATTCATTCATTCATTCTCTACGTTACAGTGGTTCTCAACCTGTGGGTCACCAGTCCCTTGGGGGGATCAGGTCACATCAGATATCTTGCATATCAGATATCTACATTATGATTCATAACAATAGCATATTATATTATGAAGTATCAATGGAGTAGTTTTATAGATTGGGGTCACACAACATGAGGAACTGTGTTTTAAAGAAGGTTGAGAAGCATTACAGTATTTCAGGTGATACTGGTGGTTACATTTATCTTGCACCCCGAGATGGAGACTTCCTCTAGGTGGCACTCCATTTCACTTACCTCTGAGCTGACAGTCTTAGCACATTAATAGGAATTCAGTTAACTGTGCAGATGGAATGAAGGAGTAAGTCATTTGACAAATGTTCACTGCTACTGCAAAACAGGCCACATGCTGGACCCTGGAGTTGTAGCAATGAACGTGATGATATAGTCCCTACTCCTTCTCATGGGTTTGTGAGCCACTGGAAGCTGAGGGGCTGAGGTAGTGACTGGTACTCAACCTCCTGGAGGAATGCAGCAGCAGCATTCAGCCATAGGAGATATGGTCAAGGATTGAGGGAACGTTCTTTTAAGAGGTCTTAATAATAACCAAAGAATAATAAAGATTTAACCTCAGTTCTTCAGATTGACGAGAAGCTAGAGGAAGTCGTGTAAGCATGAGAAGCCTGCAGAGCGGCTGAGAAGAGGGTTGGTTTCTACTGCTTACATCCTCCCTTGTAAACTAGGTTCTGCCCCAGGCTCATGAAGCCTGGAGTTAGAGCTAAGCTGATTCTGGAAGAGTGTGTGCCTCTTCTTCATCAGCATAAGGACAAGCTTAGTCATCCACCATGTTAGTACAAGGTGTGGAATCCCCCTCCCTACTCTTCCAAAACCCTTCACATAGTAGGGTTTGAACCTGACCCCACCACTTAAAATCTATTTGCCCTTGACATCTCTGCCCAGTCCTTGGCTGTGTGGCTATAGATACACATTTTTTGGCCTCAATACCTATAAAATGGAGCCATTGATTTCCCTTTCATCGAGGTGTGAACTGAAAGAGATTATGTGTGTGTGTGTGTGTGTGTGCGTGTGCACATGTGTACATTTGTGTGAAAGTCAGAGGACAGCTAGTGGAAGTTGGGTCTCTCTTTCTACCATACAGGTCCCAGGGACTGAATTATGGTCATTAGGCTTGGCAGCAGACATCTTTAACCACCAACCATCTCACCAGCTTCCATTTTATTATTATTTTTTATTCTCTAACAATGACACAAAAGTGGTGTTGTGGACTTGGAAATCTCAATACAGAATTGTCTCCCAACTCTACACTCACCTTCTGTGTAACTTTAGGCAAATCTCATCTCCTTTCTGTTCTTTGCTCGTTTGCTCAAAGACAATGCTAAGATCTCTGTTCCTGTGGACTTGTCGAGGGAAGAGCTGTACTTCCACAGGAGGACCTGTGATCACCTTATTGTCTTGCTTTAAAATAAGATGTTGTGCTCCTGGTGGACAGACAAGCTTTGCCTCCATGCACAAGCAAGTCAAGTGTAGAAAGAGCTAACGATGTGTTTGAAGTGGCTGCTCCAAGTGGTCTTTTCTTACCACCCAAAGAGACTGATTCTAGTACCTTCTCCTCTGCCTGTTTGCTTGGAGTCTTGCCTAGGTTTCAGGGTCGAACCCTTAGGAGTCTGCCCTGTGGGTCCAGATGGACCAGCAGAAGCCCACACATGCAAGGGAAGTGATGGAATCGCAGAATTGAAATCCTTTTTAGATGAGGAAATGGAGACCCAGACAAGCTAAGCTGCCTCTTCCAGAGTCACACAAGAATTACTGTAGTCTGGGATGGGGCCGCTGGGGATAGAGTCTGGGATGATCTGATCATCTGCACTCTTTCTTGCTGACTCCTGGGGCAGTCATGTCCGGAGCCAGGTCCTCGGGGAGGGACAGAGGAATTTGGCACTGTCTGAAATTTGGGATTCTGTGATTTCCAAAATGCAGCATCACCAGGGAGGCAGCACTCAGATGACTCTGGGGGAGGGCAGAGGGAATTTGGGAGAGACCCTCCTTGCTAGAGAAATGAGTCAAGGAAAGGGAGGGTGAATGAAAAGAGAGATGGAGATGGATGGCAGGAAGTGGGAGGAAACCTCGTTTGTAGATGGTTCTAAACTATTTGTCAGGCAGCTTCCTCTGGAAATCTTCCTAGCGAGTTGACTTCTGTCATAGAGGGTATTTCCCACCCACCCCCAATCTCTGCATCTCTCTTCTTTCTCCTCTTTTCTACAAAAATGTGTACATGAAAGTGGACCAGAATAGGTATTAGAGCCTAGGGTTATGCAATGCTGTTTTGTGTCTCAGTGTTCTTGACAAAGTACTACATGAAGGTCAGAGTGTGCTAGGCACCCCCCCTCCCCCCACACACACCAGTTTAACCGGGTTAGGAAAGTGGAGGGTCCCACATGGACTATTGTGCTACCAGCTGCCCTTTAAATGGCATCTCCTATTTTCATAGGAGAAGTTAGCAGGAAGGGTGGCAGAGCAGCCATAATGGAGGGATCCTTGGGACCAAGTTTCTCCATCACTTAAATGGGAATGGCAGCTTCCAACTTTCTGGTGCTTAGGGCCACAGTGTAGACTTTGGAATTGAAAGTTGCCAAGAGCCAGTAGTTAATATTTGGGGAGGCTACCAATATTTGCCTAGCCCACCTCTCCCCACTGGGAAGAAACCAACTGTCCTTTGTCCCTATCACTACTGGAACGGTGAAAGTCATGCTGGCTTCCAGGCTCATGCGGCAGGAGACTTGCCAGCCTCTGCTAAAAGGCCTGCCTTCTCAGCAGCCCAGCTGTTTCTCCAGGCTCCAGGTTCCTACCCCTGCCTGGCTTTGTCTCCAGAACTCCTTAGAGCTGGTGACTCTAACCCAAAAATTAAGACACAGTTTAATCACAGTTCAATTTTGGCGTATCCAGTGCCCCCCTCATAGCTTAAAGTCAAAAACTCCAACAGTGGAACCTTCTCGAAAGTTTCTAACCTTTTTTGGAAAAAGAGAATCATCAAGAGGAAGGCATGTTTTGTGGTGTCTAGGCCATGCACTGAACTTGCTTCATACCTTTGGCCTTGTGTGGCTTCGGAGCAAATGAAGCGGAGAATTACCTGGAATGAGGACATAAGGAGCTTGTCTGCTAATGCAATAAACACTGAGTGCCGGCTGAGAGCTGGCCTGTGCTTGTTCATGGCCAGGTGAATTATATGCCCTTCCTGCTTACAGGCTACTCAGGACAGACAAAAGGCAACGATGTGGAAAAATGTCCAGGTCTCCAAAGTTACCCAGTATAACCAGAAACCCGTAACAGGGCAGAGATTGAGAACTGGAAGAGTTCAAGTCTAGATTTAGACAAAGGCACACATCTCACTGTTTTATCTGTTTATATGATTTCCTTGCCTTGACTCTCCTAGGCTGGTTTGTTCATTGTTAAGTAGGAGAATCAAGAAGAGGATTCCCCAGTGTGAAGCTGGGCTGAGAGTAGCTGGGGAAATGAGAGACAGAAGACACCTTCCTAGGATTGGCCCATATGAGGGCTAGGAGATCCCCGTTCTAACCTGCTCATCTCTGTGGTTTCCCTGGCCGGCCAACCCTTGGGCCTTCAGCCAGCTGAAAACAACAACAACAACAACAACAACAACTAAACTCCTTTCTGTTTGCTGGTGCTGGGCATCTCTCCCTGGAGGAAAAGGAAATGTCATGGCATTGCTCAGATGTGGATATGATAGGGAAGACCATTAACTATGCCGTCAGTGTGCCTGGGTTAAAATATCACACCATGTTAGCTCTGTGCACGATCTTGACTGTGCATGTCCTTTCTATGACCCAGTACCCCCATTTATACAGTGAGGATAACCAATAGCACCTTCCTTAGGAAGCTGCTGTGAGGAGCAGCTGAGCTACCTGCACAATGCCCCAGTATCCCTGGGGCTATAGTAAGTCCAGCAAGGCAGAGCTGTCATTACTCACAGGTTGAAAAGGCCAAAAGGGTACAATATCTGCTGTCCAAGCAGGGTCACCCCGGGCTCCCCTTAAAGGAGGATTCCAGAGTGGCGGCACCAGGGAGCACTGGGAACTGACATATGAGGGCAGGGCAGAGTCAACAATGCCACTTCCGGCTCTCATGTGCGGACCCAGGGCCTTACTCCTGCAGCCAAGATCAGTGGAAAGGTTTCTGTCCCACTCCTTGGTGGAGAGTTGCTGACAGGAGCAGAACCCTGCATTTCTTGAGAACCTTCTCATTTCTCCTAACCACACACTGGACCCACAAGACCCGAAACCACCATTTTGTCCATTCATCAGAAAGCTTTCTGATTGCTGGAGCCCAAACAGTTCTCACTCCTCCCTTCCATGCTGGCATTCAGCTCTGGGCTACTGGCCACCAGAGCAACAGGCCATTCACCCTAGAGCAGCCTCTTCTCCCAGGACAGAAGCCCGAGGCAAAGTCCAGGCAGAACCCTCTGCATAGTCTGCAGGCCTTGGGACTGTTAGGTGAGAACTATACTTTTGGAATTAAGTTTCTTCTGGAATTTATCATAGCACTCTGATCTAGGAGTAGCTGGGGGTCCCAGGGTGGATAATCTAGCCCCTTCTAGACTATAGCAGCAGGAACTGAGGATTTGGCTTCAGCTTAAATCTTAATTTTATCTACTTACTCTTAGGGACATTTGATGAGTTAATCTTCCAAGCCTCAGGGGTTTTGGTTTGGTTTGGTTTGGTTTTTTAATGTGTAAAATGAGGATCATCATAATCTGAATCTCATATGATTAATGATTAGGTAAAATTGGAAATTTACCCCAAAATGTTCTGTAACCTTAGAAGCCATGTACTAGTGTTCTCTGAAACCAGAGCTATCTACTCGAAGATCCCAGATATGCTGTTTCCTAGATGTGAGGCCAGGGATAATGTGGGAAACCCTTTTGACCTTCAGGTTCCTCATTCATTAGGTAGAACCTGTACAGCTTGTCTCAGAGTGTGATAGAAAGGCAAAACAATGTATGGCAGAGCCCCTGTTGTAGACTTGGGTTCCAGTGATTGCTAGGTACAGGTTTTCCTTGAAATCATGGCTATGGTGTAGTCTAAAAATGTGCAGCGTGGGAAGCAAACAAGGGGTGCACATGTGCAGCGTTTCCCTCTGCCGCCACTCTCCACGATGAGTCGCTCAGTAAGTATTTCCTGATTGACTGAGGGTGCTTAACACCTGGCCTCTGGTCCCAATTTTCTTGAAATACCGAAACTCCAGGAGTTCTGAGGCCCCAAGCCCTGCCTGGCTCTGGGCCTTCTCTGGAGCTGGGATGGCCTCTTGAGGACCTACTCTCTTCCCTTCGCCCCAGCTGAGGTTAGATATCTGCTTTCCTTAAAGCTCAATAAAGTGCTATTTCATTAAATTGTGATTTCACTTTTGTAAGGAGAGCATCATGCCAAAACTAGCTTATTATGAAGCAAACAAGAGATTGGAGAATGTATTTTTAGAACACAACAATAGAAATCATATTCCTGTTATTCCTAGAGTTTTAAAAATAAAATTATAGATCATAAGCCTAGTTTTAAAAGTTAAAACGTAAAACTCCAGCTTCAAAGAGGAGACCTTCCCGAGCTGAGTTTGGAGAGCTCCTCTATTCTAGACTCATGTCAGCTTGGGTACTTTGTGGCCCAAAGGGCAGCACTCCTTTTTGAAAGAGAGAACTGTGACTGTCAGAGTGAACTTTTGGAACCGCTGGTGGCCGGTCTCCCTGTGTCATCCACAGCATTCACTTAGCAAGTATTTCTTGAGTAAGCATTGCAAGGCCCTACACACTAGGGAAAAAATCCAGAGCTATGCTAACTTCCTGAGAGCTCCCAGTCGGGGAGGCCACCTTGTACGACATTGTTCTCACACAGTGAGAGTGCTTGAGTGGAGAGAGGGAGAGAAATGCTTTTTGAGGAGGAGGAGATCCTGCAGATCCATGGAAGGCTAATGTGATCCAGGCATGGAAGTAGGAAGCAAGAATTCCCGAGAGACAGAAGTGTGCGCACAGAAGTCAGAGATGGTGGTGGCTGTGTGGTGGGCTCTAAGTAATGCAAGCACCCTGGAATAATTGGTGCTAGTAGGTGAGATAGAGAAAGTGGGTCAGAGGCCATATCAGCACTATTAATTGTACCTACAGACCATCCATGTGAAATCCGACTGTACGTGCAGACTGCCGGGAAGTCATGGGCAGGATCAGATCCAGTCATTCATTTGGTAAATATTTTTGAGAATAGGACACTGTCCTTAGATTCTGGCTCAGAAACTATGGGGAGGCATGACTGAGGAGCGACACTTGGTGATTCACTGACTGAGCAATCTCTCTATCCCCCAGGCAGCTTTTAGCTCCCGTATAACTTACGTATCTGATGCTTAGTGAGGTTTTGTCAAGTAGATGAGTGAATGGAGCCCAAGATCTCAAGTCATTTCCAAATGCTGGAGATGACCTTTCCTCTTCCCTGGCTTCAGCATAGAGCTCTGGCCACCTCACTGCGGCCTGTAGGGTCACGTGCTTGCCACAGGCCCTCTACCACTTGGGTGAAGTCGTAAATTAGGGCAGAATACCAAACCTATGTGCCAGAAACTCACACTGTCTGTGACCCAGTTTTTAAGCTGAACCTAGGTAGCATGGCCAACCTCCTAAGGCGCTAGAGACCTGGGGAGTCTTCCTCCTCCCTCTCCCATATGTGCTTTTGCTCCCTGATAGCCCTCAAGTGGCAGTCACCCTATTAGTCAACACTTCCAAGCACACCTTGCTAGTGCTGCTGGCAGCTTCACACTCTCACCAGGGCTGGCACTTTTAGGGTGGTCCCAACCTTCAGCTGCAGCCTTTTCTTCTATTGCAGTATCCTTGGACCTCATTAAGTTGGATATTGGCCCATTGGCTATAGCTTCACTCAATGTTTACTATGTCTTGGCTGAAATTTACTTAAGGTTAATTGCTGGAATCTCGCAAATATAAAGATAGCCAGTCTACTGTCAAGAAGGTTACAGTCCTGTGGGACTGCAGGCATTTAGGCAAGCAAGCAGTTAATTACTGCACTCCATCATTAGGGGGTGTGGATAGGGACTGCTTGCAATGGAAGTGTCTCATATTTTTTTCCCGAGCTATGGTTTCTCTGTGAAATAGCCCTGCTGTCCTGGAACTCACCGTGTAGACCAGGAGAGATCCACCTGCCTCTGCCTCCCGAGTGCTGGGATCAAAGGTGTGCACCATCACTTCCCTACAGTGGAAGTTTCTAGTACTGAGTAAACCAAGGAAAAAGAAAAAGGTTGGGAGAGTGAGCAACAGAGACAAGGGGCAACAGGAACAGGGTTCTGTGTGACTGAGCATAAGACAGACGACTGGAGGAAACATGGAGGTGGCTGAGGCTGGCCACGCAGGTGCTTCTGTGCCTCCTTCCCCATATGTGGAGACAACCCAATTGAAGGCTCTCAGCTGCCATGGCAGTGCCTTAGTTGGAACCCTGAGGCATTTGTAGCTTCTCTTGGCCCTCTTCATGATTTAGCTTATTTTAGTCTTGTGTCTGTACCTGTTCCATACCTGTTCCACTCCTCCACCAGGCTAGGGACATTTCTAGAGCAGAAGATAGCATTTTGTTTTCCTGCATATGTGCCTACCGAGGTCCTACTCTGGGTCAGGTTTGGGGCACTAAGACATAGCAGAGAATGAAAGGGAGCTAAGCTCCCACCTGATGTCCCTGGGTCAGGCCCCTGAGAGAGTCCTCAGAGATTGCTCCAAAGGATCAAGGAGTCTACCTGCTGCCCCGAACTGTGACTTTCACCCAATTGTGTAACATCGTTGAAGGGGATAGGAATAATTCTCCTTCAGGACCTTGTCGTGAGGAAATGTTTCACAGACTTTGTAAGTGCTTGGTAAATCTTAAAGCAGCCTTCAAAATCCAGGAACTGGGGAAGGTGCTTTCCCCTTGCTTCCTGCTCTCCTAAACCTTCCAGAACTCTCCACCTCGATGGCCATCCCAGGCTTGGCTCCCTCTCCAGTTGCCCCATCCTCTCCTAGTTCTTTTCCTTGCATTTTTTAAGATCATGAGAACCCTTCAGCAGTTCTGAAAGACTTTCTGTGTGGGGCTGTGTTTCTAAGACTGCAATTTATCCACCGATTCTCTAATTCTGGGTTTCTTTAACCACAGAGTTGAACTGCATCCACATTTCAACATCAGAGGAATGAAAAGTTCTCAAACATGTTCAAACAGTGAGACTTCTAGAAGCCTGTGTGTGTGTGTGTGTGTGTGTGTGTGTGTGTGTGTGTAGCTACCAAAACAATTTTAAAAATAGTACATCAACTGCACACCAGAGACCACTAGAGCCTTGTTTGTTATGTAGGCAGGCCAGACCAGGCGTTGAGGGTTTAAGAAAAACGTTGGCATCCCAAGTCCTAAGTGGAGGATACTTGGCACTTCGTCTTCCCAGTGGAAGGAAGAGGGTACTTCTATTTATGTTTAGAGGTGGAACTTCTGCTCCAGTAGACAGACTCTGAGAGGTTTGGGTCTCAGAGTAGGGTCAAGCCTCACAAAAGTGCTCTAATAGCTGGGGATGCAGCTCAATGGTAGAGCACTTTTGAATACCCTGTGTAAATCCTGGGTTCGATCCTTAGTACTTGTTAAAACAAACATACTAGCTAAAACCCTAATGAAACAAAACAGTGACCCAAACTCAGGTGTGGAGGAAGCCACCAGCCATCCTGTCTCTAGGGAGACTGAGGCAGGGGAGATGGGAGTTTGAGGCCAGCCTGGGTTATATAACAAAGTCCTGTGAATAAACAAACAAATGAGACCCAAATAACAACAAAAACCCGAACAATAAAAATATTCTGATCGCTTTAGTCCTAAGAACTCTGTTGCCATAGTTTTTTTCCCTCCATTTCCTTCTTTTTATATGCTACTTCCAAAATTCTAGGATAAGCTTAATTCCCTTCTCCCCTCTTCATTCCTGGAAAACTTATGAAACACTGTAGCTAGCAAGGAACATAGTCAAAACTGTCTGGGTTCAATTCCCACCTTTGCACTTACTAGCTCTGTGTTCTGTTCTATTCTCTCTGTGCCTTGGTTGACTTATTTGTAAAATGGCATCAATAACGTCTGACCTCAGGGGTGCTGAAGGGGATTATGTGAGTTTACACAGGGCCAGCAGGCCTTTTCTGCAAAGTGCCAGGCTGCTGTAAACGTTTTTTAGCTTTTTGGCCATGCTGCCCTTGTAACAACGACTCAGTTTTATCATCGTATCGCAGAAGCAACTGCAGACAGCACAGGCACGAAGGGGTGTGCTCCATTAAGGTTTATTTGTAAGAACTTTCAGAGAGCCATATTTGCCTTGAAACCCACGGTTTGCTGACTCTTGAGGTCACACATGAACAAAGTACTCAACAAATGCTAGCAGTTATTACTCACAGATAAACTAAACATGTGAGCGCCTGCTTGGAACCAGGCATTGCTCTGTGTGCGGGGAATATAGAGCTGCTTCAACTGTGTATGACACAGGCAAGGTCCCTGTTCTCGAGGAGTGTCCATTATGCATGAAGACACAAACAAAACCAAATGTGAGAACTGTTAAACCTGAGAATCATGAGGAGAAAGACCAAAGCACAATTGTCCAATTGAAGCAAGCTACATTTTGGGGTGCTCCAGGGACTGGCCAGTCTGACTGCCTCTCTCTAAGTCGGGTTAGAGAGCAGCCCCTGCCAGCTTCTCAAGGTCCCTTTTATAAGAGAGATTAAGTGTTCACAGGGATGAAAGAGTTGGCTGGCCAACATTGTTAGAAAAATACAATGAAAGGGAAGGAACAAGGGTAAGGATTTGCATCATGTGAATAGATCACTAATTTAGTGTAGGTTTGAAAACATGTTTTGCAGTTTATATCAAATCTAAGGGACAGGAATTTATTCTTAATTACAAATAGAAATATTAACTTGCAAGGACTTAACACAGAGCAAACAGGAACTTATCCTTCAACTAACTACAAATTGAAATCCTAACCTGCACAGGACAAGCAGGGACTTTTTTTTTCTGTACTGATCAGTCCCAGGTACACCCCCAAACTGAGCTTGCTTCCATTGAACAATCTTTGGTCTTTCTCCTCACAATTCTCAAGTTTGACAAAACAGAAAGAGAAAACTACCAGGTAGGTAAGTGCTACGTGGAAATAAAACAATAATGACGCCAGGACCAGCTAAGTCAAAGAAGTCAGAGGAGGTCTCTTGGAGGGTGTGCCATGTAAGCTAAGACCAGACGAAGCCAGCTCTGAGGCTATTGCCAAAAGAGGATCCAGGCAGAGAACAAACTAGTCTGCTTCTCATTTGTGCCCTCAGCCCAGCTCTGCACCAGCAGCGGTGGTGCAAGAGAGCCAGGGAGGAATGCTTGGGAGAAGGGAGCTAGGAGGAAGAGCTGCGGACAGGAAGGAAGCCCAGGTCCCTGGGATCTTGTGCATCAGGGTACACGGAGGTGACTGTGGGAGGAAGTGCGTTTTCCTTCCTCTTGATCCTAAGCCCTTCTCCTAGGATCTTTCTTTTTCTCAGTGTCTCAGCCATCAGCCTAGATAAGGACTCATTTCCATGTCTCACCTCTGTCTTAAAGTTGTAGGCTTGCTAAGGCCAGCTAACTCCATTCTCAGCCAAAGTCTTCCCTTCCCTTCCTGCCATTTACTGTTGTCCTTTGTTTCAGCATTTGCTAGTCTCTCCTTGATTGAGAAGATGCCTGCGGATGCGCATGCAGATGCTGAGCCCTGCGAGTGCTCCAAGCCCCTTCTTCCTTGTCTCTCAGGTCTGCAGCCTTCTCCTTCTCTTTTCATTTTACATTTTCTGCTCCTGCAGACTTCCAGGCTGGCCTAGCCCAGGGAGGCCACCCATGTGACATCGCTCTTCTCTAGAGAGCACATTCTAGATTCTACCGACTGTTGGAGCTGTAGCCAGCCTTGCAGTCCCCGCATCAGAGTGATAGCTTTTTTGGGCCTGGCCCAAACTCTTCTCGGGGGGGGGGGGGGGTCTACGTCCCTTTTCCTTTTCTTCATGCCTCACTTCTAAAGAAGCCTCACCAGATGCTGTCCGCAATCAAGAGCCACGAACTGGCTCTCACACCCTTCTAAATATGGCTCTCACAACTCCTGTTGCCCGGTGTGTCTGCCTTGTTCCCTCGCCTGAGAATAAAGAAGTGACGCTGCCTCTCTCCTTCATGTCCTTGCATCATACTTCTTGAGAGTTTCTACGGCTGCCTGAGTCACTGACAACTGTTAAGCCAGCTGACACGTGGCACAGTGGGTCCAAGCGTATAGACAGCTGGCATGGCGTAGGTATGTTCTCTACTCCACACACTATGTTGTTTTGTGTTGCTGTCTTGGGGTCCAGCAAGTAGGCTGGAGTAGGAAAAGTCTGGCCCCTCTTCCTGTCAACAATGCCATTCTGCTGGGAGCCGAGCCTTCCAGGGTGAATCATCAGGAAGGGCAATCTGTCTCTGTCCAGTTGAGGTGCAAGCGCTGGCAAGAGGAGCTCGCCTTCCTTCCACTGCTACAAGGGCCAGGAGTTTCCAGCTGGTGAAAGGTCCGGTTGAAGGAGTTCTGAACAGGCCCTCTGCTGACCCTCCAAGTTTCTCCTCTCTCCTCATACAAGTCAGACTGTAAGCTGCTGTAGCCCGATGTCCTTCCGCATCCTGGCTTTGATGCTCTGTAATGCCTCTGTGATAAAGCTCTCATGCCTTAGCTTGGCCCTAACATCTGTCCTCATTACTCTCTACTCTCCTTGTGACATTTGCCCCAATAGACTGACCTCTTGCACTCTGAATGTGACCCGTGGCCATCCCCATGCTTGAGCCTTTATTGGACCCCCCTTTCTGCATTGCTTCCTACTCTGGAATGCCTCTTCCTTTCCAGATGCTCCCAGGATTAACCCATCCATCTATTGAAAAAATATTTATTGGTCAGATGTGATGAAACACGGCTGCCATCTCGGTACTGAGGGGGTTGAGACTAGAGGATCATAAATTTGAGGCTTTATTTCCAGGGAAGGGGGAGGCCATTGAGCTGTGTGTGCCAGCCCTACACTTTACTCTGAAGTTCCTGCTTAGTTCATGCTAGGCAAACATTCTTAAAGCAGTCGGCCTGAGGAGCTGACACGCACACACTGCAAGGGAACAAGTATCTCAGGGTGACTCGGGGTGCTGTTATGGGAGGAATACCTTCCCTAGCCTAGAGAGATCAAGAAGGAAGACTGGAGGAAGGAATACCTCAGCTGAGCTCTTGGGCATGGGTAGAGTTTGGGGAAGCAAGGGAGCTGGGGTGGGGAGAGGCAGCAAGGGTGTTGACTGGAGGAAGCAGAAAGTAGGAAGTACAATGCATTCTAGGAATTGAAGGACCTGTTTAGTCTGGAGTAGAAGGTGTAAACTGGGTGGTGAGAGATTGGGTTACCTAGTGGGCCTTTGTGGTTAGTAAACTCTCCTAAGAGTCACAAGAAGTCAATGAAGAATTGATAGCAGTGACTTGAAGTGAGTAAGTTTACACCTTGAAAATTCTGGAGTAACTGGAGCATAGAGCACAGACTGGAAGTGCCTCAGAAGGGAAATGATGGCTGTGGAGGCAATGCTTCTTTAATCCAGCGAGGTGAGGGAGCTGAGACAGAGAGGAAAGACCCAGGCACTTTCCAGTGAAGAGGACTAGTGGCTGCTGGGGTGGGCGGTGAGGAGGCACAGGCATGGCTTCCTGGTTTTCGGTCAAGCAGGCCTTTTATAGGGCAGGACATGGTGAGCTCAAACTTGGAAGTATCCGTTTGAGCTGCCTGAGGGCCACTCCAGGACAAGTGTCCAGGTCTCTGAGGTGAGAACCTCCCCATTTCACTGTGTCCAACTCTTCCAAGCATCCTGCTTTTTGTAACTCAACTTTCTCTGAATTGTCGTGTTTGTGACTGGTGAGCTATCAGAGACTTATTAGTGAAGAGATGCTGGCCGTCCGTGGTCATTATGATAGGGCTAAGGGCCTGGCCCAGAAAGAGGAGAGGTTTAATGCCACTTTAAGGGGATGTTTATGAGTGAGACTGATTACCAGGGGTGCCCAGGAAAGTGAGAACAGCCAGGGCCACATAGAGTTTACCATCATGGGCCATAGTGTAGACTGAGGATTAGAGGAGCAGGCTTGGGGATTAAGAGATTAGTTAATGAGGTGAGACTACAGCTCAGTGGTAGAGCATTTACTTAGCGTGATAAGGTCCTGTTGATTCTCTAGTACTACCCCCACCACAAAAAAAAAAAAAGCAGTACTAGAAAGGATAAAGAAAGAGAGCAAGAAGAGTTAAGTTGGAGGCCCACTAAATTCCTAGTGACATCTGAGGGGTTGGTAGCAGGGGAGGGCAGGGGGTCAGTGGACCCTGGGGTCTGAGGCTGAGGAGCATCTGGGGTTCTAATAGTTCAGGTTTCTGGCCAGAGTTGGCCCTTTCTCTGTTGTCCTGTATTCATCTACAACTTCAAAACACCAGCTCATAAAGTTTTCTGAGACGTTTTTCTGTCTTCCACACCTCCGGAAGTCTGTGGTCTCTTCACCTTCACGGAGCAGATGTCAGAGGAGTGCCCTGAATGGATCCCCACTCAACTGCTGAACAAAGCAACTAAACTGATGGGGGTGGTGTATCTGCGCTGGAGGTGGGAGGGAGCATGGCAGCAGATGCCAGTGAGGGAGGAGAGGGTACCTGGGCAGAGCTCAGAAAGGGGATAGAATGGGAGAGGAGGACCATTCAGAGGACGGTCCTTGGGCCCCTTAACAGGAGTTTGCTTCTGTGCCTTCACAGGAGCTCTGGCTAGTACGAAACAGTGTCACGTTTCTTGAGAAATGGGCATGGACCATCATGGACAACTCTAGTGTGAAATCCCTCTTTAGGGCAGGCCCCAGGACAGCTTCCTCGAGGACAAGAAGCGTAGTCTGTGACTGGATTGGAAGAAGAGAGGTGAGGGTGTAGGCCCGGGGTTTGTGCCAGGCTCCTGGATGTCAGAGTTTGGAGCGATGGCCGTTGGTGGTGCCGGGTAATGACCACAGCTTCCTAACTGTTCTGACTCCACTTCCGCAGGCAGTTCTCCACACAGAGAAATCTTCCAAAAGTGTAAAACAGATTGTTACTTCCCTGCTCAAGACTGATCCTTAGATTAAAACACAAGCTCCCTGGATAGATAAAAAGGCCTCAGGGGTTCTCTGACCTCATCTCCCCAACCTCCTGTGGCCCCTCCTTTCACCCTCTCATCCTCCCTTGTCTGAGAGCATCCTTCTGTTGGGAAAGCTGTCCCCACTTTGTCACTTCACTCCATGGCCATTTTTAGGTCTCTGTTCAAGTCACCTCCTCTAAGTTTTTCCTGAACCTGCTAAGATAGGGCTGTTTCAGTCCTGGCTTCTCACCTTCTGCATGGCAGAAAAAACTATATTCATTATCTAGTACATATTCCTGTAATCGCTTCTTTGCTTCTTGTGTTCCCCACCAAGGTGGGCGTCTCTCAGGGCATGCGTGTTTCCCACCAGTACATCTTCAGCCCTGGCAAAGTGCTTTTTGGATATTTGAGTGTATAAGTAATATCTACCAAGCCAGCAGAGCTGTGGAGAGTCAGCCCCAGAGTACAGAGGAGCATGCATGGGCTTGAACAGTTCAGGGAGTAGTCCCAAGGCAGAGCCTATGGTGGCCACAGAGAGCATGGGCCAGGTGTTCCTGACTCTCCCTGCCACTCTGGGGACACAACCAGTCCAGAGAAAGCAAAATAGGGCCCTGGCCCTCCCTTTTTCCTAGTTTAGGTGAGGGAAATGAAAGGAAAATAGCCAGAGAAGAAAATTGTTGGGGAAATGGGCTGAAAACGGAGATGGAAGGCCCCGAGTGAGCCAGGAAGAGGAGCCTGGTTTGTCGGGAGCTGGGAGAGGCTGAGGGGACTCCCCACTAAGAACTGAGAAGCATTGAATGACATACTGTGCCTTCAAAGGGCATTCTGTGTCCTAGCAGTCAGTCAGTTCAACTTCCAGGGGAATAGCAGGGACTTGCCTCAGGAGGGGAGGGCCCTTGCTAATGAAACCCTCCCCTTGGAATCTTCTCAATTTGTTTGCTTCTCGAGCTTCTGGGAATTCCCCATTTCCTGATAGGAAGAATGAAGTCTTAGTGGGATTTTCCTCAGTCTCGGAATTTAGGATACATTTTAGCTTTTTATTTTAATGCCTTTACCTTTCACATACTGACCACCACCCCCCCCCCCGTCCCCAAACACACACACACACACACACACACACACACACACACACACACACACACACACACACACACACCCTGGAGCAGATTTTCTCCTTACATTGCCTCAGAAGCTGCTGTCTTGGAGGCCACACTTAGAGAATTGCCCACTGGCAATCACTTAACTGCTGACACATCCATACTGTTGAACCTACAGCCCCTAAGTCCCAAGGGTCTCTGTTTCCAGATAGGGAGCAGGCCTTTGCTCAGACTCTGCTGTGCATCTCAGGGGACCTCCGGCTGTCTGTCACATGAGTCACTCCAGCAGACTGCAGTTTTTCACCCTGCTCCTGCTTGCTTTAAGTGTTCTTTTCCTCTCGCTGGCCCTGCACAGGAGGGAGCGACGCCAAGGCTAGGCTAAGAAGACTTGGTTAAACAGTGGCTTGGGGACCCTAGTGGAGTTAACATTATCTGGCTGGTGTCTGGGGGTCTGGACATGACTCTTGAGTATGTGTCTGGTCTGAGACATGTCCCAGACTAGCTGTGTTGACTCATGGGTCTCAGAGCACCTGCCACTTCTCAGGAGCAGTCTCTTAATTTAGATCAGCAAATGTTATCTCTGCCAGGCCTTAGCACAAGGTACCTCACAGCTACCCAGGTCCCAAAGAACAACAGGACGAGAGCACCCCAGAGTGAGGGGACAGCAGGGGCAAAGGCCCAGAGACAGTGGGGATATGACCTACTACAGTACCTGGTGCATAGTGCCTAGAAGAGGGAGTAAAGAATACCCCTCCTCAGGTCAGCGGAAGTCTTCATACCATATCAAGGGGTCTGCTCTTTGTCAGCTCCTCTGAGGAATTGTAAGAGTGGACTTGTTGGAGCAGACAAGGATTTGAGGAAAGTTAAAATGGCAGTGGTGTGGGAGGCCATTTGGGGAGTGAATCATTAGTGGAGGTACCTCCTTTGCCTATGCCTCTTGAGAGTGACAAAGAGGCCAGTGGGGGAGTAGCAGAAAAGTTAGGAAATAGATGACAGAATAGAAAGACAGAAGCAGAATTAGTAGTAACTAGGTGTGGGAAGTGAGACTGTGTTGTCCAATCTGAGTGGCTGAAGGGATGCAAGGGCAGATGCCAAGGCATGGGAAGAGAGACGTGGCATTCTGAGTTGTGACTAGGGTAGTAGTTCTTAGACTTCAACATCACAGCGAGGAGAGAAGCGAGTTTTAGAAGTCATTCTTAGTTTTAGTGCTTCTTGATAATACGCTATGGACACCTCCTTGCCTATGAGTATTCAAAGGAATTAGAAACTTACACAAATGACATCTTTTTACCCGTGAAAATGTTTCACAGACCACACCCAGCTTTAGCCACCACCTCCTCTTTTTTCCCCACCCACCACCATGGCAACTCTTACAGCGAACAACAGAGAGGTGATGTCAGGGGAGGTGGGATTGCGCAGAGGACACAGGGAGGCTCTGCTGTCATCACAGATGATCTCAGTGGCCCAGCCCACGTTCTAACCTTTAAGGTACTTGGTGCCTCCGTCCCTGCCCCACTGCATCTTGACTACTCTTTCCCATGACAGTTTCTAGACCTCCTCACTACTCAGAACTAGCTCAGCTCTGAAATCACCCTGGCATCCTTCTAACCCTCAACTTCCTGGTTCAATGTCATTGCCTTCTTCCTCACTGTCTGAAGCCCACCCTTGTTCACATTCCTCTCTCGTAGCTCAGTGCCTCCTCTACAGCACCAGTTCTTTGTTACACCCTCTGGCACAACTCCAAACACGAATACACAAGGTCTTCTCTTCCTTGGAATGGTGGCTACATAACCACACGGCTTACTGCTGGAGACAGTTGTTTGGGCCATCATGGTCTCTTTGATCCGGGCCTCAGGAGAGCCTGCTCTGCCTTCCTCGGGACATCTGTTCCACTCCTTGAGCAATTGCCTTTGCAAATCCCATTTCTTGTTCTTAAGCCTTTAGCATCTGGATTCTCAGCAGATGATAAAGTCTCTCCTTCCAACAATAAAGTGAACCAGCCGTGGTGGTTCATGCCACTAGCGGGACAGCCTGGCCTTTGCATAGAGACCAGTTTCTTAAAAACTAAAGGTGGATGCAGCTTAGTGGCAGCATACTATCTTAGAATGTGTGTAAAGTCCTGTATTCAATCCCCACTATCACAAAACAGATAATAAATAGAAGAATAAATAGAAACTCCTCCAATTATCTCATAAACCAACCTGCTGACCCTTCCTCTGCATTTGGCCTCCTGGCTTAAAGGAACCTGCATGCCCTGTCTGACCTTATCATTTTCCTTCTATATCTGACTCTTCTTTCTTGGGACCTCCCCCTCCCCCATTTCCTTTACTTGCTAACAACTTCCACTCCCTACTAACATTTACCAGTTTACAGCTCTAATATCAAATCAAGCCATTCTTCTATCCAACCTAATCCCCCTATTACCACCCGCTCTTTCTTAGGAAGACATGGTGAGCACCCACCATTGGCCCTACAACTAGCTGTGATGTTTTTCTCTCTAGCATAATACAAGTGAACTGTAGTCTCCAGTACCACTAATGACCTTCTCCATCTGGGGAATACTCGAGTTCTTGGATGTATGATTTTTTTTTCAATGGTGAGTCATTCCTTTCTTCTACCTTAGCTTTTGTGATGTTTTCCTCCTCTCTCAAACACTAGACACCGGAGTCAATGCGATGCTTACTGTGGTAGATATTGTGTATCTTCTAAACATTAACTTGCAGCCTCCCCCATATACCTGGTACTTCACATGTCCCCTGTGCTCCTCTTTCCTGAGCTTCAGAGCTGCATAGTCAATTACCTGTTGGGCTGTCAGTCTTGGAAGACAAATACTTTGGATGTCTGGCTAAATCTGAGTTTTCGATTAGCAGTGAGTGATTTTAAGAACATGGGTGTACCCCCATTTTAAAGAATGATTTATACTAAACACCGCTGGTTGTTTATCTAAAATTCAAATTTATCTGAGCATCCTTGTTTGATCTGGCAACCCTCTGTGACTTGAAATCTTTGTGTGAGGCCTTACAGGTATCTCCACACAATTAGAACCATAGGTGAACTTCCTACAAACCATTTTCCACCACCCTCTGGGTTATACGAGTGAACGGCTTGATTCCTTTGCTCCTGCACCCTCCTACATAGGACTAATGTGCAATGCAAAGAGCTGTAGTGCAAATCCTCCAGGTGATGGCCACAGAAGCCTCAGAAGGTCCAGCCTTGGAGCTATCCCACCAAGGTCACCCAGAGCTTCTGCCTGCCAGTGTTCCTTCTGATGAAGGATGTGTGATTATCACATAATGGCTAAATGTTTGTTTTTTAAATTTGTATTTTCTCATGACTCTCATTGGTTTGGATTCCCAAATCCCAAACTCTTATGGGGTCCCTGATTGCCCTGTGTAGCCCAACCTTTTCTCTCCCTCTCTCCTGTTTATGAGCTGCCATTCCTCTCTCTACAGCCATTCCAAGTTTCTTGCAGGTCCATAAGAGTTGCCAGTTTGTTCTTGCCTTGGGTCTTCCCATATACAGTTTCTTTGCCTGGAACAACCTTTAATTCTTTTTGGTTCTTAGCTCAGGACAGGCCTTTAGGCCTTAGTCCTTTGTTACTCTTCAATCTTGTATTTTCTTCTTAGAGAGCGTATCATTCTCCAATGACCTGGTCAATGCCTAGTGCTCTTGAAACAGGACCTTGTCTGCCTTCTCCTTTGCATCCTGAACCCCTAAAATAGTTCCCAACCAAGACAAGTACCGAAATTCATATTGCAGGAATGAATGAGAGCCTGATCCTTCTCCCCATCCATCCTCAGAGGGCTCCTCTGGTCTTCTTGTGAGTTCCAGCACAAAGTAACCCCAAGAAATGGGGTTTAAAAAACAGACCACTGTTTGCCCACTGTCTTAGACTGGCATTTGTGTACCCATGAGTGCCCACTTGGACTTTCTCTGTCAGAGATAGTAGCAGAAATGTCAAGATGAAGGTCTAGCACGTTTTGGTATTTTCATTCAGTGATTGCATGTTCCAGGCAACATTATGATACTGCAGAAGCTTGGCTGTGAAGCCACAGAACACCTACAGAAAGGCCATGAGAGCCCATTTTGTTTTCCCATGGTAATTCTTTCAGGAACTTCTTCCCCAGTGCTCTGATTACAAGACTGGGAATTCTTGGATCATCATGTGTCTTGAAAGAATTCTCACCACAGTCTTCATATTTCAAAAGATCTGGGCGGCCTTCTCATGATAGCAGTAGGACCCAGGCATTCATACATGAAGATCAAATAGTCTGAAGAGGAATAGATTGAGGGAGAATGGGACCTGAGCACTATGGAATTACCAACGGGCTCTGTCAGTACTTTGCAAAGATGAAGAGGCACAGACAAGAGTGATGGGGGCCATGTTAGCTGGATGCAGAGTACATGAATGACTGTGTGAACACAGACCATTACTTGCACTAGTGGCTCCACCTGTCAGTGGAATCCCTAACGGGGAAGCCCAGTAAGTCACCGGGCTGAGATAAAGTGTCCACAAGGACAGTATCCCCAAGATCCTTGCTGTGGAAGTCACCATGCAGCTGAATATTGACAAATGCCATGACAGAAAGCAGGCCAAGTCCTGGCCTGTTGTTTCCCTGAAGTTTGAACCTTGGGCGGGGACACAGGGAGAGTCCCCAGCCTCATCCCTTTGCTTTTCCTATATCATCTTTCTTTCTGAGGAATCTCAGGGGAAGAGGCCCTGTACTGACATAAACATGTTCACCAAATCCCCAGTGGGCACACACATAGTGACTACTCTGTCAGCCTCTGAGAATTCTGCCTGAGAATGCATACTGTTGTCAACACGAGAAAATTTTCCTAGACGCAGAGTGATAGCTTTGTGTACATTCCCCCAGTTTTTTATTCTGCCAGTAGCAGTGTCCAGTTCATTTACATTCTTGCCTAGAAAAGACAATAGAAAAAGAAAAGAAAGAAAATGACGGCTTGATTTCACACCTCTGTGTCTTCAGATAGAATGTCTCAGTCTTCCAGGTCTAATATCAATAGCTTAGTCCCTTTCTGATGCTCTTTGAATCATGCATAACCACAGGAGAGAGGTAGAACAGTCAGAGAGAGGGCCTGATAGCCTCTGGCGGCCTGATGCTGAAGAGTGGATGTGAGACACCAGCAAGAAACCAGCACCAAAGCAGCTTGGTCTGCAGACCCAGCTACTGTAGTGTGGCCTCCCAGCATGGCTCTCCCTCCCTCCATGAAGACTGCTTAGCAAGGTGTTTGTTACATTTGGGGATTAAGTAAGATGTCTAGGAGACCCACTTGGCAGGCTATCTTAAGGGGTGGGAGTGTCCTAGAATTAAGGATTGATCAGGGCTGAAAGAGTCAAGTTTGGAACTACCATAAGCAAGTGATCCCACGTCTGTGAGGACTGAGAGTGCTTTTGAAGAACATGGGGATGCCCAAGGAGAAGGAGCCTGTGAGAGCATGTTAGACAGCCAGGCAGTTCTCTGTGAGTTTGCGCAAAGCCTGGTCTACAGACCTGGCTCCAGGACAGCCAAGGCTACACAAAGAAACTCTGTCTCAAAAAGCTGGGGAAAAGAGAGAGAGAGAGAGAGAGAGAGAGAGAGAGAGAGAGAGAGAGAGAACGAGTTAGGCACAGGCACACCGTCTGCTGTAGGAAGAGACGTGAATAAACAAGACCTGAAGAGGAACTAGTGTCGTGGAGGTGGAAGGAGAACCATGTAGGTATCAAGGCCGGAAACCAGGGGGCAAAGGTTGAGCAACCGTCAGCTGCCGCAGAAAGGGGGAGCTCTGAGAAGTGACTACTGGGGTTGGAAAAAAGGATGTCAGCAGTAGCCCAAAGAGGAACAGTAGCTCATTTCTTGGGTTCACCCCCTCTTTTCTCACTCTGCGGACCCTCTGTGATCAGGTCCTCTTTTTCTGCCCCACCCCCACCATGTTCTACAAGACTGGTTTCTGACTTGGGGGGATGGTCCATAGCCCCTCTGGGGAAATTCCATTCCATGTGGGCTAGGCCACAGCTTCTCTGTCTAGTCTGCAGAACGTAGAACTGTGAACTGAGGAAGGGGTGGGTGAGGATCCCATTTTGGTAGCATAGGGATTCAGTGGGAGTGTTCGGCATGTCTACACTCAATTCTGTCCCTTGTCAGCTAAGGGATGATCCCTTACCCTCAGATGGCTCTTGGAAACTGAATTATTCTTTGTACTCTCTTTTAAAAATATTGTATTAATTCAGTGTGCAGATCAGAGGCCCGCTTGTAGGAGTTCATTGTATCCTTCCACCATATGGGTTCTGGAGATTGAACTCATGTTGTCGGGCTTGGTTGGCAGCATGTGTCTTTACCCACTGAGCCATCTCACTGTCCCTCGGAACCCTCTTGCTGCCATCTGCTCGCCTGTACAGAGTTTGCCCCCCACTTCTCCCTCCTGTGAGCCCCAGAGCCTGTCTTCAAAAGGTTCCAGCTTCCCGCGTTCTCTACCTCATTTTACCATTCTAGAAAAAAAAATGCACTTTATTAACCTCTCTTAGGAAAACAGAGACCAGAAGAAGCAATAAGTCCACCCCAGCAGGGACCTGAGAAGCCTGAGAAGGGGTACTTGCAGCTGTGTCTAGTTCCCTGTCTGTGTTCCTGCCCCCCTCCCCAGGGCCCTCCTAGCCTTTGACCTTTGGATCTTTGGTAAAACCTCCTTTTCTTCATCTCAATTCAGCCATGGAGAAAATCCCCTCCAAGTGCCCTTGTCATTTGTAGGTAGTCTATCCCTTGACTCTCAGGCTAAGAGGGTGCCCATTCCACACAGCTCCGTGCTTATTCAAAGATGTTCTACTAGGAGATATTTTCTAATGACAGGGCTCAGGTTATACCAATTTTTCATAATTACATTTTATAAATATCACTTTTTATATTATAACACTGTCATCTTCAAAAACTTATGATGGCTTCCTGTACCTGGATGCTAGGGGAGAAAGGATCTGTCATTGGGTTTATTTCCTTGGTTTAGATCCTGAAGAAAGTGGAAAGAAGTCAGTTATGTCTGCTCCAAAGTCCCTATGAACTTAGGTGTACCTCCCACTCTAGTATCCCTGCTCTCCACCCCCACAGGCTTCCAATCCACGAAGCAAGGGAATTTAGGCAAGAATGAGAGAGTCTTAGGGTGCAGAGTGAACTTGAGCGCCCAAAAGACATCCGTGAAGATGTAGCTCTGTGTGGCCAGTCCCACATCACACAGAGCCTTTGTGAACTGTAAACCTACTGCTCAGGGACAGGAGGCTTGAGTCCAACACCACTGCCATTGGCCTCCATGGACCTTGGGCAAGGACTTTTTCCATTAGACTTAATACTCTCTAAGTGAAAATGATGGAAATAGGTCCTGTAGCCCATTCTCCAAAGAACAAATTTGCTCCAGCCTGACCCATTTTCTTATCCTTCTCAAGCCTAGACAGAGGGGTGGGTCACCTCCCCCCCACACACACACATAGCTTTAATTGATTTGGAATGGCTGCACTGAGGAGCCTGCATCTGAGTGAGTGGGAAAGGTGCGAGGTCCACTGTGGGAAAGACACAAGGATGGCATGTGACAAGAGTTATGCCATGTGTCTTACGCTGACTTTCACTTTCCCAGCCTTCCACGTCTGACTGAAGCTGCTTCTGAAATTCCCTCTTTTGTTTTATTTTCTTCACTTGTCCCAATCCTTCTGAAGTCTGGATTTTTGAAGAAGTTGGAGTACTTTTCCCTTACATAAAAGCTCCCCGTTCTTAACTTTATATTGTAGTCAGGAATTTGTTAAGAAACATTACTAAAACCATTCTTGTGACAGGACAGAGGGTGGGGCAGTAACTATATGAGATGATCCATGTATTAGCTACGTTCCTTGTTTCTGTTTTCAGAAATTATGACTACAGCTTCTATCAACAACAGCAGCAACAACAAAATTAACTCCAGCTCGATGTGGAAAGTAAAGACTCCTCCTGTGCCCTGGAACACCGACTGGAGGCTGTCTGGTGAGGTTCAGTTCCCCCCGGCGGGTGTGGAGCTGCAAGGTCGGAGGCTGAGACTTCCATTCTGTGACTGTGATAAAATACCCTGACAAAAATCAGTATAGGGGAGGAGTTTAGTGTGCACGATTCCAGATTGCAGTGTATTGTTCAGGGCAAGTCAAGGCATGAGCTCCAAGCAGCTAGCCACATTACATCCACATCTAAGAGCAGAGAGAGGTGGGTGCGTGCATGCTTTGTGCTTAGCTGGCTTTCTCTGCTCTCACATAGTTCAGGACCTCAAATCAGGCATGAGGTCCCTACTTTCAGGGACCCTGTGTGCCCTGGTTGTTTGTTTTTGGTTTTGTTTGTTTGTTATTTGATATAAACTAGAAGAACCTCTAGTTTGATATTTTCCAGTTGAGAAAACGCCTCAATCAGATTGCCTATAGGCAAGTCTAGGGACATTTTCCTGATTCATGGATAAATATGGAGGGTCCAGATCACCATAAGTGTTGCCACCCCTGGGTAAGTGGGCCAGGGTTTTATAGAAAACAGCCTGAACAAGCCATGGGGAGCAAGCCAGTAATCAGCACACACCTATGGCTTCTGCTTCAGTTCCTGTCTCTGGGTTCCTGCCTGATGGAGTGTGATCTGAGAGTTATAAGAGGAAATAAACCCTCTCTTCCCCCCATTCACTTTTGGGTATAGTGTTTTTCTCACAACAATAGAAACCCTAATACACTGGGTCTTCCACATCAACTAAAGCAGTCAAGACAATCTTCCACAGACTCTCCACGGGACAGCAAGCTCTCACTGAGACTCTTCCTGGGGGACTCCAGGCTGAGATTAGTTACTCTTCTTGTGGCAGTGATAAAATTCCTGAAGGGAGCAACTTCAGAGATGAAGGTTTTATTTTGGCTCTGTAGGGAGGCAGTCCACCATGGTGGGGAGGGCACGGTGGTGATAGAACTAACCACTCCAGCACCCCATCTCCTGATGATGTATCCCAGAAATGAGACCAATACGGGTACTCAGAAGGGTTTGCTGGGTGTAAGGGCATTTTTGAACGTAAGAATTGACCAGAGAGTTATGCTGTTAGTGCAGACCGACCGTTGGACCGCCCACACTGCACATCTTCAGGCAGGGCCCACTAGACTTAGTCAAACCTGCAACTGGTTCTTTAGAATCTGGTTTCAAAATAAGGGTGGGGCTTCTGGTGAGAGGAGGTGGGGAAGTTCCAGCTGTTAGGAAAATGTGAAGGTTCAGAAGTGAGAACCAAGGAATCTGCTTTGGAAAATGTCAGTGGGCAGCAGCCCCAATCCCTTCTGTGCCTCTAGCATGACACTGTCTCACATAGCCAGCTCACACTGTGTTTTCCTGCTCGTGTGTCATCTTGCCCGAAACCGTGAGTGCTAGCAGCCACTGAGAATGATTAGCCTGTCAAGTCACTTACAGCCTGATATCGTTGGTGTCCTGGAGCTGATGTCAGCAGTGTGAGTGCCCCCAGAGCAGAGTGGATTCCCTGAAAGTGGTGTGTCCTATAGAGCTATAAATCCAGGGCTGTCCTTGCGATGCTGCAGAAGCTTCAGACTCCTGATTTACTAGGCGGTTATTCCCTGGTCGCTGCTGCTGGCTGTGATCCCTGTCTCCACTGGACTCCATGTGGGGTGGGGGATGGTTGCAGGAAAGACAGGAAATAAAAACTCAAAGTCTGATGCTTAGCCCAGTGAATGACTGTCCCCCTCCCCTGCCATTGTGTTGGATCAGCGGCCGCTTGCCGTGCAGTCATCCTCAGCTATGGTCTGCTCTGTATGTGCTTCTTTTCCCTCTCCTTTTTAGAGGCATTTTGAAGGCAGACCCTGACTTTTGTTTTCAGGATCTGCCTCCCTTGCTCCACACCAGGCTCCTCAAACCTCACTGGGTTTATGGCAAGCTGGATACAATGGGGAGACTGGGCTGATTAAGTGGCTGAATGGAGAGGAGGAGGGGTAAATTAATTCTAGAAGGGCATCTCAGGAAAGCCCAAGTCGCCTTTCTGAAAGGCAGCAACCAATCAGGGGCACCCATTACCTCTTTGGCCTGGCCCTTCCACTGCCAGCTCTAGGCTGGGCCATGCTCCGGAGCCCCTGGGGAGCATGGTTGGCCTTCAGTTCTGTGTGTTTCAGTAGGCCCTATGAACAGGGCCTGTTCCAAGACCAGTGTGAATGATTTGGCCACCTCCCTGTTTTATAAGTCCTGTTCCTGGAGCCGGGTCCTACAAACATCTCCTTGCCTTTCCATCTTCAGAGACAAAACATCTGGGTGATCCTCAGGTCCTTCATGCATTTCCTCCTGCACTGAGCAGGAACTTGGTGAACCTCAACTTTGGGCATGGGTGAGGTGACCTGGGCAGCAATTTGAGAAAAGCATGAGAGGCCCCCTGCTCCCTTGTAGCTCCAAGCCCACTGGGGTGACCAAAACACAAGGCTTATTGCGAAACCCTGCAAGGCAGTGCTTGCGTGATAAGCACCACATGTGTGGAGAAAGCTCAGCCCAGCCCTGTCTGGCTTTGCCTGGGTGGGCTGGGGTCTGGGAGGGACCCATGTACGGAAGAAAAGGGCTGCGCATGCGGCTTGGTGGCAGAGTGCTTACCTAGTATGCATAAGTTCTAGCTTCAGCCTCAGCCCCTGGTCTCTCTCTCCTTCACACACACACACACACACACACACACACACACACACACACACACACAGAGAGAGAGAGAGAGAGAGACAGACAGACAGACAGACAGAGAGAAACTGAGACAGAAACTGAGAGACAGACTAGAAAGACGTCTTTTCCGAGAACGCGGGAAACTAGTTTAGCTAGTCACCAGCTGTGTGACTTTGGTCAAGTAATCTAATCTTTCTGGATTTAGGTTCTCTATTAGAGAGGTTTTCTGAGAACCTGGAATTCTGAGCAGACATGACACGGAGGTGTGACTTTGTTGCTGGAGAGCTCTGAGTATTTGCTGGCCTAGCAGCAGAGGCCCAGGCCAGTAGACTGAGGAGGGTCCCTGTCATCTGAAGCATATCTTCTTCCCATGACCTTTGGCTTGGAGAGTCAGACCTGAGAAGCCATGGACTGGATACCAGTGCCATAAGCTGGGGCTTCAACTCTCCCAGCCACCCTTTTTATTCGGTTCCAAGGCTACAATGACAAAGAAGAAAAGGACCCTAGCTAGGATAGGGGGATGGGGTGGAGGCAAAGAAGCCACATGAGCAGCGGCCAGGACAGACAAAGATGTGCTGTTTCCCCAGCTTGTGGTGTTGGTTTGCAAACAGCAGTGTTTTCGTGGGACACTGTTCCTGTGTCTTCCAGACCAACAGAGGCTGTCTGTACCACAGCCCCTCCCTGTCACAGCTCCATCTCTGGCCTCCACGGGACTCAATATGTGCCCACGTCTCCTGATCTCTGCACTGGCTCTCCATCCTTGCAGTCTGAGCAAACACAGCACTCAGACAGGTAGAGAAGGCAACATGACTTAAGAGGGAGTATAGAGGGGGTGCACTGCAGCCTTGGGGATACTTAGCAGTATGCCAGGCAGGGAGAGTATGTGCCTGTCAAACCCCCAGACACCTGCTCTGGCAGGCTCCATAACTCTACCTGCATTGCAAATCTGGGGCCTGTTAGCATTGGGAAGTCCAGACAGGCCCCACCTCTCTGAACCTCAGCTTTGTCTGGACCTGACAGTTATGTAAGTCAAAGCAGGTAGTGGTTGAGAGCACCTAGCACAGGGTAGTGCTCATAAATGTTTAAAGCCCTGGACTTAGGCAGGGAGCAGGACTATATCCCCAACTCTGCCGCACATTTGGCTAGGCACAGTCCACTAATCTGGGCTCATTGCTATATCAGTTCTTAGCAGCCTGGTGCTAAACATGGAGCTCAGGGACAGGCTCTGGCTGGACAGAGAACTGCTTCCACAGGTCACGGTCTTCTTTTCCATTCTTCAAAGGATGTGCAGGACATCTTTGGGTTGGAGTGACAGTACTCAGTTTCTGAAGTCACAGAATGGCTGTCTACGTTTTCCATTTTCCCATATGCCTTACACACACACACACACACACACAAACACACACACGCCACAACAAGCATTGTACTCCTACCTTAATTAGATCAGTTTCCAAGTTGCGCGCCTTGCCTGCAAGTAGGACTTGGTGACGTCAAAGGGAAAGCAGTCCTGAGGGCTGGGCAGCGGCAGCTCCAGCTTGCTGCCTTTGGAGAAACCTGTCTCAGAGCCGGCTGTGCTCACACAAAGACCAGTAAAAACTGGACAGCTGCTGGGCCTCCCTGCATTCTCTCCCACCTGTCATCCTTGAGTCATGACTCATCCATCTGCCCAAGGCCTTTGAGGCAATCTCCAAATATTTTGGTCCTGATTACTCCGCTATTCCTTTTCAAAAAGCCCAAGAATAAGCTGAGAGAAGTCCCAGTACACACAGGGAGACGTGGGGCCTTGGGAAAACTTCGCAGCTTGAGAGAGATTGATTGCAGGGGAGGGCCCCGTGTGCAGTGTCGGGGCGGGATCCAGGCACAGTCATGTGAGACAAAGGAACCAGCGTCTGGACCCTTGAAGTCAGACGTGTACATCTGCTTCGTGGGTCAAACCCACCCAGGGCATCTGAGCGCCACACTCATATGTTAGCGGCCATAGTTCAGATCAGTGTCCTCCCTGGATCGAGGGGTCCAGCTCCTGTCTCTTGGGGTTATGAGGATTGGATGAGATAAGCGGGCAGAGGTGCTGGCCAGGGAATCGCCCTAAGGTTGGTGGTCAGTAACTAATGACACTCATGATCTAAGTCATCTCCATCCTTCTAGCAGTAAAACCCAAAGCCATGGAGTCCTCTTTGTCTCACATCCCACATCAAAGCCATCAGCAAATCTTGCCTTCTAGGTGTGGTGGCGCATGCCTTTAATTCCAACACTGGCAGAGGCAGCAGATCTCTGAGTTCAAAGCCACCCTGCTCTCTACAGAGCTAGTTCCAGGACAGCCAGGGTTACACAGAGGAACTGTGTCTTAAAAATCAACAACAAATCCTGCTTATTTTTCTCTATCCAGGACCCCCCCCCCTCAGTGCTTGCTGTTCCTCCTCCCAGGCAGACCTAACCTGTGATCCCTCACCCAAGCTATCATAGAAGCTTTCTGAATTTCCCATTGTCTGTCCGTCCTTTCTCAATATAGAAGCCAGGGGGATACAATCCTCTGGGGTTCCCGACTTCCTTCTGGAAAGTCTATTCAGCATTTGGGACGACAGCCCACATGCCCACTGCTCATCTCCAGGATGCCTCCCAACCCTGCCATCCCACCTTTGTGAAAAGTTTCCGCATCCCAATAAGCCTCTCTGCCAACACAATAATCCGAATCAGACTAAATCAAACTGAATTAGAAAAAGCCCAGGTTTAATGGATACCAACGTTCATGGGTGGCCTTCCAGCCCCCCCCCCCCAAAAGAGGAGATGGGGATGGAAGACCAGAAAAACCACATGTTTGTTTTCTGGGGTATAATTTAAATACCCTGTGGGAGTGGTCTGCAGCATCTCTGGGGAGGGGTCATCATTTGGTGGCCTTTCTCGGGGTGGGGTCTGAACTCCCAGGGCAGGGGACTTGGGATGGAACTTCCACCAGAACATTCAGACTCTTTGGGCATATGGATGCCAGGGGCTGGGGTGACACTTTGAACCAAACACTTTGCTCCCATTTTTTCTTCCTCAACACTTAAGACAGTCTCCTTGGTATGGGGTACATGTTCCCCAATGCCAATTTGATTCAGTTTCCTCTTCCCTACACATTGGGCCTTTGCCACTGCAGTCACTCCTACTGTCTACCTCAACCGAGAAACCCCCATTCCCTGATTTTCTCATAGTACTTAGCACATTCGGGACTTCCTGATTTAATCTCTGTATTGTTGTCTGATGCATCTCCTAGATCCCTGTGTGAATGTAGCAATCTCACAAGAAGTCTGGGAAGTGGCTTAGGCAACCTACTTCTCCCAATGGCAAAAGCCCCAGGTTTTCTACAGAAAGTTGTGATCTCAACAGGTACTTGGCAGGGTTTGGAGGCAATGAACAATGGCTCTTCTGTTCCTCAGCGTCTTCCTCTTTAAGGTCTTCCCACCTGGAGGTCAGATACACACTTAGTTACAAACCCATTTCCTAGGTCCCCTTTGCACGGTTGAGGCCAATTGCACTATTCCGACTCCCCTCCTCCTCTGCCACTTCCCTGAAGGGGGAAAAAAAAGGAAAAGCAGCCTAGACAATACAAGCATAAAATCAACTGGTTTATGAAGTGCAGGTTTCTGATCCAGTCCTCAGAGCATGTACACTCTGCCTTATTTCCAGTGCCTTCTAAAGAGGTTGTGTCCTTGTATCAGAGTCCTGGCCAGGCTCTCTATTCTGCCCTGCTGCCGCCCTTTCCCCAAGACTCCACCTTCCACCTGGCATCCATCTCCCACCTTCTCCTCCTGCCCTGGTACTTGAAACCATGCACCCAGGGCCCACGCCTTTGGGACGGGAGTTTCTTCTGTGGAAACACTTCTTTCAGCCTTGAGGTATGGACAGAAGAATGGGGGTAGTGGGCTTGGAAACGTTCAGGGGTTGCTCAAAGCTCGGATAAATGGAAGGCTGTACAGTTGGGGGACTTATCCAGAGCCAGCATAACAAAGGGGCAGTTAACTGGACCAGTGAGTGCAAAGCTCACTTTCCTTGAGTTAGGTCACTTTTGCTAGAGACTTGCAGTATGACCAGAGTGGATCAGAAGCCTGCACTTTATATACCAGACAGCACTATGATATTTTTTAAGATTCGTGTTCACTTGTGTGTCTATATCTGTGTGTTTGCTGTGTGTGTGCACACGCATGTGCATGAGCACTCTAGAGGAAAGCGTCAGATCCTCTGGAACTGGGGTTACAGGCATTTGTGAACCACCTGACATAGATACTTAGAATGATTTGGGGTCCTTTGGAAGAGCAGCAAGGGCTCTTAACTACTGAGCCATCTCTCCATTGATCGTCCGCTTACCTGGCTGTAAGTGAGTAGGAACTACGGAAGCCAACACTGTCTGAATCTAAGACTCGAAGAGGAAAGCAATTAGGCAAGTTCACGGACAGTTAATAACAAAGAAATGCTTAGAGGGAGGACAAGGGCATGCATGTTAGTGGATGGGGCATCAGAAAGGGCTTCACTGAGGAGGTGCATTTGAACTGAGAACTACTTGCAAGTCATTGATTAATTCTAAAACTTCCCAGATGCCAAGTCGAATGAATCCCCACATGCAGTACCCAGGAAACTGGACAGTGTGACCTGGAGCCCTTAGGCCACTCAGGGCCACAAGTAAGGGTCAGGTATGGGGAGGGGATGTCCTGAGAGTGCAGTCTAGGTTGGGGCTCCAGCAATTTGAGGACCGCTCTTCAGCCCCCCCCCCCCCCCCGCCCATCCCCAGCATATCCTTGAATACACTGAGCCACTGGGACCGGACAGCAAGGTTCTGGCAGCTCAGCCACCCGTAGATGCAGAGGGGCAGGGCCCCATGACCTCATCGCAATGGTGTCTTACAGCCTTGCCAGCGGGAGAAGAATATAAACAGGGAAAAGTCCCCCAGTACTCGCTAAGGAAGACTGCGACTTTGCAGACTCCTGCAGACAATGTGCCGGCTCAGGAGGCCTGAATGGAATTTGGAATTCAAAAGTACTTGTTTCTCTGCAGAAAAAAATTCCAAAGATTGCTCAACATTCCTTTGACTCCAGGAGCAGCAGAATTTGGCAGCAGCCATTGAAAGCCTGAAGGGTTGGGAGCCTGTGGGTGTGTGCCTTGCTTGGGGAAACAGCCCCTCTGCCCTTCTCCTGGGGTGGGGGATGAGGGAGAGGGCAGGGATTTGAAGTTCTTGCCCTCCCAATGGGGGAGCTGCCTTGTTCCTAAGCCAGTCAGTCAGAGACTGGGAACCCAGACTCTCTGACTCTATGCAAAGCCCTGTTTTCATAGCTGTCAGGAGCCATGGGAGTAGCTCACTCCCATGTAGCTTTCTGTGGTTGCCATGCAGATAAACTTCCTCTCCCCAGTTCTGCTTGATACTGGCAGATCCTGACATGCCTCCTCCTCCAGGAAGCCTGCTCCCTTCCTGGGTTGAAATGCATCTGTCAGCACCTCTGAACCCTTACATTATGACTGATACTGTAGCTGTTTCTAGAAATGTCTCCCCTCTGTCAGAAGGGGAAGCAGGACCCTTTTTGGTCCATGTCCGTAGAATCCTGCAAGGTCCAGCTGGCAAGAGACCTGGATACCAACATGTTCACTGCAGCATTGCACAAAACAGAGGAAAATGGCAAATTATCTAAATGGTGAAGAGCAAGATTAAATTAAGTATTAAATAAGTTGGAGTGCATCCTCATGCTCCACATGCCAAAATGCTAAGTAACTGCTGGCAATTCCATTTTCAAAAATACAAAACGATGGGAAATATTCCAATTAACAAATTCATACTAAAGGCTATTATTATTTAGTGTCTACTTATTTTCTGTATAGATTTGCAAAAAATGTGAGATCCTCGACTATGTGATCTATATGGTGATAAATATTAAACTGTAATACGTGTGGAGGTTATATCATTGTGGAAGAGAAAACAGCCTTTGGAGTGTGTGGAACTGTAGTATCAGAAAAAGAGCAATACAAGGAACCTGAACTATCATCAGAGGGCTGTGGCTTGAAAGTGAGGGGCTTCCAGAGGCTCATCTGGTGACTGCTGGCTCTGTTGTGTTTTGGGAGGTCCCACACACTTTAGGAGGAGGGATCTAATGGGGAAAAGCAGCTTCTGGAAAGAGATAAGGAGACATGCTAACCTGGTCCCTACTCCGTCCTTCCGGCTCTGCTCTCTGTTTGCCTTGGTTGCAGCCTACTGCACCACCACACTGGTGGGTCTCACCACAGGCTCAGCACCAACAGGACCAAAGACCCTGGACTGAAGACTATGAAACCATGAGCTATGGAAGTCTTTCCTCTTAAGTTGTTGATGTTGGGGGTTTCGATGTAGTTATGGAGAGTCTGATGGCACACCCTTAGAAGTCCGTACTAAGTAGAGAGAAGTTCCCAAATGACTGACAAGCTGCCGCTTCCTAACCTCACCCACCTGGTTCTCAGAAGGGTAGAGCCCTGACTGCTTTGAGAATGAAGGCAGGGGAATGACTTTATCTAATTTTACATACTCAGCATACTTTACACATGCTTTTAATGAACTTAGATATTGTGTATATGTCTTATGCCTTTTCTTCTTTGATATTACCTTAATTAATTCTCCATCTTATTAATCATTTTCTTTTTTCTTTGTGGTTGCATGTGGGTCATGCATGTGGGCTCATCTGTGCAGACAGACTAGTTAGGAGGCAGAGGGTAACTTCCATAATTGCTTCTCCGTATTATTATTATTGTTGTTGTTGTTGTTATTTTGAGACAGAGTCTCTCAAGGAAACTGAGGCTCATTATTTTGGCTAGTCTGGCTGGCCAGGGAACCCCAGGTTTCTCCTGTCTCTATCTGCTTGTTCTGGATTATAGGGTATTTACCACCATGCCTCGCTTTTATATGGGTTTGGGGATTTAAAATCAGGTGCTCATATCTATACGGCAAGGACTTTCTTTATCTGTTGAGCTGTTTTTTCAGCTCTAAATATTATTTTAAAGTATGTCATTATTGCAGACATTTTTGTATTTTTGGTAGGTTGGTTGTTGGTGGTGGTGGTGGTGGTAATTCTGGTGGGGAGGTAGAGAATTCCTTGACAGAAAAGGAAGGAACATTATGGGATGCTTGGTTGACTGCGTCCTTCCCAGAAATCACTGTTCCAGGTTCTGGGTTTTATACTGTCTTCATGGGTGCAGATCTTCAGTGTACAGAAAGAATCAGACTTTTGCTGTGATCTGAAAGTGCTTGACCTCTTGGTGCTCCATCCCTAGGCCCATCTGTCTGTCTTCTGTCTGTCTGTCTGTCATCTATCTATCTATCTATCTATCTATCTATCTATCTATCTATCTATCTATCTATCTATATCTACCTATCTGCTTATTTCTCTGAGTCAGGGTTTCACTGTATAGCTAGGCTGACCTGAAGCTCTCATCCTCTTGCTCCAGCCTCCCATGTGTTGAGATTCCAAGAACGCAACATCAAGACTCATTTCACATCGGTGTTTAAAGAAGCAGCTCTCCTTATCCTTGATTTTTCCTCTCCTTTATCCATGGAGTATAATTATTGCCCCCAAAGCAGAGTAATTTTTGATATTATTGAAATGTATTTCAAAATTCTCCTCTAGATAATTTGTTCCAATTTATACACTACAGTTAACAAGAGTGTGTGGCCTGCCGCCCTGTCAGGGTTGGGGAGAATTTCTTCTCTGTTAAACCCAGTGAATGGTTTGGAGATCTAGCTAGCAGGCAGTGATGGGGTTAGGTGGCCACTTTAGAGTAGGAGATTGTCTTGAGAAGGCAGAGCTGGCGATATTGAAGTCTTTTGCTTAACTGTGTGTTAAGATAGGGATGCTTTTAGTTGTTAAAGTGGGGGAAGAGAATTAGGATCAGGGGGCTAGAAACTGGGTCTAGAAATATTGCACATTCAAAGCAAACCCCACATAAAACCCAATGAATAAATAGCCAAAAAATTCTCCAAAGAAAACCTGAAAATAGTTAAAGAAAATGTCAGTTTTAGTATTTCATTCATTCTATTGGAAGAAAAATAATAGAATTCGGAATTTTTATAATTTTAAAGGGGGGAATTGGGAGTGAGTCACATACAGCCTGGAAGAAGAGACGTGGAGAAAGAGAGCCTTACGGGCTGACTACACTTTCATCTCCTTTTCTCTAGAAGTCATTCTATTCAGTGACATTGCCATATGGTAGGAAATGGGGGTTGGATAGCTCATGACTCACTCACCAGAGGGCTAGTGTCTTAGTCAGGGTTTCTACTGCTGTGATAAGACGTCATGACCCAGAGAAACCTGGGGAGAAAAGGGTTCATTTCAGCTTCTGGTTCCACATCACAATCCATCATCGAGTGAAGTCAGGGAAGGAACCTGGAGGCAGGAACTGGAGCACAAGCCACAGAAGAGCGCTGCTTACTGGCTTGCTCCAGCTTGCTTTCTCACAGCATCAGGACCAGTAGCCCAGGAGTGGCATCACCCACCGAGAGCTAGACCCTCTCACATTAATCATCGATCAAGAACATGTACCACAGGCTTTCCCACAGGCCAGTCTGGTGGGGGAATTTTCTTAACTGAAATTCTCCTTCGAAAATGGCTCCAGCTTGTGTCAAGTTGATATAAAATGAGCAGCACAGGGAAGGGCTGTGATTGACCTCAGTCAATCAGTTACTGCCTGAGAGTGAGCTGTGGAGATTGTTCACTGTGGGTCAGTCAAGGATGGCTTTTTTTTTTTTGTCAAATTAATATAAAGTCTCTGGGGACAGGGTTTAGGAGAATGGAGTCTGTATATGGCTCATGTAATTGGAGTTTCATAATTATTTTTAACCTCTTGTGTGACGTTTTGGGAAAATCCCTCAGTTGCATTTTCCAAAGCTCTAATTGTGCCACTGTGCCCTGTCCTTAGCTTTGCCGCCTGTCCAGACCCTGCAGCTCTCACTTCCAGGGCTTCTTCACGTTTCTGTTTCTGCTCTCCTATTCTCCTAACTCCCTCGCTTTGCTCAGGGCTGTTTTATAACCATTTTCAAGTTGCTCTACAACTTTCCTTTCATCTGGAGGGAGCTCTCGCTGCTGTTGTTGGCAAGCTTCGCATCTTGCTGTTTCTTTTCCATGGAGATGTTTGTTTCTTTTGAAGAGAAATGTGGCAGTGTGGTTCTTTTCTCTTTCATCAGGGAAGCAGCTTGGAGTGATGGTTGCAGCTCCAACACCCCAGTGCTCAAATTTTGGCTATGTGATGTCTGACTAAATAGATGCAGTTTGTGTGTGTGTGTGTGCGTGTGCGTGTGTGTGTGTTTGGCAGAGTCTCACTGTTGAGGCCAGGCTGATCTTAAATTCACTAAGTACCTCTCTCTGCCTGATCTTGAATTTGATATTGTCCTGCCCATTTTAGCCTCTTGGGTACTGGGATTACGGGTGTGCAGCATTGTGTCTAACTCTTGGCCGTTTTCCTCATCTCTTTGAGCCTCAGTGTCATCTAAGCACCTCCTGGTTATATCTGTGTTGGGGGAAGAGTGCTGACTGCGTGAATAAAATTAGGCAATGGGAGAAAAGAGTGAGTTGGGTGGGTATGGAAGTGGTGCTTGAAGCTTGAGCATAGAGGGAAATTTGGTAACAAGTTCAAGTCCAGGGTTCCTGGTTATGTCTGAGTCTCTGGGTCAGGTCTTCGTGTAGCTTCTTTATTACAACTGGCTCTAGCACACCTGGTGTACAATGCTGGTGAGAAGCAGGGCAGGTGCCACACATGCCGGCCTTGACAGTTTGTGGGAAGGAAAGTACTTCCAGTGGCTCCTGGTCCAACCTTTAAACTCACCCAGCTGGATAGGGACGGTGAGGTCAAGGCCACAGTCTGTGAGCATTCCAGTGCCCTGAACAAGGAGGAAGTTCTTGTGTCAGCCGGAATGGCCCTTCAGGGGTCTCTTAGGGAGAGAATTTCCTTTGCCCATATCTATGAAGACCTCTTATGAGTTGACAGTGAAGATTCTCTTGCCCATGGCTACACTACCTCAAAAACTAAACTACTGCCTGTTGGTTTGGGTATCTTTAAATTGTCTCAGGGAAGAATTTCCAAAACTTGCTTGATAATAGAAATCTCCTGGGGAGTGTGATAAAAATACAGATTTCCGACCACACTTCAGATCCACTGACTCTTCCAGGGAGGTGCCTTGGCATCTGCAGTTTTAATGATTATCTGGGAAAGTTTAGGAAATAACAACCTCAGTGGCTGAGCACCACACACTTCAGCTTGGGAAATTTTGAAGAAGTAAACCCTAAATCTTTCATGTGACCATGAGTTTGATTTGGTGATGGTCATGGAGTGATCTACTGGCCAGTAGCCAACTCCAAAACAGATGACCTGAGAGCTGTATCTTCACACGCCAATGACAGTTAGCCTCTGGGGATTAGCAGGAAACAGTGTCAAGGAAAGGCAGGGTTGTCTCCACAACTGGGACTTTTGCTCCTCTGGGGTGGGGTGAGAACAGGAAGCTAATTCTCTGACGGAAAGGGAGGGGATAACACTGTTTGCTTGGCTGATTGCACTCTTTACCAGGTATCATTATTCCAAGTTCCAGAATCCTGTGGCGTCTTCATGGGTGCAGATCTTCAATGTCTGATGAGAGTTCGACTTTTGCTTTTTAATAGAAGATATGGCTATACACAAAGGACATGACTTAGCCGTTTATGGCTGTTGACTGCTAACAAAAAGATATCTAATACTGTATCTGTCCAGAGGGTAACTTAATCTTGCATCTTCGGGGACAATCTCTCCCCCTCTCTCTGTCCCTCTCATATTTTCGTATTAAATTTCCAAAGCACATAGTTTAGGATCTAGGGGTGGCCCTGGCCAGCCCCTTCTCCCTATCACAATTCAGTCCTGTAGAGTTCATCCATTTCCATAACCCAACTCAGGCTCCTGTTTCTGTAGTAAGACTCTATTAGTGTGAGGGAAGGGGGCACGTAGAAATGACTCAGTGGTTAGGAGCTCTTGCTGCTCTTACAGAGGACCCAAGTCCAGTTCCCAGCACCTCAATGGGTGGGTGACAACTACCTCTAAATCCAGTTATAGAGGATCGGACCCCTCTGACCTCAACAGACACTCGTGCACACACACACACAATAATAATAATAATAATGATAATGATAATAATAATAATAATAATAATAATAAATTTTCCTTTTAAAACCACTGTATTAGTGGGAACTACAGATGTGGCCCGGCAGTACGAGTGCTGATTCAGCATTGGGTTTGTATAAACTGGGCATGATGGCACACACACCTGTAATCCCAGCACTTGGAGGGCAAAAGCGGGAGGATCAAAAGTGTAAGGTCATCTTCAGCTACACGTGGAGTTCAAGGCCAGTCTAGACTATCAGAGACTGTCAAAAAAAACAAAACAAAACAAAAAACAGACAGCCAAACAAACAAAACAAAAAGCAAAAACCAAAAAAAACCTTAGTGGTAAGCGACTGAAACAAAACTGAACTGCTTTTGGCAAAAGATGTTCAGTAAAAGGGTCACAGCCAGAAGAGCAGTGTCCCCACCTCCATCCTTGTTTTCCTCTGCTCATCCCACCCAGTTCTCGGACAGGCTTGGTTCAGAGAGCAGCAATGTGACTCTTCTGGAAGTTGCACTGACTCACCTCTTCCCCAGGCAACAACAGAGCCACAAAATTGGAGGCATTTTTCTCCCTCTAGTTGCAGAATCTTATGATAAAGAAATGCTTCGTAGGGCGCAGTTTGACTCCTTATCCAGCTCTATTCTGCCCACATGCTTAGAAGAAGCATTTCTTAGGAGGAGGTGCTTTCTGAGTAAACAACCAATAGATGCACTCCATCCCCAATCAGAAATACATTAAAATGGCAATAAATACTATTGGAATGAAATGAAATAAAAATCCCAATGCTGCTACAACAAAAACTTAATGTCTTCCAGTTCTGTGGTCAGAAGTCCAGCAGAGGTTTCACGGGGTTACACAGGTGCTTTTCCGGACGCTCTTGGGGTTGGGGAGAATCCACTTTCTTAAGTTGTGTGTTTTTTTTTTTTTAAAGCTTTTGAAGTTTTTCCAAATTCCTTGACTCCTGGCCCTTTCCTTCATCTTTAAAACAGCTACTCAGTTGGAATTCTCGAACAGCTGTCTCTATGGGTCTCCGCAGGCCCCCTCTTCTTCTTTGGTAGACCTTGTGAGTACTGTGGGCCCATCTGGACAGAGCTTGTTGATCAACCATCCGACCTCTTGCCATGGTGGTCTCGTCATGGAGGTTAGGAGGGGAGAGCTGCTGGGATCTGGATATGTCCTAACTGTGACACCGTATGATGAAAGTCTGACCTCCAGTGTCAGTGTGGAGACAAGGTAGGACTACTAGGAGGTAAGACCCAGGAGGTTGTGCCTTCCTAGAGGACTGCGTGGTTCTTCCAGGACCCAAGCATTGTTCTGGCTTCTTCTCCCACTACCGGTTTCTATCTGTTCCGCAAACTCCCACCATGGTGTTCTTTATCCTGATGTGGCCCAGTCAAAGGGCTCTCGCCAGAGGGAGTCAGTGTAGTCACCCAGTGCTGGGCTTCTGAACTCTAAAATGTTAGCTAAGTAAACCTCTCTCTTAAAAAAAAAAAATAAGCCACAGCTTTGAGTATTTTGTTGTAATACCGGAAAACTCACTGATACAATGTGTCAGTGAGTAGGGACAGGGAGCCAGTGTTCTCGCCACTACAGTTAGCAGGGGGAATGGACAAACCCTCTCAGTTCTCAGAAAGGGTATGAATTTCGTGAAGCTCCTACAGATTTGTGGTTTGGAAAATAAACTGTAAACTGTACTCGTCCGGTCACTATTTCTAATCCTTCATTCTCGAGAAGCAGTGTGAACATGTGCTTTGCTGTGTGAGTGTGGGTGGTCGCGGGGCAGCTATGCACTGAAGTGCGCTTCCCTGCTCCACTCATTACCACTCCCCAAACTGGAAATAACCACACTGTCCAGTTCCAGGACGGCTAAGTAAACCATGTCACATCCATATAAGGAAATATTATGCTGATTGTAGAAATTACAATCATGAAACTTTTTATGAAATAAAAATATGCATATGTCATAATGTTAAGTCAGAATCGATTTTGTGGTGAACATAAAACAGATTAAAAATATATAAATAAACTCTATGAGAAACAAAGGAGGATATAAAATAATCAAAGACTCAGTATGAGCTCAGCTATATAAAAATAAATTACAAAAAGACCTGGGAAGGAAAATGTGTTTAGCCATGGAAGTTAACTCTGACTGGTGGGGTTATTTATGGGTGATTTTTTTCTCTATATATACCTTTTAAAATAATTTTAATAATTTTCAAATTGTGTTTGTCACAATCCTTGTATCCTGACACACTTCCAGTCTCATCCAGCATGGCCATGTGCATTTGTTGATTAGCTACTTTGCTAGTTATTTTTGATTATGTAATAAAGTGCCCAGAACTCCACTTCATAAATGCACCCCTAATCATTTGTTCACTCCTGTTCTGACTCCCACGGCTTTATGCAGTTCAGGTAGAACTGTGATCATAATATGTCTATCTCTTTCCTGCATTTCTTTCTACATGGCTTCATTGTGAACTGTGAGGATGTATGATACGCACCTTGTAAAATCTTCTTGGTTTCATTTTCCCTGAGGGTCAGGCAAGGGAATGGTGGGAAAAAGGGGTTTCCACTGTTAGACGAAAGGAATTATTCTCGACTTGAGTGGGGAGTGTTGATGTCATAGTAATTGGCAAAATAATCGTCACCACCATCATCAAACTCTCTCCATTAGCTGTTTCTTCTAACCACTGTGACGGAATACCAGACAAAAGCCGCTTAAGGTGGAAGGGTTTGTTCTGGCTGATGGTTTGAGGGCCCAGTCTATCACGGCGAGGAAGGCATGGCTTACAGGAATGGGAGGCAGCCTTGTGTGAGCAAGCAGAGAGAGATGAATACGCAGCTGGCTTCCTCCTCTCTTGCCTTATTATTCTGTTCAAGATTCCAGTTCATGGAACGGCACCAGCCATCTATAGCGGACCTTCAACCTCAGCTAAACTTCTCTGGAAAACACCTTCCCAGACACACCCAGAAGTGTTTTACCTAGGCAGTTCCAAATCCGGTTAATTGACAGTGAAGATTAATTATGACATTATCTACGCTCATTTTAATATTATCCAAAGTTGGTTCCAAAGATGTAATTCCTTCTTCCTATGTAGTCACATCTCATATTATTGGTGAAGGGAATGTAGTGATATTGATCTTCCTTGAGGAGAGGGCCCTTTTCCGTGGTCTCATCCTCTGGTCTTCTAAAGAGGGCACAACATCTTCCTTGTAGAACTTGGTGGACCCACCTGGAACCAAGATGAGAAGGTCCAGGCCTCTAGCACAAGATTCACCTAGATCCTAATAATTCTAGGGCTTCCAGGTTGACTTTTGTGTTTGTGAGTTTGATTTCTTGTCTCTTGAACGCTGGGTAAGCATTTCACTGGGATAGGGCTGGGGAGGTGGTGCAGTGGGTAAAGCACTTGCCACAAAGGTGTTAGGGCCTGAAGTTCGTGTCAAGCTGGACGTAGTAGTGAAAATGTGTAATTACAGAGCTCCATGGTGAGGTGCGGGAGACAGAGAGCGGTGCTTTAGAAGCTTGTGAACCATTTAGCCCGTTTCTGGTTCCAACAGAATCGACACCTCAGGCCGACTTCGGATCTCCATATATCAGTGTGTGTACATCTGTATACACACACACATACACACACACACACACACACACACACACACACACACACACCACCAGGACACCAGGAGAACTCTTCTGAACACCAGCTGTCTGACTCTGGACCAGTCTGTCTTCTGAGGACTCCTGCCAGGATTCATTTGAGGAATTTTATAAAAATGCAGATGCCTAGGTCCTGTCCACCCTCAGACGAGCCCATAAGGTCGTGTCAGGCAAGTTAAAACATTCCCCCTGAGACAAGACAAGCTCTCTTCATTCAGAATCACAGCATCAGATGTCCGGCCAAGGTCTTGATCTTCTCCAGATTCTTTTAGCATGCCGTGTCAGGAATCAAGTGTTCACGTCTTGCTTTATCATGCTTCCCAGCAGATTGATACCCCCCTTCTTACTGTTAGGAAAATTGCCAGATGCCCTTGAGAGCTGCTAGCATCGGCTGGATTCAGTGGCTCCTGTAGCTACTTCAGCTCTCCTCCATCTGGGCTTTGTCTCTCTCTCTCTCTCTCTCTCTCTCTCCCTTTCTCCCTCCACACCGTATTTCAGATGAGCCCGCAGGCCAGTTTGTTAATTTCCTCTGCTTTCCCTTCTGCAAGCTGCCACTGAGTTGTGCATGTTCTACTTGATTATGCAGATTCTCACTCTCCACTTTTGAGAAATAAGAGATAAAAGAAATTTCGTGTTCAGGACCAATTAGAAAAATCTTAAAGAAAGAACATAGTTAAGAGACGGTCAGCATAATGGCCAAGAGCCAGGATTCCAGAGCCAGAGTTCGAATCCCAGCTGAGTGAGCACAGACAAGCCCTATGATCTTTGTGCCTAGGGTTCTCTGTATGTCAGTAATGTTGATGATAGCCATAGGATGTTCTTGGGTTCCCAGAATGATTCAGTAAGCTAATGAAATATCCAGAACAGTGTCTGGGCCAGAACTGTGGGATCTACATCACTGCACTCAACCAACTGTGGATTAAAAATATTTATAGAGGTCGGGCTGTGGTAGCACACAACTTTAATCCCATCACCCAGGAGGCAGAGGCAGGCATATCTCTGTGAGTTCAAGGCCAGCCTGGTCTACACAGCGAGTTCCAGAATAGCCAGGGCTACACAGAGAAATCCTGTCTTGAAAAACCAAAAGAGAATATTTGTATGTATGCATGCATGTGGTATATACATATATGGTCATGTGGGTATGTGCATGTAGAAGTCTGAGGACAATGTGGGGTGTCTTCTTCTAAACTGTCCACCTTATTTTTTGAACCAGAGTCTTACTGAACCTGAACTTCACTCATTGCCTAGACTGGTTAGCCAATGAGCTCCAGGGGTCTGCCTGTCCCTGCCACCCCCTGCTGTGCTGAGGTTACAGATGCGCATCATCACCTGGCTCTTGGTAGGTGCTGGAAATCTGAACTCAGATCCTCAGGCTTGCACAGGGGCATTTTCCCTATCGAGTTACCTCCTAGCTCATCAAAAATGTTTTTTTTTTTAAATTGAAGCTACACTCAACATTGCTACACAAACTTTTTTCTATTCACTAAGCAATACAGGATGACAACTCTGCATAGCATTTATGTTGAATTAACTATCTAATTAGTTTCCTTTTTGTTACTCTGATAAAATACCCCAACAAAAGTAACATAATAGAGAGTAGGATTGTAGTGGAAGTTTTTGTCCCACAAGCTGCTCCCAGGTAACCACACAGAGGCTTAATATTAATTATAAATGCTTGACCAATAGCTTAGAGCGTTACTAGCTAAGTCTTATATTTTCAATTAATTCATATTTTTACCTATGCATTGCCATGTGACCTGGTACCTTTTCTCAGTATGGCACATCCATCTTGCTTCTCTCTGAGTCTTCTCACTTCTCCTAACTCTGCCCTTCTTCTTCCCTGGACTCTTAGTTTGGCTCTTGTGCCTAACCTTATCTTGTCCAGCTATTGGTCAGTTAGCTTCATTAGTAAACCAATTACAGCAGCATATATTCACACAGTGTAAAGGAATATTCCACAGAGGTTTATTTGGGCTGACAGTTCCAGGGTGTAGTCAGGGTGGGGTAGTCCTGTTGCAGGAGCTCAAGCTCGCTGGCCACATTGCATCCACAGTAAGGAAGCAGAGAATGACGGTGCTCAGCCAGCTTTCGCCTTTGTATTCAGAGCAGGACCCAAGCCTAGGGAGTGATGCTGCCCATATTTAAGGTTGAGTCTTTTCACCTCAACTAACCTAATCATGATAACCCTTCACAAACATGCCCAGAGATTTGTCTCCAAGACAATTTTTACTTCCTGTCAAGTTGACAATATTAGCAATCACATGCATTCTAAATTGTCTAGAGTTGACAGGAGCCTTTTCATGGGCTATATTACCTGAGTAACCTTACCTATCCTCTTTAGTGTAAGGGATTTACACATCCGTGGATATTAGCGCAGGGGTAGGAATGTAGGATTCCGGAGCCAACTTCAGAACACAGATCAGTGGCTATGCAGATGCCACAAGAATGCCTAATTCGCTTTATGAAAGCAATTCCACTGCCTGGAGTCCTTTGTGGTGCAGAGGGGACCTGCTTGTCTCACTGGAGGAGACGGATTTTAAGAAGATGAGAATTCCTCATGAGTCAAAAACCTGAAAAAGTCTATGGCTAAAAAGAGGGCGAAATCTCCAAAACATGAGATTCTCATTGGACAATCACAGATTCACCAAAGAAACAGGCCTGACTCCTTCCTTCAAATTCTGTCCCAGTAAGCACTGGACTTGTCTTATTCCTTTCTTCCACCCCTGCAACACCTGCTTCCCTTCAGGCTGCCTTCATTTTCCCGCTGAGCCATGGTGTCAGCTGCCCTCTCCTGTCGGCTTTGGACCCTTCAGTACTCCAGTGTATTCTCCATCCTCCACCTGGTAGCTGGAATGGACATGGAGCCAGTGAGATGGCTCACTGGCAATTGTACCTGCCACCAGTGTGATGACCTAAGTTCTGTCTGTTTCCCACATGTCAGAAAGACAGAGACAGCTCACACAATCTTTTCTCTCCTCCTTCTTCGCTTTTGAGATAGAGTTACTCTGTGTAGCCCTGGCTGTCTTGTAACTTGCTTTATAGACTAGGCTGGCCTTGAACTCAGAGATCTGCTTGCCTCTGCCTCCGGAGTGCTGGGATTAAAAGCATGTGCCACCACCACCCAGCCGCACAATGTTTTCTAATCTCCACACGTGTTGGTGGTTCCTACATGTTCCACCCATAATAGATAAATAAATTTTGAAACACAAATCCAATTGTAGTCTTACCATTGATATCCTGTCACCATAACCTTAAGACTGCTCAGGGGGTTCTCGTCGCTTCCGGAATAAAAGAAAAGCCTTAGCAGCTCCCCAGTGCTGGCAGAGTCTGGGCCACCCTCAGCTCTCCAGCCCACCAAGCCCCGTCTTTCTGTTTTGCTCATGATGCCTTCCTGCATAATGATGAAACTTCCCCAAGTATTATTCTCTTCTGCAACTTGTCTCCTTCCTTCACCCACTTAAAAAAAATAGTGGACTTTATATAGAGCGGTTTCAAGTTCATGAAAAGGGACGGGGCTGTCAAAGAGTTTGTGTACAGCTTCTCGCCCATTCCCACCCCCATGCACAGCCTCTACCTCCACCAACACCATGAGACACGGCAATTTGTTAGAGTCGGTGAGCCCACATTCACACACCGTTACTACCTAAACACAGAGTTTAATTAGCATCGGTGCTGACTGTATTTACCTTCTGTGGTTTAAACAGCTGGCACCCTAGAGCAGTGGTTCTTGGCCTTCCTACTGCTGCGACCCTTTAATACAGTCCCTCATGTTATGGTGACCCCAACCATAACATTATTTTTGTTGCTACTTCATAACTGAAATTTTGCCACTGTTATAAATTGTAATGTGAATATCCGTGTTTTCCAATGGTCTTAGGTGACCCCTATGAAAGAGTCACTTGACCTTGACCGCAAAGGGTCGTGGCTCACAAGTTGAGAACCACTGTCCCGTAGCATTGTACAGAATCTTCCACTGCACTGTTGCCAAAGTTCCTTGTTCTCTACACATCTACCCTTCCTTCTCCTCAGACCCTTGATGAATACTGACCTTTTCACTACCTCCATAGTTCTGCCTTTTCTAGAACATTCTATTTTCCCTTCTTTTTTCTTTTTTTTTTAAAAAATAATGTATTTGTTTTTATTTTTATTTCATGTTCATTGGTGTTTTGCCTGCATGCATGTCTTTACAAGAGTGTGATATCTTGGAGTTACAGACAGTTGTCAGCTGCCATGTGGGTGCTGGAAATTGAACCCAGGTCCTCTGGAAAAGCAGTCAGTGCTCTTAACTACTGAGCCATCTCTCCAGTGCCTTCTAGAGCATTCTGTCATAGGAATAACACACTATATAGCTTACCAGATTAGCCCCGTTCACTTAGCAATATGCTTCTAAGATTCCTTTGTATTTCCATAGCTTGGTAACTCGTTTCTTTGTTGTCTGAATAATAGTTTGTTGCAGGAATGTGTTCGTTTATCCTTCCCCCCACTAAAGGACATCTCGGATGCTCTCAGATCTCGACTGTTATAAACACAGCTGCTGTAAACATCTGCATGTAGATTTTTGTACAGATGTAAGTTTTCAGTTCCCTTGAGCAAATACCAAGGAGCAAGCCTGCTGGGTCATTTGGCAAGAATGTGTCTGGTTTTGTAAGAGATCACCAAACTGTCTCTCCAAGTGACTGTGTCATTTTTCATTCTCACCAACAGAAAGTCAGAGTCTCGTTGCTGCACATCTTCTTAGGCATTTGGTGTTGTTGATATTTTAGGTTTTAGCCATTCTACTTTGTGTATAACATCGTGGGGTTTGTGCATCTAAAAGTAGATCCTTGCATGCTAGTCAAATTCTCTGTCACTGAGCTACACCTTCAACCCCACCGTTACTGTTTTAATTGGCAGTTTTTGAAGGATTACACATAAACACCTTTCACACTCACTGGCCATCAATGCATCTTCTTTGATTCATATTCTGTTCAGATCATTTGCACTCCCCCCGCCCTTTGTTTGTTTGTTTGGTTGGTTGATTTGGGGACAGGGTTTCTCTGTGTAACCCTGGCAGTCCTGGAACTAGCTCTGTAGACCGGATGGCCTTGAGCTCAGAGATCCACCTGCTTCTGTCTCCTGGAATTAAAAGTATGTGCCAGCACTGCCTGGTTTCTTTGCTCATTTGTTAACTGGATTGTTCTCTCTCCCTTTCTGACTTCAGTAAATGGCTCATTCATCTCTCAGATCCCAGTTATCTTGCCTCATCTTTAATGTGATTGAAGGCAATAAAGCTTTTCTATGAGTTCTGAGAGTGATAAGTGTGTCTGCCCAGGTCTGGAACTGTGATCTCATACATATTCATACAATTATTTGAATAATGTCTGTTTTTCTTGAGTTTGCAAGAGCAGGCAGCACATCCGGCCTTGTTCCCTGGATTAACCGCTGAGCACGCTGAGCACGCTAGTGCTGGCCCTAACACACAGCAGGAGCTCCATTAATAGAACAAGGGGTGCCTAATAACCTCACCAGGGTGAAGCTGGGGCTGGGGCTGCGGCAGAGAGGTCGTCCTGCAGAGAGCACCTCCAGTCCAGAGAGAGCACAGGATTCCAAAGACCCCTTACGACAGTGGCGGGGGCAGATGGCCAACAGTGATCCCCAAAGCAGTACAGCCAAACCTGCCAGACCAGTGTCAGGAATTCTAATGTGCAAGCTGAGCCGAGACAAACAAATGACAAAAAGACTTTTTTTTTTTTTTTTTTTTTTTTTTTTTTTTTTTTTAGGAAATCATTTGAGGCAAGGAAACAGTCAGGGCAAGCCAGGCCCCGTACATATTGGAGGAGGCAGCATTTTTACTGCACTGGGTTATTCTTCTTCAAGAAGAGCAATTCTCCAACCAGAGAGCAGTGAAGGCAATTCCAGAGGGAGGACGTCAGACTGGAGGACACACTGATTACGCGCCGGCTTCAGATGAATCTCATTAGAACTTGGGAACATGACTGCAAAGCCATCATCCATGATTTCTGAGAAACTTGGGCAAGAAGCCCGATACCCAGAATGTGTGAAATGTTTGTCAGCCTTTAAAAAGCAAGAATGTGCAAATGGATTAAATCTAATGACCTCTGACTTCCAAACTTGAAATTAATTAATGCTATGAATCTGGACTAGATTTGTAACAGAGTGCCTAGAAAGTGGAATTCAGAAAATTTTCTGCCTCACTACGCTTCCATTTGAAACTTGCCAGCAAGCAAGATGAAGAGAGCCGGTCTCCTTGGAGAACAATTGAGTGAACAGTCTTCTTCAGCCCGGGGAACACTGGCAACTGTGCCACTACCCCAAGGGTGAGACCTGACATTTCCTCCTAACGCTTAGCTTGGTGGAAGCTGCTCTCCCTGTTTCTTGGTGTGAAGTGCTGATTGCTGGAAGCAGCCAAACAAAACCACAGAGGGTTAAGGAGCCTTCTGGGGGAGAAGAAATCACAACTAATTTTTGTGTAGGATAAGCATTACCACATCTCTCATGGATTGAAGTAGAAATACCTGAATCATGCATGACTTCCACCAGAAACCCCCATGGGCTCTCTTTGGTTATGAGAGCTTGTGGGCTGAAGGCCTTGCTTCAGGAATCCCAATGAGCCACTTGTCCTGATACGCCAATTCAAGACCAGTAACGGTGACAAAGGAAAGGAGATCTCGTCAATGTTTTCACTGGAAAGAGGAATAAAGGTGTCCAGACTCACCCTAGAGTCCATTTTCAGAGGACGGACATGAGGTTTAGGTCTGAATTGAGGAAAAATTGGGGCAGAGGGCAAGAGGCTTGCATAATGAATCAATCTTGGTCAAGGTTTGGTCTGGTTGCCTGGGTTCTGGTTGTACAAGTAGGATAAGAAAATAGTTTCTCTTTTAGGCTTCTCTTAAGGTGATTCTCTGCAGAGTGCTACCCCCTCATCATTTATAATTACCCTCATTTGAGGAGCGATCTTGAGGCTCATGTTCACCTGTGCTTAGTGTGGAGGAACAGTCCTTTGTCGTAGAGATGTTTATCAATGTGTCCTGTTGTTCCTGGAACCCAAAGTAACTGCAGCGTAGGACAATGACTGGAGCACGTTTTGTAGTACCGAAGTGGGGTATTGTAAAAGCTGACAGTAATATGACTAAAGGGTATATATATATATATATATATATATATATATATATATATATACACATATATACATATACATACATATATATATGAAAACAGAGAGGACAGGATTGACCCTGTTCTCAGTGGGCCCAAGGAAGAAATCAGTGCTTTTTAAACAAAGTTTCTAAATGCCTGTTGTACTCCTAAGGGAGAAGCATGGCAGCTGGGAGGGGGACATGGAATGGTGGCTCGAGCGTTCCCTTGCTCACGTGACTAAGGCTGAAATACCCTCCCAGCCCACATGCTCCAGAAGCCTAAGGAAGCATGCAATGTTCTTATCTCAGACCAACATTGGTGACACTAACTTCAGCCTTTGGGAGTCTGGATATTTATTATCAGTTTAGAAGATTGTATGAAGCCTTCAGATTTCAGAAGCAACACTGCTGGCAGCAACCGGGCAGTGAGAGTCAGCTATACATGCACACCCGAGTGGAGGGAAGGGTTAATGTGATCTCTAAGTCTAATGCAACTGGTACCCTCTGTAAAAAGAGGAAACACGAAGACACGAAGAGGAAGGCCTGCTAAGCGAAGCAGAGACCATTGTGAGGGGCCTGCAAGCCAAGGGATGCCAGCAACCCAGGAGCAAGGCAGAGACTGTGGACAGATCATGGCTTGAAGCCTCCAGAAGGAAGTGACCTGCCTACACCCCAGTTCCCAGAACTTCAGGAGAATATGTTCATGGATTTTGTTTTTTAATCAAGTCTGTGATAGTTTGTAAAGCAGCTCAAACAGCGATTTGATTTGAGCATGTGTGGTTCAAGAGACTAGTCTGGGAAAATAAATTATGTGACTCTTACCTGAATCCTCAAGTTGTAAGGCAAGTTACACTGGTTAGGCTCCCTACAGGTGTCCCGCTTCTTATGATGAGTCAGGAAAATGCTAAACTAATGGCATCTTGCCATATTTCTGTGGCTCAGCTTAAAACGCGTGACTTTGTGTGCAGTTAAAATATGAAGGTCTCTAGATAGCTTCACCTCTAGTCAGACCGACAGGCCAGCACTGGCCTGGAAAGCCGCGTGGTCCTTCACACCAACCTGGATTAGGCATTGAGGATGCTTTTTCACCAAGTGCACGCATGGCACAGAATGGGCAGAGAAGACAAGTCTGCTAGGAATCCACAGTCCAGGTCAGGACAGCAGGCACGGTGAGCCTGGAGCCCACATTAGGGAGAGTAATGTAAAGTTAAACTTCAGTTGTAAAACAAAACAAAACATTGTAAGGATGAACAGAGGATCTGGCTTGAGAGTAAATTGTGTGGGCAAAGGTTGGGAGTTTTGCAGCTGACGCTAACTCAAATAGGTTGTGGTGACTCAAAAAGGTAACCAAGGCAACTGTTGACAGAGATGCGCTAGTAACACCAGCTCACTAAACAAGTTTCTTACCCTAGGAAGAATGATCGTGATTCAGGTCGCTAAAGTATTTAGTGGGAAAATCATATGATGAGTACTAGCTGATATGCAGCAGAGATGCAGGGTGTCCTGTGAGGAGGTTCCGGGAAAATGCCGAGCTCATATTAAATATGGAATGCGGAGTCTCAAGTTTCCAAGCTGTTCCTTCACAGGAGTGCCTTTCCTCACGGAGACAGCTACATAGGCACCAGCAGAGGAGTTGGAGGGGCAGAAATGGGTCAGCAGGCGAGCGGCCGTGGGCCTTGCCATCGCGGTGATCTAGCAAACAAGAGGTGTGACAGTGCCTGGTGCCTGCCCCACCACACAATGCCGCTCTCTTACCTCCCAAATCTTCCAGAAAGGTCTCGGCTGGGAAATGTCGGCTCCAAACTCTATAAAGAAGGGAAGTCTGGAAATTGTGCTTTTAAAAATAATATATATTTTCTTTGAGCCAGGGTCTCTCCATGTATCCTGGCTATCTTGCAGCTTACTGCATAGACCAGGCTGACCTCAAACTCACAGACATTTGCCTGCCTCTGCCTCCCAAGTGTTAGTATTAAAGGTGTGCATGACATTCATTTAAAAGCAGTATTTTTAATAAATAAAGATTTATTTTAGTTTTAGTTCTCTGTGTATGCATGTATGTGTGTGTGTGTGTGTGTGTGTGTGTGTGTGTGTGCGCACATGAGTGCCGGTGTCTGGGGAGGAAAGAAGAGGGCATCAGATCCCCTGGAACTGGAGTTATAGGTGTTGCGAGCCCCTGGTGTGGGTGCTGGGAATCAAACTTAGGTCGGTCCTCTTCAAGAGTAGCACGTGTTCTCAAGTGCTGAGCTATCTCTGTAGCTCCAGTAATACCTCTTATTCTTTGAAAGTTGCATGCATTTATATAATACAGACTGATCATAGCCATCCACCACTATCCCCCTGCAGCTCCTAGCGCCACAATCCCACCCCCCTCCGAACTTCATGTCTTCTTTTTTTATTATTATTAATAGCATCTTGAGTCCAGTCAGTGCTGCGGATATGTGCACGGGTCCATGGCCATCCACTGGGGTATGAGCAACCTTTTTAGTGGCCATGTCCCCTAAGGAGACTCTCCTTTTTCTTCTTAGTGATTATCTACTGCCAGTAGCTCATCTGATAAGGGTGAGGCCTCGGAGGCTCCACCCTCTTTCATGCTGGAACTTTGAGCGTCTTGATTCTGTACAGGTCTTAGGCAGGAACCCAGGCCTATGGGTTGGTGAGTGCAACAGCCACGTCATGTTCAGAAGTCAGCCCTGCACAGCTCTCTGCTGGCTCTTACTTTCTTTCTAGCCTCTCTTCCTCAAAGCTCCCTGAGGGTGGGGTGTTAGTATAGATGACCCAACCATAACTGAGCACTTGGAATTATTTAAACTTGGTGATTTGACCAGTTATCAGCTTCTGGATTAAATACTACCTACTGCAAAAAGTTTCTTTGCCCGAAGTTGAGAGCAGCGCAGTTCTATAGGTATAAACACAAAGATTTAGAGAGCAGTTTGACAGTGTGAGCATTTAACACGACAACAACAGTAGCCCCACCCTCTCCCCCAGGCCTACATCTAACGCAGCATCTGAAAGACGAGTTTTTAAAAATTTCATTGAGCTGGGGGTGGGGCAGGGTGTGGCTTAGCGAGCAAGTGAATGTTTTGCTTGAGTTTGCTCTTCATCACCACACACACACAATTCATTTTCATTTTAAATATCAGATTAAAACTTTTTTTTGCACAAATTTCCCTTTCACTGAGTTTCCCCAAATGTTAACGTCTTACAAAACTGTAAGCCAGGGACTCAACTTTGAATACTATTAGCTCATTTATAAGTTGCATTCAAATTAAGTCAATTGTCCCTAATCACCCTTTTCTGGCCCAGAATCTTATTTAACTCAGATGCTTATATAGCATTTAGCTTTCAGGTCTTTTTAGGCTTCCGCAACCTAGGACAGCTCATTTATCTTCTGGAGAAAACCAAACACAAACAAAACAAAAAGCTCTTCAAGAATAAATACATTAAGCCAGAAAATGTTAGAGTAGTGAGACTCTGGAAAGCAAAGACCCAGAAGTGCCACTGTTAGCATTGCCAGCCTGGAGGAAAGCCTCGGAAGGATGCATTCATTGTTTTCAAAGCAGCTTCCACATTGGATGACTTTATGCAGAAGATGGAGAAGACTAATTTTTTGTTGTTGTTGTTTCCCAAGCTGTTGAAAGCACAAGAAATAAGTAAATGCAGCCTAGGAAGAGCTTAGCTTGGTACTAGACAGGACATCGGATTGACTGGAAATGACTCTCTGAGGCCTTGGCCTTGTGTTATTTTGAGCTGGATCAGGACTGACAGACAGACCTGCAAAGCAAGAAGCCAGGTAGAGGCAGATCAGGGATAGAGCAGCTGTCCAGTATCACATGGCTTGGGGCGTTTCCAGCCCAGAGCAGAGAGCAGAAGATTCAGACTCTCAGTTGAAGAAGGTTGAAGAGCTAGCAACTAGAGCAGGGGACACCTCTGCAAACAGGTCAACTGCTGAAGTGACTTCTTCTGCTGTGTGCTTCTGCCATGGTGTGCTGCCTTGCCCCAGGCCCAAGAATAGCATGTTAAATGACCATGGACAGATAGGTACATCTGAAGTAGTGAGCTACTCTGTTAAAGTTTATTGTATCTGCTTCCCAAACACACAGCCTATTGCTGTTGCCTTTGGTCCCCCCCTCCCCCCCCGCCAGAGGTAGATCAGCCCCTGTTGTTGAAGACACCGCAGAAACAGTCCAGATGCCCCTGTGCTGGACCTGGTCTGAATGACCCCTCCCTTCAGACTAGCTTTCATGGTACCAGAAGGTGCATGCAAGTTTCCAAAGGAGGCAACTAATAGGCTAACCCAGCTTTGATGCCTATGAACCACATCAACAACCAGCACGGTGTAAAAACCCCACAGAGGTGCAGTAGTCACACACATATCTTGGCAGTAACCAATGGCTAAGTGGACTTAAGACCTGCCCAACAAGAGATACATGTCTGGTACTGGAAACCTCGCTAACTTTTAAGTGCTTATGGCCCATGGTGATTGGTGGAGAATCTACAGCCACTAACTTGCTAAACCAGCATAATCCCTAACAGCAATCTGTAAACGTTTGTCCTTGTGCCCACAGATAAGTGCAACCTTCATCCCTCATCAAGGGAAGTTCTCTTTTCAATAGACAGAGACCATTGCGGAAAACCTCAACCAGTTAGTATAAAAAGGTGTAAAGCCCATTCGTCCCCAGTGGATACATTTACAAAACACTCCCGTACCTGAGGACCAGGGAACGTTGCAGAAGACAGGGGGAAAGACTGTGAGAACCAGAGGATCATTTTGATGTGAGATTGTGTCTCCTACTAACACCAGAAGCTGTTCCCATGAAGCTTCACCAACATGTCTGCCCATAAGCTTGCTGAACAAGGAGGACTCCAATGAACATACCGAAGGGACAGGAAAGCCGATGAAGCCACAGCCCTACACAAAAAAACCATAGGCGCCAGGTAAGGCTGGGAGGGGGAGAGGTGGTTCTCCCTAGGAAGAACACAGCAAATGGCTGTCCAGTGCCAAAAAGTCAGTGCTGAAAGCACACAAATGAGTAACATTATGTAGGCTCAACAGGTTATGTTTGGAAGTATTTATGTGTATGCAAATAGATATATGCATGCGATAACAATTAAAAAGAGGCTGTAAATTTTGAAGGAGAGCAAATCTCAGTAAAAGCCACACACAGTCACCTTTACCTGTCCTTAGAAATGCGGCTAGACCCACCTCCCCCAATGCTGGTGGGCATTATGTGTCAAAAGAAACAAACGCTTTCTCCTTCAGAATTTCACAATCCAGGAGGCTGTTACAAACTCAGAATGTGCCCTTTCGGGAGCCTGCTGTCAGAATGGTGGCGCTTCCTATTTAAGAAGGGAACTTAGGAGGCTGCTTGTTTCCAGTCCTTTCTCTCACCTTGTTTCCCTCCTGCCTCCCTCCCCAAATAAAAACAAGAAACAGTAAAAAAAAAAAAAAATTTTTTTTTGAAGGAGAGTGGGAGAGTATTTGGGAGGGTTCAGAGGGAGGAAAGGGAAGGGAGAGAGGTTTTGATTAAAATACAAACTCAAAAATAAACAAAGAAATCGTCTCTATTACTTTGTTCTAGTATCAGAGGGCTGATGAATAAATAAGGAATAAGTAAGCTTTTGTTTAAGTTTTTATTTTTAGATGCACTTCAGACTTCACATGACCTGAAAGACAGTGTTAGGATTAGAATCAGATTCTATGGAATTAAACCAATAGATAGCGACTGTTGGTTAAAGGAAAAGGATCAATATTCCCATCCTTTTCACTTTTTTGAACTTCAGTTACAAGATCCTTTCAGATGAGCTAGTATGCATGAGAACCACTGGAAGAAATCCATCAGAGCAAAAAAAAAGTCATAAGGGAGGGAAGTGAAGAGAAGGAAGGAGGGAGGGAGAGAAGGAGGGGCTTGTTTTTTTTTTTTTATTTTTCTGTTCTTTTTCCCTGGCACTGGGGATCAAACAGAGCATTGCACACGCTAGGCGAGTCTGCTACCATTCAGCTATATCTCCACCCTTCAAAAACCTGCTTCTCATCCTTTTTCTTCCCTTCCTACCCCATAGCTCTATCATTTTTATTTCGTTAACAAAATTAATACATTTTTAAAACTCATTTTGAACCCTGAACTCATTATACATCCCAGGCAGGCCTTGAATTTACACCCTTTCTGCCTCAGCCTATTGGATTTTTGGGATTGATTGTGGACGCCACCGCACCCATATGAGGGGGTGTGATGGGGGTGGCCTTTGTCAGCACCCAGGCCAGCTGCCCTAACAAAGTGTGTGCACTCCTGGCAGGAGACTTCTGGGCTGAGCTCAGCGCTGCACCCTGGCAGTCCTCCCCTGGAAAACCACCAAGACCCACACAGAAGTCCACAGTCCAGAGGACCATGGCTCCGGAGAGCTGGGGAGACCAGCGGAGATCAACAGCAATGACAACAGAGCATCCAAGTTCCAGGAATCGCTCAGCCCTCGTCGCCACCTGGCGTGGTTGATGTCCCTGGGTATAATTTGGAGGCGTTAAGATTTCTTTCTCAGCAGGGCCCTCCAGAGGTTTAAAGGCTAAAATGAGTGGACACTGGACAAGAGTCTCTGTCAGTGAGGAGAAGTGCCTGTTCAAGAGGTCATGCCCGCCAGCGCTTTCACAGCCTCAGGTGGCTGGCCAAGCATCACCTCCCAGTCGCTGCCTCTTTGATCTCAGGTAAGAGAAGCTGTTGACAGAACTATCAGTCATCAGCTATTGTCCTGCACTAGATGGTAGCATTCCTTGATTTTTTTTTCCCCCTGTGAGAGAGGGTTTCTCTGTGTAGCCCTGGCTGTCCTGGAACTTGCTCGATACCCTCGGCTGGCCTCAAACTCACAGAGATCTGCCTGCCTCTGCCACCCCCCAAGAGCTGGGATTAAAGGCGTGTGCTACTACTGCTAGGCTTGATATGTTTTGTTTTTTAACTTAATGTTTCTGATCTTAAAATTACAAAATAGCGTCTGGTGTGGTGGCTCACTTCTGTAATCCCAGTACTCAAGAGGTTGAGGCAGGAGGATTTAAAAGTGTGTTTAAAGCCAGCCTGGGTTAGCAAACAGTGTGTCACCTAATCTCCAAAACCAAAATAGAAACAAAGGAACAGAACCCTATAAAATTGGCTAGAATAAGATATCATGTATCAGCACAAAGCAAGGCCTGGCCCAGAAACTTAGTTTCCTCTTCCTTTCCTCAGATCTTCAGTGGTTGCGTGCAGGGAGATAGTCAACACACAGCTAAGACTACGGCTTAAGCTTCCTGAGAACTTAGTTTCAGCCGGGCACCGTGCTGTGGTTCTTTTCGCTGGTGGCGGTTGGCCGATTCCCTCGATCCCTACGGAGTCCTCTGGCGTATGTACAGATACTGCCACTACTTACAAAAAGGAGCAAGCACAGAGAGTAGAAGTGCACAGGCCCGCAGAGCCGGGGCACACAAGAGGCAGTGTTCAGCTCCCACGGTCCAGTCCCGGAGGCCCTGCTCCCAAGTGTTCTGCGGTAGAGTCGTTACCTCTGTGGACACAAACCCAATCCCCGCTCAGCCTGAAAGTGGGTAATAGCAATGAAATATGGGTTACCTCTGGTTAGCGCAAGACCGTGGCCAGATGGGACTTAGTTCCATCTGCTTTCCGAGTCAGGGGTAATTTGATCTTTTAATTTAATATCACTAAACGGCCACGTGCAAGAAAGGGTTGTGTGTGACCAGATTAACATAATACTATGTGTCATGGATGGACATTAGCTTGAGTTCAGCTGGATGTAACATTTTAGGCCAAATATGTCAAAGGAGGAAAGATCCTTTTAGAGCGCAATGCTTGGAAACTAACGTTTCAAGAGTTGCAGTGAAAAGTAAGGATTTCTCGAGACAAAGGAGCTTAGGAATGATTTACAGTGACCCCGAATGATCAGGGTGAGATGGGGAAGCAGCTGGTACTAAAGTGGAAGATGGAGGTACTGAGCTGCATGGAAATAGGGGTTGCCATGGAAGCCTACCATGCTGGGCAAGGCGGTTCAGAAACACAAGGGACGGCAGAGTCCAGGCCAAGGATGTAGATGGGCCAGATTCTACTTGGAGAGCCCTGCGTGGCTGACAGGATGTGTCCAAGTTGTCACCCAAACAGGGGTGAGCTACACTGAATTTCTGCTTCAATCAATGGCCACATATTTCTTCCTTGGCAAGAGCCAGGACACAGAGATGAGATCACAGCTGTCTCAGGAAGTTCATGTGCCTTCTGGGACAGATTGGCGGGCATGTGATTGCAATGCTGCATAATGATTATTTTTATAGACTTGGCTGGAATGTGGCTTGAAGGAGCAAAGAGGAAGCTGGTCCAATACCGAGAAGGTGCAGTCTAAACTACAGCTTGGAGAAGAGCATGTTTTCTAAGTGGATGGCCGTGGAGTGCTATCTCTCTGGACAGAGCGAGCTTCATTTGCAGGAAGCTGAATCAGAGCTAGGTAGGTGTGGCTGGGAAAGTGCGATGTTGGCGTGATACTGGAGGACTTGAGCGGGAACATGTGATGGAGGAAGGCGGGCAGAGCATGAGTTCAGTTTAAGGATTTAGTTTGTCCTGAAGGCTCTACTTGCCTGTGGTGGCTTGCAAAGGTCTCCTGCTAGGGGACTATGCTCCAGGACAGTGTTTTTCAGCACTGTCCCCCGAGGGTCATAGGTTCCAAGACCCCCAGTGAATACTACAGGTTGATCAGATTCCTTACATAGAATGACACAGATTTGCATTTCATGTGTGCACAGCCTCCCAGACACTTTTAGTCCCCTTTCAGTCACCTATAATTCCCCAATGCAGCTAAATGCTATGCAGCTAAATGCTATGCAGCTAAATGCTATGCAGCTAATTGCTACACTGTACTATTTAGGAAACAGCAGTAAGAATAAAAGTCGGTGTGTGTTCGGTACAGATGCATTTTTTTCTTTCTCTTATTCACAATTGGTTAAATACATAGGTATAGAACCTATAGAAACAGGTGCTGCCCTATTTGTCAAAATCCAGATCACAACCCATTAGCAGGTAATCAAATCAATTTTCTTGAGCATTGCCTTGGTGGGGTTGGGGACCTTCTTTTTGTCTTTTCCAATCTGTCATGGACTGATTCTTTTGTAAAATAAAATAAAACAGCAACAGGGAACTAGAGAAAAGGGTCACACACTTAGATATTACAATACTGCTAAATTCTGTAAGTTTCTAAAGTGTCCTTTGTTTTCTAACAGTTTCTTTGGGATGTAATCAACAGACTGTACAATTTACCCAACTAGTGTTTATGATTCAATGATTCTTAGTACATTCATTCATACATACATTATACTACAATCAATTCTAGAACATTTCCATGCCTCCTAAAACAAACTTTCTACCCATTATGAGTTAATCTCTTTCCCTCCAGACTCCCGTCCCCCAACTCCTAGGCGGTCACTAACCTATTTTCTGTTTCTATAGAGTTGTCAGTTCCTGGCACTTCACATAAACGGGATAGCTCAATATGTGGTCTTTTATGACTGACTTTTCCCCTTTATACATCTTTATTATTATTGATTTTCCATACATCCTGACCACAGTTTCCCTTCCTCCACTCCTCCAGTCCCCCCCCATCCACTTCTCTCCCCCAAATCCACTCCTCCTTCATTTTCCTTCAGAAAGAACAGGCCTCCCTGATCTTTTTTATCATAATTTATATTTCAAGTAAATTCATACTAATGCTTGAAAGAAATTCGAATGAATCCCAAATAAGGGCCATTTCCAAAGATCTCAATGGAGCTGCTCTGAGTTATCATAAAGCTAATCGACTATCTGAAAGCATAGTCAATTATTGCCACCATCAGGACGGGTGAGTGGTTAGGGCAGGACAATTTCAGCATAGCACTTGGCATCCATACCACCAGATTCCGGACACACCCAGCCCCAAGCCATGAGGGCGGATTGGAGGTCTCCATTGCCTGGAAATGGCAATTGAAATGGGAAATGTAGATAGGATTGAATGTACAGGACTTCCCCAAGTCTCCAACTTCCTGAAGACGCTCAAGCAGAGGTGTACACTGTGAGGGCCCTGCCTTATCTCCCTGGTGCTTCCAGAGGCCTCTGTAGTGTCGAGCATGGTGCAGATCTTCTTTGTTGACATCCTCGGTCCCTTTGGAACAGGCAACCACCTTCCCACAGGAATGCAGGAGAAAAAGAACCAAGCACCACCTTTCCCAGTACATGTGGTGATTTCCTGTAGGCCAGAGCCTAGCAACAGACAGCTTGAATCCTCTCAGCATTCCCTTCAAACACATCTTTTTCGGAATCTCAGCCTCGGTGGCGTCCTCAGTAACAAGCAACCTGTGGTCCTGTTACAGCCAAGACACGGGAAAAGCTCCATAGGCCAACTGGCCCCACCTTGCTCCTGAGTAATCCTGAGAAACCGCCTCCCTTCCTATCCTCCTTCCCCTCCCCCCTCCCACCCAGCCTCCCCCCCCCCCCCCCTGTGCTGTCTGCCAAATGCAGACTGTTCCCAAGGCTGTGGAAACTGCACAGCAGGATCTTGCTGCCCCCATCTACTTTCTGTTCACTCACACAATGAAAGATCTTTAGTCAGGACAGGTGGGCCCAGAGAAGCTTCTCTTCAGCAGAAGGAAGCCAAGGAGGAAATCAGACAGAAGTGGCAGATGTTTCCCAGTGCCTCCATGCTGGGGACTGCGAGCCCTAGGAAGGCAGAGGCAGGAGGATCTCAGTGAGTTCAGCATAAGCCTGACCTACAAAGACAGTTCCAGAACAGCCAGGACTGTTACACAGAGAAACCCTTGAAAAACTAAAACAGAACAAAATTAATATGAATGAAATACAGATTGTACAAGGCAAAGCACACTCTGAGGGCCAAACCAGTCTGCGGGCATTCAGCGCATGTTCAGAGACTGGGCCCACTCAGGCCCTGCAGGCAGCTGCCAGAAAGTGGACGCTGCAGGCATCGCTCTGCTGCTGTATGGAAGCAGCATGCAGGAAAGAAGGCAGAGGAGGTCAAGATGGGAGCAAGGGGTGGAGAAGGAGCTGGCGTTGGCACCCATAGGAATGGCAGAGGCAAGTCCTAGAACAGGGAGGCTGACTCCTGGGATGGGAGGGGGCACTCCTGGACTGTAGAAGAGAAGATGTCCACACCGTGAGCAAGGCTCACCAGGGTACCAGGAAGGAGCCAGCAAACACACCTATGGGCTTCTAGTTCAAAGTCATGTTTCTCATGACCTGGAGAAGCACTGCAGCCTGGGCTCCCAGGAGCTCCCTAGAGCTCGCCCCAAACAGGCCCTGGGTACCAGAACTCACCGATTGTTAGAAAAATAACAGGTTCAGCCCAAGTTTGAGAAGGTCCATGGCTGGCTAGTCATGTGCACCAAGGCGGGGAAAATTTTCCTTGATGCGTCCGAAGACGAAACCCCAAAATGCACATCTGCCCATAGCAAGGGTCATACCCTGTTCAATTTCAGTGGCTAAGCAGGTGCACCCACTGATTCTCTGGTTTCCTTTGTCTAAGCAGGGACTCAGAAGTTTGCAGGTGTCTGTTCTTTCTAACGAGTAATAATCTCCGACTCCTGACGCTCTCCTCGCACAGGGCCTAGTGTCTCCTCTGCCTCCTCGGCTCACTGGCCCACAGGCCACTTACTGTGCTAGCCACGTGGTCTGGCTCTGCAGCCCTGGTGGCACAGTCTCCAAAACTCATCGGTCTGGTAGTGTGGGTCCATGTCTCTATTTTTATTACTGACTAGCATTCCACTGTGTAGATGCACCACACTTGGCTTATCTGGCTGATGGACCTGTGATCTGTGTTCTCTTGTTGGCTATTATGAGTAATGCCCTTATGAATACTGACAAAGGGGTTCAGGGTGAAAAGACAGACTCCTTTCTCTTGGGTGTTACACCCAGGAGTGGAACCGATGGGTCATATGAGAACTCTATCTTTATCTTTTTGAGGAACTTCTAGACTGGTTTCCACAGAATCTGCACCACTTACATTCCATCAACAGGATGGACTTTCTAATTTCTCTGTATTCTTGTCAACACTTGCTATTATCCGTGGGTTTATTTTTGCTGTACTGTGGTTTGGGTTTCCATTTCCCTGGTGATTAATGATTCATGTGCTCCACCCCCACTCTCCATCCTGCTCTTACCCCTTCCCTGACTAGTCGTAGGCAGCTTAGCCACCATCATCTGAGCAGCTGCAAAGTGTGAATGTGTCACACAGAGGAAGGCTGAGTGTCAGTTCATGAGCTTTAGCCAGTGTTAGTCAACTTCCTACTGCTGTAACGCATACTAGAGATAAGTAACACAAAGCAAAAGGGCTTATTTGGCCTTTGGCAGACATGAAAATGGAGAGCAGAATACTGATTATCTAGAGATGGGAGGGTGGCCTGGAGGAAAATGAATATTCCCTGCTAATAGGAGGAACGTTTATTTCAGGCAGGATAAAAGTGTTCTGGAATCCACTGCGGTAATGGCTACATGATCCCGTGAACACACTGATTAACAGTTTGAAGATGTCTCGTCTGTTGCTCACCAGATGAGCCCATTGCCTTTGGGCTTATGGTGAGGCAGTCTACCACAATGGAAATATGTGATGGAGTAAGACCACTTCCCTCATGGCCAGGAAGAGAGAGAAAGGTACATCAGCTTGAATGTAGTGTTCATAAACTCAAAGTCACCAATAATATGTTGGTGTCACATTAAGGGAAAGAAATTAAAAGCACTTCCACTTGGATTCACTTAACCAAGTGCGAACACAGACTTAGATTCTCTGCTCTCTCCCACTGTGTCTTCTGCTGTCTCCGATCTGTCTGTTGTATGGGTCTGAGTCTGTGTCTGCCAGAAAGTGTCTCGTGCATCTGCCTGTCCCTGTGTCTGTCCGTATATGCCTCCAACAAAGGGCTCTGCTCTGTATTTGCTGAACGACACAGAAAACATCACATGGGGAGGGAATGAAGAATACGTTACAGAAATCTTAACAGTCTTTCACGGGATTAAATCACTGACTCCAGCTGATCCCAACCAACCCAGATAATAAATAAACAAACAAAAATAAATAAATAAATAAATAAACAAACACCATTACAAAATGTCCAAATGCTGTGCCCATCATTTATGGGAGATATTTGCTTCTAAGGTCGCTTTTCAAGCTCTATGTTGTCTCGGCAATAACTATGATAGCACACACACAGACACACGTGCATTGCTCTCTGGACCAGAGGCATATATGGAACAGCACATAGTCTGAGATTGCTGCTCTGCTAAGATTGGCTTAGATTGTGAAAGCTCATCACACAGGAAATCCCGAGTAAGTAAGGTTGGTTGATAATTGTCCTCTTCAGGTTAAATAAACAGGAACACAGGGGTCTTAAGCGTCGAGTGACTTCCGTGTATATTTCTCTGCAGTCCCTTTGAATGTAACAACGATCTTCGTAATAGTACATCACTGCAGACGCTGACTGGAGGTCACATTCCAATGACAGGAAGACTTCTCACGGGACCCATCTCTTCAAGTTTCCGCTCTGGCCCAGTAGTGCCAAGCTAGAAACCTCACACAGGGGCCTTTCAGAGACATTCTGGATCCAAACTGCAGTGGCTGGATACACGTGTTTATGTGTTCTGGACTGTAACATAAAATACATTTGTATTCTCAATACTGTAAGCTTCGGGCCTAGAGCTCTCCTAACACCCGTCCTCAATCAGAATAGGCTAAGCCATCCTTGTCAAGAGGGACATTGTCCTATCAAACAAACACGCCTATGGCAAAAGCCAATCTCAAAGCCAAGAGCCACTGGCTAAACCCTGAGAAAAATTGCCTGGGATCTCCAAAACTGAACCTAATTTTTAAAAATGCCTAAGTTCCAAGTCAATTTAATTAATTCAATAGACTGCTTAGAACTAAGTAAGAAAATAACAATATTTTCAAAATATTTTTAACACCTTGTTAATCTGATAAAAAATTTAAAATATCTGATATTATTTCATGAAAACAGGGTTATTTAAAATAAATCAGTTTGGGGCTGGGAAGATAGTTCAGGGTTTAAGAGCAGCTGTTGCTCTTACAAAGGACCCAGTTCACATCTATTTGTTTGTTTGTTTGTTTGTTTGTTTATTTATTTATTTAATGTATACGAGTGATCTGTCTTCATGCACACCAGAAGAGGGATTTAGATCCTATTACAGATGGTTGTGAGCTACCGTGTGACTCCTGGGAATTGAACGCAGAACCCCCCCGAAGAGCAGCCAGTCCTTTTAATGGCTGAGCCATTTCTCCAGCCCTGAGGACCCAGGGCTGAACCCACATGGTGGCTCACAACTGTTCTCAGTTCCAGACAGTCCAGTGCTCTCTTCTGAGATCCGCAGGAAATAGGGAAGCCATGATACACATCCATACACGCAAGTGAAAGACTAATTAAAAATAAAATACATTTTTTTTTTAAAAAAAGGAGTTCATTTGCTTTTCCAGGCATGACAGGACACACCTGTAATCCCAGCACCTGAGAGGCTGAGGCAGGAGTATCGCAAGTTTGGGGTTATAGAGTAATGCCCTGTCTTAAAGACAAAATGATGCTGGATCTGGTGGCATGGACCTTTAATCCCAGCACTCTGGAGGCAGAGGCAGGAAGATTTCTGTGAGTTCGAGGCCAGCCTACAGAGTCAGCCAAGACTACATAGCCAGATCTTTCCTCAAAGAAAAGATACAAAAATAAAATTAAAATAATGAGACATGTCCAAAGGCAGGCTCTTCCTGTCCACTCTTGATGGGCATATATGTGCACACATTTGAATGCAGATGTGTGCTGACTCTGACAAAGCTTGCTATAAAGCCCCACTGTGCCTCCTTTAGAGCCGTGTGGTCGCCATGCTGCAAAGGGCCACCCGGGTGTTTAGCAAAGCAGACAGCCGTGCCTTCCAGGTATAGCACAGTCTTTCCTGTTGTACTACATCTGTCTGTCCATTGGTCTATGGGGATCAGCTTGCATAGTTGTGGTGACATGGCCTGAGTGTTCTGTCAGTCTCAGGAAGCCCCTCTCTTAGGGGACAGCCTCCTGGCTACCACAGGCTCAGCCACAATCTCTGAAGACAGGAGTTTTTGCCCTTAAAAAAAAATCCTCTGTTGCTTTGGGACCCAGTCTTGAGGTTCCTTGCAAGGGTCTTTTACCAGCTCGTTCTGATTTCTGGCTGATGGGAGGCGGCCAGAGGCCAGCTGTGGGATGTTAGGTATGTTTTCTGGAGAAACAGTAGGGACTTTTTGTGCCCAGGAAGACGCCCTTGCTAGTTAAGGCCTCATCCCTTGGCTCAAAGCTTTGTTCTCTCATAAAACACACATTCCTGAAATCATACAAATGCTCTCATAATTAAATAACTTTACCATTTCCTAAGAACTCCCACATCCAGACTAGCCATTCAACTTCAGCCGAACCGGGGCACTAAGGTTGTGAGCACTATTTTACTGAGGAGCGTTTTCAGTCAGTGCTCTGTCTCTATGAGAAAATGCCTGAGACAGACTTACAAGAAGGAAAACACTTGGTTTGCCTCAGTCTGTTTTACACTACTGCCTTCGGACCTGAGGAAAGAAAGCACCTTGTGGCGAAAGCACATGGCAAGGGGAAGCTGCTTGCCTTGAGCTAGCCAGGAAGGAAAGAGAGGGAAGAAAGGACTGAGATCCAATAGCCACGTCAAGAGAATGCCCACAGGGAATTAACTTCCTTCCACCAGGCCCCGCTGGCACCATCATATCACCTGGGGACCAAACCTTTAATACATGAGTCTTGGGAGGACATTTCAGGAGGTCAGTATCTCATCCATCAGACCACTAATCTTCTGGACTCCTCCTAAGTTACCTTCTTTCATCTACCATGACCCAGGTAGGGCCAGGAACTGACCCAGAGCTAGCGTGCATGTGATGGGTTCTTTTCTGAGCCTCTTGGGTCCTCCCCGAGTCATTTTCACCTCAGTGTAAACCACCAGCCCTCTTCCAGCAAGCAAAGAGAAGAGTGGTGCAGGAGACTGCCTACAAGGGACAGGCCCAACAAATGGGTGGATGTCATTTGATGGCAGGCTGAATGAATCAGTGCAGGGATGGGGGAGACCAGGGCTAGGAGATCTCGATCCTGAACTTGCTGGTCTGCCCTGCCTGAGGTCACTGGACTCTCTGAGGCTGTGACAATAACAGACATATGGACTTAGGATCCAGAAGATAGAGGCTTGAGTTTCCATAAGCCTCTGGTTGCTCATCAGTGCAATGAGAATAGTAAGAGTGCCCACCCTGAAGTGGTGCACACACATGCACATGCATGCGTGCACGCACGCACGTGCACACACACACACACACACACACACACACACACACACGCTTATCACAGAAAAAATTAAAAGATGCTCTATAGTACTCATGTCCAATCCCAATAAATGTTGTACTGGCTAGTTTAGCCCTTCCATCCATTGCCCACATAACTCATGGCTCCATCCTACTGTATGTCTCTCTCTAGCTTCTTCTTCCATCCTTGAAAGGGCCATTGGGATTTGCATGTGAATTAGAGACAGCTGAGACAAGAGAGGATGCAGGCTGCATTTGAGTCCCTACCACCTCTGTTCCTTGTGGAAACAGGTTGAGCCCACAGGTCCAGCATTGGGGACCAGACTCTCTCTTTGTTGTTTATTCCATCAGTGTACCTGCCATCTAAGTTGACCCAAGTGACGGGTGCTGAGGTTCAGCTTTAGTCTTCAGATGCAGCTCTTACCCAAGAAAGTCACTGGTTTGGGTCCCAACCAATGGGCCAAAACATGCTGTGGACAGACCAAGACCAGAGGTGTTCTACAACTGCTCAGTCTATGGGGTTTGGTATACTCCTACTAGTAGGCTAGTGCCCTCCCAGGGGGTATCAGTAATCCTCAGAAGTCCTGATTCTTTCCCTAGCCCCATGCCTCAGAATCTCCCAACCCCATTAGCACCCCACCCCAATCACTTTTCTGCTATTTTGAGGACCCCATCCAGATTTAGACCACTGCATATATGTGTTCTACCTGGGAAAAGTGCGATGCAAAACAAGACCACAGCTATGAAGCTAACTGTGTAACAGCCCAGCATTCAATCTGCCAAGAACTCCTCAAGCCTGGAAACCTCAATTTCCTCCCTTCAAAGGGAGTTTGATAACACTTTCTCTACAAGGTTATGGCATGGATTAAGATGACTTATGGAACTTCCTAACATGCTGGGCACACATTCAGCACACTTAATAAATGTTTCCTCCACTTCTGGGCAGAAAAGTTGCAGGCCAGAATTTAAAATCAGTCAGGGCACAAGTGGCCTCCTCTTTCTGTGTGCTATTCACACCCTAACATTGACTAGAGGGGGAAGAGGTACTATCTCAAGCCCAGAGAACTTCCCAAATGGTGAGGAAAATGCAAAACACATGCTCTGTTGGCAACCCAAAATGGTGCCGTGAACACCACCCCGGGACCCAACAGATCCAGGGAGATCACTGCTGTAGCTGTTCTTCGCCTGGAACATCTGGCTGCAAGGAGTCTTTTTTCTTTTAATATTTTATGATTTTTTTTAAAGTGATCTTTGTTCTCTGAGGACTTCACATGTTTTGATCATAGTCACACCTCTTCACCCAACTCCTTCCAGATCCACACCCCTCTTCCCTACACACTCAAATTTGAGTCACCCCCCCTTGTTTAAACCATCGAGTTTAATTCTGGCTGCTCCTATGGGCCCATCCACGGGAGCATTGCCAACCTCCCAGGGTCAAATACTTAAAAGTAAAAGGACTTCCCCTCTCTCATCAACGATCTTCTGCCAATAATTGATGTGGGATTCCCCTCTGTATGCTGTGAATATGTTTTATTACCATTGGTTAATAAAGAAGCTGCTTTGGCCTATGGCAGGGCAGAATATAGCTAGACGGGAAAACTAAACTGAATACAGGGAGAAAGATGGTAGAGTCAGGCAGATGCCATGTAGCTGCTGAAGAAGTGCCAGAACCTTACTGGTAAGCCACAGCCCTCATGGCAATACACAGATTAATAGAAATGGGTTAATTTAAGATATAAGAGCTAGCTAGGAATATGCCTGAGCCATTGGCCAAATGGTGTCGTTATTTGGGTCTGGGTGACAGGGAAGCAAAAACACAGTCTCTGTTTACAAATAATTCCTCAATTAGGGGTGGAACTTTGCCGGCCTCTTGCTAAGATTCTATCTCACTAAACTTGAACCAGTCTTGTGTATGCTGTCAAACTCTCTGTGAGTTTACATCTTCCCTGTTGTGCCTGGAGAACACTATTTCTTTGTAATCTTCTACCACCTCTGGACCCTTTCAATCTTTTGCCCCCTCTTCTGTGATGATCTATGGGCCTTGGGAGAAGGATATAGATATAGATATCTCATTTAGGACTCAATATTCTACTTGAAGTCCTAGCTAGAACAGTTAGGCAAGTGAAGGAGACCAAGGGGTTACACACAGGACAGACAGGAAGAAGCCAAAGCATCCTTGTCTGGAGATGATGTGGTTCCAAGCATGAAAACTCGGAGGGGGTTGCTTTTAGGCAAGCGGCAGAAGCAGCAGTGTTCATTAGAGCATTCTCCCCTTTCTTCAAGAGCTCTGAAGAGTTTTGTTCTTTGAGAATCTTGTACAGTGTAATTTGATCATATTCACACCCCTTCACCCAACTCCTCCCATACCAATATCCCTTTTCCCTACACACCCAACTTTGAGTCCTCTTTCTTTTTTTTTTAAAAAAATCAAGTCTAATTTAGGCTGCTCCTGTGGGGCCATCCACTGGGGTGTGGCTAACCTCCCAGGGGCCAAATACTTAAAAATAAAAGGACTTCCCCTCTCTCATCAGCTATCAGTTGCCAATAATTCCTCAGTTAGGGGTGGGACTTTCAACACAAAAATGTAAGTCAGAGGGTGTCTGTGGAAGACAGAGCTGACCTTTGAAAAGCAGACTGCTATGCCCAAAATGTGTTCCTAGAAGGGGAGAGAGATGGGGACTTATTGTAGCATTCTCTTCCAGATGACCCCCAGCTAGAATCCAGGACCTTTGTTGTTAGTGGCGTGAAGGCCAGAAATCGATAACAACTTGGTGAAAGGTTTCAAGAGACTCTGGGGTAAGGAGAGCACAGCTGCCTGGGGACCTGGATGATGAGGCACCTGCCGAAATGCCAGCATCTCTGATGGCTGTGGTGACCATGTCTTTCCTCCTAACACATTTCGTGAGGAAGAATTGCTGGCACTCAGCACAATTGTTGACGGCAGAGCAACTAAACACACAGGCACAACAACAGCCTTGGTCTGGGTCCAGTCTCCCAACGGCCCAGGTCTTGATTTCCTTGCCTGCAAAATAAGACAGTGAGAGCAGAGGGGAGCAAGGGAGCCCACACAGAGCACTTAGGACAGGGCTGGCAAGAGTTCCATTCTACATAAGTGTCAATTGTTACTTTGCAGCCAACTAAAAAAGTCATGAGCTATATTTGCCTTTCGATGTATTCTCCCGGGTTTGCTAGGTATGCGATTGTATCATCAGCAAATAACAGTGGATTTGGCAGTTCTTTTTCCCATAATCCCACTTCCTATTTTTACTTCCTGCTGTATCCGTTAGCTATAAGATAGGCCCTTGGGGTGCTCAGTGGAACAGCAATAGCCAAACTGAATTTTCTAGCAGCTTTGGGAAGGATGGATGTGAGATTAAAAAAAAAAAAAAAAAAAAGGTGGCAGGAAGCAGCGTGGTGTGGCTGGGAAGCCATTGTGTGATGTGGCAATCACACTTGCTCTGGGTAAGAGCCTAGAAAACAGAAAGGAGGGGCCCCAGGGAAGAGACACCGTGCAGTCAAGGAGAATGGATGTGGCAATGGTGGTCAGTCATAGAGATAAATCAGGAACATGACTACCAAGCCAAATTCACTGAAATTTCAGTTGATTTATTCAAGTGAAAAGGGGAGAAAGAAAGGCAGATTTTCAGTTCATGGTTAGTTTGGAAACAATAGAATTAATTGCAAGTACTTTATCAGCTAGCACAAGGTGGCTATTTCCAACGTATTTTACAACTGATTAATGCTTGCAACTTTTTTTTTTTATAGTTTACAAAGCAGCTTCCTGTAGTTGACCTTACTTAGTCCTCACCAAATCTCCATGAGGATGGTCCTCAAACTTTGTCTATAGGAAACGCTAACGTAAAGGTTCAAAGCTCAGGGAGCCTGACCACCAGCCTTAAGAGCTTCCCGCAGTACTGGTTCTGTGGCCATTGGCGCGATCTATCGCCTCTCTGGGCCTGGGTTCCGTAGAGCTCTGATGGAGTCTGCTGTGGGCCTGTTTTCTTCAGCCACGCCACCGAGACATGTGCAGAGAAGGAAAAACAAGGAATAAACAGAAGACAGAGGTCAAGAAGCTCACAGTGGGTGGAGCGATGGAGTTCTCAGGCAGCCACGGGGCCCACAGGGAGGCTGTGGCTCCGAGGAGCATTCTGAAGGGATGGCTGTGAGGAGGAATGGGTGTGGCAAGGAGGAGAAGTCATGGTGAACATACATATAGGGTAGACTCCAAAACAGGCCTGGCCATGGCAAGGGTGGGAGCAGCCCTTTGGCCTACAGTGGAAAATCCCAGCCAGAGGCAAGAATTTCATTCAACAAATATTTATGGCGCCTACCCAGTGCAAAGAGGCACTGGGTCCAGTTCTGCCGCGATGCTAAGGTGCTGCTGACAAAGAGGGCCAGTGGCAAAGGCAAGGAAGATGGGCAGAAACCAGGCTGGCTACTAAGGACTTGGTCTCATGTGGAGGCATGACCCCCTGAGAACCAGGGTTCAGCAGCTAATGGATCCTACCCTCTAGCAAAGAGAAAAATAAAATACAAAAAGATAGCTGAGTCACTGACCACTGGGGACATGCCCAGGCAGAGCCCAGTGGCTCCGAGGGCTAATGGGATCAAAATATGTTCTAATAACGGCAGCATGGGGGCAAGGGGGTCAAAAAGGAAGCCTTAACAGTCAGGTGGAGCCACGGGCGCTTTCCTCTCCCTTCCTGTTCTGCTTTCTTAGCAGTACCAGCCCTGAGCTCGCTGAGGGAACCGAATGGAGGCAGACTGTCTTCCTGACTTAATTTCTCTACCTTTTCTCCACATCCCAGGGCCTGATTGTGTTGCTAACTGCTCCTGGCCCCTCTCACCAGCTGCTCACTGTCCTGCCTTGCCACAGGTCCGTGCCCCACCGGGAGCGGGCTAACCCTACTCTTGCACCCCTCCACCCTTAGCCTGCAGATTAGTTCAGTCTCTGCTCTTGCCTCCGACTTTCCCCTGGCAGGGTCCAGGTCCTCTAGGCTAGGTCAGCTGTACCTAGCCTCAAACAAAAGGACCCCAGAGTGAATGGAAAAGGTCGAAAGACCAACCTCATCCAGCTCCTGAGAACTATCATGACTGGGTGAGAACGGCCTCGCGCGTGGCCTTTGCTCAGGAAATAGCGCTCCTAAAGGTCAAAGCTGAGGGTGCCTGGGTGCTAAGGCTGCTGCTGAAGTGTTACCCAGTGATGCCTCCGGGTTGTAAAGCTGCTTAGAGTTTACAAAGCACTACCACACTGTGTTCTCACAGAAGTTCCGGGACCGTGGCCACCCCGCACAGAGGAGGGAACTGAGGTATGGGGCGGTAAGTACCGACCCTCACTCAGCAGCCTCTAGTAGGAATCAGGTGTGAGCCTAGGCCTTTATGGATCCGACTTTGACCCTCCACTTGAGACCAGGGCCCACCCAGCATCAAGAGGGCTGGCAAAGCCTGTATGTTACAGGCTGCACCATATTGTAGGTCCTGCCTCCTGCCTCCTTTAGTAGCTCTGGCCCTGCTGTGTCACCCGGCCTTCGCCTGGAATGTCCTTTCCCACTGTCCCCTGCTCTTTCATCAAGAAAGACTCACTTCTCTACATCGACCCTTTCCCAAACCTGCAGAGCCAAGTCTTCTCTGCGGCCCTCACCTGCACGCTAAGACCCTGCATGGTGGTGGTCGGTGTTAGCGTTTTAACACTGCCTTCCCCTCCAAGCTTCGAAGCATGGCATTCGGCTGTTTGTGAACGAGTGAGGGAATGAAGGGATGGGGTCTAAAGAGTCAGAACTCAGGTCTTTCGGAAGGAGTTTGCCTCAGAAGCGCACCCTGTCATTCTGACCGCTGGAGAATCTGAGGCCAGGAGTGTCATTCCATTGGCATTTGAGCCCATCAAGGGCCACACAGCCTCCTCATTTGGGCTGTCCCCTGAGGACATTACTCAGCAAGTCTTCAGCTCCACCCACTCTCCTTGGGAAGGGACAGCTCATGGAGTAACCGTTCCTGCCTGCCTCCGTCCTTTTTATTTTTTTCCTCTGTCTGGAATTTCCCTAGAGGCACCTGCTCTTTCACCGTTGTCCCCACATCAGTGTCCCCAGGGAGCTTGCCTTTGCATCTCCGGAAGACCTCCCATAAACCTCAGCTATGGATGGGGGTGCAACGCGCCTGAGCCAGTAATGCAGGCTGTGCTGAGGCCCTGTGTAGGGTCAGGGCCATGGTGACAGCATCCCTCCCTCTCTAGAGCTGAGATCAATGCCCACCTTCCCTACCATGGAAGCAGCCCACCCACTCCATCTGGACTCCTGAAACAGAGCCAAAGGATTCCCCAAAGAAGGTTCTCTTGACCTGGGGTCTGGACTTGCTGGATTCCAGAGCCATCTTCTGAGGAACCTCATCTAGCCCTTACCTGTACATTTGACAGCCTACCCAGTGGTCCTTCCTTTGAGGAATCTCAGGTGTGTAGCAAAAGGGCCACTGACATTGGTCAATTACTGACATTTCTCTGAAGATCCAGTGGTCGTGTGGGAGTCTTCTAGAATGTGTAGGCTACAGAGGAACCCTTGGCTTCAGGGCAGGGCAGTGGTACCAAGAGGACTTTAGAATCTTCAAGCAAAGACGGCTGAGAGACTACAGCCCATTTACCTCCAAGAGAAAGGAAACAGACTTCCAGCTCCTGGTCCCTGTGAGTCATTCCTGGGTGTTAAGGATTGCAGTAAAAGGGGAAGGGGATGGGGAAACTGGGAATAAGATTATGTACCCTTGGGATGCAAGCCTGAGTCTCAGACTCATTGCACAGAAGCAGCTCCCAAAGCTGTTTCTCTGGGTGTAAGTTGATGCAGGAAGCAAAGCTGAGGTTTCTCCCCTGCAGCCTCCCAGAGGCTGAAGCAGCACCCCGCCTGCTCCCTCACACCCTGCCTTTCCCTGAATCCCAATCCCAGGAAGCAGTGCTGGCACGGGACACAGACCACTGACTCATCAGTGGCGGCGGCAGTCTCCGTAAAGGCGCTCACAGCAACCACATGTGTGTGTCCCTTGCGTCCTGTTCACTTCTCCAGCCAGTGGGCTTCCCTCCAGCTTCGGGAGGATGACTACTAGGGCCAGGCCAGAACTATTGCCCCACAGGACCCAGTTGCCCAGGGCGCTCATCACAGAATTCTTCTGCAATGTGGTGGACACTGTGTGCACCAACTGGTACCTCCCACTGTTCTCCGTGCCTCCATCCTGAAGCACAGTCACATTGCCTCCCCCCCCACCCCATCCCTAAAATAGTCTTGTGTTTTGGTCCTAGCAGAACTGGAACTTCAGCAACCTTCCTTCCTCACCCTCTCGAGCATGTGCCACCATGCTCAGGTTGCTTATGCTTTCACTGGTTCCCTTGCCCTGGCATGGAGCCCATGTTCTGCAGTCGTCTGTATCTAAATGGTTGGGGTGTGATCTAGTCCTTCCCTGCATTTTTTTTCTGCCCTGTGCCCAGAATATTCATCAGGATCTGAATGCACTCAGTCCTTGCCCAGTTCTATCTGCACTCCCATAATGCACTACACACACTCCTGCTCTCTAGGATGCTTCCTCTAGGCTCTCCCTGACCTTCCAGCAAGTCATGTCATTTCCCATGACTCCTCAAAGGGCAAGGCCACTCTTGGGAAGGTGGGACACCTACACCCCACCATTATTTCAAGGACCTGGCAGACCTTCCACTGTAAGATTGAGGCAAGCCCCTGGGCCAGCTGTTGGTGGCCTGAGTATGAAGTGGCAGAGACAAGGCCGTTGAAGCATGAAAACTAAGTGACTATAGGACATACATATCCCTGGGGTTTGAACTCCACCTCCACCCCATGAAAAGGGCAGGAAGTATTCTGATTTCGCTGCAGTTTTTAACCAACCTCTCCCTCCTTCCCTGGGGTCACAAAGGAGAAGGCTCCTGGAGATTACCCTGCTAAAGAGACTGATTCTAGGCCCTCCCTTAGGACACTCCAGCCACCCCCATCTTTTCCCTGCTTCTCTTTCAAGATCAGGAAGGAGTTTCAGGCAAAGGCAGGGGACGAATTCCCTGGATTCTTATGGCTGGGACTTATGACTGGCTCTCGGACCTCTGTAATTAAGAGGTTAAAAGAAGTCTAATGGTCCCTAGGGCCAAAAAGGGAGAAAATGGCCCAAATGCTGGGAAGCACAGTTGGTAAAGTGGGTTCTTTGGTTCCATTTGGCTCCTGACACTGGCCTTGAGGAGGCCTTCTCCCAGAATCTTGGTCTTCACATCTGTAAACCATGCTGATAATGATGTCCCCTAAATGCTCAGCACACAGCTAGGGAGAGAGGTGTTCAGTGAAAGCCACTTTCTCCTCCTCCTCCTCCTCTTCCTCCTTCTCCTATTCCTCCTCCTCAGTGTGGAAGACCAGGGCCAGTTTGCCTCCTCAGGCTGCAGCCATCAAGGCTGTGTGGTAAGATGACCCCACATAACTTCCTTGGGAGGGCTATAGCAGAAGTCATTGGGTTCCTAGGCTTGGGCTCACCTGATCCCCCTCAACCTCTGTGCCTACCATCAGCCAGAGAAGAAGAAAGACAGCTCACCATGGCCAACCTGAGAGTATCTGCCACAGACACCCAGGCTTCTGACCTTTGACCTCTGCCCTCCTGCCCTTGGTGATCCTTGGAGTCCAGAATCTGGTGTCTTTCTCTTCTGAATACTCCTGTCTGCTTCATTTCCTTCCGTCTAGTGAGGCTGCAGCTCTTGAGGTGGTCTGGGGTGACCAAGGCTACAGTGGCTCAGTGCCCCTGTGTTCTGGACTCGCTTGCAAAGGACAAAGTGTCCCCTAACAGTTTGGGTTCCTAAAACCATAGTCTAAGCAGGAACACTGGGGAGGGATTTGTCTTCAAACTGAGCTGTGGCTCACTGTCCGCTCCCATGGGCCTTGCTGCTGAGGGAGGGTGGTAGGGGGAAGACAAGGCTTAACCCACAGCAGTTCTATGCCTGAGGCTTGCTCTTGACCTAAAACTATCCCAAAAATGAACTCAATTCTGCTGCGCCACAGCAATGAGGTCTGCAGATCGAAGGCACATCTATCAATCCCTGTAGGGTGCTGTGGCCAGGCCTCAAGCCCTGTAATCAGAACAACATGGGTCACGGTGCCCAGGCAGAGGTCACAGGGCAAGGACATCACCAAGAGCTTTTGCCCAAAAGGCAGAACGATATTATCTTTTCATAACACACTCAGGCTTGCTGGGCTTCTGGCCAGGATACACCCAGCTCTCAGCCTCCTCCACAGGCCTGGAAGATTCCCTCACTGCCCTCCTCTGCCTTGACCCTCTCTGGTGAAAGACAGCTTTGGGGATACCAGCACACAAGGATGGCGTCAGGAGTCCCAGGCAGGGCTGAAGCTGGAGTTCTCCCCTCTGGGGACAGTTAAGGTGGGTGAAGACCTCTGACCTCCCCAGGGGGTCTCCACTCAGGCTCATGGAGACCTGGCTGGCGCTGGGGTTGGAAGCTGAAGCCATCCTGGCCCTCAGGAGACCCACCCAGACCTACTCATTCTGACCATTTGTAGGCAGAATCAGACCACACTCAGAAGTCTGGAATACCCCAATGTACAAGATAGTGGAGAGGGCGGGCTCTCTGGAGGATGGAGAGCAGACCCTTCACAGCACGCGGGATGTTCATTTTAGTTTGCTATTTTTGCTGTGGGTTGGGGGTAGGGTTGAGGAGGAGGTAACAGCAAGAGCCTGTCAGACCAGAGTTGTCCACTGGCAGCCAGCGGACTGCCTGGCTTCCGCTGACAGGTTTCCCTTCCTCTCTGAAGGCTCCCAGCACCCGCCTGTCTGAACCCAGGGGCTAGGGCCCTCAGTGGTAAGCCCTCTGCGGCCAAAGAGGAACTTTCCACAGTGAACCCCTCTCTGGGAGAAGCGTATGGTTTTTAACCCTCCTTCACTGACAAGGCCAGGGAGCTGGCAGAGCTGGAGTTCACCTCCCTGTGCAGAGGAAACTCAGCACACCGCCTTTCCTGTGTTCTTGGGACAAGCTCCAAGCGGCTTTCCCCTCAGGACTCGTTTCACCATGCCAACCTGCAAAGGCAGAGAGAGCAGGTGTCCTTCACCCAGGGTGTTGAAGGTGCTCTCCTCCCTATGCTGTACCTTGTCTCTAGGGAAAGGAAAAGGGCTCTCTGGATACCTCATGTCTTAACACCCAGGCTAAGGCTACATAACTACTGATCTTGCCTACCTGTGATGGGTGGCCCTAGGCTTTCAGGCTTGGGGACTTCATTATCTGTTCCCCCGACACAGCCTGAAGTGCAGACATGAAGAATCCTTCTGCAGCTCATTCAGACAGACTTGGAAAGGCCTGACAAGAACAGGAGGAGGGACTGAGGCTGGACATATGCTTCTCGGGGAACTTTCTAGGCTCCCACAACCTTGATCACAAGATTGCTGTGGGGCCCAGGCACTAACTAAGCTAGGTACCTAGTACCTGACTTTGGATAGAGAAAAAGCTTCCCCCCGTACCTGCTACAAGAACACAGACCCTGGAGCCCTACAGGCTGGGTTCAAATCCCAGCTCAGCTACTTGGCAGCCTCAAGTATTTATGAAATGAAAGTACTAGCCAGGCACAGTAGTTCACTCCTGTAAACTCCGCACTCAGGAGACTGAAGCAGGAGGATCACAAATTTGGGGGCAGCCTGGGCTATATGCCAAGCTTGAAGCCAGCCTGGGCTATAGAGTGCCTTAACTCAAAATATCAAAAAGTAAAGGTAGTAATATAGTATCTACCCTATGGTTGTAATAAGTGCATATGTTCATACACAAAACTACTTATGACAGTCCCTGACATAAAAGATATTTATGTAACTGACTTATTTCTATTTAAGAATTGTTTTGTATTACCCAAGAGACTATGAATATCAGGGCAGGCAAAAATCTCACTTCCTCAAGGAAGGTCTGTGAGAGATGTCAAGATAGCTGTGCAAGGGACTGTCATTCTTCACACAGGTGGCTCACCAAGGTAGAAATAACCATTAATAGCAATTTCCCCTGCAGCCAGGCACAAACCTATATACAGAGCCTGAGGGAGTGACACGTTTTACTACTGCTGAAGAGGGAAATTCAACTCCTGGGCAGATTCCAGTTTTAGAACGGAGAGAGTCACTCTGAGCGGAGGCAGGGCATTTTCTGGCCTTTGTTTTGTTTTGTTTTTAAATACCCTCCAGCCTTCTAACAATCTTCGCATGCATGCCCCATCGCAGGGAAATCAGGGCACAGTGGGAAGCCTCAGCGGACCTCCAGGTTGCTAGGCAACATGCTCCCCTTCCCCAGCGCAGCTAGAGGAGAGCCAGGGTAGGCGCCATGCCTCTACCCACCCCAGGTGCCAGAGCTCATTAGCCCACTCAGAGGTCCCTCTCAAAATGTCCAGGAAAAGGAACTGAGATTTCTTCTCAACCTTGACAGTGTGGGACCCAAAAGCCATCAAAGCCTTCTTCTGTACAGTATGCTTTCTTTTCCTTGATAAGAAGGTATCTCTCAATGTATCCTTGCCTGTCTTAGAACTCTGTAGACCAGGCTGGCTTCGAACTCACAGAGATCCGCTTGCCTCTACTTTCCAAGTGTCGGGGTTAAAGGTGTGTGCTACTACATCTGGCTTTTGCAGGCATAAGTACGCACTGAAATTAAGCCGTCTACAGGTAAGTAAGGGACAACACACTGATGCCTACTTAAGTTTCTCCTAGCTGCAGGCACTTTTGGCTTACAGCTGAGCATCTCAAGTCACTGCATCTCTTTGTGTCCGTTCTCCCCCACCTTCCTCTTAGAGTCATACTGTGGTGATAACTCAAACATTTCTGCCCATCATAGATTCTTAACTTAGTTATATCTGCTACATGGATGCCAAGAGATGGGGAGACCAGGTCTTTGAGGATCATTATTCCTCATACTGCCCTAGCCACTGTCTTCATTGCCCTTCTCTTCCTCCTCCTCTCTTTCTTCATAAGACTTATTTATTTTTATTTTATGTATGTGTGTTGTGTGGCAGACTTTTTCTGCAGAGATGCAACACACACTATTCCCCAGATGGGGAGCCTACCACGACAGACCAATGCACACACACCACTAACATCCAACATGGTGAGCAGTGAGTTTTATTGGGGTTATTTACAGGAATTTGGGTAAAGGTTGCTTACAGGAGCAGACACGACTCCAAGACAGTTGCATCACCAAACTCAACACCAGCATGGGTGACAGCACACAAAAGCTGAAAACTCTGAGCACAGGGCGTTAGCCTGCAGGAAGCTCAGCAGGTTGAGAAGGGTCATTTCCAGATGGCTCAGCTGCACTAAACCTCTTCCAGGGAGCTCAGCTGGTGTCTCCTTCTTTTTAGGCTGCTTGCCTGGTCCCTGTTTCTCTTAGGCAGCTAAGCTTTTCTCTCTTTTTGCAACCTAGTTTGTCTGAAAGTGATGCTGACAAATCTTTATTGGTTACTCTTGGGGGGAGGGGGCTAGTGAATCCAGTCAGTTTCAGGGACTCTCTGAAGCTATTTGAGTTGTTTACCTTCTGTATTAAGGAGCTACCTTAAAACGGAATGCTTCGTTCTAGGAGGAAGCTGCTACATGGCGATGTATTTTTCAGAATGTATGCATGTACACCATAAGCGTGTCTGATGTATGCAGACATCAGAAGATCTCTTGTAACTGGAGTTACAGGTGGTTGCGAGCCACCACGTGGATGCTAGGAACCAAACCTGGATTTTCTGCCAGAACAGTAAATGCTCTTAAATGTTGAGCCATCTATCCAATCCCAGCCTGTCCCCCAACTATTCTCTTTTAACAAAACTGACCAATGGATCATCACTGAGCTACCTGGCATGTTAAATCAGCTCACCATGACTGGGCACCACATGCCAGCCCAACATGACTGAACACACAGCCCCACTGTGAAATCCACCCATTCTGAAGTCATCTTGCATGGACCTGGGCATTCCAGAGAGGCTGAGATGTGTGGCTGCTTATTCAACCACTAGGAGCTCCCTCAAAACCTCTGCTTACCTCCACAAAAAGTAGGATGCTACAGACGAGGGTCCAGGACTGTAATAACTTTTCTTAGAATTGTATCTAAAGGCCAGGGAGATGAATCCTCAAGTGATAGCACTTCTTGGTAAGCCTGATGACCTGAGTTTGCTTCCCACATGGTAGAAGGTAAGAACTCGTCCTCACAGGTTGTTCTCTAACCTCCATGTGTACACAAACACAGAAAATAAATACGAATAATAAAGAAAAATATTAATTTTTTAAACCAGTAAATACAAGATGGTATAAAATATAAATCATTCAGAATTCTCCAGAGTCAGAAAAAAAGTTGGTTCTTATTCTGTTGCGATAGCATCATAGTTTTGTGTGTGAATGTGTGTGCCTGAGTTTGTGAATATGTGTGTATGTGTGTGAATGTATGCGCACGTGGGAATGAATGTGTGTGCCTGTGTGTGAATGTATGTGCACATGTGTGTGAATGTGCATGCCTGAGTTTGTGAATGTGTGTGCCTATGTATGTGTGAAAGTGTGTGCATGTGTGTGTGAATGTGTATACATACATGTGCCTGTGTGCCTGTGTGCCTGTGTATGTGAATGTGTATGCCTGAGTTTGTGAATGTGTGTGACTGTGTGTGTACCTGTATTGTGAGTCTGTGTGTGTGGGAATGTGTGCACCTGTGTGTGGAATGTGTGCATGTGTGCTTGAAGAATTCACATCAAGATTTCTTCCTCAATTGTTTCTCTACCTTATTTTGAGAGACGATTTTTCTCACTGAACCTGGAAACTTAACATTGTGACTGAACTAGCTGGCCAGTGAGCCCTCAGAACCCTCCTGTCTCTGCCTCCTAGCCTGGCTGTTTGTTTGTAGTCATAGATTTATTTATAACATGGATGCTGAGGGTGTGAACCCAGGGCCTCAGGACTTTACTCACTACAGCCCCAGAAGTAGAGTTCTTACAAAATAAAAGAGGCCAGCTAGAAAAACAAGGAAAATGAAAGGGATCTGGGCAGGAACAGAGTCCCTTACTCAGAGTCTGCTGAAACCTCTGGCTAGCTGAACGTCCAATGTTCCAGCCCAGCTAGTATTTGCTGTGAAAACTGCTGCCCTAGAGACAGCATTTCTTTTATAGAGAGCTGTGTGGTTGTGATTTTTCAAGTAATAATGTTAAATTAACAGTGAACCATGCTTAAGACTAGTGGCCTTCAGTGTGGTCTTGCTCCACGTGGGTACTTTCTAGGAATCTCACACAAGACTGGTGTTTACAGTAAAAACATCCTAACTCCCCACACTCCTATGATCTAGGCTTTAACCTTATCAACAGTAATCCTGACCAGCGCCTGCTAGGAACCGCCCTGTGGTCTCCCTTCAGATGCTTAGCAACCCTTGGAGATAATTACTTCAAAACTCCTCAAAACCATAGATATGGCTATGGTGAAGGCAAGGAAGTCAACCTGCACTTAGTGTACTTAGGGAGTTATTCTTCCCCTGGGTGCCTCTCTTTCTATTAAGATGCCTTCAATAACTCCCAACTGTGCTTCATACTGGCCCGTCCGAAATTTCTTTCTGCAGTAAAGTCAAAGATCCAGCCTTAGAGATAACTTTGAGGTAGTTTGAGGCTAGCTTTCTTGCCAGTATATAAAGACATTTCCTCCATCTTTTTTGGATTATTTTATATTTTAAATTTACAGGTCCTGCTATGACTACCAGGTTGTCCTGAAACTTGCTCTATGTCAAGTAGTCTAGCCTCAAACTTACAGCAATCCTCCTGCCTCTGCCTTTGGGGTGCTGGGAGTGCTGAAATTCCAGATGTGCACCACCATGCCCAGTCTCCATCTTTTTAAGGCTCCAGAGCATCTTCCACAAGGATAGGCCGCCAGTGAGTACTCTGTCGATAATTTCAGTAGAAACTACTGTGGTGGGGTAGTGTAGCCGTACTGGCTTGTTCACGTTGCTCCAGGAGGCTAAAAAGGTTCTGCACCCTGATAAACTCTCTGCCAGCCCAGCAATCCAAATCAGACCAAATCAAACTGAATTAGAAGAAAGCCAGGTTTGATGAATAAAACACTCCAGGATGGTTTTCCAGCCCCCAAGAGAGGAGACAGGAAAGAGAGACTGGAAAACCACATCTGTTTCCTGGGGTGGGGGGCAGTTTAAATACCCTATGGGAGTGGTCTTGAGCATCTCTGGGGGAGGGGCCATCATTTGGTGGGCTTTCTGAGATGTAGCAGGGTTTGGAGAGAGATGGGGGATGGGGCTTGGGGTGGGCCTTCCACCAGAACATTCCAGACTCTTTGGGTATATGGGTGCCAGGGGCCTCGGGTAACGCTTCCACCAGAACAGACGCTTGAAGACATTCCGTCTCCTCCTCACACCATCCCAGACCTATTCCAAAGCAACCAAGCCTTGGGTGAAGGAAGTTGGGGCTTCCCTAGATCCTCAGAACTGACAGACCTTTGCTCTCTGGGGCTGAGTCTCCTAGAGGTGTGGAACCCTATTGTCTGCCAGAGGGAGAGAATATGTATTTGCAGAGAAGCTTCCAAGGCAAGCTCACAAACGTTTCTCCCAAGCCAGTACAGACATCCGAGAATATGTATTGCTTCCCGCATCAGAAAAGCCCAGGGACTGCATGGAATTTGAGTGTAGTTGGATCCAAAGATTCTCTTGGCTCAGACTTCATTCTTGTATTAAAAATAGCTAAAGTAGTCAGAGTCGTACATCTGGCCACACTATAGGGAAAAAAACATCTGACCTGGGACTTCCACCGAATTCCTGTGATATGTCATGAGTGCTCAGGTTAAGAGCTTGTGCCCACATCTAGATCAATGGCTGCCAGGGAGGCTGGAAAGTCCTGAGGGACTGGGTTCAAGCCAACCTGAATCTGGAGTTGAGGAGTAAACAGCTTTCTCAAAGTTAATGGAATTTTCCTGGCTTGTTGGGAAAGGGCAGGTAGGGGCCTTTGTGTGGTGGATGGGTATGTGGGCTCAAGAAGAACCAAGCAGAAGCTCTGGACCATGAAACTTGAATGCCCCGGGTGCTACAGGGGCAGAGAGAGCCTGAGTCCAGCCCTGTGTACACTGTCTCCCCAAAGCTCTATGAATATCACAATATGATAATGTGTCTTTAGAATAAATTCCTGCACATAGAGTCATTGGGTCAAAGGGCTTACACATTGCCAGTTTGTAAGAGATATTGCTAACTGTAATGTCTGGAAGTGTCTTTTCTCTCCCAAAAGTATTTCATTTTGTAAATACTCTTCATCATTTTCATATTTGGTGCCCTCACAGATCTGACCTGGCTTTTTGAAGTTACAAGGGCTAGTGTTTCTTCATGTACTCATCGGCCGGCCAATTGTAAATCTTCTAGGAGTTGCTTGCCCCACCCTTTGTTCTCATCGCGCAGTGGTTTGTTTATCTTTTCCCTTTCTTGTTGACTTGTGAAAACTCCTTGTAGCTCCTGGATACAAACCATTTGTTTCATCTGTCACAGACATTTCTCCCAGCTTGTCCCTTGTGTTTTAATTTTGTAGAGACATAGAGCTTTGGTTGCCTAAACTGGGCCAACTTCATGCATTTAAATATGTCAGAGTTTCGTGGGTTTCTGCTTAGAAAGGTCTTATCTTTCCTGCTCTAAGATAAAATATAAGATGAGCCAGGTGGTAGTGGCATATGCCTTTAATCCCAGCGCTTCGGGAGGCAGGAGGATCTCCGAGTTTGAGGTCACCCTGATCTACAGAGTGAGTTTCAGGTTAGCCAAGGCTACACAGAAAACCTGTCTTGAAAAACCAACAACAATAAAAAAGAATGATAATAATAATGTACATCATGTCCTCTGGTTTTGTTCGTGTTTTTACATTCAAGCACCGTCTCTCTCTAAGAGGTACTGCTCTGCAGTTGGAGGCTGAGATGACTGGCTGGTGGGCAGGACAGGAGAACTTTCTGAATTGCCGAACCTCTGTGGCTTTCCCCCATCTAACCAGAGGGATTGGGAGGGAAGCCAGTGTCTCTTTACATTCAGGGATAGCCAGAAAAGGAACTCAGTGGGAACAGGATGCCGCCTTCTGATGTTGGTACCCCAGAGAAAGAGACAGGCTGAGCCCTGCAACAAAGAAGAAAGGATGGTGGGGAAAGCCATCCTGTTTGAGGAAGAATCCTGACAGGGATGTGGGGGAGTCCAGCCAAAGGACACCTGGACACCGGGGAACATTGTTTTCCCCATCTAACAGGGTGGCTTCATTAGCATACATGTGTTCCTTTCACAGGATTTTCGAGCAACTACTCTGAGGCCAGGAAAGGACCACCTTATCCTGTCCCAGTGATAGAGGACATCAGCCATGACACAGAGACAGCAGGAGAATCTGCCTGCTGCAGAAGGCAGGAGGCCATCGGCTTACAAAGATTACCCTCAGATGTCAGACTTAACATCTTCTTCAGCTCTGAAGAAGTGATTCTGGACCCTAAAGAAGTGAGTGCATCTCAAGGCCCCTAACCAAACCCCACAGCAGGGACGGGATGTGCCGGGCTCACAAGGCAGCTGGCCTTAGCTGCTTCAACAGGGCAACAGAGTGCGTGGACCTGCTCTCACACGTCCGTGTCCTTGAGCATGTACCTTGGTGTGGTAGGTACTCAACAAGAGCTACATGAATGCATGGGTCACGCATCTGGGAAGCAGGGCTGTCCTTATCATGTCTAGATGGGATCACATAGGCAGCCCCTCCCATCTGCTTCCTAGGAGTTTGCTGAGAGTCAAAAGGCCTTGAGAACAGGTTGGCTAAGAAATGGGCCACTACCATGTCTCTCTCTGGCCCTTGATGGGTAACTTCCAATGAACAGCACCCCCACCCTCAGAAGCTCCAGCAATGACAAGCCCTGCGGTCACCCATTGCCTGGCCTTCCTGACCCCATTCCTGCTGACTCACTGCAGTCTGGCTGATCCCAGCTTCCTGCAGCAGGCCAGCGGGGCGCGGATGGGGGGGGGGCAGAGGGGAGGGGGTGCGTAGCACAGGAGGCAGCATCCTGAGCTCTGTCAGGAGAGAGAGAGGAACCTTCCTGTTTTCTGCTACTTTGCAGGGGTGATCAGGAAGTGGACTTTCTGGAGGTCAGAGTGGACTTTGTCTCCATCCATCCCTGACTCGAATGGATCCTCACCACCTTCCACTCTGAGAACCGGGTCCCTCCAGCCCCTACTCCCGGTGCTGAGTCAAGGTCCACTTCACAGCTGGCCTTATCATTCCCTATGATCCCCGCTGGAATCGGCTAGTTGGATCTCCTGGGACTGCACTGGCGTGTTACCATGTGCTGAGTGTGATTGTGGTTGGGTGCTGTGGTGCCAGGCCATGTGTGACTCAGAATCACTGTGTAATTGTGTGAAGCTGGGTCTGATTACGCCCAGGAGAAATGGTTGATTGTACATGGTTCCATCTCACTGTGTGATTTGTGAGATTGTATGCTACAGCCCGTGAATACTTGTCTGTGGTTACGTGTGTTCCAAGTGGCTGTGTGGCTGAGTACAGTATGTGATGGATGTGTCTTTAAGTAGCCGTGTGTAGGTGGGTGGGGCTTCATGCCATCCCAAGGCCCAGACCCGAAGAGATCACTGTCTGCAGTCTGTATACTGTGGTAGGGAAGAGGAGGTAAAGAGCGTGTGTGTGTGGTGGGGGGGGATGCTCTTCCCCTGGGTCACTGACCATTTTTAGAGTGTTTTCTCGGAAGTCAGACTGTGCTTCGGAGGAATGCCAGCCCATCTGAGCTCTCACAGCAACTGGCCCCTGGGCTCACAATGTCTCATTATAGCCCTCATCCGGCCGGGCCCAGGCTGCTTTCCAGCCCAGCAGAGACACACAGCCCTTATCTCTCAGTCTGGCCACCTCTCTCCATTCTTCCCATACCTATTCTGGCTGCAGAAGAAACATAGGCACCTCGTTTCCCCACTTCCCAACCCTGAAGACAGACTTTCCAAGAGCTGACCGCTAGCTCTTTCAGGGATGACAAAAGCCTTCCCCGCAATGGATTTGCGATGCTTCCCATGTTTGCACGGTAAGATTCCTGACTTCGGGGTTGTGGCACTGGGACCTTTATCCTCCACTTTTCTACCTCAGAGCTCCAAGTCTGGTCAACTCCCTCCTCTGTACAGGTGAGCCACAACCACAGCTCCATGCAACCCCCACCACTCCTTCCTACAGCTAAGGGGTCCTCTGCTCCTCTGAGGAGACTCCTGGGACTGTGACCTTGCCCAGAAATGACAGGATTTACTCTCTGTTTTATTTTCTGAAGCCCTCAGCTGTCCAGGCACGCAAGCCTCCCACTGCTTCTGTCCCTGCTAGGAGAGAATCCTTGCAGTCACTATTGATGCTGGACACATTGTGAGCGAGCATAGGGTGACCAGGTGACTGCAGTACTTTGAGGAGATGAAGGGCGGGAAAGAAGAAACCCGGGGTCAGGAGTCCGAGTTCTCAGTGTGAAGGACTGGACTGGAGCCGGGGCAGGCCTGTCCTGCCAACACCAGTGAACAGCGGACAGGTGAGGGCCCCTAGAGAAAGGAGCTCCCAGACTAGCAGCATCCTCACCCACCATGCCAAAGCTGTGTGAGTGGGGAAGGCTCATTCCCTCCCCCGGCTTAAGTTTCGTCACCTTAAAGACTGAAAAAAAGATAGTTGAAGTGAATGAAATCTATAAACAGCTCAATGACTTCCACTTGCAACCTGAAGACAACTTTGGCTCCCAGTCCAAGTTTCCCAGCTAGCTCAGTCTACATCTCTGAAAGTGTTAGCCTTTTCTTCCCCCTTCAACAGAGTCCATTGAGACTACTTAGAAGGGATGGAGAAATAGCTGAGCAAGAAGAATTGAAGAAAGCCTGTGTGGGTGTGTGTGTGTGTGAGGGTAAACATGACCACCGGGGCTATGGAGTAGGGTCTTAGGCACTGGAATCTTCCAGACTTTCCCCACACCTCCTCCTTCCAGCCTTGTCATCTAAATTATGCTCTTGTCCCAGCCTATGCCTATCCCCTACCCCCCACTGCCTTCCAACCTCCTCAGATCCCCGGGGGGTTGCAGTCCTGGACTTCGTTAAACCACCTGGCAAGCATTCTAGTTCAACACGCATGGACTATCTGAACGATACCAGTGTCCTCCCCACGGGAAGGTCAACAGAGAGGCTGGGAAAATGATCAAGACACCACTAGCCTCACCTTCCAGAAACAGTCAGTTTACAATAGCAAGAACGTCTGTTGACCACCCTGGTCAGTGCCGCGTGACAAGTCCCACTGACCCCAACATCCAGAAAAGTAGTAGAAAAGGCAGAGATGGGTTGGTGGACATGATCAGACAGAGCAGGGCCTGAGGACCCACTATCGGCCAGTATTCCAAAACAGGCCAAAGAAACGACAGCTGCTCCTCATTGCCTTCTATGTCATTCCTGTGCTGGGTGCAGGGGCATCCTTCCATCTCACACCTAGGCCCCTAAGAGTCCTGTGGAACAAAGGTCGGATGGCTAAGAGACAGGTTTAAGCTGCTTTCCATTATCTTGCATTCTCACATTGGTGTCTTCCCATGACGGCTCCCCCTCTGTGTGGCAGGACCCGTGTCTCAGTTATAGCCAAGGAAAAGGTGGAATAGCCACTGCCATCACTATATTATCAAAGTCCTAGCCTTGCTAGTGGCCAGGCGTCGGAGACCCACTCTGAAGACATCAACAACAGGGACCTAAGAAAGGCTTATAGAGAAGTCCTCCTGGAAAGGAACCGTTGGGAGTTAGGAACCGCTGTTGGCTAGCAAGGAGACTAGCCACAGTTCTATAGCCAGAAGGAATGCTCCTGATCCTGTAAGCGGGTTCATCTCCATTTGAATCCTCAGATTAAGATGTGCCCTTGACTTGATTCCATCTTGATTACATCCAGCTAAGAGTATCCTATTAAGCCATGTCTGGACTTCTGGTCCATAGAAACCGTGGGACAAATATATGCTGTTCCTAGTCCCCAAGTTTATGAGCAATCACTATAAAACAACAGGACATGAATATCAGTCTGTTATCTGTCTTTTCAGATGAGAACCCTAACGCTCAGAGACTTTGGTAAGAGTCCTGCCCTTAATTTGAGGTTCAGCAGAGATCAGAGTCTGCCCTGGCTACATATGTTGATGTGCTTGACAGACAAACAGACCACTGTTATTCAGCAGTCACTTAGATAATCCGTGACCTGCATGGCCATGGATTAACATCTTCCCAACAAGTGTTGCATATCATCAGTGTGCCCAGTCAAGGAGAAATAGCGGTGAGCTACGGGAGACACACGCCAGTGTCTAGATGGCAAAGAGCTCAGTGCAGAATGTGGACAATGGGCAGGGTTCTTATGATGACGCTCGTAAAATACAAGTGGATGGGATGAAATGGAAGCATCCTTGGCCCAGGGCCAGGGACAGACTCCCTAGAGAAGTGATACCCAGTTCTTTGGAAGGTGGACCTGCTAGGGAGCCAACCTCTCTACATTTTGTATAAGTGAGTAGGTAAATGAATAAGCTTTTCTGGTCAAAGATCCCCAGAGAAAAGGAATCTCCCTGCAATGTGAGAGCACCCTGCTTCTAAGATGCATGTTCCAAGGATCCCAGACCCTGTGACTAACTAGTGATGCTCAAAGACATTAGGGTTCACTGAATACCACTTCTGCATGCATCACAGGTGGCTACAGCTGTCATGGACCTGTGTAGCTGGGTTCTTATTTTCCAGACATCTAGTGGCAGGGTGGGACAACAGGTGGAGGGAAGTATGGGAGAAAGTGGGGGGATGAATCAGGGGCTGATGAACCAAAGCAAAGGGCAGGCATTAGAAGAGAGAGACCTCCATGTGCCAAGTTTCGGCCTATGGTGACTCAGCAGCTCCGGAGGTCTTTGCCAATGAGCTGGTTGGCTGGTATGGATCAGGCAGGTTCCTACCAGGAAGCAGACAGCACACGCAAATTGGCCATTTGAAGATCATTCCATAAAGAGACTATTGTTAGAGGTCTTGGCGGATATACAAAAGATCAGAAGAACCTTGACCAAGATCGGCAACCCATCCCACTGTCTCACCAAGCAACAGAGGTTATCAGAGTAGCGGGGAGCTTGAAAGGAGCGGACTGAGCACCGGGCAGGACTGTGCCTCCACTCGGGCGGACAGCCAGGTTGTGGCACCCTGAAGGAGGTGCCCTGTGTCCTGCCCTTGCCTGGCTTTCTGCCTCCAACAGGCTGAGAGTGCACCCAGGGGTCAGAACAGAGCAAGGCACCTGCTGGCACAGCACCCTCAGGGCAGCCTTCTGTGGAAAGGAGCAGAGCAATGTTGGAGGCAGACTGTGGTGAAGTATTTGTCTAGCACTACCAGAGGGAAAATTTTTTTTTTCTTTTTGGATGTTCTTTTCTTGCTCCAGCTCAGAGGTTCTCAACCTGTGGGTCTCAACCCCTTTAGCAAATCTCTATCTCTAAAAATATTTACATTACTATTACTATTCAGAGCAGTAGTGAAATTACAGTTCTGAAATAGCAACAAAAATAATTTTATGGTTGGGGGTCACCACAACATAGGAAGGTTGAGAACCACTGCTCTAGATGGTGGACACCGGTGCACAAGACCCTGTTGTAGGAGCCCATGAAAGCCCACTTAGGATTAAGAGATTTCCTAACAAATTCTAAAATGACTTTAAACATCTCTCGGCCACTTTGAGCTATATTGTTATGTGAAGAGGCATTCTCAGTATTGACAAAATATTGGTCAACTCTGAAAAACATTCAAGATGCCTCATGTCCTGAAAGGTCAAATATTAAGTCAACATTTACATTTTTATGTAAAAAACAAACAGATACAGATATCTCGTTAATATGAAAACTTTCTTTTTATCTCCAGTAAGTGGTAAAATTGTATGTATACAAAATTATTTTTAAACTAAACGTATTTGTGGTTTATTGCAGAAAAAGAAGAAAGAGGAAGAGAATGGAGATGAGGAGGAGGAGAAGAAAGAGGAAGAAGGACCCACTTTTAACTTTGTCCTCAGTTAAGGATGCCGGACAACCCACCCAACTTTCTCAGGCCTCAGTTTCCTACTCTGTTAAAGAAATGGTGAGTGTCCTTCAGGTTTTGCTTTCCACATTTGAAATGAGTTCATGTACTTAAGCATCCCTGATGGGCCTTGGAATGCATAGGGCTGAGTTCAAGCATTTGCTAAGAGCATCAGGAAAGCAAGATCTGGACCACTGAGAAGCCAGATGCCAGCCACAGAAGCTAAGCAAGAGAACCAACCACGTACAAATGACAGCCTGGCTCAGATGCTGCCCGAGGCCCTCTCTCCACATGTGTGCCCAGGCCTGAGGCTACAGAAGAAGGGTGCTTCGTCTCCTGGCCCCTCAGAGAACAGCATGATGCCCAGAAACCCAGGGCTGGCCCTTAGGGGAGGTGTGAATTGGATGAAGGAATAGAGACCAGCATGGGTTCAGCTATAAAGACCTTTGGCAGTAGATAACCCCTCTTGAGTTCCCATACTCCTGCATCTTAGGCTCGGTTTGTGTAAATAAGGAGCTCACGGCCTCATGGGTACCTGAGGCCGCTGGACAGCTGATTATTAGAAAGTCACAGCCTGCCCCGATACCAGATAAGCTAGGGTCTCCAATGCAGAGGTTTGACACCCTCGGTGTCTCACCAGACCTGATTCACCTCTAACCTTCCAGTGCCCAAAATAAAGGCCCCTCTGTGAGACGTGAGACCCACAGACCTCTTCTCTTTGCTGCTTATCGCCCACATCAGAGTTCACAGGAAGAGGGTTTCAAAACCTCAGAGTCAGAACTGCACGGAGGTAGCGGTTTTTTGTTTTTTGGTTTTTGGTTTTTTTTTTTTTCAAGAGAAAGGAAACCAGAAAGGCGGGAAGAGGTGCAAGGTACAGCAGATTACGGCCCTAGCTGTGGAGGGAAGGGCTTGCCCAAACGGTGCGAGCACCAGAGGGATAGAAACCTTCTCCCCCAGCCTACTTGCCCAGGGGCAGACAGGTCAAGGGATATATGTGTGTGCTGGGGAGCTGCTCTCAGTGATTTGAAAGACATTTGATGAGACCTGCCCTGCAGAGTAACTAGTACCCTGCCCTTATCTGCTGTCCTCTCTGCCTAGAGAAACTGAGGACTTGAAGCCAATGGGTCCAACCTCCCTGTCCCTGTACTGCTCAGGTACAGAGCCCTGGTCTCATTTCTGAACCTGTCCTCCTTGGGCTTGCCGCATGGCTATGCGGCCTCTGAGCGGGGGGTCTTCTATGGAGAGTCATCTCGGCTCTTTGCATTCTAGAGTTGAAAATGGGAAACTTTCCGTTTCCCCGGTCTCCGACAAGGCTGTGATGAAATATTTTGAGTGACTTGCAAGATGATTATCTACCACGCTGATGTGGGGGTGAACTCGAGGGTGTTTGTCTTACTGTCTGTATTTTCCGTTGATTGCTTTTGTATTTGTTTTATCTTGCTGTGTCGAGCGAATCCTTCTTTTTAAACGCCTTTTGGAAGTTGTGGGGTATCTCAAATACTCGAAAATGACAGGAAATATTCTTACCCGCTATCTAGCTCTTTTAATTCCTCCTTCTCCCCCTCCTCTTCTCCCCCTCCGCCCCCCACTTTTCACCTCTCTCTGTACAATCTCATGTGTTTCAGACTCGCTTCAATCTTAATGACTGCTGCTGTCTTGCGTTCTTAACAAAACTAGGATTGCTCTACAATACTGCTCTTCAACTTGACATTTTCTCGCAGTTTGTCAGTGTTTTTGACATCTCTCCATTTGAATATTATAGTAAATATACAACAGTCTCCTAAACATCTGCCCGGGGTTCCATTTTATTTAATGACTCCATGGGCAGGTACTTAGGTGGTTTCCAGTCAGTGTGCTATTCTAAACAGGCCCGCAGAGCACTTTTACCATGTCCTTCTGTTGGCTTCTGGGATTCTGCTTGCTGTGGAACACATACCCAGAAGTGGAGCTTCTGGAGAAAAGTATACTGAACATTTGCCATCTTGAAATAATTGCCAGTCTTGCCTTCTAAAAATGACCAACTTGGACACCTACCTAGAGCACAGGGCAGTTTTTTCCTCCCCGCTCCTTCAAGATCTTGTTCCATTGCTGGCCTTTTGTTTGTCTTCTGTGAACTGTATGTCCCTACTCTTTCCCCCTAGAATCTTACATTTTCCTTTGTCTTTTGACTTTTTTTTACATTTGAATCTTGGGTCCATCAAGAATCAATTCTAGATTCTGAGGGGCCAGGTATTCTTTTCAACGAACACGTATTAATGTGTCCTGCTCTGTCCATAAATCTGTAAATAGTCACCGAAGTGATTAATTTGGGGCGATATTAAGAAGGGAACTGGTAAAGCCAGAGTCATGAGGGAAGCTCGCTGAGGGGTAGAAGAGTCAGAGCTGAGGCATCAGTGAGATGGTATCTCCTCCCTGAGGAGATTATGATGCTATAGCTGGAGAAAGTCTGGCCTGGGCCAAGGTCAAAGACAGCACAGCAAATGGGAAGTGGTGGCTTCTTCTGAGCACATGACTTGTCCCTAATATGGAAATAATAGCAGTGCCATTTACTACACAGCTGCCAGAAGAGTGCGGATAATGGCTACGTCTATTCACCAACAGAGAATGTGTGGAGCAAGGCTTGCGATGTGTAACAGATAAGGTGGTTAGTACATGAGGCATATGATAGATTAGTGGAGACGCTAAGGAGAAGGAAACGGAAGTTGGGAGGTACTAGAGGAGAGCAGTCAGTTTTAGGTAGGGCGTTCATCTGAGTAGGGTGAATCAAGATTCCCAGAGGACTCTGGGGTTTCTATATTCTAGAATAGCTCCCCTTTAGAAAAAGAATATTTAAAAAAACACTTATACTTGCAAATTTTGTGAAGAGATGTTACAGTCTGAAGAAATCTCCATTAGAAGGGACCAGTGTCAGCTGGTGTCTTCCAGCGCAGGCTCCAGGGTCCCTTTGTGAGCAATAGCGCTATGGGAAGTAGACGGTAGGTGTGTGTCAGTAAGAACCTATTTGTGTGATGTAGAGCAAGAGGCCATTATGCCAATCCTCAGTTTCCTGATTTGTAAACGAGAACAATATCACATCCTTATGTTTTTAAGGTGTGAATAAAGACATAGAAGTAAAACGTTTGGCTGACCCTTAGGAATAAATGATATCTGTTTTTATTCCTATCCCACACAGAAGGAGAATCACAAGTCTCAACGTCAGGACTAGAAAGAACTAATATCCAAAGAGAATGACAGGCAAGCCCCACATGGCCTGTAACTGCTGGGCTTAGTGGCGCCAGATAGATACACTGTCTTTGGCTTTTGACCTGTGGAATCGGTCTGCATCAATGACCCTCATGTGCTCCAAAGCAGAACCTTGGGGAGCCCAAAAATCCCTTCAAGATGCAGCCGCTTCTCTGCACCGATGCTTGAAGGCAACCAGTAAGAACAGCAGAGGTCACAGTCTCCAGCAGGCCTGGATTCAATTCCTGCTCTGCTAGTGACAGCCTGGGACTGCAACCAAGGATCCCGCTGATGGAGCTGCTGTTACTTCCCTTGCAGCCTGACAGATCAATAGCCTGATCGGTGTTGCCCAAGGGGGCTCGGAAAGTGCAATCAGGTAGCTTGCAGGGTGCTACAGAGAAGGAAGAAGTCAACACACACTCCAGGGGATTCCAGAAAAAAAAAAAAAAAAAAAGGAAACAATGTTTTGAGAATCTTGAGGACTGGGTGACTCTAAAAGTCTCCCCAGGCCTTGGCTGTGTGGCTATTGGGGAAAATTCTCGCAGGCGTCTAACAAAGCATGTGTGGCCGGTGGTGGCTGCCGGTGACGTTCAATGACCTAAAGTAAATAAACCAGTAATCAGAGGGTGCTCTTGTTTGGCTGCTGCGGGCTTGCTTGCCCACGAGTCATAATAATTTGTTGGGATAATACATCGGCCGTTAGCCCTCAAAGTCCTGTTACTAAGAGGTTAGGAGGCAGATGATCTTTCCAAAAAGAAAAACCACTACAGGATGTTCCAGATTGGAGCCACGGTAGCAGCCCAAACAGCATGGACTTGTGTTGTTGATAAACTCTTATAAAAGAGTTTGGGCATGGAGTAACTGGGAAGTAGCCCAACTCTACACATCACAGGCTTGCCAGTAGAATATTATAAACTTAGCTTGGCGGTAGGATGATATAATACCTTCATCATTTCAAAGGTTCTTAAATTAACTAAGGTGCATCTTTCGGAGGTCCATTGTTTTGCGTGTATTTATGACCATCTCGAGGCCACATTTGGTTTCAGGAGTGACTAAGTCTACCAAGCTGTAACCACCCTTGCTTGGCCCTGGGCCTGTTTGTGATAATTCAGTGACTTCACACAGCCATTCCCAGCCACCTCCGTTATGGCTTCGTTACTGGGGCAACAGGAACCAGTTAACCAACAGAATCCAGGTTAGAGCAGAACAGAAGGAAGTCGGCAAACAGGACTCTTGCTGGGGCGGGCAGTCACATAACGCCAGCCTACCACACTTTGCGCATGCGGTTTTCCTGGGAAGACAAAGTCATTCTGCTGCTTTCCGCCTCACCGAAGGAAGCCTTTTAGGTCGCCCCTAAGTGGTCTCAGTCACTGACTAGAGGAAAGGAGCTGTCCCCTTTTACGCTGGCCTCTCTCTTGAATTGGCACCCCAGCAGCACGATGCCAGCCTTGGACTTGCTGAGTTCTCCCAGCCTCCGCACCACCCCACTGTCTGCCACGGTTGCTCTGCTAGCTTTCTGGCCAGGTCCCTGGCTGCAGAGACCTCATGTGCCGTTTCCATCTTGTAGTTGACACAGAACACCCACAGTCTTCTCTCTTCTCGCAGGGGTGGGGCCCAGAGCTGGGGAGAGAGACCAGAGTCTAAGTCATCCGACAGTAAGTCAGGAGACCGGCTCATGTCACCTCGCCTTAGGTCCCAGTCTTGGCTATTTGAGAGCGCCAAGCACCTTGTGATGTGTGACACTGGACAGTCCGATGTTGCAATGCTTCCTAGGCAGGGGTCAGAGTTTCCATAGACTGACCCTGGTGACCTTCAGTCACTGTGTGAGACACGGAGGAGGGGGCAAGGCTGTGGGAACGCTATCTTCCTACCTTCTTCCCAGGGTAGGGGCAGGAGGGCACATGCCAAGCAGGCTTAGAATTTATCTGGGCCGGGGACTGGACAGAGTGTTTCACCTGCTGTGCGGTTTCTTACTTCCCTTTTGGGGCCATCTGGGAGGAATGCTTGACATTAGTTATAGTGGTTAGGAGGCTGTGTGGGGAACACTCAACAAACGCCAGCAGCCATCGCCAGCCCAGCCATGGGATGGTCATTCTTACCCCTCCATCCTCATCTGGATCTGCCAAGTGGTCTACATGTGTGCAGAAGGCTGGTGCTACTGCAGGGGCATTATAACCCTGGTGGTGACAGGACGGTGCCATGCATGAGGCGCTTCTGGTAACAGAGACATTTCCCAAGGTTCCCGATCCCTAGTTTTCAGAAGCAGGCCTGGAAGGATGAAGAAGCTGCTTTGTGGCTTGCTATGCTTGGCCAAACACATGTGCATCCAAGCGGCTGGCCAAGGCTGGAATTCCCCGCGAGCAGCCTGCCCAGGCTCACTCCTCGGGCCCAGGCCTGCAAGTCTTAAATTAGGCTGCCAGCTTTCCCCCTCCCCCACCCTTATCAATTCCTCCTCTGGGCCCCTCCCAGATGTCTCAACTCTTGCCACTGAGGGTCTTAAAACCTCAGCCCAGAGGACACCTCTAAAGTGGGGGGAGACTACTGGGAAGGGAGGGTGGGGCTAAAGGCTGAGGCTATTAATTCTTCCAAGGCCAATTGGCTCCCGTCTCCAACATAGTGGCTCCACTCATCCCCAGGGCCAGGACACTGTTTCTGCAGAGTCATCCTTTCTTGTCCAGAGGGATCCTGGCCCAAAGCCACATTCCTGGTGGGGTCTGAATGCCTCAGGGAACGGAAGCATCCTCTCTCACCCACCCCTAGCACTGCAGTCCCGGGACAAGCTGGTTTCTCAGTAACCTCTGCTGGCTGGAAGCAGAGCTTTCACCTCCAACTTTGTCTCTGTTCTGCAGCACCTGGTACTCTGGGACCCAGCTCTCCCGTGGAGGGAGGGAGTAAAGGCAGTGTTCGGAGTAGAGAGGAGAGGCTGAGCTATAGGGAGCAGGTCCCAGGGAGATGGGGACACTTTACAATTTTACCAGGGTGAAGGTGGATGGGCAGCGCATGGCTTAGCAGTAAGACGGGTAAGAAGAGCACTTGCCGCCAAACCTAACAACCTGAGCTTCATCCTGGGAACCCACATGGGAGAAAGAGAGAACTGACTCGCAAGAGCTGTCCACTGATCTCCCCACGTGTGTCACGGCATACACATGTGCACGCACATGCATACATAAACGTAATTTAAAAAAATAGAATAAAAACCTTGGCTGGGGCTGGGAGATATCTTGGTTCATAAAGTGTTTGCTGTCCAAATACGAGGACCTGAGTTCAGATTCCCAACACCCATGTACTAAAAGGTGTGATGGTGTCTACCTGTGTCCCTAGAAGTGAGGAGGCAGAGACAGGAGGATCCCTGGAGGTCAAATCAGCGCTCTTGTGGCCCAGTGAGAGACTGCCTCCAACAATAAAGTAGAGAGTGCTGGAGGAAGACATGGTCATAGACATCTGGCTTCCACACACAGGGTCATACATGTGTGCATGCATTCCCTTGTACATGAACACACATACCATACACACCCTACACATACCAAAAACAAACAAAACCAGCCCTGACTTTTCTCTGGGTCCTGCCTGTGGGGTTGGGAACCGCACCAGGAAAGAGTCTAGCTCCCTCACAACAGCCGTGTAGCTATACTTGTCCCTAGACCCAGACGGACCTCCAACCCAACAACAGCCAGCATCCCTTTTCTGAGCGAGATGTGTCTCAATCAGTAATGGAGACACATGAGAAAGCACCCGAGGAACATGTCTAGGGTACCCACAGTGTGCCAAGCCCTGTATCACCCTGCAGCAGTAGGCAGGATGGATGTGTCCAGCCTCGGCTACCTCTCCCATCCTTTCCAGTGTTACCACCCTGGCTGCCTCCTTTCAATCTCTCATCTCAGGTTTTCTAACTATGTAACACTGAGCAAGGTGTTTTAGTGCCCTGGACCCTGTTGCCTCTTCCATAAAATGGGTGTAAGGATCCCTACCGCATAGACATTGAAACAGAGGCATATTATGAGAGAAATCTTAGTGCATATCCATAGCATGAGCGCTCTCTCCTCTCCCCCCCTCTCTCCTCTCTCTTTTCTCTCTCTCTCTCTCTCTCTCTCTCTCTCTCTCTCTCTCTCCCTCCCTCCTCTCTTTCTTGCCTTGGGTACTCTCCTCCCTGGGATGCCCTTCCTCTCTTTTGCAGAGACCTAGAAATCACCTTAGAAGTTTTCATAAGGAAGAGTGACTTGGGGCGGGTTTGGGGGCAGACTGGGGTTCCATCATGAGAGTCATCAGCTCTTGGGGCACCTCTCCATTGCTGAGGGTTCTCTAGCTGTCATGGAAAGTGGATGAGGGCAGGAGTGTGGGAGATAAGACTCCTGCCCAGGGCTACAATGCCAGTAGCCTTGACTCAAGAGGAGGACTCGGATCTATTGATTGGCGGTAGCACTGTCCCTGGTAGAACTGGTCCCTATAAACCATCAGACACCCTAAGATCATTGGCAGCCCTGGAGGACCCTGGGAAATAACACCCAGACCCTTCTGGTTTGTAGTGAGCAGAGGATGTCTTTCAGAGCCAGACGGGACCCACAAAGCCTCAGGATGGGGGCATTGGCAGAGCCCCGAGGAGGCCCCACAGAAAGGCTCAGCCCAGGAAACTCTGAGCAATGCTGGCAGACCACAGGCCCGAAGCTTCCTGCTCGCTCCATTTAGGACACCCTGTCAACGTCAGTAGGCTTGTGAAACCTGCTGGTGGGCAGTGGAAACTTGAGGGCCCCTGAGGGTCACGGGCTGTGGTCACCCTGATCACTTGCTTCCCCAGTGCTCCCTCTGTCATGGTACCTTGTTGGGATAGGAGAAGTGTATCTGATGGAAGCTACCTACCATCTGCGTAGGCCTGTGCTTTCCGGAGCTCCTCCTGCAAGCCTGGATCCTAGACTGTGCGTGTGTACACCCCAGCTGCTGCGTGAGAGAGGAATGTGTTGTTGAAGGCCTTTGGGAGGAGGGAGATGGGACTGGAAGGCCCTTTCCCAGCTGACTTTGGGAAAGATGTGTTTTGGTTTCATCCCCTTTAAAATGGTGACCCCCAAAGCACCCACATCATGAACACTAAGAGGACAGAGATGGGAGATTTTGTAAGTACCTGGCACACAGTCTGCTCCCAGCAGGACCAGTTGTCTCAGCAACCATAAGGGGCAAACATCTGAGAAGTGAATATTTTTGCATGTCTTCGACTTATAATTTAATTAAAGACTATCCAGTCTAGCTGGGCGGTGGTTGCGCATGCCTTTAATCCCAGCACTCGGGAGGCATAGGCAGGAGGATCTCTGTGAGTTTGAGGCCAGCCTGATCTACAAGAGCTAGTTCCAGGGCAGGCAACAAAGTGACACAGAGAAGCCCCGTCTCGAAAAATAAAAAAAAAAAGAAAGAAAGAAAAGAAAGATAAAAGAAAAATCAGAAACTATCCAGTCTAATACATATGGTTCCAAACTTACAATGACTGTATGGCTTAGTGGCGTGTAAACAATGTGTACTCAACAGAAACAAAGCTTAAAATTTGGATCTTTTCTGTTGCTATGGATATGTAGTCTGATCCTCTCTCATGAGGCTGGGGCATCAACAGCCAGCCACAGCTCCCAGTGGACCATGTGATCAGAAGGGGACCCTACAATCTATTGAATTGCTATGATCTGGGGGAGACTGGGTATATGAACTGCATCTTCAATGACAATTTCAGTGTAGGATATACTTACTGGAACCCAGACCCACCGTAAGTCAAGAGGCAACTATATAGTCAAAAGAATGCACCTTCTTCTCAAAGCGGCTGCTCTTTGATTGCTCAAGAGAGAGGTGGGGAGCCCAGCTTTGGTGCCTCTGCTTGGAGAACTGAAATGAAGACCTGCTCTTACTGAGGGAGTCACACACGGTCAGAGGAGGAAGTGGGCCCTGTGCCGATCAGTGCACGACACAGCTGTAGGAACCTTGTAGATGGCTCCAAAGATGGCCGAGGATGACAGAGGTTTCTGATTTTCTCAGCTCCTTCCAGCGCCATCTCATACATTCAAGGCTGCCCCACGCCATCTGTGGGCATCCCCCCAGTGTGGAGCTTGCTAGGACTCCTGCACACTGCATCGGAGCTTTGGTCCATTTCCATCCCTCGTGCTGAGGTGGGGCTGCATCTCCTTTCCAGATCCCACAACACAATGGCCCCACCATCCTTAGAGAGCTGTCCACATCTGCTGCTCCCAGATCCTGCCCTTGATGGCCAACCTCAGTGTTCATTCACCTGCCCATGGACCATCAAAGCAGCCCTGGTTCAGAACAGAGAAGAGGCCATCTCCAATGGGGCATCCTGTTGATAGATAGCAAGGAGAAGGCAAGGCAGAGAGAAGGTCCAGCACTTGAGATCCGCCTTTTCTCTTTATACTCTAGAAACACCTGATACTTCTAGAAGCAGGAAGTGCATTTCTGGACTCCTGGACAAGCAGTCAGGGATGGGATAATCAAGAGGAATTCAGGACAGGAGATGCCTTCCGAGGTGGTCCGAGAAATGGTGGTCAGGGAAGTGGCTTCAGGAGCTGCTGAAGGACACAGGAGGGATGACCCTTGGAAGCTGATGGACCTTCCAGGTGCCAGTGGGGCTTAGGGCTATGAAGGCAAGGCCTTGTGCAAGCATGGGTTAAGATGAGGCAACACGTGGGAGTTGGCTTCCCAGGATATTCAGAGACCACAGTCAGAACTCCCTCTGTAGAGGGCCCTGGGTAGGGCCAAAGCCGGCCAACAACAAGCACACTACACAGAACTCTCTGTCCCACTCAGCCCCCGGAGACTGCTCGGTGCTCTGCATTCACTGTGGTGCACTGGTCACAGGTTTCCAGGGGTTCCCAGGGCAGAAGCCTGCATTCCCTCGGGAGCAATGGGTACACGGAGTATTTGAGAGAGACAGGTGCAACAGACACCACAGAGGACCAGGCCCCTGAGTCCTGCACTTAGCAGCCAGTGACAAGATCCCCTCTCTGAGCCTCACATCTTCCTAACAGCTGGAGCTCATGGAGTTATTAGTTAGGAGTAAGTGGCAAGACTTCAGCGCTCAGCCAGTATGGCCTATTGCATGGCAAATGGGACCCTGGTGTCTTTATGTAGCACTGTACTGGTCCAGGTCCACGGAAGAGCCAAGCAAGGCGACAGAGACCTCTGCAAGCCTTGTGACTTTCCAAGAACCTAGTTGGCATCTCTCCTTCCCCGGCCAGGCTGAAGACCCAGTTGGAATGCAGGAGGTTTCTCACCGTGGCAGGGAAATTGCCGGGTCAGGGTGTGGGCAGCCACAGTGACCATCTCTCTGCAGGACGGATGCGGCTTTGCTGACAGAGAGTCTGCGGCCTGGACATGCCAGTGGTGCAGGTCTGAGGTCAGCAGCGGGGAGTCGGGCCCACCACGGCCTTGCCACTCTCATGGAGCCCCACCAGGGCCTGCCATCTGTTTCCAATCAGCTGCCCCTCAGTCCTGGAAGTGGGGTGGGACGACCTCTTCAGCAGGCCCAGCTTCCCTTCACACAGAATGGATGCTGAGGATAAAGAAGGCAGGCAGATGCTCCAGGAGCCAGTTCCAAGAGCAAACCACCTGAGAGAGGCTTGTGTAGCCGCTTAAACCCAATTCTTCAATAACTGTTTAATGCGAGGCCATAGCCAGTCTGGCCCCATGCTCCAGCACTCTGTGTGCCAAAGGCTTGCTCCCAGAAAGATGCTAATGGGAAGTGGTGTGCCTTTCAGGGTGGATCTGATGGTGGTGGTGGGGGTCTTCGGATCATGATGGAGTGTGGGACCCTTGATCCCTCCTCCTCTTTTCTGCACCCTGTCGTGTGATGAGGTGAATGTTTTCTCTCCACCACACTCTCCTGCCATACTCCAACACAGGTCCACAACAATTGTGTGTGTGTGTGGTGGGGGGGTTGGGTAAAGGATCAAGGCTCTAAAACTGAGCCCAAACCAAACTTTTCTCTTTCTCAGAGGATTATAGCAAGTGCTTTTTGCGGAGAGAGAAAGCTAACATATCTCCAGCCGAGCCCCCTACTCCCCACCCTGTTGCAATCCTCTGGCTTGCTCCCCTTTGAGAACTTGGCACCCCCGCCCTAGGTGCCTTTTCTCTGCTCTACCCAACGAACCCTCATCTTTCAGCTTAAATCCTGCTTCCTCAGGAGCCTCTCCAGACCTGACCTTCATTCTCTGTTAAACAGTCTTGCTGGATGCAATTAGGCTTGTAGTTATTTGGGGGCTCCTGTTGTCGTTTTCTGGTATTGGGGATTGAACCCAGGACTTTGCTAACATGTATTCTACCATGGAGACATACCCCTAACCCTGTTAGTGTAGAACGGCTGCAACTGTGTACTGTCTGCATCTCTCCCTAGATTGCAAACCTCATGCATGTATGTCTGTCTTCCTCAGGACTGTACCCCCAGAATCCCTCACAGAGCATTGCCACAGTCTATCCCCAGTGGATCCTTGTGGAATGAGCAAATGATCCACGCTTCATCAATTTTCTGGCAGTTCCTATGTGTCCTTTTCTGTCACTTGGTCTCCATCAGCTCTTCAGGATGTAGTGGGTATGTACACCCAGGATGTAGTGGGTATGTACAGGCTCAGAGTCAGGTCCCGAGTGAGCCAGTGTCCCGGGAGCCATAATTCTTCACAGACTCTGAGGGAAGGACAGGCAGAGAAAAGGGATGTGCCATAGGGTCTGAAACCAGAGAGAAGGGTAGAGTCGGGGTGGGGGGGTCAGATGAGGGTGCAGGCACCGCAGAAGCCTACGTGGCAGCCAGGGTGTCCACACTCTATATAATAATCCTGGCCCTGGGGAAGGGGCAGACAGATGCCCGCTATTCTGGTTCTTCCCCAGCTCTCACACCCCGTTCTTGAAATGAACACACATGAACATGGAGAAAGGGAGGCAGAAGGAACTCCCCCTGGACCATCACCTCAGACTGGGTCTTCCAAGCCCAGGGAAAAGCGTTTCTCCTCTGATAGGAGTAGACCTTGCAGATAGCTATCCTGGGGTCATCCCAAGTGCTGCTTGTGACGGTTAGGCAGTCAGACAGGTACACGCCACTCTGAGCCACGGGTCTCATCTGGAAACAGACAAGAACAGAACTGGACTTGGCTGGCGGTGGTGAGGTTTCCAGGAAGACTGAGTGGCTGGTGCTAAGAATCAGGGCTCTGTGTTCCCAGGACCTTCGTCTTTCAGACACTAGGAGGCTTTTGGTGGTGGGCAGTGTTTATTCCTTTAGACCTGTGATCGCTTTAGGAACAAGGACCCTTGCATTCACCCTTCAGTGCTCCCAAGCTAGCCTAGGCCCAGGCAAAGTGCTCAGGCCAGAACAAAAGCTCTGTTGGTTTCCTATTGGTGGCTGACCTGGAGGTAAGTGTGTAGGGGGGAGGGGGCTGGAGAGAGAGTTGGGGGGGAGGGAGGGAGACAGAGAGAGAGAGAGAACGTAACTCCACAAGAGGAAGAGATGTGAACAGAACAGAGCAAATTTGAGAGAGAGAGAGACAGAGACAGAGAGAAAGACACACACACACACACACACACACACACACACACACACACACAGAGAGAGAGAGAGAGAGAGAGAGAAAGAGAGAGAGAGAGAGAGGGAGAGAGAGAACGTAACTCCACAAGAGGAAGAGATGTGAACAGAACAGGGCAAATGAGAGAGAGAGAGAGAGAGAGAGAGAGAGAGAGAGAGAGAGAGAGAGAACGTAACTCCACAAGAGGAAGAGATGTGAACAGAACAGAGCAAATTCCAGAGAAGGGGCTGCAGCTGGGTTCAAGGGCCCCGCAGGCAGGGGATGGTCTGAAGCAGTGCTGTGAGCTGTGGCGTGGAAACCACAGCTAATGGGCAGGATGCTGAGAAGAAAGGGCAGAGTGAGCCTGGACCTTGTGCTGGAGGTAGGACCAGTGAGGCAGAGTTTCCAAAAGTAGAGTCTTCCTAAAATAGTGCCTGGCACACAGTGCGTGCTTAATAAATATTTATCAAACCACCGGGTGGGAGTGAAGCTTGTCTGCCAGTTTCCTAGCTGCTCTCCGTGTCTCTCTTGTCTCTGTTCCTAGAATGCCACCACAGTGGTAACCTGTGACCCAGGACCTGTGGGTTCCTCCCCTCCAACGACAGGCAGAAGTCACACACCAATAGCCAAGTCTGGGCTGTAGGCCCTTCCCGTTTGACCCTAGTGGACTTAATTGCTTTGCCTCGAGAATGAGAAGAGGTTGATGCAAACCGGAAATCATCCCTCCTACAACCTGTTCCCATTCTACTGCAGCTTTGACACCTTGCCTCCTCAGGTCCATTTTCGCTGCCCAGTTCCTTTCTCCCCAGTCGGGCACTCGGCAAACCTGACTTGCCCCAAAGTCTTTACCCAATGTCTAGTGGACTGGTCTAGTTCTAGAGATCCCCCCAACCCCCTGCCAAGAAAGAAGGCCATGGTGGGGGAGGAGAAGGGCTTGGGGCCAGTTTGTGTCTCCCAGGGTGAGCTACTTCCTGCCCCTCTCCGCCTGTATCTCCCCATCAGTTCCCAGGGCTCAGAACCCCATAAAGTCCCATTGAGCGGCCACAAGCAGGTTCCGCCCAGCCTCAGCAAGAGGGACCCACAACCACATGTGCCTATAAACAAAAGAGGGGAAATATGTAAACATATTTTCTGGACCACTGTCCAGAGCAGAAGGAGCCACAGCTGGACAAGGGTTACACACAGGTGCAGACGACACAACTGGTTTGCATGAGCTGGGCTGGTCCAAGGCAGTCCTAGCCAAAAGGTCAAATCCAAGGCCAGAGCTCCCACTCACTGGCCCCAGATCACTGGGGTTTCTCAAACCACTTAACATTCTGAGAAAGCCAATGGCTGTTCTGCATTCAGACAGGGCAAGTTTTCTGGGATTAGCAAAAATTCCAGCCTTCGCTTTTGGCTGGAATTATTATACAACCCGATGCAGAGACACTGGCCATCTTGTGCTGATAAACATCGGAGGGAAGTGTACATGGGTCAGATGGAGAAAATGAAGAAAGCGGCAATAACCGAAACTGCAGTTGAACAGAACCTTACCAAACATGGACTCTGTAGGGGCGGAAATAGTCGTCAATTTTAGAGGCTTATTTGTTTCATCTAAAACCCCTACGAACAAAAAAGGAAAAGGCTAACATATCCCCCAAATGGTCAACAATATGGGACTCACAGAGTGGGGCGGGGGGGGGGGGAAAGAGCTCACTCAGATAGTCCACAAATACAGCAGTCTCTCTTATCGGTGTATTTTTCTTTCCAAGGTTTTGGTTGCCTGTGGCCAGCCACAATCCAAGAGTATTAAATGGACATTTCCAGAAATAAACAGTATCTGGAAGTTTGAAACTGTACTCTGTTCTAAGTTGTTCAGGGCAGCCGGACGCCAACCAAGCAATCCTGTCCAGGACGTGAGTCATCTCTGCGCAGAACACGCCCATGGTGTATATGCTGCTCACCTGCTGATCGCTTGGCGACTATCTTGGCCACCAAACCAACAGTTGCGGTATGGCCGTGCATGTGTTTAGTAGCTTAGTTTACTGCTGATGGTTACAAAGGGCCCCGCATGTGATGCTGGCAGTTTGGGGATGTGAGGGGGAGGTCTAAAAGCGTTCCCTTTAACTAACTGAAAGGTGAAAATGTCTCACCCTACCTAGTGCAGAAAACAAAAATCTGTTCACTCATACCTCCACAGTAGACTTCAAAGTCACTACAAAAGAATGGGCAGGCTTGCTGATATCAACATGACCACGACTTGATGGTAACCGAGGACATTTTCAGTGATTCTTAATATATATTTAAAGAGCACATATATAGGTAAGTAGCTATATATACCTGTTTATATAGAGATGACATGCTAAAATGAAGGGAGGTTGGAGGCGTGACCCTGTGAGGGACAGGGTAAGATAAAGGCAAAGGGTGGGTAGAATGCTCTGAATTTTTACATACATCTCTTTCTGTTGTATTATTTACCATGATTGTAATCATTTTTGTTTACCCAGGCAGTCTTCACTAGGGTACCGTCTAGTGGAGCCATGAGGTTGGGGGCAACACCCAAGATCTCATACTAGGGAGCTATCAAGATGCAATTCAAGTCCAGGAGAGCCACAGCCTTCCAGCTACAACTCAGTGGGGACACAACATGGGCAACAGCCAGCGAACTTAGAAAGGAAGAATCCCCAAAGCAATAGAGACCAATGCCTTTAGGGGCACAGTCAAGACAAGAATATTACCTCTTTTTACACTGTGTGTGTGTGTGTGTGTGTGTGTGTGTGTGTGTGTGTGTGTGTGTGTGTGGTGTGCCAGAAGAGGGTATTGATGCCCTGGAGCTGGAGTGAATAGGTAGTTGTGGCATACTTGGACTGAGTGCTTAGAATTGATCTGTGTCCTCTGGGAGAGCACTGAGCACTTTTAACTCTGAGCCATCTCTCCAATGATGAGGTTCGGTTCTGGAATTTAAGACCTCCCCCTACTGTCTGTGCCCATGACTCCTTTTGCTGAGGCGGATGTCTGTCCTCTGCCTGGCCCACTGCTGTCTGAGAAGCACAGAACTTGCTTGGTTTCACGGCTGGCAGCTGGAGGGCAGTTTGCTTCAGGCTGATTATACCTGAGTCTCGCTTAAATCTGATTGACTAAAGCTTGGGACGTAGACTTTAAGGTTGCTGCTGTGCCGTAGAATATTATTTTAATGCGTGTCACTTCTGTTTACGCTGTGGAACATTTGTTTAATGATGTAAAGATGTGTTGCTTTTGTTTATGCTTGCATTTGTTTAACTCTGTGAAGCTGTGATTCTTTACCTGTCTAAACCACCTGATGGTCTAATAAAGAGCTGACCGGCCAAGAGTGAGGCAGGAAAAAAGATAGGTGGGGCTGGCAGGCAGAGAGGATAAATAGGAGGAGCGATTAGGAGGAGCAAGACAGACCAAGGAGAGTAGGACACCAGGAGCTAGCCACTCAGCGACACAGCAAGCCACAGAAAAAGAAGTAAAGGAAGGTATACAGAAGTAGAGAAAGATAAAAGCCCAGAGGCAAAATGTAGTCAAGATAATTTAAGAAAAACTGGCAAGAAACAAGCTAAGCTAAGACCAGGCAATTATAAGAAAGAATAAGGCTCTGTGTGTGATTTATGTGGGAGCTGGGTAGCGGGACCCCCAAAAGAACAAAGGGTCAAAAGAGTAAAAGGTCAAGAGTTAAAAAACAAACAAACACAAACAAAAAACCCAATAACACTACTAGGATTAGTTAAGATGTTCCAGGCTATTAAGATAAAATGAATGTATTTTGTACATGAGAAGGACATACATTTAGGGGCTCTTGGGGGACAAATGCTCTCTGACTTGATTATTTTCGCCATCCCCACATTTACATCCTAAAATTCTAGCTTCATAGGTGGTGTCATCAGGAAGCAGGGTTTTCGTGAGGGGACAAGGTGCTTTTAGAAACAAGACTCCAAGGAACTAGAGCACGCTGCGTGTGGACACAGCGTGAAGGCTCCCCCTGTGACCCAGAGAGCAGCCCTCATCGGACAGTAAATTCGACTGCAGACTTCTCAGTTTCCAACATCTAGAAAAATGTGTGTCCTGTTCACAGGCTGCCCGGGCTGCGGGAGCCTGAACAGACTTATATGGGAGAGCAGCAGGGTGCGGCTTGCCCCACCAAACTCCAGAAGCGACGGATGGAGCGATCATCGCTCAGCACTTAGAGGGCCCGGAAGGTGCTCTGCGGGGGAGGGAAGCCCCAGCCGAATAAGCCTAGAGAAGGGGCTACATAGGGAGACCTGTCTTCTCTGCACCTAGACAGACAGACAGACAGACAGACAGGGCTCCTGGGAAAGTAATAGTTTTTCTTTTGCTATGATGAACACTATGATCAAAAGGGACTTGGAAAGGAAAAGGTTTGTTTATTTGGTTTGCAGAATCTGTCATCAAGGGAAGTTGGGGCAGGAACTCAAGCAGGAACAGAGGCAGGAAACATGGAGGAAAGCTGCTTACTGGCTTGTCATGGCTCATGGCTTGCTCAGCTTGCTTTGCATACAACTCGGGACCACCTGCCTAGGGGATGCCACTGCCCACAGGGGGATGGGACCACCTTTCTACATCTGTTATTAAGTAAGACTTGCCTACAGGATAATCTGGTTGAGGCAGTTACTCCATTGACATTACGTGAAAACAGACAAGAAACCCCAAACTCTGGCCCACAAGAACACAATTCATACAAGAGATATTCTAAAAAGGTAAAGGAAAAACAAAGAGAAATACATGCCTGGGTGGATGTTTGAGAAGAGGTCTCTAGGCAGATCTTACAGTTCCATCAGAAAGAATAAGGCCAAAGACAGCGACCCCCGGGACAGAAAGACTTCCAGTTCTGTTCCATACACATCATAGGCCCCTAACTTCAGATGCACCACAGGGGTCACATGGGCCAGAACAGGGACGTCAGCTCCTGGGCTCCTTACCAGGACTCCTACACTACTTCTCTGACCCCCAGTCTCGTCGCCTGTGAAGTGGGGATGGAGCTGCCTCACGGTGGTTTGAGAATGAGAACTAATATCGGCCATAACCCCAAAGACTATTTAAAAGCACCCATAGCCTCTCATGGTCACCAGTGCTCTCTGAAGTCAGCATCAGCCTGGAACCCCTGCTCATGAGGGTCTCCTAGGCTTGTTCTTCCCTCCCAGCTGGTAAAACCCTTCCCACATTCCAAGGTCTCTTGCTGTGTTCTCCTCCCTCAAAACCTCTACTCCCCTGCCAAGGAGGAGCAGTCCTTCCTCCTCTTGCTCAGCCCTGCCTCCACGACACCTTAAACCCTTACCAGCGGGGTCAGGAGCTCTGTGGACCAGAGGGTTTTGGCAGGAGCTGTATTGGGGGATACTTACCTGATAGTCTGTCTGTCCCTAGCATAGAGCTGGCTGGATAAACACCTGCGAAATGCCCATAGGACAGAATGCCTTCCCCTCATCCTGACAATGTCCCCCAACCTTCTTAGGGAAGGAGAGATCAAAGGCCCTGTGTTTCTTTCTCCTTAGCCACAAGCGTTCTTCTGTTTGGTGTGATTCCAGTGAGGCTAAAGACCCCCAGGGGCTCAGCTCGGACACCAAAGGGCTGCTGAGGGTAACAAAGACAGCTGAGAAGGAAGTAAGCTGTTTGGGGTGCATCACCGGACCTCACTTCGCTGACCATAAATGGCCAGCATCTCTCTTCTCCAGCTGTGCACAGCTGGCCTGTTCCTTTTGCCACTTGTACTTTTCTCCACTCTCAAAAGGGCCAGGCCTCGCACAGGACCTTAGATGTGTGGGCGACCGGTTTGGACTAAGGAAATGTGAGTTAGAGCTGCCCTCTGCTGGCCATGGCTGGAAGCTGCCCTTTCCTTAATGATGGAAGGCATTTCCTTAATGCCTGCTTGGCCTCTTGTGATTGTCAAGAGAACCCACGAAACCCCAACACATTGTCTGTGGCTCTCATTTTGATCTTATTGGACCAAGTTTGAACTCCATGACCTGGAAAATTTCTTCAGGATCTAGAGCCAAAACCCTTTTCTGGAACTACTCCTGTGCATGCTGGTTCCTGAAGCCTGATCCCAGCCTCTGCGCATTAGCTCTCTGCCAACACTGTGTTGGTCTTTACTCCACGTGCAAGACGTCTTGCTTCGGGTTTCAAGTCTTCTCCAGCCTTGATCTCAACTAGATCAGAGGCTAGTGTGGTATTGGAGCGTGTTTAGATAGTCTCGGGTCTGAGCGTGCTTTAGAACCTGCCCCAGTTGGGAAAGGAAACCATATTCCAGCCCCACCCCCCAACCGGCCCCTGAGTGACCTTATTGTGCAGCCTGAAAGGGTCCTTCTGAGAGAGGTGGCACCATTGTGGCATAGGTTTCTGAACATGCCTAGACTTCAACCTTACAAGAATAGTTACTGGCTTGCAGAGGCAGGGGTAAATCCCCTGAGAGGTAGCCTTCCTTCTTCTCTCCTGCCCTCCCCCCCTTTTTTCTTCCTTTCTTCCTCTGTCTGCCTGTCCATCCTTCCTTCCCTCAGCTATCACTCAGTAGACATCAAGGACCGGCTTGGCTACAGCTATCACCCAGAAAAGACATCAAAGCCTCTCTTCACAGTAGTTCACCAACAACAGTGTCCAGGACAGGAGAAGTACACCGTCTCAAATCACAGCCCCTGATCCAGCTGAGGGATGGGGTGGTCCCAGGAGCCTTTGTGAGCGTGTTCCACAGGAGGCGGGTGGGAAGGAGAAGCAGATAAAGAAGGGTGGGAGGCGGGAACAAGGAACCAAGGAGTGGAGTCTGCTGCTCAGGTCTGCAGGGAGCTTCAGAGAGTGCAGCTGGGTTGGGGAAGGTGTGGACCGGTGTGGGTACCGAAACAGAGCTCAGTCATGTGGGCAACGTGAAAATGTTTGTTTTAAGCAATGAGAATAACGGAAGGGTTTAAAAGCAGAGGATTGAAGGCCTGGAGAGATGGCTCAGCTGTTAAGAGAACTTGATGTTCTCGCAGAGAACGATGTTTGGTTCCCTAGTGCTCACAACCATCTGTAACTCCGGTTTCAGGACATCAGGAGATGCAATGTTGCCTTCTGATACCGTCAGTCACCAGGCACACATGTGGTACACATATACACATTTAGGCAAGACTCTCACACACAATATATTTATTTAAGCAGGTGTCTTAGTCAAAGTTCTGTGCTGTGGAGAGACATGACCACAGCAATTCTTATAAAAGGAAGCCTTTACTTGGGGCTGACTTACAGTTCAGAGGTTTAGTCCACTGTCATCACGTGGGGGAGCAGGGTAGAATGTAGACAGACATGGTGCTGGGGAGTAGCTGAGAGTACCTGGATCTGCAGGAAGCGGGCAGAGAGGAGGGAGGGATGGGGGGAGAGGGGGGAAAGGAGAGGGAGGGAGAGAGAGGAGAGGAGAGGAGAGGAGAGGAGAGGAGAGGAGAGGAGAGGAGGAGAGAGAGAGAGAGAGAGAGAGAGAGAGAGAGACTGGGCCTGAGGGCCTGGGAGCTTGGGTATTTGAAACCCAAAGCCCGCCCTCATTGACACACTTCCTCCAACAAGGCCACACCTCCTAGTAGTGCCCTGACTGTGCAGGTGTGACCAGCTTAGTTACAGAGCCTAGTCAGGTCACGCAATCAGTCAGTGAGCAGTAGCCACGCCTGTCCGTGCTCTGTAAGTAAGGACACATGCTCTGAGTGTTCCTCTGAACCCAGGTGCCCACCTTTGCTCTGTGAGCACCCTATCTAAGAGATACCCCGGAGCATTCTCTGCAGACCACAATGCACTCTGCCCGTGTGTTCAATAGCTGCCACCTTTCTTTGGGCCTGGTCTGGGAATCCTGTGTAGGCTCCCAGAGAAGGGTTTTTGATGGCCCAGGCTCTGTGTACTCTTTAGAGGTCTGTAACACCAGACTGGAGGAACCGCTACAGCCCATGCTTGCCATACTCATTCTATGAGTATGCTGTCTGCAGGCCTCTATATGACCGAGTTTTATGGGTGCGGAAGCCACTTAGGATGGAGTTGGAGATGTCAGGGCTCCTGGACTCACCACCGTTTAACTTCAGAATACAATCCCACAGAGCAAGCAACCACAACAGACATGTGGTACCAGCATCCCCCAGGAGACGGGTCAGGACCCCTCTCCGATCTAATCTCGTCAGGCTCTACCCTGGCTTTGGCTAACAGTGACGGAAAGTTTGAGGTGAGGCTCTATGTGACAGAGCCCAGCTCCTGTCAGAACCCTCAGGGAGCTGGAAAAAAACTGGACTCAGATTCCTTCCTCATCCCTGAGGCAGATTTTTCAGGAGAAGGAACTGCAGTTTGCCTTTTACCCAGGCCTCCCAGGGAGTGAGAAACTGCTCCAGCCTGCCTGTGTGCAAGGACAGCTGAGGGAGCCCAGGAGAGAGCGCCTGGAGGAGAGGCGCCGAGGGTGAGTGGGTCTGTTCCTGTTCCACTGTGGCTCCACAGGGAGAGGCTAGAGCAGCCGGCAGCGGGGAGAATTTCTGAGGTCAGCTTTGGGGAGCTATCTGTGGAGTCCCCTTCTTCTGCTCCAGAGTGTGACCTCCATCAGCCCTTTCAACAACAAACCTCAAGCTCAAAGAACTGAGGTTCCAAGGCTGCAGCCAGAGCAGGGTGCTGCCTCGGTGTCCCCAGCAGGCCTCCCCATTTGGGGAAGGAGGGTGAACTTCTACTGAGAGTGCTCCAGCAACAGCTAGGGCCAACTGCAGAGTGCTCCAGCAGCATCTAGGGCCTAATGCAGAGTGCTCCAGCAGCATCTAGGGCCTAATGCAGAGTGCTCCAGGAACAGCTAGGGCCTAATGCAGAGTGCTCCAGCAACAGCTAGGGCCGGCTGCAGAGTGCTCCAGCCACAGTTAGAGCCGACTGCAGAGTGCTCTGGCAGCAGCTAGGGCCTAATGCAGAGTGCTCCAGGAACAGCTAGGGCCGACTGCAGAGTGCTCCAGCACAGCTAGGGCCTAATGCAGAGTGCTCCAGGAACAGCTAGGGCCGGCTGCAGAGTGCTCCAGCACAGCTAGGGCCTAATGCAGAGTGCTCCAGCACAGCTAGGGCCGGCTGCAGAGTGCTCTGGCAGCAGTTAGGGCTGACTCTTGTGGAAATGAGATTGTGGAGGTTTAGGGCCAAGGAACCAGGAAAACCTGCTAGGCTTCTCTGCAGGGACTGTACACACACACACACACACACACACACACACACACACACACACACACACACATTTTGCTACTTTAAACTTTATTTGCTGGGGTGGGACGGGGTAAAGAAGCACTGATTATTTAAAAACTATCTTAGTAAAGGGGGGAAATGCGAAAAAGCAGGAGCCAAGTAAACCATCCCTCCCTCTCCGATCCTGAGGTAATTTTGTTCCTTCTTCCGAAGGCAAGCCCACCGATTAGGATCAAATTGTACTCCAGGTATTTATCGGCTGGGACCCTGGACCAGTCACTGACATTTCCATGCCTGTTTCTTCATTTGTAAACTGAAGAGGAACCTCACCACAACATCTGCTTTCAAGGCCTTCTATGAAGCATTTAGATGGGTTCACGTCTCAAAGCAGGCACTGAAGAAAGCTTTCATATAGCTATTGTTTTTCTATTTAGAATCTGCATAATTGCAATGCTCAATTTGGGCATATTATTTATTTGTTTGTTTGTTTGTTTGTTTGTTTATGGCAAAACAGGGTTTTTCTATGGAACAGCCCTGGCTGTCCTGGAACTCACTCTGTAGACCAGGCTGGCCTCAAACACAGAGATCCTTCTGCCTCTGCCTCCCAGGCGCTGGGGTTTAAAGGTGTGCGCCACCACTGCCCAGCAACAATTTAGGTTTATTTGATTATGGGTTTTGTTTTGACTTTTTTTTAATGTTCAAATTTATATGATTTAAGTTCTTTTATTCGTTTCCGTGTTTGTTTTACAAAAGATGGTTCTCGTGTTTATAGCCCACCTTCCCCGTTTACTGTCACATGGTGAACTTTTCCTCGCATCCTCGAGCATTCATATCCACAGGGGTAGGAATGGCTGCATTATACCGACTTGGCCGGTTTGACGTTGGGGGGGGCGGGTGAGCTAAAACACAGGGGTAAGGCCGCAGCAGTGACCAAACCTGTTCCTTCCATACTCATGGCAGCTGACTATGCCCAGGGAGAGGTCACAAGCCAACCACTTCATCGTCACTAGATTGGCAGCCAGTTCATGTGATTACAGTATCATCCCTCCCCTCGTGCCCCACACAGGTTGGGTGGGGTAGGTACACCCCACCCCAGGGATCACTGACGTTTTCTTTTTTCCTTTCCGGAAGTGGCCCTTTCCCAACAGAACCTCTTCTCCTGTGAGGCCTTCTGAGATGTCTGCACTGACTCATAGTCCAAGGTCCAGGCCTCTGAGGACCTAAATAAATTCCAGGGTTGTCAGGGTGACAGAGGAATTCTGAACTCAGACATCTCTTATGTAGATGAAAGGCGGGATACTGAGCCTTGGGAAGCAGAAGGGAGGTACCCTTGGGAGTTAGGCATAGTGACAGGGAAGCAAGGCCCAGAGATGCCACCCATGATCCACAGGGTAAGAGCGAGTTCTCAGCAGAGGCTTCTAGCTCGAGGGGTTAGAGACTTAGAAACTTGAAGTGAACTAGAAAACGGGGTGCCTCTGAGATCTTATCCCTATTTCCTGTCCCTAGCCTGTGGCTTCTAAGAGCACCTGAAGGCCTGCTCTGAACTTAACTCTTTTTACCCATTGCCCAAAAAAGCACAGATTGTTGCAGAGCAGTGGTGGCAGATGCCTTTAATTCCAACACTCAGGAGGCAGAGGCAGGCGGATCTCTGTGAGTTCAAGGCCAGCCTGGTCTACAGAGCGAGTTCCAGGACAGCCAAGGCTGTTACATGGAGGGAAAAAAGGACAGATTGTCAAGAGCAAGGAGAAAGGTGCATTTCTGCCATGGCAAGATGAAGTTCTGCACCAAAAGGCCCATCTTCACTTAGCCTCCAGCAAGTTCCTTTTGCTTTTAGGCAATGGGGAGAGAAGGGGTTTGTGTTAGGAAGAGACAAATGACCAGACACTTGTGGGTGCTGATCCAGGGAGTGGAGTGAAACTGGAGACAGTGAAGCTGCTTGGTGCCCTGGAAATCTTACACTGGTGTCCTCAGCGTCCAGCCCCAGGGGAGATAGATGAGGACCATTTCAGCAGAACCCTGAGTTATACAGTTCTGGACCAACATTTCCTAAATTGAACATGACTCCAGGCCAAGTTGAGCAGAACCAATCTGACCTCAACTGTAGCTGCCTAGTTTTATGTCAGCTTGACACAAACTAGAGTCACCAGAGAGGAGGGAGCGTCAAAGCGTCAATTGAGAAAATGCCTCCTTCAGATCAGGCTGTAGACAAGTCTGTAGGTTCTTAATTAGTGATCAGTGGGGGAGGGCCCAGCCCATTGTGGGTGGTGCCATCCCTGGGCTGGGGGTCCTAGGGTCTACAAGAAAGCAGGCTGAGCAAGCCATGATGAGCAAGCCAGTAAGCAGCATCCTTGCATGACCTCCGCATCAGCTCCTGCCTCCGGGTTCCTGCCGTGTTTGGCTTTCAGTGTTGACTTCCTCGATGAACAGATGAGGAAGAGTCAGCCAAACAAACTTTTCCTCCCCAACCTTGGTCACGGTGCTTCACCACAGCAATAAAACCCTAAGATACCAATGTTTGGGTAATAAATGACTCAGCCGTGAGGAGAAGAGCAAGATGTCAAGTCTTTTACCACGGTTCACTCTCCTGTCGCCATCTGCCAGCCCAGGTAGACAGTCAACGCTTTTTTTAAAAGATTTTATTTATTTATAAAATCTACTTTATAAGATTTACTTATTTATTTTGTTCAGGTGTTCCTCTGAATGTATGTCTGTGCACTACATGCAAGCATAGTGCCCTCAGAGGGAGCTGGGTATCGAACCCAGGTCCTCTGGAAGAACACGCAGTGCTCTTAACCGCTGTGCCATCTTCAGCTCCAGCCAGTGCTTTTGACAGAAGTTGTTCCCAAGTCCCTGAAACTAACTAAGGCAAACGTCATCACCACAACCCTCGTGACAGAGGCACTATCTACAGCCATGCCAGGGAGAAACAGAATGCAGTTCTCAGCAGTGTGACTATTAGCAAAAATTAGTGGGCTTTTATTAGGTATTTTCTGGGTTTTGTTTTGCTCTCATTTGTTTGTTTGAAATGGTATTTTTTTTAGAAAAAAATTACATTTTTTACAGTGTGTGTGTGTGTGTATGTGTGTGTGTTTGTGTGTTTGTGTGTGTATGTATGTGTGTTTGTGTGTATGTATGTGTGTGTTTGTGTGTATGTATGTGTGTGTGTTTGTGTGTATATGTGTGTGTTTGTGTGTATTTGTGTGTATGTATGTGTTTGTGTGTATATATGTGTGTATATATGTGTGTGTGTTTGTGTGTGTGTATGTGTGTGTGTGTGTGTGTGTGTGTGTGTGTGTGTGGGCGCGCGCATGCATGTGCATATGCTCATGTATATGGGAGCTGTGGAGGCCAGAGAACAACGTACAGGAATCAACTCTCCCCTTTCACTATTCGGGTTCTAGGGAATGAACTCAGGCCATGGGTACCCACTGTGACCTGGTGTTTTGGGGTTGCTGTGTTGTGCACATTCCCTCTCAATCTTGCCCCTGGAGAGCCAAGAGACTGGTAGAAGGAAGTGAGCACTGAGATGAGCCTGACCGCTTTGCTCAGCTGCCTCCCAAACTCCTGCAGCATTCCAAGTCTACACCCCGTTCCTCAGGCTAACCCCCCACCCTCTATTCTACCACAGCACATCCGTCTCCGACGTGCCTGTATCCCGTCTCCGTCTCCACTGCCCACTTATCGCCCAGGTCCCAGCTGCCCACAGTTTTCCCTGGTCTGCCCCCCAGTACACCCCCATTCACAACGCATCATCCCCAGCCCAGGCAGAGAAAGGTAAAGACTATAAAATCGATCAGAGCGTGCCACTCCTCCACTTCAAGCTTCAGAGTCCTCTGACTCCTGCCAGGCCGATGGGCCCTGTGTTCTGGCCGCTGCCTACCAGCGCAGGCTGCCACTCCCATTACCCGTCTACAACAGCCCTGGCTTCATTCCTAGCCACACGACCTTTGCCTAGCTGATCCCCTTCTCTGGCTTTTACCCACTACTGTGTCTCATGAAACTCAACTCCCTCTTCCCAGAGTTGTTCTCTGAGGCCACCCATCCCAGCCACTTCCCAAACTCCCCACCCTCACGGTCTCCTCCATGCCCCCTCCCCACCTTCTTGCCTTCCTCCACTTAGCGAGACCCTGGTTATTATCAACGTGTGAATTTGCCTCTTCTACCTCAGAAATATTCAGGAACCTCACCTCTCCTGCTCACTCCTTTGTTTGCTCAGAGAAGTGACTTACCCCTGCCCCATCCCCCCACCTGTAGTAAAGAGATCTTTCCCCCAGAGTCCTTGGAGCTCTCCACCTCTGAGCAGAGCCTCTTTTAGCGCTTCTAAAGGATCCAGGCTTGTAAAGTTGATCCATCCTGTACATCTGGGATGGCTCAGAGGGGGCTCCTTGGTCCCTTCATTCTAAAAACTACGTGCATGCCGAGTTCCCCAAAATGGCAAGGCCTTCCAGGGCTACATGGAAGTTGCCTCAAGAATCTACTCACTAATAAGTGATGAAGACATAGAACATGCCCCATCATCTGCCACTGCATGCACACACACACACACACACACACACACACAGAGAGAGAGAGAGAGAGAGAGAGAGAGAGAGAGAGAGAGAGAGAGAGGAAAGGGGGGACGGAGGGAGGGGAGAGTTTGGGTTGTAGTCACAACCAGCTTCTCACCAAGCATTTCCCCTCTCCATCCCACAGAATCGATATAGCCTCTACCTGACAATCCCTTCCCACTCCCTCTTGACTGAACTGCTATCTGGCTTGAAGGGTTGACCCCATCTGATTCTCCTTAGGAGTGTCTCTCTGATGCACTCAAACAAAGCATGGCCATTGGTGCCTTCTCTTCTCATCTGGGTCTTCACATGGCCCTTGACGTGAGACAGGCAGTCACGGAATGGCGCATGCAGCAGGTATCTGGGAGCCAAGGGCCATTCGAAGAGCTGAAATACAGCAGGTGGTTCCGTCAGAGAGAGCACTTGGTCAGATGCTGAGCCGTGACTCAAATGGGGTTACAAGATGTCCTCAAAGTGAAGGGTAAAGTGCAAGGGCCAACCCTGTCCCCAGGTCTCCTATGGGAATCCCTGATGGGATCACAGTGACTTGCAGTGAGGCCCACAGGAAGGGTCTGGTCTGAGCTGGAAAGAATGAGGACTTGGCTGGCCACCCAAGCCAGGGCTGAGAATAGAATAAGACTGTGGCCTTGATGGAGCTGCGCCTGGGAAGGCAATGAAAAACAAGCTCTTCGAACCTGAAAGGGGTCCATGTGGCTGAGACTCAGAGTACCATAGGTCCAGGGAGGTCTAGAAGGTCAGTTCACACAAAATCATGGCTAGGTGCCGATCCAGCAGGCGGTTTGACATCCCAGGAAGTGGCTGCCCGATGGACTTTCCTGGGGTCCCACACCAATTTGGGTGAGAGAGATCCCTCCCTGGGTCTGACCCCTGAACCCCTGGATCCAGGCCATCGGGACGGGGTAGGATGAGTGGTGGGAAGCAGGCCAACATATCTCGGTAGGTCTTGGGGAAGCCAAGGACAGAGTTCTGACTGCAGGCTACGGTTCTATGCTCCAAAGAAGTCTCCAGCACAGATCCTAACCCCAGCAGGGCCCGAGGCTCTCTGCCCAGGAAGCTCAGCTCCCACGTCACCTTCCCTGTCCATTCCCCGTCCTTCTCCGTCTGCCTTAGTCCTTCGATGTCTATTTATTGCGGGTTTCCTACACTGAGTTGTGAGTTCTCAGAAGGCAAGGGGGTATCACAGGAGGTTTTTAAATAAAGCAACTTGCAGGGTCTAGGCAGTTTCTTAAATAGTGACAAAGGGTGGCCTTACTGAAGGCCTCCACTAGGGCCTGGGGTGAGGAAAGAAAGAATGAGAAACAAAGGTGACCAGAGGGGAGGGCCCCTCCTGGGTGACAGGGGACGGAAGACAGACATGACCAGGATGAGCCCTGAAAGAAGCCTCAGCCCTGTGTGTCATGCCCAAGTGGCCTGGGCCCCACCCTGTCTTCTCTGCCAGGCAATGTCCTATTCACAGGCACGACCTGGGTACATACGATCACATGCCCGTGGGGTGCAGTACGTCAACACAGAACACACATGCCAATCCAGAGTTTTTCTTGAGCCTCTGGTCCATCTGAGGCCTTCCCCTCACACAGAAAAAGGACTCATGAGAACTTTTGTTTGTGACCCCAGTGCCCGATACTAACCCAGGGCCCCAGAGGAGGTATGGGAAAAGTGGGGAGATGAGGGACCACACCCAAGGCCAGAGGTCAACAAGGAGGAAGCTTGGGAAGCAGGGGTCTCCGGTCAAGCTCTGACACCTGTCACCACTGACACTTCCTCGGGTCCACTTCAGTGCTGGGTGGTTGGCGGCCTGAGAGGCCTCCCCACCCTCCAGAGTCCAAAGACCACAGGTGTGGCTTCTTCAAAGCCCGCTTCCTCACAGGCCACCTGATCGTCAGTAGGTCTCTGCCTGAGGCAGCTGGCAGAGAGGCCAAACAGTTCTCCCTCCAACGGCACTGGACCACTGGCTCAACCATCGGCCTCCCGGGGGACCAGACATCCGGCTACACTGGTACTCAGGTAAGAGCCAATTACCAGGGGATAACAAGGATGGGAGAGCTTGGGGCCAACGTGGGCACACCTGTGGTTTCCCAGGGTTGGGGTATCTCGCAGCCTCATCTCAGGTTTAGGAGCAAAGACTAGCCCCAGGAACTTCGTCGCTGGCTGGAGACCAGAAAGAGCAAGAGGCTCCCGAAGGCTTCCCCCGGGGTCAGCCATGTACATCCCCCTACCTTGTTTTATCCACCTATACAAGGGAAAGCAAAGGCCGCTAAAAGGGGCCAGGCAGGGCAAACAGCACCTCAGCCCTGCAGTGCAGGGTCTTTAGCAGTAGCTGTTGAACCACCTCTGTCAGCCCACAGGAACCCTTGGTGACTTAGAAGAACCATAATGTGTGAAAGAGCGGGCAGGGCTGAGCAGAGCAGGGCTCTTTGTTCTTTCATTTAGAAGCAGGAATTGAATGCCACAGGCCAGGGAGGTGAAGGGGCAGAGGGAAGGGTCAGGCTTCCAGCCCTTGCTCTGATCTAGGAAAGGGGTTCTCTCCAGCCCCAGTGTGTGGGGGGGATATGGAGACCAGCCGCCTCCTCTGTTCCCACGACGCCCGCTGGCGAATCGTTTTTTCCATCTGTGAGTCACCGTAACAGATCCCCGTCATTTTCATAACAGTCCAATAAACAGGTATGGGCACTTCCGTACACTTTGGCCAGGATATGCAACTGACATGCACCAAGCAGGCAGATGCTTGGGGGGGATTCACAAAATCACTACAAATTCGTACAAACAACGCATTCCCTTCACTCCTGCATACACCCGACACATACAGATCCATGGCATTTAACTCCACTCCATTTCAAAAGATGTTTCTGCGCCCCCTCTATGGTCCACCACCTAGTGACAGGGACACATTTGTAAGGCAGACACCACTTCCCTATTCAACAGCTCCTAGCCTGCTGTTCTTTTTGAACATGAGAGTCCTCCTCTGAGAAGTGAGAGTAATGGCTCTGGCTCTGGTGTTGTTTTTTGATTGTTGGTCTTTTTTAATTTTAATTAATTTATTTATTTATTGGTTTTTCAAGACAGGGTTTTTCTGTAGCTTTGGAGCCTGTCCTGGAACTAGCTCTTGTCGAACAGGCTGGCCTCGAACTCACAGAGATCCGCCTGCCTCTGCCTCCCGAGTGATGGGATTAAAGGTGTGTGCCACTACCACCCAGCTTCTGGCATTGTTTTGAGTACTAGCTGGGTCACTGAAGGCAAAATCCTTGGAGTGGTGCTCACCATTTGGTGTTGTGTAGGTACGGTGGATGGATAGTGGCGGAGACTAGGTGAGGTAGGGTCCCGAGGGGCTTGGCAGCAGGCTCAGAGTGTCGCAGGACTACCGTGACCACTCCTGCTGTTAGAGAGGAATGGGCAGTGTTGAAAACAACATTTGGGAACGCTCTGGGCAGGGGGTGGTTAAAGAAGGTTTTAGCAGTCAGTTGACTGTGAGCTGGATTTACAGAGTTGGAGAGGGTGTACTTGGGGGAGAATTTGGAACACCAGAGGGAAAAGAGGGAGGAGTGGTGGTCAGGAACCAGAAGAGTGTAGGTCCCGGCAAGTTTCACACAGCACCCCCTCCCATATATGTCTGCCTGTCTGTCTTCTAGCTATCTCTGTATCTGAGAGGTGGCAGGGAGGGAGGGAGGGAGGGAGGGAGGGAGGGAGGGAGAGAGAGAGAGAGAGAGAGAGAGACTCACACTTAAATACATTCTTCCTGGCATGGTCATTAGTGGGATGTTCCTCCCTGTTTGCAGAATTAAAGCAGGCCTGGTCAAGCGGCTTGCTATGGCAGGGAGAGCAAGTGAGCCCTCTGCCCTCCCCACAGAAGCGATTCATTCATGGCATCTTTCACATCTGGTCCTGGAGTAAGATCCGAACCCAGATTCAAATCATGGGAGGCCATTCATGTCGTGTCCCCCTGACCTAGACATTGTCTCCCCTGGTTCATGACCTCCAAGCCTAACAAGACAGGCTTCTTGGGCAGGGTATTAGATGCAGAAGATTCTGAGTAGCTCCCCTGGAGCTAAGGGCTTCGGATCGGATCACAGGGTCCCCAGGTCAGAGCAGCAGCCCCTGGGCCTTATATTTCTGTTCCTTTGTCCAGCGGCTGTCCCTGGTTCGTTGTGATTCTAGGAAGCTGCCCTCATCAGTGTCAACATGTCACGGCCCAGCAGCAGAGCCATCTACTGTAAGCTTTCCGCCTCGCCTACCCTACTCAGCTCCCCTCTGGGCCAAGCTCCCCAAACCCCGTCTTCTCCGCCGCCCCGGCAATTGTCCAAACCTAACCTCGCTTCTGCTGCCCCTGTCCTTGACTCTGTACCCACAGTGCACCGGAAGGAGTATTCCCAGAGCGTGGCCTCAGAACCTACCCTCCTACAGCACAGGGTGGAGGTGAGTACCCCTGGGCCCCAGGCAGTTTCTGAGTAAAGCTACGAGTCCCGGTGTGTCTTGCCTTGCCAGAACATAGATACACCTGACCCTGGTGCGACGGATCAACCTGACCGAACTCTGTGCAGTCAGACTCAGAAAGCCTGAGGCCTGAACACCTGCCAAGTTCAGGGGAGTAGAGAGCGGGCCGAGGGTGAGGAGAGCAGGCCCGGCTGGAGGTGGTGGGAGTGGATATTGGGTTCCTAGACAGAAGTGACAGAGGAAATAGTCAAGACCCATAGAAAGCCATCCTACCAACCCTTTCGTTTTCCAACCCACCTCCTGTACTTCGTTCAGGATTGCATATGGCTGTGGGGAAGAAGGTGTGAGGCAGCTGTAAGGGACAGTGTCGCAGAGGGGGAGAGTTGTACTCCCGGGCCAGGCTGAGCCACCGGAATGGAGTCTCTGGCCCCACCCAAATGGATAGCTGGCACTCTGAGATCTGGTCATTTGAATTGGCTTTTAAACTTCAAGGATGTGGTCAGAGAGCTTGCTCAACTAGGGACATGGAAGTGGCACGGGAGAGGGCACAGAACTCACCCCCACCCTGGTAGCCTCAGGTACTAAGACAAGTAGGACACCTAGAGTGCAGTAGAGAAGGGGCTCCCCAGTCATTGTTCAGCGTCTCTGGAGAGTTGAGGCTGGGAACCGGCTTCACTGAGACCCATCAGGCAAGAGCAAGAGGAGGTGCAGTCAAGGCGACTGGCCAGTAGGCTCTGTTGAGGTCCTGGCGGTGTGAATGCAGTGAGAGGGGGCCACACCCAGGCAGGAGGGAGGATCGAGGGTCCAGGGGCAGGAGGTAGACGGCTTCTCTCCAGCAGAAGACTGGAGAAAGTGGTGGATGACTCAGGAAGGCAACATGTGGCTGAGGGAGGCGAGGGATGCCTAGAGGAAGGTCACCCAGGGAAAAGCTGCCAAACAATGGGACCAGCAGAAGGCAAGGTCCTGGGAGCCAGCAATGGCTAGAGCTCTCTCTGTGCAAGACTCAGAAAGAGGATCTTCCTGAGAGTCCCCAGGCACTGGGTTGGCACAGTTGGAAAGACATCTGGGTGTGGGCAAGAGTATGGAAAAAGGCTTGTGAGGTCAGCAAGCAGGGCGGGGGGCAACCTGAAGACAATAGTTCCTCAAGGCAGCGAAGGGAACCAGAAAGGTCCTGTAGCCCACACGAATGACTGTTGGATGATTGGGACTCATGCCCCTGACCACCCAGTCACCTTAATGATGTTTCCTTTGGAGTCCCAGAAGCCCTTAGCCCTAGACCTAGTTCTAGACTAGCCTCGTCAAGAAGACAACCTCTTTAGGCTCTTGCTTTATTGAAAAGAATGACCTCCCCACAGGGGGAGCCAAGGACACACCTTCCTCCTCCCCTTCCTTTTCCCTGCCTGCTGCCATCTGGGATCCTCTCTCCAAACCTTCTCCCAACGCCAGTCTCTTCCTGTCCCCTTAGCATCTGATGACATGTAAGCTGGGGACACAGAGAATCCGGGAACCGAAGGATGCCCTACAGAAGCTTCAGGAGATGGACGCGCAGGGGCGAGTGTGGAGCCAAGATCTGCTCCTGCAGGTCAGAGATGGCTGGCTCCAGCTGCTGGACATTGAGACTAAGGTCAGCCTTCTCGACAAACCCAGCTGTGGGCCCTGGCTAACCCAGGATGCTAAAGAGCAACATCCGAGCTCTCCACCTGCCCCTCAGTGCCTCTCCATGTTCAATACACATCCCAAACCAGGGAGAAGCAGGACAAAGTCTGGGGATAAGAGGCATAAGAATCGGGGTAGAGACTCTACCCAGCCCACCAGAGAACAGGGATGGCCTTTTTACAGTCTCGGGGTGCTCCATGACCTCCCCACATTTGGCCTTTCCACCTGCTTTAGGAGAACCTGGATTCTTACCGCCTGGACAACATCAAGGCCATGGATGTAGCGCTCAACACCTGCTCCTACAACTCCATCCTATCAGTCACCGTGCAGGAGTCTGGCCTGCCGGGTACCAGCACTTTGCTCTTCCAATGCCAGGAAGTAGGGGTGAGTGACTGGGTAGAATGGTCAAGGGTGGAGTTTAGTGACCATCACACACACACACACACACACACACACACACACACACACACACGCACATTCACACACATAATAACTGCTGCTTCCTCCAGGCAGAGCAACTGAGGACAAGCCTGCAGAAGGCCCTGGAGGAAGAACTAGAAGAAAGGTAGGCTGCTTCTGCCCAGCAACATACAGGGCCTCCTAACTCAGACCTGAGGGTCATATCCTGGCTACATATGTGGAAAACTCATGATCCTGGGACCTAACAAACACATACCAAGGACTATAAAGGCTTAGTTCAATGAAGGGTGTTGGGATTGGGAATGTATTGAGTGCATTGGATACTGTGTCCAGAAGCTGTTATAGAACCCAGGGAGGCCCAGGAACCAGGCAGGTGAAGGATGGTGGAGTGGGAAGGCTCAAGTAGAGACTAAGGAACAGGAGTGGGGTTCCTAGAGAGAGATGGTGGTGCCCATGGGTCCTGGGGCAGAAGTGTGGGCTTAGCTATCCTTCTCAAGAACTTTATCAAAGTTGTATCTTTTCCCATGCCCCCAACAGACCTCGATATGGAGTCCTTCATCCAGGTCAGGACAGATGGAAGGGGTATTCTCCGGAAAGGTCGTTCCCTATACAACAGGCACCCCCTCTGGAGCAGAGGTACTCTCCAGAACGGAGGTCCCCTCCAGAGCAGAGGTACTCTCCAGAACGGAGGTCCCTTCCAGAGCAAAGGTTTCCTCCAGAGCAGAGGTTTCCTCCAGAACAGCCACACCACATGACCCCAGAACGAAGTAAGTTTGTGTCTGAAAGCGAGTGGAGGAAAAGGTTTGGATCAAGTCAAAGAAGTTCTAGGGTCATGGTCCCTCCCCATCCATTGCAGGCATCCCACCATCCCCAAGGTCCCTGGCACTCTACCCAGGTGCCCGAGAACCAAGTGACTTCACTCTGCCTCCTCCCCCAAGGCGTGCTCCATCTCCTGAGGACCTGGAGATGGATGAGGTAACTGAAGGTGGTTGGAGGCTTGCTGGCGCTTCCTGGGCTTGGGAGAAGGGAGGACCAATTCTCAGGAACCCAGATGCACAGGATAGACAGGGCAGGAATGGGATTGAGGCTGGGAGTTTTGGTGGGATGACAGCAGGGCTAGGGCGGGGAGTTTCTGGGTTTTCATGACTGTCCACTCAAGGCCATGTGTTGTTGGGGGTCCAGGAGGTGCTGAACCATCTCCTGAGTGACATTGAGCTGTTCACTGGGAAGCTGAAGGAGGCCAAGGCAAAGGACAGTCGCAAGAAGAGAAAACTTGGAAGGAAAAAGAAGAAGGCTCAAAACAGTAAGCACTTCATGCCAAGGGAGAGGAGCAGGGGTGTCTTGGCAGGACGTGGAAACCTTACCTTTATTCCTTCTCCCACAGAGATAACAACAGCACAGTACATTGACTGTTTCCAAAAGATCAAGTTCAGCTTCAACCTCCTGGTTAGTGGCTCTGACCAGTTCTGGGCCTTTCTCCCCTAACTCCTCTCTCTCTGATGTGAGCCACCTAAACCTTTCCCGGCTCCAGCTTCTCCTTCTCGGGGGACTTTTGAAGGGTGCAACATACTTATGGGGTGCTAGGGTTCTGGTGAAGGGAAATGCCGGATGGAAACCAACATTGAGCTGTGTCTTCAGGGGAAGCTGGCCTTAAGGCTGCAGGAAACAAGTGCTCCTGAGTTCGTGAACCTCCTCTTCCAAACCCTGAAATTCGTGAGTGGAGTGCAGATGGGGTGGCAAAGGGGACAAGGTAAAGCCAAGGAGGAGCAGAGGAAAGAACACAGCAGGGGCAGAGGGAACTGTGGGAGCTGCCCTTTATTCAACATGCATCTTTATGCCAGGATACCACTCAAGACAAAACCCCCAGCAGACCTGAGGGGCTGGCAACAGAGTCAAGGACACCAGTATTTGAGGGGACAGGCAGGAAGTGGGGGACAGACAGGAAGCAGGGGGACAGGCAGTAAGCGAGGAGACAGAGCTGAGGGATCTCTGGACAATTCCTACTCCTTTCTGAACCCCTCTTTCCACTGCTCCTCCAGATCCTGGAACAGTGCCCTGAGGATGGCCTTACAGCTAAAGTGATCTCACCCCTCCTCACCCCCAAAGCCATAAACCTGCTACAGTCCTGTCTAAGCCCACCCGAGAATGCTCTCTGGAAGTCGCTAGGCACCGCCTGGACCACCAGCCAGTAAGTGAAGACAACGGGTGTGGAGGAACCAAAGCAGGGCAGGACGTGCGGCCTGGTGGTACGCTATCATAAACCAGAGACATATCAAGAATGTGGGGGACTCTACACGGAGTTCCCAACTTTTTACTAAACACTGCCTTTACCCAGTGAAGAAACACATTACTTCAGAGGGGGAAAAATGCAAACCTTCTACTAAAATGTATGTTCATTTTCACCAGGGACAAAGTGAAAACTTGATCTTAGTCCAGCTCAGAATTTAAGAATGTCTGACAAAAGAGATGTCACAGATGTGACATCCAAAAGTTGACCCAGCAAGCAAAGATGCTGTAGCTGAAGGGGTGGACATAGGGCCAGTTAGAGAACCTGGGGATTGGGAAGGAAACTCACTTGGAAACCTGGACAACATGTCACAGGAGTAGTCTACAGAGGCCACACATCTGGGTCCCCAGCTGTGAGACCCCAATTATGGGAAAGATCAGTCTCAGAGTGTCAGGTAGCCACAATGAGAGGCCTGTGAGAGATCCACTGGGAGCCCCTGACCTTGCTTCCTCGAGTGTGGTTGGTAGCAGAAGAAATTGTTGCTCTAAGGTAGAAGGAAAAGTAGGAAGAAGGCAAAAGGGAATTACAGAACTGCTGGGTGTGGTGACTCACGCCTTTAAGCCCAGCACTTGGGAAGCTGGAGGCAGAGGCAGGTGGACCTCTGTGAGTTTAAGGCTAATCTGGTATACAAACTGAGTTCCAGGACAGCTAGGGCAACACTGAAAAACCCTGTCCAGAAAGAAGAGAGAGAGAGAGAGAGAGAGATCTAAAAAGAGAACACAAAGAGCAGAGGTAATCAAAATAAGAAGAAAATACCAAGAGCCCAGAGCCATCAGCAGGGAGACAAGTCATTTGAGAGTCTGGGGCTTGGGCAGGAAACTCCCACACATTTGCCTAAAGAGCAGTTCTTTTCAATTCAGGCCCATGTGAAGTTTTCTCCAGTTTGCTTAGTTTCAGTACTTATTTTGATGGTAGAATATACATAACACGATAATGTACAGATTTCAGTATATAATTCAGTAGCATTAAGTATATATTGATACTGTGCCCCGGCACCACTCTCTAGCTCTAGAACTTCCTCACCCCAATCTGGTAAAGACTAATTCACCGTCTCCCCCTGGCTACCCTTGCTCTATGTTCATATCAGTTTGCCTATTCTGGGCACTTCACATAAGTGAAGTAAGACATGGTTCATCCTTTTGTGGCCAGCTGATTTTATCAGTATGTCCTCAAAATTCATCCGTGTTGTTGCATGTGTCAGAATTTCCTCCCTTTTGTGGTGGACTAACATTCCCTCGTATGGACAAGTCGTATTTTGTTGATCCTTTATTCATCAATGGACATTTGGATCGCTGAAGCCCAAAGGATCTGTTTTATGTGGTTTGTCTAGCCACTCAGAGGAAGGGATTTATAAAGTCTGGACCTCTTATAATGCCTTAGACACTGGATGCTGTAGCTGCACTGGGCTCACTCACCCACGGGGACAGCTTTGATGTGCAGTGCTAGCAGGAGAGGAGAGCAGGGTCTGTGGTGGACCAAGACAAGGCCTCCAATGCTTTCGTTCTGGCCCTTTAACGTGGAATGTCCATGCTATGTTGTAGTAGGACTTTCTCATCAGGCCTGCCAGCCCACAAGTAGTGACACGGAGACTTATTAATAATTATGAAAGCTTGGCCCTAGCTTAGGCTTGTCCTCAACTAGCTCTTGTAACTTATATGAACCCATTTATATGAATCTATGTTCTGCCACGGGGCGTTACCTCGTCTCCATACTGCCCATCCTGCTTCCTCTGTGTCGAGCTGATGACTATGTGCCTAGATTTCTTCTACTCTTCCTCTCTCTCCCTGGAAATTCCGCCTATCCTCTCCTGCCTAGCTATTGGCCATTCATCTTTTTATTGTACCAATTGCAGTAACACATCTTCACACAGTGTAGAAATATTCCACAACATTAGGCATGTCGTTTTATGCTTCTAAACCCAGTATTACTCAGAAAATTTGAGGAATAGTCTGTAACGTGCCTGCTGCACACGTCTGAGGACCTGAGTTTGAATTCCCAGCTCTCATATAAAGGCCAGGCATGGCAGCATGCCTGTAACCCCAGTGTGAGAGTCAGGGTAGACAAAGGAGGGTCCTGGAGTGACAGCCAATCTAGCTGAAGAGAAGCACACCAGGTTAAATTGGAGACTGTGTCCTAAAAAGTTAGGTGGAGATGGCATCAACCTCTGTCCTCCATATGCACAAGCACACACATGTGCACACCCCAAACCAAGATGAGGATGTAGGATATACCACACACATGCATACACACACGCAAGCATGCAGGCATGCATGCACGCACGCACATTTGCAACATGGAAGACTGGGTCGGCAGATATAATTTTAGCAATATCCATGAAGAAGCAGAACAATCCCAGTATTAATAAAATGGCACAGATTTGATGAATAATCCATCAAGTCAGATATGCCCTAAAAAATCCCTAATTTCTCAAAATAACTAGAAGTGAATAGATTAACATGAAAGAAATACAGAAAATAAAAGACACATAAAAGTCCTTAAAAGAGCTGAATTTCCGTCCAATTACATTTTAGACAAAATGACCCAAAGTTTTAAGTAACACTAAACGGTCGGGTGACCCAGGAAGATGGGGAACAGTCTCTGGACTTGGAGAACAGATAATCAGGATCACCCCATCCCCACGGGTAGAGACCAAGCACAGAGCCTTGCGCATGTTAGGCAAGCACTCCCCCACTCAGCTGGAAAACACATCTCCAGCCTGATAATCAGAACTTTCAGTGCACCGGTTTCAGTCCAGTAGGGGGCAGAGGCTGCAGCCAGAGGTAAGGAAGCATAGCATAGGGAGGGCATGAACGCACATTCCCAGGAGGCTTGGTAAAGAGACAGTCAGGACCATAGCTTAAAGGAAGTTGTAACCTGGTCAGCAGAAGACCCGAGCATGTTTCTAGGGCACAGAGAAAACACCACTGATGAAGAATTTCCTCTTCCTGAATAAGAATTGTCATTAGTATTAGCTCCTGCCTATGCTGCAGCCATAGTGATAGGAAGACAGCCCCGCCCCCAGCCAGGAAGTGCAGCACAGTAAGAAACAGAACGAGTGAGAGAGGCTGTACTAACTTTGAAGGGTTTTTTTTCTTGCTGTCCCAGTGAGGCAAGGAGAGGAACTTCGAGGGGCGAGGGAGCATTCAGGGGCAGATAAACCTGGAGTCTAGAAATGGCGTGGTCCTGGGCTGTGGGCAAGGGGGAGGTGAGAGGCATGTAGGAGCCCATCCTGGCATCAGGCAGAGCAGCCCCACTGCGATGTGTCTCCCTTGATGGAAGTTCTTCATGCTGCTTAGCCAGAAGGACAGAGAGCTGCGGTGGGGACACGGCGAACAGGTTAGAAAAATACTGAACGGGCCAGGCGTGGGGCACAGACCTGTAATCTCAGCTACCCGAGAAGCTGAGGCAGGAGGACTGCAAGTTCAGGGTCAGCAAGAGCTAGCTACACAGTGAGTTCTGGGCTTGCACAACTCAGTGAACACTGCCTCAAAAATAGAAGTGTTTTAGAGGGGGTGGGATGGAGACAGTGGCAGCGTGCACAGGGCCTGCACAGGTCTGGGCCAGATGGGGTCCCAGTGCTGAGAGGGGAAGTGTACATGAGCCTCCATCTGTGACCTAACTGTTCACAAATGAAAAATTGTTTTTTTCTCTAATGGAGTCTCATTGGGTGTACAAACTACTCTAAAAGCCAGGCCCTAGGCCAAGTATTGGTAACACAAAATGAAATCAAAGGCATTTTTTGAAGGTTCTTTGTCACATAATGCTTTGTAGGGGCTCTTCTCCTTCTCCTTCCTTCTCCTTCTCCTTCCTTCTCCTTCTCCTTCTTCTTCTCCTTCTTCTTCTCCTCCTCTTCTTCTTCCTTCTCTTCCTCCTCTTCTTCCTCCTCCTTCTCCTTTCTCCTCCTCCTTCTTTTCTCTTCTCCTCCTCCTCTTCTCTTACCTTGCAGGTGTTATGCCCAGTTTTGTGTTTTTATGGGTTGTCTCTATGTGTGCACATGGGTGTCACTACATCTATATGTGCTTCCGGAGCCTTTTCTTTGGCTCTTTTTCTTCCATTTGCTTGTTTATCTCCTACTCTGGTTTATTTGTTTTATCTCATTTTATTTCATTTTTTAGATGCTTGTTTGTATTCCAGTGAGAGAGAAAAAGAAAGGGTGTGGATTTGGTTGCTTGGGGAGTAGGGAAGGATCTAGGAGGGGTTGGGGGAGAAGAAATCATAATCAGAATGCATTTTATGAAAAAAATCTATTTTAAATATAAATAAATAAAAGGGGGTAGGGTTGCTCTTTAAAGTCCCCAAAGGGGTCTTCCAGCCCCAATACTCTAGATTATACCACTTTAATTCTAAACTTTAATGAGGGTGACTGAGTGTCCCCTGTGTCCCTAGGGAGGTGACACAGCTATACCTTTGGGACCAAGGTGAAGCTGCCCCCAGATACTTAACACTGTTAATCTTGTTCTTGCTTAGCCATTTGCTCCTTTGTGGGTTCTCTGTAACCTGTCATAAGCATACATTCACCATGTCCCCATTAGCCACAGATCCCTGAGGCTAGGCCTTCTCATCTACCCCCTCCCCACATCCCACAGCCTGGCACACAGTGGTCCTAGACCCAGCTTTGTTCTCCCCTCAGGGCTGACTGGACAGGAGATGAACCATCACCCTACCGACCCACATTCTCTGACGGCTGGGAGATTCCAGAGCCCTACTTCATGGTAAGGGTCGCTTAGCACGGAGACCTACACAAAGCTCTTCCAGTCCAGATCAAAACCACACAACAACTAAGGGGTGGGTGGTATGGGCACCTGATGGGGAGACAGACAATGGACAAGAGGCAGGAGTTGCAGGCCTGTGATGGTTGGGCAGCCCTAATCACCAATGTACTGGGTACCTCCTGTTCTAACCCACTCTGGTTTTGTTTCTTATAGGAACCCCTAAGAAACCAGAACTCTATTTCCTTCCGGTATGTCACAGGTTTAGTGGATGCTCACAGTCACAAGGAGGGAGGTAGAGAGCAGAGCCTTCATACCCGTGGATCATTACATACCAGAGACCATTTGTACTTAACTCTTAGTTGGATACGGACATGTGCGATGATGTCTCTCTTCTACCTTGGGTGAAAAAGCAGTTTCTTACCACCTAGTCTCTGAATTCTTCTTGTAGCCTCTGAGTCCCCGAAGCTCAGGTATAAAGTGCTCAGAGCAGAATCAAGATCCAGAACACCCCACTTCTAGAAATGTTCTCAGAGATAAATGACATTTCAGAGCCCTCCCTGACCCCTGTCGGCAAAACCTTGTACCTGAATCCCCACCTAACACTAGTGCCATCAAACCTCCCAAAGCCACCAACAGGCCGTAACTGGGAGCTATCTGGAGCTCAGGTGGCTGGGGCAGGGGCACAGTTCCCTTCTGTCCAGCCATCCTGACTCTGCCTCTCACCTCGACTCAGAGGGTCTAGGATGAGGAGCAGCCTACACTTCCCTCAGGATGAGCCATACAACCATAGCGAGGACTCAAACCTCCCACGCTCCAGTCCCATACCTGCCGACTCCATCCTGAAAATGCAAGTCCTGTATGAGTTTGAAGCAAGGAATCCACGCGAACTGACTGTGGCCGAGGGGGAGATTCTGGAGGTGAGGCCTATGCTTGAAGCCAGAAAAAGAGGTGGTTGGTGGGAGGTCAAGTTCGCCTGGAGTGGGCGGCTTCCAGAGGGAAAAGAAAAGTGGGAAAGACCAGGGAAGGACGAAGCCTTGGGGACAGAGGTTCTGGTGGCTGACGTGGGTGATTCTCGGTAGGTCCTGGACCAGAGCAAGCGTTGGTGGCTGGTGAAAAATGAAGCAGGACGGACCGGTTACATTCCCAGCAACATCCTGGAGCCCCTGCCTGCTGGAGGCCCTAGAGACCACAGACAACCATCCTTTAGGGTACCACTCAGCCTAGGAAGCCCTGAGTCCTGAAGGGAGGATGAGGTGGCAAACGGAGATGGTCATAGTTCAGTTTCATCGCTACCACTGCATGCTTCCTGGGTTCATGCAAGCTCATGGGAGGGTCTGAACAGAAATGAAGTCAGGGTCCCTGCCAAACCAGAGAACCAGGAAGTAAGATAAGCAGCTTGGTGGGTCTCAGTAGAAGACGGGTGCAATGTGGGAAGCTGGGCACGGCTGTGGGAGGGATGACCTCTGACTTCAAGGATCCTTGATTCTAGGCTCCAATGCTTCGTCTTAGCTCAAAGCCTGATGAAGTCACAGCCTGGCTACAAGCAGAGAACTTCTCCACCATGTGAGTGCCCAGCCTCATGGGGGCGGGGGGTGAGGGGAGAGCCTTGTAAAGGGCTCAAGTGAGAACCGCAGGCCCCTTAACACGCAGCCTAGCTTCCACTGTGCGTGATGATTCCATCTTAGGCTTTCTTGGCTCAGCGAAAGAGGACAGGAGAAGGCTGCCTGTCTGAGCCCAGGGTAGGGCACCACATGTCGTGAGAGCGCAAGAGTCAAGGGCAGTGAATTCTGGAAGAACCCGGCCTGTCACTTTCACCACCCCTCCCTTCCAGAACATGCTCTTCTAAAGTGCTGTGCTCTCAAACCTAGGAGTTCTGTGACTGACTTATTCCTGCACCTGCAGATACCTAATTCCTGTCACCCCCAACTTGCCTTCTCTACACAAATCCTGAGGCTGAGCATTCTTCCACCCCACCTCTGATGGATTCCACCGTTGTTATTTACAGCACCGTAAGGACCCTGGGGTCCCTGATGGGGAACCAGCTGCTCCACATGAGACCTGGGGAGCTGCAGATGCTGTGCCCACAGGAGGCGTCACGGATCCAGGCCCGGCTGGATGCTGTTAGAAGGATGCTGGGGGTGAGGCCCTGACTCCCGCCCAGAGGTTCTATATCCTCTCAGGCTGAGAAAGGGAGAACTGGGAACACTAGGTGTGGGATATTCCTCTGGGGACTCAGCTTCTCCACTCAGGTGTCTGGGAGCTCTAATCATATTGATGGTATGATCTCTGGGGATCCCTCACTTGGCGCCAGCTGCATCTGAATTATTTTCTTCCTTTAGATGAGTCATTAGATACCAGCTCAAATACCTCCAAGATCAAAGACCTCTCATATCCAAGACGGAGTATTTGGTACCCAGTTAGAGCCCTCAGAAGTCCTCTTTCAGTTTGTGGCAAACCACACATCCCAGATCACACAGCAAAGAAGATGAACAGGCCCAGACTTTGAGGCAAATGGTACCCTTGTTGGGTTGGAACTCTTCTCCGGTTACTATTTATTTTATCCCTATCCTGAGCTTGGCATACTTATTCCTAATCTCTTGTTCTTACTCCTTTCCAATAAAAAAGCATCTTTAAGCCTGTTATATGCCTCTCCCTTGCCGTTTGTTCTGGGCCTGATGGGAGCCAAGGGGAGGAAACAGGGAGCCAGGATACTGGGTATAAAACAACCACAACCCTACAACCTCGACTGGTCAGACTGAGCTAAAGAGAGAACTTACTGCAATCTGGAGCTGAGCATCAGCCTCCGGGGACTGTGGTCCATTCTCCTTCCTCCTCTCTAAACAAACTCCCAAATGAGGCAATGCTCTCCTCCTATGAACATGGCTCCCAGTCTAATCCAAAGCTCCTGGTACAGCTGAAGGCACGGCACTCCCGGCAGCAGAGAAGCTGCAGCTGGCAGCTGTGGGCTCTGCTCACGCTGAGTGGTGCATCCAGAGGAGCATGAAGAGGTGAGGTACCTACCACCAGCTCCTCCTGGGAACTTCAACTACTGTTTGTTAGGTGGGTCAATCATGAGCTTCCTCCCGCCTGTTTCTTTACTGGGACAACACAGGCATGTTACCTGGGAGCGGAAAGTCCTCAGGTCCACTGTGCAAACTCAGGCAAGTCGGTCCGTCCCCTGGACCTCTGTCCTCAGGTTAAGTGTGCGTTTAGGTTGTGTGTGGCATCTCTTGTCTTTCAGTGTAAGTAGTTTACTTCGGTCTCAAAATTCATGAAATGAACTCTTCTCCACAGAAGAGAAGCTATGCTTTCGTTGATATTCTCTGTGGGTAAGGTTCAATGTTCTTGTGGATTTAAGATCCCCTTGCAGGGTCTTAAGATGGTCCAGGAAATCTTTTTTGGCTGAATTTATCCAAGCCCGCAACATCATCCAGAGCAGAGTACCTTATTTTCAGATGGTCTCTATCAGTTCCCTCAACTTTCCCTGGCCTCATGAGATCATCTTTTGTAGTTAGGAACACAAACTAAGAAAGCAAAACTTTTTTCAAAAAAAAAAGGAAAAATGGAAGGAGATACTAACCCATTGGCCTTGGCTTCTAAGAGCTAAAATCCAGGGAAAACCTAGAGTGTTCCCCTGACTTCATATTAAAGACGATGGCGAGGTAAGAGGCTATACGACTAGCCGAGCACAGTGGAACCAGTAAAAGTATTAGATCATCCTCAATCTGAATCCTGGATCACCTGGGGAACTTGATTGGCTTACCCATCTTCTCGAGGCCTCCACTCCTTTTTCTAGAAAACAGGCAGAACACCGCCTGAACAAAGCCTGAATTGGACTATATTAACTACAAGGGAAACACCCAGACCATTGCCTGGCACGCTGTGAATTTAGTCTAGTGCTTCAGGTTAGTTTGTCAATGGCTTTTGTTTTCTTGTGGGGATTATAACGTCGCGTGTCTCTATACTAATTTCTTCTTTTTTAGTACAACATTTTTTTTTTTACAAAGTCTGAAGCTTGATTCAGCTAAACTATGGGGAAGTATGATTTCTCACCACCCAGGCTCGAGGAGTAAATGTTGGGAGCCCTGCATTGCTGTGCTGTGGAGGGTGAGCAGAACAACTCTGGACTCCCCCCTAAACCCCGCCTCCACAATAGCCCAGAAATCCTCTTGTCTGCCCAGAACTGACAAAGCCACTGTGTATCTTGGGTAGTGGATATTTCTACCCCCAAAGTACTTTAGGTATTGCTTTATATTCAAATCATTTCCTACCTCACAGTTTTATGTGTCTACGTGATTTATTAGTTCTTCTTGTTGTCGTGTTTTCCTTCTTAGCCCTTCACATGTCCCTCCAAAGGAGCCAAAGACAGCGGTCCCCTTGTGGTCAGAATTCCGACTCCCGCTGACCAACGCCAGCTCATTATGCGGCATGACTCTCACGCTCCCCGGGTAACTAGGGTCCAGGTAACTAGGGGTGTGGATGCATCAGCAGCCGGGGAGGAAGTTCGCACCACAAGCTTTCAGGCCCCGCAGCTGCGCGTGCGCGCCCGTGGCCCCGCGACCACGCGAAAGGCGGGTGGAGCACGGGGCGAGGAAGGAGGAGCCAGTCCGATCACATTGGCCCCGCCCACAGCGTCCAGTATAAAGTTGGGCGCCCACAAGCCTTCGTACGTCCTCGCAGGGGCTCAGATTTTCCAACATGTCGTCCAAGTCGTCTATGGTTCTGGGTTACTGGGATATCCGCGGGGTGAGTAGCTCCTCGCCAGCCCAGCTGCTGGGACAGAAATGCAGGCGGGGTCGGTGGGTTGCAGCCAGTCCGGAGGGGGCCTCCCAGCTGTGACCAGGGTCAGCTGAGCTGCCCTCCGAGGCCTACCTCCGGCCAGCCTGTGGGGTCCCCAGGCCCGTGGGGAGAGGAGGAGACAGAACATTTCGGGGCCAGAACGAAGGGGCTGCTTAACGACAACCTTCCCCCACGACACGATACAGGAACTTGGCAGCGTTGGGCTGGGGACGTTGACGGGCGGGGTTTGGGAGCGAGTGGGAACCGCGCAGGCGCGCTGACCTGGGTCCCTCTCCATCCCCCCCCCCCCCACCTTTAGCTGGCTCATGCCATCCGCATGCTCCTGGAGTATACTGATACCTGCTATGAGGAGAAACGGTACACGTGTGGGGAAGGTAACGTTTGTGGGTGCCGGTGGCCCCCTGCACTGGGCCAGAGTGACCCTCCAGTTGTCTTTCACCCAGGGAGGAACACTACACCGAGGTTGTATGGGTCCCCTGCTCCAGTCAACTGGGAACTGTGCCAAGAGAAGCTCAGTCATGGGATTCCCTCTTGCTGTCCAATCAAATCTTAATACGTAGGCTACAGAAACCCAAGCGTTAGGTTTGGGGGATTGGGAACTTGAGGTATCAGGACTGTCATTTCTCGGCTAGGCTGGTAAGGGAGTCGGGTTCCACTTTTCTCTTACAGCGCCTGACTATGATAGGAGCCAATGGCTGGACGTGAAATTCAAGCTAGATCTGGATTTTCCTAACGTAGGTGGCTTTGAAGGCCTTCTAGCTATGTCTTTTACTTCGTCTCTGGTTTGGGAGAATCTAGAATAGAGGCTCTTCACATGGAGAGAATGGATAGAATTCAAAGGCCATTAAACAGGGGGAGAGCAACATTTTAACTCCCACTAACGACTATCAAACACTAACATTTTTCTCTCTCAAAAAGACAGGCTATAAGAGACATTCGTTACTAACCTAGATATGTGGCTTTGTCACTGATAAAAATCTCCTCAATGTGTCCCAGTATCTTAAGTGTCATGGTTGTTAAATGCTCTCTAATGTATCCATAAACACACTACTCTTAGTTTTACTTTAAAATATAAAATATTTACAGTTTGTATATAAAAAGTATTCTGAGAAAGTCGACATGCCGTGCATACATTCACACTGACACACAGAATTAAGCGCGCTTGTCTAGAGTCAGGTGGGGATTTTCTTTCTCCTAGCTTCTGTTATCTCCTGTTTACTGCCTTGCAAGTCTCTGTTCCAGAAGAGTGGAAGAGGCAAGACCAAGGTTTACTATGTCCCGGTTTCCTTCCAGCTGCCCTACCTTGTGGATGGGAAGAACAAGATCACCCAGAGTAACGCCATCTTGCGGTACATCGCCCGCAAGCACAACATGTGTGAGTGGCCCAGCGCTGATGTGAGAGAGACGAGGTCCAGGGTGGGTAAGCCCCAGGGTGACTTATTGCTGTCTGACCTTCAGGTGGGGACACTGAAGAAGAGAAGATAAGAGTGGACATCATGGAGAACCAGATAATGGACTTCCGCATGCAGCTGGTTCGGCTCTGCTACAATTCCGACCACGTGAGTTGCGTTGCGGGGAATCAGCCGTGCTGGGTCTCAGGCAAACGTGCTAAGAATTGCTCTGCTCCCTTCTGTGGTTGCCATCTTTTCATCGACCCAACCTGTAAGGATTGGAAACAGATTTTATTTTTTGTTTGTTCTGTTGTGTAATTCCGGCATGAGTGTCTCTTCCTTTCCAAAGCCAGCTCCCCATCCTGCCTCCTCCAAGTGAAGGCAGTAAGAAGCTGCCTAGAGAAGGGCCTGCTGTGTCCATCACTGGGCCAGGCCCTGACTATAGCTGTCAGCTATTGTGTGTGTGTGTGTGTGTGTGTGTGTGTGTGTGTGAGAGAGAGAGAGAGAGAGAGAGAGAGAGAGAGAGAGAGACAAACAAGAGAACACAATGTGTGCAGAGTCCAAAGACAGCATTAATGTGGACCTGGTAACCAAATTCTGGTCACTCCCGTCGAACCATCGTATCAATCCAAGAACAGCATCGTTCTTTCCCCTCCTAGGAAAACCTGAAGCCTCAGTACTTGGAACAGCTCCCTGCACAGCTGAAGCAATTCTCACTCTTCCTGGGGAAGTTCTCATGGTTTGCAGGGGAAAAGGTAGGAAGGAGGCGCAGGAGAGGAGCCCGCCTGTCTCTGCAGGTCCTGGTTCATTCCTCATGCCTGACATCTCATTGTCCTCCTTCTAGCTCACCTTTGTGGACTTCCTCACCTATGATGTCCTGGACCAGAACCGGATGTTTGAGCCCAAGTGCCTGGATGAGTTCCCAAATCTGAAGGCTTTCATGTGCCGTTTTGAGGTGATTTCCGTGTCCCTTTCTCACAGAAAAAAGCACAGGCTCCCTACACCCTGCAGGCCCCATTGTACTTCTGCCTAAAGGAATCAGTAGACACCTCTAGGCTGCTAGGCAACAGCTGAAAGAGCTGGGTGGAAGGCAGGCAGCATGTGAATGCCACTGTATCCGTGTGGGTCTGCTGGGCGGGACTGGAGTCCTAATGAGGCCCGGTATGCTGTTCCTTCAGGCTTTGGAGAAAATTGCTGCGTTCCTGCAGTGTGACCGCTTCTTCAAGATTCCAATCAACAACAAAATGGCCAAGTGGGGCAACAAGTGCATATGCTGAGCCAGGGACACTGCTGCTGCTGCTGCTGCTCGCTTGGTTCCGTTCCATCCCGAGGGCCTGCTTCTGCTCTTTCTAATAAACAGCAGTTACATTAGCTGGTGTCTGGGTGGATTTCTTGTAGGGCTAAAGACCAAAGGAGGAGGAGTGAGGGGATGATAAGAATGACATTCCCTTACTTCCCAGCTGAGTTCAAGGGCAAGACATTTTCCCCAAGCCGAAGTGGACACTGGAAATTGAGGCTTTGCCCCGTGCCAGGCAGAAGCTGCTTTAAACAGACATGGAGCGCTTATGGAGCCACGAAGATAATCAAGTAAAACTGTGTGGTGCTGATAGACTCAACAGAACTGGAACTCACAAACGACCTACGTTGGGCACGGGAGAGCGTTTAATGTGATAAAGGTGGCGTTTTAAACTGCGGGCTTGTCAATAGAATTGGAACAGTTGGCTACTAATTAAAAATTAGCCCTAAACCTCATGCTAGGTGACGGACACAGCTGGTGAACCTGAAGACTGATACAGGCACCTGAGGAAATCATCCGTCCGTCTTAAATTCAAATCCTATCCCGTGGCCCAACCGTTCTTCCCCCTATGAGCGCCACTGAAAATGTGTGTACCCCAAGAGGTAAATTGTATCACATAAGAACAAGTAGATGCCACATAAATGCCCAGCAGTGCTAGGGAGTAACATACAGCGTAAAGGAGAATGAACGGTGGGTGTGGTGGCATTCACTCGTAATGCCGATGTTAGGGAGGCAGAGACAAGCAGAGTCCTGCCCAAAGTCTAGCCAAGTAATGGGTTCTTGACCAGGGAGAAAGAAAGATGGATAGCTTCCTGAGGTCCAGCTTCCACATGTGAGCATACATGTACAGTGGAGACACAGAAGGGACTATAGGAATCAACATGGAAAGATCCCCAAGGTACTTGAGTCCCCAAACTAGTTTACAAATAAGAAGTACAGCACATCTCTTTAATGATTTAAAAGCATCCATTTTCCCACAGACACATTTAAGTGAATGCCTAAGAGCATAGAGGGACGTGGCTACCAAAGTCAGTAAAAGAGTCTCCTGGGAAGAGAGATGTAATCGTGTGTAACACAACCATGGGACTTACACCCCGTGTTTCTGTCCTGTTACAGTTTGAACACCGAATGCCCTCCGAAAGCCAATGTTAAAGACTTGTCCTTCAGCTGGTTGGTGCTTCTGGGGGCAGTGGTGGAGGTGGAGACCCTTTAAGAAAAGGGGTCCGTGGGGAAAAGAGGGATTCTGGTTCCTTCTGTCTCTCCCAACCTGCCTTGCTTCCTTCCCGTCTCTTTCCCCTCCCAGCCTCTTGTCTCTTGTTTCCTGACTGCCACAGGTTAAGAGGCAGTCACATGCTCTCATCACGAGGAACTGTGCTACTGCAGATCCAAAGCAACAGGGCCAGACATTGCAGTTTCTGACATTCTGAGTCAGAATAAATCCTTCCCCCTATAAAGCCGATTTATCCTGGGTATTTGTCATAGTGGCAGAAAATTCACATGCAATTGGGGGGAAATCAGCCACTCAAGAGGAGGGCAATACACAAGAGACAAAAATTGGGGATGTAGAAACCATCTCAGGGTTTACTCACTGCAAGGCAGAAGGCAAGGAAATAGAAAAATTAGCCTTCCATCTTCTAGTATAAATTCTAAGGAGACATAAGAAAGCATACAACACAATTCATCTACAGAATTCCAGATATTCAGATTATGAATAAATCACATCTATTCTTTTTCTGGGCATTATATTGATGGTCATTTATGTGGTTCAAAATGCAGTGAGCACCTCCAAAGGAAGAGAGGTGGCTCTCCAGTCCCCGGTCAGTCTTGAACTCTTAATTCTTACACAGTCCAAGAAAATAATGCTGTACCAACGGCCCCCTTTTGGTTGGTTCTAGTGAAGATAGCCTATCATCTCAGAAAGACAGAGGGGTGCAAATACTGATAAACTAGTGATGAGTTTGTATGAGCCACCTCAATAGGTAAAAAGGCCTTATCAATGCATTCAGTTTGGTGGAGCAGTTCCCCGAAAGTATTAGGGAAGTTGGCTGGTTTTGTTGTTGAAGCTTTAGCATCTAGCTTAAAGCATTTCCCAATCAAATGGAAAACAGCTTATGCGATTAAAAGACAATTCATGGTAGAGCTGTTTCCTGTTGCAGTGGGCGGAGCAGGGACACTGATACCCTAGGTTTGGATCTGCCTGGAAAGCCAGCTTAAGAGGGCTTAGGAGAACACCTGGCCTCTATATGGAAATTACACATTCCTGTTTCTCCACTGCAGGACAGATCCTTAAATGACCATGCTGAGGAAGAATGACTGAGCTGGATGGCGAAGGAGAGGAGAAAGGGTTGGAATGTATGTAGTCAGTGCTTTTTTTTCTGATGGGCCGACAGCCCCCCCCCCCCCCGCCCCGTCACTTTGCTGCTGAACTCCCTGTGGAGCACAGGTTGGACTCTAGCTAACCGCAGCCTGGGTACCCACACGGACTCTTCCAGGCCCCCACCAATGGCAGCCTCCTGTGCACAGGTCTCTCTAATAAGTGAACTGCTACCCAAATTGTTCTGAGCATTAAGTCAGTATTTCTAGAACACTGGGAGATCAATATTATAAATATTATACAGACTTACAAATTCCATGAAGCACCATGTTGTCTGTCTGTCTGTCTGTCTGTCTGTCTGTCTGTCTGTGCTTCCGACGTAGCCGGTTGTCCTTCTCTTTCTCTGCAGCCCCGTTGTCTAGCCCAATGCCGTTCACCATCTCCTCCAAGCCTAGAACTGACACCTGCTGAGACCTGTGGAAACCACTGCTTCCCCTTGAGAAAGCTCCATGAGCCTCTCAATCCTAAATGTGGACTCGTCACACAATAGAAATTCTACGTATTTCCCAAGGAGTCACTTGAAGAGCCAGTGCCCAAGTTCCCACATTGGCCCATGCTCTGTGGAGCTCTCCCCGTTCTGCCTGAAGGCAGAACACAGAGTACCAGGACTGCTTGTTCCTAAAATAAATGCAAGTAATTCAGACAGAAATGCTTAGCGTTCGGACAGAAGTTCAACTTCGGGGAGGTCCATGAGGACAGACAAGCTCTGGGGCCTGGGAATAGGTTATTTGATACCATGGCCTGACCATAGGCCAAATGGAATGAAATACTTTTGAAAACAGACAAGGATGGGCTTATAATGTGCCTATGAGATTTTCAATGGGAATAATTATAGGTGACTTATTACATGAGACTTAAATCCGGAAGAAAAGATTAAATAGGTATGTGTATTTGACTCTTAAGTCGATATTGCTGTGTTATTAAAAGGAAGTATCTTCAATGAAATAGGACTAACACAAACAGGATAATGTTCATAGTGTTGCAAGTTTGAAATGAATTAGAATTATTAGATATATCTATATTTATTAAGGTATACTATTTCCAATTATATTACCAAATATTCTCTTTGGTTGTTTCAGATTAGGTCTCATATATAGCCAAGTCACCTCAAATTCATGGTGATTCTGCTGCCTCACCCTCTCCAGACTGCAGGTGTCTGGAAACCTGATATGCTTTTTAAAATGAGATTGAAATCGCCTCTGCTTCCTTCCTAAAGCACAGTTCACATGAGAGATCTATGGGGTATAGGTAACGAGAGACCCTAAGGCCTCCCAGGTGGATCATGCTTTAGGGGAGACTGTGGAACTATCTCACAATGTAACTTGTTTGTGAAAAGCCTGTTCTGTTTTGAAGTGTAATAATAGCAATCTGTGGCTCAGCTGGTAAAGTAATTGCATACAAGCATGAGGACCTGGGTTCAAATTCCCAGCACCCATGGAAACGCACCCCCACACACACAGCAGGACATTGTGGGGCATAGAGCCAGGTAAGTCCCTGGAACTTGCTGCCAGCCAGTCTAGACAGTATGTTTCAAGTTCAAAGAGATCCCCTCTCTCAAAAAATAAGGTGGAAAGCAATAGGGTGTCAGGCACCCATCCCCCACCAGACCCCAAGGTGGTATTTCTACTCTTAAGCTAGATTCTGTTTGGCTCCTCAGCCATGAAGAGAGTAGCCAGGAGTTACCACCAGGTCAGCTGGTGGGTATAAAAGACTGTTTCCAGAAAGCTAAAAAGAGCCTCAGACTTTTCAGAGCTTGGTGGGTTCTGAGCTTTCCAATTATATAGATCATTGGTGGAAAAGGTAACATTATCCATGAATGAGAGAGGAAAGGAAACTGGGTATTGGGTCCACCAGGGGTGCCTCTGTCCTAGGGAAACTCCTCCAGAAGGCCCCATAGCCAGAGCCATTCCGTATGTGTGAGGGGGGTAGAAGATTACACCCCCCAGGAGTGGCTCCTCCCTCTCCCTGGGCAAAGCTGACTACTAGAGCAGTCGCTGAATAGAGCAGAGGGAGCACACGGCAGGGGAAATAAAAGGTGAAAATGGACTTTTTTTTTGTTTTTATCTTGTTCCAGATCTTGATCATGCTTGCACCCCTCAGACAGATCCCACTGGCTCTGGGAGAATAATCTTTTCAACATGCGGTTGGATTCAGCGTGTATTTTGTTGAGGTCCTCCAGAGTCCCTTTCTGAAACTTTTCATCTACATCATCTTGTTCAGGCCGTGTGTAGGTAACCGCGGCTGTGTACATAGGTAGCCGCGGCTGCTGTGGGCTCACGTACAGAACACAATGTTTCCCAGCATTTGTCCCCTGCCCCCTTGTGAAATCTTCCCCTGAGGCTTGACAGGGGGCCGGGGTGGGGGGAAGTTTAATGCAGCTGTCCTGTCTACGGCTGACCACTCGTGGTTGCTTAGTCCTCAGTGCTTTGACTGTCCATCATCCATCTCTCCATTTGCCTCTACTCACTACACAAAGAAGCTTTTCTGACCAAGGTTAGGAGCAGCACAAATCTATGGGTATAAATATGAATATTTAGAAGACAGTCTGACAACATGATCATTTAGAAAACTCACATCAATAAATCTTCCTGCAGGGCCTGTCACTTCCCTAGCCATGTATTTTGACCATGTTTCTAGCACCTGGCATTGATTCCCTCCTGTGGAGCAGGCTCAGATCCGATAAGAGAGTGTTTGGTTACCCCACCAACAGTCTTGCCAACTATTGTATCCGTGCGCACATCTTCTCTGGCAGGTAGGTACCATAGCGTGCATGATCCAGATAAGACGGTTGTTGCCGTTTTCCCTCCGTCTGTCTTTATAGCGCCTTCCCTCTCTGTGATATCCAGCTACCCAGGGGAGTTTCTGCTCAGGTCAAGACTGCTTCCTCTGTGCACTAAAACCAACACCTGCGGTATTTGCAGCACAGGGTCTTACAGTCTCGTGAAGGTAAGCAACCAGGAGCAATGGCAGTAGTTTGTATTGTTTGGGGGTACCTGTAGGTCTCGCTATCAATAATTCATAGAGAAGTAATGTGGACTTCATTATATAACCCATTTCTTCTGGGACCTGCACTGTCCAATCATATGGGGTACTTCTGTTTAAACTTCATTTCTTAAAAAAAAAAAAATTAACTACCGTACAAACTAGCAGAATTTTAGAAGGCCTTTTTACAATACTTAGTTTTAGTTGCCCATCCTTGTGTTTCCATCCTATGTAAACATTTAGGGTTTTTTTTTAAAATTCCTGTCTTTTTATTTATTCATATACAACTATTGTCTTCTGGCTTACTGAAACAGTAAGTCAGACAGCACTTGCCACAGTAATGTCTGTCAAAGTGGCTAGCCATGAAAGCTCCAGCACCACATTCATCAGAAGGACACTCTTGATGAAGACAACTAATTTTGTCATTTTCATCCACTTTATAGTACTTCAGTACAGCCAACTTCACCTTCTTTCTCTTATGCTTATTCTTTTTGGGAGTGGTGTAAGACTTCTTCTTCCTTTTCTTAACACCCCCACGAAGTCTCAACACCAGATAAAGGTGGACTCTTTTTGGATGTTGTAGTCAGACAAAGTACGGCCATCTTCCAGCGGCTTGCCAGCGAAGATCAGCCTCTGTTGATCAGGAGGAATTCCATCCTTATCCTGGATCTTGGCCTTGACATTTTCTATAGTGTCTGAGGGTTCAACCTTTCCCCATAAGGGTCTTCATGAAAATCTGCATCCTGGCAGCGCTGCCACCACAGATGGCGGATCGGAAAGAAGCTTTAAGTTTGTTTAACGTGGCTTCTAGGGGGTTAGATCCAAGCCCTCATGTTTGTTTGTAAGACAACTATTTTACTGATGGAGATTTCTCCCCTGCACTGGTTACTTGTTGGGAGCCTTGTGGCCTAGTTTTGGACCAGTTTGGAGTTATGAGTGCTTGTTCAATGGGTCTCCAGATGAGGCAAAAGCCCAAGGGGAAAGTCCCACTCAGGGGGGACCAGTGGACGTCGGGACAGTGCAGAATACTGCTGGGATCACGCGGCCTGCACCCCCTCTTCTCTCTCATAACACTGATGAGTCTCTTGGCAGTTTCTAGTGCCATTTTGACAGTCATACATGGGAAAGATGTGCTCATTCCCAGAAACCCCGTGTTTTCTCACATATTTTCCCCTAAAATTCTTTGCAAGCTGAACCTTCTCAGGTTTCTTGTCTGGGGATGCCAGCTATCACTTCAGACCTGAGGAGCTGTTCTGATTCAGCGCTGACAGGACTGGGGGCAGATCGCCCCTATTTCTGTAAATATGTTCTGAACAAGATTGTTGTACTTGATGTGTGCCTATGTCAATCACCTTATAATTTTGTGAAGACAGGATGTACCTGGCTCAATATTTGGCCAAGCTAGCAAAATGATAAAGTTTTTTGTTTGTTTGTTTGTTTGAAGATATTTTGATGTAAAAGTTGAGAAAATCGTATTTAACACATTTGTTTTTGCAGGAGGTTAACGTTGGAGGATGGGAAAAACTTGTTTGATAGTATGGGAAAACATGCTTGTTTCTGATGTATAAATAAAAACAGCTGAATCTATTCAGGGTTGGCCACTTGTGTGAAACTCATCTGGTGATTGGACACTTCATTTCTTTACACTGTTGCCCCTTCCCCATCTCCAGACCTGAGTCCAGACTGCAGCAGGACCGCGGGCAGTTTCTCTGTCATTTACCTGGAGAATTTTATTCATATGGTTAAGATAATTATACATAGATAAACAGCTGAGAAGATGGTTTCCTGGGTAAGAGTGCTTTCTGTGCAAGCATGAGTTCTAACAGCCAGCATCAAGATAAAAGCTGTGCATGGATTCATGTGCCTATCAGCTGGTGATGAGGTGTGAAGGTGGGCAGACCCCTGGAGATTCATGTGCCTGTCACCCCAGTGATGAGGTGTAAGGGTGGGCAGACCCCTGGAGATTCATGTGCCTGTCATCCCAGTGATGAGGTTCAATGGTAGGCAGACCCCTGGAGATTGCTGCCCAGCCAGGCTAAATGAAACTGTGAGCTTCAGGTTCAGTGAAAGACCCTATCTTAAGGAAATAAGGCAGAGAGAGATGGAAGAAAGTACCCAATGTTCTTTTCTAGCCTCTGCTGTGTATATATGTATGGGGGCACACACACACACACACACCCCACACACAAATAAATAAGTTTAAGTCTTACCATAGTAATTTAAAATTTTTATTTCCATTTTCATTGTAGTTCTCACTCCCTTCTCTCTCTCTCTCTCTCTCTCTCTCCCTCCCTCCCTCTCTCTCTCTCTCTCTCTCTCTCTCACACACACACACACACACACACACACACACCCTTTGTAGTTAAGTGATTTACTTTAGTACTATGCTTTGATTCTTTGAATATTCTTTTGAGTTTGTCTATTGTAGATTTTTGTCTGTGACTACTATGAGGCTTACAAAACCACCTTTAAAAAATTATACCTATTTTGAAATGATACCAACATAGCATGATCATAAAGACAAGGAAAGAGACCTCAAAAGGAAATGGAGGATTTTTAAAAGTTAGACACTTACATTCCATTCATCCACACTTTGAATTTTTGATGTCTCATTCTGTACCTTTTTATATTTCCCATGTATTAGCATAGGATTGTAATCTAATTATTATTGTCTTGCTTTTTTACATTTCATATTAAAGATATACTAGGTATTTCATATGAAGATATACCAGATTTATGGTCAGTTTGTATAGTTATTCTTTTTAAATTGATTGTTGTTGTTGTTGTTGTTGAAGATTTATTTTTATTTCATGTGCATGAGTGCATATATGTGTGTGTACCATGTACATGCCTGATGCCCATAGAATCCAGACTAGGTCATCAGATCCTCTGAAATTGAGTCACAGGCAGTTGTGAGCAGTCATGTGAGTGCTGGGAACTGAATCCAAGTCCTGTGCAAGAGGAACAAGTGTGTTTAACCACTGAGCCATCTCTCTAATCACCTTGTAGTTCTTATTATCAGGGAGGGAGTTTTGTTTGTTTGTTTTCATCTGTGTCTTAGTTAGGGTAACTATGTCTGTGATTAAACACGTTGACCAAAAGCAACTTGAGGGAAAGGAGAGTTTATTCCACTCACAGTTCCATATAACAGTTCATCATCAAAAGCAGTGAGGTCAGGAACTCAAGCAGGGAAGGAACCTGGAGGCAGGAGCTGATGCAGAGGTTATGAAGGGGGCTGCTTACTGGCGTGCACCTCATGGCTTGCTCAGCCCACTTTTTTATACAACCCAGGACCACCAGCGCGGGGATGGCACCACGCACAATGGGCTGGGTTCTCCCACATCAATCACTAATTAAGAAAATGACCTTCAGGCTTGTCTATAGCCCAATCTTGTGGAGGCATTTTTCTCAATGAGGCTCCCTTCTCGGATGACTCTAGCTTGTGTCAAGTTAACGTAAAACTAGCACAATCTCCTAGTGTTTTCTTTTTGCTCATAAATACGTCTTCCTTTTAATTTGGAAAACTCCCTCTTTTATTTCTGGCTAGACAAGTCTGGTCAAATCTGAGGAATGTATTCTCTCGAGTATGCTTGTCTGGGAACAAGGCTCAAACAGAGGGTGAGTGTGCTTGAGTCTGTTTTCTTCCACCATGTGGGACCTGAGGGACCTAACTCAGGTTGTCAGTTTCAGCAGCAAGTGCCCTGACCCCCTGAGCTATCTCAGTGGCTCCAACATGTGCTCTCTGACCTTGTCTTACAGGATATGTGCGTTCTTCTTCAGGTCTGGGAAATTTTATACCATTGTTTCTTTCAATAAACTTTCTAAACCTTTGCAATTGTTAAGCCCTTCTTGAAACACAACAATTCAAGTACTCCTGTAATGCTGTCTCAAAGACCCCATACATCTTCTCTCGTCCTTGTCCTCTGAGGCTCACTAATACTTTCTTCTCTTTGCTCTGTTCTGATATTGATGCCTTTTGCTGCATGTAAAAATTGACTCTTCTTTTTAAGGTCAAAGATTACCTTTGTAGAACTTATTGCTTCCATTTCTTAAATTTCTCTTTTAGAGTATCATTTCTCTTTGTTCTCTTTGAGCTTATTTTGTGACCTTAAAGTGGCTGTTTTCCACTTCCCATCCAAGAGTTCCCTTATACTAGTTGCTATGTGGTTGGTTTCGAGACTCTTACCTTGAATGTTTCGTGCAGTCATGGCTTCCTAAAGTTCTTGATGCTTGCTGCTCTGCGGCAGCCTCTGGACGCTAAAGGTATTAACTCTAGAGTTTGAAACCTGGCTTTGTTTGCATCAATCTTTCCAGAAATTCTAAGTAGGCTGTTTCTCCCTGGCCCCTCTGAGCTGTTAGACACTCCCGTTATTTCAGCAATAAGTGGTGATAGAGTTCAAGGTTTTTTATGAGGTCACCACTGATGTGTTGTTGTTGGTAGACCACTGGAGGAAGATCAAAGTTCAGGCTGTCCCCAAATCTGTAGTTTGCGTGTTCATCGTGAGTTAGCGTAGTGCCTGGAATGAACAGCCCTTCCCCGTGAGCCTCTGTTTGAGAACAGGGTCCACCAGATGCCTCGTTCAGAGCCAACCGCCTATAGTCAGACACTAAGATTCTGCATGGGTCTGGGTAGAATCACCACAGATGGTCTAGATGGTATATGCTCTGGCACATATACCATACGCCACCACCAAAGCCACAATGCGGTGTCCCTGTGAGATCACAACCTGCTGAGACCTGGCAGAACACAACCCTGGGAAAGGACAAAGGTCTGCACAACTTTGAACTGACTATTGCTGAAGTCAGCTAATGGCTAAAGATCCCCACAACCACAGATGATGCTGGCCAGGATAGAAGTCCAAAGAGTGATGCCCGACACCAAGGCTGTTCCAGAAATTCTATCCATGAACTCTATCCTGAAATGGGGGACACTAGGACCTGTTCAATACTAGCTTTCACCAGCCTGGCACTGCATTCCAAGATGAAGTCCTATGCTTCCTATCCCATTCTAGCCCTAGAGACTGGAGTCTTGCTCCACATCATAGAGTAGGCGTAATGTGGGTGAAGACAAGTCCCTTGACCTCCAAGGGTGACATTAAACTGGTCCCCACGACAGTCTAACCTGATCAGTGATCTGTACACTCTTAGGGAAGGGGTTGCCCTAGGGCCTCTCTGAGACCACCAATGACACAGGCCCAGACTACCTAATCCACCAGCACACAGTTTTCTGCTGGGAGTAGACACAGAAAAATCTGTCTGGGAGCTATGGCCTGGGCTAGGGGCCTACAGCTTTTGCCTACTGCTAGGGCTCATCAGAGCAGGTCCATCACCGAGGTCTAAGACAAAGTCATATAGAACTTTATATGCCCTGTTCCCCAGAGAATGGAGCATTGCTTCCCTTTCTGCTCGAGTTGAAGGAATATGGCAAAGGCAGTTAGTCCCTTTGAATCCTAGCTAATAGAGTTCCAGTGGCTCAGTCTGCAGATACTGACCTTGGGGCAGGGGTAGGTGCGTCAGCTGAGAAAAGGCAGGCAACCCTATCTTTACCATCTTTTTCAATACGTCTTTTCTTTTTTCATTTAATAAAACCAGTCACTATGACATCTCACTTGACTCTGGTTTGTTTGGGGGGTTTGGTTTGTTTGTTTGTTGTTGTTTGGCAGGGACTGGGAGTGAGGAGGCAGACAGGGTCTTGTTATATAGTTTAGTCTGGCTTGGAACTTAGGCTATTCCTGCCTCAGCTTCCCAAGTGTTGAGATTATAGACATAGCCATGGCTCACCTGGCTTTCTTAGCTCTGTGAACAGTGTCATCCTGTCAACAGATATGTCTTCGGAAAGATGGCTGCTGGGGGGGTCACACTAGGTAGGCACCTTGTTTTACATTTTTTTTACTTTTAAATGTATATATAATATATATATATATACATATATATATATATATATATACATACCCACCAATGATGGGAAAGGCATTAATGCCTCCATACTCTCACGAAATATTTTAATGTTTGAATTTTCATAGTAGCCATCCTAATGTACATGAAGTAGAACCTCATTACTGTTTAGCTGTCCCTTTCTCCAATAATAAACAAGTCATGATTTTCTGAGTGCTTCCTGGCATTTGAATATTTTCTTTTTATTTCATTAACTTTTTTCACATTTATTTTACATACCAACCACAGTTTTCCCTCCCTCCTTCCCTTCCCATCCATTCCCCCACCTCCCATTTTCCTCTTTCTCCATCAACTCTTCCTCCATCTCAGTTCAGAGAGGGGCAGGCCTCCCATGGACTTGAACAAAGCATGGCACATCAAGTTGAAGCAGGACCGAGTTCCTGCATCAAGGCTGGGTGAGATAATTCAGCACAGGAGACAGGTTCCCAAAAGCCAGCTAATCACCAGGGACAAGTCCTGACCTCACTGCTAGGAGCCCTACAAACAGACCAAGCTACAAAACTGCCACACATGTGCGAGGGCTTAGGTTGGTCCCATGCAGGCTCCCTAACTGTTGATTCCGAGTTGCAGTCTGGATTAATATTGTATTCTTTCTACTTAGCTTTTATTATACCGTCATCCTAACTTCCATTGCGTTTTTCCATTTTATTTTATTTTTTGAAACTGTGTACTTTGAATCTACCTTGTGCATGCTAAGTAAATGTTCTACTACTGCCTTATGCCCTAATCCTGTTTCCTTTTTAAATTTCATTCATCTCTGAAGAATAATGGACTCTTAGCCTAATTAATTTTGATCTTACAAGTTTCACAAGTTTTGAGCATCTCTGGGCATTGATATTACTAGCTGTTCTTATTTATTTATTTATTTATTTATTTATTTATTTATTTATTTTTGATACAAGAGACCAAATCACTCTATGCAGCCCAACCAGCTTAAAATTCACTAGGTAGACAAAACTGTTCTTAAACTCACACAGATTGCCCTGCCTCTGTCATTGTGAGCTCTAGGATTGAAGGTGTGTGTGCACCCCCTTAGTTGGAGAGTTCCATATTAATGACTCATTTATTTCACAATAACCGTCACAAGTTGCCGACAGTCCCTGGTTTCTTGTGGCAGCAGGTAACTAACCGCTGGCAGCTGCCATGTGAACGATGCCCAGAAGGGACCTCCTCCAGAGCTACTCTCCATTACAGGCAGTGCCGACCAAGGTCAGAATCCATGGTCTAGCGGCTGCCATGGGAACCTGTTCAGCAGATTCTTCTCCAACGAGTCCAGCTCCTTTGTGGATGATCTGATACAAAATACCCCTGACATGACTGCTCATATACTGCGGCACTGGGTTCCAGCAAGTTGGGCTGCCTCATCTCAGACCGTGCTCTCCAAGGGCGGCTGGGGAGCCTCTTGAATTCCGGGATGAGGAGAGACTCTGGTTTAGACTGTAAGGCCTGAATATGTAAACCTTCTACATCTCATTCCGCACCTCCTCAGGCTAAGAGAAAAATTCCCGGAGTGCCAAGTGCTGCTGGCTGTAGAGTTTGGCACAAGGATTGCTGAGCACAGTGCTTTAGTTTCCGAACTGCAAGAGCAGTGACAGTGGGCCAGGCTCTCTCACACACATTATGCAAAGAGATGCAAAGTCCAACAGGCCCCACATCTTCCCTTTGATCAACTTAGGATGAAGTTCGATAAATATAGCCAACATGTAGACTGCAAACAGTGGGGAGTGTGTATGGGGAAGCATCCTGAGACTAGGAGGAGAAGTGTCTAGTTTAGGGACAGCTTCTGGGAGAGAGAGAGACAAAAGGGATTTCCCGCCCCCTCCCAAGAGCCCAGCATCTCTCTGCACATTTCTGTGGAGAAGCCGCTGTGAAGGAACCCCAGCGAAGAAGCAGCACCCCCCAAGGCATCCCAGAGTGGGCAACACAGAATTGATGACCGGAACATCGAGAACTGTAAACGATCTTATACCTTGTGTGATCATCAAGATCACACACACACACACACACACACACACACACACACACACACACACACGTACACACACACACCCCTGTCCCTTCTACAGAACAATGACTACCCAAGCAAGTCAACGCAGTCCTGAGAGACACAGGCAACAAGACACAGAGCAAATGTGGCTTAGACTTTACTAGAGATCAACCAGGGCTGGACAGTCCCATATCGAGGGACAAGGGTTTACAAATTAGGGGACTGGTCTTTCTGGCGATGCTGGGCAGCCTCACACTGAGGATGGGTACTTGAACACAGGCAGGACTGGTTTCTTTGGCAGTGGTAGGGAGCCACAGAGCCAAGTGCACCCCCACAGCCAAGCTGAGGGCCACTTGGATCTAGGACAAAGGAAAGGAAGGGGAGGAAGGGAGTGTGAAGGAACAGGGAGGTGGAGTTAACAGAAGCTTGACTTGGGAGCCGCTGAGTGGAAAAGAAGAGTCGCTAGGGCCTTTCAGAGGAGAAGAGAAGAAAGAAGGGAAGGAATGGGAAGACTGACCCAGAGGTGCAGGGGCCCATATGTGACCCGTGTTAAAGGGTCAGCAAGCACAGTTATAGATCTCTTCCCAGGCTTGGTAGTAAGGGGCCCTACTTGTTACCCCACATAGCTATCTTCAAATACATGGGGCTTGCAAGGAAGCGGCTCGACTTCATGTAGGCAGAGACCTTCTTCAGGGCCTATGAGTGGGAAGGAGAAGCAAAGCTTAGGCCTGTAGGCCCGCTGGACTGACCAGCTCCACCCCATGAACTCCACGTGGGCCTGAGATCTGGAGCACAGCAGTCAACCTCAGCTCTGGAGAAGAATCTCTTCGAATTCCTTTCCCTGGTGTCCCACTTCAAGAGGGGCATCGCGTGGAGAAATAGCGCTATCCTGAAGGCTTGGTGTCCTCTAGAAAGTACATCAGAGGTTTGGAAAAACCACTCAATGACCCTGCAAGATCAGCCCTAACTGACCATTGATCGGAGGGAACCTGAAGTCCAGAGAGGTTAGCAGCTTCCTCCTATACACCCAGCCCTATCATGGTCTGCACAGGCCCGTTCTTTTTTCACAGGGAAGCTACTGCCTGCATTTGCACACCAAGGAAGGAGCTGGCAGAGAAAAAAGGCGTTCATAGAGCATGCCCAAGTAGCTTGAAAAAGTGCCCAGATCACACCCCATGACACAGAAAAGCCCGAATGGAAGTATTTTCAGATGGAGGGAGGCCCACCAGGAAAAGCAGGGTAGGGGTCTAATCCATTCCCAGAGAGAAGACAGTCTAAACTTCTCCACCTGGTACCTGGGCCCAATATTACTATACCCCAATCAAATATATCTATAGTTCTAATACAGGGACCGTGTCAAATTTCAGTCACCTTGCACGAATTTTACCAAGAATCAGTTCCCAGATAACTCACTGCTGAGGATTTCTAAAGCCCAGGACTGCCTGTTTATTATGAGCCAGAGCACCAGGCCTGAGGGGGCAGCTGTTAACTCTCCCTTCCCCTTCTCCCCACGGTGATGCCAGCTCTTACATAATCCCCAAAGCTATTCAACTTGGACCAGAAACAGAGCTAATGGGAACTAGCTGAGAAAACACATCACTTGATACAAAGTGGGGAATGAAAACAGATCCCAGGCCTAAAGGGAGAGAGAGAGAGAGAGAGAGAGAGAGAGAGAGAGAGAGAGAGAGAGAGAGGAAAATAAGAAAGAGAAGGAAAAGAAAGACCAAATTAACACACACACTCACTAAGTTAATGCTTCCAATTGTCTAATAAAGTAGATTGGGGGGTGTCAAACACAGGGGCCCGGATGTCACCCTCTTACAAGGGCCCGCCTGTCTACCCAATCCAAGCACCGTCTACAGTCTGAGCTCTCCATGTCTCCACAATGGGGATGGGAGAAGCAAAGTGTTCTGCTTTGTTCTGTGAAGACTCTGTTTCGCGAGATTTCACATAAATCCCGCTGTCCTTTGCCTTCTTAAATGCCTAAAGTCAGTTGTTTGAACACTGTTGCCACCTTCTACTCCTCAAAAGGGTCCTGGACAGGAAACCCTGGGTGAACAAAGGCCTGAAGTTTTTCTTTTCAGCTTCACAAGACAGGAAGAGTTGCCAGTGTTGCCCTTAGAAGTCAGGGGCCCACATGGAACGCAGGCCTCCAGGGATCAGAGTTGAGACCCTGAGCAAGTGAGTTACCCTCCAGTCTCAGTTCCTCTTAGGAGTCTGATAGTTCTATCCACCTTGTAGGAATCTTAGAGTAATACATTTGACCCTTTAACTATCAAGTGTTGAGCACAGATCCTCACAGAACACCAGTGCTCAGGAAATGCTAATTATTCTTTTAAATTAAAAGATTAGGAAATCATCCTGGGAAGGGGGAAGGGAAAGGCATCTAAGAAGGAAGAGGATCAGGGCATCACCTCAAAGCGGGCCACAAAGTCCTTCAGGTTGGGGAAGGCATCCAAGCATTTGGGCTCAAACAGTCGTTGCTGGTCAAGAATATCATAAGCGAGGAAATCCACATAGGTGATCTGTAGGAATTGAGGGTCAGTGAGATAGGATCTGGTAGTCTGGGAAGAAAGGTGGCTCCTTCCCCCCACCTCCTTCTCTTTACCTGTCCCCTGCAAACCATGGCCGCTTGCCCAGGAACTCAGAGTAGAGCTTCATCTTCTCAGGGAGACCCTTTAAGTACTCTAGCCTCTGTTTCTCCTGAAGTAGGGGGAATAAAAACCCGTCACCACCCTCCAATACAGGCTCCCTGGCAAAGAGTTTGACTTCACAGGAATGGAGGGGAGAGCATGCACCCCCTCAAGACTGGCCCTGAGGCAGCTTTCTGATTTTCAATGAGCTCATCACTGCTGATCAGAGCCCTCCAGGCACCAGGTCCCCACGTGTTGGAGGATGAGAAGTCAGATAGGAATGTTGTTATGACCTGTCCTATCACTTGGTTACCCTGTCCCCTTAAGAGATAAGCCCCGCCCACTCCCCCTTTCCATTTCTCTTCTGAAGAGGTGGCAGCTGCCCCTCACCCCCTCTCTCTCCTCCCCCACCTTTTTTTCTCTCCCCCTCCCATTTCTTTCCATAATCCACTAAATAAATTCTATACCCAAACTCTCTCTGCATGGTGTATCTGTCTGTCTCTTACTCGCCATAGTCTCCCACCCACCAAGGGGACCCGCCGAGGCTCGGGGGTCACCCACTGACCAGCCAAGGCCTCTGGCCCACCTTGGTCTCCCACCCGCCGCTGCCCCGCCTTGGGACACCGCGGCTTTAAAAAGAATAACAAATACAACACTTTCGTGGAATTCCTGGGGGTCAGACTCAGAGGTGCTTAGGAGGTGCCCACACACCTGTCACACTCTGGACTCAGATGGCCAGTGCCATCAAAGAAGCAAAACACTACATGCTCGAATGTTTAAAAACTGAAACTTCTAGCTTGTGGAATCCAAGCTGTATCCTAGAAGTGGTAGAAACTGACTCACAGTGGTTATTTGGCAAGATTCTGGAGTCATAGAGGCCACTTTTTGCTGGGATAAGTAGGGGCTTGGAGAATCAGCATGGCTAGACTCAAATGCAGATGTGACCAATACAGATGTGAACATAGGACTTTAACTCCAAACCCTGTCTTCCCCATCCACCGGTGGACTCACAAACTCAGGGCTGTAGCAGACCATCACAAGCTGGAAGCGAGTGTCCATGACCTGTTTCTCCAAAATGTCAATACGAATCCTCTCCTCCTCTGTCTCCCCACCTGCAGCACACACAGCAGAATCTCATCACACACACCAACACACACACACACACACACACACACGCGCGCGCGCGCGCGCACGCGCCAGACAAGCCCAGGGAGGTGACCACGATGCCCCACCCTGCAGCCTGCCCCACTCACACAGGTTGTGCTTGCGGCCAAGGTAGCGCAGGATGGCGTTGCTCTGAGTGATCTTGGTCGATCCATCAATTAAGTAGGGCAGCTGAAGAGACAAGCAGGGACAGTCAGATGGGATTTGAGGACCCTGCATTCCTTCTCTGCGTGAGGACAGACAGGGGGCCTGTCACTCAGTGTGCCTGGCACAGGAAACCCTCCACGAGCACAGTGCACACTGAATGGAAGAGCTGGGACACAGCCCATCACAGACACACTGCGCAGCCTCCAGGAATGGGAGCAGGAGAGCTGAAGCTCTGACCCCAACCCCCCTCAGTCAGGCAAGGAGAAGAGGTGAGGACGCCACACCTTCCCCAAACCTCCCCTTCCCTGCACCTACATTGGGAAAGTCCAGGCCCAGCTTGAATTTGTCATTCAGCCACTGGCTTCGGTCAAAGTCGGCTGCTGTAGTGGCAGGAGTTGAAAAAGAAATCCCACCCTCCTACAGGAGTCAGGCAAGCCCCCGCCCCCTCCCAGGCTGGGAATCTGCAACCTCACACTGAGTGTGTATTCCAACGTAACAGGAGGGAGGAGTGTCTGGAACTGTGGGCCCTGCAGGCCTAAGGTTTACAAGAAGTTTAGACAAATGCTAATTCACAAATAGAGAAAAAGTCATAGCCCTTCATTTTAAGACCAGACTGCCTTCTCAGGGTTTTTTGAAGGTCTAGTTGAACTCTAGTTCTAACTGAAAGAAGCCCGCAGGCCCAGGGACTCCTGAGGGCCACCAATCGGAAGTTAGGCAAGAGTCTAAGAGGGTGTCATTACCATTCCCCGTGGTGTATCTCTTCTCCTCATAGCTTGAATCAGTGTATTCCAAGAACAGGCGGATGGCATGGCACAACTAGAAGATATGGCTGATCAGAGAGGCACACCCCTGACTATGCCTCTATATTTTAATCCCTACCCTTGATCTAACAGTCCGCACACGTGGTGGGGACGGGAAGAGGGAGAGAGACTAATCTCAAACATCTAGAGTTCTGAGAAGTACAGGTTGTGGAATCCAGCAAGACCTTACAAAGGGGGATCCATTTCCTGCACTGGCTGCCAACTACTCAGCACATTCCCGCCCGCCCGACGTTCCCATCGCACTCGGCTGTCAGACCCCGCTCTCACCCCACGGATATCCCAGTAACCCAGTGTCATGGGCATGGTGCTGGTGCTTTCTGGCTTCAGCGGAGCTGTGTAAACAGTGACAGCACGCTAGTGCGCCAGGAGAGAAGCAGCGGCACTGGTAAAGAGCCCTCTCCTTTAGGTCCCGCCCCCTCTTTCTCCGCCCCGCCCCGCCCTGCCCCGCCCTGCTCCGCCCTGCTCCGGTTAAGAGGCTCTCGCCAAGGTCTTCTCTCAGCTTCCAACCCTAAACCCAAGTACAACAAGGCGGAGTCAAATCTAAAGTAGCTTCATCAGTATGACCTCTTTCATAAGGTTTGGAGACGACCCGTAAAGCCTGTCGATGGCTCTGCAGGCCCCGTCCCTGCCTGCGCCGCGCCGCGGCCTCCTTCTCTCCCCATTCCTCAAGCTGTCAGTGCTCCCAGAGAGAGGCCATATGTTGAAAAACGCAATGATCTCTCCTTCTGTCCTCTACCCTTATCACTAAGCCTGTTGCTAGTCCAAAACAGGACACCCCCAACGAAGAGTTTAGTCCTATCCCTGGAATGGCAGGACTTTGGCCAATTTGAAAAACAAACTTAAAAGGAATGATATCGCTCCTTTCAGTAGGAACAATAAAATGGACCTACCCAAGGACAAAGGGCAGGCAGATTATCAAGTGGTTTCGGTGTTTGGTATCTCGGTTGTGTTTGCAACTCTGGACACTGAGGGCACTGCAAATCTGAGAGACACTCCCAACCCCACTCCGCTGCCACCTTCACAGCCACAGAAGGCAGTAGACTGCCATTGCTTCACCCTTACCACCAAGAGGCCAACTGGAAGGACAGAGCTCACAAGTTGAAGTATGCTCCGATGGTAGAGCATGTGTTCCAAGGGAACAGGCACCTCTCCTGCTTCCAAGGGACAGCAGAATGCTGTCCAGGGGGGATCCTTGGAGAACTTTGCACAGGACCCAGAGAACCCAAGGCCAGATTTTCAGCTGTCAGGGTCCCTGACTTACGTGTGTCTGGGTGTAAGAGGAAAAAGGCTCAAGTAACATTTCAAAAGGATAACGTTCTATCAAGGGCCAGTCTACTTCCTTGAAGGTAAGATTGTTTCAAAATCAAGAGGTGTGTGATAATTGAACTTTAGGTGACTTTGTCCGGATTAAAGGAAATGGCGAGACAAAATGAATAACGAGGAAAGATGACCCAGACCTTACAAATCGAAGGGCAAAGCTATTGCTCTGCAGAAAGTATCTTTTGGAGAATTAACAGCAGTTAGGACTTCAGGGTAGGGTGTAAGCATTCCTGGAACAGGTAGAAGCTATCTCAGCACTATGGGCAAAGAAACCACATACCCTGTGGGTCTTTGTGAAGCCTAGAGCTCAGAAACCATGTCATGGGACTAGTGAAATGCAGTCCTGTGGCAAATCCTCCCCACTCAGGTCACTAAGCTATAGGAGGAGCCTACCACCCCAAAGTAAATTCTCACATGGCTTTCCCCAGGTCACTGCCTACTATAAGACACAAGTACATGTGCACACACATATGATGTAGGTGGGTCTTCTATCTGTCTGTTGCTTTCATTGGTTAATTAATAAAGAAACTGCTTGGCCTGAACATAGGTAGGCAGGGAAGACAGAACTGGTTCTGGGAGGAAGAAAGTAGGGTCAGAGAGAGCCGCCGCCATGAAGCTGCCAGGTCAGACATGCTGAATCTTTCATGGTAAGCCACGAGCTCATGGTGACATACAGATTATTAGAAATGGGTTGAAGTCAAGATGTGAGAGTTAGCCAGTAAGAGGCTGGAGATAATGGGCCAGGCAGTGTTAAAAAGAATACAGTTTCCATGTAATTATTTCGGGTATAAACTAGCCAGGGAGCCGGGATCCCAGTGGGAACACAACCCACTGCTCTTTTGCAACACACATATATGCATGGGTCTCCAGATCATTGTTAACTATTCATGTGCTGGATAGTTTATACCAACTTGAAAAGTTAGGGTTGTCCGAGAAGAGGGATCCACAACTGGGGGGAAGAATGCCTCCATAAGACTGGCCCTATAGGCAAGACTGTGGGGACTTATCTTGATTAATGATTGATACGGGAAGCCCACTCCACGAGAGTAAGAAGTGCAGGCTCTGGGCTGATGGTCTTGGGTGCTATAAGAAAGCAGATCGAGCAAGCCATGGAGAAAAAGCCGGAAAACTGCACCCCTTCATGGCCTCTGCATCAGCTCCTGCCTCCAGGTTCCTGCCCTCGTTTCCCTCGGCGATGGACTGTGATGTAGAACTGTAAGCTGAAATGAACCCTTCCTTTCTGAAGCTGCTTTTGGTCTTGATGCTTCCTCACAGGAGCAGAAACCCTAACTAAGACAGGGCAGGCACTGCCTTCATAATTATGAGAAGGAGATATAAAATTCCTGGATCTAATTGAGGAAATAGTTCTTAAGAAAAACTCTAACATGAAATAAAATACAAATCTTAAAAATACAAACCAACGGTCTGGAGGGGTGACTCAATAGTTAAGAGTACTTGCTGATCTTCCAGAGGATCCAGGTTCAATTCTGGACGCCCACAAGGCAGCCCACAACTGTCTGTAACTCCAGTTCCAGGAGTTACAACACCCTCTTCTTACCTCCACAGGCAAAACATCCATATATCTAAAATAAATTTAAAATATATTGAACAAATACTGGTATTTATCCACTTCGCCCTTCCTTACTACATTGAAAAAAAAGCAGTTGTTGATGTCTTCCCACAGAGTGGGCCCCGTGTGCAGCATGGCCCTTCTGTAGACTGCAGTGATTCAGGAAATGTGAGGCACACCATTCTGTTTCCATACTCTCAGAAGAATGGAGAGGAAGGCAAGGGCAACACAAGAGGAGGAGCTACAGTGGCCAAGGTCTCCTCTGGAAATTTCTTTGCAGTCTCTGAAATATCACTCATCTAAACTTAGAAAATCCAAAATCCAAATCAACATTTTCTTTTTTTAAAAAAAAACAAACAACCTCTGTTGTCTGTGATCTTTTTTCTCTCATTTTTATTGACATTTATACATTTCTCTCACTCCCTTTCCTTCCTCTCCTCTCCCCTTCTACCCTCTCCCTGCCCCTCATGTTCACAATTTTCTCAGATCTTGTCTTTTTCTCTTTCCAAAGTGGATCCATGTATATCTCTCTTTGGGTCCTCTTTGTTGTCTAGGTTTTCTTGGGTTGTGGACTTTAGGCTGGTTATTCATTGCTTTATGTCTAATATCCACTTATGAGTGAGTACATATTATATTAATCTTTCTGGTTCTGGGTTGCCTCATTCAGTATGCTTTTTTTTTTCTAGTTCTGGTCATTTGCTTGCAAATTTCAAGATGTCATTATTTTTTACCACTGAGTGGTACTTCATTGTGTAAATGTACCACCTTTTCTTTATACATTCTTCAGTTGAAGGGCATCTAGATTGTTTCCAGATTCAGGCAGTTATGAATAATGCTGCTGTAAATATAGTTAAGCAAATGTCTTTGTGGTATGATTGAGTATCCTTTGAGTATATGCCCAAAGTAATATTGCTGGGTCTTGAGATAGATTGATTTCTAATTTTTTGAGAAACTGCTATACTGATTTCCAAAGCAGTTGTACAAATTTGTATTCCCACCAGCAATGGAGAAGTGCTCCCCTTACTCTACATCCTCTCCAGCATAAACTGTCATTAGTGTTTTTGATCTTGGCCATTCTGACAGGTGTGAGATGGTATATCAGAGTTGCAAAACAACATTTTCTTAAATTTAAGAATAAGAAAATAGTATGTGAATCATAAGATATTGTCAATCTGGAATTCAGTAAAAGAAATTTCCCACATGCTTCAGATATTAAGAATAAGGCAAAACAAAGTTTTTCAGAAAGCAAAAAAAGCAACAAAACATGATAGAAAACAAGAAATAGTTCAAGAAGGAAAACAGGGAAACTTTTTTTTTAAAAAATGTTAGTTTTTATTTATTTTTATTTTATGTGCATAGGTGCTTTGCCTGCATGAATGTCTGTGCCCCACATGTATGCAGTACCCTCAGAGGCCAGAAGAGGATGTTGGATCTTCTGGAAGTGAAGCTACAAATGACTATGAGCCGCAAGGTGAATGCTGGGAATTGAACCCAGATCTTCTGAAAAAGCAGTCAGTGCTCTTTGAAGGGACTCTGGCCAACTCAAGCGTGACAGGCATGGCTCTGGCAGGCCTTTCCCTTCTCCCTGATTCTCTCTGTCTTGCTAAAATCATTAGATTGCCTTCCTAAGGCTAACTAACAAGGCCTATTCTCTTATTTGGCCAAACACCGTCTTTCATCTCCTGTGGCAACAAGGGTCTTCTACTGTTTCTGTCAGTCCCTGAGAGTGAACATTGGCCTAATCAGTCTCTGCTGACACAGCCCTGTTTACAGCAGGCTTCTGCTAGATTGATCTTGGATTCTGTTACACGTTGTCAATTTTTCTTTGTATTTAATGACTGCTCTTGACCTGTTGCAGATGTTTCAAATGTAATAAAATTTTATCAGAAAAATATTTCACAGTGTGACACAGAGGGCTGACTCTGCTCTCCCTGCCCTTTGCACTGAGAAGGGATGAGGGAGGGATCTCTGGGCGGTTTTCTCAAACAAATCTTACCATATTTTAAAAAATGCATTTTAAAAATACATCTTATAATGCCTTCTTAGTATTTCTGTCTCATAAAAACACATTATAAACTCTTTTCTCAATGGATCTCTCTTAGGCACAAGAGAGAAAAAAAATGTTTTGACTTTCAAATTGTTTGTGCTCTTGAATTTGGGGCATAATTGGTCTCTTTTTCTATGGACATCTTTTGAATTCCTGCATATCTTGCTATTTTGACTTTCCTTCTCTGAGGGGATACACAGTGTGTTGAGACTTTGTGTACAGAGGATCTGATTGAATGAACGAGGCCCCAAAATATGGCTGGGAAAAAAAATATGAGTAGCAACTTGATATGGTATGTCTTTCTGTACACTGTGAATATGTGCTTCTCTTAGGTTGATAAATAAAGCTGCTTTGGCCTGTGGCAAGGCAGGATTGAGTCAGGCAGAAAATCTAAGCAGAGATACAGGAAAAGAAGGACAGAGTTTGGGACATATCAGCAGCCACCCAAGGAGCAATATGCCAAAGCACTACTGGTAAACCATGGACCACTTAGCAATACACAGACTAATAGAAATGGGTTAACTTAAGATGTAAGAGCCAGATAATAACAAGTCTGAGTCACTGACTAAGCATTTACAAGTAATATTAAGCTTCTATGTGGTTATTCAGGAACCTCCGATTACAACTCTTTTTTATGTTTGTTTTCAGACAGATGTAAGATTTATTACTGAACTACTGATTTAGTAGGTACAGGTGTAGATGGAAGTTTCTGTCCTGCTCTATTCTGCAGCCATTCAGTCCCAACAAAACACACAGAGGCTTATATTAATTATTAACTGGTTGGCCTATTAGCTCAGGCTTATTATTACTAGCTCTTACAACTTAAATTAACCAATAATTTTTATTTATGTTTAGCCACTTGGCTTGGTACCTTTTCTCAGTGTAGCATTTTCACCTTGCTTTCTCTGTATCTAGGTGGCAACTGCAGACTGAGCCTTTTCTCTTCCCAGAATTCTCTTAGTCTGGTTGCCCTACCTATACTTCCTGCCTGGCTACTCTTCAATCAGCATTTTATTAAACGGATACAAGTGACAAATAATTACAGGGTACAATAGCACTATCCCACAGCATACAGAAGAGTACCATCAAAGCCCTCTGGAATGCCAGGCTCACCACTTGTCCAGGGGACAATGCCTGGGGACATATTTGACCTCACAGCTATCAGAAATTAGCAGTTTCTCAGCAACCATGTCTTCAAATTCATCTGCATTAAACTTGGTGATGCCCCACTTCTTTGAGATGGGAATCTTCTGGTAGTCAGGAAACTTGAACTTGGCTCGATGAAGAGCCTCAATCACATGTTCCTTATTCTGTAGCTTGGTGTGGATGAACATGATGACCTGGCCAATGTGAACTGTGGTCATTGTGCCCTGGGTCTTACTAAAGTTACCACACATACCTGTCTGGAACCAAATTGGGGACAGAATTGAGATCAGAGACTTGAATAACTGCCAGAAAATTGCAGTCCCGTAGGGCTATCCATATAGGTAATAAGTTACATATACTACCAAGGGGGCTGCTGTAGTCATTGCATGCCAGGCCCCCATGGGGAAAGGGACCTGGTCAGCTCAATGAGCTGCAGTTTGTTGTTACCAAATTGCACTTGTGTGAGATGAGGAAATCATTTAGTCTCTCGCCTTGTGTTAGTCATTTGAGTTTTGACTGAAAGCATTGTTTTCTCATTGGAGAGCTTGATTCTTTTGATCTTTTAAAATATTTCTTCTTTGAAAAATTGTTTTCCTTTTTCAAGATTAAACTCAGGGCCCGGCACATACTAGGCAAGTGTTCTACCTGACAGAATTCCAATCCCATCCCATTCTTGCTTGTTTGGGTCTCACATGTAGATAGCAGTTAAAGTTTAAACACACCTCTGGTCTTAAAGTTAGCTTCATTCTTAGAATATGACCGCAACTTTTGTTTCATTCTTTTCGTCTGGGGATGAAATGAGCTATAGACTCAAGAGAGAAACCATTTAGGGTCTGGGGATGTATCTCCACGACAGAGAACACACCAACATGGATGAGTTCCTGGGTTCAGTCTCTAGCAAGCCCACCTCAAACCCTCTTGTCAGGACATTTAAAAGACAAACCATTTGTGCAGGTGTAGCAGTCAGTTTTCTGATGCTTTAGCAAGACACCTGAAGTAATCAACTTGAAACGATTGAAAGGTGCATTTTTGGTTCAGTTTGGGATGTCTTTGCTCATGGTCCACAGCCCACCGCTTTGGGACCGTGCAGCAAGGCAGTCTATTACAGTATGAGCATGTGACAGAGGAAGCTCCTTCGCCTTAAGGCTGAAAATGGGGGAGGGGGAAGGAACGGAGTCCCACAGTCCCTTTTGAGGCCATCTTGCTATTTCCTAAGACCTCCCACTATATTCTACCTCTTGAATTTTCCACCAGTCCTCAGTCACGCCAAGCCAAGAACCACACCCTTAATATGTGGACCTTTGGAGAACATTCCAAATCAAAACTATAGAACCACTCTAAATTTAAACCAAAGAACTTTTTTGTCTTGTTTTATTGAAATGGGATCTCACACACACACACACCCCAAGCTGATCTTAAACTCACATAATATAAAATATCTTGGTATAACTCTAACCAAACAAGTGAAAGATCTGTATGACAAGAACTTTAAATCTTTGAGGAAAGAAATTGAAAAAGACACCAGAAAATGGAAAGATCTCCCATGTTCTTGGGTAAGTAGAATTAACATAGTAAAAAAAAAAATCTTACCAAAAGCAATCTAAAGATTTAATGCAATCTCCAGCAAAATCCCAGCAAAATTCTTCACAGACCTCAAAAGAACAATACTAGACTTCATATGGAAAAACAAAAGACCCAGGATAGTCAAAACAATCCCGTACAATAAAGAAACATCTGGTGGCATCACAAATCCCTGACTTCAAACTCTACTACAGAGCTACAGTAATGAGAGCAGCTTGGTATTGGCATAAAAACAGACAGGAGGACCATTGGAATCAAATCGGTGAACAGGATATCAGTCCATATACCTATGAATACCTGATTTTTGACAAAGAAGCTAAAACTATAAAATGGAAAAAAGGAAGTATCTTTAGCAAATGGTGCTGGCATACCTGGAGGGCGACATATAGAAGAATATAAAAAGATCCATACCTATCGCCATGCACAAAACTCAAGTACAAATGGATCAAAGACCTCAACATAAAGCCAACAATACTGAATCTCACAGAAGAAAAAGTGGGAAGTAAACTTGAACGCATTGTCACAGGAGACCACTCCTAAATATAAATAACCCCAGTAGCACAGACACTGAGAGAAACAATTAATAACTGGGACCTTCTAAAACTGAGAAGCTTCTGCAAAGCAAAGAACAAGGTCAATAAGACAAAACAACAGCCTACATAATGGGAAAAGATCTTCACCAACCCCACATCAGACAGAGGTCTGATCTCCAAAATATACAAAGAACTTAAGAAACTGGACACCCAAATCCTAAATAATACAATTAAAAAAATGGGGTACAGACCTAAACAGAGAACTCTCAACAGACAAATCTCAAATGACCAAAAGACACTTAAAGAAATGCTCAACATCTTTAGCAATCAGAGTAATGCAAATCAACATGACTCTGAGATTCTATCTTACACCTGTCAAAATGGCCATGATCAAAAACATTGATAACAGCTTGTGCTGGAGAGGATGTAGAATAAAGGGAACACTCCTTCATTGCAGGTGGGAGTGTAAACTTGTACAGCCACTTTAGAAATCAGTATAACTTTTTTTTTCCCCAGAAATTTAGGAATCAATCTACCTCAAGACCCAGCAATACCACTTTGGAGCATATACCCAAAGAATATTCAATTATAGCACAAGGACATTTGCTCAACTATGTTCATAGCAGCAATATTCATAATAGTCAGAACCTGGAAACAACCTAGATGCCCCTCAACCAAAGAATGGATAAAGAAAATGTGGTACATTTACACAATGGAATACTACTCAGTGGTTAAAAAAAATGACAACTTGAAATTTGTAAACAAATGGACAGAACTAGAAAAAAAAAACATACTTATGTAACCCAATCCCAGAAAGACAAATATAGTATTCATTCACTCATAAACTTTTATTAAGCATAAAGCGAAGGATAACCGGCCTACAGTCCACAACCCCAGAAAACCTAGACAACAAAGAAGATCCGAAGAGAGACATACAGGGATCCACTTAGGAAGGAGAGAAAGACAAGATCTCCTGAGTAAATTGGGAGCATAGTGGGCAGGGGGAGGGTAGAAGGGGAAGATAGGAAGGAAGAGGAGTAGGAAAAATGTATTGCTCAATAAAAACAGTTAAAAAAAATACAAAAAAGATAGAGTCCAAAAATAGCTGAATAGATAAAGAAAATGTAGCATGCAAACACACACACACACACACACACAGAGAGAGAGAGAGAGAGAGAGAGAGAGAGAGAGAAAGAGAGAGAGAGAGAAATAGAGTTTGATTCCTGAACTTACAGATACTGCCACTGTGCCTTGACAGTTGAGGCCTACAGGATCGAGCAGAATCCAAAACACTTTCAATCTTTCTAAAGAAGATGATGTCCAACAAAATGCTGTGAGAAAACCCTCAAACTAAGAAAGTAAAAAGCCCAAGACCAATTTACCCAAGAGTTAAAATCTTTTTACTCCACATGTCCTGCAACACACATGCTGACGTACTGATCTGAAGAAACACACGCTAAGAAAAGCGAGGAGCCTGAGGAATATGCTAAACTTTTAACACAAGTCAAATAAAAATAATTCTTAAAAATGCCAGGAACAGATTGTCAAACGACGTGGGCTTTGGTGAACTTCCGCGTCTGAGTCCGGTCCAGTCCAAACCAAATCTTTAAGAGTAACAAATAAATGACCAAACCTTGGGGTGGGGGAATCAAAGGTCTTTGTCCTACAAATTGGTTCACTACAAAGACAGAAATATACCTCTAAACACTTACCCTCTTTTCAGAATAGTACTTTCAGGTACTATTAAAATTTAAAAAAATAAATAAAAGGAGCCGTAAGATGGCTAAGTGTATTTGCTACCAAGATTAATGACCTGAGTTTAATCCCTGGTAATCCACACGGTGGAGGGAGAGAGCCTAGCCCAGTGGGTTACCCTCTGATTCCACACGCCCACTGTGCCACTAAGTCTGCTTTGCCCTGTCCTTAAAATTGTATAAATGAGATTAAAGCCTAAATAGAAGGTCAGGGATGTGGTTGTCTAAACAGTGCCTGTCAAGATGTCCCAGCTGCTAGTGACTCCATGTCTGGAATCAGTCGTCCTGAAAGGTGGTCTGACAAGCTATTGGAACTGTGTTATAAAACCTGTGAGAAAATCTCTTTTCTAGGAAGAGATTTCTTCCCACTGTCTGGTGCCAGGCTTCAGCCTTTTCCTTCTCCCAGTAGGAGATTCCTGGAGAAAATTCTAGCTTCTTGGAGTTCATCATTTCAATAGTCTGAAAGCCAGACTGAGGGACACAGTGTCTCATTAGAATTCACTCATTTCTTCCAGGCTGGTAGTAAGGATTTCCACAGGGAGAGGAGTTTTCAAGGTGGCATTGTTAGCTTGCTCTGTCCTTGTGTGACGAGCATCCCAAAGAACACTGATGTCAGAGGCGCACAGGAGGCCGGTTCTCATGCAGATAAAACCAATTTGTTCCAGTTCCCAGGAGGTCTGAGCGGGAGTCAATGACCTCCTAGATAGTCCTTATCTGAACATCCTGGTCTTGGCCCACTTTCAATGGAGGACATGGTGTTAAATGTTAAATGCCCTTCTTTCTTCACGCACTGTACATCACCAGCTAGGAAAATTTTTTTTTTTTTTTTTTTTGATCTTAGATGAAGATTTTTCATGTGGCTGTGGTGAATTGTTGACTGAACGTAACCGTCTCTCACCTCTCACGCCTTTAGCCTCTAGAGTGGCCTGGGGTTTCTGTCATTGATTGATCCTGACGTCAATAATATTAAAACAGCCAGCACATAGAGCTTGGGATGCAGTTCCAAATAAGAGGACCCAGGAAGGCATATGATGCCTAGAAGACACTGTAAAGAAACTATGGAAGCATCGAAGGGCTTTGGGGCTTCTCAGATGGCTGAGGGGGTTGACGTTAAGTGCTAAAACCTGGGAGCTCTAATTCGTTTCTTCATAAACACATCACTGCCCAGTGCCTTGGAATACATTTTTTACAAAGCGTAGGAATTGTAATTACCAGAAGCTAATATTATTTGAGGAGAGGACACTAGAGAGCACGCAGAGAGTGGCAGGGATCCCGGGAGATAATCCTGTCTCACACTGCTGGCATTGGAGTGAAAATCTCAGCTCTGAGTCCCCGAGCGCTCAGGGCGGCTGAGCTTGTTCTAGAGGAAATGATTTGAGCTAGCCCTCCTCCAGGTCAGGTGTGCATGCAAAGCCAAGGGATGAGCCTTCCTGAGAAGGGCTTGAAAGTGTGATGTTTACAAACACCAAAGCATACAATTTAGCTTTCAAGAAAAAAAGATCCCATAAAAAGAAAAATCATAAAAAAAAAAAAAGACCTGGGTAGCGCCACACATCTTTAATTCCTGAACTGGGAGAGGCAGGCAAATCTCTAGGCCAGCCTGGTCTACAGAGCAGTTCCAGGATAGCCAAGGCTACACAGAGAAATCCTGTCTCAAAAAAACAAGAAGAAAGAAAGAAAGGAGGGAAGGAGGGAGGGAGATAGAGAGAGAGGAAGGAAAGAAGGAAGGAAGAAAGGAAGAAAGGAAGAAAGGAAGAAAGGAAGAAAGAAAGAAAGAAAGAAAGAAAGAAAGAAAGAAAGAAAGAAAGAAAGAAAGAAAGAAAGAAAGAAAAGCTATGGAATAAGAAGGCTGAAACCCTTGGACATGTTTCCTTTTTCTGCTATCTATATGGCATGGCTTACTTTATAGATAAAACAGTTTGTTTAGTATGATATGATCTAGTAGTAATAGTTCCTTGTTCTTTATTATGAAGAGTATGACTATTTCATTTCATCTTACAAACCAAACACGTTTTTATCTGCTGTTTACAGAAATGGGCATCACCCATGTTCCTCTTTATTAGGTTTTAGTCAAAGGTAACAGCACTAACTAATAACCTCTTATCTTTGGGAAGATAAAATGTATTTTTCTCCTGACAGAAAACATATGTTAAATATGTTATGAATTTAAACTCCAATACTGAAATCTAGATGATCAGTGTTTGTTCACCCACTGCAGTAAAATAAAATGATCTGTGTGGGGGTTTTTTTGTTTTTGTTTTTGTTTGTTTAATTCTTAAGCAGAAAGAGTTCTTTTTTAAAACTTACCTTAAAATTAAGTTATGGAAATTCCCTATTTCCACTAACTTTTTATAGTTAAGATGGAGGGGACTTAGTCTATGATTCATGAATCTTCAACTGAATTTTAACTACTTGAGAACTGGTGGCCAGCATGTAGGGGACCAGACTAGACACTACCCTGGAAAGAGGAGTTACCTGAAGGGAGGCCCTGAAAACTGTCTTGTCAGGCTGCACATATGGAAGGAGAGATGGAGAGTTGGGCATGGGGGAAAGGCGAGGCAGCCTGGTCCTCTAGGATACAGGGTAGGGAGGAGTAACTCTTTAGTCAGAAAATTGCCTCTGTGCAGTCTTCGGCAGGCTGCCCCAGGTCCAGGCACCTCCTCAAGTGACTGTGGAGATGGAGGAAGTCCCACCATCTTTAGTCTGCAAGAGAAGAAAGCAAAACTGCCCAGGCTGTTAAATGTATCTGAACAGGTAGACACGACAGGGGAGGGCGCGGCAGGGAGATGGTGGTCTAAGTCTCCGCTAAGCCAGACCAGGGAACCAGGAGCTCAGATTTCCCCCGCGCCAGAAATGGATGTCCTCCATGAACAAAGATCGCAGTTTCACACTCCCCACCTCCCATCAGATCTAAGTTCCGATGCATCCATCTACCCGCCTCGATGGTCAGGATGTTTCCTCGCTACTCCGTCTCCTCCTTCGGGCTAATCACTTCTGCAAACAGCCTCACATACACAGCAGAAGAATACTTCACAACTATGCGGCCACCCGTTTGTCCAGTCAGGTAAGACAAAAAAAAAAAAAATTAAGCATCTTATTTGTGATAGAAAACCTGACCCTGAATATCAACTAATAACACTGAGCTATAGGGGAAGAGTAGATCTGAACTGCGAGCAGCTCATCTTTGAACTGTTGCCTAAGCCCAGGCAGCTGTTGGATAAGCAGAGTTTTACACAGGGAGACTCACAGGCCTTGATCCATCAAGTGGAAACGGTACGCGCAGTAACAATTAGCCAAGAATGAAGGGGGAAAGCATCAAAGAGTCACTATAAACTTCAAAGGTTCCGTGAAGTGGAACGATGGACTCCAAGGGCTTTGTTGACACATGAAAGGGGCCACATGTCTTCCTGGTGACGTGTGTAAAAGTATTCGTAGAACAGGCACACAATCTCTTATAACACCACACAGCTGGTCTTTCCCTATACCTCAGACTGTATCCTTTAGAGACCATCGAAAATACAGGAACCAAAAAAAGGAAGATGATACATTTAAAGAGCGCCATACTGGTGTAAGGAAAACTAAAATGTTAGAGGTGCCCAGTAGCATGAAAAGGATTAGGAAAATAGTACTTTATCTATAGGAACAAATACTAGATAACAGCTAAGTCTCCTGAAAAAACATGTAAGCAGAATGCTGATATGTTCCACTTTTAAAAAATATACACCACGGGTGTGGGGACAGGGGCTAGAGAACGGCTTATTAAAGTGCTGGGTATACAAGCAGGAGGACCTGAGTTCAGATTCTAGTACACACTTTAATAAACCAGGCTTGGCCTGGGTACTTGGAATCCCAGTGCTGGGAGACAGAGGCAAGAGGGTCCTAGAAGTTCACTCACCAGCCATTCTAGCCAAACAGGGCTTCAGATTCAGGCAATGACCCTGTCTCAAAACTTAAGGTGCAGAGCAATAGAGAAAGGCGCCCATTGTTGATCTCTGGTCTCCACATATTCACGTACAGACACTTGCAACTAAACACACATGTGTGCACATACATCACAGAGAGAGAGAGAGAGAGAGAGAGAGAGAGAGAGAGAGAGAGAGAGAGAGAGAGAAGCTTATGATCTTTCTTTTCTTGCTTGGGCAAGGGGTTCAAGACAGGACTCTGTGTGTGCTGGGCAGATACTCTACCAATGAGCAACACAGCCAACCCCAATATGTTTTAAGTACAAGGTTAAAGAAAGAATGAGCAGAACCTATAGGGAGCAGAGGAAGCCCGGAGTGAACAAAGTCCCGAGCGAATGTTATTTTGGCACAGGCACAGCTACATAGAGGACTACAAGACCTTGGACCCATGGGACTATTGGCAGAACCACTGCCCATATGGCCCAGGCTCAAGAAGAATGACAAAGCTTTTCTTGGGAGTCGGAGTATTTATGAGCAATTGATCAGTGCGTGCAAAGACTAGCAACTGCAGCTTCTTCTTCCTGGACGTTCACAGCCTAAGACTGCATGATTATAGGGACCTCCTATCTAGATTAGCTAACCCTATCCCCACTCCTGTGCTCTATCTAATAAACAAGCTGATTACCCAGGTTGTGGTGGTGGCAGACCCTGACCAGAGCCTAGCTTCACTATATGTGTGTCTGTTCTTTCTTCACTCCCTCGCTGCCTCTAGTCAGGGTCCTGGGCCCAAGCCACACTAATCCTGGCAAGAACATATGTGTACATGATTAAAGCAGGCATTACTAAAAGGCAAGAATGATTGTGTGATGTCACAATGAAGTGACATCACTAAATAGCCATTCATCAAGTCCCTACTATGTTCAAGGTATTTTCTAGGTGGTTAACACTTAAAATACTAGTGAACAAGCAACCAAAATACATGCCATTTTGCCATTTTCATCCACGGACAGAAGCACACAAGAAACGCGAACGGTAAGATATACAATGTGCATATTTTCCACTAATGTGTAACTCCCACGAAATACATGTACGGCTCTTAAGTGTATGCCTGTGTGACTTTGCTATCTGTATTCTTTGTGTAATTACCAGTCAGATCTAGATAAGGAGCATTTCTAGCTCTCCACAAGTTCCTGTCAATAAACAACCCTGCCAAAGTCAACATGCATTTGACCCAATCACACTTCCTATCAAAGTGGAATGATAAAGAATGCACTTTCTATGTATGTGGGTCATCATCAAGTCATTGTTAGCATTAGTCAACATTATGTCACCGAGATGCATGCGTGCTGTGGTGTAGAACATTGCCACATTTTCTTAAATTATGATATTCTATTTCATTACATGTTAATGACTTTATATTAATACACTACACTTGATTTATTAATTTTCTACTTAAGAAATTTAAAACTAAGCTGTTTCCCACATTCTTGCATAAGTGTTTCACAGCTTCTGGAAGACCAAAGCCCAGGGAGACAGTCTTGGGTGAAAGGTCACTACTGCTCAACTCTTTACCACTGTCAACATTCCAAAGTGGTTATACACAAATATACACAAGTTCCATTACTTCATAAATTGCCAGTGATTGCCAGCCTGTTGGATCCTGGTCATCCTAGTGGGTCTATGCTAGGATGTTACAGTGTTTACAGTCACTGGTGTTTGTTGTGATTTTACGGGCTAATTAGACCACTTGGATGTTCACTTTTAGGAAATGCCTGTTCAAGCCTTGGTCTGTTTTGCAAGTTGTTTTTCTGGTTGTATTGTTTTTTGGATAAGAGGTCTTTGTTGAGTAGCCACATTCTCCCAACTGAGCCTGGACTGAATGCCTACCCATAAAGAAGCTCATTCTGGTGCCATACATGGGAATCGCTGAGACCCTGAAGAAAATCTCCTGGGGACTCGCTCTTTGGTGTGGTTTTAAATCGCTTTGGGAGTGTGTGATGCAAATGAAGAACTGGTGAGGAAAACATTCAGAGGAGACAAAGCTTCACACTAACAATGTGTATAAAAGAATGTCCCACGGCCACATGAAGCAACACAAAAGCCAAACTGGCAGTTGACTTAGAGACCTCGGAAGACCAAAGAGACGGCCTTTAGTATTGAAGATCGTCTACAAGGGGTTTTGAATCTGTTGGAATCAGGCTTCTCGTCAGCTGTCTGTTGCCATGACAAAATACCAAACAAAAACGACCCAAGGGGGGGAATGATTTATTCCAGTTCATGGTTCAGGAGCTACAGTTCAAAGGGACAGGGAAGGCGGGCAATAGGGCTGAGTCACAGACGCAGTGATAAGTGCACAGCTTGCTCAGAGATACAGACAGCACGCAGAACAGGGGCTCGGCTACAATGGTCAAAGCCTATGCTCCTAGCAACCTACCTCAGATAGACTCCCCCCCCCCCCAACACCTGCCAGAGAGCCCACAGTTGTCCAAAGTGGTCATCAGTTGGGAACCAAGTATCCAAACACATGAGCCTGTAAAGGGCACTTTAGCTTTAGGGTACTTTGATCACGGAAAGGAGTAGCGATGGTTTAAAGAGCCTATGTGGAGCAGGAATTGGATGAGAAAAAGAAGATAACTGTGAGACTTGGGAAAGGGAAAGAAAGAAAGAAGAAGGAAAAGGTGGCTTTGGGGCTGCAGGGGTCCTGGCTGCTCCCGGGGGGCTCCTTGCAATCCAAAGAAATCTGGCAACTTAATCATACATCCCACCCAGCCAAGGCCCTACTTGCTGCCCCACGTGGCCATCTTTGTGAAGACAGGTCTTGGGAGGAAGCGGCTAGTCTTCATGTATTCTGAGATCTTCTTCAGGCCCTGTGAGCGAGAAGGATGGAGCAGGAGCTCAGGTCAGCGGCCCCACTGGGATAAGCAGCCCCACGCCAGGAACAGCTGTCCCCGTAGGCTCTAGTATTAGAGTTCTGAATGGGGAACTCGTCAGTTTCCTATAAAGACTCTATCACAAGCTTCGTACCCATAGAGATTATGTATATGCTATTCTGTCTATGTATTGTTACATATATGCTCAGATCACCCACTTGATAATCCAAGATCAGTCTCACTGTGCCTACATGTTAACAAAAGTTGAGGTCCAGAGGTGTTAGGTGGCTCTCTCCTGCTCACACAGCTGATCCCTGGTACAGGACCTGAGTCAGCTTGGCTCTAGGGCTCCCATTCTGTGTACTCTCGCAGGACACCCCATCACCCCCTGTCTTCACAGACATGCTCCTTTTCCACAGGGAACATCCTCCTGGCTGGTTTACACAGAAAATACCTGGAACAGTACAAGGAGGTCCAGAACAGGCCAGTGCAGCACACCAGAGAGCCCAGATCTCAACAACTGACCTGGCAAACTCTGGATGAAGTGCCCAAGGGGAGGAGGGGCAGCCTGGAATGTTGAGTCAGTTCTAATCACTCCTGAAAGTAGAGGTCCAACCTGTTCTATGTGGAACCTCAGGCCAATCTCACTGTGCCCCAAGCTGCCTCATAATCAGCCCTGCTATATACAGAGACTGTGCAAAGGGATGCTGGGTGTGTTTTGTTCCATCTTATCGGTAGGGCCAGCACAGATAATCCCTACAGTGTTCAGAGACCTACAGCTGACTGTTATCAAGGGGGTGGGAGCTGCAGCCCTCGCTACCGCTGCCGTGGCCACAGCAGCTCCAAGGCCACTGCATCAGGACCAGAGTCAGAGCTGGTAAAAACTAGCTGAGATGCTGTATCGCTTGATTTAAGGAGATGCCAGACTAGAAACCCACTGTCCCACCGCCTGCAGTTGCCAAGTCTCGGAAAGGAGAGATTATGTGGGTGTTAAGGAGAGTCCGGGGGACTCATGCAGTGAGGCCCAAGCTTCGATCCCCAGCACCCAGCTGACACCATGTCTGTTAGGTCCCCATCTCTCTGCCATACTCAGTCTCTGAGTGGAGTTCTTTCCATGTTTCAGTGGGCCTGACACTGAATCTCATATAGAGGAGAAGGTCAGTAATAGGAGAGAAATTAAGAATATGAATACAAAATGGCTTCATCGAGACATGGTAAAAGGGAAGAAAAGCCCCACACCGTGCCACACTTTAGGATAAAACTCTGAATAGGGCCCCCACACACTCTCAAATCTAGCACACACACAAAAAAAAAAAAGAAAAGGAAAAGAAAAAACCAGCCCTGGGTTTGGCATGTACTCAGATTGGGATCAAATCAAGGGAAGCGTCCTGAAGATCAGGCGTGAGTATTGTCTACACACGGCTATTTCACACAAATCCTACCAAGCCTCCCTCTCAGAATGCCCGTGGCTTACACAGTCCTGCCATGTTCTGCCTTCTCCACAGCATCCTGGGCTATATAACCCAGACACAAGGGCCCAAGGCTCTTTTTTTTATTTTTTTTTTGACAGAAAATAGAACATAGCTACTGCCTGCTGACCTTAGAGGCCAGATACCAAGGGGAGCTGGGTATCATCTCTGCTAGTAAGGGACTCACCCTCTATAGTCTGTTTTCTTGTCTATCCAATGGGACTCACAATTCAATCTGCCCTGTTGATCATAATGAAAAAGTTCACCCAATAAAAAAAAGATGCTAAGCACAGGTCCTGCCAGACGCACTAAATGCCACTGTTTTGCTGTTTTTAACTTAGTTCCAGGACTAAGGATTTATCAGAGCAAGGAAGGAAATTCAAGAAGAAAGAGGATTAGGACATCACCTCAAAGCGGGAGATGAAGTCCTTCAGGTTGGGGAATGCTTCCAGGCACTTGGGTTCAAATACTTGGTTCCTCTCCAGGACATCATAAGCGATGAAGTCCACGAAGGTGATCTGCAGGAAGCCGCTAGTGAGTGGACTGGAATCTGGTAACCTGGAAAGAATGGTAGCTCCTCCTCCTTCCTGTCCACCCCACTCCTTTTACCTTGTCTCCTGCAAACCATGGCCGCTTGCCCAGGAACTCAGAGTAAAGCTTCATCATTCCCGGGAGTTGCTCCAGGTACCCTGGCTTCAGCTTCTCCTACAGCAGAAAACACAGTGACCACCCTCAGTCACAAGATTCTGGGCACGGGCTGAGCTCACAGGGCTGTGAAGGCCCCATCTGAGCAGAGGTGCGGCTGCCTTCCAGAGATCAGGCCCGGGTTAATCCAGACTCTATTCTGTTATGTCATCACTGATTAGATCTCACAGGTACCAGATGCAGTATCAGAGGTGATGAGAAGCCACGCGGGAATACCCTGTCCCTGAGACTCACCACTGATGTCCAGAACCACTCTTGTGGGTCATATTCAGGACTACGTGGGCAGGCTCTGCATAACTCAGGTGTTATGCAGAGTCAAAGAAGCAAACAACTAAAGCACTCTGGAAAAGAAGTTGAATGTTCTACACAGTACAGTGGCAGGAGAAGGGCAGGACTTGAGTGTAGCTTCAAAAATGATGAGATCAATTTGAGAGGGTGAAAGAAACCAAAGAGAGAGTTGATTGGCTGTGGATTGCCTATGAGAAACATCTGCTTACCACCATGGGCTTCCTGGGACTGGCTCTGGGAATCTGCTTGGGAAGAGTCACCAGGTAGTGTCGCCCTTCCATTTCCAGGTGGCACCAGTTTTTCTCATTGTTTGAGAGTGAACTATAGGAACACCAATGATTTAAGCCAAGTGGAAGCCATAACCCAGGGCAGAAAGGGGAAATCAGAGCTGAGGATTCTAAACATAGTCTTTCCTGCCCAGGTATTGATGCATGACTGTGGAGGTTTGCACTGCTTGCTAAAGGTAGTGAAGTTCACTGAGAGTTTCGTTTGACAAGACTCTGAGGTTGAGGGTCACTCTGTGGGCGGGTGTGTGTGTGGTGGGGGTGAATGTGTGCACAAGTGCTTGGAGGGGTTGGTTTTGTTTTGGTAGCTTTGACTTGGAGACATCTTGCTTTGTAATCAGGAAGGCCTTAGACAGCCCCATCTTAGCTCCAGGCTGTACCACAGGACTGCTGCCATCCAGAGCACCATTTCTAGGTGAACAGGGCTAAGAAGATTAGATGCTAAACACACGGAGGAGGTGAGAAGGCAAAGGTACAAGCTCCTGTTCCCCCACTTCACCCAGCCCGGAGTAGGACTCACAAAGTCAGGGTTATAACAAAGCCGGGCTAGCATCATGCGGTTGTCCATAAGCTGATTCTCCAAAATATCCACAAGGATTCTCTCCTCCTCCGTCTCCCCACCTGCGGCACACACAGCACAGACTCACTCTCAATATCCCACCAGACCAAGCCCAGGAAGATGGCCACTATCCCCCGACTTGCAGCCAGCCCCACTCACACAGGTTGTGCTTGCGGCCAAGGTAGCGCAGGATGGCGTTGCTCTGAGTGATCTTGTGGGGCCCGTCAATTAAGTAGGGCAGCTGGAGAGACAAGCAGGGATGGTCAGATGGGGTCCCAGCATCCCTTTCTTGGGTAAGGACAGACATGGGGCCTGGCACTCACTGTGCCTGGCATAGAAACTTTCTATGAACGCAATGCACAAGAGTGGGAGAGCTGGGATACAGCCCATACTAAAAATATGATGTGGACAACCAGGGGCGGGCGGATGAGAAATCCAACCCAGACCTTCTGATCTGTGCAAAATAGGGACACCATAACCTTCCCCAAATCTCCCTTCCCTGCACCTACATTGGGAAAGTCCAGGCCCAGCTTGAATTTCTCGTTGAGCCATTGGCTTCGATCATAGTCAGGAGCTGTGGTGGACAAGGGAACATGAAATCAAAGGACCCAAGTGTTCAGATCCCTTTCCCAAGACCCTCCCAAGGAATTGAAGACTCTCTGAGACAGCAGACCTGCAAGCTGACTCACGCAGTCTCACACTGCACGTTTTCAAGGATAAAGAAGTCTATAAGGGCTGTGGGCTCTGTCATCACTAAAGCTTACAAAATCTTTAGCCGAGTGCTGAAGGGAAAGGAACCTATATATATATATATATGCATATATATACATGTGTGTATATGTATATGTATGTATATATTTATATATACATACACATGACCCTCTAATCTTTCCTTAGCATCTTCCATTAGTAGAGCAAACTACACAGTTAGGGTTCTGTAAGGGAGTATAGTCTAGTTACAACAAGAAGAGACAGAGCTGAGCAACAAGGGGCCTAGGCATGGGCCACCAACGGGCAGGAGTTGGGCAGGGATCGGACTAGGAAAGTGCAATCACCATCGCCCATCGTGTATCTCTTCTCCTCATAGCTTGAATCTGTGTATTCCAGGAGTAGGCGGATGGCATGGGCCAGCTGTGACAGAAGGCCAGAGATAGTGAGATTCTTTACCCCCTCCAGATGAGTCCGCACCTCCCTGTCCTAATTTTAGCATCTCTATGCGCTCTCTCGCTCTCTCTCTCTCTCTCTCTCTCTCTCTCTCTCTCTCTCTCTCTCTCTCTCACACACACACACACACACACACACACACACACCTGCAATGGCATGCCTCCACAGATTGCCTTCCGAAAGACAATCCTCCTCGGCAAACCCATCTACTGCATGTGTCCTTAAGCCTCCTCCAAGTCTTACTCTGCATTCGGAACCTCACTTACCCCGCGGATGTCCCAGTAACCCAGTGTCATGGGCATGGTGCTGTGGTCCGAAAGGACAGAGTCAGTGTCAGACTAGCTTCGACGTTCTGAAAGCTGCCAGAAATGGAGGGGGGCTTAGCTCTGTCAGTTCTTCAGTCCTCCCGCCTCCGCCCCCAGATTCGACCAATACCGGAGTCCAGTGGGGGCGGGCCAGGTCCAAGGTGAGAGCCAATGGAGCTTGAGCTCAGATATTGAGCAGTGGGTTGGCTGGGCCCCTAAAGCAAAAGGCGGGGCTGGACTTGCCTGCTCCTCATTAGTGGCTCATCTCTCCTTCCTTGTGGGGCTGCTGTTCTCTGCCCCTCTGTCTAGCTGTCAGCTGCACTGCCTAGTGGTGACAGTTCAGGAGGCCTGGAACCTTGACAAATGTGCTCTGAGGACAAAATTATCTCTTGTATTGTGAATACATGAAAAAGGAAAAACTGGAAAACATGATAATGTAAATATAGTCATGCATGCAAGATAAATCTTTCTAATTAAATTTGCTTCAACTAGGGGTGTGTGTGTGTGTGTGTGTGTGTGTGTGTGTGTGTGTGTGTGTCCTGGAGAATGTAATAAATTTATTTATTTTTTCAGTTTTTTTTATTTTGATATAATACTAGCCTTTGAAAGAATTCATAAAAGAAAAAGCACACACTCATCTCCTATGACCCCTAGCTCCTCCCTTGTTCAGGTGCTCTCCCACAAACTTGTCCTCCCTAGTCTCCCCACTTCTGACCCCTCTCAGCGTGAGTACAAAAGCTTATAACCAAGATCGCATTTTGTTTCTCTCCAGCACCATCCTGGGGATGAGTAAGACCCGGAAGGAGCTGTGGTTTATAATCATTTCTGTTGCACCAACTCCCAGCCAGGCCATTCATATGGACCTGTAATTTATGAAAATTGATGGAGCATGTTTCTCTCTGCAAGGGTTGATTCCCCAAATTCCTAAGGAACAAGTTTTCTTTGTCTTATGTTTCTTCTTCTTCTTCTTCTTCTTCTTCTTCTTCTTCTTCTTCTTCTTCTTCTTCTTCTTCTTCTTCTTCTTCTTCTTCTTCCTCTTCTCCTGCTTCTGCTTCTGCCTCTTCCTCTTCTTCCTCTTCCTCTTCCTCTTCCTCTTCCTCTTCTTCTTCTTCTTCTCCCTCTTCTTTTTTTTTTTGTTTCTTCTTTTTCTTCTTCTTCGTTTGTGATGGCTTCAGAGACTGGCCTTGGAACTCTAGGTAACCCAGGGCGGCCATGAATTAACTTCAGTTCTCCTGCCTCAACTCCCAAGTGCTGAGATTAAGAGCATACAGCACCATGCCTATCTCTCTTAGAATGTACCATCAACTCACTCCAATCCTGAGTTTTTAAAAACGGGTTTTATGTTTGTGTTGGTTTTATTTCATTGTGTTAAAAATGTCGTTGAAGAAGAGGAAACCTTCCCTAATTTGCAAAATCGTTGTACTGAAATATTTTTTTAATATTTATTTATTTATTATGTATACAATATTCTGCTGTGTGTATGCCTGCAGGCCAGAAGAGGGCACCAGACCCCATTACAGATGGTTGTGAGCCACCATGTGGTTGCTGAGAATTGAACTCAGGACATTTGGAAGAGCAGGCAATGTTCTTAACCTCTGAGTCATCTCTCCAGCCCACTGATATATTTTTTTTTAGGCCTGATTTTTACTAACTTGCAAATCTCAATAACACAGCAGTGTGAAAAAGATTCCAGCCACAGAAGGTGCCCTTCATGTTCTAGAGACCTTGTGAAGGCCACCTGCCTAGGGGTACCCTTCTTAGTCCTCTCAAATCCTTGTGAACCAGGCACTATTAGGGTCTCCAGGCAGTCCTTCGAGGCAATGGCGAAAGCTGGTGTGACATCCAAAGCAAGTGTGAACCAAACTTTATGGGAATCGTACAAAGCCATACAGGGGCCTTGCTGGGGACCACTGCAGGTAACCACAAGCAAGCATGGGGTGGGCATACCAGGCTCCTCAGCACTGCACAGCCAGTGCCACACAGGACTGTCAGGCCAGCCTCAAGGACAGTCACTTCAGGAGGCCACTTTGTTGAAGGAAAAGAAGGAGCCTAGGCTTTAAAGGGCAAGAATGGGACAGGGATCAGAGACAAAAAGAAGGGCAGGTGATACCTTGAGGTCAGGAAGAGGAAAGAAAAAGTGAAAGAGAAGGCAGTGCAGGGCTGGAGGGGAGTGGCTGCTGCTGAGGCCCCAGCTTCACAAGGAGTGAATGAGGATCTCACCTCAACTTGTGTTCTGTTGAGGCCCCAAGTGTTGCCCCAAGCAACACTTTAGTGGCCATCTTTGTGAGCATGGGTCTGGGAGAAGCAACTGGTCTTCATGCAGGTGAGGTCTGCTCCAGGCCCTGTGAGTGAGGAGCTAGCAGGAGCTCAAGCCTGTGGGACTCCACTCTAGGAGGAGCCTTTCCCTGTGGTGCTAATACAGCCTCTCTGGGAAGTGAAATCTCCAATTTCCTGTAAAGAACAGGAGACCTGGCCAGGGGCGGGGGGTGGGGTGGCTCATACGTAGAGAATCAGAAAGCTCACTTAATAATCCTGCAGGCTCTATCACACCATGACTAGCTATCAGAAAAAGCTGAGGTCCAAAGGTGTTAGGCGGCTTTCTCCTGCTCATGCAGCTGGTCCCTGGGACAGGAACTGAGTCAGCCTGGCTCTAGGGCTCCCATTCTGTGTCCTCTCTGCCCAGTCCCCTCCTCTCTTCCTTCAGGACACCCCATCACCCCCTGTCTTCACAGACATGCTCCTTTCCCACAGGGAACATCCTCCTGGGTGGTTCACACAGAAAATACCTGGAACAGGACAAAGAGGTCCAGAGCAGGCAAGGGCAGCAGACCAGAGAGCCCAGATCTCAGCAACTGATCTCATAAACCCTGGATGAGTGCGCAAGGAGAGGAGGGGCAGCCTGGAGGGTTGAGCCAGTTCTAATAACTCCTGAAAGTAGAGGTCCAACCTGTTCTATGTGGAACCTCAGGCCAATCTCACTGTGCCCCAAGCTGCCTCATACCCAGCCCTGCTACAGAGGACCGTGGGCACTGGATGTGTTTTGTTCCATCTCACCAGGAGAGCTCAGATAATCCCTACAGCGTTCAGCGCTCTAGAGCCGCTGGCCTCAGGCTGTAGCCCTCAGGTCTCCAGTCCATCCTCCCATAGCCGTGCCAACGACTGCACAATCACCAAGGCTATTCCTGTATCAGAACCAGAGCCAACTAGGATCTGAAAAAGCAGAACATTAGATGGAGAGACACTTCGGACCACAAACCTGTTGTGCTGTTGCCTCCAGTACCCGAGTACATACCAAATGGACTCGAGGACCCCTGATTGGCTGTGAAGTGGTGAAGGCTACTGTGACTCCCAGTAGCCAGATGACTCCTATGCCTCTTGCTCTCTGCTGTACTTAGTCACAGAATGGCGGTTCATCTTTGCATGGCTCGCTCTGCTTCATATTAAGATAATTTAATATCTTAAATTGATATTAATTCATATCTTAATTAATTAATAATTAATTAATTAATAATATTAATAGGATATTATTAATATCTTAATATATCAATTAATATCTTAATTGATATCTAATATCAAGATAAGATAATTAACATTAAGATAATTGAGTATCAGTGAAAATACATACATAACCCCATCTCACAGATATGAAACAAGACACCCAGAGGATGAAGGGAGAAAAACTTGAGAATGAAGGAAACTGTTCCATTTGATTTCAGCTTCCAACCAGGGAGCTGGAGAGATGGTTCAGTGATTACCAGTGATGGTTACGCAACCATAAAGACCTGAGTTCTGATCCCAGCATCCATGTAACAAGCTAGGCATAGGTCCATGCCGAGCATTAAGGAGTGGGATAGAAGCCTAGCTGGAGTTTGTTGACTAACAGCCCATCTGAAAACCATGAGCTGAACTACTCGGTTCAGATAGAGAAGATGCCTCAAACAAAAAGGTGGAAAGAGCTAGAGGAGCCCTGATGTCCTCCCATGTCCCTGTGCATGCTTGCAAAACACACACACACACAAATTCTTCCAACTTGACTCCTGCATGTCTACTCAAATCTAGCACCAACTATATCTCTTGGGTCTCAGTATTTCTCCAGTTGGGGCTATAGGTCAGTATGATATTCTATAGATGGGGCATGAAGTCTGTCTGTCTGTGAACCTCTGCCTAGCTTGTCCCCTACAACTCGCAGCCTGTCCTATTCACACACACTGTGCTTTGTACCATAGAGCACAAGATGGCACCATTTTAGGTGATCTTGTGACTGGCCATAGCACACTACCTCAACCACAGGATGTGTCTGATCTCTGCCTCACTTGTAGAAGGGGAATCTCTTGCCTTGCTTTGGACTTGTTTTTGCTCTCTCCTTCCTGTACTTTAGATATCACATCATCTAAGGACAGGAGTGCCAGACCGAATATTACAAGTGACCAGTGTCCTCTCACAAATTGACGAGGCCCTTTGTTCTTCCAGAAACCCTTATCCAGAAATGTCCTTGGGACGTTTCAACAAGAAATACAAGAACACACAATCTCTCTTAGTTTGGCTAGGGGGTATCAGCTGGCCTTGAACCCGTTTTCCCCTATAACACCACTCCCCCCTCCCAGTTTGTCATCACAAGAGACCTTCAAAGTCCAGAACTCCACACTTCAGACTCCACCATGCTGTGCTTCCTCCCTTCCTGTGGGTATTGAAAAGGTCTGTCCTGGGAGCAGTTTGGCTCCATGCTTCCCTCGTGAGCTGCTTTCACTTCTCCAACCCTAAACCCCAACAAAGAGGAAGCACCCTAGGGAATGGAGGGAGCATGGGTGAAAGGAGGCTGAGACCCTGAAAGACTCCATGGAGCCAAGTTGCTCAGTTTCCTGGGCTCACCATAAGAGAAGATAAACTGAGGACAGACCTTACAGAGGTCCCAGGCACCTAACTGTCACACTGGCTGCCTCACATCTACCCAGAAGTGAAGACAGTCTCTACCATGTGCTCTGAAAATCATAATATTCTGCTAAGCACATGGGGCCACACATACATATGTACACACGTGCATAACATGTATGTATATGTGTGTATTTTTGAACTTCAAATTACTTTGCATATGTATCCAGAAAAAGGAATTAGTGTATCATCTAGTAAGTCTTTTTTTTTTAAAGGAAATAATTTCTAACAGTCTAATTTCCAGAGTAGCTGTAACATTTTCTATTCTTAGGGGCAAGGCAAAACCCTTCTAATTACCCCACGTAATCACCAGATCTGCCATCTTGACCACGACTGCTTGACCATGGCTAATTTGATGTGTAAGGCAAATCTACAATGTAGTTTTGTTTGCTCAGTGATTAGTGATTTTGAGCAACTTTTATGTGTTTATTGTCAATTGTACATCTCCTCTAAAAAAATGTCTGTTCAAGTCTTTTGCCCAGGTTTGAGTTATTCGGTCTTCTCTTTGCTGAAGTTACCTGTGTCTACAGGTATGTTCATCAGAGCACAGCCAGATCGATTCATTACATGATACTAAAAATGACCCAGGAAAGGAGCGGCAGGTGACTCAGTCTACAAAGCACTGTATGCCATACAAGTACAAGGATCTTGGTTGGCAAGGTTAGTGTTCCTGTGATAAAAACTTCGACTCCCCAAGCTGGGTAGATGGAGACTCTCTGGACTGACTCTGTAGACGGCTTACTCAAAGCAGTGAGTGCCAGGTTCAGTGAAAGATCTTAAGAGAGCCTGAGGAAGATACCCGATATCAACTGCTGGCCTGCATGTCCAGGCACGTGTGCACATGCGTGTGTGCACTCGAGGCCAGGGCTATTCACGGGAAGTGTTTTCTAGCCTCTGCTATAGAATGATAACAATATTAGTCTGGTTTAATATTTCTGTCTTCTTCACTTTTATATATGCCCATTAACTTCTCTTTTTCCTGCTGTTGTTGCATCTGGGCTTCAGTGTGTGTTTAGTGAAGGTTGGCTTAGAAGGGTTCTGATCTATTCAATGAGTAAAGGAAATAATCTCTTCTCTCATCTTATAGGCTCTACCTTTAATTAATCACTTATTTCACAGGGATCCTTACATCCTGTCTATGAGTGCTTATTTCTCAACTGCTGTAGGAGGCAGCAGCTGGAACTGGGCATAAGGACAATGCCCAGGAATCTGTCCTACAACCTGTTCCTAATAATAAACAGGAAGGCTTGACAAAGGCCAGGATCCAGGAGTGACTGCCCTCAAGGATCCTGCTCATCGGATGTTTCTTCAGTGAACCCAGTGCCTTTGTGGGTGACCTGACTACAGCTGTGGGTGATCTGACGGCCCCTGTGGTGACGTCATGGCCCCTGTGGGTGACCTGACAGCACCTGTGGGTGACCTGACAGCCCCTGTGGGTGACCTCACGGCCCCTGTGGTGACGTCACGGCCTCTGTGGGTTACCTGACAGCCCCTGTGGGTGATCTGACTACAGCTGTGGGTGACCAGACGGCCCCTGTGGTGACGTCATGGCCCCTGTAAGTGACCTGACAGCACCTGTGGGTGACCTGACAGCCCCTGTGGGTGACCTCACGGCCCCTGTGGGTGACCTCATGGCCCCTGTGGGTGACCTTACAGTATCTCTAGTGACCCACAGCTGCTCCAGGGCCTGGAAAAGCAGACCCCCCATCTCCAGTTGCCCAAGGAAACTGAAGCCTCTTTTATTTTTTTCCCCTGTTTGTTGTTTTGAGATAGGGTTTCTCTGTAAATTGCAGCCTGTCCTGGACCTAGCTCTTGTAGACCAGGCTGGCCTAAATTCACAGAGATCCGCCAGCCTCTGCCTCCTGAGTGCTGGTATTAAAGGTGTGTGCTGCCATCACGCGGCTTAATTGTAGCCTCTTAAGTTCTTCAACTGGGTCTCTGGGTCAGACCACAGCACCTCCACATGGAAAAATTCTTCTGTACCTCATTCTATGCCTTCTCCAGAACCATTGGCATTTCCAGAGCTCTTCCTCCAAACACTGGTACAAGCATCTCTAAAAGCAAACCTTCACAATTTCCTGAACATTAACAATGAGCCAGACACTGCCATACATTTCAACAAGGCCAGGATCCACCCTCAATGAGCGATGATTGGATTTGTTGAAGATCTCACAACACAATCACCAACAATGAGGAATATTTATAGCAAAACATCTTGTAGAGAGAGATGACTTCCAGGAAAGGCCAGATGTTGAACCTGGAGCCTGCTCACCCTCTGGCCATCAGCCCGGCACCTTTCTGACACAGGCCTAGAGGTGCACATGGCCAATAGAGGTATTGCACACTGCAGGATGATGGATGAGGGACTCCTATAAGAAACCCAGGTGAACACCATCAGGGGACATTGTGGTCTCTCTCTTTTAAAGATTTATTTATGTATGTGTGTCTGCACTAAGTGTATTTGAGAGTTCAAGGAGGCAACAGACAGCATCAAATTCCCGGAACTGGGCTTATAGGTCATTGCTTACCATCACGAGAGTGGTGGGAACCCAAACCAAGGTTTTATACAAAAACAGGAAGTGCCCTTAACAGATTAGCCATACTTCCCACCCTGTGCATAATCTTACCTCCTGCCTGCCTGAAAGCCCAGCTCCCCCCATGTTTCCATCACCTACCTGTTCTTATGAAAAACAGAACAAAGGCTGCACATCAATGCAGCCCCTCTTGCGAACGCCAGGAAATAAGACAGGACACAAAGAAAGCATGGCTCATACTTTACTAGAGATCAAAAAGGGTTGGGTGATCCCACTCTGAAGACAGAACCTATACACCAGGCAGTATGGATCTTTAGGCAACAACTCAGCTTCCCCAAGCACAGACAATGGTTGTGTGTCTAATAAGAAACACGACAGAAACAAGTAAGAGAAGAAAGGGTCTTTGCCAAGGACGGGGGCTGAAATTTTAAGGCTTGAGTGAAAAGAGGCTGTGCAAAAGGGGAGGCAAGGATTTGTGTAGAAGGGAGGTAACAAAAAGACAGAGAAAGAAATGCAGGACGTGGGCACAGAAGTTTCTGGAAGCTAGCTGCGGCCCCGTTGATGTCCAGGGTACTGGGGGCACTGACAGATCTTCCCTGCCAGCACCAGCAGTGTAGGTCCTACTTGTTACCCCATATGGCCAGTTTTAAGTACAAAGGACTCGGGAGGAAGCGGTTGCTCTTCATATAGGCAGAGATCCTCTTCAGGCCCTACGCATGGAAAAGAGAAAGCAGGCTCTCAGGTGGGCAAACTCACTCTAGGAACATCCAAGAGAGTTTATAATCCAGATGCAGAAAATCCATCCAACCACCCTGCAAAATCAGCCCCACCATCTCCATTAGGCAGGGAAGCAGAGGTACCCAGAGGTTAAGAAACTTCCTCACTCTCTGATGGCTAAGAGGGTCAGTCCACCTCTATGGCTGCCATTCTGCTCTCTGCACTACCCCCTGTGTCCCATAGAGGGCACTGTCACTCCTAGCTAGATTGTCATGCCTCTAATGAAAAGAAGCAAAGATCCAGAAAACCCAAAGACCTGAGTACTTGCACATATGGCTTAGAAGAGAGTCCAGATCCCACCCAGGGATTCAGCAAACCCCGAGTGTGAACGGAGAGGGGTAAGTGGGCTGCAAGGAGTGGCCAGCTCTAACTGCTCACCTGAAGCTTCTCCATTTGAGCCCTGAGCAAACTCTCCCTGAGCCCCAGCTAACCTCATCTCTAGCTCTGATTCAGTAGAGTGTGTTACAGGGCACCTCAGCAAAGAATGCACAGATCATTTTTAAGGACCAACAGAGAGCCGGAGCTACCAGCCCCCAAGAAGCCACACCCATGCATCTCTGCCATGCTTACTGCTTCAGCTGTTCCCAGTCCCAGGATGGAGGGACATTTTTGCATGTCCTGTTGGGTCACACATAGAGGATAATCAAAGAAACTGAATAAAAATAAAAATATGACCTCGTTTCATAGAGGAACATAAGATATGAAAGAAGACAGGCAGGCAAGTTTAAAGAGTACACCCACCGACAGAACTCAAGAAAAAATCATCCCCGGGAGTGGACTGGTATCACCATGCATTCCTAGTTTGAAACATGACTGACTATAGATTCTGCAGGCCGTGTGTGACAACTGAGTATGCTTTGGTTCTGCACATCAGTCTTCCTTGGTCTCTGCCCAATGGTTGCAGGAACAAACACATTCTTCACATATTCTGCATGCCACAGGTCCTGGGCAGGAAACCCAGACTGTACAAAGGCCTGACTTTCCCTTTTGCACAAATCAGAGAGATGCACTGAATGCTGCCTTTAGAAGTCAAAGGCAGCCAGGAGCTGAGAACAGCCTCTCTTGGAGCCAGGATCATGAGCAAACTGCCCTCCACAGTCTCAGATCCCTTATCAGTCCAGTGGGACATCTAATTCTATCCAGATTACTATTGCAATGATAAACGGACTCCAAAGACCTAAGAGGCTGAACATGCATCCTGGCAGAAAGCCAGGAATCAATAGATCCTTCTTATTCTTCTTTTAATTATCAGGACTAGAGAAATATCCTAGAAAGGGGAAAGGAAAGGACATCCAAGGCAAGGAGGATCAGGACTTCACCTCAAAGCGGGCCATAAAGTTCTTCAGGTTGGGGAAGGCATCCAGGCACGTGGTCTCAAATATACGGTGCTGGTCCAGGATATCATAGACAAGGAAATCCGCAATGGTGATCTGCAGGAGGTGGGGTCAGTGGGATGGGACCTGGTAGCCTGGGAAGAATAGCAGCTCCTCCTTCACCTCCTCCTCTTTCCTTCCTCCTTCTCCTCCTCCTCCTCCTCCTCCTCCTCATTCTCTTCCTCCTCACCAATTGCCCTCTTTACCTTGTCCCCTGCAAACCATGGCCGCTTGCCCAGGAACTCAGAGTAGAGCTTCATCTTCTCAGGGAGACCCTTCAAGAACTCTGGTTTCTGTTTCTCCTGAAGCAGAAAACAGCTGTCACATCCTCGTTCAGGCCCCAAGGGAGGAAGAATAGCCTCACGGGGCTCTTCAAAGGAGCAGGCTCCTTCCTAAGACCAGGCTTGCACCATCTGATGTCTCACTGTTTTCACGGTTAGGCTCCTGTCTGCTAACAGGCTTAATCTCTTGGCAGTGATCAGAAGTTAGGTAGGAATGCCACATTGCTCCTGAATCTGTCACAACTGGCATCTAACCTAGGACTTCGTGGGTATCTCATGCTTCTTGATCGAGAGGGCCAGTAGAAGCAGAAAAGCAAAGTACTTAACCATTTCAAGAGAAGAGAAGAAGTGTGTTCTAGGAGATGGTACAAAGACAAATTCTCAAACATTGAGTAGGGCAAATACAGTTGAACAGGGTATGATTCAAAAGGGATAGTGGTCCTCCTGCTGACCATAAGCTACCTTTTAGCAAGAGGCCCTCATTTTTGCTACTACTGAGGACTCAGTTGTGGAAAAACTGTTGGGTTTGTTTCTGAACACCCATGACTTCTTTCGCTCTGACTTTCATCTGTGAACTCCAGGAGTGGTAGTTAGTGTGTGAACTGAACAAGGAGGTACAAGCTCAAAGTTGAAGAGAACTGAAACCAGGAATCCACTATGTAGGAAATGAGTTTCCAACCGTGGGTGTCATGACAATGCCTCGCAACTTCTTGCAATTGATACAGTGTTCATTGACAAAATGAGGGTGAGTTGGTAGCTCAACATGTTGGTAGAATAGGAAAGCCTGGGAAATCAGTATGGGTGGGTTCAAATTCCAGACGAAAAGTGTGGATGTGAACACAAGCCCTTAACTCCTCCTGCAAACCCAGTCTATTCCAAAGAGTGGGAACTCACAAAGTCAGGTCTGTAGGAGAGCATGACTATCTGAATGCGGGTGTCCATGACCTGGTTCTCCACAATATCCACACGCATCCTCTCTTCCTCTGTCTCCCCACCTGCAGCACACAGCACACTCAGCCTCAGCACCCCACCCCAGACAAGCCCAGGCGGATGACCTCCATGCCCCACCCTGCTGCCAGCCCCACTTACACAGGTTGTGCTTGCGGCCAAGGTAGCGCAAAATGGCGTTGCTCTGAGTGATCTTGTGGGGCCCGTCAATTAAGTAGGGCAGCTGGATGGACAAGCAGGGATGGTCAGATGGTTATATGCAGTCCCAGCATACCATCCTTGGGTGAGGACAGGCACAGGGCCTGGCACTCACTGTGCCTGGCATGGGAAACTTTCCATGAACACAGTGCACACGAGTGGAAGAGCTGGGATACAGCCCATACCAAAAAAGTGATGTGGACAACCAGGGGCGGGCGGATGAGAAATCCAAGCCTGGAACTCCTGATCTGTGCAAAATAGGAACAAAATAACCTTCCTCAATCCTCCCTTCCCTGCACCTACATTGGGAAAGTCGAGGCCCAGCTTGTATTTCTCGTTCAGCCATTGACTTCGGTCATAGTCAGGAGCTGTGGTGGACAAGGGAACATGAAATCAAAGGACCCATGTGTTCAGATCCCTTTCCCAAGACCCTCCCAAGGAATTGAAGACTCTCTGAGACAGCAGACCTGCAAGCTGACTCACGCAGTCTCACACTGCACGTTTTCAAGGATAAATAAGTCTATAAAGGCTGTGGGCTCCTTCATCGCTAAAGCTTACAAAATCTTTAGCCGAGTGCTGAAGGGAATGGAACCTAGTTATATTTACAGATGACCCACTAATCTTTTCTTAGCATCTTCCATTAGTAGAGCAAACTACACGGTTAAGGTTCTATAAGGGGGTATAGTCTAGTTCCAACAAGAAGAGGCAGAGCTGAGAAACAAGGGGCCTAGGCATGGGCCACTGGGCAGCAATGGGCAGGAGTTGGGCAGGGATCGGACTAGGAAAGTGCAATCACCATCGCCCATCGTGTATCTCTTCTCCTCATAGCTTGAATCTGTGTATTCCAGGAGCAGGCGGATGGCATGGGCCAGCTGTGACAGACAATCAGAGATAGTGAGATTCTTTACCCCCTCCAGATGAGTCCCCACCTCTCTATCCTAATTTTACCATTTCTATGCGCTCTCTCTCTTTCTCGCTCTATCTCTGTGTGTGTCTCTCTCTCTTCTCTCTCTCTCTCTCTCTCTCTCTCTCTCTCTCTCACACACACACACACACACACACACACACACACACACACACACACTCACAACTGAAATGGCATGCCTCCACAGATTGCCTTCTGGAAGACAATCTTCCCCGGCAAACCCATCTACTGCCCGTGTGTCCTTACGCCTCCTCCAAGTCTTACTCTGTCTTAGGACCCTCACTTACCCCGCGGATGTCCCAGTAACCCAGTGTCATGGGCATGGTGCTGTGGTCCGAAAGGACAGGGTCAGTGTCAGACTAGCCTCGACGTTCTGAAAGCTGCCAGAAATGGAGAGATCTGGGCTTACCTCTGTCAGTTTTTCAGACCGCCAGTTCCCACCCCCATTTTTGATCAATACCAGAGTCCAGGGGGGCGGGACAGTCCCACCCCAGGTAAAAGCCAATGGAGCTTGAGCTCAGATATTGATCAATGGGTCTGCTGGGCTCCTGTCTAGCTGTCAGCCGCACTGCATAGTGGTGACAGTTCAGGAGGCCTGGAACCTTGACAAATGTGCTCTGAGGACAAAATTATCTCTTGTATTGTGAATACATGAAAAAGGAAAAACAGGAAAACATGATAATGTAAATATAGTCATGCATGCAAGATAAATCTTTCTAATTAAATTTGCATCAACTAGGTGAGTGTGTGTGTCCCCTGGATCGTGTGGTAAATTTATCTATTTTTTTTTAGTTTTTTTTATTTTGATATAATACTAGCCTTTGAGAGAATTCATAAAAGAAAAAGACACACTCTTCTCCTATGACCCCCTAGCTGCTCCCTTGTTCAGGTGCTCTCCCCCAAACTTGTTCTCCCTGGCCACCCCCACCTCTGACCCCTCCCAGAATGACTATAAAAGCTTATAACCAAGATCGCATTTTGTTTCTCTCCAGCACCATTCTGGGGGTGAGTAAGACCCGGAAGGAGCTGTGGTTTATATTCATTTCTGTTGCACCAACTCCCAGCCAGGCCATTCATGTGGACCTGTAATTTATGACAATTGATGGAACATGTTTCTCTCGGCAAGGCTTGATTCCCCAAATTCCTGAGGAACAAGTTTTCTTTGTCTTATGTTTCTTCTTCTTCTTCTTCTTCTTCTTCTTCTTCTTCTTCTTCTTCTTCTTCTTCTTCTTCTTCTTCTTCTTCCTCCTCCTCCTCCTCCTCCTCCTCCTCTTCCTCTTCCTCCTCCTCCTCTTCCTCTTCCTCTCCTTTTTCTTCTTCTTCGTTTGTGATGGCTTCAGAGGCTGGCCTTGGAACTCTAGGTAACCCAGGGTGGCCATGAATTAACTTCAGTTCTCCTGCCTCAACTCCCAAGTGCTGAGATTAAGAGCATACAGCACCATGCCTATCTCTCTTAGAATGTGCCATCAACTCACTCCAATCATGAGTTTTTTAAAAACGGGTTTTATGTTTATGTTGGTTTTATTTCGTTGTGTTAAAAATGTAGTTAAAGAAGAATAAACCTTCCCTAATTTGCAAAATCGTTGTACTGAAATATTTTTAATATTTATTTATTTATTTATTATGTATACAATATTCTGCTGTGTGTATGCCTGCAGGCCAGAAGAGGGCACCAGACCCCATTACAGATGGTTGTGAGCCACCATGTGGTTGCTGGGAATTGAACTCAGGACCTTTGGAAGAGCAGACAATGTTATAACCTCTGAGCCATCTCTCCAGCCCACTGATATATATGTTTTTGGCCTTATTTAATAACTTGCAAATCTCAATAACACAACGGCATGAAAAAGATTCCAGCCACAGAAGGTGCTCTTCATGTTCTAGACACCTTGCGAAGGCCACCTGCTCTAGGGGTACCCTTCTTAGTCCTCTCAAATCCTTGTGAACCAGGCACTATTAGGTCACCAGGCAATCCTTCGAGGCAATGGCGAAAGCTGGTGTGACATCCATAGCAAGTGTGACCCAAACTTTATGGGAATCATACAAAGCCATACAGGGGCATCACTGGGGAACACTGCAGGTAACCACAAGCGAGGATGGGGTGGGCATACCAAGCTCCTCAGCACTGCACAGCCAGTGCCACACAGGACTGTCAGGCCAGCCTCAAGGACAGTCACTTCAGGAGGCCACTTTGTTGAAGGAAAAGAAGGAGCCTAGGCTTTAAAGGGCAAGAATGGGACAGGGATCAGAGACAAAAAGAAGGGCAGGTGATACCTTGAGGTCAGGAAGAGGAAAGAAAAAGTGAAAGAGAAGGCAGTGCAGGGCTGGAGGGGAGTGGCTGCAGCTGAGGACCCAGCTTCACAAGGAGAATGAGGGTCTAACCCCCACCTCGAATTCTGCCGAGGCCCCAAGAGTTGCCCCAAGCATCCGTATTTAGTGGCCATCTTTGTGAGCATGGGTCTGGGAGAAGCAACTGGTCTTCATGCAGGTGGGGTCTGCTCCAGGCCCTGTGAGTGAGGAGCTAGCAGGAGCTCAAGCCTGTGGGACTCCACTCTAGGAGGAGCCTTTCCCTGTGGTGCTAATACAGCCTCTCTGGGAAGTGAAATCTCCAATTTCCTGTAAAGAATGGGAGACCTGGCCGGTGGGAGGGGTTGTAAATACATAGAGAGTCAGAAAACTCACTTAATAATCCTGCAGGCTCTATCAGACCGTGACTAGCTATCAGCAAAAGCTGAGGTCCAGAGGTGTTAGGTGGCTTTCTCCTGCTCACGCAGCTGGTCCCTGGGACAGGAACTGAGTCAGCCTGGCTCTAGGGCTCCCATTCTGTGTCATCTCTGCCCAGTCCCCCCTCTTCTCCTTCAGGACACCTCGTCACCCCCTGTCTTCACAGACATGCTCCTTTTCCACAGGGAACATCCTCCTGGGTGGTTGACACAGAAAATACCTGTAACAAGACAAAGAGGTCCAGAACAGGCCAGTGCAGCACACCAGAGGGCAAAGACCTCAACAACTGATCTCATAAACCCTGGATGACATGCACAAGGGGAGGAGGGGCAGCCAGGAGGGTTGAGCCAGTTCTAATCACTCCTGAAAGTAGAGGTTCAACCTGCTCTATGTGGAACCTCAGGCCAATCTCACTGTGCCCCAAGCTGCCCCATACCCAGCCCTGCTACAGAGGACCGTGGGCACTGGATGCGTTTTGTTCCATCTCACCAGGAGAGCCGGCTCAGATAATCCCTACAGCGTTCAGAGCTCTAGAGCTGCAGGCCTCAGGCTGTATGTAGCCCTCAGGTCTCCAGTCCATCCTCCCATAGCCGTGCCAGCGTCTGCACAATCACCAAGGCTTTTCCTGTATCAGAACCAGAGCCAAATAGATCTTAGAAAGCGTGAAGTCTTTCTGTGAACCTATGCCTAGCTTGTCCCCCACAACTCGCAGCCTGTCCTATTCACAACACACTGTGCCTTGTTCCATAGAGCAGAAGATGGCACCATTTTAGGTGATCTTGTGACTGGCCATAGCACACGACCTCAACCACGGGATGTGTCTGATCTCTGCCTCACTTGTAGAAGGGGAATCTCTTGTCTTGGTTTGAACTTGTTTTTGCTCTCTCCTTCCTGTACTTTAGATATCACTTCATCTAAGGACAGGAGTGCCAGTCCGAGCACCCAGGCATGGAGCGTGTCTCTCCCTCCCCAAGGGCCCTTCCAGATAGCATAGCCCTGAATGGAGAAGGATTACAAGTGACCAGTGTCCTCTCACAAATTGACGAGGCCCTTTGTTCTTCCAGAAACCCTTATCCAGAAATGTCCTAGGGACGTTTCAACAAGAAATACAAGAACACACAATCTCTCTTAGTTTGGCTAGGGGGTATCAGTTGGCCTTAAACCCGTTTTCCCCTATAACGTCACTTCCCTCTCCCAGTTTGTCGTCACAAGAATCCTTGAAAGCCCAGAACTCCACACTTCAGACCCCACCATGCTGTGCTTCCTCCCTTCCTGTGGGTGTTGATAATGTCTGGCATGTCTGGCCTGAGACCAGTTTGGCTCAACGCTTCCCTCGTGAGCTGCTTTCACATCTCAAACCCTAAACCCCAACAAAGAGGAAGCACCCTAGGGAATGGAGGGAGCATGGGTGAAAGGAGGCTGAGACCCTGAAAGACTCCATGGAGTCGAGTTGCTCAGTCCCCTGGGCTCCCCAATAGAGAAGATAAACTGAGGACAGTTCTTGCAGAGGACCCAGGCCCCTTCCTGTCACACTGTCTGCCTCACATCTACCCAGAAGTGAAGATAGTCTCTACCATGTGCTCTGACAGTCATAATATTCTGCTAAGCACATGGGGCCACACATACATATATACACACGTGCATAACATGTATGTATATGTGTGTATTTGTGAACTTCAAATTACTTTGCATATGCATCCTGAAAAGGAATGAGTGTATCATATAGTAATTCTTTTTTTAAAAGGAAATAATAACTAACAGTCTAATTTCCACAGTAGCTGTAACATTTTCATTCTTAGGGGCAAGGCAAAACCCTTCCAATTACCCCACGTAATCACCAGGTCTGCCATCTTGACAAAGACTGCTTGACAATGGCGAATTTGGTGTGTGAGGCAAATCTTCAATGTAGTTTTGTTTGCTCAGTGATTAGTGATTTTGAGCAACTTTTATGTGTTTATTGTCAATTGTACATCTCCTCTAAAAAAATGTTTGTTCAAGTCTTTTGCCCTGGTTTGAGTTATTTGGTCTTTTGTTTGCTCCAGTAGCCTGTGTCTGCAGGTATGTTCATCAGAGCACAGCCAGATCGATTCATTACATGATACTAAAAATGACCCAGGAAAGGAGCGGGAGGTGACTCCGTCTACAAAGCACTCGTATGTCATGCAAGTACAAGGACCTGAGTTGTTAAGCCTAGCGTTGCTGTGATAAGAATTTCGACTCCCCAAGCTGGGTAGATGGAGACTCTCTGGACTGACTCTGTAGACTTACTCAAACCAGTGAGTGCCAGGTTCAGTGAGAGATCTTAAGAGAGCCTGAAGAAGATTCCTGATGTCAACCGCTGTCCTGCATGTCCAGGCACATGTGCACATGCGCACATGCACACGTGGCCAGGGCTATTCACGAAAAGTGTTTTTTAGCTTGTGCTATAGACAAAAACAATATTAATCTCGTTTAATATTTCTGTCTTCTTCACTTTTATATACGCCCATTAACTTCTCGTTTTCCTGCTGTTGTTGCATCTGGGCTTCAGTGTGTGTTTAATGAAGGTTGGCTTAGAAGGGGTCTGATCTCTTCAATGAGTAAAGGGAATAATCTCTTCTCTGATCGTACAGGCTCTACCTTTAATTAATCGCTTATTTCACAGTGACCCTTACATCCTGTCTATGAGTGCTTATTTCTCAACTGCTGTAGGAGGCAGCAGCTGGAACTGGGCATAAGGACAATGCCCAGGAATCTGTCCTACAACCTGTTCCTAATAATAGACTGGAAGGCTTGCCAAAGGCCAGAATCCAGGAATCCGGCGACCCTCAAGGATTCTGCTCATCGGATGCTTCTTCAGTGAACCCAGTGCCTTTGTGGGTACCTGACTACAGCTGTGGGTGACCTGACAACCCCTTTAGGTGACCCAACAGTACCTCTAGTGACCCACGGTTGCTCCAAGGCCTGGGAAACAGACCTGCCCATCTCCAGTTGCCCAAGGAAACTGAAGCCTCCTTTTTTCCCTGTTTGTTGTTTTGAAACAGGGTTTCTCTGTAGCTTGGAGCTTGTCTTGGACCTAGCACTTGAGACCAGGCTGGTCTCATATCCAGAGAGATCCACCAGCCTCTGCCTCCTGAGTGCTGGGATTAAAGGTGTGTGCTGCCACCACCCGGCTTAATTGTAGCCTCTTAAGTTCTTCAACTGGGTCTCTGGATCAGACCACAGCACCTCCACATGGAAAAAATCTGCTGTACCTCATTCTATGCCTTCTCCAGAACCATTGGCATTTCCAGAGCTCTTCCTCCAAACACTGGTACAAACATCTCTAAAAGGAAACCTTCACAATTTCCTGAACATTAACAATGTGCCAGACACCGTCATACATTTCAACAAGGCCAGGATCCACCCTAAATGAGCGATGATTGGATTTGTTGAAGATCCCACAACACAATCACCAACAATAGGAAATATTAATGGCAAAATGTCTTGTAGAGAGAGATGACTTCCAGGAGAGGCCAGATGTTGAACATGGAGCCTGCTCACCCTCTGGCCATCAGCCCGGCACCTTTCTGACACAGGCCTAGAGGTGCACATGGCCAATAGAGGTATTGCACACTGCAGGATGATGGATGAGGGACTCCTATAAGAAACCCAGGTGAACACCGTCAGAGGACATTGTGATCTCTCTCTTTTAAAGATTTATTTATGTATGTGTGTCTGCACTAAGTGTATTCGAGAGTCTAAGGAGGCAACAGACAGCATCAGATTCCCTAGAACCGGGCTTACAGGTCATTCATGGCTTGGGTGGTGGGAACCAAACCCAGGTTTTGTGCAAGAACAAAAAGTGCCCTTAACAGATTAGCCTTATTTTCCACCACTGTGTACGATCTTACCTCTTGCCTGCCTGAAAGCCAAACTCCCCCCATGTTTCCATCACCTACCTGTTCTTATGAAAAACAGAACAAAGGCTGCACATCAATGTGAACTGCAGGAACTAAGACAGGACACGAAGCGAGAGTGGCTCATACTTTACTAGAGATCAAACAAGGTCAGCCATCCCACTCTGAGGACTGAACCTATACACCAGGCCATATGGATCTTTAGGCAACAACTCAGCTTCCCCAAGCACAGACAATGGTTGTCTGTCTAGTAAGAAACATGACAGAAAGAAGTAAGAGAAGGAAGGGTCTTTGCCAAGGACGGGGGCTGAAATTTTAAGGCTTGAGTGAAAAGAGGCTGTGCAAAAGGGGAGGCAAGGATCTGTGTAAAAGAGAGGTAACAAAAAGACAGAGAAAGAAATGCAGGACGGGGGCACAGAAGTTGCTGGAAGCTAGCTACGGCCCCGTTGATGTCCAGGGTACCGGGGGCACTGACAGATCTTCCCTGCCAGCACCAGCAGTGTAGGTCCTACTTGTTACCCCACATGGCCTGTTTTAAGTACAAAGGGCTCGGGAGGAAGCGGTTGCTCTTCATATAGGCAGAGATCTTCTTCAGGCCCTACGAGTGGGAAGGAGAAAGCAGGCTCTCAGGTGGGCAAACTCACTCTAGGAACATCCAAGAGAGTTTATAATCCAGATGCAGAAAATCCATCCAACCACCCTGCAAAATCAGCCCCACCATCTCCATTAGGCAGGGAAGCAGAGGTACCCAGAGGTTAAGAAACTTCCTCACTCTCCCAATGCTAAGAGGGTCAGTCCAGCTCTATGGCTGCCACTCTACTCTCTTCACTTCCCCCTGCGTCCCATAGAGGGCACTGTCACTCCTAGCTAGATTGTCATGTCTATAATGAAAAGAAGCAAAGATCCAGAAAACCCAAAGACCTGAGTACTTGCACATATGGCTTAGAAGAGAGTCCAGATCCCACCCAGGGATTCAGCAAACCCCGAGTGTGAACGGAGAGGGGTAAGTGGGCTGCAAGGAGTGGCCAGCTCTAACTGCTCACCTGAAGCTTCTCCATTTGAGCCCTGAGCAAACTCTCCCTGAGCCCCAGCTAACCTCATCTCTAGCTCTGATTCAGTAGAGTGTGTTACAGGGCACCTCAGCAAAGAATGCACAGATCATTTTTAAGGACCAACAGAGAGCCGGAGCTACCAGCCCCCAAGAAGCCACACCCATGCATCTCTGCCATGCTTACTGCTTCAGCTGTTCCCAGTCCCAGGATGGAGGAACATTTTTGCATGTCCTGTTGGGCCACACACAGAGGATAATCAAAGAAACTGAATAGAAATAAAAGTATGACCTCGTTTCATAGAGGAACATAAGATATGAAAGAAATGGGGAGGCAAGAGTAAAGAGTACACCCACCGAGAGAATTCAAGATAAAATCATCCCTGGAAGCGATTACCCTGCTTCCCTAGTCAGAAACAAGACTGATTATATCATTCTGCAGGCCAGGTGTGACCACTGAGTATGCTTTGGTTCTACACATCAATCTGCCTTGGTCTCTGCCCAATGGTTGCAGGAACAAACACATTCTTTACATATTCTGCATGACACAGGTCCCGGGCAGGAAACCCAGACTGGACAAAGGACTGACTTTCCCTTTTGCACAAATCAGAGATGCACTGAATGTTATATTTAGAAGTCAAAGGCAGCCAGGAGCCCAGAACAGCTTCTCCTAGGACCTTGAGCAAACAGCCCTCTACAGTCTCAGATCCCTTATCAGTCCAGGGGACATCTAATTCTATCCAGGTTGTTGTTGCAATGGTAAATTGACTCCAAAGACCTAAGAGGCTGAACATGCATCCTGGCAAAAAGCCAGGGCTCAATAGATCTTTCTTATTCTTTTAACCCTCAGGACTAGGGAAGTATCCTAGAAAGGGGGAAGGAAAGGGCATCTAAGAAGAAGGAGGATCAGGACTTCACCTCAAAGCGAGTCACAAAGTCCTTCAGGTTGGGGAAGGCATCCAGACACGTGGGCTCAAACACACGGTGCTGGTCCAGGACATCATAGACTAGGAAATCCGCAAAGGTGATCTGCAGGAGGTGGGGTCAGTGGGATGGGACCAGGTAGACGGGGAAGAATAGCGGTTCCTCCTCCTCCTCCCCATTTACCCTCTTTACCTTGTCCCCTGCAAACCATGGCCTCTTACCCAGGAACTCAGAGTAGAGCTTCAACTGACCTGGGAGGCCCTTCAAGAACTCTGGCTTCCGTTTCTCCTGAAGCAGAAAACAGCTGTCACACCCTCGTTCAGGCCCCAAGGGAGGAAGAATGCCCTCAGGGGTCTCTACAAAGGAGCAGGCGCCTTCCTAAGACCAGGCTTGCACCCACTGATGTGTCACTGTTTTCATGGTTAGGCTCCTGTCTGCTAACAGGCCTCATCTCTCAGGGGTGATCAGAAGTTAGATGGCAATGCCACACTGTCCCTGAATCTGTCACGACTGACATCTAACCTAGGACTTCATGGGTATCTCGTGTTCTTGATTGAGAGGGCCAGTAGAAATTTAACCATTTCAAATGAAGAGAAGAAGTGAATTCTAAGACATGGTAATAGGAAAAATCCTTAAACATTGAGTAGGGCAAATACAATTGAATAGGGTCAGATGTCAAAAGGGACAGTGGTTCTCCGGCTGACCATAGCTGTCTTTTAGCTATGGCCCTCATTTTTGCTACTACTGAGGACTCAGCTGTGGGAAAACTGTTGGGTTTGTTTCTGAATGCCCATGACTTCTTTCACTCTGACTTTCATCTTTGAACTCCAGGAGTGGTAGTTGGTGTGTGAACTGGACAAGGAGGAACAAGCTCAAAGTTGAAGAGAACTGAAACCAGGAATCCACTATGTAGGAAATGAGTTTCCAACCGTGGGTGTCATGACAATGCCTCGCAACTTCTCGCAATTGATACGCAGTGTTCATTGACAAAATGGGGTGAGTTGGTAGCTCAACACGTTGGTAGGATAGGAAAGCCTGGGAAATCAGTATGGGTGGGTTCAAATTCCAGAGGAAAAGTGTGGATGTGAACACAAGCCCTCAACTGCTCCTGCAAACCCAGCATATGCCATAGAGTGGGAACTCACAAAGTCAGGGCTGTAGCAGAGCATGCCCATCTGAATGCGGGTGTCCATGACCTGTTTCTCCACAATGTCCACACGAACTCTCTCCTCCTCTGTCTCCCCACCTGCAGCACACAGCACACTCAGCCTCAGCACCCCGCCCCAGACAAGCCCAGGGGGATGACCTCCATGCCCCACCCTGCAGCCAGCCCCACTTACACAGGTTGTGCTTGCGGCCAAGGTAGCGCAGGATGGCATTGCTCTGAGTGATCTTGTGGGGCCCGTCAATTAAGTAGGGCAGCTGGATGGACAAGCAGGGATAGTTAAATGTGATGAGGGGTCCATCATCCCTTCCCTGGGTGGAGACAGACATGGGATCTGACATTCAGTGTGCCTTCTATGAACACACTACACACTGAACGGAAGAGAGCTGGGACACAGCCCATCACAGACACACTGTGCAGCCACCAGGAACTGGAGCAGGAGAACTGAAGCTCTGACCCCAAACCCCCTCAGCCAGGCAAGGAGATGAGGTGAGGACGCCACACCTTCTCCAAACCTCTCCTTCCCTTCACCTACATTGGGAAAATCCAGGCCCAGCTTGAATTTGTCATTCAGCCACTGGCTTCGGTCGTAATCGGGAGCTGTAGACAAGAGGATGTGAGAAAAGATCACCTGCATCTAAGCCTCCTTTCCCAAAACTGTCCCAAGGAAGGCAGCTCCCCTGGTGCAGGAGATATGCAGTCTGACCCAGTAACCCTTTCATCCCAGAGCTGTGCGTTTGAATAGGGCCTTAAGGGCTGGAGGCCTTATATCACCAAGGCTTACAAAAGCACTAGGCCAGTGCTGGGCAAACCTCACTCAATTACAGGCAGAAAAGGGCCAACATCCCACAACCAAGATCCTGTATTGAAAAGCAAAACTGCACCCTCAAAGAGGTTTCTAAAAGGGATATGCTCTGGGTTCATCTGTAGGAGAGCTACGGAGCTGAGAATCAGGGAACTAGGCAGAGGCCACTGGGCACCAATGGACAGAGCCAGGGGAAGAACCAGGCCAGAAGAGTGTCATTACCGTCCCCCATGGCATATCTCTTCTCTTCGTAGCTTGTCTCTGTGTATTCCAGGAGCAGGCGAATGGCGTGACCCAGCTGAGAGAGATGGCCGGTAACAAAAGACACAGTTAGTGAGATCCTAAATGTGTGCCTTCACCTCCTCTAGGAAAGCCGTCCTTCCTACCTTTTACTAAATAGAGAGGTGGGAGAGAGGGAGGGAAGCTAGGGGAGAGGAGCGACTGGGCAGGGTGCTTCTGACAGAGGCAGGTAAAGGGCTCATGGGAATCTTCCTTTGTGTTCTACCCTGGGTTCTTCCCACCTAGCGACCCAACCTTTCACTCACACCACGGATATCCCAATAGCCCAGAGTCACGGGCATGATTTCTAGTCCAGCCTTGGAGACTGTGCAGTCAGGCCACGGTCGGAAAAGACTCCTCTTTCAGATAGCGGTGCCCAGCATCAAGTGTCTGAGAGCGCTTCCAGAGCAGCTCTGCCCCGCCCCTAAACGGGACAACCACCCAACCATAAAGCCCAGCCCACCATGACCGTGGAAATGAAAGCCAATCCAAGCTCAGGAGCTCTAATCCGGAGGCGGGTCTGGGTTTTCAGATACCAAAGACAAATGATTGGCAGGCCTCCCTCTGCCCTCTGCTGGATCCTCAGGAAGTTGGCAGCATCCCTGGAGATGAGCTAGCTAGGACCCGTTCTGCCCCTCTCTTTCCCTTGTGGATGGGTTTTCACACCTAGACTGTGGGAATCAGTCATTCAGTGAGGCTCAGATCTCAACGTAGGGATAAAAAGGCACTCTCTCAACCTGAGAGTCTATTGTTGTCCCGATCACTGGAAGAAAGAACTCTGCCAGGGTAACAAACTCCAGGCTTTATTGTCCGCACAGCCTGGAGGCACGGGAGCAAAGAAGTGGAACCGCCCTGGGACAGGCCCAGACAGTCTCTGTGTTTCTTTTGGGGGACATGGGAGGCTTTCGTAGCTACTTCCCTATTGCTGTGACAAACACCAAGACCAAGGCAACTGTGGTGGTTTGAACAAAAGTGGCCCCCAAAGGGAGTGACACTATTAGGAGGTGTGGCCTTGTTGGAGGAAGTGTGTCATTGTGAGGGTGGACTTTGAAGTCTCTTTTCTCAAGCTTCACTAAGTGTGACAGTCAGTCGACTTCCTGTTGCCCCTGAATCAAGATGTAGCACTCTCCATTCCAGTATCATGTCTGCCTGCATGCCGTCATGTTCCCCGTCATGATGATAATGGACTGAACCTCTGAAACTGTAAAAGAGCCTCCCCCCCCGCCCCATTATATGTTTCCTTTATAATAGTTGCCTTGGGCATGGTGTCTCTTTACAACAACTTCGCAGCAACTTACAGAAGAGAACCTTGAATGAAGGATTACAGTTTCAGAGGGGGAGCCTGTGATCATCATGGCGAGGGACATTGCAGCAGATAACCAGACAGGCAGGCATGGTGCTGGGGCAGTAGCTGAGAGCTTACATCTGATCTACAAGCAGGAGGCAGAAAGAGAGCTAACTAGAAACAGCATGAGCTTTTGAAATCTCTAAGCAGACCCCCCCAGTGACACACCTTCTCCGGCAAGGTCACACCTCCTAATCCTTCCCAAACAGTTCCACTAACTGGGGGCCAAGCACCCAAACATATGAGCCTATGGGGCCATTCTCATTCAAATCACCACTGGGACCCAGCCCCTTGATCAACAAGTTAGTTACTATATAAAATAATGAGTACTTTGGTCTTATTTGTGAATTAGTTCTAAGAATTCAAGAATCAGATACAGAGGGCTTGTGATATTGAAAGGGTTCTACCATCATGGACAGAACCCTGAACTCAACAGCACAGTCACCAGGAGGGACCAGACACCTCTTCTGATTCTAAGGGACAACAGGATTCTGTCCAGAGAGGCCCTTGACGGACTCTGCAGAGGACCCAAGGACCTCAGAGTCAAACGCTCAGCTGCCCAGTTCACTGGTTTCAGCCCTGGCCCAGCCCATGACTCGTGTGTGTTTTGGTACAAGAGGGTGGCTCAAATGTCTTCCAAGTCATTGTAGCATCGTGGTAAAACCTCAAAGACAAAACCCTACCAACGTTACCTGAGAGCCAAGGCTTCCTTTTCTAGGTTCTTAGCATCAGTGATAAATGAATGTTTAAAACAGACACAAGATGGCAGGAGGGATGGTTCACTTAATAAGTATCTTCTAGAGTAACATTAGGATCTCAATGCTAACCCTTACGTGAAGGTTTTTATAAGAGCCAGTGCTAGGGAGGCAGTGGCATGAGGCTCTAGCAGGCTCTTGCTGCCAGTCCAGCTGACTCAGCAGACTCCGGGATCTGGGAGAGAGCCATCTCAAACACCACACATAAAGGGATTGATGAAGACACTAGATGTCAACTTCTAACTGCCACGTACATGTGTATGCATGTGCACACACAGGAACACATATATACAGCTCAGGGGGCTCGGGGTCATGAAGTTAAAAATTAACTCAGTGGGGAGGCAGAGACGCAGTAAATACTTGACCATTTCTGTGAAGTTGGGGAATAACTGAGGCTGAGAGGGAAGAGAGAGAGAGAGAGAGAGAGAGAGAGAGAGAGAGAGAGAGAGAGAAAGAGAGAGATGTCCTCTGACTGCCCGTGGGCTGTGTATTAGAAAACTCACTGATAGATCTGAACAGGCAGCCCCAGGTAACAGGTGAGCAGAGGAAGTCAAGGGCTCCATGTCCAGCCTTCATCATGAACTGCTCTCCTTGACTGAACCTGTTAATTCCGTAAGTACAGAGAATATCTGAACCAGCTGGAACAAGGCTGTGGTACAGGCCACAGGCAGAAGAAGTTCTAGAGAGTTCTAGACGCATACTCTGCTCTCTGGGAGCCGAAGATTCAGTCTGTGGAGAATCCACTCTGTCTGACAGTGACGAATCACAGTGCGGTGAACAGCATGTGGAATGAACTGGGCTGTAAGTAACTTCAACAAGGTCAGAGGTGACATAGGGCCTGTGTGCAGGATCCAAACCCTGCCTGGCCCTGTCCAGCAGGGGGCGTGAGATGCTGCGGAAAGTCTGGGGTAAACAGGTTCCTGCCGTCTGACTGGAGATAATCTCAGCGTGGTTCTTCAAAATGTCTGTCTGTCCACGTGTAGCCAACACGACTGACGCCCAGTATTTCTCCTCTGGTATGTTTAAGCGACAGCCTCTGACTTCCCCCGTCCCCCACCCCTGCAATTGGCAGCCAGCCCCTCTCATACAAGATGACATCATTCTAGGTGACCCTGTGCCTGGTTATGGCATATTGCCAATAAGTTGCTCCTCGTCCCCTCTACATGTTGGGAACTTCTACCTTTGCCTGTGTTCTCTCTCTCTCTCTCTCTCTCTCTCTCTCTCTCTCTCTCTCTCTCTCAAATTGAGATACAGCTTCTTCTAAGAACAGGAGTGTCAGGGCACATGGGCAGGGCACAAGTCTTCCCTTCCCTGGTAAAGGGACCCTCAGGTAGCAAGGCCCTAAATGGAGGACTTCAAGCAAGACAGGACCATTGTCCTATTGTGTTCTTACTAGGTCCCTTTGTTCTTTGAGAAGCCCTTGTCCAGAAATGTCCTTGGGACTTTCAAGCACTTGTTTGCACCAGAAAATAATCATGTATCTTAGTCTATTTACCAACCGACCTTGGACCTGGTTTCTTGAGTTACAGCCCTTCCTCTTTACTCCCCTCTCCAGGGATCTTAAAGGAACAGGCTCTGCCTGCCTAGAGGGAGGAGCCTGAAACTTCTTCAGACCCCTACTGTGTTTTGCTGCCTGCCTGCCTGCCTGCCTGCCAGTGGTTAGCAAAACTCTTGCTTAAGGGTCAGTGCCCCCTTCTCCTCTTGAACCTGAAAACCTAACAAGGAGAAAGTACCCTAAAGAAGGAAGCTGAGATCCTGAAAGACTCCACAGAGTAGAGAGGCTCAGTCTCCTGGACTCTCCCTGGCAGATTGCTGGACTGAATCCTCCTCCACTGATACCATGGAATAGGGGAAAATAGGCAAAGAAGGGTAGCAAACAGTGAGACCAGACTAACCAAGCCAACTCTGAGCCGGTTCTCCCACCCCTTTGGTTTGTTTGTTTTTAAGAAAGCCTGTCCCCCCTCCCCCATCCTAGAGAGACAGAGGCTTACAGAATGGAGGGAGCCCACGGAGTGCAGCCACACAAATCATGTGTTGTTGCCTCAATCTGTAGCATCCGTCTTATGCGGCTTTCAGCAGAGACCTTCAAGTGGATATTTTTATCTCTCCTAACTGTGAACACAGTGTTCGGAGAGCTTTTTCGTTTGCAACCGCCTCATTTATTTTATCCTTGGGAACGAGAACAAAGTTACTCTTGATTCTTTTAATAATCACACTTAAAATTTCAAATCTAACGCAGCCTCTGGCTTAGAGCGGCTTGCCTTTTTCATGGGAACATCTGAATTTGGGAGTGGGTACCGCTGGGAGCCTATGGTTCTTTGTTTTCTCTCACTGTGGTCAATTCTATAGCACCATATTTGCCATGGTGTCGGTTCAGTATCTCCACGTGCATTCATGTTGGCAGTTGTCCTCACGCTGTGGCTCTAGGGTAAGCTGGAGATGCTGTCAGCGCTCCCTGTCCCCAGAAGCCACCATCCCGGTGACTATTATGCTAGTCATAATAGTATATTATGAGCATATACTTCCTCATATGCTACAGCTCCAATACGGATCATATTGCGAACAGTTGAGTAGGAGGTGGCACTCTCTTTTGAGGTGGTGGAAAATTTAGACTGTGACCCGAAGCTGCAAGAGGAGATGCCTGGGAACAGTTCCCTGCAGATGTTCAGTCTGTGAACCTTTCTGTCACACCCTCCGCTTTATCCACCAAGAAGAGAAAAACAGCCTCTTCCGTATGCTCTGGCCACCATAATATTCTGCCTTAGCACATGGAGCCAAGGGACTGTGGGCTGAACTTTCTGAAATGTCAACCTAAGTAACTCCTTTTGCGCTTAAGTCGTTCACTGCCCAGTATTTTGTCAGAATGATAAGGAAAGTAAGCAGTATAACCAGAACTGTAAAATGTTTGTGGTGGTGGTTTTGTTTGTTTTCTTTTGTTTTTTAAACCAGTTTTAATGTCTCAAGTTTCATCTAAGTTTTATCACGTGTCAAAATAGCCCTCCTCTTTAACACTGAAAACTATTCTTCAGTAATTCTATACTGCATTTTCTTTTTGCATTCAATTGCAAAAGGGTTCACGGGTTGCATTCATATTTTATTCATTGGAATAATGCTTCTTTGAACATGAACATACAAATGCTTATTTGAACTGGCCATGCTACCACATACCTATAATCCTAAGGACTCAGGAAGCTTAGGCAAGAAGATTACAAGTCTTGGCCAGCCTGGGCTACACAAATAATTCTAGGCTGGTTTGAGAGCTAAATAGAGAAATTTTGTCTAAAAAAGTCAAAATTATGATTTTAACCCACTATATATGGTGCATATTTATCATATATTATATGTGCATATACATTACACACATACTATATATACATACACACACATATATATATACACCTTAAATTTTTGAGTATATATCTAGAAAAGGAATTGGTACATCATAAGAAATTCTATCTTTTATTTTATGAGAAAAGTAGTAGCTGTAGCATTTTACATTCCCAAAGACAAAGCAAAAATGTTCTACTTTCTTCACATAATTACCATCTACAGTGACAGTGAAGAATCAGATGTGTGTCAGGCAGATATCGAATGTAGCTTTGTTCTATATTTCTCTAATGGTAAGTGATTTTTGAACAATTTTTCATGTGTTTATAGACACTTGCATATCTTTTCAAGAAAAAGACAAGGCCATTTAAGTCCTTTGCCCAAGCTGGAGTTGTCTGGTCTTCTCTTTTTCACAGTCATTGTGGGTGGAATACGTTCATGGGACGTGGCCAGAACCACTCACTGTATGTCGTGTGTGACTTCTACAGAACGGCATCCAGCAGAGGAATCAGAAAAGACAGGAGGGGCTGGAGGGATGGCCCAGTCTGTGGAGTATTTGCAGAGTACAGGCTCAACCGCCTGAGTCCAGTCCTCAGTACCCGTGGAAAAGCCAGGCTAGGAAGTGCCAGCCTGTTGATTTCAGTGCCAGCTGGAGGCAGGGCGCTAGCCAGACACTTTAGTCAAATCAGTGAGCTTCGGGTTCAGTGTAAGACAAAAATCTCAAAAAAAAAAAAAAAAAGGCAGAAAATGGTTGAAAAGGACATCTGATATTGTCAACCTCTGATCACCTATGCCCAAGCACACACACCACACACTCACACACTTACTCTCATTTGATATTTGTGTCTACCCACTTAACTTTTATCCTATTTCCTTTAGCTTCCTCTTTTTCCTGTTATTTCATTTGTGTTTGAGTTAACTTTTTGTTTGTTTGTTTGTTTGTGTGTTTGCTTGGTTGTTTGAACTTTTATTGATTCTTTATGGATTTAATACTCATGCATTCCATCCCACTTATCTCCCCAAGTCCTAGAATCAGCCCTCTGCCCTTGCAACCTCCCCCAAAAATCAAAAACAAATTTAAAAGAAAAACAAAAAAACAAACCAAACAAAAACAAACCAAAAAAGAAGACTCTTGTCATGGAAATTGTGGTGTGGCTGAGGCACAGTTTACCCTTTGGTCTGTTTATGTGAGTCAATGTTTAATAAAGACTGACTTAAAGGATTTGAATCTTATCAGATTGATCAATCCTTGTCTTTAATGAATAAAGAAAATAATCTCCTCTCTTATCTTACAAGTTTTACCTTTTAATTAATCACTTATTGCACAGTGACCCTTACTGCTCTTGCTTGGACTGCTTGATGTTATGCTGTATGAACTGGACATGCAGGGCCCACAGAAAAATGACTGAAAGGTGAGACCATCCTTCGGGGTTCCTGCTTTATAATAGAATTATTTAATTAATACAGTTTCTGTGTGGTTATTTCAGGACTGAGCAGCCTCCTACAATACAGATGTAGAAAATACACCTAACTACCCTTCAAAATCAGGCCCATCATCACCACTGAGGTACAGGAAGATGGCTGATTGCATCATTCGGCAGGCCAGGTGTGGCCACTGAGTATGTGTTGGTTCTGCACATCAGTCTACTTTGGTCTCTGCCCAATGGTTGCAGGAACAAACACATTCTTCACATGTTCTGCATACCACAAGTCCTGGGCAGGAAATTCATGCTGTACAAAGGCCCCTGACTTTCCCTTTTGCACAAATCAGAGAGACGCTGAATACTGCCTTTAGAAGCCAAAGGCAGACAGGAGCTCAGAACAGTCTCTGCCGGAGCTAGGACCTTGAGCAAACAGCCCTCCACAGCCTCAGATCCCTTATCAGTCCAGGGGACATCTAATTCTATCCAGGTTGTTGGATAAGAGGCTGAACATGGGTCCTGGCAGAAAGCCAGGGCTCAATAGATCTTTCTTATTCTTTTAACCCTCAGGACCAGGGAAGTATCCTGGAAAGGGGATCTAAGGACATCTAAGAAGAAAGAGGATCAGGACATCACCTCAAAGTGGGCCACAAAGTCCTTCAGGTTGGGGAAGGCATCCAGGCACGTGGGCTCAAACATACGGTGCTGGTCCAGGACATCATAGACAAGGAAATCCGCAAAGGTGATCTGCAGGAGGTGGGGTCAGTGGGATGGGACCTGGTAGCCTGGGAAGAATAGCAGCTCCTCCTTCTCCTCCTCCTCTTCCCTTCCTCCTTCTCCTCACCAGTTACCCTCTTTACCTTATCCCCTGCAAACCATGGCCACTTGCCCAGGAACTCAGAGTAGAGTTTCAACTGACCTGGGAGGCCCTTCAAGAACTCTGGCTTCCGTTTCTCCTGAAGCAGAAAACAGCTGTCACACCCTCAGACACCAGAGCTCTGGAGAAAGGCTGACCTCACAGGGCTGGGCAGAAGTGTAGATTGGGCCTGGGCAGTGTGCAGTTTCTATGTAATGCTTTGCTGTTTCTTTAATCAGACTCCTTCTTGGTAGCAGAATTCACTCAGAGGTTAACATGGAAATGATACATTCATGTCTAAGTTAGATGGGAATGCCACACTGTCCCTGAATCTGTCACGACTGACATGCAAGCCATGCATGGTGTATCACACCTAGGATATTAGGGTACCTGTTAGGTTCTGCACCTGCACGTACAGTGGAACCAGAGAAGCAAAGTAGTTAACAATCTCAAGAAAAGAGCCCACATTATTTCTAAGGGATATTTGAGTAGCATGAGCAATGTTGAACCATGTCTGGTGCTGAGGGACAAGGTCCTCAGGCTGTCGATGAGCTGCCTTTCGGGGAGAGAGGCCCTGAGTACTGCTTCTATCAGGGACTCAGCTCTGGAATAATTATCGGGTACATTTCTGCATGTATTAGACTCATTTTCTCCTGGCTTGAATTCGTGCCCTCGAGGAGCAGACAGATGGTGTGTGACCAGTTAGGCAAGATGGCATACAGCCATGATCACATTCAAAGTTGAAGAGAATTCTGAACATGTGAATTTATTATATAGGAACCAAGTGCCCAGCCATGGCTGTCACAATAATGCTAACTATTTCTAGGCATTGTTACACAGTGTTTATTCATAAGATCTGGGGTTTAAGGAGGTGAGTGTGTTGGCTGAATAGGAAACTTGGAGGATTAGAATGGGTGAGAAGCTGGAGAGGAATCTGACCATTACCATCAATGCTCTCCCCCAAGGTGTAGCTCTTCTCTCCACAGCTTGTCTCTGTGTGTTCCAAAAGCAGGCAGAGGGCATGGCCCAGCTGAGAGAGATGGCCGGTAGCAAAAGTCACAGTTAGTGAGATTCTAAATGTGTGCCTTCACCTCCTCTAAGAAAGCCTCCATCTCTATTCCTAACAATAGAACAGGAGCAAGCATTCCTGTTCCTGGCAGGGAACAGGTAGAAAATTCTAAAAAGCATTGAAGAGGTTCTACCTCCTGGAACCAAGCCTAACTCTTCTCTGTGTCCCAATCTAGGGCTCTCCTCACTTAGCAGCCCAACCTTTTAACTCACCCCATGGATATCCCAATAATCTAGAGTCACGGGCGTGTTTTCTGTTCTAGCCTTAGAGTCTGAGCAGACTGGCTTCAGTCAGGATGCATTTTTCTTTCAGATACCAGAGCACAGGGGGCAGTGTCTGCTTGCATGCATTTCCTGCTCCACTCCCAAATGGGCCAACCCTCAAGGCCTGAAGCCCAACTTAACATGACTGTAGTGAAATCCAGTCCAAACTCAATAATCTCCAGGGACAGGTCTGAGTATTCAGATACCAAAGGCAATGATTGGCAGGCCTGCTCTAGTGGCTCCCTGCCCACAATCCCTCCCCCTGCTGGGTCCTTAGGCAGTTGGCAGTGCCCTGGAGCCTGGCCAGATGGGCAGAGAACAAGGCAGCTTCCCCTCCTTTCTTTTCAGGGCTCCATTTTCACACCTAGACTGTGGGAATCTGTCATCCCAGGAGACTCACCCCTCAGTATAAGGACCAAAAAGGCAAGCCCCAACCTGAGAGTTTAATCCAACACCTATCACTGTTTCCAGGACTCCTCTCCTCTGAAAGCTATCAAAACATGTTGTCCCACAGTCTAGAGTTACAGGAATAAGAGGTGACATGGGAATGACCCCAGGGCAGTGACAAACAGCACAGCCAGAGTCTCTGTGTTTCCTTTAGGGGATTTAGTTGGAGACGCAGGTCTTTGATCATCAAGCTACTGAGCATATAAATTAATCAGGACATTGGCCGTATGGGTGAGCTATGTCAGGAGAACCAGACCCGGAGGACCTGGGGACTCGGGGTTTCCCACCGCCTCTGGCAGGGGTCTGCTGGCAGAGCCTCGCACTCACCAACACAGTGGGAGGAAGCACAGAACTCACAGCTGGAGTTTGCTAGGGAGGTTGAGCATGTGTCCCAAGGAACTAGACACCTCTCCCACTTCCAAGGTGTTACAGACTCCTGTTCAGAGGAGACCCTGCAGTATCTCCCTAGGATCTAGGGACTCAAGGTCAGGCTCTCAGCTCTCCAGCTCCCCTGCATCAGCTCAGGCTCCTGATTCTTGTGTGTCTAAGAATGAGAGGGTGGCTTAATTGCTCTTCATGCCATTGTGGGACCTAAGACTTGAGGTTAAAATTCAAGTACAATATCCTACCAATGTTCCTCAAGAACCAAAGTCCCCTTGCTCGGGTTTTTAGTATTTGTCTTTGTCATTGTCCTATTGCTGTGCAGAAACACCATGACCATGGCAACTCATATATATATATGGCTTGCTTACAGTTTCAAAGGTTTAGTCTGTTCTCCTCACGGCAAGGAACATGGTGGCCCACAGGCAGACACAGTAGCTGAGAGTTCTACATCTGAGTCCAAAGGCAGCAGGAAGAGAGAGCCATTGGATCTGGCTTGGGCTCTTAAAACTCCAAAGACTACCCGAGTGAGAGACACACTTCTTCCAACAAGGCCACACCTAGCCTGACAAGGCCACACCTCCTAATCCTTCCAAATAGTGCTGCTCCCTGGTGACCAACTGTTCAAATCTATGAGCCTATGAGCCCATTTTTATTCAAACCACCACAGTATCACTGATATACGAATTTTAAAACAAACTCAGGGGGAATGGGGAGATGTCTCTGTCTGTAAAGACTTGCCAGGTATTTTAGTTGGGGTTCCTATTCCTGTGATAAAGACAATGGCCAAAAGCAACTGGAGGAAGAAAGGGTTTACTTCAATTCTCAGGTCACAGTCCGTCACTGAGAGAAGTCAGGTGAGAAACCGTAAGCAGGAACCCAGAGGCAGGAACTAAAGCAGAAGCCATCCATACATAGAGAAAACTGCTTATTGGTTTGCTTGTTATGGCTTTTTCAGTCTGTTTTCTTACATCACTCGGAATTATCTGCTCAGGGGTGGGTTCCCCACACCACACACTTCACCCTCCCAACCCCACACTCCCCACACCCCACATTCTCCACACTCCTGTCCAGTGAGCTGAGTGTTCTCACACCGATCATTAAACACCATAAACACTTGTCTACAGGCAATCTGATGAAGGCATTTTCTCAACTGAGGTTCCTCTTCCCAAGTAAGCCTAGCTTGTTTCAAGTTGACAAAACACTAACCAGAATGGAAATCAATATGGCAATTCCCCCAGAGAACTGGAAATCAATCTATCTCAAGATCCAGCTATACCACTTGTGAACGTATACCCAAAGGATGCTCCATTCTACCACAAGGTTGCTCAACTATGTTCACAGTGGTTTTATTCATAATAATCAGATACTGGAAACAACCTAGATGTCCCTCAGCCAAAGAATGGATGAAGAAGATGTGATACATTTACACAATGGAGTTTTACTCAGCTGTTAAAAAAATGGCATCATGATATTGCAGACAAATGGATAGAACTAGAAAAATAATCATCTTGAGTGAGGTAACCCAAACCCAGAAAAACAAACATGGTTGGTGCCTAGCTCACTCGTCATCATAGAAGCTTCCACTAGCAGTCGATGGGAGCAGATGCAGAGACCCACGCCCAAACATTAGGTGGAGAGAGAGCCCAAATTGGAGAACTCTATTCATTACCTCCTCTTGAAGCTCAGGGAACCCCTGGAAGAAGGGAAGGAAGAGATGTAGGAGTCAGAAGGGTCAAGGACACCAGGAGAACATGGCCCACAGGCTTCTACTAAGAAGGCTCATAGGGGCTCACAGGGTCTCGGGGAGCATTCATGGATCTGCCCTGGGTCCTCTGCATATACTATATGATTGTTAGCTTGGTGTTTCTGTGGATTCTGTTAATAGTGGGGGTTGGGGTGTCTCCGACTCTCTCATCTACTCTTGGGACACTTTTCCTCCTGCTGGGTTACCTTGTCCAGGCTTGATGTGAGGGTTTGTGCCTAGTCTTATTGTAACTTGTTACGCTGTGTTCAGTGGATATTCTTGGGAGGCCTGCTCTTATCTAAAGGGGAACAGAAGAGGAGTGGATCTGGGGAAGTGGGGAGGCAAGGGAGGAGTGGGAGGGGTTGAGAGAAGGGAAACTATGGTCAAGATGAATTGAAAGCAAACAAAAATTTTTTGTGATAAAGATGCTCTTCACAGTTGATGGCTTTCAGGGGTGGTGAGTAGAGGACTCAATTTTCTGCTGGAGAAATGGGTCAGGGGTTAAGAGCACTGCCTCCTCTTCCAAAGGTCCTGAGTCCAGTTCCCAACAAACACATGGTGGCTCACAACCATCTGTAATGAGATCTGGTGCCCTCTTGAGGAAAAACCTGGTCAGTTGTTCTCATCAGCTTAGACCATGAAACCCAACATGAACAAGTTCAACAGAACCCCAATATACAAGCTGCCCATGCATGCTTCAGCATTGCCAGGGCATAAATTTCATTTTTCATTCATTCAGATGACCACTGGAAGTTTGACCAGGCCCCAGTGGATAAATGAACAACACAAATTGGACTTGATGGAGTTTGTGCTGTTGCTGGTTTTGTTGTTGTTGTTGTTTGTTGTTTGGTTTCCTTTGGGGGGGTACTGTTGGGGACTGTGGACCCCAGACCCTGAATCTCTTGTGACCCCCTGCCTGGCAGAGTAAACAACTTGTTTTCCTATGCTTGCAGCTGCTCTGAGCAAACAATTTGTTTCACAGCTGCTCTGAGAATGAGACCCTCAGGAGTTCCTGTTGGCAGGGGAGGGGTTTCTGATGGACTTGCATCTGAGAGTTAGGGTGTAGCCCTTAGTCAAGGGAAGGCACTATATAGCTGCCCTGGAAGACAATAAAAAGGCATTCTTGGCGTTACCCATCTCTCTGTGTGTCTCTGTGTGTTCCAATCTCCAGTCCCTTGCCCAACCCACAAACCATATCATAGCATATAGTGCATAGAGCAGGCATTGCACTACAGGTGCAAAGGTGGGAGGGTGGACCTGGAAGAAATGAAACAAAAGTGTAATCAGGGTGCATTGTATGCAATTCCAAAATAATTAATAAAATTATTATGTGGGGGGGCGGGACTAACCAGAATATCAAACATGAGTTCTAGTCTGAAGGACCCACATAAAAAGGTAAGACATGATGGGATGCACCTGTAATCCTAGTGAAACAGAGACAAGAGGTTCCCAGAGGCTTTCTGGATGACCAGTCTAGTTGATTGGTAATCTACAAATTCTTGAGAGACCTTGTCTTAAAATTAAGGTGGAGAGTAATTGGGGAAAATACCAGATATCACCCTCTTGTCTTTAAACACATGTGAACACACGTACATACACATACAAACACACATGCATGTATGTACACAAGAGTCAGTGAGGAAATTGTGGACGGGGCTGCTCATTCGTTTTCCTCTCCTCTATCCTACGCTCTCCTCTATCTACTTGGAATTCCCACCTTTCCCTATTCTGAGCTGCAATAGACCCAAAGCAGCTTCTTTATTAACCAGTGGTATTCACCAGCATACAGAGGGGACTCCCACATCACTTCCCCTTTTTCTGTCTAAATATAAATGAAGGTTTTAACTTTAACATAGTAAAATTACATATAACAAGACAGGTATCAAGCAACAATTATAGTTATAATATTTATATCTACTTTATCTTTTATCAAAACTACATAAGGAAAACTACAATTTTATCTGTCTATTCTTCAACTACCAAAGACTCCAGAAGTATATACTATTACCTAAGTTAACAGGAATTGCATTGTAAACAACTTCCAAAACTTTAGAATTGACAGAGACATCTTACTGCCTGGACAGTCACCCAAAGTTCTTCTGTAACATTGGGGCACCCATCTTCAGCCTACAGGCCCATAGTATCCAGCAAACTTTTCCATGAAGCAGAAAATTTCAAAGATAGTTCCACCTGTATTGGCAGTTTGTCAGTCACTTTCATCTATGCCCTATAGAATGTTTGCAGACTCTTTCATGAAGCAGGAACCCCAAAGGATTATCTCACCTTTAGGCAAGTTCAGAAGTCATTTCTCTGTGGGTCCTTCATGTCCAGTTCATACATCAAGCAGTTCAGGCAAAAGCAGTTTCTTGCACAAATGGCTAGCAAACTCCATAAGGAGCTTCTTTGAAGCCCATCATCCTCTTGTAATTGTGTTTCCAGGAGCAAATGTGTCTCACTGTCATGAAAAATCCTAAGTTCTTAAAACATTTTAAATGCCATATTCTGTGAGTCTTTGAAAGGTTTGAAGAATACCTAGCCAACTGAAATATATCTCTATATATCTAGAAAACCTAACTATTATGGTTATAAGCTTAACTACTATAGATAATTATCTGTTAACTTGTTTTTCTTAATTATACATTATACTTTTAGATGAGTTGCACAACCATAACACCTTAATCAAGAACAGAAATAACAAAATTGACCTTAAATTTGTATCCAAGACCAAGATCCATACCAATGCAAAGTATTCATCTCTATAGCATATCACCCTTTAAATGTAAACAAGAATTTATAAACAATCATTTGGGGAATTGAAACTGCTTCCTGCTTTTTGGTAGGCAAAGTAATTTTGGGTGTTCATGGTGATCTTTTGGGTGGTCTTGTCCCATCAAACCACATTAGTCTGGAAGAAATCCACAGGTTCTCATCATCTGTGAAAATAAAAGTAGAACCTCTTTTCCAAAGCAACATAGCCTTAGACCCAAATTTTGAAGTCAAGATACCTTTAAAATGTATAAGTTGGTTTAGCTTAGCAGCCTGTACAATGAACTGTCTCTCTGTACTTAGCTCCTTCACAGCCAAAAACTTTAAAGAAAACACAATAGTATACATAACCAGACTCTCTGTGCATATTCCATCTTTATGTAGCTTATTTTTTATTTGCGCCTTTAATCTATGACTGTCTACTCTGTCTCTTTAAAGTCTTTGTTTTATTTTTTTAAACCATTTACTTCTTTTTATAACTCTATATACTCTTTTTCTTCTCTTTCCTAAACCTACATGACCCATTTTGAGGTTTATTTCTGTCCGAATCAGTCTTTATTGCATATCTTTATTTTTTTTACCAGGAGCACTTTTTTATTTTTAAATGCTAAGTGGTCATGGCTAGGACCAACTCCATGATCCTGCCTGTTGGCTCTGCCCAGTCCAGCATGGTAGAGGCATATTCACTGCCTCTGAAAGCCATGCATGCTGCCACAGCTCCAGGGTTGCAGCAGGTCTATGTCACTATTAAGCAACTAGTACCATGCTGCTCACAAACCCCATTTAGGTGCTGAGCCTCCTGAAAGAGCCAGAACTGTTCATGCAACTAGCATGAACCAGGAATTTGCTGTGTGGACGCTGCATGGGTTTTTTTTTCTGCTAATGCTGAATCAGGAAGAACTCTCTTAAAGGAGCTGCAGCACCCCTGCTCACTGCCAGCCATGAGAGTCCATCTGAATAAAACAAAAATGTCGGCTACCAAGAAACCATGATTAATTCTGTTCTTTTGTGTCTAGAATTCCTTTCTAAGCTTTCTCAGGTTTTATGTGGATGTAGTCAGCCCCACACTGGTGTGCCAATATGTAGATGGAGGCTGCTTGTTTGTTTCCCAACATCCCTGACCCAAAATAATCACACAGAAACGATATTATTTACAATACTGCACCAATGGTATTCACAGCAGACAGAGGGGAATCCCACATCAGGGAATAATTGTGTAACTCTGTAATAATGGTTCTTGGAAGGTAGAAGCAGGAGGATCAGGAGATCAATTGTTATAACAATTTGAGGCCAGCCTGAATTATAGGTCTGAAAACTAAAATAAGCAAATAAATGAAAATGGACTCGAAAGGAACCTTAATTAATAATAATTAGAGAGAAAAATAGCAGGTCAGGAAAGCAGTAGATGTCAGCAGCTTCCAGGAGGGAAGAATGGAAAATGGGGAGTGAGTGATACTCTTTGAGTTAGTGTACAAGGAAGCAGGCAGGCACAGCAATGAAGGTTTGGAAACAGCTGTATGAGATGGGAGATGCCTTCAAAAAACAAGTTTGCATCCCAGCTTCCGATGACTGCAGGAGACCCCGCAAAGCCCATGGTGGAATTGGTCTTGACTGGACAGGAAGCACTGGGAAAGCACCAGGTAGAGCCTGAGAAAAGAATGCACATGACTAGGCCAGGGATGCCTGAGTGTGACAGAATGAACTCACACATCCCCTAGCTTTGATTCCACCTAAGCCCTGTGCCCATGAGTGCTACCTAACCACAGCGATGAGAGTGATCCTCCTTACTCAGTCTACTGTGTCAAAAGTGCATCACTCCTAGAAATATCACCAAGGCCACACCAGCATACATTTTACACACTTCCTGGGAGCTCTCAGCGCAGTTCATTTGACACATAAAATATCAACTTTGAAGAGCAGATGAAGTCTGAGTGAATGTATATTGCTGATATGGACATATCTATATCAAGAACCACAATGCCTCAGACCCATGAGAATGACAAGGCCTTCACCAGGTCAGGCTCAGAAGAAAGACAAGGCCTTCTGGTGGCCCAAGGACAGATGCTGCCAGTATGTGCAGAAGTACCAACTACAGCTTCTTCCTCCATGGTGACTATGTTGGATGGAGACTGCTCCTCTCCAGACATTAAAGAGATAAGCTGGCATGAGTCCTAGTTCATCTGTAAATGATAAACCCACCTTCTTGTTCAGCCGTACATGCTGAATTTCTGGGTGGCTATTGCATTTCCATCGGAGTACATGGCTACCGATCCCGATTCTTTCTGGACTTGTTCCAGTCTTTCTTCATTTCCAGTTGCCCCAGTCAGGTCTATCCCAGAGCCATGCAGGCCTTAGGAATCAACCATTCCATTGTAGTAAAACCCTGGACGCAATAGTAGCCAACTGTATTGTGTCCGCAGAAAACTAGGGTTTGATGGTCACAGACTCATCACAGCTCTCCAAGAACTGTCTGAATAGCACAATGTTAAATAGAGACACAGGAAACCGCACTGCCCAGGAGATTCACTGGCAGTAAATTTACAGAGAATAAGGGTAAATTCAATCCCCTTTCCACAAACAGAAAGGGGTAAACAAGAATGAAGGTCCCCATGCCAGTGGAGCTGCAAGACAGAAGAGGATATCAAAGACCCAGTAAAAGCAATATCCTAGAAACCTAATATTGACACAGCCACGGATGTGGAGGTAGGGAGACCATCCAAAGTCCCTCCTGGCCACTCTCACCTGCCACATCATCATTCATTAAGCCCCATTCACTCATTTTCACAGTTCAGAGTCCCAGTATACGTTGCAGCGAATGAGAGTCCAGACAAACATACTCTATCCTCTAGAGCGCTTTGGCCCCGCTGTGAGAGTCTTGGATTAGAAGCAAGATGGTTTAAATTTCCTCCAGTCTCATTAGACTCCTCAGAGGCGGGCACTACAGGCACAGAGCTCAGACTCTTGGAAGCAGCTGTGACACTTGGCAAGTCCAAAAAGAAAAAAAGAAAAAAAATACAACACAGAGCAAGTGTGTTTCAGACTTTATTGGAGATGAGACAAGCCCCGCCACCGGGAACTTGAAACAGTATTGACCTGTAGGGTAATTCTAGGGAGCAGAGCGCAGGGCAGACATCAAATCACAGAAGAGGACTGTGTGGTTGGTTGGGGCACAAATGAAGACGGGGCGTTGACTAAAGGAAGCAGGGAGATGAAGACTGCATGGGCTTGACTAGGTTAAGAACTGAGGAGACAAAGCCGGAGAAGGGTTTGGGAAGGAGAAGGAAGTGGGAACAGGGAGGCAGCAGTGCAGAAGGACAGCTGTCTCCGGGGCCTGGAGGACCCCTAGCATAGACAGGTCCCCCTTATAACAGTCAGCATAGCGGGGGTCTACTTGTTACACCAGTGCGCCATTTTTGAGAATATAGGTGTTGGGAGGAAGCGACTGGTCTTCATGTAGGCAGAGATCTTCTTCAGGCCCTGCAGAATGGGAAGGACACAGCAGGAGCTCAGTCTGCAGCCCACTGAGAGGAGCAGTCCCAAGCCAGGAGCAACCTTTGTTTTGGCCTCAGGCTGCAACACCCTGCAGACTGCTTAGCTCCCAGCCCTGGCAAAAGGGCTCTTTCATAGCCCCTATTAAAGGGGAGACTGGATCCTGTGTAAGCTGTTTTATAACCACTAAAAATTACAGTGTAGGTTCAGAAAACCCACCCATCAATCCTGCAAGATCAGTTATCAGGGAGGAACCTGAGGTCCAGAGAGGGTGAGCAGCTTCTTAGCTCACACAGCTAGTGAAACAGGGCTGGATTCAAGCTGCCCCACAAAACTCTCCTATGTGCTCTCTCTTGCTCTCTTGCTTGCTTTCTCCCTTGCTCTGTCTCTGTTGGTCTCTGTGTCTCTCTCTCTTTGTCTCTCTCTCTCTCCTCCTCCTCATCCTCTACTTCCCTCCTTCCCTCCCTCCTCCCTCTCTCTCCCCTCTCTACTCAGCTGCCCTCCAGAGGAGACCCTGTCCCAATCTCTGCATGAACATGATCCTACTCCTGTGGTCACTCTTTTTAACCTCTATTTGCACACGGGGGAGGGATCTACAGGATAAAAGAACTGAAAAACTTGACTGTATGTATTTAGGAAGACAGCCAAGCACCCAGTGATTTCAGCAAATCATGCAAGAAAAGGAACATCAAGATGACAGCCCACAGAGAAAGCTGAACTGCATTCTAATCAGCGTCCTGAGAGCAGAATTAACAGCTCTCTATCTGGTGCCCAGTACAGTGTTACTGCACCCTGAATGTCCTCATCTCCCCTGCTAATACAGGGACCACCCCGTGTGACTGTATAATGTGCTGTAAACCATACTCCAAGCTGGAGAATACACAGACAATTCCAGGGGGTGTAAAGAGATCCACAACCAAATAGACACAAGCTGGGCCAAGGGGCCTTGTGTTTTTCCACTCGCCCGCCCTAGAGCCATGCCAACTATTGCACAGTTCCCAAGGGTACCCAGCCTGGACCAGAACCAAAGCTTATGAGAGCTGGCTGAGAGAGATTGGAGATTTAGCTCAGTGGTAGGGCATTTGCCTAGCAAGGCCCTGCGTTCAGCCCTCTGCTCAGGGGAAGGAGAAAAAGTTAACTGAGAAAGTACATCCCTTGATAAGGAACGGGCAAGGTCAACAGATTGCAGGTTAAACAAAATCCTTGGATCAATGTCTCCAATTCCCAGATGTCTGAACGACTCAAGTCTGACGTAGGTGTGGTTCAAGCTGGGTTCAGCAGCCCTGGGGAGTATCGCGAGCATCTCACAGCCTGGCTTCCTACAGCTCTCTGCCTACTCGGTCCCCAGATGGAGGTATTTTGCATGCCCTCTGAGGCCCAGCATGAACCTCATATGGAGGAGGCTGTCAGAGAATAACAGTGGAGAGAAAGAATTTGACCCCATTTCAGACAGGACCTGTGATGTGAAGGAGATTGGAAGGGAGGAAACCAGAATGCAGCAGCAGTAGCTCACCCTCACGATAAATGTCCCCAACAGGGTGGGCACACACGTGTCCACTCAGTGAGGCACCAACTGCGACCCTGGGCTCTCAGTGGTCTGCAGATGAGGTCTGAACTCTCTCACAGGTGGTGTGTCACCTCAGTCCTGCATGTCTCACTTTCCTAATGCCAAGAACCACGTACTATTGACATGCTCTGCCCTGCCAAGGATCCTAAACAGGAAACTGAGTCTGCATGGGTGGGAGTGAGCAGGGCTGAAGCTTTTTCTTTTGACACAGAACAGGGATAGTGACCGAATGCTGACCCAGAAAGAGATATGGAGCCCAGTACAGTGTCTGCTGGTACTGAGACCATGAACAAATGAATACCCTCTACAGAGTCAGATCCCTCATCTGTCCGGTGGGACTCAGAATCTCATCAGCATTTGGGGATTTTGAAGTGATAAATGTTGCCCCAAATAGGTCTGTAAAGAAAGCTCAAAAAAGCCCTAGTTATTGTCCTTTTGCCTCAGAAATAGAAAAGCATTGTGGAAGAGAGGAAGAAGACTGCTCAAAGGAAGCATGATCAGGACATCACCTCAAAACGGGCCAAGAAGTCCTTCAGGTTGGGGAAGGCATCCAGACATTTGGGCTCAAATAAGCGGTACTGGTCAAGAATATCATAAGCGAGGAAATCCACATAGGTGATCTGCAGGAATTGAGGGTCAGTGAGATAGGATCTGGTAGCCTGGGAAGGATGGTGACTCCTTACCCCCATCTCCTTCTCTTTACCTTGTCCCCTGCAAACCACGGCCGCTTGCCTAGAAACTCCGAGTAGAGCTTCATCTTCTCGGGGATGGTCTTCAAGAACTCTGGCTTCTGCTTCTCCTGAGACAGAAAACAACCATCACCACCTTTAGGCTTAGGCTCCCAGCAGGGAGCTTGGGCTCCCAGAACTGTGCAAGAGAAGAGCCACCTTCCCAACAAAGGGTCGGGTCTGTGCCTGGGCTTCCAGTTAACACACCACTATTTTATTGGGGGCAGAATTCACGTCAGAGGTGATGGGGAGTCAGACAGGAATTTCACTGTCCCTGAAATCTGAAGACCAAACCAGGTGCTGTGAGTGACACCCAGGGCATCCTGACGATCTTGCATGTCCTGGCTCAGAGATCCAGTGGAACCACAGATACAAAGGCCATAAAGAGGAGGCAGTTATACTAGGTTGGGGTTTGGGAGGCCATGAGAACAGCTCACACGTGTGAGGAGCTTGCATCGGTGTCGAGGAGTGACCAATACTGAAAGGAAGAAGGCTAAGCGGTCCTCTGGCTGACCCTGAGTGGCCTATTAGGAAGATGTCCTGACTTCTATTGATACCTAAGGCACAACGATGGGGAGATGTGTGAGACCACTGTGCATATATGACCTACTTGCATCATTTGGTGAATCACTGCTGCTTGTTGGGGGCAGGGGACTTATTGATGTTAAGGGTCTTTCCCAATCACTATCCACCTTCTTTTTTTGAGACAGGGCCTCTCATTGAATCTAGAACTCACAGACTGGCTGGATTCATTGGCCAGCAGGCCCCTCCTGTTTCTCTCCCAGAACACTATGATTATAAGAATATGCTGTCAAACACAGACTTTTTGTGGTGCTAAGGATCTATACTAAAGCCCTCACAGCAAGTACTTTTAACCACCAGGGCATCCTCATATCCTCCAACTTTATCCTGAAGACTCTTACGAACACTGGGTAAGATGACACATGGAATCGGCAGAAGGACAGACACGGCAGAGATTTACAACTACATAATGGACTTAGATCCACTGTTCACCTGCAGAATCTCAACCATATCTTACAGGTTACTCTAGTAGTGATAGTTTCACAGTGTCGGTGTGCTCTCTCGCTGGGTTATGAGGGTCATTCTGCTGGTAAGAGAGGAGAGCTTGGAGAATCAGTAACAGTTCATTCACTGAAGGAGGAGGCTGCAGATCTGAATGCAAGCCTTTAAGTCCTGCTGCCAACCCTGTCTGCTCCACCACGGGCAACTCACAAAGTCAGGGCTGTAACAAAGCATGACGAGCTGCATGCGGGTGTCCATGACCTGGTTCTCCACAATGTCGGCACGAATTCTCTCCTGCTCTGTCTCCCCGCCTGCAGCACACACAGTACAGAGTCACCCTTAGCCTCTCACCCCAGTCCAGACAAGGAGATTGTCCCCCATGCCCCACCCTGTAGCCAGCCCCACTCACACAGGTTGTGCTTGCGGGCAATGTAGCGCAGGATGGCGTTGCTCTGAGTGATCTTGTGGGGCCCGTCAATTAAGTAGGGCAGCTAGAAAGACAAGCAGGGACAGTCAGATGGGATATGAGGACCCTGCATTCCTTCTCTGGGTGAGGACAGACAGGGGGCTTGGCACTCAGTGTGTCTGACATGGGAAACCCTCCACGAGCACAGTGCATACTGAATGGAACAGCCGGGACACAGCCCATCACAGACACACTGCGCAGCCACCAGGAACCGGAGCAGGAGAGCTGAAGCTCTGACCCCAAACCCCCTCAGCCAGACAAGGAGAAGAGGTGAGGACGCCACGCCTTCCCCAAACCTCCCCTTCCCTGCACCTACATTGGGAAAGTCCAGGCCCAGCTTGAACTTCTCATTCAGCCACTGGCTTCGGTCAAAGTCGGGAGCTGTAGACAAGAGGATGAGAAAAGCAGTCAGCCCAGTGCCCACCCTACTCCTGGTATTGGACCAGGAGCAAGAACCCCTGAGGCAGGGGAATCCGCAACCCCCCACAGAGTCACTGCCCAAGATGGAGGAGAGGGAAACAAACAACTGGTAATAAGAGGAGCCTGGACCTAATAGGACCCCAATACTGCACCCGGCCTAAATATGAAAACAGATGGACCAGGAGTTCCATTCTCAGGGTTCTGTACTGGAAAACCAAACTGCATCCCCAAATAAGTTCCTGTAAGCAGCAGTCTCTAGCTTCAACGGTAGGAGGGCTGCAGGTCTGAGGAATAAGGCATGAGCTAATGGGCATCACTGGGCAAAGGGAAGCAGGTGACTGACCAGGAAGGTGTCATTACCGTCCCCCATGGTGTATCTCTTCTCCTCATAGCTTGAGTCTGTGTATTCCAGGAGCAGGCGGATGGGGTGTGTCAGCTGAGAGAGATCAGAAACAGAGGTGAGAAATAGTGGGGACCTTGCTGTATGACTTCGTCTTCTCTAATTGAGACCACACATTGCACAAATACAGCCACCATGCAACGTGCATACCTACGCGTGCCTGCACCACCACCACCACCGCCGCCACACACACACAGACTCCCATAAACTCCTGAGCGCCAAGAGCTACTGGCAGAAGATTCTAGGGGAGGAGGAGAGTACCGAGGAGCACCTCTCTGCTAGAAAGACCCCGCTGTTATGAACTTCCTGCTTCACATCCCAGTCTCCTCTCTTACACCGCGGACATTCCAGTATCCCAGGATCATAGGCATAGTGCTGGTGGTAGCCTTCTCAAACTGTCTTCAGTATGGTAGACGTGGGTCTTCGGACAAGCTGTGACTTTATGCAGACTCACAGGGAGACTGAGGACGACAAATCACCGGGTCCCGCCCCACTCTGCACCAATCCCAGTTAGGCACTCCCCTTCTTCCCTTGCGTAATCAGAGCTACAGATCTAGACTCAGAAGGCAAGAGGGCCACACCCTCTCTGAGAGAGGAGGGATTGAGAGCCTCAGCAGCCTCTGCCCCAAGATTCTGTCCTGTGCACCCTGAAAGCAAAATCTGTTCCTCTCCAAACCCTCTTAGCAACTGCCGCCATCGCCACCTGCTGGATGCTCGGAAAACTGGCACTTTCCCTGGAAACTGGCCAGATAGCTAAAAAACAAGGATGTTTTCCTTTGCTTCGCAGAGCTAGATTTTCTAACTCAGACTGTGGGAATCTATCATTCTGGGAGGTTCGACTCTCAGCTTAAGGAGAAAAAGACGCGCCCCCAACTTGAAACCTTAATCTAACACGTATCCTTGAAGAAAGGGCTCTGCCGGTTGGTTGCACCGCTCCCAATTGTGCACACAGACTCCAGTGACAGGAACGGTTAGTGACCTGGAAACCACCCCAGGGCAGGGACAAAAGAAGAGTAAACGTCTCTCTGTCTTCCTTTAGGAGATTTGGGAATCCAGCCCTCCTGGTCATCAACATTAACCAGTGTTTTGACTGTGTTTATGAATCCAAATTCAAGAACCAAACACAGAGAGTCAGAAATCTGAGGGGAGTCACAGCCATGGACAGTAACCAGTTAACAGAACCAGCCCAGTGCAAAGGAGCAAAGAGCTCACAGGCGGGGGGGGTGATGGAATGGGAGAGCATGTGTTCCAAGAAGCTTGCTGTCAAGGGACAACAGGATGCTCTCCACACAGGAGCCTGGAACACTCTGCACAGGACACTAGAAGTTCAAAGCTAGACCCTCATCTGTGCAGATCCCTGGATTCTGGACCTTGACCAGGCTCCTGATACATGAGATATGACAGGGTAGCTCAAATGACCTTTCAAGTTACCCTGGGGTAAGTAAGGGTCCTGGGGTAACCTTCATAAGGACAATGTCCTACCAACAGCAGGGTCCCACCTGTCTGCTTTCTCCCTTGAAGGCGAGAGACTCTTTCAAAATCAAGAGGCTTGCTTTTAGTGGACCAGAGGGTGACATCACCTTATTTACAGAAACTTATCAGAAACAATAAAAAACAAATGACAGAAGTGGAGATTAAAATGGGTTTGCAAGACAAAGGACAAGGCCATTGCTCCAAAGAAAGTGCATTTTGGGATTAAGGTCACCCTTTACTAGGTCCACAGGATATGAAGCCAACACATCCATGAAGGTTTGCCCTCTGGAGGGTGCAGAGTGTAGTGAGGGCGCAGGGGACAGGCAGAGGCTGGCTTCAGTCTGTGAAATTAGGGAAGCCAGCCACATGGGTGACATTCTAACATTGTCAACGCAAATTCACAAAATTCTTGCTACACTAGCTTCTGGATTTTTAAAGACAAAGGAGAAATGGGTACCAGTAGACCAATTAAGGGATCTCTGCCTCGTGGAGAGAGGATATCAAAGACCCAGTAAAAGAAAAAAACCTACTATTGACACAGCCACGGATGTGGAGGTAGGGAGACCATCCAAAGTCCCTCCTGGCCACTCCCACCTGCCACATCATCATTCATTAAGCCCCATTCACTCATTTTCACAGTTCAGAATCCCAGTACTCGTTGCAGCGAATGAGAGTCCAGACAAACATACTCTATCCTCTAGAGCGCTTTGGCCCCGCTGTGAGGGTCTTGGATTAGAAGCAAGATGGTTCAAATTTCCTCCAGTCTCATTAGACTCCTCAGAGGCGGGCACTACAGGCTCAGAGCTCAGACTCTTGGAAGCAGCTGTGACACTTGGCAAGTCCAAAAAGAAAGAAAAAAGAAAAAAGAAAAGAAAAAGACACAACACAGAGCAAGTGTGTTTCAGACTTTATTGGAGATGAGACAGACCTGGAGGAGCCCCACCACTGGGGAACCTGAAACAGTAGTGATCTGTAAGGTAATTCTAGGGAACTGTGTTAAGCGGAGACATCAAACCACAGACGAGAACTGTGTGGTTTATTGGGGCACAAATGAAGAAGGGGCCTTGGTGAAAGGAAGCAGAGAGAATGACATCACAGGGACTTGACTAGGACAGGCCTGATTAGGAAGCAGGGGCTGACAAAGCCTTGTGGAGAGGAGAAAGAAACGGGAACAGCGAGGCACGGTGCAGAAGGCCAGCTGTCCCAGGACCTGGAGGATCCCAGTATGGACAGATCCTCCTTGTGTGTGCCAGCATGGCAGGGGCTGGCAGGGATCTAATCGGTACCCCACTGGGCCATCTTAGTAAACACAGGTCTTGGGAGGAAGCGGCTACTCTTCATGTAGGCAGAGATGTTCTTCAGGCCCTGCAGAATGGGAAGAAAGCACAGCAGGAGCTCGGATCTGCAGCCTCACTGGGCTGAGCAGCCCCAGCAGGAAGAGCATTTCTCAAAAGCTCAAGCCCTGGAGCACACACAGCACAGTCAGTTTAACTCCTAGACCTGGCAAGAGAACTCTTCAATTCCTATAGTACAAGAAAGACTAGACCCTATGAAGGTGCTTTATACCCACTAAAGGTTACAATACAGGCTCAGGAAACACCGTGACAAGCAATCAGAGGTCCAGCGAGGTTAACCAACTTGCCCTTCTCACTAAGACAGGGCTCCCCAAGACAGGGCTAGAGTTAGCCTGACTCTGTGGCTGCCAGTCTCCCGCACGACCTCCCCCTTCCCCCAACAGACATTCCACTGGAAAGCACTTTCTAGCTTGCACTATTTACACACACAGGAGGGATGCAACAGGAAGAAAAGAACCAGGAAGACAGGTGGAACCCAGGGACTTGACAAATCCTGAATGAAAGGGGACATCAAGAGAACAACCAGCAAAGAAAGGCTGCGTGTCATTCTAAATGATTTCCTGAGAGCAGAACTGACAATTCTTCAGCTGGTTCCTAAGGACAATCTCCCTGCACCCTGGCTGCCCTCATCTGTACCCGCAACACAGGAACTACTTCATGTGACTGTATGTTGTGCTATATAAGTCATCCCGACCAAGCTGGAGCAATTGCAGAGGGTGTAAAGAGATCCACAGCCAACTAGGCACAGGCTGGGCTAAGGGGCGCTGTGTTTCTCCACACACCCACCCTAGAGCTGTGCCAGCAGTTGGACATTTCCCTAGGGCACCCAACCTGGGCCAGCACAAAGCTGATGAGAATTAAATGGGAAAGTGTATCCTTCCTTGGTGGGAAATGAACAAGGTCAACAGATTGCAGGGAGAAAAATCCTTGGATCAAGACCTCAGACTCCCCATTGTAGACGACTCAAGACTGAAGTCTGGTACACTCACTCCAGACCGGGATCAGCAGCTATGGGGAGTATCACACTCATCTCACAGTCTGGGTTTCTACAATTCTCTACTGATTCTGTCCCGGGGTTGTGACATTTGTATGTCCTCCCCACCAACACCTTTGGGGATTTTGAAATGGTAAATTTTGCCCCATCTAGGTCTGTAAAGAAAGCCCCCTCCCAAAAAAACCCTCCTACTTGCTTTCCTTTAGTCTTGGGTTAAAAAAAGTATTGAGAAAGAGAGGAAGGAGGCCACTCGAAGGAAGCAGGAAAGGGCATCACCTCAAAGCGGGCCAAGAAGTCCTTCAGGTTGGGGAAGGCATCCAGGCATGTGGGCTCAAATAAACGGTACTGGTCAAGAATATCATAGGCGAGGAAATCCACATAGGTGATCTGCAGGAAGCTGAGGGTGAGTGGCTGGCATCTGACAATCTGGGAAGAACAGCAGTTCCTCTTTCCACCTCCCTCTCTTTACCTTGTCCCCTGCAAACCATGGCCGCTTGCCCAGGAACTCAGAGTAGATTTTCATCTTGTCGGGGATGGCCTTCAAGAACTCTGGCTTCTGCTTCTCCTGAGGCAGAGAATATCTGTGACCACCCTTAGCCACAGGCTCCCAGCAGAGAAGCTGCTGGCTTTGAAGACCTAGGCTTACGAGTATCATTCCCATTTTATTAGTAGCAGAGGTCATTTGTTAGAGGTGATGGGATAATAGGCAGGAATGCTACGCTGTCCCTCAATCTGTCCCCACTGGTACCCAGGTGCTGGGAGTCACATCCGGGACTTCCTAAGTATCGTGGATGCTCTGGCCCGAGAGATCCAGTGGAGTCACGGGAACAAAGGATTTATAGATCCCAGGAGAAGACGGTTATACTCGGATTTGTGGGGGCGCACGAGAGCAGATCATACATTGGCAGAGCATGCACCAGATTTGAGCAGTCACTAATATTGGCAAGAAGAACAGCAAAGGTCCTCGGACTGGCCCTGAGCTGCCTCCTAGGAGGATGTCCTGACCATGACTGATGCCAAAGACAGGACTCTTGGAAAGACTAGTGGGAAACCATTGCACATGTCACACTTCCAAGTTTGTGCACCCTGTCTTCACAATGTGTTTGTAGGAGGGGTGTGTGTGTGTGTGTGTGTGTGTGTGTGTGTGTGTGTGTGTGTGTTTGTGCATCTGTGGAAGCTAAAGGTTCTTCTCCAGTGTCTGTCTCAATCACTCTCCACATTATGCTTTGGGGACAGTGTAGGGAAGAAGACAAACAAATGGTCTCTGCCTACAGGACTGTTATTCACTGAACCTGGAACTCACAGACGGGCTGTGTTCATTGGCCAGCAAACCCAGAAATCCTCCTGTTTCCTTTCTCAAGGTGCTATAATTATAAGACCGTGCTGTCGTGCTCAGGTCTATTTGTGGGTTTTTTTGTTTTGTTTTGGTTTGTTTTGGTTTGGTTTGGTTTGGTTTTTCGAGACAGGGTTCCTTCTGCGGCTTTGGAGCCTGTCCTGGAACTAGCTCTTGTAGACCAGGCTGGCCTTGAACTCACAAAGATCTGCCGGCCTCTGCCTCCTGAGTGCTGGGATTAAAGGCGTGCGCCACCACTGCCCGGTCAGGGTCTATTTGATTTTAATGTGGGTACTGGAGATCCATTATCAAGTCCTCAGGCTTACACATCGAAGACTTTGACCCTCCGAGCCACCTCCCAGGCCCTTATTTTTATCCTCTGAGTCTGTGTTTTAAGAGGACTTGTTACTGGGAACACTAGGTTAGATGGCACGTGGAAGTGCTCAAACGACAGAAATATCAGGGATTTTAACGACACAGGAAATGTCGAGGGTCAGAAAGTTCACGCTATAGACTCTCAACCATATCTTACAGGTTACTCTAGTAGTGATAGTTTCACAGTGTCGGTGTGCTATCTCGCTGGGTTATGAGGGTCATTCTGCTGGTAAGAGAGGAGAGCTTGGAGAATCAGTAACAGTTCGTTCACTGAAGGAGGAGGCTGCAGATCTGAATGCAAGCCTTTAAGTCCTGCTGCCAACCCTGTCTGCTCCACCACGGGCAACTCACAAAGTCAGGGTTGCAGCAGACTATCATGAGATGGATGCGGGTGTCCATGACCTGGTTCTCCAAAGTGTCCACACGAATCCTCTCCTGCTCTGTCTCCCCACCTGCAGCACACACAGCACAGACTCACCCTCAGCATCTCGCACCAGCCAAGACAAGGAGATTGTCCCCCATGCCCCACCCTGCAGCCAGCCCCACTCACACAGGTTGTGCTTGCGGCCAAGGTAGCGCAGGATGGCGTTGCTCTGGGTGATCTTGTGGGACCCGTCAATTAAGTAGGGCAGCTGAAGGAGTAACCAGGGATGGTCAGATGGGATATGGGAACCCTAAACCCCTCCCTGGGTGAGGACAGACATGGAGCCTGGCACTCAGTGTGTCTGCCATGGGAAACCCTCCGTGAGAGCACAATGCACGCTGAATGGAAGAGCCAGGACACAGAACATCACAGAAACTCTGTGGAACCCTGGAATGGGAACAGGAGAGCTGACACACGGAACCCAAATGTCCTCAGGCAGCCAAGGAGCTGAGGCAGGGACATCGCGGCTTCCCCAAACCTCCCCTTCCCTGCACCTACATTGGGAATGTCCAGTCCCAGATTGAATTTCTCACTCAGCCACTGGCTTCTGTCAAAGTTGGGAGCTGTAAACAAGAGGATGTAACAAGAAGTCAGCCCAGGATCTAACTCTTCCTCTGGGACTACCCACCAAGGAGTCAGGAGTAAGAGACTCTGAGGGGTCTGTAACCTCTCAACACTAAGTCACCATCCAAGTCGGAGGACAGAGGTATAAACAATTGGTAATAAGGGAGCCTGGACCCAAAAGAACCCCAGCAGTGAACCCAGTGGATCAGGAACTTCATTCCCAGTGTCTTTGTTCTCCTTCTTGTTGTTGTTTGAGACAAGGTCTATCAACTATGTAACTCTGCCTGTCCTGGAACTCACTCTGTAGGCCTGACCGACCTCGACCACACAGAGATCCACCTGCTTCTGCCTCCCTAGTGCTGAAACTAAAGGCGAGTTTCAACACACCAGGCCATTCCCAATGTTTAAAAAACCAAGTTGCACCCTCAAGAGGCTTCTGGAAAAAGCAGGCTGTAGCTGCAACTATATGTAGGAGGGCTGCAGGCCTGTGGAATAAGGGGCTAGGCATGGACTGCTGAGCATCACTGGGCAAGAGGGAAGAAAGCAGGTGACTGTCCAGGAAGATGTCATTACCGTCCCCCATGACGTATCTCTTCTCCTCATAGCTTGAGTCTGTGTATTCCAGGAGCAGGCGGATGGGGTGTGTCAGCTGGAAGAGACCAGAGACAGAGGTGAGAAATAATGGGGACCTTGCTGTGTGACTCCATCTTCTCAAATGAGTCCTCCCACACTCCGCAAACACAGGCACCCCGCGGTGTGTATACACACACACACACACACACACACACACACACACACACTCACACCTGCACAGCCTCGCATGTGCAGCTTCGCCAGTCTGTGAGCTCCAGAGAGCCAAGTGGAGTATCCCTCTGCTAAGAAAACAGCCCTGGTGTCTCTGAACTTCCCGCCCAAGTCCTAGTCCCACCCCTCAGGAGGATCCCGCTCTCACTCCGCGGACATTCCAGTAACCCAGTGTCATAGGCATGGTGCTGTGGCCCTGGTCTTCTCAGACTGGCTACAGAAACGTTGAGCAGGGAACTTTAAAGGACTAAGGGAAAGGTGGGAGGGGCCTTGTAAACGGTCCCGCCCTCCATGCCCTAACCCCACTCAGGCCCAGCCTTTAACCCTTTAACTCTAAGCTTCCGCAGGGACTCTGAACCCGAAGCCAAAGGGCCACACCCCCACCCTGGGAGAGGCAGGAGAAAGAGACCACGCTGTCTCAGGCCCAGAATTCTGATGGGGAGGGGAAGGTCCTCCAATCTCTTTTAGTGCCTTCTCTGCCACCGACCCCTGGTGCCCCAAAAGCTAACAGTGCTTTCTTTCCTTGAAGAACTTGGCTTTCACTCCTAGACTGTGGAAATCTGTCATTCAGGAAGGTTCAACTCTCAATAAGAGATAAAGCGAGTAGCCCCTAACTTCAAAGTTCAATCCAGCACCCGCCCCGTTTGCTGCGCCCAGAACAGGGGGTTTGTCAGCGGCCAGACTTTCCATCCACCACAGCTCTATGATCCACCTAAAGTCGTAAGACAGCCCACAACATAGGAAGGACCCCAGGGCAGGGACAATCAGAAAACAGCTAGTCTCAGTATTTTCTTTAAGAAAAATGGGGACTCAGTCATATGCTCAGCAAGTTAGTGACCATAAAAAAATAGTATCTTTGGTCTTATTTGTGAGTAAATCCAGGAACCAGACACTGACGGCACAAGAACTCTGAGATAATCCCATCATGCTGCAGGGTCGCTGGCTGACAATTTCCGGGCGATTATCACAGTGCAAGGGAGCAAAGAGCTCACGGGTGGGGGTGATGGAGTGGGAGAGCATGTGTTCCAAGAAACTTGCTTTCAAGGGACAACAGAATGCTGTCCACTCAGGAGCCTGGAACACTCTGCACAGGACACTAGAAGTTCAAAGCTAGACCCTCATCTGTGCGGATCCCAGATTCTGGACCTTGCCCAGGCTCCTGACACATGAGTGTCTGGATAGGACAGGGTAGCTCAAATGGCCTTTCAAGTTACCCTGGGGTAAGTAAGGGTCCTGGGGTAACCTTCATAAGGGCAATGTCCGACCAACAGCAGGGTTCCACCTGTCTGCTTTCTCCCTTGAAGGCGAGAGACTCTTTCAAAATCAAGAGGCTTGCTTTTAGTGGACCAGAGGGTGACATCATCTTGTTTACAGAAACTTATCAGAAACAATGAAAAACAAATGACGGAAGTGGAGATTAAAATGGGTTTGCAAGTCAAAGGACAAGGCCATTGCTCTGCACAAAGTGCATTTTGGGATTAAGTCACCCTTTACTAGGTCCAGGATCTGAAGCCAACACATCCACAAAGGTTTGCCCTCGGGAGGGTGGGTGTGCAGTGAAGGCACAGGGGACAGGCAGAGGCTGGCTTCAGTCTGTGAAATTAGAGGAGTCACAGGCTTTGCGGGTCTCAGTGAGGATGCAGGCTCAGAGACCACGTCCCTGGAGCTGGCAGTGCCTGTGGCAAATGCTGCTTTAACATTAGAACATGTCCAGCTGCCCACTTCAGGTTCCTGCGATACCCAGGCTCAGAAAATAACCTGAGGCTGTAAGGACAATGCCCAGTGTCAAGACTGTCCAGAGAAAGACAGTACTATTCACACACGCACGTGACTGCCTGCTTCCTGAGCTCCTATGGATTAGATCTTTAATGATTTGCTATTTTAAATGTTATTGTGCGCATTGAGCTTAGAAAATTTAACTTTTTGGATTTATCTGGAAGAAAAATGAGTTTTAAGTGCTGAGGTCGACTAAAATGATTACTTTAAAAGCCATTAAAAACATTCAATGAGCATTAAAACAATTTTACATGGAGCAGAAATTGTGCCATTGTGCACATCCAGCTTGCTTCCTCCTTTATTAAGCATTATTCCTCCATTATTAAAATTGAGTCTCTACCACAGAGGCCCCATGGGTAAGAAGGTCCTTCATGTGGACTGTAACTTAGCTACCAAAGACCACAAGTTCAGTGGGAATTGCAGGGAAGTATTTCGCAAGTGTGAGGCGCGTCAGCATATTTCCATACACTAAGGTGGCTGGAGAGGTGGGTGGATGATAGGAGAAGAAACCCTTGCTGGCCAGGACAAGAGCTCAGAGGAAATGGAAGGGAGGTCAGAGCCCTAGAGCCCTTCAGAGGACAGAACAGCTCTGTGGAAGAAGGACGGGGCTGGGACAGGAAGCCCTCAGTGCAGGGTCCTAAGTTAAGATCATCACGTGACCCATTGGATGAGAGAGGGCTCTGAGGGGCCACAGGGAGCAGTGGAGATGAGGGACATGGAAACATGTCTGAAGCCAGTACTGTGCTGCAGAGTTTAATCCTGGTGTTGACCACTGGTCCTCTGGTTGTCTCTGAGCTCAGTCACAAGTTCACAGCTCAGCCAGTTCAGGTGACTTAAAGGACACTGTGCATGAAAAAGCTAAATATATTGGAGAGAATTTGCCTTGTAACCTGTAGAGTGACATCTGAAATGAAGCCCATAATTCCTTCGAGCCCTAATAGGTGGCATGCTAACATTGTCAACGCAAACTCACAGAATTCTACATACACTAGCTTCAGAATTTTTAAAGACTACAGGGGAATTGAGTACCAAGAAACAAATGAAGTGGTCTCTGCCTCATGGAAACTTTCTGACAGCCTCTGACTTGATAAACTCAGGAAATTCCAGAGGCCCTAGCAACGTGGCTCACTTGGGAGAGCGTGGCCTTGCACACACAGAACCCTGGGATCCATTCCAACACCCCCTACACCAAGCGTATGTGAGCTCACCTAATCTCAGCTCTCAGAAGGGAGACTGGAAGACCAATAGTCCAAAGTGAGCTATGGAATGAGTTTAAGGCCCTGAGACATGAGGCCCTGTTTCAAATGGGAGGAGATGGAAATTTTAAGCTCATAAGAGTTGAGAGAAAGAACAGAGACTTGCAAATCTGTATAAATGATTTTAAAACTAGGAATCCATTTTTTCCACATATACACATTATGCCATAATGAACCAGGTCTTATGCAAATACCACAAAGAGTGAATTGAAATATTAAGACCCAAATGAATTGATAATGCACAGTAATTAGTGGATCGGAAGATATTTGGCTTTCAGGAACTAGTTGGATGGAATTTCAAAACCTCCCAAAGCTAGGAAGTTCCACCAATTGTCATGAACTGCGCTCAGGTCTGGCATAAGTGTACACCTGGAAGGCAGTACAGTGATGATGCCTGTAAATGACTGTTCCTTTGGAGTCTGAATTCCCACCCAAGCATCACAGAGAAAGAATACGGTGCCTTGGCCATAATTGCTTCCGTGCTCATACATGGCATATATGACACAGACAAAGATGGGGGATGAGGGAAGAGAACAGCATATGGACCAAACAGCTGAGCTGCAAAAGGGAGATTGGACCCTGTGCATGGTGCTTTGTACACTCCAAGTATCACAACACAGACTTGGACATACACTCAGCAATCCTGACCAATTTGTTCAACCATGATACTTGTTCAGAGGGAACCTGAGATTGAAAATGCTTAAGCAACCTCCTCTTCATATAGCTAGTCACTAGGGCAGGCCCTAGGTCAGACTGGTCTTGTGGTTGGCTTCTGTGAGGTTCCTGAACCCATGCCTCCCGCCCTGCTGCAGGGGACTCCACCCCTCTCTATGTTCATAGACATGGTCCTGCTTCCCAGCTAGGCTCTTAGCCTAGGTTTGCACACAAACTAAATTCCCAGCAGGACAAAGGAGTCTGATAGCTCAGTGCAGAATGGAAGAGGTCTTACTCAAAGACCCACTAAATTCAGGATGAAATAAAACACTGGGAAAAGGGTCCAGAAAGAAAGCCTCGTTAAGGTTGTAATCAAGCCCCTGAGAGCAGAAAAAGTCCAAATTCCTCCCCTTGGTGGGTTACGTCATTCTCACAGTGCCAAAACTGACCTCATCTCTAGGCCTGATAAGGGACCAGGTTGGACAACACCCACACATGCCACTGACCTTCTAAAGGACAGAAAGGGTCATATACTTTCAAAAGTTCAAAGCTATCCATGACTTTATACCTGTAGGCGGAGGCTGCTTGTTCGTCTCCTGGCCACCCATACCTGAAATAATCACACAGAAACTATATTAATTGAAATACTGCTTGGCCAATAGCTTCTTATGAACTAACTCTTACATCTTAAATTAACCCATTTCTATTATTCTGTGAATTACCACAAGGCTCGTGGTTTACTTGTAATTTTCTGGCATCTGTCTTCTTAGGCAGCTCCATGGAGTCTCCTTGACTCTGCCTACTCTCTCTATATATTTTTTTCAGCCTGGCTATATTCTGTCCTGCTATAAGCCAAAGAAGCTTCTTTAAAACCAATGATAATAAAACACATTCATAGCATGCAGAGGGGAATCCCACATCACTTCCCCTTTTCTGTCTAAATACAAATGAAGTTTTAACTTTAACATAGTAAAATAATATATAACAAGACAGGTATCAAGCAAAAATTACAGTTATAATATTTATATCTACTTTATCTTTCATCATAACTAAGGAAAACTATAACTATCTATTCTTCAACTCCATCAAAGACTCCAGAAGGATAAAATTACCCAAGTTAACAGGAATTGCATTGTAAGCAACTTCCAAAACTCTAGAATTGACAGAGACATCCTGTCACCTGAATAGCCACCCAAAGTTCTTCTGTAACATTGGGGCATCCATCTTTAGCCTACAGGCCCATAGTATCATGGAACAGAAAATTTCAAAGATAGTTCCACATATATTGGCAGTTTGTCAGTCACTTTCATCTGTGTCCTGCAGAATGTCTACAGACTCTTTCATGAAGCAGGAACCCTAAAGGACCGTCTCACCTTTAGGCAAGTTCAGCAGTCATTTCTCTGTGGGTCCTGAATGTTCAGTTCATACAGCATACCATCAAGCAGTCCAGGCAAGAACAGTTTCTTGCCCAAACGGCTAACCAATTCCATAAGGAGTCTCTTTGAAGCCCATCACCCTCTTGAAGTAGATTGGTGCTGCCAGGAGTAGATGTGTCTCATTGTCATAAAAAGTCCTAAGTTCTTAAAACATTTTAAATGGCATATTCTGTAAGTCTCTGAAGGGTCTGAAATATACCTATCCATCTGAAATATATCTTTGTACATCGTGAAAACCTAACTAACATGACTACAAATTTGACAATTATGGATTGCTATCTATTAACTTATATTTCTTAATTATACATTACATTTTTAATGAGCTGCACAAACACAATACCATAATAAAGAGCCAAAATATGCATATTAAAAAGTGACCTTAAATTTTTATCAATAAACCAAGATCCATACCAATGTAAAGTATTCATCTCTATAGCATATCCCCCTTTAAATGTAAACAAGAATTTATAAACAATCATTTGGGGAATTTGGGCATAGTTTTCTCCAAACTGCTTCCTGATTTTTGTTGGACAAAGTATTTTGGGGTGTTCACAGTGACCTTTCAGGTAGTCTTGATCCATCAAACCACATTAATCTGGAAGGAATCCACAGGTTCTCATCCTCTGTGGAAACAAAAGCAGAACCTCTTTTCCAAAGCAACATATCCTTAGACTCAAATTTTGAAGTCAAGATACCTTTAAAATACATGTGTTGGTTTAGCTTAGCAACTTGTACAGTGAAATGTCTCTCTGTACTTAGCTCATTCAAAATCAAAAAGGTTAAAGAAAACACAATAGTATACATAATCCAGACTCTCTGTGTATATTCCATCTTTACGTGGCTTATTTTTCTTTAATCTTTTAATCTATGATTGTCTGTACTCTGTCTCTTTAAAGTCTTTGTTTTATTTTTAAAACCATTTACTTTTTTAAAAAATAACTGTTTATATTCTTTTTCTCTCTCTCCCAAACCTACATACAGTTTTTGAATGCACTGTGTCTCCTTTAGGGGTCTTTTATGTCTGAATCTCTCCTGTTGCTGATCTGTGATCCTTTTCTGTCCAGGAGCACTTCGACTAGGACTAACTCTGTGACCCTCCCTGTTGGCTACGCCCAGCCCAACATGGAGGAGAAGTGTTCTCTGCCTCTGAGAACCATGCACATTGCCCCAGCTCCATGGTTGCAGTGGGTCTGTGTCACCACTAAACAATTTGTAACACACTGCTCACAGACCCCATTTAAGGGCTTGGCCTCCTGAAGAAGCCAGAGCTGTTTTTGCACCTAACACAAACCCGCAGCTTTTTTTGCTACCGCTGAGTCAGGAAGCCTTCTCTAAAAAAAATCATGCTTCTGCTTTTTTTTTTTCTTTTTCAATTGGAGCCCACCCAAGAAAATACTCCTGCCAAAAAGCCAAGCTTAACTCTGTTCTTTTATATCTAGAATTACTTCCCAAGCTCTCTCAGGTTTTATGTGGATGTAGTTGTCCATGTTAGTGCATCAATTTGGAGGTGGAGGTTGCTTGTTCATTTCCTGACTGCCCAGACCCAAAATAATCACACAGAAACTAAATTAATTGAAAAACTGTTTGGCCAATAGCATAAGCTTCTTATGAACTAACTCTTACATCTTAAATTAACCCACTTCTATTATTCTGTGTATTACCACAAGACTCATAGTTTACCAGTAAGGTTCTGGCATCTGTGTGCTTCGGCAGCTACAGGGCATCTCCTTGACTCTGTCTACTCTCTCTCTATCTTTTCCATCCTGACTATATTCTGCCCTGCCATAGGCCAAAAAAATTCTTTATTAACCAATGGTAATAAAACACATTCACAGCATGGAGAGGGAAATCCCACACCACCTGTCCTCAAAAATCCAGAAGCAACCCTCACCTGCCACTCCCGCCTCGCTCCTCTTTCTCTCACCACAGCCATGCCAGCTCCTGCACGATCCCCAAGGCCTGGATCAGAACCAGCACAGGTGAGAACAAGCTGAGAAAGTATGTAACTTGAAGTGCGTACGGCAGGAAAACAGACTCCAGGCTGAAATACTTGTTTTCCTAACACCTCCAAAATCGCTACTAAAGTAGATTGTGTGGGTATCTGAAAGTAGATTCTTAGTGACCCATGGTTGTCTGTGAGTGAGAACCAGGCTAGGCTCCCAGCACCCAGTAGGTACTAGATGTACATCAGAGTCTGTGATCTCCCTGTCTCTCTGTCTCTCTGTCTCTCTCTCTCTCTCTCTTTCTCTACTTACCTCAGTCCCATTATGAAGACATATTTTTTTTTCTTTCGAGTCAGGGTTTCTCTGTGTAACAGCCCTAGCTGTCTTACAACTAGTTTTGTAAATCAGACTGGCCTCGAACTCATAGAGATACGCTTGCCTTTACCTCCAGAGTGTTGGGATGAAAGGTGTGCACCACCACCGCCTGCCTGGATGAGGACATCTCAACAGAGATTGTCCAGAGAATCACTGTACAAGAGAATGTCCATGTTAGCACGTGTCTGTTATACTTCTAACAGAGACAAAGTAGCAAAAAAAAATCAGCCTTAGTGAATTAATATTTATTCTACTTCATGGTCTCAGAGGTTTCAGTCCATAAGCTTTTGGCTTCCTGATGGGGAACAACATTTACGGCAAAGAGTAGGTGCTGGAGAAAAGCTACTCACCAGATTGTACCAAAAAGCAACGAGAGGGGAAGGTTGTAATATACCTCTCAGGCCTACCCACCCTTCATACCTACTCCCTTCTGTTAGGGCCCCCCTTGGGTTTTCCTCTCAATAGTCTTATAGTAATTCCACAACTATATGACTTCATTGATGGGTCCTAGATTCATATTACAATCAATTCCCGAAGGCCCCACCCTGAACACTATTACATCGAGGGCCATGCCTTTATTCAGTATATGAGCCCTTGAACGACAATTCAAATTCACACTCTAACAGGATGAGAGAGAGAAAAAAAAACTACTACTCCACAGAATGTTCAAGATGGATTCCGTGAGAAAGGACACCTGGGTAGTGCTCAGACCCAGCACCAACCACAGTGTGGGAGGCCAGTGATTCCCAGTGGAACTCTGACTGGATAGGGCTCTCTGAAGACCATCTGTGTCCAAGAACATGTATTAGTCAATTCCCTAATCATTGTGACAAAAACACCTGATACAGAGAATGCATGAGAGGAGAGGGTTTTGAAAACATGTTGCATTACTTTGTCTGTTTATTTGTAGGAGGAGGACATGCCTGGTGTGTCATGGCAGTCAGAAAAGACTTGCAGGAGTCCTGGGGATTGGCCTCAGGTCATCAGGTTGCCAGCAAGTGCCTTTGTCCACTGAATCACATTGCGGAAGACTTGAAGATTATTTTGGTTCATGCATCTTTTCAGGGAAGGCATGGCAGCAGAAGCAGCTCCCGTCCTTTTGCCTTGTGCCTGGGACACCATGGCCAATCCCCAGGATCTGTAACATCTTCAATTTTCTGTGAGAGCCTTCAGGTACTCTGGTCTCTGTTTCTCCTGAGGCTGAAACACAGCTGTCATTCTCATTCACAAGCTCCCCAGCAGAGAGGATGTCCTTTCGGGGCTGTGGCGTCCCCAAGTTGGCTAGATGGGCAACCATCTTCCTGAAACTGGGCTTGGGTTACAGGAGAGGCTACAAGATAATGTATTAGCATTGATTGGACTCCTAATGAAGCTCATGCCTACAGAAGTGATGGGAAATCCGTCAGGAATACAGCTCTGACAGCCTGCCCTGGCGGTGCATCTGTAACGCCAACACTCATTTGCTGTGTTCCAGAACCTGTCATGTGTCTGCCAGACCTCCTGCTTTTCAAAGTTTCAGCTGAAGAGTCTGCTGTCATTCTGATGTGACTTGGGGCTTTTCTCTGGCCTCTTTCAATCAGATCATGTGGAATACGCTATGATACGTAGTCTCAACAAGAACATGGCTGAAAAGAGGGCTCAGCAGTTAAGTCACCCTCTGCTCTTGCAGAGGACCAGAGTTTGGTTCCCATTGCTCACATGGGATGGCTTTCAAGCACCTGTAACTCCAGCTCCAGGAGATCTGGCCACTGAGGATGAGGACAACCCGTCCTCATGTATGTACGCACGCATGCAAAGAAACACATAAACATACATTAAAAAATCATTTGGTTTAATTTTTAAATCTGAAGACAGGAAAAGAGCAGGAACAATATCAACAACCTATGGCTCCTGAGTGTGTTCCCACTGATACAAACTCTCTCCTGAGGGTTGAACTCACGAGGCTGTGAACACATGACTGCATCCAGCCAGGGACAGACTTAAAAAGCAAGGAACTAAAATTGCTCCTCAAAGATCAAGAGCCTTACAGGAGACCACTTTCTAAATAGATGACCAGTAGCACAGACACTGAGAGAAACAATTAATAAATGGCACTTCCTGAAACTGAAAAGCTTCTGTAAAGCAAAGGACATGGTCAACAAGACAAACGACAGACTACAGAATGGGAAAAAAAAAATCTTCACCAACCCCACATCAGACAGAGGTCTGGTCTCCAAAATATACAAAGAACTCAAGAAATCGGTCATCAAAAGAATCCAATAAAAAAAATGGGGTACAGACCTAAACAGAAAACTCTCAACAGAGGAATCTATAATGACTGAAAGACACTTAAGGAAATGCTCAACATCCTTAGTCATCAGAGAGATGCAAATCAAAACAACTCTGAGATTCCATCTTACACCTGTAAGAATGGCCAAGATCAAGAACACTGATGACAACTTATTCTGGAGGGGTTGTGGGGAAAAGGGAACACTTCTGCATCGCTGATGGGAGTGCAAACTGGTACAACCCCTGTGGATATCAGTGTGGCAATTTCTCAGAAAATTAGGAAACAACCTTCCTCAAGACCCAGTAATACCTTTTAGGTATACATCCAAAGGATGCTCAACCGTGCCATAAGGACATGTGCTCAACTATGTTCATAGCAGCATTGTTCATCATAACCAGAACCTGGAAACAACTTAAATGCCCCTCGACTGAAGAATGGATAAGGAAAATGTAAATGTTACATTTACACAATGGAGCACTACACAGCAGAAAAAAATAACAACATCTTGAAATTTTCAGGCAAAATGGATGGAGCTAGAAAACATCCTTTTGTGTGAGGTAACCCAGACTCCAAAAGACAATTATCGTATGCACTCACTCATAAGTGGTTTTTAAACATAAAGCAAAGAAAATCAGCCTACAAATCACAATCCCAGAAAACCTAGACAACAGTGAGGACCCTAAGAGAGACACACATGGATATAATCTACATGGGAGGTAGAGAAAGACAGATATGACAGCATGGGAACCTTGGAGGAGGGTTGAAGGGGAGGGCAGAGGCAGGGAAGAAAGCAGATAAAAATGTAGAGCTCAATAAAAATCAATTTACAAAAAAGGTCAAGAGCCTTACCGAGTAAGATTTCAGAAGGGTGGAATAAGTATCTGGGGAGATTTCTATAAAACTGAGGAGTAACTGAGGCTTAAAAGATGGAAGGAGATCAACAGTGTTCCTCTCCACCCTGAGACAGGCATTGCACCCGCATACTAGACTGCAAGGCAGAACTGCTTCTTAGGATAATTTGCTGACTCTACTAAACCAGGAAACATTCTCACAGGATTCAGAAATGCTTACATAATCTTTATAATCCAGGATTCCGTGACGTCCATTCTAGAATTCTTGTTTTCAATGACTGATCCGGTCCAATTTGGAAATTCAGAGAGTGTGAACCCACTCAACAAGAGAGCCCTTGGCACAGGCCAAGGTCAGAGGTAGAGAGGGTTCAGGACAGACTTAGCGCTCTGGGAACTGAAGGTCCACTCGGGAAGAACAGACACTGTCTTGAGGTGGGTGGGCCCTGATAAGAGTGTTCACTTGATACAGTTGGGGTTTGGAAGGACAGTGGCACCAACATGGGGAATGACCTGGATTGCAAGTACCTACATGAGATCAAAAGGGAAACAGGTCTGGGTTCATAGGGACCCAAGAGTCCTGGCCCTGATCCAACCTGGTTCACCCCAGGTCAGGATCATGGTGATTCAGAAAGGCTGGGTAGCAGGTTCTGGCCACCTGAGTGCAGTTGGCTGTAGTTGATTTTCCAATGCCCAAATGTATCTGTTCTTTCGCCCATATACAAGCTACACAGTGACACACCCTCAGCACTTCACCCCAGCTAAGCTTATACGGGTGGCCGCCATCCTGTGAGGTAGCCAGGCTATAGTCCGAAAGAGTTTAATAACTGAGTAATGTTATGGAGCTGGGCCGTTCGGCCTTCTGGATGTTTCCCACAGAACTGGCATACGGAAAATTAACTGGTTTTTGCAGACTGGGGTCTGTTTCAGCTGAGTCCTTCTCCACTAGCACATAGGAGCGAGGAGCAGGAGCCATGGCAGGGTAAGAACAGCATGTGGTTGCAGCCCGACTCAGGGGGAATCCAAGGACTGCCAGTCTTTCCTGCATGACCCGTAGACACTGAATGCTACAAATATTCCAAAGTGTTAGGACTTCAGATGGACTCTGGTCATGTCAAATCATTGGGGTTTTTTGTTTGTTTGTTTGTTTTGTTTTGTTTTTTTAAAACAGAGTTTCTCTGTGTAACAGCTCCGGAACTCACTTTATAGACCAGGTTGGCCTCAAACTCTCCACCTCCCAAGCACTGGAATTAAAGGCCTGTGCCTCCACTGCCCAAAGTCATTGACTTTTTTTTTTTTTTTGCTGAGTTTCAAGGCCATGCCTGACAGTACTTATACCTGAGGCTTTAATTTCCTAATTTTGATCTTAATATTCAAAAAACTGCTTTCATTTGCAATTCTCTTTGTTAGCCATGTCTTCATCATGATTTGGACTTCTCTTGGTCTGCAAGGACTCCATAACTCAGACTTCCATGTGTTACCATGGAGAGAATATGGCCTGCAGGGCCTACATACTGGCCCCCCTTGCGGAGCGTTTGCCCACCTCTGTTCTAGGTCCGTGAACACTTTAGTGCAGTGTAGTAATTTTACTCTCTCTACTTAACATTATCAGAGCCACTCCTGACCTCATTCCGTCCTTTCTGGTTTATCTTCTTTGTCTTTTAGTTATAATTTAACAAATGCTGACTCAAGTAATATTGGCCAGCAGCCTCACAAACATTTCACTTCTATCAACTTTTATCTTACGACCTTTATCTTTTGATTCCTCCTTTCTTCCTGCAATCCTGTGCTTACTGGTCTCTTAACTGCAGCAGGCAGTGTGTATGAAGGCACCACCCCCCCAGGGCTCTCATCCAGAGGTGCTACCTGGTACAGGGAGGTCATGGGTACTGCCTGACAAAGACCAGGACCTATGATGCAGCCACTGGCATAGGAACCTGCTCAGGACGTGCTCCTGCAATGTGCCCAAGTCCTTCATGGGTGACTTGATGCAGATTGCCCACAGCTTTCTGACCGTCTGCTGTGGCACTGGGGCCCAGCACCTTAGTCTGGCCCCTCCCCAGCCGAGCTCTTCCACGGGCCGCTGCAGCCTCTTAATGAGCCTGCTGAGCCGAGAGAGCTCTGACGGGGACTCCAGCACCATTGCAGGGCCATGCTGCTGTGATGCCTCTGGGTAAGGTGTTTCTGTCCAGAGCTCTAAGCCCTTCCGCTGGTTGCATGGCCAGGCCAACTTCTCTGGAGATAATTGATTCAAATTCCAAATTTTCCATTCATCAACCATGTGCCAAGCCTGGCCATGCATATCAAAGATGAACAATCAAAAGTTGGCATTGTGGTACACACCTGTAATCCCAGTATTTAGGAGGTAGAAAATGGAGAATTATGAGGCATCTCAGCCACACAGTGAGTGAGAACCCAGTCAGTGTGGGTGACATGAGATCCTGGACCACAACCCTGGACAGCCAGAGGCTGGAGACATGGGTCAGAGGTTAAGAGTACACTGCTCATTGAGCGGTTCTGCCCCAGCGACCACGTGCACATCTGTAAGTCCAGCTCCAGGAGTCCGAAGGCCTCTTCCGGCATCTGCAGGCACCGGGTACCCATGTGGTGTTCATACACATAAAATACAAATAAATACATCTTGAAAAAAACAATGAAAAAGAGATGGAGAGGGAGAAAAAGAGTAATTCTTCAGTTCCCTTCGGCTTGGGTTGAGGGAAAGACTCCTACAACAGTTGCAGGCAGTAGGGGATGCTTATGGACAGGAATGTTGAGAACACAAACGAGGTTTGTGTGTTCAGCTTAGAAGAACTGATGAGCACATCAGAAGCTAATGAGCCAGGGCTGGCCTGCTCAGCCCCTCCCATCAGCAGAGTCTCTCTGAAGCAGACACAAGCTATGCATGGACGACTGAGGCACTGCACTCCGAGGAGTGAACTGGAAACGAAGGTTTCTTCCACGGGAGTACCAGATTGGGGAACAAGGGGAAATGGAACTTCAAGGACTTTAAATTTCCCAGAGTCCCTATATTTCTTTCTCCAGGCCCTCCTAAAGGCAACAAAGCAGAGACCACCCAAAATGCCAACACAGTTGATTATGAGAGTCACAGCCAGCAAAACAAGACACAGAACAAATGTCATTCAGACTTTACTGGGGATGAGACAGGGCTCAGTTGCTCACTCTGAGGACCAGGGCCAGCACACAGGAAGATCTGATCTCTCAGGCCTTACTGGGGATTCTAGGGTCTGGTAACATTCCTCCAAGCAGCAAGGAGGAAGGGCTGGATGCAGGGTAGGGCAAAGAAATAGGAGCAGGAGACCGATGAAGAAATGGGAAGTAGAAGGATTCAGAGGCTTGACTGAAGGACAGGCTTGTAAGAAAAAATGGAGGAATCGGGAGAAGGAAGAAGAAAACAACACTTGGCAGGAACACGCAGCCAGAGCCAGCAGGTCCCCAGTTCTGGGCTTTGTTGTCCTATGGGTTCCAAAAGGCCATCTTTGCAAAGATTGGTTTGGAGAGGAAACGGCTGCTTTTCATGTAGTCAGATATCTTCTTCAGGCCCTATAGGGGAGGAGAAGGCAGAAATTCAGAATCTGTGGCCCCACTGGGTGCACAGGTTTTACTCTAAAAACCCAAACATAGCACGAGCTGCCCAGGTGCCTAGCGCTGGTAAGGGAAAGCTTTGACTTCCAGCCATGAAGGAGAAACGGAGCACAGAACACCGCTGTCAGCTGTGCTTCCATCTGCAATTGTGGGGTAGGAATAGAGGGAGCTCCACAAAATCCTGCAGAACAGCGGCTGCTCTGCCTTCAACAGCAGGGAGGCCGACACACACAGAGGCCAAGTGCTTCCCTCCAGCTCACAGGGCTGGAAAGACAGCGGTCTGTAACCCTGTCTGAACAGGAGGACCTCTGCATCTTCCCTGCACCTTCCATTCCAGCTCTCGTGGCTCGCTCCCTAAGCAGGAAATCCCTTGTCACCCTCTGATTACACAAACACTCTTGCTTTATTATACACTGGAAGTGTGATTTGCTTTCTGGTTTTGATTTTCCTGGGGGCTGTAGTTAAGAGATTGTATGAATCTCAGAAGAGACTTTGAACTTTAGACTTTTAAATAAGTTTGAGACTGTGATAGACTATGGGGGCTTTTCAAGTTGGACTGAATGCATTTTTGCATTATGATATGGCTACTAGCCTTTGCAGGCCAGGGATCGGAAAGTAGTGGTTTGGGGGGAAAAAAGGCCCCGAAAGGGAGTGGCACTATTGGGAGATGTGGCGTTTTGAAGTAGGGGTGGTGTTGTGGGAGGCAGTGTGTCAGATCAAGATGTAGAGATCTCAGCGACTTCTCCAACACTATGTCTGTCTGAAGGCCGCCATACTCCCAACCACTACGACCCCCGCCATGATGAGAATGGACTAAACCTCTAAAAGTATAAGTCACCACCAAATGAAATGATTTCCTTATTAGAGTTGCCATGGTCACAGTGCAATAGAAACCCTAACCAAGACAAAAGGCATCCTGGAAAGGGAGCAGGAAAACAGGACATCCAATGGGATGAAGGATCAGAGCATCACCTCAAAGCGGGCCATGAAGTCCTTCAGGTTTGGGAAGGCATCCAGACATTTGGGCTCAAATATACGGTGCTGGTCCAGGATATCATAAACAAGGAAATCCACATAGGTAATCTGCAGGAAGCCAAGGGTGAGTGTGCTGTAATTTGATGCCTGGGAAGAACAGCAACTCCTCCTTCCCCACTTCTTCCCTTTACCTTGTCCCCTGCAAACCAAAGTCGCTTGCCCAGGAACTCAGAGTAGAGCTTCATCTTCTCAGGGAGACCCTTTAAGTACTCTGGCTTCTGTTTCTCCTGAAACAGAAAACAACTGTCACCACCCCAGAGACAAGCTCCCTGGCCGTGACGGGCCTCCCAGGGCTGTGCAGTCCCCGGCAGGCAGAGGAGCCGTGACTTTCATGAGATTCAGTCTGGGTTGATGTCCAGGCATTTACTTACAGCATCCGGATGATTAGAGTCCTGCTGCTAGGTAACAGCCAAACAGGACACAAAACTCTGCCCCCACTCCACCCCCCACCCTCATCTCTACCACCCTTGTCAGAACCACTGTGCATCAGACCCAAGACAGCTGTGGGCACTTGGTTTGGAACTCACAGGAGGCAGAAACAAACAAGTCACACCTGCTCGGGTGTGGGTTGAGGGAATACTTTGGTACCGTTTCCAAAGAGATGAGATGTATTTGAGAGGACAAAAGGAAGCAGGAAAAGGATCAAAGGCCTTTGGCCTACTGAGTTGTCTACTGGGAAGACCTGTTTATCTCTGCGGGTATCAAGAACACAGCTCAGGGAGGCCATTCAGGAAGAGTGGTCCCTACCAGCCCGTTTCCTAGTCTCATACTGTGAGGGTCTGTGCTGTAGAAGTAGCAACGCTTTAAGGTAACTGCAGGACAAGGCTCCTGACAGAACCAGTAGCTGAAACTGGAGCAGTCTGAGCTCTGTCTGTACTGTCAGGGGCTGGTCTGGATCTTAAGGGGGGTTTTCACTTGGCAGTGGTGGGGTTCCTCTGTCGGCAGTTTCAAACACCAGACAGTGAGTTGCACTGAGAGGCTCTGGGTGCTAACTGGACCAGAGTGGATTCCAGCGCAAAAGTACAGGGTGAGTTCTGACTCAGACACGGTGGAACTCACAAAGTCTGGGCTGTAGCAAACCATAGCCAACTGTATGCGGGTATCCATAGCCTGGTTCTCCAAAATGTCCATCCGAATCCTCTCCTCTTCTGTCTCCCCACCTGCAGCACACGCAGCACAGAGTCACCCTCAGCATCCCGCCCCAGGCAAGCCAAGAGGATGGCTTCTGTCCCCTCCCTTCAACCAGCCCCACTCACACAGGTTGTGCTTGCGGGCAAGGTAGCGCAGGATGGCATTGCTCTGGGTGATCTTATGGGATCCATCAAATAAGTAGGGCAGCTGTAAAGACAAGCAGGGGCAGTCAGATGGGATACGGGGTCTTATCATCACTTCCCTGAGATAGGAGCCTGGCACTCAGGGTGCCTGGCACAGGAAGCCACCAATGAACACAGTGCACACTGAGTGGAAGAGCGGGGACACAGCCCATCACAGACACACTGCGCAGCCACCAGGAATGGGAGCAGGAGAGCTGAAGCTCTGACCCCAAACCCCCTCAGCCAGGCAAGGAAAAGAGGTGAGGATGCCACACCTTCCCCAAACCTCCCTTCCCTGCACCTACATTGGGAAAGTCCAGGCCCAGCTTGAACTTCTCATTCAGCCACTGGCTTCGGTCAAAGTCGGGAGCTGCAGTGACAATATATGAAAAGGAAGCACCCCAGTGACCCAGAGTCCTTCTCTTGGGACCATTCCAAGGAGTCAGACATGAGACCACCCACCCACCCACACCACCGCAAGAAGGAGATCTGCAGTCTGACCCACTTTTGCACACCCCAAGGGTATAGGATGCTTGTAAGGACTGTGGGTTTACAAAAACACTGAGATTTACAAAACGCTTAAACAAGCCCTAGAGGAGAACGTCATCCAATTGCTGTAGAGGGTAACCCAGCCCTCCACTGAAACACCAAATTCAAGGAGGTTTCTAGAAGGGACAGGCCTTAAATCCAACTTGAGAAACCCTGTAGAGCTGAGCCACAGGGAGTCAGAATAGTGTTGCTGGACACCAATGAGCAGGGGAGCCCCGATGTGAGCACCAGCATATAATCACCGTCTCCCATGGTGTATCTCTTCTCCTCATAGCTTGTGTCTGTGTACTCCAAGAGCAGGCGGATGGCGTGAGCCAGCTGGAAAGGTGACATATGACAGGTCACAGACAGGGGAACTCTGACAATCTTCTTTAGCCACCTTGGTGAGCCTCCCCCATACACCTTCAGTCTCCCCACAAGCTCACACACAGGCCTCATAAGCACAAGCTCTCCTGTGTTTCCCCTGATATGCAAAGCTTCCTAGCAAGTTCTGAGCCCCCTCGATCTCCTAGAAGTCAGCCCTAGCTGCTTCCCACCCCAAGTCTGTGTCCCACCCAGAAGTAGCTCTTGCACTCACCCCACGGATGTCCCAGTAACCCAGTGTAGCAGGCATGGTGCTGGGTGGTCTCCAGAGCAGCCTGGGTCTTGGTAGTTTAAGTTTTCTGAACCTTCCTAGGCTAGGCCAGAGGAGGTGGGACTCGGTTCTGCTCTCCTATTGGACTATAGGCTTACAGAGTCTCAAGTTGCAGACATTCCTGGGCAGGGAGTGCTGGGGGAAGGAGTCAGAGATCCAGGGGCAGGGCAAAAGAAACCTAGCCTCCTCTCAGACTGATTCAGGAAACAAGGCTAAGCAAAAGGCAGGCCCAGGCTAGCACCTGGTTCCGCAGCTCCCTGATCTCACCCTGGTGTGCTGTGTCCAAGGAGACACAGATGTGCAGCTGGAGACGGGCAAAGGGCAACACTACTCCTTACCTTCCTGGCATTGCTTAAGCTTCACCATCAGCCCCTCCCTGCTTTGGCTCTGCCTGAATCCTGGTTGTTGAGCCAGAACATAACAAGATGCCTCCAACCCGAGGCATTGTCTGTGCTCCCAGATGGCCTGCAGGACTCTGCAAAGCTGGACAACTCCCAGTCATTTATATATGCGACCTGCAGATGCATGAGAAACACACAGGATCACTGAGCACCCAGAAGATGCAAAGCAAAACCATACCGAGATACACATTCCCCAGTAAAGAATTATTTTTATCAAGCAAAACAAAGGTTTCAGAGGCATATCCCTTGTATCCCTGCTCTCTCCGAGACCTTTATCATGAAGGGGTGTTGGATTTTGTCAAAGGTTTTTCAGCAACTAATGGGATGATAATGTGGGTTTTTTTTTTTTCCAGTTTGCTTATATGGTAGAGTGCATGGACAGATTTTCATATGTTAAACCATCCCTGCAAGCTCTGGGATGAAGCCAACTTGGTTATGTGGATGCTTTTTCTGATGTGTTCTTGGATTTGGTTTCCAGTATTTTATTGAGTATTTTTTGCATCAGTGTCCATGAGGGAGATTGGTCTGCAATTCACTGTCTTAGTAATGTCTTTGTGTGGTTTGGGTATCATGGTAATTGTAGTTTCGTAAAAAAAAAAAAAAAAAAAAAAAAAAAAAAAAAAAAAAAAAAAAGTTTGTCAATGTTCCTCCTCTTTCTATTGTGTGGAACAATTTGAGGAGTATTGGTATCAGTTCTTCTTTGAAAATCATGTAGAATTCTGCGCTAAAACCATTTGTTCCTGGGGTTTTTATGGTTGGTAGACGTTTGATGACTGTTTCCTTAGCTGCTTTCTTTAGTTTATATGTATTGTTCTTTTTAAAAATATTATGCTGATGGGATGTCCTGGGCGGCTCGCGGAGCAGCTGCTAGTGGCTGTGGGTCCCTGCAAGATCTCCAGGGTGGCAGCGCCATGCAGCTGGGGGAGTCAGGGTCCCCGGGCGAGCGGCAGAGTCAGGCAGCTGGATGCAGTGGATGGCAGAGTAAATGAACATAAGGCTATACATAAAACTAAACATTTATTACTTAAAGAAAGGGAGACATAGACAAACATAGAGAGAGAGGGAAAACATGTGTACACACGGCAAGAGATGGACAGGAAAGAGAGAGCCAAGATGGCAACGAGGTCAGAAGTGGCTGGAAGTGGGCGTGGTTAGCTCTTAAAGTGACAGCAAAGAATAACATTATGTCTGTTTAATTTACTCATCTGGCCTTGATTTAATTTTAGTACATGATATTTATACAGAAAAATGTCCATTTCCTTTAAATTTTCCAATTTTGTGGGGTACAGGTTTTCAAAGTATGACCTAATGATTCTCTGGATTTCCTCCATTTATGTTGTTATGTCCCCCTTTGAGTTTCTTATTTTGTTCATTTGGATATTCTCTCTCTGGCTTTTGGTTTAGTTTAGATAAAGCTTTGTCTAGTTTGTTGATTTTCTCAAAGAATCAACTCTTTGTCTAGTTGATTCTTTGTACTATTTCTTTGTTTCTCTTTTGTTGATTTCAGCTCTCAATTTGTTTATTTCCTGCCGGCTAGTCTTCCTGGGTGAGTTTGCTTCTTTTCGTTTTAGAGTTTTCATGTGTTCTGTTAACTCATCAGTGTGGGATTTTTTTTCCAGCTTGTTTATATAGGCATTAAGTGATATGAACTTTCCTCTTAACAGTGCTTTCATTGTGTTCCATAAATTTGGGTATGTCATGTGGTCATTTTCATTGAATTTTAGGAAGTCTTTAATTTGTTTATTTATTTCTTCTTTGACCCATTGGTGATTCAGGGGAGTATTGTTGAATTTCCATGTGTCTGTGGGTTTTCTGAAATTTGTGTTGGTGTTGAATTCTAATTTTAAGCCATTGTGATCCAATAAGATACAGGGGGTTATATCAATTTTTTGTGTCTCTGTGTGTGTCTACTGAGGTTTGCTTTGTTTCTTAGTATATGGTAGAGGTTGCTGGCTTGGTCCTGCTCCAATGGAGGTTGGGCCTGCTCCTGTGGCTGTCCCTGGTTCAGGTCTGCTCACGGAGTTTGCTGGGTTAGGCCTGCTCCCATGGAGGTTTCTGGCTTGGTCCTGGTCCTGCAGAAGTTGCTGGCTCGGACCTGATCCCGTCTGTCATTATTAACTGGCCTTTATTTTCTGTGATCTTCCATTGCACAGTTTCCTTCCCAAAATATGTATCCCCACATACACTTCTACCTCAGTCCAAAATGGAAATAATGACTCTAGAAATCCTCAGAAGGAGACTAGAATACTGTGAACTATATTTTTAAAAAAGGAAAGAATAAAACCAGATATTCACATGTAGAAACTAGTGAAATGAGATTTCTGCATCTCATACTGAAAAAAGAAACAAACAAACTGAAAATGAATCAAAGGTCTTAATTAAGAGTTGAAATTTAGCCGGGAAGTGGTGGCACACGCCTTTAATTCCAGCACATGGGAGGCAGAGGCCGGTGGATCTCTGAATTCGAGGCCAGCCTGGTTTACAAGAGCTAGTTCCAGGACAGGGTCCAAAGCTGTCCAAAGCTACAGAAAAATCTTGTCAAAAAAAAAAAAGACTTGATTGAAATTTAGAAATTTCTGGAAGGAAACACATGGAATGAGCTCTAAGACATAGGCATACATAGATTTTTTTCTGTATTAGGGTTCAATAGTTCAGAAAATAAATACAAAATTTGACAAGCAAGAATGCATTAAAGGAAAAAGCTTGTACACAGCAAAGGAAGCGCTCCTGAGGAATGGGAGAAAATCTCTGCCAGCTATTCCTCTGACAGAGAATTACTACACAAATACGGAAAGAACACAAACTCCTAGCCAAATGTAATGACACTTGGCTATAGTCCCAGCACTGGGTCAGGAAAATCATCAGGACTTTGAGGGCAGCCTGGGCTACATGGCGAGATCCTGTCTCAAAGACAGAAGAAGATGAGGAGGAGGAGGAGGAGGAGGCGGTGGGAGCTCAGTGGAAATGGTGTGTGTTCGAAGCTCAGAAGTGCCAGAGAGAAGAGACTGGAGAGAGGGAGCTCCATGGGTCCTGAGCTGCAGTTAGGAGGAGGTTCCGATATGCCGCTGCACCGCAGGTGACTGCACCCTGACGATGTGGTCCATCTTCCCAAATAACAGGAAGAAAGGACATTCAGTGTTTCCACCATGAAAAAGTGACGCATATACAAAAAGAAGTCACACAGTATGCCCCCAAAATGTATGACTTCTATGTTTTTGTGTATGTTAAAAAATAAATTGACAAGTCATTTTTAAGGGGTGGCTGGGAAAGACTCCGTCTTGAGAGGACTTCCTACTCTTACCGGGGGTCAGAGTTCATAGCCCAGCACCCAAATCAGGCAGTCCATCACCTGTAACTCCCACTCCAAAGGACCTAATACCTGCTTCTGGCTTCTGCATACACCCTAACATACATGCACATACCTCCTCTCTCTCTCTCTCTCTCTCTCTCTCTCTCTCTCTCTCTCTCTCTCTCTCTCTCACACACACACACACACACACACACACACACACTTAGAAAATTAAAATGATTCTTTTAAAAATTTTATTTAATTATTTAAAAGTTTTCAAGATCCTTAGAAACTATAAATAAGAAATAAGAATTTCCTACAAAAATTAAAGGAATACAAGATCTGGTACACGTTAAAAGCAGTTTCAAGAGGGAAGTTTATACCTCTAGAGCCTACATTAAAAAATCAGAAAGAGCACAAATAAATTACTTGATGATGAAACTCAAGGATTTGGAAAAACAAAGCAAACCATTTCTAAATCCAGTAGATGAAAATAAATAATAAAATCAGAACAGAAATTAATCAAATAAAAACAAAGAATCAACCAATCTAAGAGCTGGCTCTCTAAAAACATAAACAACACTGATAACTCTTAGCCCAGTACACCCAAACTAAGAGGAATATAAAAAAACAAAATACAAACAAACAAACAAAAAACCAATCAGAGATACACCAGGAGACATTACAGCAGACACCAAAAAATTTCAGAACAGTATAGGAAGATATTGTTACAAATCTATCTTCCATTAAGTTAGAAAGCCTAAAAGAAATGCACAAATTTCTAGATTCCCCCAAAACACAAAGTTAAACCAAGAAGAGATGAACAACTTAAACAGACTTACAACAGTTAAGTGTTGGGGCTCAAAGGAGCAAGTCTCTCTCAGTACCTGTGGCTCCTTCCAGAACTTCTTACCCCATCCCTCCCCCAAACCTCTTCAGCCCAGGGACTGGGCTTCCCTTCCCCCAACTTCTGTTTCTATGTGACTCAGCCATTTTGGCTGAGAATTTTCTTGGTCTACTTCTCTTGGCTTCTGGTTTTTCTCTTGGCATCTTGGTTCATGGCTCCATCTTGCCCTCTCTCCTTCTCTCTCTCTCCTCTTCATCTCTTACCCAACCCACCCACTTCTGATTCCCCCCTCCCTTCACACACACACACACACACACACACACACACACACACACACACACCCCTCCTATCATGGTCCAGTTCAATCTGAACTTTCCCAGACACCCCTAGCTGTACTCTTCCTTTACATCTACAATGAAACCCTTCCCTTTAACTATACCTAGGAGCAGTCATGACCTCATTTTCATTCAATAAGGAGATAGAAACAGTGACAAACATAAAAAAAAAAAAAGCCCAGGCCTGATGGACTCATATAAAAATTCTTCCAAACCTCCAAAGGAGAATTATAACAATACTCTTTAAATTATACAAATGGCATAGAATCAGAATGAACACTTCTAAACTCCTTCTACAAAGTCCGTAGTACTTTAATATCAAACTGGAGAAAAATACAACAACAACAAAGAAAACTACCGGCCAATATCCCTGATAAACACATGCGAAGTTCTTTGTAAAATGCTTACAAACTGAATATGGGCATATATGAGAAAGATCATCCACCACAATTGAGTTGGCTTGTTCCTGGAGCTGCAGAGATAGTTCAAAATATATAAGTCAATTGATGTAATAAATAATAAAAGCAAATTTAAAGATAAAAAAATCACATAATCAATCAGCCTACAGTCCACAACCCCGGAAAACTTAGTCAATAAAGAAGACCCTAAGGGAGACATACATAAATTTACATAGGAAGGAGAAAAATACAAGATCTCCTGAGTAAATTGAGAGTGTGGGAGTCATAGGAGAGAGTAGAAGGAGAGAGGGGAGCAGAGAAAAATGTATAGTTCAATAAAAGCAATAAAAAATAAAATAGTTAATTAAAAAAAGCACATGATCATCTCAATACATGCAACATTCCTCCATGATAAAATTCCTAGAGTGAATAGGATGGAGACAACACACCTCAACATAAAAGTACATGACAAAACCACAGCCAGCATCATGCTAAGTGTTAAAAAGCTCAGAGCAATTCCGTTAAAGTCAGGAGTGAATGGGCTATCCACTAGTCCACTCCCTTTCAATGTACTCGGTGGGCTTTGGCTACAGCAGTCAGACAAGAGAAGGAAATTAAAGGGATCCAAGCAGGAAAGAAGTAAAATAATTTATTTTTTCAGATAATATGTTATAGATAAGAGATCCAAAAAAGTTCAAACCAGAAAACTTGTAGAAGTGATCAAGACCTTCAGCAAAGTGGCAAGATTAAAAAAAAAAATGAACTTATAAAACGTAGTAGCCTTTCTATGTATCAAAAGCAAGCAAATTGAAAACATCGTGGAAACAATACCATTCACAATAACAGAGTAGTGTGTGTGTGTTGTGTGTGTGTGTGTGTGTGTGTGTGTGTGTGTGTGTCTGTGTGTGTCTGTGTGTGTGTGTGTGTCATGTGTGAATAAAATTTAACAAGGACGTGAAAGACCTCTACAATGGAAGCTTTAAATCACTGAAAAATACAGATGGAGGAAGACACTAGAAGATGAAAAGACTTTCCAAGCTCATGGATTGCAAGAATTAATATTGTGAAAAGGGCTGTTTTATCAGAAGCAATTCACAGATGACATTCTTCCCAGAAACAGAATAAGAAATCCTGAAATTCATATGGAAGCACAAAAGCCACCAGGTAGCCAAAGGAATCCTCAGTAAAAAGAACAATGCCGGAAGGGTTCCAACTCCAAACCTCAAGTTCGATTACGGAGCTGTGACAGAACAAACAGGGTGGCACTGTCACAAAAGTCAGCACATAACCGATGAACAGAACAGAAGGCCCAGACGTGAGTGCGTCTGATATTTGTCAAAGCTGCCAAAAATGAATCCTGGAGGAAAGACAGCTCCTACAACAAAGAGTGCTGGGAAAACCAGCTGTCCTCATGTAGAAGAATGGATTAGACCCATATCTAGCACCCTGCACAAAATTCATCTCCAAATGTATCAAAGACCTCGATGAGGGAAAACTAGATCACGGAAACTGCTAGAGGAAAACATAGGCAGCGCCCTACAAAAGACAGGCGCAGAAAAGGACTCCAGTCATTTGGAAATTAAGGCCAACAAGTGAAAAAATGAAACTTCATAAATCTAGAATAAATCTATATATCAAAGACAATATTCAATGGAGTGAAGAGAAAGTCTACAGAGTGGAGGAGAATCCTTGTAATCTAAAATCTGATCGAGGATTAATATTCAGAATACACAAAGAACTCAAAATTCAAAGGAGTGGGAAATGGGGAAAACAGAGAGCTCTCTCTTCCTTAGGAAGGTGGAGGGAAATAAAGACAGAAGAAGGAGGGTAAAGTAAGAGTAAAGATGTTTGGAAAGTCATACTATTAACTATTTACCTAAAAATACCTATAATGCACATAAATTGGTGTATAAACATGAATATACTGTCTAAATGAAATCTGCCATCTGGGCTTGTGATGCTGTCCCAAGAGTCATAGACTATCTAACATAAACCCCAACTCCAGTCAGATGATCAACCAACCTTCTTTTGAGTTGTTGGTCGGGGTTCTACAAGGGATTCTCAAAATGTTACAGGCTATTGCT